>NC_135478.1:222139655-223545173 GCF_052094955.1 Ictidomys tridecemlineatus
TCAGCCCTGCTTCAGGGCCTTGGCACATGCTGTTGTCTCTGCCTGGTATAGATATCCCCTGCCCACCTCACCTGCCAACCTTCACTGTACCCTAAACACAGCTTCACATGTTACGTTTTAAGGAAAGCTTCTCTTGTTCCCCAAGTTCTACACTCTCAATTACACCCTCCCAGGGAATGAGTTCTTCTTTATCCTTTTTCATCCTTTATCACATTATGATTGTTTTAGTTGTTGTTGTAGTTGTTTTAGTTTGGCTAGTTTTGTCCATATTTTTATTGGTGCAAAATAATCATACATAACGATGGGATGCCTTGTTCTATATTTTTTAATGCATATGATATAACTATGTAATTTGGCCAATATGATTCCCTAGTGTTTCCTCCCCTCCTCTACTGATGTCCCTTTGATTCTCATGAGATCCTCCCATTTTTCTTTTCCTTTTTCCTCTCCAGTTTCTGAATATGAGAGAAAACCTATGATCCTTAATCTGAGTATGGCTTATTTCACTTAAAAATAATGTTCTCAAGTTCCATCCATTTTCCTGGAAATAACGTAAATTCATTTTTCTCTATGACTGAATAAAACTGTTTCTAGTTTTATAGTTTCTAATCTAATGACAAGATCTTTGATTCATCTTGAGTTTACTTTTATGCAGAGTAAGAGGTAAGGATCTAGCCTCATTCTTTTATGTATTGAAAACCATTTTTTTCCAAGACCAATGTCTTAAAAGGCTGTCTTTCCTCTAAAGTACATTTTCAACACCTTTGTCAATGATCAGATCACTATTTGTGTCAATTTATCTCTATGTCTTCCATTCTGTCCAATTATTATATGTGTCTGTTTTTATTCCAGTTCCAGGCAATTTTTGTTATTATAAATTTATAGTAAGATTTGATGTTATATATTGTGAGTCTTCCAGCATTGCTTACTTCTTTTTTTCTTTCTTTTTCTTTTTTTTTCTTTCTTTTTTTTTTTTGCTAAGAATCTCTTTGACTATTCTGGGTGTTTGTCTTTGATTATTTCAAATAAAATTTAGGACTTTCTGTTTCCAATTTTGTGAAGAATATATTTGATATTTTGATGGAGATTGCATTGAGTCTGTATTGCTTTTGGTAATGTGGCCATTTTAATATTAATTCTACCTATCCATGAACATGGGACAGCTTTCCATCTCTTTTTTATTTCTTTCTTCAGTGTTCTGTAATTTTCATTGTAAAGGTCTTTTACCTCATTGGGTAGGGTATTTTTTTATTAGGCTATTGTGAATAGTTTTGCTTTCCTGATTTCTTTCTTAGCAGATTTATTATTGGGGTATGGGAAAGCTCTTTGTTATCCTATGTTGATTATATATTCTGCTATTTTTCTTAATTTGTTAGCTTAAAAAATCATCTAGTGGATCTTACTGGATCTTTTATTTTTTGGATGGTATCATTTGCAAACAGTGATAATTTGACCTCTTCCTTTTTTATCTTTAATAGCTTTCTTTCATTCTTTTTCTTAATTGGTCTGATATAATTTCTAGTACTACGTTGAATAGGGGTGGTGAGACAGAATATCCCTGTCTTTTTCTGGGTTTTAAAGGAAATGCTTTCAGGTTTTCCCAGGTCACTTGATGTTAGTTTTGGTCTTGTTGTATATTGCTTTTTACGATTCTGGTGTATGCTCTTTCTGTCCCTAGTTTCTTCAGTATGCTTATCATGAATGGGTGCTGAATTTGTCAAAGTGTCTCTACATGTACTGTCATGACTATGTGATTTTTGTCCTTATAAAAAAGGAAGAAACAAAAATAGCAACAACAGCAGCAAATAATTTCTAGTAATAAAATAAATTTCAAGTGCCTTCATGACATGTATAATACTAATTACCACCACAACAGGAATTGTTATTGCCAACAGCAAAAAAAAAAAATGCAATAAATAGCTGTGAACGAGAGCTGGCATTAAAGGGACCAGCAGGTGTCAAGTACACCACCCACAGTACTAATAACTGCACCATAATGAATGGTGTTATATAAAGCAAATAATTCCCAAATATGGTGAAAATGCAGTTCATGAAGAGAAACAAAACAGTGATAGGAAAGTACAAGACAGTTTAGATTAAATGTCTAAATTTGAACACATTCTGTTCAAAATGTGAACAGAAATAAAGCAGAAGGGATGTAGCAAGTGATGACTGTAAACAGAAGAGAAAATAGATAAAAGAAACCATAAGTAAAGAAGAAAGAGGAAACAAAGAGAATATGACCATGAGATTGAGAAAAAGGAGAGAAAGAGAGACAAACAAACAAAACCAAAATCAATTAACAAAAACCCTAACCCTCAAAAGAAAATACAAAGAAAAATAACAATAATTTTAAAAATTTTAAAAAAGGAATGCTAAGCCAGGTGCAGTGGTACACACCTGTGATACCAACAGCTTTGGAGACTGAGACAGGAGGATCACAAGTTCAAAGCCAGTCTCAGAAACTTAGTGAGATCCTATATAAAAATTAAAAAAAATTAAAGAAAAAGGGCTGGGGATATGACTCAGTGATTAAATGCCCCTGGGTTCAATCGCTAGTACCAGGAAAGAAAGAAGAAATGCCAAAAATGAGAAAAAAGAAATATATACCTATATAATTCATATAAATACATCAATGAAATATATATTTTATATAAAATATACAGTATATATTGTTCCATATATGAAACATCATATGTACATGTCAGCATAGCAACAACACTGAAACAACAACCACAACAAAGTAGGATAAAATATTCTTAATGAAAAAATAAAGATTTGTTTCTACAGAGGTGGTTAAAACTGCTAATGAGGATGGGTTGTCACTGCCTGTACCTGAGGCTCCTTTGCATTTTTTCTTGGCTATATACCCCTTAGAGAGATGAAGGACTAGGGCTGCTAAACCTTCCTCTCTGTGTTGCTTACCTACAGCTGCCAGCTAGACTTTTTTAAAACTGAAACTAGATAAGGTAGCTCTCAACTCCCCTCCTCACCAGTGGAAGGTCAGAGGGAATGACTACTCTGTTCAACTGCAGTTCTGTGCTGACACACCAGATCTATGCACTCTCAGGGTGGGATTGCTACGGGGTTCAAAGTGAGGAGTTCCGGGGGGAGGTTTTTTGCCTAACCAGGTCTTAGTGACTTAGTCGGGTGGTATCTGCTCTGGAGAGATCAAATCAACACAGCCCTAGGGCTGGGCCCATGCCAGTCTCTTTTGGTAGGATGGTTCTCAGGTGCCTCTCAAGAACTATAGGGCAGGGGAGCTGATCCTCCAGAGCTCTCTCACACTCTGACACCTGAATCGTGGCCTTCCCAGACTCAGTCCTCAAGTGTGATCACACCTGTTTTGCAGTGATCACGTGAGGTGCCAGACTCCAAGGAAAGCAAACTGCAGTCTCCTCCATACACCTGGCTTGAATCCTCCCGGCCTCAATCTTCTCCATGCCTGTTTCACTCACCTTCTGCTGGGCTCACCCTAGGATACAGAGAAGGTGCTTGCTGGGACAGTATGGCTCTCCCAGGCTCCCTCAGCAGCAGCTGCTGTGTGCCTTGTCAGGGTGACTCCCCCTCAGCTCTCCACTGCCAGGTGAACTTTTCAAACACCAGTTCACTATGCAGCCTCTGGGACTCCTAAGATCAGCTTGCTTTTATTTCATACATGTTTTTCTGTGCCCAGTATGTCGGCTGCGTTACTCTCTCTATAGCATCTCCCCCTGCCCCTGCTGTGGGCTGGTGCCACTGCTGCTGCCTCAACCAGCTTGGATCTAACACTCCTCTTTCTTGATTTTTGTTCAATGTAATCATATTTCTGAGTCTCTAAGAGATCTGACCATCCAGTATTGAACTTCAGTGAATTCCCTCTTTCACCTGCCATTGGTTTAAATCCCAAGCCACAGAGTGACTGGAAATGCAGCCTTTCTCGAATCTATTTTCTTTAATCTACCATTCTGTTTGTAATAATGTACTTATTTGGTTATATTTTCCCTGATAATTTCATGGCAAGTCTTTCCTTTCTCGATTCCTAGTGTATGTTAGAACGCATGGCATGGAGTACCCGAACAAGAATGATACTCAGTGAAATAATGAATCACTTCTTCCTGTATTTGCTTATGTAGCTCTTTACCAAAATGATCTTTTGTTGCCTGCATTTGCTCTCTTATATCCTCCTTTAATTCACAGGACATTTTAATTATGTATATCTTAAACTCCTTCTCTGTAATTTCTTCTGCTGTGCTGGCCATGAATTGTAATAATGTAGTATCTTGATATGTTTGGGACACTTTCTTCCCTTGTCTTTTCATATTGTTTCTTTGTCTTCCCTTCTAGCACTGTGGATCCTAGACGTTACTGTTTTATCATATAGACTTACAGTGCCCCTGCATGGTTCTAATACCTCTCCTTTGAGGGGAAGGTCAATGTTAACAAATCCCAATACAAACAGTATACAACCTTAAACCAAAGAGTTGCTATTAACACGTTTACAGTTTGGTCACAATATACAGAAACAGTGAGTTCAGTTATTATCTATTTACAATATAAACAGTAGGTTTGCAAAAGCATTTATACTTTCTGATGGTGGGCAAACAACTGGGGGTGAGGTGTAGGATGAGATGTTGAGGGGATAGGAGGTGAGAATATAGAATTATTATATCTTAGGAATTGTGAAAGAGGAATCTAAAGAAGAAGGTTAGTAGTAGGAGAAGAGAGAAGAAATAATTTTGGATAGACAAGTAAGTGGGAAGACAGTGCAGTATGTAAAACAAACACACATAAATATTAAGAAAAATAAAAATGTAAAAATAGGAGAAAAAAGAATTTAAAACACAACTGTAATATACTATTCAGACATACCGGTCCTCAGTATCCTAATTCATGAGAAGTATTTGTGCAGTTATGCTCTGCTATATACACTATTGGTCTGATGATTTTTCCTGCAGAATGTGTTCTTAACAATAATTGCTGGTGAGGATACTGGGGAAAATGTACACTCAGTTTGGTGGGACTGAGATTGGTACAACCAATTTGGAAAGTGATATAGGAGATTTATCAAAAGGCATGGAATGGAATCACCTTTCAATCCAGCTATCCTACTCCTTGGTATTTATAAGAAAGAAGGAAAGAAGAAAAGAAAGAAAGAAAGAAAGAAAGAAAGAAAGAAAGAAAGAAAGAAAGAAAGAAAGAAAGAAAGAAAGAAAGAAATTAAGAAATTAAACTAAGATCAGCATAATATAGTCATTCATACTGATGTTTATAGCAGCATAATTTACAATAACCAACTTATGGAACCATACTCAGTGCCCATCGACAGAAAAATACATGACAAAATGTGTAAATATTCATTCATAAAAAGAGTGAAATTATGTCATTTGCAGGATTATGGGTAGAACTAAAAATTATCATGCTAAGTGAAATAAGTCAGACCTAAAATGCCAAAATTCGAAAGTTCTCTTTCATATTGGAAGCTACAGGGAGGAAAGAAAAGGGATTTTTAAAAGTAGAAGAAAGACCAATGAAGCAGAGGAAGAGAATGGAAACGGAGGGAGGAAGGGAAGGCACAGGGACGTCCTAGGGAATAAAATCTAACAAATTACTATGTGCACATATGAAGACAGCTTGGTGAATCTCGCATATATAGAAGTGTGGATATATCTATATTTGTATGTGTGTGTATTTCCAAAGTACTAAAATAAGTTTATAAGGCATACACTTATTACCACAATATCAAATTTCCTGATATTCCAGGATAAAACAGCAGATAATTATTTATATATACACATATATGTATATACATATAAATATAAAATACATACACACACACACATATATATGTATATATAATTATAGTACAGTTTTAAGACTCATAATAATAACAGAAGGAAAATCAGGAGAATAAAGGCAGCAGATCAGGGAGAGGAAGAAGTTTAAGGAAAGGGTAAGCTGCTGAAGAAGGAGACGGATCAAATTATGTGCACATCTGAATATAGCATAATGGATCCCACTGTTAGGTATAATTGTAACATATCAATAAAAATAAATTTAAAAATGTGTTCTTTAGTAGCTCTTTGTGAATAAAATAATTATCTGCTGTTCTATTCTGGAACATCAGGAAATTTGATATTTTGGTAATAAGTATATGCCTTGTAAACTTATTTTAAAACTTTGGAAATACACACACATACACATATAGATATATCCACACTTCTATATTTAATCTTCAGGCCATTTGTATCCTTTGTGAGTTGGCAGAAATAATCACTTACAGTTCGTAATAACACCAGATAATTCTTAAATGCTTTCAATATATATCAAGTTCTTTTTAAAAGGAATTGTTTATGCCAATCTGGAAACATTTTCCTTCTCCCTGCATCTCATCACAAGTAATGGGCTCTGATTATATGATCATATTTGTAAATAAAAGTCTATATCCCTTAAACTAGATAAAGACATATGAGGTCCCATGTGGCAGTGCTGAGAAAACATTTTAAAACAAGATCTGCTGCCACCTCAAAATACCTTTTCCCAAAAGTGAAAGAAAATGAAAACATGTTTATTATTAAGTAAGTATTGAATGCGGAGATGTTGGGCTGGCAATCCACTGAAGACATCACCAGGCCCCCAAATCTTTCCTCTCATAGAGGCAAGCAAATACCATCCATTCCATAAGTATCCTCAACATAAATCATCACTAGTGCCCCACCAAGACCCTGACAGCTTCCTTTGTCACACAATGCTCATCTTGGAGCATACCTTTGTAATTTGGATAGTCACTTGTGTTTGCTAGTTAACTTCAGTTGAAAAATCAGTTTCTTCATCCTTCATGGTCAGAGGCCAGCTGCCTTTTGGAGGGGTACCCAGCTAATATTAGACCCCTATCATTCTAGGAAACTGGGAGATGGGGACCTGTCTTCTCTGATGGTCACACTTCAAAGAGAGAATGCTCAAGTCCTTGATGAAACAGTCCTGGGCTGCTTATTTAGCCTTTGAAAAGATATACTTACATTTCAAAGAGGCAGAGAAAGTAGCTAACAATTTTTCTAAGGCAAATTCTTGAAGGAAAAAAAAAAGGAGAAAAGTCTTGTTTTTAACAGGGAAAATTAAGTATCCTAATTTTAATTTGTATTTGCCATCACAGAGGACTCAAAGTTACCATGAGGTAACTAAGGCATTTGTTGATTCTAAGCAAAGATTTTTTTTTTTTTGCTTATTTTAAAGGTGGCTCCAAAGATAGAAAACAAACAAGAAAAGATTTTGAAGAAAGAAGACTAAAAGAGAATGAAATAGCTGTCCTCTTGTGCAAAAAAAAAAAAAGGTTTAGACTTATCACATATGAATTTGGGGGAAATATTAATAAAGAGCTAAAGTTTGAAAGTCATAGGCTTCAACATAACCACAGGGAAAGATCTACCCAGTGGCTGAATGCAGCACCATGACCTCTGGCTTGGTGTTTAGTAGATTTCCCAAAACATCTGCCCAGAGAGAATAGTGGTGAAGCAATCCAATATTAGTGGGTGACTGCACCTTGGCAGGGTGCCACTCAGGGCTTCTTCTAGCACAGAGACTTCTGATACATTTACATCTTTTGTAGATAAGAAATGTACCCATATTTTTAAATGCTGAGTCAGAGACATACTTGATAGAATAAAACCAATGTAACACTTTTGCGTTCCAGCTTGGAGCTGTCCAGCTTGAGAGATCACCCTGTGGATGGATCCGTTATATGGGCTGTCTAAAAGGCCAGAGTGCACGGCTAGCAAGAAAACACTTTATTAACGCTTACTTTACTTAACAAGACTGTTTCCAAAATTCAGGAAAATGTGTAGGTTTAGAAAAATGCTGTTGTGGGTAAATAGAAAGATAGGAAATAGAGCAAGGGCAGAGAGGACTATTTGCACCAAAATGAGGGAGACGGAATAAAGAGCAAGTTCAATACTCCATGAAAGTCATAGAGGAGAATGAGAGAAAAAAAGAAAGAGAGAGGGGGGGGAGGGAGGGAGGGAGGAAGGAAAGAAGGAGGGAGGGAGGGAGGGAGGGAGGGAGGGAGGGAGGGAAGGAAAGGAAAGAAGGGGGAAAAGAAAGAAAGAAAGAAAGAAAGAAAGAAAGAAAGAAAGAAAGAAAGAAAGAAAGAAAGAAAGAAAGAAAGAAAGAAAGAAAGAAAGAAAGAAAGAAAGAAAGAAAGAAAGAAAGAAAGAAAGAAAAAAGAAAGAAAGCTGGGAGCAGGGCTGTGCAACGCATCTTAAGGGGGTGTGGGGGTGGGGTGTCTACTGCTCCAAAGGAAGCCAAAGCCGAGAAGTAACCTCAGGGCCAGTGGAAATCGAAGCCTCCAAGGTCTTGATCAAAGCACTTTGAACAGCTGAGCAACACAAAAGAACTCAATGCTGAGGCCGGAACATGCCCAAATAATCAAACTACAATTTGCCAAAAGGCTTAAATTAATAACTTAGAAGGCTAGATGGCTAATTGTCATATTTGTTAATCAGATTTACTTCCATGCTTCTGTTTGTTTATTAAAGTGAAAAGTGGTCACTGTGGAAAACATTTTAACATGCACCAAAAATTAAATAGCAAAGTTCCCTGTGCTGCCACGTTTCATCACCGCTGTTAGATTTCTGTCTTCTGAATATTTTTGCTGAATGTTTCCTTCTGGCTTTAATGCACTATGTTTTAATAGCCTATCACAGGGGCTTAACATTACTTCAAATCCCATTCTAGCACTTTTTTTTTTTTTTGGTGAATTATAAATTTTGTAGCCTCTCTCATTTTTTTATACAAATGGAGGAAATTATATTTCTTAGGTATGTTGTAAAGAATAAGTGTAAAGAGCTTGAAAATGTGCTTAGCACAAAGCCTAGTGCCTACTAAGCACCCTAGTGCCTACTAGGTACCCTACACCTAATAGTTTGTTGTTCGATTATGCTACATTGGCTACATACTATATTTGTCAGCATCTCATTTCAAAACCTATTTCTCAGTCATTGTTCTATACACTGCAGTTCAGATCATTGGAACATATTTCCCAGTCATCCTTAGTAACAGTAGTTGAATTGGGACTATCTTGAAGAATTCCAACAGTATCTCTACATCATTTATTTTTCTGTTTCTTTTCTTTATTCTTATAGTTTTAAGACTTTTGTAAGTAGGAAGCCAGATTCAAAGTTTTCTCTTTTTTTATGTATCTCTCTAGGACATGGTAAGCTGAAGCATAAAAAGTAATGACAGTAAAGGTTCTAGAGATATAAATAAAAGGGATTACAATAGGCCTACTACATGCCAATGTGCATTTTCTCATTTTATTTCCACAGGAGCATTTACTTCTTACAGATTAGAAAATTGAAGCTCAAGAAATTCCTTACCCAATAAATGTGGATAGAAATAATTACAGGGATGAGAATTATAAGCCATTACTTACGAATAATCCAAATGATCTTTCCAAAAATACACTTTAAATTTTGCATGACAAATTCTTAGGAGCATTTTCATTATTATTTTTAATAAAAATGGAAGCATATTAAAACGTGCCCCTAACCTGCTCTTTATGATGTCATCCTCAATTGGAGGGTAACATCTTCATCTTTCTAGTGGCTCAGGCCAGAAACCTGAGAAGTCCGCACACTTGCAAATCCTGTTCACTCTGCCTTCAGAGTGAGCCAATGTCACCACGCAGCCCACTTCTGAAGCTGCCTGGTTGGAGAACCATTGTCTCATGTGGAACATCCCCTGGATTTCCAAGTGCTGTCATTCATTCCTCCTTTTGTGTTTTAAGTGAAAATGAGATTTTCCTCATTGGTTCAAACTAGCTTCCCATCTCCCTCAGAGTAAAACCACATCTTTATAATGACTTCCAAGGTCCTATGTGTGTGCCCCAAACCGAATGCTTCTCTCGGGTACCCTGGGAGCTCAGTTTTCATCACCTCCCTTCTCACTGTCTCTGCCTGAGGGTTTCTCGGGTACATCACCTCCTCAGAGCCTGTGCACTTGTATCCCCTGCCTGGACCCATATTGCCCTGTGTTATCCTTTACATTTCCATGGTCTACTCTCTCTTTGCCCTTAACTTATGACAGAGGTCACATTCTCAGTGAGGTGTGCTCTACACACCTTAATTAATTCCCAGCCCCACTCCCAGGCCTTGGTCTCCCAATCCTTCCCTGGTCCACCTCTTCCTATCCCTCGTCACTCTGACATGGTACCTTTACTTATTTTTGTGCCTCTTCCAAAAGATGTTAAGCTCCAGGAAAGCAAGGATTATTTCATGGTTATTTGTTAAAGTATCTACAACCAACTCTCCTCATAATTGTGACAAATCAATGAATGGATCTTGGTTCACACGGGAAATCTTAGTAACTAAAGGCTTTAGCTTCCCTGGCCCTTGAGGAGTAGCCACACCATTGCTTTCAAATGCCCTTTCAGTAAAGGCTGGAAAAATGAGCTTCAAGTCTTGCCTTTCTCCCCAAGCCTCAGTGAGTAGCTAATAAAAAGGATTAGCTCTGGCAAATCACAAAGTAGTGAGAAGTAGCGACACTGTAAACCTACTCTCAGTGATCTAGATCATAGAGCTACCCAGGACAGTGTGTCTACCCAGCTCAGTGATGTGAGACGTATGCAGGCATACAAATATTTGCATCGGTAGGATAGCGCACCGTTGGTGAATTAGATGTTAGCAAGCATCTCCAAGGCTTTTGTGACCATTCTCCATCTTCTTGAACACCACCAATTAACATTTGCTTTTGGTACATTTCTGCTGGTGGCAAATTCTCTTCTCATTTATTCTCCCTTTATGGTTGAGGTGGGTATACGTGGGCATAAAATTTGACGTTGGCAGTTATTCTCTCTTTTTAATTTGAAGAGGCCATTCCCTTGTCTTCTGGCTTGCATGCTTTTTGGTTGCAAAACCAGCTGCTGAATGTTCTACTGTTCCTCTGAAGGAACAATGTCTTTTTTTCCCCTGTCAAGTTACGCCTCTTTCCTCTTCCTTCTGAGATTACAATTATATCTTATTAGGCTACTTCATGATTCTCTTTTTTCTTGCTTTCAATTTTCTATTTGTGGTGTCAATCCAAACTTCAATCTGTACATTTTATTTGAATCTTTTTAAATTTATGAATGATCTCTGGAGCTGTGTTTGGTCTGACATTAAATTCCTGTTTTGACTTCTCCATTTCAGTGGTTGTATTTTATCAGTTCTAAAATTATCTTTAGAGTTTCTAGTTCTCTGACAAATTCCTCCACCTCGTCTTTTAATTCCTTCAAGTTATTATTTTCAGGCTGGGGATGTAATTCAGTGATAGAGCATTTGCCTAACATGCCTGAGGCCCTGGGATGGATCCACAGCCATAGAAGACTAAGAATAATTATTATTACATATGACTTTTAAATCTGTGTCTGGTAACTGAGTTGTGTTTGCTGTCCAGGAGACTTTCTATTTCTGGTGTTCTTTCAGTCTGGTCATAGCTCATCTTCTTGTGTGTTTCTCTTTATACTTGTGCCATATAAAATGAGTTAATGTTTGTAGACATTGAGACTATATGCTACCATTTTCTTCTAGTGAAGGTTAAATTTTGTTTTTGCATATGAGATAGAGGATTCATTCTTCATGTTGGGATCACTCTTGCTCCTCTAGTTTGATAAATTGTAAAATAACATCTGCTTCATAACAAAACATAACTTTTTAAAATTTCATCCACAACACATTCTAAATTATGAAAGCTTTGATATAGTAATATAAAACTTTTTTTTAAAAAAACTATAAGTATACAATAAATGATCAATGACATTACTAACTTAGAAGTAATATTATTGTCTTGGGTTACTCTGAACAGTTTGGGATTATTAATATATAATAGGCATAATATAGAAATGTAATTAGTATTTGAGCACTCTTTTGTTTAATTGGTTGTTTTCTAAAAACATCTCAAATAGCTTTTAACAATAGAGCATATGTTTGAGATATATTCTTGATGTTAATTATTTCAGAAGATATGGTACAGATTTTGTGTAACAAACAATATTCTATACAGTTATCCATAATAGTGCAAATATGCTTTGTTAAAAAGAATATATTATTTTGTAAAATTCATGATTAGGTATGGAATCCTTTCCCCACAAAGTGATTAATATCAATTTACACATATTTCAATAGTTGCATGTGTTTGAAGTCAATATAATTCAGATTTCCTTTGGCCTGGGAAATTCTTCACTAGACTAATTGCGCAATATAATGTGTGAATTATTGAAATAACAAGCATTTAAAACAAGGTTCATGTTAATACAAAGTTAGACCGAGACTCTGCCTCTATGGGTTGCTCTTCACCTCCCTGTCTTCCCAGTTGGTGCACAGGGCTCAAGTCCAGGGCCAGCAGTGTCTGTTGGTGACTGGTGGCCTAGGCCATGGTTGTAAAAGGGAGTTGGAGGTTTTAAACTTATTTCTGACCTGTGTGCTGAAGACTGCAACCATAAGCAAGCAAACGTACATTTTCCATCACTGAAATACTCTCACCTAGTTCATCACTGAGCTATTTGTCATCTTATTTCTTCATCTTTCAGAATTTGGTCTGTAGTAGTTGTCAAGAAACTGAACTCAGATCTCAGCACCTTTTTCTTTCACTCTGTGACCAGCCCACACCTCTCCATCTTGCAAACAGAGACTCTATAACTCCTTTCCTGACTCTCATGACCACTTAATACCTCTGTTTTCATCCTTTGGAATTTACCCTTAAGACCTTTGAAAATAAAGATGTGTAATAGTTTTATTTCTTTGAACCTCAACTTCATCTGTCTCCCTTACTTTATAACTTGGCCTTTAAAATTTATTCTTAAAAATGACTTTGTTTTTATTGTAACAATAATCCACTAAATGTCTCTAAGTAAACAATTTTGAGAAGGAAAGTTCAGAGAGTGGGCACATCAGCTTAGGAACACTGAGACAACTGCAGCCTGGTCTGAGGATCAAGATATTGTGGACCTTAGCAGAGAACCAAGAGATGCAGTAGGGGCTCTTCCTCCTCCTCCCCTTAATATCCTCCCAGAATTCATTGTGTGTCTATAACTTTAATAACATCATCCTCATTCATATTTTGATTTACACTGCTTTCATATGTCTGCATTTTCTGACATATGTGTATCATGTATTCACCAAATTTGATATTCTTCTCAAATTGAAATTCTTAAATGAGGATTTTTATTATTAGTTTTTTTGTTATTTGCATATATGATTTTTTGGTTTATTCATTTCATTCTCTGTATTTCAAAAATCATCTGGGCTATAAAATGTTTTAAAAAACCAGTTGAATAATTTAATAGTTAATCCATCTGTTTTAACGATTGTCAGATTTTTTTCTTTACTTTTGTGTCTTTCTTTCATCTTTTGTCTTTTTTTTTTTTTTTGTACCAGGGAGTGAACCTAGAGGCACTTAACACTTAATTACTGAACCACATCCCTAGTCCCTTTATAAAAAAAAAGATTTTCTTTAGAGACAAGATCTCCCTGAATTGCTTAGGGATGTGCTAAATTGCTGAGGCTGGCTTTGAACTCCTGATCTTCCTGCCTGGCCTCCTCAGCTGCTGGGATTACTGGCATGTGCCACCACTCCTAGCTATTGTTCAGATTTTGTAAGACAACACTGTGTGTGTGTGTGTGTGTGTGTGTGTGTGTGCATGCTCTCACCCACGCACGTGTATGTGTGTGTGTGTGTGTGTGTGTGTGTGTGTGTTTTGTGCTCAGTTGAATGGTGGGTGAATATGGCTATATATACAAAATATTTCCCTTCTGAAAGGCTGAGAAAGAAATTGGAGTTGAGCTGGTGCTCTTGGCTGGACAGATTAGGCGGGGAAAATGCGTGCAGAGGAATCCGAGAAGAGGGGAGCACTGGTGTTCTCCTTTCTGGAGCACACCACTTTGGTAGACTTGTGTTTTGCTGAGCTAATCTCCATGCCTACTGCTTCCTTTAATGAACTGAGGATGATTTTTAATTGATGGCAATAGAAAATACTAAGGTTATAGCAAGCAATATCCAGATTAACTGACCTTTCTTATCTATTTTCCTCTCATCTTCTAATTACATTGTCCCTCCTCACTGATCTCACTTTATTTCAAAATGTGTTCTTCATTAACTTGGCTAACTTATTTCATGTTTCCTGCTCTGAAAGTATAATGCGCAATGACTTTTTTAAAACACCAAAGTCCAGCAAATAATTATAGTAAAAAAAAGACAACTGTTCTTTGGCATTGTCCCACAACTCTAATGGAAGTACATTTCCAGTGCCAAACACAATACTTTGATTTTCACCTAAAAAATAATGTTGGCGTTCAGGTAATACAGACCGTGAGTGATGGACCAGTTAAATGTCGAAACACTTTTTGAGAAATAGCAGCAGCATCTCAAAGCTTTGAGTGTCTTCTGCCACTCCTGCACTCCTGATGCTTCCCCAGCACAGTCCAGAGCTCTTTATCATCCAGGGACTAAAAAGAGGACTGTTTCAAGATGTCACCTAGGTTTTGTCAAATAAAGTTTGTTCTAATTAGCCAATGACTTCATGACCAATAATTTGAATCTGACTCAGCTCAGTTAATTTGGCCTTGGAACTGCCTCAGCTCACTTGACGAACATGAGACTCAGCATCTCACTCTCCCTGTGCCTTTGCACTAGAGCATGAATCATTCAGAAGAGCAGCACTGGGATTAATGAGATCATTAATGGGTTTTGAAATTAATACAGTCCTGATTAGAAAAAATGAATCATTGCCTGTCAAAGGCTGAGGAACTGCACCTACACCATGTTAGACTACGTCAAGTAAGGCCCATTCTCGGGCAGGCACCTCAGATACACTCTTCTGCTCCAAACACAAACACAGTGAGCTTGTCCTTTCATGCCAGGTATGGAACACCTAGAAAAATCTTAAATAGAGTACACAGTATCATAATACCATAACAATATAAATATGCTATTATATAATAACATTAATAAGATAATACACATTAACTCTAGATTACTATTTTCACCCTGTTTAATAAACTTTTATCAATTTTATGGAACTATTTGCAGAATAGAAAAATATGAGTCTTTCATGAGTTAAAATACTTTGTTATTTGTGGGGAGAATAAAACCACCCAAAATAAATGTATTAGGAGCAAAAAACACAGGAGAAAATTCAGACCCAAACTATTATTCTTTAATAATAAAATTTGATTGAAACATAAACCCTTATGCAGGGCACTAAAAAATAGTTAAGTAAAAAAATGGTTTTGGAGAAATTAGGAAACTTAGTCACCAAATTCACTGTTGAAAATAAATTTTTAGAATTGGCAGTTGAAGTTGATTTATACATGCAGTGCATTTAGAATCATGGGCTGTGTATGTAGCTGGATATCATACACACACACACACAAACAAACAAACAAACAAACGCACACACACACACATACACTTTTGGCTGAGAAGTAACTTTGATATGGACCAAAAGAAGCACAGGAACCAAGGCGATTTTAATTAATTATGCATGTGCTCCAAAACTTTGGAGAAAGTTCACTGAGATCTGCAAATTACTTTTTTACATGTAATAAATTAGATGAGTTAGTAATCAGACAGAGAAGAGATAGAGAAATAGATTTTTTGATAAAACACCTATATGTAATGCAATTTGAATTTTTGTAGTGTGGATAATGATTCTTTAGTATAAAAGTTTTTCTTTTTGTTATTGTTGTTATTTGGTTTTTGTTTTGCTTTGTTTTTTGTTCTGAGGATTGAACCCAGGGACACTTCAACACTGAACCACATCTCCACCCCGTTTATCTTTTTATTTTTATTTATTTATTTTATCTTCAACCCTTATTTTTCCCTTATTTTTCTTTCTTTATTTATTTTGTGATATTGAGCCAGGGTTTCACTAACTTGTTTGGGACCTCACTAAGTTGATGAGGCTAGCCTCAAACTCCAGATTCTCCTGACTCAGCTTCCACAGTCACTGGGTTTAATGTGTGTGACACTGCACCCAACTGTAAAAGTCTCTCAGTATTGTTATCTGTTTAAAAATGTTTTATAATAAATTGTTGAAAAAATTATTTTCTGCATGAGACAAGGTTCTCCTCATATTCATTTTTTATGTTGTTTCCCTCCCAAAAGATTGATATGCAAAGTTGCATTTGGGGTCACTGTGTTAAAGCATTTTCTCTATAACCTTGAACACTTCGATAAAGATCAGACCCACAGGAAATAGAGTTGACAAAATCTGAGCTTTGGGTAATTTTCAACATATACTTCTTTTGGTAAGATGCAACAAAATTGACTGTTGGTATACTAGGTAGTACAAATAAATGGAGTTAGTATTTTTTCCCATTTTTCTGTAAAATAAGATCAACACTGAGTGCGTAGGGAAGCTTATCAAGATGCAGATGCTTAAGAATTGTGATACTTCTTTTTGTATGAGGCCTTCCTGTGCTTTTAACAAGTACAAAAATGGAACAGAAATCACTAGAGCTAAGCAAAGAGCAATGTTTGTCATATTTAAAATGTTCTTCAATAACAACAAGAATTTTTTTTTTAATTTTGTTAGGAATTTAAAGAATACTGTCAACCATGATTTAGCTGAATAAAATTAATGATTAACCCTCTCTGCCTGCACTGTAAATTTTATTGTTGTTTTGTTACTAAGAACAATTCCAAACCTGTGGATTTTTCATGAAATGATCCGTTTAACTCCTATTTCTAGCTGAAATCGGGTTCTTACCTATGAATGCCACCTTCCTTACATTAAGCCATTTGCTCCTCTATTTCCTCTGGCCTGGCAACAAGAGGGCAGCTTTGATACTCTTGTACAAGCCTGGACCACTCGTCTTCCACCTGCATGCTCACAATCTTTCTCCTCTGAGGGTTCTGCCATGCAAATAAAAGTCTCTGTTATCATAATCATATGGCATTCTGGCCAATTCTTTTAGTCACTGAACATCAGCTTCGCTGATGGTCTCTCCTTTGCAAGTTCCAATATTACCCTGAACAACCTCAACATCTGTGTGATCAGTGTAGCAAACCAGTGGAAATCAAATATCTTAATGTTCACTTAGGCCAGACTTTTAGGATCACACTTCAGATCTTACTCCTCTGAACTCTGGCTACTTAGAGTCTCTGTTTCCATCATACCACATTATTCTGTCTCATGTTCTTTGGAAGCCCTTGTTCCTTTTCCACCAAATTCTGCTTGTTATGGTTATAGTGTTTTGCACAGCTTAGAATATAGCATTTATAGGACTCATGCTTCATAATTTCAACCACTTATGGTCAGTTCCTTCCATTCCTACCCACATCCTCTATGTTTCTGTTGCTCTTACCTTAGAAATCCCCAATCTTAGCTTATTCCACCTAAATGTCCTCACTGCTCCTAAAATCTAGGCTACTCAGAATGGTCAAATAGAATCAGTGCCCCCATGAGGTCATGGTGTCTGAACTCCTCTGGGCTCTAACATGTCATTTTATATGATTTCTGGTCATATCCATTTCCAACTGCTACCACGACTAATCCAAATGCATCTCCTTTTTATCAGCATGTACCCAATTTGATAAGAAAAATCAAGACTACCCATGCAATTTTCCTATAATTTGTTCTCTTTCCTAAATGCATCTATACTTGTTCATTTTTACTCTTCCTTTTTCAGTGCCTGGAAGATTTACATTGTCTCCATACTTGTACTCCATGACTCGAAAATTTCTGCAAAATTTCAGAAAGATTGAAAATATTGATAAAAAGGAAATTTATAACAGGAAGCTAGTATTAAGGCTAAAGATGATTGATCTTAGTCATGAGAGATGAAAGAAGTCTAAAATATATAATTTATATTTAGGAAATTTTTCTTATAAGGAGTTAGTAAAATAAAAAGTAATTCAGAAAATGATTGAAGTTTTTAAATAACCTTAATATTATGTTTTGTTCTTGTTTGAATCTATATGAAATTTAAAACTTTATTTTCATATTTCATATGCATGATGGTGCATGCCTGTAATCCCAGTGATATGGGAGAATGAGGCGAGAAAGATCTCAAGACTGAGTTCAGGCTCAGTAACTCAGTAAGGCCCTGAGCAACTTAGCGAGACTCTGTTGAAAAACAACAGCAACAATTTTTTTTTTTTTTTTTTTTTTAAAAAGAGGGGATGGCTGGGAATATGGCTCAGTGACAAAGCACTACTGGGTGCAATCCCTTGTACCAAACCAAACTAAACAAACCATTCTATCAATATGTGCCCATGATGTTGTCATATTACCAGTGTAGCATTAATAACAAAATTTACTTCAAAATGAATCTTGAATTTTAATCAATTTTGGCATTTGGATTAAAACTTCATAATTAAAGATCATTAATAACTTAATAAACAATGACTTCTTATATTATAATTTATAATTATAGCATAGCAGTAAAGAATGCAGGTTTTAGAATTGGTTTTCTGGTTGTAAATTCTACCTATGACAAAAAACATAATGATAACCACTGTGAAATTAGGAAAGCTATTCAATCCTATGAATCCTCTGCCATATATGTACAACAGGGTAAAAAAATACTTGAATCATAGGGCTTGTTAGATGAAAATTAGTTAATGTACATTAACCACTTGATATTGAATCTGGAGCAAAGTGAACATAAAATATATTGTAGCTATTATTATTATTATGTCATTTATTGTACCAGTAATTCAGGTTGAGTTAAATAAATTGATTTTCTTCTTATATTTCCTTTAACATATATTAAGTATCATGCTTAATATGTGTGTGTGTGTGTGTGTGTGTGTGTGTGTGTAGTGAAAAGCATAATTTTTCACTTGAGGTAGGCCAAGTTTTCTGTATGTTTGACAAAATAAACATAACTTTATAATATTTATTGATTAATAATTTAGTATTTGTCTTCTTATTGTTTTTACATTTTAAAGCAAGAAGCCAAGGTTATTTAATTGAACATTTAAATATTTCTCAGATATTTGAAAAGGGAAGGTTCCCAAATTCATTAACTATCTCCAACATATCCTTAAACATAATGCATTCTTCATGGCTAAAAGATGATAAAAATTTATCTTAGGAGTCAGTTGATCCCTACATAGTCAGTATTGGATTGGTGACATCACACAATGAAATGTTTACACACAAGGCAACATAAATCTCCCAATGTTTTCAAATATTTAAAATACATTATATGTTTATATTTAGGTATAAAAATACATGTTAAAGCTTGGCCCAGACCTGCTTCACTGACCTGCACAGGAGCTTGGGCCCAAGGTATGCTCAAGTCCATCCCGTCCCTGGCAGACACCCACTGGACCTCAGGCTAGGCCCAGGACCACCTCTGCCCACCAGCAGATACCCACTGGATTCAGGCTTGGCCCACATCTGCCTCGTTGACCTGCACAGTAGCCAGGGCCCAGGGTAAGTTTGGGTTCCCTATGACCACCATCTGGGAGCCCAGGTCTAACCCACATCCATCTTGAGATGCTGCAGCCATCCCTATATCCTCCCCCATGCAATAGCTTCTACCTTGGGACAACAGACAGGACCTACAAGCAGCTGCAGCTTGGAGAGGCATTCCAAAGCCAGTGAAAGGCCCACCCTTTTAGCCCCATTTCTGAATGATGGTGCATCCACCTTGGGGCACCTCCACTGCTATCTCAAGTTACCTGATGCTACTACTGACACCCCCTATAGTTGTAGTAGTAGCCAATTCTGGGGTCTGAAAGCCCAACACCAAGGTGAGATACAGATAATCTGCACAGACACTACAAGATTATAGGGTAATATCTATATTCCACACTGCAAGTAAAGAAATCACATAGACAGCATGAAAAAACAGGGAGGAAAGTGCCTTAAACAAACCAGGATACTACAATAACAGAACCCATGGACAGCAAAGTCTATGAAATGTCAGAGAAGATGTTCAGAAGGTTCATAATTAAACTGATCTGTGAATTAAAGAATGGCCTAAATGGGCAAATAGAGGTAAAAACTGATCACGGCAACAAAGACACAAGAGAGCTAATACAGGCAACCATTGATGACACCAATCAACAGATAAGGGAGCAAATACAGGCATCCATTGATCACACCAACAAAGAGATAAGGGAGAAAATACAGGTAGCAAAAGATTACTTCAAGAAAGAGATACAGATTCTGAGAAAAGAATCAGAAATCCTTGAAATTAAGGAAACAATAAACCAAACAAAAAACTCAATAGAAAGCATCACCAACAGACTAGATCACTTGGAAGACAGAAAGTCAGATAACGAAGACAAAGTATACAGTTGGGAAAATAAAGTTAACCATACAGTGGAGATGATGAGGAGAACATCCAAGCATTATGAGATAGCATCAAAAGACCAAATCTAAGAGTTACTGGGATAGAGGAAGGCATAGAGTTTCAAACCAAAGAAATGCACAATCTCTTCAATGAGATAATATCAGAAAATTACCCAAACATGAAGAATGAATTTGAAAGTCAAGAAGCTTATAGGACAATGAATGTACAAAATCAAAACAGATCTACACCAAGGCACATTATAAAGAAAATGTCTAGCATATAGAATAAGGAGATAATTTAAAAGCCAAAGAGAAAGGAATCAGATCACATATAGGGGGAAACCAATTCGTATATGAGCAGATTTTTTCAACCCAGACCTTCAAGGCCAGGAGATCTTTGAAGAGCATATACCAAGCTCTGAGAGAAAATGGATGTCAACCAAGAATCTTATATCCAGCAAAATTAAGCTTTAGACTTGATGATGAAATAAATAAAAACATTCCATGATAAATAAAAGTTAAAATAATTTACAGGTAGAAAGCCTGAACTACAGAACATGCTTGGCAGAATATTCCTTGAAGAGGAAATAAAAAATAACAATGAAAATCAGCAAAGGAGGTATTACAGTATTACACTAAGGGAAAAACTAATCAAAGGAAAAATCAAGTCAAGTTAAGTACCAAAAATAAACAAAAAATGGCTAGGAATACAAATCATGCCTCAATAATAACTCTAAATGTTAGTATCCTAAACTCACCAACCAAAAGACATAGACTGGCAGATTGGATTAAAAAATTACACCCCAAAATACTGCCTCCAAGAGACTCATATCATAGGAAAGATATCCACAGACTGAAGGTGAATATTTGGGAAAGTTCATACTAATCCCATGGACTATGGAAGCAACCAGGGGTTTCCATCCTTATACTAAATAACGTAAACTTCAAGCCAAGGTGAATCAAAAGGGATAAAAATAGACATTTCTTCTGCTTAAGGGAACCATTAATTCAAAAAATTGACAAAAAAGACCTAACAATAATATATATATATATATATATATATATATATATATATATATACCCAAAACAATGAGGCATCTATGTTCATCAAACAAACTCGTCTCAAGTTCAAGAGCCAAACTGATCACAGCACAATAATTCTGGGTGACTTTAACACACCTCTTTCACCACTGGATAGATCTTCCAAATAGTAGCTGAACAAATAAACTATAGAACTCAATAATAAAATCAATAACTTAGACTTAACTGACATATATAGAATATTTCATCCTTCAACTAGTGAATATACTTTCTTCTCAGCCTCATATGGATCCTTCTCTAAAACAGACCATATATTGTGCCACAAAGCAAATCTTAGCAAATACAAAAATGTAGAGCTACTACTCTGCTTTCTATCAGATCATAATGGAATGAAATTAGAAATCAATGACAAAATAAAAAATAAAAGCTATCCCAACACCTTGAGACTAAATAACATGCTAGTGAATGAACAATGGGTTGCAAAAGACATCAAGGAGGAGATTAAAAAGTTCTTAGTGGTGAAAGAGAACACAGATACAATGTATCAAAATCTCTGGGACACTATTAAGGCAGTACTAAGAGGAAAATTCATTGCATGAAGTTCATTCCTTAAAAGAAGAAACAATCAACAAATAAAAGACTTAATATAACATCTCAAAACCCTAGAAAAAGAACAACTCAACACCCAAAGCAGTAGAAAATAGAAAATAATTAAAATTAGAGCTGAAATCAATGAATTTGAAACAAAAGAAACAATTCAAAAAATTGACAAAACAAAAAGTTGGTTTTTTGATTTAAGGCTGCTGATTCATAATTGCAGGGGGGTGGGTGCATAGGAGGAGTAGATGAAGTCTAAACATGGCAAAGGAGAAAAGGGGAGGGAGGGGAAGGGAGTGGGTATGGGGGTAGGAAAGATGGTGGAATGAGATGGACATCATTACCCTAAGTACGTGTACAAAGACACGAATGGTGTGACTCTACTTTGTGTACAACCAGAGTTACGAAAAATTATGTTCTATATGTGTGATATGAATTGTAATGCATTATGCTGTCATACACAACAAATTAAAATTAAAAGTGAAAAAAAAGAAGTTACAGAAATCTAAAGGTAAAAAAATACATGTTAAAATGTGTATACATATGCCACAGCTCTGTGTTTTATCAGAGTGTTGTCTTGAAGTTTTTTCAAAAAAGATCACTCTATAACATGAAACGGGTAGCCATCCTTCACAGAAGAGCTGAATAACCATGACAAAAAGTATCCAGACACAAGAGACTTTGGTAATTTGGGTTGAATTATAATTGAAAGCATGTGTGCCTGAAAAGGATCAGTGGGGTGACTATGTTAACAAGCCAAAGCAGATGGTCCATTTCCATTTATAGTGGTCAGATGAGGTTGCCGAAGCCAAAAATCATGGCACCCATTTCAGAACCAGTATTTCTAAATATTTTCTCTTATGTGGCAAATCAAAATAAATGCATCTTTTTTCAGACCAATGCTCTCATGTGAAAATAGCTATTATAAATGAAATATTGTCTCTCATTATTGTTCATTATAGCATGCTTTTCTTGATTAGCTTACTTATTTTTAATGTAGCTGCCACTGTATATAAACAAGGGAATATCAGCATGAAGAGAATGCCTATATCTGAGGTACAATTTTAAAATTATCATAAAATATTTGAACATTCCATTGAAATATCACAAAATCTCTTGTCATAGAAGTCCACAGGCAAACTGAGGGTTTAATGTTCAAAAGTAGTATCTATTGAGTAAGGAGGAAATTTAGTTGTACAAGACTGCTGCAGTCATTATATAAGGAATTAAGGGGTATGTGATAATATACCCATGACATGATCACCTACATTTGGTACTACTATACATGTAATTCCACACCAAATGAGCAATGAAGGTGTTAATATTGCAATTCATGTATTGGACATTAAATGCCAGGAAGGTAACATATTGGCTATATTCCCAAAGTCATTAGATGCCATGTCTGTGCTTCTAACTTCATTCTGACTTGAAATTTCTGCCTCATACTATACTCACTAGTGTCTGGTTACTACATAAAACAAAACCAGGACAGCATGTTTCAGACCATTAGAAATTATACATTATTCTCACCAATGACCCTTAGAGGGTGATAATACTTTTATCTGACTGTATGGTATTCCCCCAGTGTCCTTTAACTTTTATTCATCCTTAAGGAATTTTTGTCTTAACCACTGTGAAGGTCCCTGCTACCCAAGACTGAACCCGTGTCCTAGAGCTCTCTACACTCAGATACGCCACGGGTACTTAACCACTTTATTGTAATTTCCTGTTTCCTCTTCTCTCTGCCTTGCTTGATGATCTGCAGAAGTATGTGAAACACTTCAGAAAGTCACTCAAAAAATTGCCTTGACTTGCAATTTCTGCATATTGTGCAATTTATTGGAGCTACCCTATGACTTTCTTTGATTTTTCAATTAAACATATAAATTCAGGCAGCACTTTTGCCAAATCAAATATGGAAGAAATTTCTTAGAACAAAATCCTAATGCTTGTTAATATTGATACAGAAAATTATTATATTAAATATGCTTGTCCTCAAACCTTCTATTTTATCCTTTGCTATATTGATTTTGTCACATTAGATGTGACTGTCAAAGTGCTTTCTGCTTGCCAGTTTAAGTCTTAATTTTGTCAGGATTAAATGAACATTGAGTACATTGTAGGATCATGACACAGAGAAACCCTCATGTTGGAATTTTTCTGGGAGTGAAACCTTGTCACATTAAAAAAAAATTGTTAAGACACAGGATGTCAAATATTAAAAGATGATTCAATAGCACAGTCTTTAAACCCAGATGACTTCTATTAAAGATCTGCTTACTTGGCAAAGGCAAGGACCTTTGTTCTATAGGTTGACATGCATCTCTATAATATTTGCAGTTAGCAAAAGCTAACCATTGCTCTTAAAACTGATCAACAAGCTCAACGATTTTAGTATCATGAATATTCCCCAGGAGGTTAGATGTATGTCTTCCTATATATCTACTTTTCAAGTGTTTTTACTTGTAATATTAATCTTGTCCGCTATATTTCCAACTAGAGAATATATAAGGATCTTGACCTTACCCAAAATTATACTCAGCATTTTAAATGCAAACCAGAGCTGCAAGTTTTTATACTTTGCTAAGATTGTAAATCTGCATTCATATTCAATAGGTAACCAAAATCACAAAACCTTGTAATTGGAGTCACAAGTGAAAAAACTAAGGAGAACTGCAGGCCACAAATGTTTGGTATCCCAAAAATTTATGTCCCGAGCATATGCATTTAAAGCATTTAAATACTTAAAATAAAGGTATATATATATATATATATATATATATATATATATATATATATATATATACACACACACACACACACACACACATACACACATAATATACCTACAGATATATATAATATATATGTAATTTTTCTTTTCCACTTTCTAAAGATTCTTTAACAGAAAAATAAAAGCTATACAATAAAAAGATTCAATAAAGAAAAGATATCTGTACCAACAACAATAAATTGAATATTACTACAAATTAGAGTATTATTTATCTTTGAGTTTAATAGCAGATCAAACAACAAAAAAGAAAAACTAGGTTAACTACTATTCACCCATTGATATAAGAAAATAAATGAGTTTTTCTGAAAATATAATTTATTTGACAAATAATTATATGAAGAATTTACCTACTAGATACCATGTAAGCCACATTAAAATACTAATCTTGTCCGCTATATTTCCAACTAGAGAATATATAAGGATCTTGCCTTCACCATGTTAGGCAATGTCTTGGAGTAAAGTACAATTTTTTTATGAGTGAAGGATCTTCACATGTTTCATAATAATAAGAGATTATTTCTGAATGACCAGGTTGAAAGAAAATATTAACTCTGCACTACTGGGAAGTATATACAATTTGTTTTGAGGCAATCCTAGTTGGAATTCCCTCAGGCACCATATAAACTCAACTCCAATATATCCCTGCTCTAGGTGGATCTTGGTTTGTGGGGAAAAATTAAATCTTATTTTGGAAACATTGAAAACAATATGACATATGAACATATAGGATTTGAAATTTAAGCTTCATTTGTTCTGGGCCAAAGTTCTTTGGTTCCAGCCTCCAAAACTCTCCCCATTAACCTGCCCTCACTTGGACAGTCATCCAGTGCATGATAGACGCCTCTGTCAATCAAGACCATTTCCTCACCCATCTCACTCCACAGAAGATATCCAAACCTATTGGAAACTTTCATTTTTAAGACCTATTTTATTCCTCTGAAATAATGCAGAGACTGTTCTAGTGCTTTCTGACACTAAACTTTTCTCCTCTTAGCCCAATGGATTTGGCACTCTCTTATCAGGAGACTTAAGAGAGGAGGGAATTCTCAAAGTTGGTGTGTGTTATATTTGCCTACAGAGGAACTGGAAAATGCAAACATCTGGGATCCATTAACCTGTTATTGACTGGTTATGAGTGATATCCTAAAACACTTTTTAAAAATTTATGTATGACAGCAGAATGCATTACAATTAGTATTACATATATAGATATATTTCATATCTCCGGTTGTATACATCATATATTCACACCAATTTGTGTCTTCATACCTGTACATTGGATAATAATGATCATAACATTCCACCATCATTAATTACCTCATGCCCCCTCCCTTCCCTTCCAAAAGCCTTTTTATAAAAACATAAAAGCTTACTTTATGGAACTTTGATTTGAGAAAAAGAAACGTGTTTTGAGTCTTTCCCCCTTTATAAGGCATAGGATTATGAAATAACAAATGTTAAAATATTTCAGTGAAATGGTTTGTATTTCACCTTCTAACGAATAAGATGGTAGGTGAATTTCCTATGGATATTAAATTTAGAGACTTTACTGTGGTCCAAGCATCATTTGCATTGGAACTATTAAAGATGCTTGCTAGAGTTTGTCTTCACATGTCACCCAGGCCTACAGACTAGCCTCTGGATAATTAGCATTTTTCATTGGCTCCCTAAGTTGTATTTTTATACACTTGACTTTGTGGATCATTTTCCCAGAAACTTCATATTCTGCCTTTACTCTTCCTAAAGTATTCTTCCAAAATCATTTTCCTTAACAAACCATTAGAAGTTGTCACCCAACATGGTGGTTCAATTCTGAAAATAAATGTTGGCTTTAGAAATCACTTGAAAAGTCCATTTTAGAACATTTTAAAGAAATATATACTCTTCCTTATAGAGATACATTTATGCTGTTCTCTTTATTTGGGTAACCAAGCGTGAGAGTACACAAAGATAATAGGGGGATAAGCAATTTTAAGTATTTGGACAAAAACTCAGTTGAAATCTCAAAGTACTGGCAAGACTTTATTCCTGTCGAAGTTATAGGTCGATCACTTGTTTCAACTATTCATTTTTAAAATCTAGATTTTTTTTATTTCATGTGAAATAAATTTCAAGTAAAACATGATATTGGTGCATTCACCAGAATACTAAAATACGAAATATATTCCCTTCTGGCCTAATATTTTTACATGACAATTAAAATAGGGCCCCAAATTTTTTCAAATTTGGCCTTAATATTTCAGAGCTCAATTAAAAATAGCATCAGCATCTATTACAGCATTTGAACATTCACTGACATCAATAATACTCATTTATTTATATCGTTAGCAACTAAGTGAGGAGATCAAACTGCTGTGAGGGACACAGCAGAAAACCAGAGCTTTATGTTTTAGTCGTTTGCTCCAAGGCACATCCTCAACACAAGCTTCATTTTCCTCATTTTTTTCCCCCAAGTGAGGAAGAAGAGCCCTGACATGCTTGCAAAGACCAGAAGCTGTCTCCATTGCTCCCAGCACAGGAGGGCAATGCTGGCTGTCCAGGACCCGCCCTCACGGGACTGTAATTTTATCAACCTGTGCCAAGGGTTCAGATCTCAAGCTGAACTCTTGCGGTACAGGTGGTACCAGGAAGGTATCTGCAGAGTGCTTTTCATGGCGACTGCACTATGTACAATGCATCTTGAGTTTACACACGCCTACAGTCTTAAACTGCCTCAACTCTCTGACAAAGGCATCATCTTTGGAATGAGTGACTTTTTAGAGCTGCTGCAGATGATGTTGGATTCAGGGAATGGTATGCTGGCTGTGAGCAAAACTGCTTGCTAGAATTGTGATTTCTTGTCACCCGGACCTTTTGAGTTTTTGTGTTTGTTTGTTTGTTTGTTTTTGTCCAGAAAAATTGATGGACTTTTGCCAAAACTTCTGCCTGTATCCAAGATCCTTCTTACTTTCCCAGTTCTTGAGCTCCCTGACCTTGACTGATTGGTAAGACTTGGCTGTCTAAAATGACCTTATCTGCTCTTCAAATCAGTGGTAGCACCTGGACTTCACAGCTGCCTCCTTGCTCAGTGCTTAGCCTTGACCTCCCACACCCTTCTGATTGCCTCACTTTGCCCTGCCTCACCCTGTTCTGAGCTTTTTGAACTTGACACCTGGGCCGCCCCCAACCACTTCCTCAGACACAAAATGCTTGTTTCTCAACTCTCTCCTACTTTAGGGGCTTCTTGTCAAGACATGTGTTTTCTCTGGTGACAAAGCTAAATTTCCTTCTAGTGTGTTAAGGGCAATCTTAGAATAGCTGCCAGCAGATCATCAGATCATCAGCTTGTCCACAGTCACCAATTTTATCTGCCAGTTGAGAGCAATTTATCATCATTAAATGTTGCAGAGTGACCTTTCATAAACAGAATGTGGGTGAAGCTTTTATTTCTGGTATTCATTGCCAACAGCTTACATATGAGACCAAGTGGTTTTTGGCAAAAGAGCAAAGTGTGATCGTTTCACAATAATTTATTTATTTAATGTATTTTTGAGAATATAGTAATAGGTAGCGTTTGAGGGTGCACATCGAAGGATTTCACTAGTAATTTACAAAGGTACTTTTCTCCCTAAATAGCAGATAAATGACTCTTACATGCATTGATTTGAAAAGACTTTTCTCTGACTCTGGTTAGTTAGAATGAGAATTCTACCACACACAAAATATTACTCTTCTTTTGCAAGAGAATTCATAATTTCCAAAAATTATGTCACAGAAGTTATCTCATTTCAGCATGGCAAACACTCTTTAAGACAGACGGGGTGAATTAATTGGGAACTGGTGTTATGGCATGCCCTATCCTAGAGTAACAAAGAGATGATTTCTTGCTTCACTCCCAGGGTTTATTTTATCAAATTCATACTTGTAATTTCACTATATGAGTCAGATAAGCAGAGGTTGGGTATTTTTAGGAAATACATATGGAAGGACTTAGGACTAAATACATACTGAAGTGTTTCATAAGATGTTAAGTTATTCTCAGCTGGTTCCAGAAAATATTTAGAGTGTGTTTGTGTTCATGCATGTGTGCGTGTGGGTTCAAATGTTACCAACAGGTGGACATAGTTTCAAAAGTGGTTTTCATTTTATTAATTTATTTTTGTAATTTTTATTTGTTTGAAATTATTTCAAAATACAGAGTAAGAAAAAAAAGTAGATCATCAAATATCAACACAAAATTTTCACCAAAACAAAGAGAAAATCCTTAACTCAAAGTTTGTAAATGTTTTCATTTTTTTTTTTTCCCTGACTGGCCTAGGGACTCTCATCCTGTTACCCACTGGAAGCAATTATTCAAAATCATGAAAGTGAGGAGGAAGTTTCTTTGAATAGTTTGTAGGTCAACTGTTTTGTGTTTCTCAAAGTATTTTGTCCTTGCCTCTTGTCACTCTATTGGCTAGCCAGTCAACGCTGGCCCATTTCTGTGAACAATAAAATACAATGAGTTTCACTTTTCGTTTTTATGGGAAAAAAACTAGCTAAGGGCAGGGACCACATCTTATAAATTCTCTGAGTATTTTTATTGTTTTTTTTTTTTTAAACTCATAGTTTTAAATGATTTATAGCTTGGAAACAGTGTGTTGACTATTCTTCCTGTTTATTTACCATATATGTGGATTTTGTGGGCATATTATATTTTATAGAATCCCTGGGAATTTTTAATTTCACCTATTTTGATATTTACTGGAACTTCATTTTAAAGAGAGAAAGGTAAAAAGATCTTAAAGGTTTTAAGATCTTTTTTTATTTCAAAATGTAACCATTATGGAGAAATGTACATTTAATTGAGTTGTTTTTAGATTCATAAAGAGAGTATTTTCTCTTATAATCAGTAAATTAAATGATTTATTTATGATTTTGTTTTATATTTTGATTGGAAGTGTATTAGACAACATCAAAAAATGATAATAACTTGAGTAAATTGCCAATTAGAAATAAAGTAATTACCATGTAGGAAAATTAACAATTTATGAGAATCAGTAGATAGATATCTACCAACTTTAATACATAAAATAATGTCAAAGAAAAGAATTAGAGGTTTCCTTTAAAAGCTGAATTTTAATAATCCCATCTTTGTTAATTTACAATGGACAGTTTTTGGAAACATTAGATTCATAACATTGACAACTGAAAAATCACATATCTAAAATAGGTGTTGTTAAATTACTACAAAAATCTACTTGAATCTTTCTGCTCTACTCTCTTGAATAAAAAAGATATTTTAAGTGTCCAGAACCTAATAGATTTGCTTCAGGCATTTGGTTTAAATTTTAGGAGCATTGTCTAAAATAACTCTAGGATGAAAATGCAGCACATTAGTTATGTCTAAAACATTGTAATGGACCTCAATAACTCCAGAGAATACTGCTGAGTAAAAGAGAATGGGCAGAAAAATTAAGAGAAACAAAATTTTGTACAAATAAAGTACTTTAGGGAATTCATTAGAACTTTGGGTTCAACTCTGGGGTTTTAAACTGAATATAAGGAAAAATACTTTGTTTTACAGAATTATCTATTAAAAGTAAATCTTCGGCATAAAAGATTAAGTATACAACTTGAAAGGTGTTTGATGGTACGATAGCACAACCTCAATTATATCCAGATCATCCTCAATTTCCATTATTGATTGTTGTGAAGAACACTTCAGATGTATCTAGATGACTATAAATAATAGCTTTAAATAAAGAGAAGAAATTATAAAATTTGTACCTCTTCTACTGTAAAATATACTATCTTTATCCTTAATTGTTTTTATTAATCTCAATGAAAACTAAAAATAGCATGGTCAATTTCTTCATACTGCACAATTTTATTATCTAATACAAGTGGATATGTGTTATACTTCAATCTATCTCATTTATTATTGTTCAAGTAGAAACAAATTATACTACACTAAAATTATGTTATACTATAACCCACAGTATTCATATGAAAACTGAATCAGATACATTTTTTCTTTCTTCTCCATTAAAAATATGCTTCAATTCCCCATTTTCATGTGTGTGCCTGTGTGTATTTGTGCACGCACATGTTTGTGATCCTGAGTTATAAAGAATTTGAATTATAGAATAGATTTTATGATTCCTGACTATAGGTGATCAAAATAATAAACTAAGATGATGAAATAGTTAATTCAAGATAAAGAAAAGAAATAAATACATGAAACTCCCTGAATTTGAAAAATTTGCATTTTTAAAAAATGCGCAAGAAGAAAAAACAAAAGACTTCTTAGTATGTAGTGATATGAAACAAATTAATAATTAGAATAAAATTTTATAGTTAGCAGAATTAAAACTTCTAAGTTAAATATTTTTTAAAAAACAAATATTACTGCAAACTTGTTTTATACAGCCACAAGAACTATCCTGTTACTCCAAGAATGTTAAGTTAAAATCTCTCTCTTAGGAAAGCTTCTCATAAATCCCATTCTGATTCTTGATGTAGAATATAGTCAGAAATAGGGATGGGATTTCTCTAATTAGATACAGAAATGTTATCGACCATGGTTTGGGTGTAACCAAATGACTCTCCATTTGTCAACTCCAGTCCACCACCTATTTTCAGCAGAAAATGTTACTGGAACACAGCCACAACCACTTATCAACATACTGGCAATGACTACTTTCAAGCTGGGCAGATTTTCAGTAGTTGTGACAGAGATTTCCAGGCCTGTTACTAGATGGTCCAGTACAGAAAAAAAAAAAAATGCTGATCCCTGGTTTATACCAACAATATGGTAACTTGCAAATACATTGTAATATAGCTCCTCCAATTATTATTATTATTATTATTATTAGTAGTAGTAGTAGTAATATAGCTCTTTATTTATTTATTTATTTATTTTTCTTTTTATCTTGGTCTTTTGAATCTAATAGACTTGTGTTTATTCTTAAGGGATTTCTGGAGAGAAAAATGAAATAATGCTTAACAGTTGCCGCAGTCTGGCTGGGCACAAAATTACAAGCCACCACACCTTGTAGATTCAAACAGCAACTATTTATTCCTGAACTCACACTGGCACTCTACAATCACGTTCTGGGGAAATTTCACATTATGGGCAAAATCCAAGTACTCCACCAGGCTCTAATCAGCAGGATATGCCCTATTCCCGGCAGGGTACACCTTAAACCTGGAACCGCCCTAAACCCAAGGAGCAGGATACTCCCTAAAACCTGAACCGCCCTAAACCCTGATCTGCCCTAAACCCGGATCTGCCCTGGTCCTTGAGCAAGGTCACCTTACTCAAGCATACAAGCAATGTCACTGCGAATGTCCAAGGCAAGTCCATTTCCACGAGTCCTTCCTCTAAGCAACATGGGGTACGTTGGCAAGAAAATTTCCATGTGTCATTCCTACTTGGCAATGGCTCTCAGCAAACAGTGATAACTGAGTTCCAGAAATGTGCCTTTGGTGACATCTGTGTAAGTATGCTCCAAATCTGAACACTTTAGAATTTAATTTTGTTTTCACAGTATCAACCAACACTATTGCTGTGGCCGTGGCAGTTCCAAGTTTACTTCAGTGTCTCTGAAGCTGATCACCATGGAAGCATTCTCAGACTGCTTTGATTACTCACACACAAAAGTGGGAGGGGGCTGCTAAAGTGGTGGTTTTGCAAAGGAAGCATTTTTGTGTATTTTCTCAATATAGGAAGGATATACATGCAAAGGATTCAAAATATTGAAAAAATACTAAACTTGCTGCATTTGGAAATAATATATTTTTTTAATATTTATTTTTATTTATTTATTTATTTATTTATTTATAGTTTTCAGTGGATACAACATCTTTGTTTGTATGTGGTGCTGAGGATCGAACCTGGGCCGCACGCATGCCAGGTGAGTGCGCTACTGCTTGAGCCACATCCCCAGCCCGAAAGAATATTTTTTTACATGTAATTTAAGATGATTTTAATGAGAGCAACTTGGTCAGTAGCTGCTGAGCTGAAAAGCCGACACCAAGGCTTGGTAGCTAATGCATGGAGGAGACTAGGTGAGGCGGTTGGGAAAAGCAGACTGAGAATAAGGAGGCAGTGGGTGATATGTGTCCCCAGGGAAGGAAGAGAGGACTTGCCAAGTTTCTTTGTCCCTGTGAGAAGGGCATGGGGGTTAGCAGAAAGAGAACTTCAGTCCTGAAGGAGAGCTTCTATGTGAATTCCACCAGCGAGCCTGAATAAAAAAGAAACATTTTAGCAACAGCAGTATTTCAGGAGAGTCCAGTTGGAGCACAAGATGGCAAACATAGAGATGCCCATAGGGACAGACAAGGACAGCCCAGGGACCAAATGTTGCTCCAACCATTCCAGCTCCTACCGCTGAGACCCCAGGAAGCCTGCAGAGGGAATTCCAAAGAGACTGAGTTTGAATTTATAATACTTAGTTTACTTAAAATCCACTAATATGATGTCTGGTTATTAGAAATAATTCAAGGGCTTAAAGTTAAAATGTTAACTCTAAGTGATAAAGAAATAAATATTTTGCCAGTTAAAGGATGGAAAGAGGGAGGATTAGAGAGGGTACTTTATATGTCTTTTTATTTTTTCCACTATTCTTTTAATACCTGGTTCAAAAGAAGTAAAACTTACATGTTCATATATAAAATCTGTCTTGGTGATGACATAAGCTTTTTGTTCTTTCTGTGACTGCAAGTGTAAAGTGAATATATATATATATATATATATATATATATATATATATATATACGGGGGTTATTTTTGTGCTATTAAATTAATTATGTATACACATTAACAATAGTAAAATATAAAAAAATAAATTTAAGGTTTTTCTCTTTTGTTTAAAATATTTATTCAAACTGATTTAACTTTTAGCACATATATATGCATGCTTTTTAAAATGGTGACATCACATTAACAAAAACTTTAATATTGCACTTTACTGACAACTCATCGAAAGTGCTTCTGTGCCATGTTTGATGACTACAAATCCATTTCCCTTATCAACTTCCCTTCCCTTAGGAAACTGAATTTATTTGTAAAAAAATAAAACTGCATAATGATGATCTAATTTTCTTTTAATGGTCCTCATCACATACCTAAATTTCCCTTTAACACTAACTTTGGAATAATTTAGAGTGTTGTTTTTTTCACCTTTTATTTTATTTCTTTCAATTTCTTCCAAATGACTATAAAATAGACTTCCTAAATGCCCAATAGATTATCCAGAAGGAAGGAAATGCTCTCATAATGATAGCATCTACAATTATGTCAATGAACACAATGACATAATGGTGCTCTGTTTGATTTTATGGAATTTGGGGGCCAGTAACACCCAAATCAGAGACACTTCATCTAGCCACACCGACATTATTTCCTTAACTTGAGACTTGGGAAAGACAGTAAAAGGATTAGGAGTAATTGAGCAAACCTGTGTTACAGGAGGAAGTGTGGACAGCATCCCTACAAATAGAGTTTGCTAAGAATTGGATTGGAATTTGCAGTGAATCTGATAATGAAACCAGGGAGAATTGACATCTTGACAGTGATTAGGTTGCGGTCTATAAATACAGTATCTATTTATTTCAGTGTTAACTTCTTTCCCAGAAGCTTGTCGTTTTCAGCATAGAACTTGCATGCATTTTTTTTTTCATTTATACCTCAGTCTGTACATTTTTTGTTGTTATTGCAAATGTCATTATCTTTTTAAAAATGGAAAATTCCAACTGGATATGTGGCACAGAACTGTAATCCCAGTGACCCCAGAGGCTGAGGCAGGAGGATAGCACTTTTAAGGCCAGCCAAGTAAACTTAGTGAGACTCTGTCTCAAAATGATAAATAAAAAGATCTGGAGGCCAGGTCAGTGGTAGAGCATCCCTGGGTTCAGTCCCAAGTACTGTCTTCCAGAAAAAAGAAACAAAGAAAATAAAAGAAAACCCCAATTTGTTTATTGTTGCTCTATGAAAATATGATGGATTTTGCATTTTACAATACATTCTTTAAAAGCATATATCGAAGTGGAAGTTTTGACACTGTAAGGTAAATCTTAATTTACATTTAATTAATGTCACCTCTTGTGAGTCAGTAAAGTAAAATAGTTTATGTTCTATGCCTTTACATTTGCTGCCTAGCTAGTTGGCTAAGACACATTGCATTTTGATATATCGTTAATATTCATGATTAATGGAAATATTTAAAAGTAGTAAAATTAATGGAGAAAGATAGTAAGGCAAGCACTTTGTCAAAAGCACTGTTTTAATTAATTGACTCCCACCTAAAGCTAAGGTGTTTACAGTATTCTATCTTGTTCTTCACAAACTCCCTGAGGAGAAAGAAAAGAAAATCATGAAAATTTTCTTTTCTGTCACATACAATATGAACTGTATTCAGTTGAAGCATATAAGGACATACATTTTATTTTAATATTAATTTTATTTTACCATCACTCAACTTATAATTGAAGAGGTTCTCTTTAACACAAACTACTAATTATTCTGAATATAAATTTAGCAGTCTGTAATATAGATCATCCCCATGAAATGAAAATTTGAAGCAGCAGTGAAGGTAAAATGGCACAAGATTGGAGTAAGATAAATTTAGAGGCCTCCAGACACCTGACACACTCTAAATTAAATCAATAAATGCAGGTCTGTGGTCCTTTAGAGCAACTGAAATGAAATCAGGTACATCAAACATTACATAATACTAACATCTTAGCAGTGGACACAGAAATTTGCATTTTGAAAAACAATGGTTCTGGAATTGTAAGTAATATTAGCATAAATGTATTTGTCTTTTGTGAGCTATTTACATTGGAAACCACCTTTTATACATTTAAAAAATAAAGATTTGAGAAAGGCAAATTCAAGGAGCATAACAAGAAAACTGCAGACATATTTAAATATGCATAAAAGATGAGGGCTATGCTTCAAGAAAGACAGATCACAACATTTTGGATTTTCAGTTGCTTTAAATGCATACATATTTACAATGGGGGAATCTATAAAGGGGATTGGAAGTAGAGGATTTAGCAAATTATTTAATAGTTTTGATGAAAGGATTGCCCGAGAATATAATTTTTCAGGGATAATGAGACAGTCATTTTAATAAGCTCAGATATGCAACAGGATTTAAGAGACAGTGTGGCATGAAACATTAGAGAAGTCCTGCATTTGTTTATTCTCTAATATTTTTATGGGGAACCTGCTAGGTGCTGGGGCCATAGCATTGAGCAGATCCCATATGAAGCCAGTGTTTTAAAGTAGAAAGTCAAAGTGAGCACACAAATAAATGAGAATTTATTTTAACAAGTTATAGTTGCTCTCAGAGAAAGAAACAGTATATCTAAAGTAGTTGAAACAAAGTACTCTAGCCTAGTCCAGGGGCAGGGTTCAAGAGGAGGTTATTTGGAAAAATATAACTTGAAAAACGTCTTAAACATGGCAGGAGTTAACTGGATACTAAATTGCTTTCCTGAAGAAGGAAAATGCTCTAACCAAGGTTGGATCTGGTTTTCTTCAGTTAAGCTGCAGTAGCCAAAAGGCCCACACTTTCAGTAGTTTATTATAACCAGAGTTTTTCAAATGATAATAAATGTCTTTCATAGATCAAGTGAAATTTATTTGTTTGCAATAAAACAATCTCAGGTCAGAGAGAGAACAATGGTAGGAACCACACATGGGCTCTTCAGTTCACTGCTTAGAAGTGGTATACAATGGTGCCACTCACGCTGGGCAAAGAAAACCCCAACATGGCCATTTAGGGCATTAGCAAGGTCAGTAGGAATAATCCTGATACAAGGAGGGAAAGCAAATTTTTAGGAAGAATAATGCAATTTATCAAAATTTATACCAACAGTAAGGCCCATGACATGATTTTGCTAGAAAAAGACCATAAGAATGTATTTTCTACTTCCACATAAATTATTATTCTGATGCAAAATTCACTGTTAGTAACATGTCCTCCATCATTGGGATTGGAAAATGCTAGTTTACTGATTCTAATGATTGCTTGTGACGTTGAGGAATAATTTTCTCCTGCATTTTATTATCTCTATTATTATATTGCTATTCCCATAAAATAAAAATCTCATTTCTAACTCTTCCTATTTCTATTCATTTGATAGAGACATAAAGACCATTTCTGGTATAGATGCCTTGCAGGTGAGTTGACATTACTGTGTACCATCTACTTTAGCAGGCTTCCCTAGGACATAAGTATCTGGTCTAAATTGCCATCCAGTAAAATAAAAAGGAGGTTAGATCTTATGGGCAGTGCCCTGTGGGCTCTACAGTGACTGTGACTATTTCCCTAAGAGTCCGTGTCAATCAGTACTCAAATACTCAATGTTTTTAAATAGCACACACAAAATAAATCCTTCCGTTTTGCACATCACTGCATAATTCTCAGCGAGATGAAACTGACCCAGGAGCCATGTCATCTGTTATTTGCTGCTGTACAGAAAACTGTTAAACCATTTACCATATTAAAATATGGTTTTTTGCATACGCATGTTTATAGCAGCACAATTCACAATAGCCAAGTAATGAAACCAAACTAGGTGTCCCTCCATAGTTGAATGGATAAAGAAAATGTGCTGTATATACACAATGCAGTTTTACTCAGCACAAAGAAGAATGAAATTATGTCATTTGCAAGAAAATGGATGGAACTAGAGACCATCATGCTGAGTGAAATAAGCTAGATTCGGGAAGTCAAGGTCACATGATTTCTCTCATACATAGAAGCTGGAGAGGAAAAAATGAATATACAAAGGATCTCATGAAAACAGAAGGAACATTGGTAAAGCAGAAGGAGGATATTAGGAGGAAGGAAGAAGAAAGGAAAGAACAAGTACTGAGGAATGAAATAGAGCAAACTATATTATATGCATGAAAGAATATATTGCAACTGATATATACAATGACATACACACTATTATGTATAATTATAATGTATACACATATATAAAGAAAACACATATATATGCATATGTAACATATAACACAAAATATTTATGTATACATAAAAACCTATATAACAAGTATATTTATAACATGTATGTGTGTACATGTGTATATACATATATATTTACATATGTACATACATATATTTCTTTTGCCTGGAATTTGTTCCTTTCTCATGGCAGTGCTTTGCTTTCAGTTGCTAGCTCCCTTTCCTGGCTACTCTTCTTTGTAGGTTACATTTCATAGACATCCACTGTCCCCTGTCTTTCTTTTAGTTTGCCCAACAGCAAACATGGGCAGAAAACTGGAGGGTGACATAAAGAGGAGAAAGACAGAGAAACTCCACCATTTCTCTGCTAGCTGTCCGCACTGGTGGAATCTCCATTAGTGGTTTGTCTCCTCCTTAGATCTTGTGCCTGCCAGACAAGCCAGCTGCATTTCACTGGACTGTGGTGCTACCAAGTCGTCTTTTGTTTTCTCTGGTTTAGGGGTTTGCAGCTTTCTGCTCCTGGAGGAGTCTGCCCTGTCTCACCATCTGCTGTTTGAATCTCCTACATGTCCATCTCCTGTGTAGCAACTCCCTGTAGTAAATTCTCTCTGTTTCAGTTAGAGTGGTTTCACTTCCCGGTTGCATCCTGAATGATTATCAGCCATGAATATTCAACTAGATCTTTTAACAGTATTGCTTCAGTATTATTTGAAATATAATGTTTCAAAATAAGGAATCAGCCACAGCCCTCATAAAGTACATGATAACTCAGTCAGTTACATAATAAAAACCATACTCTATTTTATGCATTCTATTCATTTTAATTGAACTTGAAACATATGTCACTCTGATACAAATGCAGCAACACCAAATTTCTATTTTTCCTTTCTATAATCTTATGCTAAGTCATTAACACATGTGCCATTTTTAAACTAAAAATCAACTATAAATGTCTTCAATAAGCTGCTCTAGTCATATATAGGTGACTAGAGAGTATATATATATATATATATATATATATATACACACATACATATATGTGTATGTGTATATAGTACTAATTCTTAAACTAATTGCAGACATCATTAAAGGCCTCAATCTTATCTGCATTCTTGGTGAGAGTCATCAAAGGCACTTTACTAAAAGCTTCTACTCATATAACCACATTTCTTAAAATGTTTGACCTCACCTATGAGAATTTAGTAAATAAATAGGGAATTTTTCACAGAAGGATAATTATCTATGCTTTGAAGGATAAAAACCAAGGAGCAAGCTTCCTTTTTTTTTTTCCCTTGGTTAAAAAGAAATTTCCATGATAAAATAGCATGAATAAAATTCTTATACTGTCAAAATATTTTTAATCTCCCCAACCATCCTAAACCTTGCATCTTCCAGAAAATGTTTAAAACAAATACAGTAGAGCAACTTCTCCTCTGTTTTTCTTTAATACAACTGATACTCAATGTAGCCACAGCAGCAACAGAGAATGGGCAGAGGAGGAGGGTACAGGCTGACTCACCTGGAAGGGATGAGGGATGCCATACAAGAGGAGCCCAGGCTACCGAGTGCCTGTTTCAATGACCACAGCCTCTCACTCATACTTTCAGGACAAAAGGGTTTACCAATTACAAACACCTATATTTCTTTGGTGGAAGGCTTTAACTCACCACTGAAGCCTTATTTCTGTGTCAAAGGTAGAAATTGATGACATCATAGAGCAATTAACCAATGATTCTTGAAAGTTGATTTGTAAACACTCTGCCTTCTTCACCCCTGAGCTGCGATGACATTAAAAGTGTCCCCATGGAATTAAACCTCAGGCTCTCCAGGGTTGACTGCCATCTTTGATTGGCTGCCTCATCCACTTCCCTCACTTCCCCAGTCTCTTATTGGTGGCCCCTTCACCTCTCAAGTGAAGTGAACACTTGCCCTGAATTATCACCTCCAGATTTGCTTCTGATTAGGCTCACATGCAGACGGTCAGTGCTAGCTCTCTGTGTCAGATTGGGGATGTAAGGAACTTGCATTCTACATGGACGTGGCCAATCTTCACATCAATTGCCTGAGTAAGATCCATAATCATGGTAAAGGCCAACCAGAGCTCACAGCCTAGATATTATTCAAAATCAATACTTAATCCTACATGGAATGACAGATATTTCAGTGCTTTCTTCAAAATCATAAAAGATGCAGAAGTGGTGGTCCCCATATTATCTGCATTGTTGTTTTAGTTTGGCCTCTGAAAAATTCAGATGCAGTAGAAAAGAAGGCAGGAAATCATTGTTAGAGTCTGTAAACAAGTCAGGATGGCGCCTGGCAAATGTTAGAGTCTGTAAACAAGTCTGGATGGCGCCTGGCATTTTGCCAGAGGGAGTGGTTTGTGAAGTAACTCCAGCGAGCCATTAAGTGTGGAGATTTCTTATTGGTTGACTGCTGTATCTAGTTTATGTTAATTAAGATAAGCTGTGTGGAATGTATAAATACCCCTCCTGTCCTACAATAAACGGCTCCTACTCCTGCTGTATCAATGTACACAAGTTGTTCGTCACCCCTTGCTATTTTGCTATAGCCGGACTGTGGCAAATTACCATAGACTTCAGAAAGTGGTGGTCCAATTGCTCTGCTCAATTTGGCATCTTTACTAGGATATCTCAGTACACATTTTGGGTATTTGATGTTTAGTTATGTGGCACACGAATTATTTTATTTACCACCAGAAAAAAAGTAAGATCAGAAGTGTCTGACATTCACTTTGAATTGAAATAAATATACATTAATTTACTTTCACACAATTATATTGACCACCCCATTTTCAGTTATAGTATAGATTAAAAATGGGACAGACACAGATTTCATTTTATTTTTTGTATTTTTAAACTTTTACTTACAAATGATATATAATACTATCAATATGATGATTTTACAATTAACCTCCTCAGGCAAATCATAAATCTAAATCAGCAAGATTCTTAATAGAATAAAAAAAACATGATGTTATGCAAATAATTTCTTATAACTTAGGCAATTAGGATAAAAGTGGGATGAAATTTCCAGAAACACTATTATACATGATTGAAAAAATACAGTAATTGAAACAAGTTGGGGGAGAATTGAAGATAATGTGCTATAGAAAAGTGTGTGAGATGACTCAAAAATTGACTGCAATAATGACAAAAATACTGATGTCAAAATTGAAAGGGAAGAATTGGAATAAAATTAGCTCATAAATGTGTCAGTGGAAAAATATCTTTGTAGAGTTAATACATTACTTATATAACATTTTTGAAGATGTATGTAACTAAATTTTAGTTAAGTACAATTGGCAGACACGTGACTGGTTAATCAGGATTTTTTAAAATGTATGTAATCAGGTTAGCCCTGGTGAGCTATTTGCATTCATGTCACTGACTCAGAAATGATCCAGCACCATTGCCCCAAGAGAGTTGCTTGACGCCTGATGTCTGCATCAGACAAGAGCAATAGCCACTGTGCTATATTTGGAACCACTACCCCCATTTGACTCACAGGCCCTGTTCAACTATGTGATTTGTAAAAGCAAGATCTTTCCCTTATGATTTCTTTTTCTTGGCTTCTCAGCAAATAACTGTTGTTCTGAGCTTCTTAGGAGCAATCTCTCCTCTACCAGTCTATTAGGCACTTCTCCATATATCTCAAGGGTAGTTACAAATATAGTACACATTTATTTATGGAAGCTCTTCATTTTCCCCAGAAACTCCCTTATACTTATATGAATCTGCTCTAGCCAAAAGGAGATACCTGTTATTATTCTGTATTTTGTTACTATTCATTTAACCTGCTATGGCTTGGCTCTTTCATGCCCCCTGAAAAGCTTATGTGTTGGGCAATGAGGTGAAACGATTAGATTATGAGAGCACTTTCCCTTCTTTTATTTAAAGCACACACAGCTCTTCTAAAAGAGAAAATGGGCAGTACATTCAAGGAACAGGTTTCTGACCAGGGAAAGACCATAAACCTCCACAAAAAAAAAAAAAAAAGCCCTCCTCACTTAAATAAAGAAAAACCTGAAGCCAGAAGAGAAAATGAAAATTGGAAATGGAAAAATGTATCTACAATAGCTGGCTACAAAGCTACCCCCACCATGCAAAATAAGAATTAGTGAGGCTAACCCCAAGGATAGGAACCTCTGGGCACATGTTCCCTTAGCAATTGTACCTAGGCAGAGTGAAAGAAAATGCTAGGTATAAATTAGTGTTTTACACACAGGTGAGAAAAACTCTAGAGCACTCTTTAAAGGCACTGAGGGACTTGGAAAAATAAAAACATGCTATCCTATTGCTACCACCCCATAATTGGAGGTGTCAGCTCTTGATTCATACATATATTGAATGCCTAGACTTCTTCCAAGGAGTACTGAATTCAAAATCTGCTCCTTATTAATTCTAATACACAAGCATATACCCATGAACATACATATATAATACAGGTGTATGAGTATATATATACATATTCTATTCCTCTAAATTCTGAGACATTGAGTGATAGTGTGAGTATTGTACTGTTGTTTTGAAGTATGTTTGACACACTGATGTTCATTCTTTTAAATTAGATGATAAGAATCTTAAGGACAATGAATGTGCTTAGTTTTACCATCTCTCATGCCCAATTATATCTTTCACAGCACCAGATTTAATATCTGTATGTTTTTCAGAATTATGATAGTTTTATAATACTGAGAGCTACAGAACAGGAGTACACAGTGTCTTTCACTCAGCCATCTAAGTACTATAGGTATGTTCCAAAGTGGAAAGCAGACAAATCCACAAAAAGAAACTAAGGTGGAGAAAGATAGAGATACTCTATAGCAATTATCTCTCTCATTGTAAAACATGACCTTATCAGAGCTGAACAGGTAACCTTTACCAGAGTTAGAAAGAAGTGGTCATTGTATACTTCAGGGAGAGTCTTGTTAATGTGGTCAAAAGTAATTTTTTTGAGTGTTTTTTGATGATGTAAAGTGTAAATAGAGACACAGTTAAATAAAATAATGTAACAGTTACTATAGTCACACATTCAACAGACAGCGAATCCACATAATACAGAGGAAGGTCGCTCTCCTTGGAGGCATCACCCAGCAACTCAGAATGGATGCATACTGCTGTGTGTGCCTAACAAGCAGCAAGAGGTGAAGGATATGAGCAGACCAGCAGGATAGAAATAACCAGGGAAGTGAAGGGTCAGGGAAGACAGTACTCCAGAGCAGAACACGCCATCCACAGCCTGGATCCTGAACCCTTGTGGTCATGATTGGAAAACCATGCCCCTTCAGGATATGCCTTAGCATGGGGCACAGAGCAGAGGACAGGCATAACAGGAACTACAGATGACTCAGGGCAGATTTGCTCTCTGACCCTTCCTTGGTGTACAGAACTTGGCAACATGCCTTATCGTTCTTCATATCTATAAAATGTGGTTTATATCATCTACTCCAAGAAAAAAATTTAATTACCTGAGCTTTGATATATAAGCATATAATATGCACACAATAAAGATTGCCTATTCTTCGTTTAAAAAAAAAAGTCTTTATCAGTCAAGTCCTACCTTTTGGAAAAAAAATAAAAACTTTAAATTCTAAAAGAGCAGAAGCAGGCTTTTTTCTCCCTATCAGGAGACATTAATAATATATAATATTATTAAAATGGCAAAATAAACAGGGTTTATTATAAAATTGATCCTATAAAATCAAAAAAGAACAACCACACATGAAAAATTATCTATAATGTGTTATGGGATTCTTAAATGTTTGCTAAATCCATTACAGTCACTATAAATAAATTTGTATAAATGCTGTCTCCTGCATAATTCACTTATGCAACCATTAAAAAACTCTCTAGATTTAAAATTTCTAAATCAATTTCATTTACTTTTTATTTGGTTAAAAATTTAAAGTAATGTAATGCTTTACATTAATTTAATAATGTCTCAAAGGTAGCTTCATAACCTTAAAGAAAACCTTAAAAGTCCACTTTTTTTTTATCAGTATACCATACTTTCTTTTCAAGAAGAAATGAGAAGTCAGATCTTCATGGATTTCAATGAAATTAAGACTCTGGATACAGAACACATGTATGGCCTACAGATCCCATATTTTCCATCCTCTATGACATACTACATCATTCCTAAGCATGTCACAACCTGGAGCAGCATACCACGCAACACCTTAAAGTTAGAGACACATTACACAAGGCAGATGTTGGTTGGTAGCGCTGTACTGTGTGTATTGGGTAACAAAACAGTTTCAAATCTTTGAAGCTTCTCGGTACCTCTAAGTCTGTAGTTTACTAATACAAAATAAAAACCAAAGCAATATGTACATATAAAATCATGAAAGCAAATATAATTATATATTCCATCATACCCCCGCCCCAGATAATAGCAGGGTTTTGAGAGAAAATATCCTTCTATGGTATTAGCAAAGGCATGCGGAGCAATCCAAGCCACAGGAACACATTTCAAGTCTGGGTGGCATCAACACGCTGACTCCACAGACCTGGTAGAACATCCCCATCACTCCCCCATCACTCCAGAGAGCTCCTTATTTCCATCTCAGGCAAACACACACACAAGAGCAACAAAGATCACTCCTCCTTTTCCATGGTAGGTTAGTTTTGCTCTCCATAGAATTGCATATAGAAGGAAATGTACAATTTGTGATTATTTTAGATTCTTTTGCTCAACAAACTTTGAGACTGAGCCATGTTGTTAGATCCATCCACAGGATTTTTATTCCTGAGTAGAATTCAATTTGTATAAATCTACCACAGTTTGCATTTTCATTCTCCTAATTATGTGCATCTGAGTTACATCTGGTTTGGGGGGATATAGGAACATTTTTTTAATTGAAATGTATTATACAAGTCTTTTTCTGTATTTGTAATTGTACTAATTTTGAGTAAATACATATTTTTAACATTGTTGAATTATAAATGCATGAGATTGATTTTGTTAGAAACTGCTTGACCCATTTTAATTCCTCTCAGCATTATGTGGAAGTTCCATTTACCAGAACGCCTTGACAACATATGGGCTTGCTGGTCTTCTTAATTTTGTTTTTCCATGGAGTATTAAATAATCTCATGGTTTTACTTTGCACTTCTCCAATGATAAAACATATTGTTCAATTTTATTATTCTTAAATGATATTTCTAGATCCTCTTTGAAGAAGTGACTCTTCATTCTTGAAGAGTTACTTATTTTTTTGTTACTGCTTTTGGTTTTTCCTCGAATATTTGTAGAGATTCCTTATATATTTTGTGTTCATCCCTTTTGCCATTTGCCTCTACTGTGAATGTGATCACCGGATCTGGGGCTTCTTGCTTGTTTACTTTATCCATTGACATCTTTTGATGAGGAAAAGTCTTAAATTTTGGCAAAATGCAATTTTTCCTTTTATGATTAGTGCTTTCTTGGTCTCATACAAGAAAGTGCTGCCTCCCTCGGGACCTCAGAACCATGTGATATTCTGCTCCATTATGTTCAATAACCATTTATTGTATTTTTTAAGTTTTTGTGTACAACATGAGTTAGGAGATAAAATTTTTATCATTTTTTTCAGGTATTCATTCACTTGTTCCTTTGAGACTATTGCAAAAACATTCCTTTCCCACTGAAAAGTTGTAGCACTTTAGACAAAAAATTATTCTCTCAAATATGTGTGCAACTATTTCTAGAAATGTTCTTTTCATCAGAAATAGCTTCAATAAAAAAGTTATTTGAAGCAAGGTTTGAAATAAATGCTATTAGGTTTTACCCTTTATATGGTATAAAACTATGAGGAAATCCATCTTAAAATAGGCAGAATGAAGACATCAATAACATGTATTAATCAGTTCTGCTGCCATAACAAAAATCCACATACTGGGGGAACTTAAAAAACAGAAATTTATTTCTCACAGTTCTGGAGCCTGGAACTCCAAGATTGTTTTAGTCTGCTTTGTTGTTGCTGTGACTAAAAGACCTGAGAAGAACAACTTTAAAGAAGAAACATTTACTCTGGGACTCAGAGTTTCAGAGGTCTGAGTACATAAACCTCAGCTCCACCATTGCTCAGGGCCTGAGGTAAGGCAGAACATCATGGGGGAAGGATTTGTTGGATGAAAGTAGGTTAGGAAATCACACCAGTAATGAAGGAGAGAGAGACAGAAAGACAGACAAACAGACCCCATTCATTAGATACAAAATATATACCTCAAAGGCATGCCCCTAATGAATCACCCACTCCGGCCATCCCCTACTGGTAAATGGTTACCACTCAGTTAATCCCTATCAGGAGATTAATTCGCTCATTAGGTTAAGGCTCTCATAACACAATCATTTCACCTCTAAACCTTCTTGCAATGGTCTCACATGTGAGCTTTTGGGGGAGCTTGTATCTGAACTGTAACAGAGATGGAGAACTTGAACAATTTAATTCTTCAATTTTCCTGGCTTGCAAGTGGCCACCTTCCTATCACAGAGCCCTGTTCTCATGACCTCACAGGATGCTGCCTAGCTCCTAAAGGCTGCATCTACATATATTACCACATCGGGGTCAGTGCTTCAAAAGATGCATTAAGTCTATAACAAAAGGCTAGAACAGGAAGGAGAGCAGTGCATGCTGCCCTCCTGTTCAAACAGGGAACACATCAGAACACACTTGTGCCTATGTTGAAATACAACCAAAATAAGATCTTAAAAAAGAAAGCAGCAATTTACCTTAAAAATAAGAAAGTATAAAACATTACAAAATCAAATTTGATCATTTGAAAAGATGCTATCAATAATCTCCCAGCAAGGCTGATGAAGAAAAGATAATAAAAGGGGGAGAATAAAAAAAGGGAAAACACCAGTTACCAGTATCAGATAGGCATCAGAACATCATCCCCAATGCTATTTGCATTAGTAGGATAATTGTAGTGTGAACATTTTATACCAAAAAATTTCAATACCCCAGATAAAATGAACATGAATCTAAAATCACAATTTATCAAACTGATTTTATTAGTTTTTTTTTCTATTAATATCCATCAATTTAAAAATCACAGTTATCTCACATTATTAAGGATCAGGGGTTAAGAATAGATTCAAGAATAGATTTCACATTTGTGCTTTGCTGATGGTTTAAATCTTTCTGATTTTTTTATGTTCCAGTTACTGGACACTCTTATAAAAGGTCATCTAGTTAGTTGAACTCACTGGATTAATCTGCCTTTGATTTTCTTTAAGTCAGGTGTTACAAAATTTTTACATTTGTAAAATAATGGAGAAACAGTGGCCACGAGTATTCATGGAACTTTTCACACTCAAAGAGGAAGTACTCAAATAGGACATGTAAACTCAAGAGTGAAATTCTTGGGCCTATCCTGTGGTTCTGCCTACCACACTAACAAAAAGAAAATTTGGAGACCAATATTGTATGAAAATATTATATTAATAATTAAAATATAAATATTAATTTAATATTTAAAATATTTTCAATTTTAGCAAGTCATATTTAAAAATGTATTAAGATTGTACACCATGACAAAGTTGATTTCATTCCAGGAATGCAAGGTTAATTCATCATATGCAAATCAATAAATGTAACTCACCACGTAAATAGAACCAAGGATAAAAAGCACATAGTCATTTCCATAGTGGAGATAAATCCTTTGGCAAAATTCAGCACCCATTCATTTTATTCCTAGTTGAAAAAAAACTAGGAATAAAAATAATATGCCTCAACATCATAAAGACTATATATGAAAAACCTAAAACCAACATCATACTGAATGGAAAAAAAAAACTACAGAATACATTTTCTCTATAATCAGGAGAAAAACAACTATGTCCACTCTCACCACTCTGAATCAATATAGTACCAGAAATTCTAGCAGGAGCAATTAGGTAAAAGGAGGAAATAAAAAGGAAAAAATAGAAAATCAAGAAGTCAAATTATTACTATTTGCAGATTATATGCTGCTATATGCTCAGAAGTTGCATCAATTTCACCAGAAAAAAATGCTAGAGTTGATAAATAAATGCAAAGTAGCAGGATGCAAAATTAACATGCAAAAATCAATGATTTTCCTATACACCAATAATGGATTTGCAGGGAAAAAATCAGGAAAATAACCCCTTTCACAATAACTTCAAAAATAAAAGTAAGAACAAATCTAACCAAGGAGGTGAAAGACTTCCATGATGGGGATTATAGAACACTGAAGAAAGAAATAGAAAATGACACTAATGTTTAAAGAACCTCCCATATTTATGGACAGGGAGAATTAATGTTAAAATGGTCATATTACTAAAAGTAATATGCAGATTCAATGTAAACTCCACCAAAATTCTTCACAGAACTGGAAAAGTTTGTTCTATAATAAAAGTCCTAGAATAGCAGAAGCAATTCTAAAGGGGTAAAAAATGTAATCCTGGAGACATCAGGATAAGCAACTTTGAATCACATTACAGAGCTAATGTAACAATACTGAAGGATACTGGGGTAAAAACAGACACAAAGACCAATGAAACAGAATAGAAGACACAGAGAGAGACCCACACACATATAGTCATCTGATCCTTGACAAAGGTGCAAAAAAAAAAAAAAAAAAACACGAATTGTAGAAAAGATAGTCATTTTTGATAAACAATGCTGGGGAAACTGATTTTCAGAATATGGAAGAGTGAGACTTTATCCCTATCTTACACTCTGCACAAAGCCAACTCAAAACAGACCAAAGATCTGGGAATCAAACCAGAAACTACTCAACCAATAGAAGAAAATATCGGGTCAGTACTACAACTTGTAAGCACAGGCAGCAAATTCCTCAGTAAGACTTGTAAAGCTCAGGACATAATACCAAGAATTTACAAATTCCTTGGCATAAAATTAAAAAGCCTTTGCATAGCAAAGCAAACAACTAAGAATGTAAAGAGAGAACCTACAGAATGGGAGAAAATCTTTACTAATATGCTTCTGAGAAAAGACTAATATCCAGACTATATATAAAAAAAACCCAAAATCTTACTATCAATAAAACAAATATCACAGTCAATAAGTGGACAAATGAAGTCAATAGACACTTCTCAAAAGAAGAAATACAAATAGTCAACAAATATATTTTAAAAGTTTTCAACATCTTTAGCAATTAGGGAAATCCAAACTAAAACTACAGTGAGATTTCATTTCATTCCAGTCAGAATGGCACCCATCAATTAATCCCAATATTATGTATAACTATAATGCATTAATTAAAAATGCAAATAATAGTAAGTGCTGGAGACAACATAGGGAGAAAGAAACAATTCAAGACTGTCAGTGGAATCACTATGGAAAGCAGCATGGAGGTTTCTCAAAAACTAAGAATGGAACCACCATATGACCCAGTTACACCATTTCTCAGAATTTATTCTAAATGATTAAATAATTATCATACAAAAAATGATATAAGCATTCCCATGTTTATAGCAGCGTAATTCATAATAGCCAAGTTATGGAACCACTCTCGGTATCCATCATTGGATGAATGGACAAAGAAAATGTGGTATATATACATAGGAGTTTTATTCAGCCATAAAGAATAAAATTTTATCATTGGAAGAGAAGTGAATAAAATTTGATAGCATTATGTTAAGCAAAAGAAGCCAAACTCAGAAAATCAAATACCATAGGTTTCCTTTTATATGTGGAAGCTAGAGATGAAAACAGAGGGAAACAGTTGGGTGGGAAGGTTCTAATGAAAATAGAAGGGAGATCAGTAGACTAAGTAAAGTGAACAGAGGAAAGGAGGAAGGGACAGAAAGAGGAAACACTTTGATACAATATTTACCAAGTTATGTTGCTATATCATGTGTATATTTGAATGTGTAATAATAAATACCACTGTTAATTATAATGTACCAATAAAAAATTTTGAAACAGGCAAACAACAACAAAAAGACAAAAGACTCCAGGTCAACATGGTTTCACTGATGAAATATTACAAATCTTAAACAGGCATTTTCAAAGATTAAATAAGGAAGAATACTATATAATTAATTTTATGAAAGTAATCAGTAAAATTCTGACACCAAAACTTGGCAAACATATGAAAAGAAAACGAAGGAAGGAAGGAAGAAGGAAAGAAATAAAGAAAAAAGGAAATAAAATATATATTTGAATATGCTACAATAAATAATAAAAATAATGTATCACAACATCAAAAATCAAGATTGATAATGTAGATTTTATCACAGTATTTTACAACATTTTCTAATATCTGGCAAGACAATTCCAGTTTCTGTTGCTCAAAAATATTTGTCTATTCTTAGGAATCTCTAATATAATTAAGACTTTTTTTTATTAAATTGTAGGCAAAAACCTAAATGTCTCTTCATATTTGGGATTATATCAAATTTAGATGCTAAATTTGGGAGAATTGATACTTTCATATTTCACATTTCTTTCATAAACATGAATTTTTATTTTCATTTCTAATATTTTATAGATTACTTACTTTATCCTACTAAGATTATTTTATAATTTTATGACAACTAGAAAGAATATTTTCATTCTAAAGTTTTTATTAATTTCATTTTTTAATGAAAAGACATTTAATTTTTTAGCTTTATACATTATCCTGTTACCTCATCAATTAGTTTATTTTCATTTTTTCTAGAATAGTATTCTATTGTAAATAATAAGAATGATAGAGAAAAAATAACTTCATCTATTGTTTTTCAAATTTTGTAGTAGTCTTAAATTTTTCTTTACATTATTTTTGCCATAATCTTCAAGAGAGTAAAAAAAAAAACACTAGAGATGGGAAGACTCATGTGTCTTGTTTTTATTTTAAGAAATATAGAATATTTTAAAATTTCATAGAATGAAAGATATTGGTGTTTGATAATATATTTTATTATCTTTACATTTTCCTTTAATCTCACTTCTGATATTTTTGATAAGACTTTACATATCTATATAATTTAGTTATGGTTTCATTGTTCTTATCAAATCTCTTAGGATCACTTTGCCTGCTTAAATTGTTTTTGTGGAGTGAACTAAAAGTTGAAAAAATATGTGCAACCTAGTTTAGATAGATCTAAGCAAAAGTATATTACTCTTAATAAATTTTTCAAAAAATTAAACTATGGTAACTGTTCTAAAAATATTCAACATCTAAGATTGATTTTGTTGGTTTGTGTTATGTGAAATGCTTCATTTTTTAAAATATTTCCCCATATTTGAAAATATTTATCTACAGAAAGTTGATTTGGGGGCTAGAATCTCTTGAATAAATTATTAGTCATTTATTTAGTTTTAAATCTTTTAATTCCTAGTCTGCACACCACATTGCACTACTCTTTAGGTGAAGGACAACCTTTACAATGTATTTCACGTGTCCTTCATAGCTGTTGCACCTGCCCTTGAATTTAACAGATTCTCTCTATTCATTTGTTGATCATTGACTATGTAAGGTTGTTTGTGATAAAATGGTCAGGAAAAGTGTTCAATGGCCAGCTTGTCTTTCATAAAACCAAATCAAGATTTGAAAAATCAATATATAAAATGAGAATATAATTGAAAACTGTAAAAAAGATAGAGCCCACAAAACATCCCTTTTTATATTTTTGTACATTAAAATGATTTATTGCTTTCACTTCCATTATGTAAGCATTTCTATTCCAAGTTTTTGTTAAGATATTCTTGTCATTGTAACTATGAAGGACTTCTCAAGAAAAGAAAATCTCAGAACTCCTTATGTGCCAGTGGAGTTAGGGAAAAGCAAATTCAAAGCAAGAGTGACCTTAAAAATCAGAAACGAGCCTGACTGTGCATTAGGAGACTATTCAAGAGTACCACTAATATCCACTGAATTGATAGAAGATAGTAGTGACAATGTAAATAAGAATATGCCAAATGGAACTTGCACAATGTAGAAAGAAATAATCACTATTGTTTAGAAGAGATAATAAAGCTTGGGATGTTCTGAGCTAAGATGAACATTTACTAAAGAGTAAACTTAGATCAGTAGTTATCAAGCTGACCAGCAATACTTATGTGCTTGTTGCCATGTTTTGATCAATGTGAAAATGTTTTCTTTGCAATAATTTAAGGCAAACAAACATGATTTCAATCATTTTTGAAGTGCAGGGTATACAGATGAACAGACTGGAACAAATGCATAACAAAGACTAGGAAGAAGTGTATATTTGTAGGTGTAAAAAGAAGAGGGTACAGTGTCATATTCACTTGTAAACATGATAGGTTAACAAAAGGTTAAAAATATTGTCTTTCAGAGCAAGTTAATTCCTGGAATCCCTCCCAAAAGATATATTCTGGCAAAACTTCTTGCTTCCTGAAATGTATGTGGATTTATCTTGGGACAATCTTAGAGTTAGCAATAAGGTAGTGAACAGTTCTCCTCCAATAGTATCATGGTGTACTAAAGCAAAGTGAGGCATCTATAGACAGATTTATAGACAAGGTGGCATTATTAAGCTGTATTACTATTAAATTAATACTGTAGTATTATTAAAACTGGCCCACCTTCTCAGAAGAATTGCTGTTCAAGTATAGGAAAGCAATTGATTTGTGAATGTTGATTTTGAATTCTGTTAATTAGCTGAATTCATTTCTCAGCTCTATAAGTTTTCTGATAGAGCTTTGTTTGTTTGTTTTTATGTTTTATCAAAATAAAGGATCATTCCCAAGCAAACAGAGATAGTTTGACTTCTTTTCATGTGGGTATTGTTTTAATTTCTTTGCCTTACCTGATTAACATGGTCAGAGTTTCAAGAACTATGTTGAATAGAAGAAGTGAGAGTAGTCATTCTTGTCTTGTTCCTGATTTCAGAGGAAATACTTTTACTTTTTCTGCATCCAATATGATGTTGGCTTTGGGTTTCTCATTTGTAGACTTTATAATATTGAGATAGTTTATTTTATTCCCAGTTTCTCTAGTGTTTTGAAGATGGATGAGAGCTGGATTTTATGAAAAACCTTCTCAGAATTTACTAAGATGACCATGATTTTTGCCCTTAGTTCTAATTATGGGGTGGGTCACATTTATTACTTTGCAGATTTGGAACAATCTTTTTATCTCTGGAATGAAAACCCATTTGATCATGGTGCATTATCTTTTTGATGTATTTTTGAATTCAATTTACTGATATTTTATTCAGGATTTTTTGCATCTATATTCATCAGAGATTTTGGTCTGTAGTTTTCTTGATATATCTTTGGTTTGGGCAAAAAGGGTGTATTGGCTCTAGAAAATGTGTTTAGGAGTGTTTCCTCCCTTTCAATTTTGTGATGTAATTTGAGAAAAACTGATGTTTGTTCTTTAAAATTCTGATAGAATTTGGCTGAGAAGAAATCTGGTCCTGGCATTTGTTGGCTTTTCTTTAATTGCTCTATCAGTTTCATTACTAGATATTGGTTTATTTAGGATTTCTACAATTTTCTGATTCAATATGGGAAATTCATATATGTCTAGAAACTTGACAATGTCTTCTAGATTTTCCAGTTCATTAAATTTTCAAAATAGTTTCTAATGATCCTCTAGATTTCAGAAGTGTCTGTGGTGATAGTCCCTTTTTCATCTCTAATTGTTTTTATTTGGCTCTTCACTCTCTTACTTTTGGGCAGTTTTAAACTACGCTATAAACAAAAACCTCAGAACAAAAAAAGAAAACTTGGGAATTAATCTAACCAAGAAAGTGAAAGATTTCTACAATAAAATCTATAAAATGCTGAAGAAAGAAATTGAAGAGGACCTTAAAAGATAGAAAGACCTCCAATATTCTTGAATAGTAGAATTAAATATTGTCAAAATGGTCATACTACCAAAGGCAATATAGAGAGATTCAATTTAATCCTCTTGAAAATGCCAATGACGTTCTTCACAAAACTAGAAAAACCAGTACTAAGATTAGTTTAGAAAAATAAAAACCTAGAATAGCCAAATTAATACTGAGCAAGAAGAGCAATACAGGAGGTCTCATAAGATCTGTTGTCAGATTACACTACAGAGCTAGAGTAACAAAAACAGCCAGGTATTGACACCAAATAGACATGAAGTTAATGGAAGAGCATTGAAGACACAGGGGTAAACAAACATACTTATGTTCTCTGATATTTGACAAAGGTGTCAAAATATATGTTGGTGTTATGGAAACTATATATATGCAGAAGAATGAAACTAAACTCATATCTTTCACCATGAACAAAAGTCAAATCAAAGTGGATTGAAGACTTAGGAATCAGACCAGAAACATTGTAACTGTTAGGAAAAAAAATATAGGATGAACACTCCGTCATATTGCTGTAGGCACAGGCTTTCTTAATGATGTATTTTTGAATGCAGTTTACTGATATTTTATTCAGGATTTTTTTGCATCTATATTCATCAGAGATGAGACCCCTAAAACATAAGGAATAAACCAAGAATGAATAAGTGGAGTGCCATCAAATTAAAAAGTTTCACAGAAAAGGAAATGATTAAGAGTGTGAAGAGAGAGCCTATAGAATGGGAGAAAGTCTTTGCTAGCTACTCCCCCAACAGCGGATTAATATTAAGAATATATAAGGAACTCAGGGGCTGGGGATATGGCTCAAGCGGTAGCGCGCTCGCCTGGCATGCGTGCGGCCCGGGTTCGATCCTCAGCACCACATACCAACAGAGATGTTGTGTCCGCCGAGAACTAAAAAATAAATATTAAAAATTCTCTCTCTCTCTCTCTCTCTCTCTCTCTCTCTCTCTCCTGTCTCACTCTCTCTTAAAAATAAAAAAAAGGAACTCAAAAAACTTAACACCAAAAAATAAAAAGGTGAAGAAATGAAAAAAAAAGAACTTAACAGACATTTTTCAAAAGAAGTCAAAAGAAATACAAATAGTCAACAAGTATATGGGAAAAATGTTAAATTTCCTAGAAATCAGCTAAATGCAAACCAAAAGTACATTGAGATTTCATCTCACTCTAGTCAGAAGAGCAATTATCAAGGCTACAAATAATTATAAATTATTCCTGGCAAAGATGTGGGGAAAAGATATACCCATATGTTGTTGGTGGAACTGTAATTTAGTACTATCACTCTGAAAAGCAATATGGAAATTTCTCAATAAACTAAGGATGAAACCACCATATGACCCATGTATCCCACTCCCTGTTTTTTATCCAAAAGAAATAAAAGTCAATATACTATAGTGATATAGCCACATCAATGTTTATAGTAGCACAATTCACAATAGCCAATTTATGGTATCAGGCTGGGAACATATTAGTGGATGATTGGATTAAGAAATCATCATATATATGCACAATGGAATTTTATTCAGCCACAAAGAAGAATGGCATTGCAGCATTTGCCAGTAAATGGATGGAAATGGACAACATCATGGTAAGTGAAATAAGCCAGACTCACAAAATCCTGGGTGGAATGGAATGTGCTCTCTCATATGTGAAAGGTAGAGCAAAATAAGGTAAATAAGAGAAGAAGCAGGAGCAGCACCATGTCCGGTGTAGGTAGACATAGGGAAGACCAATGGAGTAGAAGAAGATCTAGAGAGAGGAAGGGGTGACAGGAAAGGGGAGGAAATGTGGTAAGATTTTTAACAAAACCACATTATGTTCATAAGTAAATATACCATAGTGAATTTCACTTTTACCTATAGGTAGAAAGCTCCAATCAAAAATAAATAAGCTGAAGGAAGATGAGTAGAGAAAAGAGAATAGGTAGAGGGAGGAGGAAGGGAAAGCAAGGTGGGAGGAATGGGGACAGATATGGAGTAAATCCAATTCCATACGTGCATTATTTTATCAAAATTAATCCAACTACTATGTGCAACTAAAATGCTCTAACAACAACAAAACTGACTTGCTATGAAACTTACAAATTTTAAATACTCTTTAAGTGTTCCATCCCAAAATAAAATTTTTGGAAGCTTGTTGTGAAGAGAATTAATTTGAGTCACTGATTTAGATGAATAGAATTAAGAAGAGTGGAGGCCATTCCACACAGAGGCAATGCCATCAGCAAAGGGGCAGACTGTCATCAGCACTGTCAACAGGCAGAGCAGCACACTCTCCCGGGGTTTATTTTCACATATGTCTGTAGCATCTTACAGAAGTTTGTAGAGTATCGATGACGTGTTCATCTTCTTTCAGAGGATAAAGGGAAGATCTAAATTTTCTTTAAGGACCAAATAGATGAATGAGGCTACAAGAAATTACTGAGGTAGGGATATGAATGAATCTTTATTTCACAAGAAGATCAGCACATAAGAAAAGAAAAAGATTTTGAACATTGACTCTTACAGCTGTGAACTTGGTATTTGTACTCAAATTATATAATACAAAATTTCTTCTAAGAAAAATTAAATAACCATGAAGATCTTAGGTCTCTATTCTTACAAGGGTATATTGTAGCAAGAAAGAGACATTGCCAAAGTGCCATCAGTTAATGCAAATGGATTTCAATCCATCCCAGAAAAATCTGGGGAGGGAGGAAGAACTATGGGAAAATTTGGAAGCAAGCTGAAGATGGTTGACATTTAAAAACAGAAGCAAGTCGGGCAAGATCACTTGACTTTTAACTTTAATAGCTGATATCAATGTTACCTGGACAGTAAAGTGTAGTACAGCGGTCCCTTGTCACCCATACTGTCAATTTTTGTTGCTTCATTTATCCACAGTTAATCATGGTCTCTACATATTAAATGGAAAACTCTCCATTTTGAGACACAGACTACACTGACATGAATTTAATGCAGTGTATTGTTATAATTGTTCTGTTATTATTTATTGTTGGTTAATCTCTTACGTGCCTAATTTATAAATTAAACTTCATCATAGGTATTTGTATATAGGAAAAATGCATGGTAGATATTGGTTGTGTAATATCCACGGCTTCAGACACCTACAGGGAGTCTTGGAACTCATTCCACATGGTGAGGGAGGACAAAGGAGCCAAGTCCAGGAAGTCTGGTTTTTATGGTATCCTCTGAGTCTTTTTGTCTTTTTTCTCCTCTCCAACAACCAGATGATCACTTTATTCCATTCAAGAGAGTATGGAAGTTTGGCTGGCAATGGTCATGGTGGATCTTAAACACTTTACCAAGGATGTTGGAAGCTTTATCCTGATCCTGCTTATTCCATGCTAAACCCACCTTAGCATAGTTAACCTGTTCTTGTACTTGAGGTCTTAACTGAAATATTATGTCCTGTGGCTAGGTCAAGGTTCTTGCTTTATGACCTCTGACACTCCATTCTTCCCTTTGTATTATCTTTTGCAGCAAGAGTCATATTTTGAGTAGCTGTTTGACCACTGTCTGTCTCTTTAGTCTCTGCATGCTGTTTAAAATTAGGAAGCATGATTCTTCTGCTTATCACCATATATACACCAGGCATATAGTGGATATTAAACTATATTTCAGTACATATGGAGGTGAAATTCTGAAAGAAGCATTTTGACTCAGATTTGGAACAGACTATAAACTTTCCTTTGATAAACAACTGAAGACAACTATAAAATATAAGTTTCTTATAATCAGAAAGGACACTAAGACTATGGTCATAGATGCCCCATGCATTTTTTTTCTTAATATTCAAATAGGTTTTTTTGAGCTTACAGTGGTTTAGTATTATTATAATAAAAGTGGTAATTCATATTATGAGTATGGTTTCAAAATAAAATATTTAGTACAAAGTAGTTTAAAAATAGAAATGTAGAAAGAGGAGAAAAAGGTCAGGAATAAAATTTAGAAAAAAAGCCCATATTTTGGGTAATGGAGGAGGAAAAGAATGCCAGCAAAGGAAATAAGAAAGAAATGTTTTAAAAATAAAATAAAAACAAGAAAAATGGACAGCATCATTGGGTGTGAAGAGAGACCAGAGATGTTGTCGACGTTTTGTGTTACTCAGATTTTCTTCAATGTGATCAAACATCCTGACACAAATAATTTGGAGGAGGAAAGATTTATTTGGGTTCACAGCTTCGCAGGTTTCAGCCCTTGTTCTGCTGGCTCCACTGCTCCAGGCCTGAGGCAAGGCAGAATCATGGCAGAAGGATGTGGCAGATGAAAGCTGCTGAGCTCTGGACAACCAGGAAGCCTAGAGAGAGAGGAAGGGGCCCAGCACAGGTAAAGCCTTCCAGGACACACCCCCAGTGACCTACTTTCTTCAATTAGGTTCCACCTCCCAGTAATCAATTCAAATCACTAGTCCATCATGTGGATTAATCTATTGATATGGTTAAAATCCTCATGACTCAATCATTTCCTAAAAGCTTCACCTCTGGGCATGGCTTCAGTGTGGACTAAGACTTTAAGGGGGACATTCCAAATACAATTCTTAACAGTTCACAAAAAAAGCAAAGAAAATAGATGTGTATAGAGCACCTGCTACAAGCCTGGCACTTGCCAACAAGGTAGTATACCTTTGTCTCATAATTTCCTTTTTGTTTTTTTTTTTTTATTACATGAGAAAATTGCTTCACAGAAACTTTCTGCTTTGATAAAGCAAATTTCTGCTTTGGTAAAGCAAATATAGATTGTGCTATTTAAGGTAAAACTCGGGTTCAAATGGAACTCAATATTATGTTCATTCTACAGTGTCTCTTTCTAAAATATTTTATAGTCTGACAATTTTTCAAATAATTTAATAAAGTCCTTGTCAATTCCTATAAAAATACCATTCCCCAAAGAAGGATAAATGGCAGTAATGCCTATGGGAATTCCCAGGAAAATGGATACATCAACATAAGAAAGGGTCAGCAGGGAAGTTGGAAAGGAAAGGACATCAGGTTTTATTCCTTTCCTGCTGGGGAAACTTGTTTGCCTAATGAGCAACCTCAACCAGATCTCTGCATGTGCCTGCACCCAGCCTCCCTTACCAACATGACATGCTATTGGCATAGAAAAGAGGAGGCTGTATCAGCTCTATCAGGAGACGTCTGGACAGTGGAGACTGCAATATTGTAAATAATCCTGGCATTGTTGATTCCTGCTGCAGGGCTCCGTGGAAAATGAAGGTTTGTAAGTTATGCAACTATCAGTATGAAAAGATGTCTTACCCCCAAATCAAAGTGGAATTCTTTGTGAAAAATATTTCCACATTTCTTGTTTAAAAACAAACAAACAAACAAAACATTTTATTAATCTAAACCAAAAAGATGTGTCAAGAAAGGGAGGGGGGGTCCCTTTTTGTTGTTGTCTAGTGGTTTCAGTCTCCTCTAGCAAGACTGCTCTCTGCACTCCATGTTTGCTGGTATCATCCGGATCATTAGTAAAGATTGGCACCAGGCAAGAGCTGTGATTCCTGCGAATCTGCTTTGACAATCCAATCTTCTGTGCTGTTACAAAAATCAAAAGGAAGAGCCTAGAGGAGAGAAAATATTGGCAAAAGGGAAGATGGGCAAAGGACATATCACAGCAGCCCTGTTTCTCATTACCAGCTATGGCTACTCCGAGGAAGCACCTGAAAATACTCAAGAAATATGTTTAAGGCTAATTGTGAGACCCCTTTGTAGGCTTTTAAACATAGGTACCTCCTACTTAGCAGTACCAAGCTCTGTAAGTGTAGGCCTCTTAATTAGAAATAATCAATTGGTGGGCAATTGAGTTACTATATGAAAATTAAATATTAAAAGTCCACCTATTCAAGGCCTTTCAGTGACTTTCAGGGGGAAAAATACACACTTGGTCTCAAGCTGTAATTCTGGCATTGATTATGATTCTGAGAAATATTTTCATGTAAGTGAACCTTTCCTAATATGTAAGATTAAGTCTTTGTAGGTACAACTTTCAGTCATTTCGGGATGGGTTTGTCTTGACGATGAAAGAACTAGCCCTTCTGTTAGAAGAGCAGTCTGGTAGTGCAAGAGAGATGTGCTTCTGAATAGCTTACACAGTAAGGGGGTGAGCATATAAATGGCAGAGATGTTGCCAAATTTTGGCCCCAATGATTCTTGACCTTAAATGGTTTATAGGAAAAGTGAACTCAATTTTGTCACTAACATTATTGTTGGAAATCGTGACTGATTTTAAATTCACACATCCACATAGAATTATTTCTTCTCTCGTGGATAGTCCTCAACTATGCATGTTGTATAAATGTTGTCTCAATACCACATAAAAATAAAATAAACACATTGTGTCCACCTATATAACTAAAAAATAAATATAAAAAAATGTCGCTATATGAGAACTACCTCAGTGGCAAAGCACTTCATAATTCAGAGCATCTGCCTTAGGGGCTTATTATCTGTGGCTAATATTTGAAATAATGCCTATTTTATATAGGGCATAAATACTTGTGATACCTCTCCTTATAGATAAATGGAAAAGTTTCTGTATCTCTACTTGAACTGTCACAGAGGAGAGTTCAACAGCTAGAACCCAAACAGAATTTGGTATTGAAACTTGCCTTGTTTCTTATAGAAGCCTATCATAAATGAACACTAAATTTGGTGAAAAATCCAACCAGAAAGTTTGCATGATAACAATGATAAACAGAATGAAATATTTCGGTTATATGCTCAATAATTCCTATTCCATGGATACTTTTAAATATTTATGATGACTGATTATTTTATAGTATTTTAATTTCTCACTACAAAAACTTAGATCTTCCGTTAGTATTTAAAATAAGATTAAGATACACAAAAAGATGATTCATTCTAATTTAGAGTATATTGTGATGCAAACACCAATTAAGAGTTATAATCTATTCCAGGTTGTGTTTTCATAGGAAATGCAGGAGATTCAGGAAGTAACCGCTCACCCCCAGGCCAGCTGTCCTTTTCCGGCACAGAGTGGAGTTAATCCTAACAACTAGATCTTCATTACAAGGAATGTAAAACTTTTATGAGCCTGAAATGGAATTCTGCTTGTATAACATTTTTGATCATAGCAAACTGATTATAGTGTCTTCACCTATCCCTGGACTCATTAATCTCAGAACCAAGAGATTTGAGGGACTATTGCCCAACTTCTCATCAATGGCACAGATTCTCGTAATAATAGCAAATGAATGCCACTCAGCTTGAATGTTAACACTTTCAAGTAAAAAAAAAAAAAATCACCAAATCCTGAGGAATTGTATTATTCTATCTTATAATTCTAATCATTAAAGAGAAGTAGCATTTTTAATGTAAATAAACTGTATAATAGTAATTTTGCCATTTGGATGGTGCTACATTATTTAATATCACCTGAGTCTAACTTCCTCATTCAAAATAGACTTAATACATCTCAATTATCTCTCTTCCTTCCCTCTCTTTATCTCTCTGTTTCTTGCAAAATTGAAATTTTATTTAATTCAGAGTCATCCTATTCTCAATGTTCACAGCTGACCGATTCACAGGCTTGAAAAGTCTCAACTAAACAGAATCCTATCTGGTACACTGAAAATCAGCCATTGATGACTATGCGTGACCTTGTAAAGCCACATGGTCCAGTCTTGCTTGAATCTTTATTTTACCTAAAAAATATGGTGTTTAGTGAAATGTGTATATTATTGTTTTAGGAAAGAATGCTGTAGTTATGCTGAAAGGAAAAAAAAAAAAAAACCCTTGGGCTGGACAGTGCAGAACGAGCTAATAACAGGCGACCACAACAGAGTCTTTGTGACAGGTCTCCTGGCCTACTAATAATAAGGTAGTATCTCTGAAAGTATTCAAATATTAACATTCATCAAATTAGCTACCAACTTATGAGGACCTAGTGAAGTCTAGTTGTGGTTAGGATCATAGGGATAGAAAAGAAAACAAGAGGACTGTGGTCTACAGTGTGTTGCCATCAGCAATGGCAACACAGCAAGAAATGAGCTGTGGACAAGGGGCTACGATGTGGGAGCTGTCAGGGCCACCTCTCTAACAGGCAGGGGGAGGCAACGGGCTTACAGAATGTTCAAAGTCAATGAACAAATAGAATTGAAAGAGAGCAGATATCTTTGGCAGGAGAATAAAAAAGACTTATGTGAAGATTGATAATAATACATCTGTTTACATCAGTGAACTAAATATCTTGACCAGCTAATGGGAGAGGATGGTAGATCAATGTCAGAGGAGTAGGAAGGATCCAGGTCCTAGGAACTTCCACAGCAGGCCAAAGACTTATGGGGTGAGCTGCTGCTCTCCATGCCCTCAATTCTAGATATCTTTAAATTTTTAATATTTCCTAAGTTCCTAAGTGAAATTTAAAATTGTTTCCTTGTATTTTAAATAAATAGCTACCATGTAGATAAATAAATGTAGGACAGCAAAACTGAAAACAGAAATACTGGTAATGGACTTTGTGGATATAACTAGGTTTACAGGTTGGAACTTATCTAGCAGGAAAAATGGGAACAATGTTAAACATGGTATTGAAATTAACTAGAACTTTTATGAAGCTACATTTTGGTTGGAAGCATATGGATGACAACTGGTATTTTATATTTTACTGGATGTATCCACGAAAGGTAGGTAATGCCATCAGCCTTTGTAAGGAGAAGGAAGGAAATCAACCTTCCCAAGTCATCACGTGAGGGGAATTGTGTATCTTCATGTGTCTACTTGGTACAAAAAAAGACTGTTAGGTTGAAATTAGGTGCTATATTTTATAGATGAAAAAACTGAAGCTCACAAATATTAAATAACTAACCTCTCCAAAATCACCAAGGGCTAGGAAACAACAAAGGATTCTTTGATTCCCAAACACAAAACTGAATCTGACACATAAAAGGGGAAAGAACTGGAAATGTGACCAACTGTGAAGAAAAAGACTTGACAGAGAGACTGGTCATTTCTGATTATCATTGGTTATCACAGTTGAGATGTAGAACCCAAAGAGGGACAGCTCCATGTCACAACAATTATCTGAGCATACATTTTCACAAAAGAAAGCACTAATGAGCAGCTTAGCAAATCTCTACTCTGGGCCTTGGAGTCACTATTAGGTGCACAAAAATGCAAAACTAACAATCAATAACTATTTATACAAATAAAATAAAAGAAACTTGAATATGTGGAAATGAAATCATAAGCAAAAGGAAGGATATGAATGGGAAGCAAAGTAAGATTTAATAATTTAAGAAGGTAAGCCCAAACCAAATGAATCAACAGACAAAACACAGGATCAACATGATAGACAAACCTTGAAGGCATGCACATGCTGTATTGCCTAAAATATCCCAGGTACCAACTTAGACTCTGTAGTATAGTTAATATGAAAATAAATTCCCTTGCAGGGAGGATGCATTAGCCTGCTCCTACTCACCAGCACAGTGTAGTTTTCAGACTAGGAGGCGGCAAGACTGCTGAGACAGTCTAAGGACTGGGAGCTGAGGGTAGATCAGGTGTAGGATGAGGCAAAATGAAAACAGTTCTGGGGAGATAGCTTTTAAAATTTATATGAGAAAGTTTTTGTGAAGAATGATGATCTGACTATCCTTTAAGCTTGTGTCCCAAGAACTAGTTGCTTGGAAATAATCTGCAGTAATTTGTAGGGAGTATGTCAGTTATTTATCGCAAATGATGGACACCTGTAGAAGATAAGACTTTTTTTTTCCCTTTACATTTGCCAGTAATTACTCACATTTAACTAAGATCCTGGCTCATACGTTCACTGTTAGTTATGTTTCTTATTGTAAATGTTTGATTCATTGCAAATTGATTGAATTGCAGTGTTGAGCTTCAGAAACACAAACTAACAAGAAAAAGAAAGCACAAATAAGTAAAATTTTTTTAAAAAAGATTACTCTCTGACTCATATTAAAAATCTCCTTTACTTGGGAAACCACTAGGCTGATATGTACTTTATGGAGAAATGAAGTTTTTTCCAGAGGGTAGACTTATCCAATATTTAACATTATATGTAACAATGATCCTTGGATATGTTATAATATATTTCATACTTTCATCATTGTATTACCAAGGAGCAAATATTTACTAATTCTTACATAGACTTCAAATTAGCATACTGGCCTAAGGCCTGTGATTAATGAGACTAGATCTGAAAAATCATGCCATAGATAATTAATATTGAAAAGTATGATCCACTGAATTAATAATGCATTCCTACCAACCACTAATAATCACTTAAACCAGATATGGAATACTAAACCACTAAAATGTTCTAAGCTTCTACTTTGTTTGCCAGATCTTAGTAGAAAAAGAAAAGTACCTGCTCAAATATAGATGAACAGAATCTCTCTGAATCACCTACAAACAATATTACACTTGTTTGTTAATAAAATAATTTAGCCTCTGTAAAAATTGTTGTATATGAACATATAATCAAGGTCATTATCTATTACAGCTGAGGGACTTTGTGTCTATTTTCTAACAGCAGATTACCCAACAGCAGGAAGAGGCTTCTAGAATAGTAATTTAGTGATTTAAATCATATGACCTTGCTATTTTTGACCACAAAAATGGCAATGTCATTTAGATTAAGTCATGATTTTCACCATTTCACATTAGTATATTTTCTTTTATTTTAATACTTACTTGGGGAGCAACCTATTTTTTCAAAGTCACATAGTAGATAATTGTCTCTGTCAGTAATGTGGTTAATAAATGCTCTAATATTCACCCCAAGCAAAGCCACCTTTAGAAATGTATAAACCTAGTTTGAATGAGAAAATATAATAATCCATAGAAAACTGTTTCACATGAAAACATAATTTTTGTGTATGTTATAATCCCCATGGACTACAAAAAGTTTCTATCAATAATATATCCAATTTTTATTTGTGCTTAGTTTTCTTTTTATTGTTTTTAATAGTTCCTCCACTTCAATTCCAATACTATGAGCAATAATTTTTACGTCAAAATGAATTCATCTCTCTCACCCAAGAACCATGTCAACGTATTATTTAATACTAATTACGACTTTTATCCCTAATCTATAACAAAATGTTTGGATATAAATCTCAATATCCAATGTGATGTTACTTTTCAGTAATCACACTTTTCATTTAAGAAGTTAACTTAAGTAATTGTTCTACATAAATCATTTATTATGAAAAATAAGTAGATAATTCCACAGAAAGATTGGTGAAAACTGATATATTTAGGTAAGTTTGGTTTTTCATGTTGATATTGCACTTTGTATAATACATAATTAAATGAGTAAAAGAACCAGTCATGTCTACTTCTGTCACATACTAAATAGTGTGAGGGTTTTAACACAAGCTTAGTGAACTATACTTTTAGAAGAGCTTATTTTAGAACACTATGCCAAGGTGGTGTGCTCTGGGCAGGAAGGGGGCATAATTAACAATTCACTGTAGGGAGGGACAATTCTTGGGACAGGTTACTTTAGCAACAGGTTGGAGCAGGAGCAGGTTATCTTGATAAGGGTGGAGGAAGGGCTCTGAAGCATTAGCATTTTGATCCTTCTCCAACTTTCTTGACTCATTCAAATTGGTCTCCTTGATCTGACCTGACTCCATTTACCTATCTATATTGACTGCCTGTCTAACTCTGGCTTCATTTTTGTCACAGAGGCTGCAATTTTACTTGGTGTATATTTTAATTGGAGTGGATAGACATCTAGATTGCAGTGACAGATGTGATGTCAGGATAACCCCAATCAGGCTCCAGGATATTTCTACATATGTATTCCAACCTTGGTGTCATTATACATAAAATTATAAAATCTTTTACTATAATATTATGTATTATAAACATAGTAGTAGTGCATTTTTCATCACATTCAATATTACTTGATAATAGATTCTTAAAAACTTTAATTTATCTTATACAACAATAAAAATTTTGTGCTGTTTCAAAGATAATATTAGATGTCTTATATAATTTCCAAATGTACAATTCATATTTGAATTGTATTTATTTTCTTCATATTAGGTGTTTTAGGTATTTAGAGAATCCTTAAATGACTGAAGAGGTGGCAGTATAGAGAAATCATGTCATCTAATAATCTTAGGAACAACTGTGTTTTCTGAAGGTCTTTTCCTTTGGATATGTTCATGTAGCATGAATAACTTAAGAAATACAACCTTTAAAGTTTATTTTCCCTAGAAAATTTGTTAACCCTAAATTATGGTGCTGATAAACGCTGCCTCACTAGTCTACCAGCTCAATCTTCCATTGTGTAATAAAAACTGATAATGCAACTATGGTTTGGAACTCACCTTATGTTCAATGTGTGTCCTAATTCACTTACATCCTCACCAACTCTAAGTACGTGTCATCATGCTCCCAGCAGCTACCTTTTAACAGACAGGGAAGAGGTTCAGAGACGAAGGCCCTGTGCAAAGTCAATAGTTTTTGCACAGTTTGTTATTTAGTCTTTGCCAGTAAAACCTGGGTTCTGCCTGAGTTTCTCTTTACGGCCTCAGTCCACACTGCCCTTAGAGCGAACCTCCACAGGAGCATGCCCCTTGGCTGACTGCCATTTAGAACACTGTTGGTGCTGGGATGTGAAGGGAAGCTCTGGGTATTACCTGTTATGCTGCCATCAATGATTCCTTCTAAGGTATTTCTTCATTCCTAAGTAGATCCTGTGGAGGAAATGTAGGAGCCTATGAATTATTAATAAATTAATGTGGGTTATCACACTATTTTTCACTTGACAGAATCAAGATCCTTCAGAAAATTAAGACAGACGTTGTCAAAAAAGGATAGGCAGGAAAATCGGAGCACTCACATGGAAGAACTGGCATTGTAAGGGAAATGACTTAAGACTAATGATGCTACTTCATGTCTGTTCATTGTCATGGAATTTATGTGGGCATAATTTTAATTCAACAATTGACTTACATAAGAGGATGAATATTCTCTTACCTGGATTGTTTAAATGATCTTTCTTCTTTTATGTTTAGATCTCTCTAAATGTTTTGCATTAATTAAAGTGAATCTGCCAGCTGGGCATATAGTTCAGTGGTAGAACATTTTCCCAGTGTGTGTGAGGCCCTAGATTCAATTCCCAGCACTGAAAACAAATGTAAAAAATGAAGTCAATGAGATAATGTTCAAAGTGTTAAGGAACTTCAGAAAGGGAACAACAAAAAATTAATTCAAGATTATTATTATGAATGTTGATTAAAAGAATGTTTCTGCACTAGTACATTAGAATCACATTATTTTTTAACTTCTTTAAAATTATACAATAGTAAAGTGGTAAAGGAAAATTACAAATGAATGCATTACATACCTCAAAATAGTTAGAAGAAAGGCATTTGAATGTAGTAACAATAAAAAAAAAATTTGAGGTGATGAGTATGCTAATTACACTGAATTATTGCCCAAAGTATTTGTGGATTAGGACATCACAATGGATATCATGAAAATGTAGGAATATTATGTGTCTAAAAGTAAGTGTCTAAGATGTTTTTTAAAAATTGAAAGATGAATTATTAGAGTCCATAATATTCTGGGAAGAAAACAATTCTTATTAACTGAGTCAAACAGAAAGAAAATGCACTTAAGAAAGTCTAAAGATTACCATTAAACTTTTATCTAATTGGTTCATCAGATTAATGCAAATTACTCCCCCCCCCACAAAGAAAAAGTTCATAAATGAAAGGTTTTCTAAAGCAGAATCTTCATTGTACAGTAACTTTGGCTATGCACATACCCATATCAGCTGATCTGATCTTCCATCCCTGCAATTATTAATCCTCTGTGTGTAGTGCTTAAAATGTGGTACTTCACATAAGAGGACTATAAAGAGAGAACAAAGAATTGTAAAGTGCCCAGGGAAGAGGATCTCAGGTCTACTTGGCTGATTAATGATCCTTATTACGCAGGAAAATTACAGGAAAGAAGCCATAGACCAGGACAGAGCTCTTAACTCCAAATTACATGGTATTGGGAGAATAAGTGGAACAGAATTCAGAGGAAAAGTTAGGTAGCAGTGACCAGTGGTGTTAAAACTCATGATCTAGTAAGTAGCCTTTCATTCTGCTTAGTGTTTGATGGAGGCATCCAACTCACAAAGTTACTTTCCAATAACTGGAAACTCTTATCTGGCTTCTAAAATCTGTTTCACACATGCGTTTGGCCACAAAACAATCTGATATGATCCCTTGATGTACAAGATGAAACAGCTGCACCTTGGCTAGGTGAGCGGGACACTGCATAGCACACTCGCCACCTAGTGGATGATCACTGTAATTCCCTCTCTCTTTTTTTTTTTTTATTCCTGTGTTCCACAATACACGTAAACTACCCATTACTTTTCATAATACAAAACGGAGGGGTCTGTATAAGTGTGTTTATGTGTGTGTGCGAGTGTGTTGCTTGACACTCTGATAAAGATGTCTTTAGCATATTGTAGGATCCAAATATGGTAAATATGAATAAGAAAAGAGACTTCCTAAATCTCTGGCTATATCAAAGACGACCATTCCTTGTGGAAGTTTATTCTGCTAGTCTTACTTTCCATTTATGACCATCTCCTAACCTTGGGGCTACTTAAAATTCCTGGTCCCTGCTGGCCACTTATCTGGTCTCTGTCTGGTATCCCACATGAGGCAGGGGTTGGGTAGCTGATTTCTGTCTCTCCTGGTTTGAAGGGAAAGTTCCACTCTGCCATTTGCTGAGAAAAACTAATGCCATTTTCTCTTTTTCTTTCTTAATCTTCCTCCATTGTATTGCCTCTTTTCAGGGTCATTTTTTTCAAGACACAAAAAAAGATCTCATATTTGGGAAGTTTAAGCTTGATGACAAACCAAAGAGCAGATGTTTTAGGATTTTCAGGGGTTCTAGAAACCTAACAGATCTCAGAAGAGTGCCGATTGGCTTTTTCATGGTGTTCGTCATGGGCGTGGAGTTTCATTTCACCATCTGGCAAGTGGGGACCACCTCCCCAAACCTTAATCATCATGCCAGCATGGATATGGTGAACTTAGGGTCGCAGGGTTATAAAGGATTTTGAAAGTTTGCTGTCTGTCACCAGAGTTCTCAAGACTCTGAGTTACCCAGAAGTATAACCTGCATGTTCAACACTGCCCCTACAGCCCTGAATAAAATACTGCTCTCTGCATCTGTATCTGAGTCCCAGAATTAATGAGTGGCTTCTGTGGTTGCACGATTCATTATACTAAAGGCCTTTTTCATCATTACCTTTTTTTTTCCTGCTTTGGTGTGAGCCAGTTGCATATAATCCCCTACACCATGTTCAGTTTTTCATTTTAGTACATTCTTTTATCCACATAAATAATGCATCAACCCATATAATAAATGCCTAAAACCATCACAACAAAATAGAATCTAGATAATAATGTAGGTCATGAAACAAAAGGCCTTGAGAAATAGTTAATAACATTAAAGATAAGGCAGTTACAGATTTACTATTGAATCCAACCAGGTTCTCCTACACATCCTAATATGGCAATGATTCTGTGTTATAAGTGTTATACCTCATTGCCAAACGATTTTCACATGAAAAATATAAGACTGAGACCTAGAAAATGTTTATCTAGACTTAGAAGCAGCACTGGAAATCTCCAGAGAACCAGGAGTAAGAAGCATGAAATGGAAATTCCTTTAAAGGGCACTGTTTCTTAAGAAACTTTATGGAATGATACAAAATTTAAACAGAGTCTTACATTTTATGCTATCACAAAGTAACAGATTAAGTAGAGGAACTGAAACAGAACTAAAAAGGCTAATGTTGGAAATATTTAGCTAACTGCATTCTTTGATGACATGGTGGTGTGTCCAAACCTGCTCATATCACCTGCAGGAGTTAACTCACCCAAGTGTTAAGATACGCATAAGCCACCGAGTCGATGTTAAACACAGCCATTCTTAATATAAGATTGTATGAGTTTGCAATTAAATTATCTACATCAAAAGCAAAGATAAATATTCAAAATTCATCAATCCAATCCTCATCACTTTTTAATATTTTATTATTATCTATGCTCTTAAGGTTCTTTAGGTCTATTTCATCAGTATGGAAAAACTCGTGTAAAATGGTGAGCTATTGCTCATCTCCTTATAGCTCCTCACTCAGTGACGTCATAGTACCCTGAAATCAGACTCTGGGAGGATTTGGGCATGGAAACCAGCTATGCTACAATTCAAGGCTTTTTACTCCAGGGGCCTTCCCGTCAAACATCTCCTGGCACATCAGTGGATGAACTGTAACTTGGGTCCCTAAGATGCAGGTTCCAGAGCTAGTTTTCTGATATTAGCTACTTCCTTAAACTTGATAAACCTCATCTACAAAATTAAGTGTTGGAAAATTTGATTTTTTTACAAAAGCATTGAGCTTTCAAATCTAATCTAACTTTATTGCCTAATGGGTATAGAAACAGCAAAAAGCAGTTTAGCACTCAGAGCTATTTATAAAAAGGCATGATTTATTTTAAAATGGCACATATATATCTCAATAATGTATAAACATCATGGTTAGGATTTTTGTAAAAATGATGTGCAGAAAAAATCTAGATAACTTAATGTACAAATAGATTGCATTTTACAAAATATATGCCAATTCAACTTTGTCCATTTGGTTACTTTCATCCTATCATGAAGATTGGCTTTTTCTGTGAAGCTTTATTTTTAAAGGAGATGAAACTCAAAATACAAATCTGGAAATGGTACTTTTTCCATTTAGTAGGTTAAAGTTTATAAACATTAAGTAAATACAGTATTTAAATTGATCATTGAAATGCATTTATCATGTTTGATTTCATTCCTCTCATAAGTACAGCGAAACTTTACAATACAAAGACATTTCTATTCTAAATCATATCACATCTTAATTGCAACATGAAAGCAATGTTTAAGGGAAACTTTTTTATAAAATAAAATTATTCCTTTGAAGTAAATAGTAGCATCATTCTTATGCCACGGGAAGCAGAAAGAACAGTACCAAAAAATTGACAACATATCTGAAAATCTACGTCCCTTTTCCCAGTTCTATCACTTACTAAGCCTTTGAAGAAAAAAAGTTTTACTTCAGTAGGATGAATATTCAGTCAAAACATGTATCTCTGCAGAGTGAATTTAGTCTTCCTCTCATTATTTATTAATATAAAATCTTTTAAGTGTCGTAGAGGCAAGTGACACGTGCTAGTTATCACAAACTTACTTTTGAACCTATCCATGCATTAGAGTACTCCACTCCCTCAAACATAGTGGTTCCCTTAAAGAAGTGGAGTGAGTGGGCCATCTCTTACCTGGCACACAGTAGATACTCCATAAAACACCCGGAAACCATGTGTGTTTTGGCATATTTTAAGCATTTATCCTATTGAGTTTCAGTCCACAAGCTCACATAGGAAAAAAAACAAAACTGGGAGAAGAGTCTAAAAGTTGAAAAAGTTGTTTAACACTCATTTCAAAACGAAAGCCTACATTCTCTCTGCTTCTGTTCATTCTCTCCTTCACTGTTCGGAAGCACTTTGATTCAGCCAGTCAACTGGACTTGAGTGTTCCATTGTGCACTATGCTGCTCAGGGTAGTATCCAGAGCCAAAAGAGGCACGATCCCGGTGGAGAAATTCATGATCTATAAAAGTGGTATTATAGGATTATTTCCTAGCTAAAATTTCATTTTTCTTTGGAATTTTAAAATTTTTGATTAACATGTGTTAACTGTGCATATTAATGGAATTCATTATGATAGGCCAATACATGCTTGCAGCTGCACAGATCAAATCCAACTTCCCTTTTGTTCACCCTTCGCTCCTACTATTCTACATGATGGTCAACTTTTGTCTTTTAACTTCCACATACATATGAGAGAGAACATGCAGCTTGTCTTTCTGTCTGACGTATTTCACTTAGCATGATGTCCTCCAGTTCCGACCATTTTGCAGCAAATGACAGTGTTCCATTTTTCACTACAGCTGATTAATATCCCCATGTCCATGTATACCCCATTTTCCTTATGCACTCATTTACTGGTGGGCACCTACCTAGGTTGATCTCATATCTTAGCTACTGTAGGGCCACAATAAACATGGGCAGCCTGTCCACTGCAGTTTGCTGATGTCATTTTCTTTGGATATATACCCAGAAGTGGGAAAGCTGGATCAGATGGTAGGTTTACTTTTAGTCTTTGAGAAACCTCCATACTCTTTTCCATATGGTTATACTAATTAACATTTCCACCAACACTGTCTGAGTGTGCCATTTTCTCCACCTTCTCACTGCTGTTATTTCTTCATCTTTTATCATAGCCATTTTAACTGGGGTGAGATTATATCTCATTGCAGTATTAATTTGCTTTTTCCTGATGGGCAACATTGTGGAAAGTTTTTTTTTTTTTCTTAGATTTATTGATCATTTGTGTTTCTTTTCTTGCCGAGTGTCTATTCAGATCATTTGCCCAATTTTTTTGATCTGTTGTTTTGTTGTTGAGTTTCTTTAATATTCTGGAAATTAATCTTTGCCTGATGGGAAGTTGGCAAATATTGTCTCCCATTCTGAGGGTTGTGTCTTCACTGAGTTGTTTCCTTTGTTGTGCAGAAGCTGGTGAGTTTGATCTAATCTCATTTGTCTAATTTGCACTACTGTAAGGCATTTTCTTAAGGTCGAGTTCTGATTAAGTACATGGTTTTACACGTTCCCTTTATCTAAGCCCTGCTTTGCAAGACAGCTTGTCTCGACAAGAGAGTAAGCTGTGAATTTCACAGGGGAGCGACCCCTGCCATGCTGGCCTCATTAAAGTCCGTGTCCAGGGATCTGTGATGGGCTCTGGATGGTGGAGATCCCCAAGCTCCTGCATGCCCTTCCCACAGAGGACTACCAGGTCTGAGGGTCTTCAGCCCATGGCCTGTCCCCAGAGAAGTGCTTGATTGTGGTGATAGAGAACTGAAGGACTCAAGCACATTATTCAGTGTTCCAATTATTAGAAAAAATGCAAGCAGATGGAGCAGGGAAATGATGTCTTTTGCTAATTATCCAAATGGATGAGCTGACAGAATTTTACACCATCCCATGAGGGCCAAAGGGTCATAGATCTCTGGCCAATTCTGGCCACACGGACCGGTTGCCACTGAGCACAGGATCCTCCCTCTGCCTTCCTCTTCTGTTCACCAGCCTTCTGTGGGAGAGCCCTTAAACTTTTTCTTTTTCTTTTTTTTCTTTGTTAGTTTGTTTCAATGACAGATTCTCTGTTAAGTATTATTTTTTAAAAAAATAAATTCACAGATGCTTAGATGCATGTTTAAACATCTCCATGTCCTTTTGGAATATTCTATGGTATTTTCATATTTTTCAAGCAAATAACGCAGTGAAATATTGCTAGCACAGTTCTCAGGCTCATGGGTATCCATTATCATCTGTACATCATCTACTTCCCTAAAATGTTTTCTCTTTCTTCCTCATATCTGAGCACTCAGAATTTCAGCAGAGCACTGAAGGCACCACACTCAGGAGTTCAGCTTGTGCGCAAGTCAGGTAATTCTACTCTGCTCAACAGCTTTCTACTGCCCTCCTGACCCTGCACAGATGTCTCACAACTCCATGCTCCTGTTTGTGAAGGACAGGCAGAATGAGCAGGTAAATCCATCACCTTAAGGACTCAAAACAGGAGTTCTGTTGAAGTGAGTCAATTATACCACACCCACGTGCAAAGCAAGCACATTACCCATTATGGCTCCTTCCAGGTTCAGTTCCTGCATTGCAAATTTTACACATTTGTGGAAAATATGTAAGCTCTCCATCTATGTTTTCCACTTCATTGAACCTCTCAAAGGCCCCAGCATTACCTCCAGTATACACACCATTACCTCCAGTACAAATGAGCTACATCTGAGGTTCATACTCCTCTTCTTCCAAGAAATGTGCCATTTCCTCTGCGAGCCACAAGACCTCTGACCTTTTCAAATTCCCGTGGAATTCCCTCTGCTAAGAGAAATAGAATACTAGATAAAGTGGAATGCTTGATTTCAGATAGTGTTTCTACCTTTTTCTTGGTAATGTAAGGATATCAAAATGAAATTTTGCTAGCAAAGGAGCTGAGAAAAGCAATACATAAATGTGAATTGAAAATCCAATTCTCTTATTGGAAAGAATAAATTAGCAGAATTAATTCTTAACAGAATTTAATTCAACATAGTAAAAGGTTAAGTACACTTTACTTGGCATTGTATAAATCATTATATGATTAATATATTACTAAAGAGATAACATACATCAAAATATGTATCAGTCTTTGGAGAAAGGAAAAAAAAATGCCATACAAAGGACTGGATTTCTCAACACGGGGGGATTGTGCTTCCATCAGTGATGCATTATCAAACTAGGCAGGGTATTTTAGTCAGCCTTTTCACTTATGTGACTTAAGGACTTGACCAGAACAATGGTAGAGGAGCAAGAGTTGATTTTGGGGCTCATGGTTTCAGAGGTCTCAATGCAGAGACAGCAGATCATTCCCAGAGTTCAAGGTGAGGCAGGACATCATGGCAGAAGAGTGTGACAGAGGGAAGTGTCTCACATGATGATCAGGAAGCAAAGAGAGAGACTCCACTCACCAGGTACAAAATCTATGCTCCAAAACAATGCTCCAATGCCCATCCTCCTCGAGCCTCAACCTACCTGCCTTCAGTTACCACTCAATTATTCCCATAGAGTGATTAATTCATTGACTGGGTTAAAGCTTTTGTAATGCAATAATTTCTTTTTTGTTTTGTTTTGTGGGTTTTTGTTTATTTGTTTTTCTTCTGAGACATTTCTTAATAAATTTTAGACAAATTGTATCATAAAATTCTGTTCGAAAGATTAAAATATAGGCTGATTAAAAGAAAGGTGATTGGCAGCCACTATGAAGTCAAACAACAACAAGTGCTGGCGAGGATGTAGGGAAAAGGGTACACTTGTACATTGCTGGTGGGACTGCAAATTGGTGCGGCCAATTTGGAAAGCAGTGTGGAGATTTCTTGGAAAGCTGAGAATGGAACCACCATTTGACCCAGCTATTCCCCTTCTCAGTCTATTCCCTAAAGACCTAAAAGAGCATACTACAGGGACACTGATACATCGATGTTCATAGCAGCACAATTCACAATAGCAAGACTGTGGAACCAACCTAGATGCCCTTCAATAGATGAATGGATAAAAAAACGTGGCATTTATACACAATGGAGTATTACTCTGCATTAAAAAAATGTCAAAATCATAGAATTTTCAGGGAAATGGATGGCATTAGAGCAGATTATGCTAAGTGAAGCTAGCCAATCCCTAAAAAACAAATGCCAAATGTCTTCTTTGATATAAGGAGAGTAACTAAGAACAGAGTAGGGAGGAAAAGCATGAGAAGAAAATTAACATTAAAGAGGGATGAGAGGTGGGAGGGAAAGGGAGAGAGAAGGAAAATTGCATGGAAATGGAAGGAGACCCTCAGGGTTATACAAAATTACATACAAGAGGAAGTGAGGGGAAAGGGAAAAAAATACAAGGGGGAGAAATGAATTACAGTAGAGGGGGTAGAGAAAGAAGAGGGGAGGGGAGGGGAGGGGAGGGGGGATAGTAGAGAATAGAACTGACAGCAGAATACAACAGACACTAGTTATGGCAATATGTAAATCAGTGGATGTGTAACTGATGTGATTCTGCAATCTGTATACGGGGTAAAAATGGGAGTTCATAACCCACTTGAATCAAAGTGTGAAATATGATATATCAAGAGCATTGTAATGTTTTGAACAACCAACAATAAAAATTAAAAGAAAAAGAAAGCAAAGACAGATGGCAAAGATGTATTAGGCACTAATAGGTAGGTACCTAATATTTGTTGGCTGGAAAGAATAATTAAATAAGAAAAAGCTTTTCTGAAAAAAATTAAAAAATAAAAAAAAAGATAGGTGGAATCTCAGGGTGAGGGTAGGGGCCCAGCAGACATCCTCTCCAAGGTCTAGTGTACAGTGCCTCTAACTACACTGGAGATACTCACTAGCTTTGAGCCAGAATAGATGGGACTCACTCACCTTGGGCCAGTGTAGATATGACTTATAGCTGGTTTCCTTGGCCAGGAGGAATCCCTGGCTGAGGGTTGTGCACATTTGAGAAGGCAGGGGAGACCTCAGTGTTCTATGATGTCATCTACATGACACTGTGTGCAGAGAAGGAAGAGCTGGGCAGTGGGCAGGGGTGGGCCTGCCTGCAGCTGTGTTGGGTGCCTCACTACCTGCCACACAGCCTCCCACCCAAAATCATCTCAAGACTGTTGATAAAGGTATTGGACAGAGAGTACATAGGATCTCAGTAGTGGAGATGTCAAACCCTCTTATGGATGCAGCTTACTGCATCCCCATTTTGTGTTACTTTTCTTCAAATCACCACCTAGGAAACTAGTGCAGGTTCCCATTTTGCTCAGAATAAAACTCACCATCCTTACCTTATTGTGTAGACAGCTGTGATCTGCCCCAGGCCCACCTGCTGCTCGCCCCATGGAAGTTCCGGGGCTGCCTCTGCAGTTGTAGACTCTGCTTATCTAAGTGGCTGGACTCCTCCTGCAGGTCGATCATCACCCTGCCCGGGAAGCTGAGTGCTTCCACTGCACACACAATTGTGCATGATTCTGTCTTGAAGCCTCACACCAGTTGACCACCAGGACTCATTGCACAGTGTAGTGCAGAATAGGAACTTTTGAAGAGCAAAGTTCAGCTGTTCTGTGCACAGATTTATCAACTGTATCTAGAACAATGCTTGGCTTTTCACAATAAATACTTGTTTTCCTTAATTGGTTAACTAGATATATTTCTTGTGTGACAAGAATCATCTGGGTCAAAATAAGCCTGCATGCCATTTGTTGGCTTAAAGTGGGAAGCTAAACCACAGGACCCAATCATTTCTTCTCTGAACCTCCTTGTATTTGCCTCACACTGAGATTTTGGGGAACTCCTCACATCCAAACCATAACACAGGGTTTCTTTCTCATTTGTTCCTGTTGGAGATTTAAGATCACAGGCTAAAAGTTGGAAGGGAGCATACAAGTCTAACCAAACCACTTTATTCAAACATTTTTATTATCTTTTGTTCATGGATGATAAGAAAAAAAAACATTAATGTTTAAAGATGTTTAAAAAGGAGATTCACATAGTTACTTCACACTTAAGCTGAAATTTTAACATAGCTAATGTTTTTCAGACATTTTGCTATATCTTATTTGATCCGAAAACACACACACATTTAATATTTTGATAATATATACAAAATGCTTAAGAATGTCTCTATCCCTTCAACTATTATATCAGACTTAGGCAGAAATAGATGATTCACTGAAATGATTTAAAGGAAGTTAGGAGGTTATTTTAACCAATTCATGGCCAGAATTAGACAGTCAAGTACAATGAAGCATTTTGAGATTAACAGCCTAAGAAAACAGTTCCTACCTCTAAGACAGGAAGGGCAAGATGATCATCTGATGAAACCCAAATATGAACAGGAAGAAGAAATTAATTCACAGAATGAAATTACTGACCAACCTAAAGTCAGCATAGGAGTTGGCACACTTTAGAATAAGCACCCCACCTTCTCTCCTCTCCCACCAGGTAATTGGCATTGCCAGTGCCTTATGTTGGTAAAAAAAAAAAAAAAGTAGATGGGGTCCCAAGTGATAAAGATCATGAGAGCAATTATTATGGGCACCAGACAGAGAAGGACAAGTGGATTTTAGGAGATAAGTATTCATGAAAATGAATAACCAGCACGTTCAGCAAGCTATTCTGAAAGAAGTAAAGTCAGGTTTGTGGGGAATAGTATGGACAAAATGTTAACTGTGATATTATTTATAAAAGCAAGAGAGTAGAAATATTATAAAAAGAATTAAGATATTGATGACTAATGTTTAGAAGTGACAAAAGTGTTCAATTGAAAATCATCAAACAATTAAAAAAGCATGTTCTAAAAGATTATTTATTAAAATGTACATAAGGATGCTATACTAAGTAAGTTGAAATGGGAGTGCTATAAAGACATGTATACACATGTATGAGTTAGAATATGGAATGTAAATTTATATTCATGGTTAAAATTGATTTAAAGATCTAAAAGTATGAACTCCACACTAGTTTGGAAATAGAGTAAGCTAACCTATGAAAACAGTGCATTCTTCTCTAAAGTACTTTAAATATTATTTGTTCCCTTCAAATTCAATTAGAATCATGGAACAGAGCAGGTGTAAGGTCTCTGTATTGAAATGGATGTGGTAACGTTTTATGAAGATCAAATATATTTTTTCCATAAAGGAAAAAATTTAAATTTAAACAAATTTAAATCTTACTAAGATAAAGAGAATAAGAATCCCCTCCAGGTGGAAGTCAGTTGGTAGAAACACATTTGACCAATGATCTCAGTTGCAATGTACATTTGAGCCCAGAAATAAAGGATGTTTTAAAAATTGTAGTGTTGACAATTGCCAAGTAAAAACAACTAAAACAAGTATATATTTTAAAATCTACACTAATACAAATTATGATTACTCCTAATTTCATTATCTTTGTACTTTTAACTTTCAATTTTTCTGTCCTTTCTTTTTTATCTGTCTGAATTTTAATGGAAAATATAGTATTTTACAACTCATAAATATGACTAAGTCAGAAGATACTCAGTGGCTAAGCACTGAAAAGAGATAATCTCTAAAATGAATTAAATTTTCCTATCTGCATCTTGACCATTATTTTACCCAGATCTTTCCTCTTCTTCTTTTAAAAATATTTTTATTAGTTATTGATGTACCTTTATTTATATTTATGTGGTGCTGAGAATCCAACTTAGTGCCTCACACATGCTAGGCAAACACTCTACTATAAACCCACAACCCCAGCCCCAGATCTTTATTCTTCTAAGACTGGTTTCTTTAGATAAACTTTTTCCTGAATTTCATCATCACAGATATGAGAGACTTCTTGCTTGGGTGAGCCTATGAAGGAGACTCTTAATATATGATCTCATCATCTCGATTGGTATGTCATGTGACTATTGCAATCTAGGACTAATGTTAATGTTTTTTTAGCCTAAAAATAAATTAATGAAAGCAGTCATCTTGAAAAAATAGCAAGAAATATTAATACTATAAAAGTATTGGAAAAATATGAAACAACAGATCCCAAATTCTAAGTATTCAGAAGAGTAGATGTGGACCTTAAAGTACAATAGTGGATAGTAGGGAAGGGGAGGTATGGACAGGGAGAGATGGAAAATGGGAGGCTAGATTCCATCTGTGCACACTGTATGCACATGTGGAAATAGCTTGCTGACTGCATACTCATTACTCTATGCAAGTAATATGTGTTAATAAAAATATCTTCCTGAAACGGTATGGTCATCATAGTCAAAAGCAGTTATCATTGAAGGAAAGAAAAATGACATAAAAATATAAATATTAACCAAATAGTGTAGTGGTATCTGGGAACTGATGAAAGATACCAGGCTAAGTAAAAACTTAAATGTTGACATTGTTTGTCTTGTTTTGCTTTTCTCATGTTGGGAACTGAACTCAGGCCTCACACAGGCTAGGTAAGTGCTTTACCACTTAAATAAGTTCCTGGCTCCAGATAAGTTTTTTTTAAAACAACAACAAAGGAAACTTAAAGGAACTGACAAAATTAATGATAGCGACATTGAAAATATTTCCATACAGTGGAAATTTAATAATATTTATTCTTTATCTTCTGCCATTTCTGCTTTGCCAGAACCTAGCTGCAAGTAGGTTCCTCTCATGTAGCAATACCCTAGTAATAATTTCTTTCTGGAAACAGCCAGTGGCATACTAGATTTAATAGACTCAGGTAATATGTGCACATTTAGAACACAGGAGCTGTGTACAAAGATCTAATCATATTATATCATCAAATAGAGAATGCCTCAGAAGAAGCACATACATTCACACATACATGTGTATAAAAAGGTAGTGGATCTGCCTATAAAGGACGAAAACCATGATTATTTCAGTTTCTCAGGACAATGACTCCTGGAAAGGGGATGGTAATCCATCTGGTATCCCCCCCCCCAAAACACAATTTTAAACAAATCTTTGCATGATAAAGGAAAATAATGTCCAACACTAGAGATTTGCTATTACCGCAGTCCGTCTGGCTGGGCAAAATCACGGGGGGGGGGGGGGGGGGGGGTGATGAATAACTTGTGTACCTTGATACAGCAGGAGTAGGAGCCGTTTATTGTAGGACAACAGAGCTATTTATACATTTTGCACAGCTTATCTTAATTAGCATAAACTAGATACACAGTCAACCAATAAGGAATCTCCACACTTAATGGCTCGCTTTTGTTACTTCTCAAACCATCCCCTCTGGCATTGTGTTAGGCACCATCCAGACTTGTTTACCAACTCTAATATTCCCCTGGCAAAATACCAGGTGTTATTTTGACTTGTTTACACACCTTAACATGCTATGACAGGTGAGAAAGTCATGCTCATATTTTCTGCTTGTGTATCATTAATTGTTGCTCTGTTAACCTTTTTTTTTCCTCTTCTTAATGCATGCTTTTCAATCTTTTAACCCTAAATATATACATTTCCGTTTTTCCTCTCCCTCCTTCCCTCCATTCTTCCCTCTATTTTGCAAAATGTCATATTAATATCAATTTACTTCCCTCATTTAGAAACTGCAATCAAGATTTTTATCACTCTCCATTTATTATAAACAACTAAATAGATGGCTATTCTAATGGATATGATCTTCAATCCATGCTCCATATCTGATCCAAGATGATCAATTGAATGTAAGTGGAAACAAAGTTTCTTTTATTTAAAAAGGCAATCCTGCCTAACCCTTAGTCTTTTGAATGCAGCGTCCCTTCTCATCTGTGGTGTGGTGACTTTGGAAGGCAAAGTAGCACAGGAGTCCAGCACACAGACCCCAGGCTCCCACTGCCTAGATTTGCATCTGACCTCTGCCATTCGCTGGATTTCATTGACTTGTAGCTAGTTGACCTTTTAGTTCCTCAGCTTCCTCTTTTGTGCAATGGGGACAGGTATTCATTGCTATCTTAAAGTTTTAGAATGGTTCCTGAAAGTCCTATATGACTCAACTAAATAATAAATCAAAACTCTCCACTCTGTGGAACTTTGCCAGGTAGCAAAAGCAGTTCTGAACAGCCAAAATAGATCCCACTAATTATTCAGAATTTCAGGTCTATGATTGAAACAATGAAAAAAGATGTGCTTGCTAATGAAAGTGCACTGGGAATCGCACAGCTGGAGTGAGGCGCCTCCTTCCATCTTTTACGGATCCCTGCAGTGGTTCTCACTCTAAACAGAAACAGTCCTGAAGCCACTTAATAAATGTCCTCTTCCTTCCCCATCACTTGAAACTCAAAAGTAATTTAGAGATTAAAATAGCAGGAGAATTTATCTTTGGGTTCTAATATTTCAGAGATAAATAAGGTGGGAAGATTTAGTCAAATGCAAGTTCCAATATCAGAATGATGATAAGGCAGTCAACCCCAGAGGAGCAACACTACTGTTAACAAATATTTTATAATATGTATGAGAAGAACATTTTTAATAAAATAATGTGCACTTCTCTGTTTTAATCTTCAACAAATATAATGAAGTTTGCAGAGCCTCACACCTGGCCTGAGCATCTGTAATTGTGTGAACCATGCTGGTGGCTGAGACAGAAATATATTAGAGGTAGACCTTTAGAAACCAAGATATGACCCTCAGTGCATGACCTTTTGAAAAGGTATGTAATGTTAAGTAAAGTTCTACAGAAGAGGGGAAATAACCTAAATACAAAATCTTAATTTGCATTTTAGTAGAATTTCTGTAAAATTCAGTATGTTTTAAAATTGTGCAGAAAATTATTTGAATTTATCTGAAATCTCCTTCAGGCTCTAGAGTCAGTTTTATGAATCAGTGCTCCAGCATGCTATTCAGCATGCCAAGCAGCTGTCCCTCAGTAAGACAAACATTTTACAATATTGTGGCCACAAAAACCCACTTCAGTTTGCCTATATTACTTATAGAGCGAGAACCTCCCTTTTTAGTAAGATTTTTACCAAAAATATAATATACATTTAAAAGGTGAAAATAAATGAAGTTTTAAAGCTTGATGAAATTTCACAAATGTGAATGTTCTTCAGGAACCAACCATTGCCAAGAAACTTTGAAAAGGAATGGTTGATCATCAAATCTCTGAAGATGGTTAATTTTGTGGACGATGCATGGTATTAGCCTGTCTTTCAGATGACGACCTTGGAGTGAAGAGATCCTATCCACAACAATCTCCAATGGACCCTGGAGACTGCACATAGGTTAATCTCATTTCCATATTTCTACACCGGCAATCTGGTGCAATCTGTAATAAAGAGCAGCTTCATTGAACACTTAACCAAATATGAGCTATTGCAGCATAAGCAACAGAGCTCCTAACCATGGACGCTATGCCTGGCTACTCAAGTAAGTGACATATCTTAGCTCTTGTTGTATTTGATTCTCATTTTTATACATCAAGAGAACCACAGAAGATGGAAAAGAAACTGTCTTTAAGTGTTACGGTTGAACTTGTATGATTCTTAACTGAATCCAGGGATAAAAAAAAAAAAACAGTTTCCCCTATATTAATTTGCTAAGGGTTACCTAATAAAGTACTACACAGGTTGAAGGGTTTAAAACAGATTTTTTTTTCATAGTTGCAAAAGCTGTAAGTCCAGCTGTAAGGAGTGTTAGTCGCTTTGAGACCCATTTCCTTGGCACATCAAAGGCTGTCTTTCTTCTTAACGTGGGATTCCCTCATGTTTATGTCCATATTTCCTCTTGTGATAAGGACATTGGTCATATTGGATATTAACTACCTCTTTAAGGGTTCTGTCTCCAAAAGCAGTCACATTGTAAGGCACTGATGGTTAGGACTTGAGCATGCACATTTTTAGGGACCACAATTTAGCTCATTACACTGTCTAATTATCCTTACTGTAAGAATCATTGAAGATTGTGATAGAATTCATATAAAACACTAGAAGTCAAATTCTCCCCCCAAAAAATCACACTTTACTTAGAAAGATGAGCAAGAGCTGTACTGAGAGGGGTATGTCTCAATGCTTCTTCTTGCTCTACCCTCTGAATGCCTCTAAGGAATGGGTTACCATCCTCCAGAGTCAGAAGTGGCCCATCAGAAGGAAGTAGATATACTGGGGCATCTACAGTGACTCCTTCAATCCATCCTCAATAATTTTTTGGCACATGTTTGTTTTCACAGGGTATGGTATCAATGAGGAAAGAAGGTGCCTTTTCTTTTTAAATTAATATTATTTCTAACTGCCAAACTGGTTTACTTTATTAGGTCCTACTACTTTAGGAGGTCTACCTTAGCAAATTAATATAGGCAACTTGTATAAATTTACAAGGTGCAATTGTATATATGCACACACACACCAAAAAAAAATGTGGATTGATTAAATCAAGCTCATTAACATATCTATCACCTCACTTGATTATTATTTTTTATGTTGAAACATTTAAAATGTACTCTATAAATTATTTTGAAATATGTAATATGTTGTAATTGACTTCAGTTACTATTTTGTGCTATAGTTAAAATCTAGCCTATGTAACTAAAGCTTGTGTTAGGTTTTAGATATGAGGTTTCCCCCGAGAATTCATAGGTGAGACAATGCAAGAAACCTTAGAAGTGAAACAATCGGGTTATGAGAGCCTTAACCCAACTGGTGGATTAATCCACTGAATTGGATTAACTGGATGACAACTGTAGGCATATATGGTGTGGCTGGAAGAGGTAGTCACTGGAGGTATACATTTTGGGGGTGTATATTTTTTTCCTCGGTGAGAGAAGTGTGCTCTCTGCTTCCTGGTGCCATGTCCTGAGTTACTATCCTCTGCCATGGCCTTTCTCCATGATGTTCTGCCTCATCTAGGGCTGAGAGCAATAGATCCAGCATGGATTGAGACCTCTGAGACTGTGAACCCCCAATACATTTTTCCTATTCTAAGATTGCTATTTTTAGGTCTTTTTGTCATAAAAGCAAAAAAAAAAAGTCCAAAACAACTTGTAACAACAACAAAAAACTTTGACCAACAAAAACTCCACTCCTTTGCCCTTGTCCACTATTTGTTAATCATCATTCCATTCTTTTCTTCTGCGAGTTTGACCTTTGTAAGTTTCCACATATAACTGAGACCATACAGTATTTGTCTTCTGGGCCTGGCTTATTTCATTTAACATAATTTTGAGCTTCTTCCATAACGCCTTGGCTAACCTGCATTCCCACCAACAGGATTCCAGTGTTTCTTTTCTCTGCACTCCTGTGGACACTTATCATCCGTCATCATCTTGATAATGACCATTCTACCAGGTGTGAGGTGATACCTCATTATGACTTTAATTTGCATTTCCCTAATGGTTAATGATGCTCAACATTTCTTTCGGGAAACTGTTGGCCTTTTGTATTTTTTTTTTAAGAAATATCTGCTCAGATCCTTTGCCCATTTTTAAGTCAGGTTATTGATTTCTTGCTATTGAGTTATTTGAGTTTTTTATACTCCCCTGTCCAGTTTAACTTCTAAATGATGAAGTCTTCTAAGTCTCTCATCAGCCATCACTTTGTTTCTCAATCATCACAGTCTTCTCTGCTAATGTTGTATGCTGTATTTCTACTCCTAGTCTCCATCTTAAATTCCAGAGCATATCTACATACCCCAGATCCAAACCTGAATTTCTCACGGGCATCACAAACTTTAATTGTTCAAAGAAGAGTGATGAGTTTCAGTTCAAATCTTCTTCCATCTCAGTCTTCCTCATTTTAGTATTAATACAATGCATTCATTGGGTAATAAAAATAAATATACAGATATATAAAAATAGTAAGCATACTCGATTTCTTCTTTTTTCATATCTAATCCATTAGCAGGTGCTATTAAACCTAACTCCAAAATTTGACCCCAAACATCCATTTAGTCTCCATCTCCATTAGAATTGTGGCACTGCAAACTTATGTTATCTTTTGGCTGACTGTAGTTAACTTGCCAATTGTGTTCAGTCCCTCTTATTAGGATAATCTATTTGCCTCCTTTTTGTCTTAAAGACTTCAACATCTGCTACTTTCCTGCTTGCTTGCTGGCCTCTACCTAAACTGAGATACTGGTGTCATAATCATACTTTATTGGTTCCTTTGCCTACTTTAGAGCCTTTCAGCAGCTATTCTGTTTGAAACCAAAAAAATAACACAACAAATACCTGTCTCCTTCAAATCTTTATGTGATTGATTGGATCTGTTCTTTCTGTTTCAGTTTGCAAATCACCTCCAGGGATCTGTATTAATCATTCAATCTTAGGTAATCCACTAGGCTTTCCATCTCTAATAGCCTTTTTAATGAGCCATGCGTCACTGCATAACATTTCTTCCCACCTCATTATGATGAAAACCTGGGCAGATCAGCTCTACACCCAACACCTGAAACAATGCCTAGCTCATGAGAGGAGGTCACTGAATACTGATGGAACAAAATGAATGAACAAAGATTTGTAAGAAACATTTGCATCCTTCAAAAACATCTGATTATCTGTTCCTCCTGCAAATGAGGGAAAATAAAAATGTCATTTCAAGATGAAACAAGATTGATTTACATATATTTCATAGACTCTGTGATGATGTGTAAAAGTACCCATCAAAAATTAGAAAACAGCCTTCATGTTGCCAATCTTAAAAAGCTGAGATATTAACATTTAATGGATGAAAGACCATGTCAGTTAGTGTCATTCTTCTGTTGAATAAAGCAAGTTACCTTAATAATACGTAAATAAATAAATAAATATGCTGTTTTTAGTGGCACTACTTTATTCAATAAACTTGTTATCTGAACTATAACATTATTTTTCATGGCATTAATTAATTTCTTAAATTCTGAAAGTAAACAATGAAGACTGTGATGTACTTTCCTGTGTGGGAGGCAGTTATTTTAGAGTTTGCTGAAATAGATGAAAAAATTTGATGGGACATTGTCTGAATGATGCATCTTTATTAGTTGGGATTTATTTTGTTTTCTTAGTATTTTAAAATAGCCCTCTTCTTTGCCTGTTAAAAAGGAGAAAGTATTCACTCTGGTTTTAACCCCTACTGCCCTCTTTTTACTTTCCCTTTGCAACCTGCTTTGGGAACATGAACTATCAGTTACTTTAATTTTTAAAAATCTAGTCCCTCTTCTCCTCTGTTTCCTTTCTATGAATTAGTTTTAATAATAAGTGCTATTCAAGACTATGAATTGAAGATTAACTTAAATACTAATATCTCTGGAATCCTTCCACTAATGTTTTAATAAATGTTATGTTGAAGCCAATAGACCACTGTCTGGATTAACAGAACTATGTGAAAAAAGAAAATAGTACAAACATCGATATACTAATCTACTAGGATGGACCTCTGATCTGGTTTAAGTTTATGTTGTTATCCTTTAATTCTAAGGTAACTACCTTTTAAAGTTTGTGATTCTTCCTCCACCCAGTGTTAGTCCATTGATTTTATGCATTGAATGCTGCAGATACTAGGAATATGAACAAATAGTTTGAATTCAGGTATGAAAGTTTCAGGGCTTAAACCTAAAAACTGTTTCACACTCTGATGATATTTTGTTTGCTTGCTTTTCTGTTTTTGTTTTTCTTATTAGAGTTGTTTATTCTAAAATAAAAATACAATATTGTCATTTCTTAATATTTTCCTACTATAAGCAATCCTGCACAATGGAGGAAGGCCAAGGGTAATTAGTAACTCAGATGGTAATCTTCAACAGAAATGAGTAAGCAAAAGTATCTGATGTCTAAAATTACCTGGGTAACTTCCCTCTTTCCTTTACCTAGAGAAATTAAAATCTTCCCCTATCTTCTTCTCCCTCTCTCTTTTTCCTAAAAATAAGGATCACACACCATATCATATTTAGAATTGATCACATGCCATATCCTATTTACAATCAAATAAGGGAATCATTTTATTTAATATTTCTGTATTTCTTTCTAGAGTAGTATGGAAAGTAGACAATTTGTTGATTCTTATAATGAGATTTTATCATCTTTTGAATTATTTTAAATTTTCGTCATGAGAGGAAGGGGGTCACACTTGATAAACTAAACTTGAGAAATAATTATTGAGATTGGCTTCTTGTTGGACAACCCTGAATCAACACAGTACAGGCTGTATTACTTGGCTCCAAAGAGATGGGTTGTCTTGTTGCTAAACTAAGTATTGATTATGAAAGTCCTTCATTGGAGCATTGGGGGAATACATCTGCATTACTTCTTTTCTACATGGAGATTGGGACTATTTGAGTCAGCTTTGAAATCTGAATTTAGTTGTATAATATCCTATTTCATTTTAAAATGGAATTTGGGGAACATTCTGGCTACAGGTTCTGTGAAGTATAAAAGATGAATTTTTGTGAATCTAGTTAATTAGAAATAATTTAGGTCAAGTAGGAATTGTGCAAATGCCATTTCCATGAGAGAGGAGCCCAAGACAAACCCACTGTGTGCCCCTTTTCTTTCCACTCTTCCATTTGTCCTTATTGTAAATGGCAAGCACATTCTTAAGAAGACTATTGGGTTGTAAAGAGAGAAAGTACAAAACAGATTGTACTGAGCTTTTCATGTCGTGGTGGTGCCTTGGAAAGGGGGCTGAGAGGTGAAGTCCCAGACATTTCAGACAATAGCTCTGGGTTTTTGCAAACATGTTAATAGGTCATTAAACATCTTGCTACCTTCTCAGTTTAATTTTCTGTATGCTCAATATCCTACTTCAGGAAGCACTGGACTTTCATTGTAGTTGATTATCTGATCATTTTAGAGTAATGATCTTAGGGTGAAGTGGCCCTGTGACTTTTTCCTATGAGGACATCAATGTTGCAATGCACAAACACCAAAAGTCCTTATAGTTCCTTTGTTCAGTAAAATTGAGAGAATCTTATTAAGGCATTTTGATCATCTATGTTACTTAATAGCTAATGACGAGGAACAAGAAAGGCATTTCAATGAATCAGGAATACTTTATTGAGTGTGGACTAAAAGTAAGTGTAAGCCATTCTCTTCCCAACCCATTCCTGGCTGCATCTGGTAGAACCGAAGTAATAGATTCTAGTAGGATAGAGAACAGCAACGTTTCCCTGGAGCCCATCCTTCTGGTTGCTCAGTCCAATGTGAATGTGAATAACACTTCCACAGGACATGAATTCGAAAAGTAATATTGAGAAAGCTCTTCCCACTGCCTGTAGATAGTTTAAATTGTAAAAATGACCATTGTCAAATTTTAAGTGTGTTAAAAGGGAATGATAGCAGTTTTTGCTTTCAAATTACAAAAATATAAAAAATGGTGCACATTGAACAGCACTTACATGTTAGATACACATTTATTATTAATTAAATAATAAAAATGTATGCAACTAATATAATGAGTCACAATATGAATCGCCTGATAAGAATTAACACAAATGAATTGCACCTATGCATCCCTCCTCACTTACACTTTTAATTACCTCTGGAAATGATGAAATTATAGCTAATTTATTTCAGTAATTTCTAATATGAAAGTTTGTTAAATTACTTTTATTCTCCACTAGGAATTTTAGGGCAAGAGACAAAGGATCCAGATATGACCAAGGAAAGACAATGCAACAGGTTAGACCATAATTCTTATAATAATGAAGAGCAATCACCTAAACATTAATGACTGAAACTCACCACAGACTAGAACAGTTTCCCATATTTGGCACTTAGGAAAATTATATAATCTAATATCCTCAATGGTAATATGTGAAGTTAAAAAGTTAGCATTACCAAATTCATGATTTATCAAAGATTAACATATGTTCAGTCTACTCAACATACTTAATCACAAATGTGAACTAGTCTATGTTAGAAATATTTTTAAACAATATATAAGTGGGGAAATCTCTCTCTCTTTCTTCCCCATTTCTGGCTAAATGTAATGAAGCAGGATGTTCAATAGACCAAGCTATAATTAATTACTCTATTATCACATAAACTACCTTGATTAACATTAAACTGTAATAGCAAGACACTTGGATGTTAGAATTACTATAAGATAATTTTAATATTTTTACATCCATGTGAATAAAAGCATTTTAAAATGAAAAGCTTAATATATTTACACGGAAGCATATAGTTAAAGCCATTCCTGAAATTCATTTTACAATAATCTCAGTTCAATTTGAAATAGAATTTACTATTTGTTTTATTTAGTTGATATAAACGACAACAAGTTTCATAGTTATTTTCAAATCTGCATTAGCAAAAGAAGCCTTCCTGTTTTGTATTGCTTGATGAATCAGTGCCTCTTTATATGAAATTAGGAACACTATGAACTATGGCAGCTAGCTTTAAATGTTTTGGCAGTAGCTATGCAAACTAGCTCTCAACATTCAGGCAGTAATTATCACCTCCAAGTCAGCTCTACTACATAACTTTACTGCTGCAAAATTGAGGACACAGTAAATGAATTTGTAGCCAGACTTAAATCAACTTACCTTTGCAGATGGTATAAAAATAATGTTCTTATTAATCCTTAGGTTATGAGGACAGCACCCTCATGAGTATGACTAGTCCCCTCCTGAAAGAGGTTGAAGGAAGCTTGGTTGCCATTCCACTAAATGAAGATGGAGTTGGGTCCTACAGTCTATGAGGATCAGGCTTTTACCATTCACTGAATTTGCCAGCATAGCCTCTAAAACTGCAGGTGCTGCTATAAAACATTATTTTGTGGTGTATTTGTTATAGCAAACCAGATAGATTCATCTCCTAAACTGGGATAAGTGATGATAATTTATGTGTAAGATGATGAGTTTTCTTAATCTCTATTGTTGTAGCTGTTGCTTCTGCTACAGAAAAGTTGTTTTGAATTTCATGAGATCCCTGTTAGAACTGTATTCTCCAATCTAATTGTCTGGAGGACATTCACAGTAGGAAAATGGGGAGGTCCAAGATGAGGTTGAGCACCAGCTTCAATATCCAACGTGGCTGTAATGTGTGTATGATTCCTGCAACCAACAGGAGAAACTGGTGAATGTAATAATGTTCTCTTCTTAGGTCAACTAGAGATATAAGCCGAACTCTTAGTCCAGAAATATGAGACTGAAAAACTTTGATGAAAAAGTGGAAAATACTGACTATAAATAAATTTTTCTAGATGAATTGACTTCTTCCAAATATTTTTAGCCCTTCATTATCCTTATTGAATTTCCTACATTATTCCATTGAGTTAAATCTTGCCTAGCATGTGCCAATTTAGGCATGGTTGTTTGCCAATTGTTTAAACTCATGTGGTGTCCCAAAGAAAACAACACAGCATCATGCCCATGGCTGTGTACACAAGATTCATCTTTATGTCAGACCATTCTGACAGTTTGACATTTTTATGGATTCTGTTGGCATTGAATGGAAGTACTATGTAAAAGAATGTGTCTGCATTAAGTTCATTTGGAGAAGATCCACAATGGTTCTCTGATACCACTTAGATGAAACCTGGTTGTATTCCCCTTCTGCTGCCCTCAAGAATCATTCACAGTCTTTTTTACTTCTATTCTTTACACACAAGCTTATGTCTTCTTCAGTACTTGAATAAGGAAGCATCACAATACTTCCTCATTATTAATATTTAAAAACAAATAGTACACAAGGATAGGAATCTAGTGGTTGTAAAGATTCACGTCCTACTCCAAGACACACCTCTGTATTCACTTGCTACCAGAAGATTTGATGCTCCAAGAGTATGGTCCCCAAGTCCACGTGCTTTCTACCTTTACCCCAATCAAAGAAATTATATTCAGGCTGAGTGCTCTTGCTTTACTTGTGCATATTTGTTTTTGTCTACATGTTCTTATGAGACTCTACTCATTCTTTCTTCTATTTTTCTTCACCTTCCTTCCCTCAAGATGAAATCATTCATTGAACTCTTGATTTTTACTACCCCAAACTCTTTCTGGACTTAATGTTTTCTCCCTGGGAAACAAACTTCAATAACCTATTGTCTGTGGTGCAAAGTCTATAATCATGACATCACTAGAAACCTAAAAGTTTAAAGAACATTTTTGTGAAACAAAGTTCACATAAAACTTCATATAATCTGTTTTAAAAGTAGTAATAGCATTCATCTCTAAATTCAGCCCAAGATCCATTCCATAGCCTGACTCCTGAGATCACAAATTGCACAGAAAATTCATTAAAATCTGCTTGGGTCTGTTTTATTTAAATAGATTGTTGATTTTTTTAAAAAAATCAAGGGTCATGTATTATAAAACCTCAAGTTCTTTGAACCCTTGCACACAGAGCATCCTTCCTAAATACATGTAACACTCTTCCTGCTGTGATATACAGTATTTTCCACTAAAACAAAATTTTGGTGATAAAACTGTCATTTGTAGACTGTTGTACTTTGAGTTGGCATATTTACTGGACTAACTACCAACCATTGAACCCTGGATTTTTCAAGACAGAATCCACTCACAAATGGGACAATAGCAGCAGTACCCACGTCTACCATTAGGATTCTGACAGTCTGTTTTAGTTTCTGTGACCAGCTGTCACTGTGAAAATATCTCCTTTTTTCCCCCTTCCTCTCTTCAGATATTGTTTTATAAAATGGGACTTGCTTGTTGTTGAGAACAACCTAAAACTCTATACTATGTTCCAATCTCAATGGAGTAGTAAGTATTACCTTAATGCTTAGAATAATTGGAAAAAATATTTTTGTCACTCCCATTTAATTTAAATAAAGATAATTTTCAAAATCTTAAGGAGGAATCGGATGATGGCAAATAAGGACTTTAGTTTACATGCCCCAGACCTTGCCTCAGGGTTCCATAGACCTCAATTTCTCATAGTCCACTTGACTAAACAAATTTCCAAATTTTTATTTCAATGTACATTTTAATCTCTCCCACTACTTCAGCATTAATTTACAAATTGTCCCTCCTATTCAGACTATTTTAAATAATTTCTTTTCAGTAAAAAGACTTTTATTTCTATCTAAAATTTCTTAGTGATTTTTTAATGTGACTATATTGAGGGATAAACTTGGGATTCTAGGACTTTAATTTCAGTGTATTCATTTATATGGCTGATAACAGTGATAGTAGTTAATCTTTAAGGAGTACTTTTATGTTCCAGATATGTTATACAAATTATGTTTTATGATCATGGTAATCTAACTTCATAGGTATAAGTAGTGCTCTGATTGTAATGCTGAGGAAATTAAGGCACACTTGTGTGGGTACGTTCACTCAGAGAATTACGTAGAAGTGGTGCCGGAAGGAAGTCCAGAACCTAGACCTGCCCACTCAGAATTCCTTCCTGCAGAATCAGTTTTGTTCTTTTTATATTCTATGTGATTGTAACACTCAAAAGCAATCTACTTAATAGTCATTTTATTAAAAACTTTATTGTTCCTTGAGTGTAACTTTTAGTAACTTTTATTTCTGGAGTTCTTTTTGGCAATGCATTTCCAGCTGGTTTTAAGCCCTTATACATAGAACATTTTATTCTTAAGATCAATTTAAGATTTTAGAAACATAAATTGCTGGAAAAGTCATTTGAATTTTCAAAAATCTAAAAGGCACACTTACCATTCAATAATTATGTTTAGCCATTTTTCTTTTATGCAAGTGGGCCATTTTTATCAGTTTACAACTAGGAAGTTACAGATGTGTACTTAATCATTTCTTCCCACTTTCTCTTTTGTTCATTCATCTTTTTCTTGATCCTCTTCTTCCTATGCTAGAATTCTCATCTGACTTAAAGGACAACAATAAGACATCTCTCATCTTTAAATTCAGATTCACAGGAAAAGAGGTCTAAGAGGTCAAAGAAAAAGAAAGTCAAATTGCAATTTGGAAAATAATTATTCTAAAATATGACTCACCTAAATGCATTTTAGACTATATGCAACATGAAGAAGGCCATAAAGATTAAAGTTGGTTTCTAGATTCTAAATATTGTAAATTGGTTTAAATATCTCCCTCCCAGATTACTAAATCTAATTATAAGTATCAAAAATATTTTATACATATCTTAAGACTATCTTCTCTAACTATAACTTTACCTTTAATATTAAACAGCATACACAAGAACTGTTTTTAAACAAATATATTTGAGAAATTTAATCCAAATAACACTACAAATTGTGCTTTTCTCTGAGACCTTTAAATAAAGTGGGATTTTGAAAATCTAAGTTTATGCATCGTCCCCTCAACTAGTCTTTCAAATGATTGATATTTTATGATTTGAATATCTCACTATGCCTAGGGCCAAGAAACATTGACAAGGCCCAGATTCCATATGGATTTTCTGTGCAGCAGAGGTTTTAGCATAGGACTTGAACTTATTCTGTGCTTTCTCACTTGATAATGTATCTCAGACCAATTCTATACCTTCAGAGAAACAGAAACTAAGTCTTCCGAGAGTATAGAATCAGACTACCCAATGCTCCTCTTCTAATTGGACACAGTTTTCTGAGTAAATTCAGTGATTGCTGGGTATTGTTGGAATGTTTCCCTTCCAAAGGGAAATTCTACTCCAAGGACCACACTTAGAGATATGCCAGTGTTTTTCTACCTATTGAAAAGTACTGATTTTTCCCCATGTTTCCTTCAATACTATTTGTTGCTTCAAAGTATTACTATGATCAAAATATTTTGACTCTTTTTGCTATTTAGTTTACAATTTTTAGAGTACTTTTGAGATATTTGCTGTGTGATAAACTATTATTCACAGATATCTGGTATAGTGGTGATTATTTTAACAATATTTCTCTATTTTCTGAGAAAATTCATTTTTTGTAATGTATGAAGAAAATGGAAAAGTTACCTAGTCACTTTATTTACTAGATTAATATAGAAGTGGTACTAGTATATTTTGATTTCTTCATCCAATCACTGGACATAACTCTGGGGCAAAATTGATATTTATATGGGTCCTAAACACAATTTCAGTATGTAGCATATCAAGCCCAGTAACACCAGATATTGAACAAGTATCCTGAATATAAACGAATAGTGAAAATATTGCTCCTGAAGCAATCGCTTATTTGAAATTATTAGGTTATGTTAACCTAAAAAATAAGGATCCTCTTTATTTCTGTTGAAGAATAAAAGAAGATGTGAATGGCAAAATATAGAATGTCTGTCCTCAGTTTCCATTGTTCTACTTTAAAAACTAACACAAATTGCATTATTGTTTTTCCTATCACATTGTTTTTGTATTTGTTTGTTTGTTTCTTATCCTGGGTATTGAACCCAGAAATTCTTTACTGCTGAACTTCATCCCCAGCCCTTTTTACTTTTAATTTTTTTCTATTTTGAAACAAGTTCTCACTAAGTTGTTTAAGGTCTCACTTCATTGCTGAGAAAGACTCAAATTTGCAATCCTCCTGCCTCAGCCTTCTGAGTTTCTGGGATTACAGGTGTGCGCCACCACTTCCAGCTTCCAACATGCTTTTTTCCCCCCTCTTTTTTTATACTTTTGTCAATTCAGCTTTACTATTCTTAAGTTTTGATTTTCCTTATATACAAATAAAGAGAAATATTTCTAGATTATCATAACGTATCTTCAATTATTTGTAAATGCCATGTAATGCAGATACTGATAATAAATTCATTTTCTGAAATAAGAAATTTCATGTTTGTCATATTATCTAATGAACATCAATGGTCCTTTGATTGGCTTCTCAGTTTTACTTGCTCTTATAACTTGATCAGGTCAAACATGCCTACTAATTTTCACCAATAGTTGTACTTATAACATAAAAATAGAGAAGTTTCTTAACTTTGACTTCTAATGATGCAAATGGTAAGTTAGATAAGAAGATGCAGGATCAGACTCTGATGATCTCTAGTCTACAATTATTAGAGTTCTATATCTTTAATTATATTGTAACCCCAGCTATTCTATGTAGCTAATACAAATTAAAAGCAAAAATCATTGCTTTACAAATAATGTGGCAGAACTGTCAAACCCATGTTCAAAGCATCAAGCTGCATTGACAACTGATGAAGGTACTTTCTTGAGTCACACTGGTATGAAAAAAGGCCCTCAGTATACAGCACAGTGATAGAAGGAGGTTACATTTGTCATTAAAAGGAACTTTTATCCCATTGTGCTTTGTTTGGTTTTACTTACTAAGATAAATGCTATAACTTAATCAAAAAGACTTTCACAGAACAAAAATAAATCACCAATATGTCCCCTTTTGTTAAAAAATTAAGTAGTTGTGTCTATTTCATTTTTTCTTAGTACCCTAAGAATTATTTGAAATATGCTTGGTGTACCTCTTAATGTCATTCATTGAGGTAGTGAAATGGTAATATTTTCAATTGTTGCTTCTTTTTTATTCTATTAAAATACTTTAATACCACTTCTGTGGAGTTTAATGCAATGGTTAAAATACAGAGACTTAGTTAAACAATAGACTGTTCTGAAAACTTGTGCTTTCTGACAACATTTCCCCCCATGATTGGTTTCTTTGAGCTCTTACAATTGGTTGATGGTAGTTCTGCACCAGAGTGTTTTGGCAAGTGTTCATTGACTTTTGACAGTCTGTGGGAATTCAAATAGAAAAGGGGCATTTTATAATCCATAAGAATGGCTTCGCTGTGCTATTTTATGGGAGGAATGGTTTATAGCATGAGGATGCAGTTTTTCCCCTGTTGGTCATCCATGTGTTTCTTCATTTTCCAGATTTTACCCAATCTGCACTTCTTACTAGGACAATGCATCCTTTTAAATCAATAAGAAACAAAGCTCAAATAAAGAATGCTGAATCAGGCCCATTAACACCAGTACTAATTATGCAGAGAATACACAATACAGTTTACAGTAGACCTTTCTAAAAGGCAACCATAATATTAAAAGTGCAGAATCTATTTCAGAAGTAGGCAAGTCTCCATAAAAATTTTATTTATCTTGAAAGGCAAATGCTTATTCATTGCATAACATAGAAAGACATGGTTACTCCTCTGCCTAAACATCATTATATATTTAAATGACCAATAATTCTTAATTGTGTCAGTAAAGTCAGTGACAGGATTGGATCTGCAGAGATAAAAATTCAAGCACTTGATGTACACTGCACAGTAGGAAAATTCACAGGGTACAGTGTGAAGAGATGTGAGATAGGGGAAAGAGCTTGAGATTTATCATTGAAATTATCTGAGTGCTAAAAGAAAGTCTCTGTCTCTCTAGACCTTCTTAATTTTCAGTACTTGTAATGCCTCCGATGCCTTGAAGTAGTTGTCCATATGCCTGTTTGTTTATTTCAGTTTTGTGATTGTATGTTTGTGTGCGTGTTTGCCTGCATGTAGTTTTCCTGGGAGCAGCAGGCTCTTTGGTGTATGTGTGCATATGTATAAGTGTGTATATGTATGAATGTGAATTAATTACACATTTAAAACATCTGCATCAGTGGCGGCGTCTGCAGTCCTCCCTCGAGGCTCCAGTCAGTGGGGATGTTGAGCTCCATCACTTGGTGTTAGGACCACTCGGAAGACCAGCCTGTCGGACGCCTGATTGTGGTTCCCGGGGGGTCGGAGCTCCGGGAGCCTGTACCATCTCTATCTGAAGGGGAGGAGAGGAGGAAAAGAGAACGAATCCAAGCGAGGGGCTTCTCCTTCCTGCAGCTGGGTTGAGGGGCAGCCAGGGTTGAAGCAGGGTTCTAAGATTACACCGCAAATCCCCAACTTCAGCACCGCGGACAGCACCACCTCCCGCCTGGGGCGAGGCGCACGCCAGCTTCCTCGGCCCCCGCCCCAGCTGATGGACCGGGGTCGGTGGGTTCCTTCTCCCTTTTGCTTCCAAACGAGGCGAGGGCAGGGCCGAAAGGTTCTAACAGCCAGAGGGGTACGGTAAGGAGGAGAAGGAGGAGACTAGGAGGAGGAGGAGGAGGAGAAGGAGGAGGAGGAGGAGGAGGAGGAGAAGGAGGGGGGAGGAGGAGCCGGGGAGGGGACCGAGCCGGGAAGGGAAGGGAGGGCTTCCCTGCGCCGCTCGCCGGGGTTTGCAGGCGCTCTGGTGGCGGCGTCTCCAGCTCTCCGGCGGCGGCGGCGGCTGCTCGCGCTCCAGCGGCCAGGAGATGCTTCCCCGCGCCGCGCCGCGCTGAGGCCGTGCGTGCGCCGCCGGCTGCGCAGCGCGCTCCGCACATACACAACCTCTCCATGTGAGCTGACTGGCGATTGGAAACCCCTCGGAGTCACGCTGCCCAGTGGCGAAGGGAGCGCTCGCCCGCAGTGGCAACAGCAGCGCCACCGTCCCCGTCGCTCTCCTTTTCTCTTCTGCAGCCTCCGTTCCTCTGATTTTCCCCCACGTCCTTTGACGATTTTTTTTTTTCCGAGAAGGAGAGGGCGGGGTAGGTGTCAGTCCCCTCCTCTCTCTCCCCCCTCCTTTTCCTTCTTGGTTTGAATTTCTTCCCCCCGGCATTTCACTGGCTCACGGAGCTGGAGACTAGACCCGCTCAGAGGGAAGAGGAAGGCTGAGTCTCCCCTGCTGTTCCAGACCTAGAAGAACTGGAGCCTGGAGGGGGTGAGGGGAGAAGAAGGACCAGCGGGAGGGACTTGGCTTGCTCTCGCATTTGAGGACAGCCCATCTCCCTTGGAGAACCCCGCGGAGAGACGGACTGCATCTCCGCAGCAAGCTTTTGGAGTACCGCTGCCCAGAAGGCGAAGGATGGTGGTGGCTCCCAGAGCCCGCTGCAGAGCAGCGCTTTCTCTGTGGATTGTCAGCAGCTTCATCTGCAGAGCCTGGACAGCTCCCTCCACGTCCCGTAAGTAGTCCTCCCCGCCAGCTCGCTGGGTACTGGAGCAGTTTCAGTGCCGCATTGATGTTCAACACCAGGGTATCAACTATGAGGTGCTTTCGCAGTTCTTGCCCCCTGATTTGTGTGTATCCCTGCTGTCACGCACTTGAGCCATTGCAGCAGAGAAACTCCAAACCAGCGCGCTCCTGGTTTGGGGGAGAGGGTTTGGACATTGGTGATGTTTCTGGAAAGTTGTTCCTGGTCTTGGAGATTGCTTGGCAACTGCTTGGTTAAGGCAATCAGTGTACAGGGGAAGGGAGTGAGTTGTGCAGATGGAGCTCATTGCATTTTACTTAGATAAGTCAGTTAGTAAAAAGTGAAGACCATGCAAAAATAAGTTTTTGTTTTTATTTATGATTTTAACTTAAATGATCACGGTTTGGGAGATGAAAGAGGCGCATATTTTGAACAGTTTGGACACCTATAGGTTCCCGTTAACCTCCTCTGTCCCCTTAAAATGTGAATGCCCGTTTAGTACTTGCTTATTAAAATGAAAGACAGTAAATCCTATATATCAACTGAAATTGCTTTGATTCTTTGGTAGTTTGAAGTAATGGATAAGTGCTGTGCAGTCCAGGACTTGGGACAGTCACTGGAAAACCTCGTTAGTGTAATAACGAAGAGTTTCAGGAAAATTATGCTGCTTAAGTGTGTATCTCTTCATTTTTGCTAGCCCCCCCCCTTTAATACTATTCATGTTTTCATGAGGCTTAGAAGAAATGGAAGATTCCAACCCATTTTCTGCATTGCTTTAGAAATGCATAGTGAGCATGTCAAGAGGAAATGCATGATTGCTTCTATGGCTCAGAAAGGGTTAAGAGCTAGAAAGATTGCTGGACTTAGGTTACTACTCACAGGCACATACTTGTTTCTCAGAATAAATAAGTTGATAAAGAATCATCATGGAGACTTTGGAGTTTAAGAAGAGCTGTATTCCATTTAGGGACAATAAGTTTAGTATCTTCCAGAACTTACCATATGTGAAGTAGATTTGAAGATGTAGTGATGAAACTTGGTCTATTACTAATATTGATAATTTTATTCAGTGTGTAAATATTAATAAGAATATCATTGAAAAGGGACTTTACAAATTGTTGTTAAGAATTTTTTTACATAATACCATATTATTATAAATATTAGACATATTTTCCATGCTACTACATTAAAGAAAAGTAACGTAATTTTCTTGCAAAGTTTAAAGATGTAGAAATGGAAATACAAGTTTTAATGAACTTGAAAAAAATCTGTATGATTTTTTCAGATCACAAATTCAACCTCAAAAAGTTATATATTGTTAATATTTATGTCAACTTTATAGATTTAAAAAGAAACTGTGAAGATATCTTGCTAAATATTGATATTTGTGCAAATATATAACTGGATCCTTCAGAAACAATTTTGATGAAATTTCAGTTTTCATTTCAAAGTCTTGTTATACAGAACTCGCTGCCACTTTTTCAGGAAATAAACTCATTATAAATTAAATTTATCACATTCACTGATTGAAGGTCCTGTCAAGATTTTTCCAGGATTCTAGGTTTCATCTTTCTATGTACTTTAACTACAAGGGTTCAATCTGAACCACTCACTATTTATCAAGAGTGACATAAATGCATTATTGGGCTAATATATTTCAAAGATAGGAAAGTTGTTATTTTAGAAATATATACTAAGTTTTTACTAATCAGAATTTGATGAAAGGAAACAACATAGAGACCGTTACATCTATGATAAATAGTTATTTGATTATTAAAATTTAGTAATATTATTCTCCATTGTTTAAAAATATATAATAACTGGATTTTAATTTCTTTTGAATTTAAAACATGTGTACAAAACTTGAAATTGCCTTATGTCCTGGAAATGAATCAATAATATAGGAGTTTACAATTAGAATGAGCTTCATGTATTCAATACTTTAAATTGAATTGTATTTCTATATTAATGAAAATATTAAATTTTGTTCTATGTAGCTCTGAAGGAGAGTATGAAAATTATATTTTTAATACTAAAAACACTCAAAGGAGGAAAAAATGGTAACTACATGAATCTGAGATAATGAACAACTCAACCAGGAGAGGTCATCACAAGACAAAAAGTAGCTTGAAAAGCTAAAAGTAACATTTTTATTTATTTATTTTATTAAAAATATGATGACTATGCTAAAACTTCCTATTTCCAAATTACTTTTTAATATTATGGACAGTTTTTGAAGATACAATTAATATTTTTTCATTCCATAACAAATAAATCTCAAATACATAGTTGCTCATGGCTTGTTTCTTTTTCTCTGTTCTGAAAATGTATATAAATACTGTTAATACTATGTTTTGTATGAGTACACTAAAATAAATTCAAGAGAACTCACCTCTTGAATTAAAGAAAAATCTAATCTAATTTCTTTGTGATGGGGAGAATGATCTGTTACTGAGCCTATGGAATCAGTTAACTTCCTTTCTTGCAAATGTGTGCCCAAGGCACACAGGGGAGGCTTCAAGGAAATGGTCTAGTCTTAGAGAGTTGTACTTACTTGATCACATTAGAAAGACCCTGACAGGTGCAGCTTTACATGATGAGGGCTTTGAGCTAGCACTTAATGAATTCAGTTCTTAAATATAACTAAATTATTACTGAAGTTTTACTTAAAATTTTAAGTGTTCTTTGAAAAGACCAATTTACATTATATTTTGTACAGCAGTGAATTTATAATTTCTTTGACTGTCTTATTTAGGAGGTGTGCTTTCCATCAATTCAAATGATCTGTAATAAATATGTTTTTTATATAGACATAAGGTGTATGCAAATATGTATATATAAATATATATGTATGCAATATATTTATATATATTGCATACATAAATATATATAGTAAAATTATCATATATAGATGTATATTGCTTTGTATAGGATATGTATTGAATATTTATTGCATAAAATATTATATATTTATTTATTTCCCACATGTCAGTCAAGGTGTTTATCTTGCTTACAATTTATATATTAGTCTTTTCAAGTATCTAATGCAACAGTATTAAACAATAATATGTTAGTCAATTTTTTCTCTCTTCTATTCATATATTTCCCTCAAAATATCATATTTTAAATATAAAATATGTAAATGAATATGAAAGCAAAAAAGTTTATATTGAGTTTGAATGTAGTCATGAGTTTGTCTTAACAAAAAATAATTTAAATTTAAAAAGTGCTTTAAGTCAACAAAGCTCATTGGTTGAGAAATTGTAATAAAATTTTTAACTAATGCAAAAAAATAAGAAAATTATGATGAACTTACTGGAGATAATAATAATAATAAATGACCTTGGTTTATTATAGGAACTGATATTCATGAAATAATAATCTTTGTTCAAGTTTTACTCCAGTACCACCAAAGTATGACTAAATTAAGTAAAAAAAAAATTCATGCTTTTAATATAGGTTTTTATTAACCTTTGCTCATTAATATGTATAAAACCTACCATTTTTAGTTGAGAGTTATTTAATATATATAATAATTTAAAACTCACATTTCTAATGTATTGTTTTCAACTGGCAAAACTTTCAAGTTCTATAAATTCTCTGAAATTTGAATTTGCTTATACAGATTTTTAAATTCTACTAGAAAAACTTAACAAATTTCTAAATCTTGTTTGATCTATCTTTTCTATGACTGAAAGATAAAATGACTGTCATAGGCCTGCTTTGTCTTGCTTTTCTGTTTTTCAAGTAGATACTCAAATTTTTGTAAAAAATATGCAGAGGTTCAAAATTGTTAATTAAAATTCAGTTTGTAATTTTCTTAAAAATATTAGCCATATAGAGACCAACTTGCTCTTGTTGCCTGTGTAGTAAAGGACGTCCATATGATGAGGGAAAAAGACACATACTTCCATGATTTTCCCATGTCAAGCCTCAATTTGAGAAGTGCTTTTACCCTATCGTTTTTTGCTACTTGCAAAGTTCAACAGTATATGTCAGTTTTAAAACTCAAAGCTATAGCATTATGGAAAATATAGTCAATTCTATATTTATATCTATATTATTACCTGAAATTGGATGCTTTGAGAGTTTCCAGAGGGATACGTATCTTAAGATTGGAGACTTTGGAGATTGGGATACATATTTTAAAATTGGGGATTGGATGTTGGAAGAAATCGTATGTCTACTTTTGCTCTTTAAAAAAAAATTGTGAATGGCTTAATTGAGATACAATTAATATATAATAAACTATATATATTTAAAGAATACACTTGATAAGTTTTTTTCTTTCTATTTGTTCCTTTTTGTTATATAAAACATTAGGATTCATTTTGACATGATTATAAAAGCACAGCATATAATTTGCTCTAATTCAGTTCCCAGTATTTCCCCATCACCTTTACCTTTCCTCTGTTCTCTTCCCTCTACACTATTGATCTTCTGTTTTCTTATAGTTTTTTTTTTTTTTAAATAAGTGTCTTGTGCATACACATGATGATGGTGGGTTTATTGTGTTGTATTCACATATGTACATAGGAAAGTCAGGTTAGATTCTTTCTATTGTTCTTTCCTTATCCTAACCCCTCTTTCTTCCCCCTCAGTCCCCTTTATCTGCTCCCCTGATCTCTCATCTATTTTGATGTATTTTTCTCCTCTCCCCCTCCTCCCCTCTCTTTTCCTCTTTCCTGCCTCTCCCTCCAAGAAGACTACCTGGCTTATTTCACTTAGCCTGATAGTTTCCAGTTCCATTCATGTATAGCCAAATGCCATGATTTCATTAGTCTTTTAATATGTAAAACTAATACTGAAACAATCTTGATATTGCCCTTAACATTTTTTAACAAAAATTTTAAGACTACTTCTAACAGAATTATTAGTGAATACACTAGATTCTGGAATCTCTACGACCTGGGTGACTTAATTCTTGACCAAATAAAGATGTTGCGATGTGGGATGCTACCTCTTTTTCTACCCATCCTCTTGTGTGTGTGTGTGTGTGTGTGTGTGTGTGTGTGTGTGGTGCTCTGAGTCAGAGGTCACCCAGGGCCTGACACATGCCAGGGCGCCAGGCAAGCACTCTACTCCTTTTTGTTTTTTTTAATCCTAACGCCTCCTTTCACTGGAGGAAAGTGCACTGGCATAGCAGTCTTATGTTGGAGAAGGAAGAGTTGCTCCTTTAGGATTGACAGTAGGCTTTGCCTCTCTAATGGGGGTGATGGTGTGAATAACTTTGTGCTGCTCAGATCTTCTAGGACTAGATGGTTCGTTTGATTTTAGAATTAAGGTTAATGCATCCTGTTGTTCCCTATTTACTCCTATTCCACTGCATTGGCAGTTATTTTACACAGTATGATATTTGCCCCTCATCTGTGAGTTTCTTTTTAATCTAGAACTCAGGCTAGAGAAGTGCTGCCTACAGTAACCACCAAAGCCCCAAAGTTATCGAAATTGCTAGAATAAGATTGTTGTAGTTCATTATTGTAATGAATTGAGAGAATTTCTACATGTCTTAGAAGATGCTGTTGAGTATGAGTTGTTTATTCCTCTAATATTAGAGCAGGAGAATTGGGGTTCTTTAACGGTAACCTCTAAGTCCTCCCATTCATTTGGTCAGCTGTCTGTTTTCTGCATGGTCCTCTCAGTTGTATTTCTTTCAGAGATGCATTTTCTTACCTGTGGTGAACACCATTACTGCCTAAAGTACATCCTACTTACAGATTAGCCCCCCCACATCTTATCCATTCCACCCATGTATGTATCAGGTAAGTCCCAACGTTTTTTGTTAGCTGTTACTTCAAGTCCTCCTTCCTCCAGTGCAATCATGAAGAATTAAATGTTTTAAGTCTATTATTCTAAAAGGAAGATACCATCCTCACTTTGAAATCATAAGTTGAGTTTTTCCTTAACTGTAAATTTGTTTAAAGAAGATCTAGTTAAACTCTTATTTAGTTCATTTCGGTAGTAGACTTTTCATAATAATAGCTTGAAGTAACTGACTTTTTCATAACACTCCAGATTTTAAAACCTCCCCTGATAGTAGGAAATCTGGAAATAAAGATGTAGTCATTGGCTGTGAGTTTGCTTGCTGAAAATAACATATTTTTGTTATAATATAAAAGTGTGGAAGAAATACAGAAGATTGCCTGGGACCCATATTCTACATTTTCCTTCTGATTAAAGTTTGTTTGAAATAGTCTCAAAATATGAATAGTGATATATTTTCTACTGTATTAATATTTATAAAAAAGAGGTGAAATTAATTCCTGGGAATATTTTTTTACCAGGAAAACATATCCGCAAACTTACGTATTTTTTTCCTGCCTTTTCTAACACATTTGCCCTCTTTTTAGATGTCTCTGGCATGGTAGACTATGCATGTGAATCTTAAGAACCAATCTGCAATAAAAGTGTGCCCTACATATACTCCAGCAGACTCACTAAATCTATGCTGCATAGAGCATGTAGGTTGGAATCAAGTTACATAAAGTTTAATTAAATTCAAGGATTTGCTCCCCTTACTGCATTAGATGTCATGTTGAAATAATATGTAAAAAGGAAAAGTTTGCTCTGACTCATAATTTTCTACTAACTACAGTGTCAACTATTACAATGTCAACTTTGTCATTCAATTATGATATCATTTGAAAGGAATATATGGAAAAAGTAAATGCTTCCACACTGAATTAATAAAGCAAGTTATTAAATGATGAGATACCATGATTTACTAAATAATAAAATGCAATTTACTTTTAAGAATGTTCTCTTAAAATTCAATGCCACTTGTAGATCATATGGACTGAGGTGGTTATTTTGAACTAATATAAAATATGTTGGGCAAAATTCATGAATATGAGAATAAGAAGATTTAAAAAACAATTCAGCCTAACAATGTCATATGGCAACATTGTAGCATGTTTTAAGTGTATTAGTTATTTAAAATTTATTAATCACACATGAACCAATGTCCTATTTTGCATTATATTTTAATTTTTAATGCGTTTTAACTTGAAAATAACAGATTTACATGGTGTATTTGATGTATTTTTATTTCACACAAAAAATAATAGATCTGGAAGATACTTTTTTTCAGATGATTAAATATATTTAGTAGGTTAATATTTTTAAGGTCAGAGAAGATATAATCCAGATACTATTTTTTCCCCTTCTGTGTATCATAGCACAGTAAGTTTGATCTGTTATCAAGGCAAACATTGCTACTGCATTCTGATATTTTTCTCAGCAAATTTGAATACGGCTACAGAATCCTTTTTCTTGACATGATGTGCCAGACACATCTGATCCCATCAGATTCTGTCTATGAAAAAAAAAACTATATTTTTCTACTATCACCAACCGTGATTTTCAGCTAACTTTTCTTAGTGATAAACATATTCAACATGTAAATAACCTGATGAATACTAAATGTTCTCATAGGAAAAAGATATTAACATTGATGCCTACTTTATAGGAGAGGTGGTTGATAATGATGCAATGAAATCTCCATGAATAAAAATTCATCATGCCCCATACACTGCCATAGTTTCCATTAAATCTTTAATATAAGCATTTAACAATCATATGACTACAACAGATACTAGCCCCATACATTGTGGTTTTCTGGCTGTCCATAATGTGGAAGAAAGAATAACCACTTTATTGTGTCAGTTGACTTAAGATGCTATTAGGTTGAAGTCAGAAATGTCAGAATTGCATATTTACATTGTTCCTAATATTAAGAATGCAAAAATAAACAGCCCTATTCAGATACTGTCCTGATGGGTTTATGTTTGTGAAATTGATGCCAAATACTTGGAAACTCAAAAAAGAGGATGTATGTGTCTTCTTTAATAAATGTGGCCTGATTGAGTTCCACAAGATTACAGTGGTTTCCATGTTTAGAGTCAATCAATGAATTTCCTCTCCAGAACTCCAGGCAGCAATAGATACTATCATACTTTAGAAATTTTTGCTAAGACATTATTTGTTGTATGAAGAGCTAAGACATTATTTGTTGAGTATTGACTTGTTGGCACTATGGTCTACATGCCATAGGCAGTTTAGTTCTTACAAAAAGGCTCCAATTTTCAGAAAAGAAAACTGAGCATACAAAGAAAGCAAGCAATTTGTCCAGACCACCAAGATAATTTATTCCCAATTCCTGTGCTTTTAGCTATAGCACTACTGTTCAAGTTCTCTAATACTGAGATCTAACTTGTGTCTAGGCAAATTTTGTAAGTATTCAATAACTTCTTATGTAGAATTGTGGTGGGGATGGGTGGAAGCTACTGCATAATGTTTTGTTATTTGTTACTTTGTCACATTGCTATACATTTGGATGACTTAAAAATTATATTGGCAAGCAGGAAAATATATTTGGCATAAACACAAAAATAGACCTTTTGATGGAGAGAAATTTAAATGATAATATAGAATATATCATGCTTTTCTTGTTCATGGTACTATTACAACATAACATTATCTTTTGGGTTCTATTAACACATATTACTAATACATTTATTTAAAGCTATGTAAATATTAATTAAAGTGATTTGTCAAGTCTGAATAAAAGCTGTTTGATATCAGGTCTCAAACTTTCCTGAGAGATGATTTTAAAGACTGTATGCAAAACTGTACACATGATTCCCCTTACTAAATTCAAAAGATGATAATTATTTAATCTATAAACATTATTTTGTGTATGTATTCATGTAACATTTAATCCATAAAGTTTTTCTTTTTTTGAAGCACACTTGTTGAAAAGAAAACTTCTTTTGCTTCAGTGGCATTGGGAAAAATATTTGTCCTTAAAATGTTTGCCTGTTTGAACCCTTAAGTATTTCTTGTACCTGTTCCCTGTTCTCTGTTCTTATCATTGGTGCACTGTTAAGATTTCAACATTTCTCTCGAGTCATTAACTCAGTAGCCTCTTAGCACTCCTCTCTGCTTTGAATCTTTGTCCTAGAGTTTAGTATGGATATCTTCTCCAGAAGTATGTTTTTAAGTGTATATCTTTTTTCTAATTTTAATTACATCTGTTTATTTTAAACAGATACATAAAACATAATTGTATATATTAATAGGGTAATGAGTGATGTTTTGATACATGCATATTCTGTTATGCTTAAGTAGGTTAAATATCCATCTTTTCAAAATTTATCATTTCTTTATGACAAAAATTTTCAAAACCTTTCTTCTATTTTTTGAAATGTACAGTACTTTATTGTTATCTGTAGTCACTGTAATGTGCAATATAGTATAGCAAAATTCCTTGCTCAGACTCAGTATCCAATGATCAACCTTCCCCATCTCTCCTTCTCTCCTCTCCTCTTCCTCAGTTGGTGGTAACTACCATTGGACTCTCAACCTCTATGAGGTTTTTTGTTTTTTTTTTTTTTTTAATGCTGCATGAGGCACTTGTCCTACTTTGCCAGGTTTACTTCACTTAACATAATGATCTCCAGTTCTATCCGTGTTGTTGTAAATTACATAACTATTTTTTTGTAACAGAATTGTACCACGTTTTCTTTGATTCTTCATTCTTCATCTGGTTGTTCCCATTTCTTGCCTATTGTGAATAGTGCTGCAATGATCATGGAGGTGCAGAGGTCTACTGAACATACTGATTTTCCTTTGCTTTAAATATATACCCAGCAATGGGATTTCTGGGTCACACAGTACTTCTATTTTTAAAAAATTTTCAGGAATTTCCATAGCATTTTCCATAATGACTCTACCAATTTACATTCCTCCCAGCAGTTCAACAGTGTACAAGAAAATACTTTTTTTAAAAAAACATATAATTTGATATAGTACTCTACTTCTCTTGTTCATCCGCAGCTTCTTATTGTTCCTTCTCCCAATCCACATTTATACCTAATTATACTGGAGTCCTTGCAGTTTTTTTTTACAACATTCTCTTTCTAATCACATTGGTCCTTCACCTTCTTATGTCCTTCAGAAAGATCTTTTCCTGTCTTATTTATGCTAATGCAGGGGAAATAAGTTTACATTACAAGCCTCAGGACTTTGAACCAGATCACAGTACTGTCGCCTCCCTGTGGCAGCCTGGTCTAATCACAGGTGAAATATTAAGAAACAAAGCAATTTCTTTGCTGTTGGGACTTAGAAGGAACAGAGTGATGACAAACAGTGCAGGTACCTCCTGTTATCTGTTGTTAAAGCAAGAAATTGCCCCACAAACAAGAAATAGAAGAAAGACAAATATATGTTTTAGAACACAAACCACAAATACTTGTTTGTCTTAGTGTGTAGCTGAATATGAATCTGTCATTTCAAGAGAAATATGGCATTATAATGAGAAGGATCTGTAACTTCCCCAAGTCTTTTCCTTAATGATTCTCTTTTGAAGAATTTTCAGTACTTCACTTAGTCCAGATTGTGGGTTTGGAATCCTAAGTGAAGATGAGCATGACTGTTCTTTCCAAAACACATTGTTTCAAGCCGGGAACTTGGTGCATGCCTAAAATTCCAGCAGCTCTGGAGGCTGAGGCATGAGAGTCGAAAGTTCAAAGCCAGACTCAGTAAAAGTGAGGTTCTAAGCAACTCAGTGAGACCTTGTCTCTAAATAAAATACAAAATAGAACCAGGGATATGGCTCAGTGTTTGAGTGCCCTTGAGTTCAATCATATTACCCCCCTTCAAAAGACAAAAAACAAAAACAGATGTCAACAAATAATTATTACTGATGCCTAGCAGGTACTGTTAAGTGTTAAAAATACCAACAAATCTTGTAAATACTAGTGCAACTTGCTCAGCTACTTGATCATTATATATTAGGGTATAATATTCCAGTGTAAGAGTTGATATTGTTAGTTACTATATAATGTCAGGAAATTTCATTTATATATTTTACTGTAAGAAAACAAAATTTGACAATTACCAAAATAACATTTGTATTCAATTAATTTATATTTAATCTAATTCTCTTCAGCATTTCACTTGTAATTTTGTACATGGTACTCGACTATCTTTTCAAAACCTGCATTTGTAGCAAAGCCTGTTTCAAATTTTGTAAATATACATTGCTGCAACCTCCCTGCACTGCTGCAGGAAAGGGGGACTGAGAAAAGACAAACACATAAAGAAATCTGGGATCAGGTGGGACACTGTCCTCTGATGGCGGAACTGTGTTCCAGGGCTAGCTCAGCACTATTTATTATATAGGATTTATCATAAAAAGATTATTTGTGGGACAGTTTCTGCAAAGCAGACAGACTTAAAGGTTGCAGTTAAATTTGTGAGACATTGTGGTTTTCTTGTTATGCCCAGAATTCTCTATCTGCCGGAGCTGGTGCCTGAGCTAAAGGTCCAGACTGATATAACTCTGTGCCTTTGCACAAAGTTTCCTCTGGCCAAGCATCACCATAGCAACTGGGCAATCTTCACCTGCACGGAGGCATTCAGAAATAATGATCCAAGTCACCACTCTCAACAACACATTAACTCTCTTTTCTGTAAATTCATAGTTTTCAGGGGCAGTGCCTCCATTTTACCCTTATATGAGTAGATACAATGTTGTGGTTGGACTAACCTTTAATAAATTCATTTCTGTACTAATGGCATTAAATTCATTATACAAATTCAGTCACTTACCTCTCTGCTAGAATAACCAAAGCATAAAGCTGGTCAAAAATGTTAAAGTTCATCGATTCCATTTTTATACACTTCTTATGTTTTTCAAGTTCTGTCTTATGCTGATGAAAAATTAAATCGCTATAAATTCCAGCCAACAATTGGACTTCTAAGGTTTAAAAAGAAGCATGATATTTATTTAATAATTAGTTGCCATAATATATTTATAGGTATCTACTAGTGTAGCAGAATCTCATTAAATACAATCTTAATACTTTGTCACTTAGTCACAATGAAGATAAAAGTATGTAGTTTTTATTTACTTATATCACCCAAAGTACCTAAAATTTTTCAGTATATAAGCTTTGTTAAATACATACATTTGGAAATTAAATTGAATCAAATATACTTTGTATAGAAATTGTTTCCAAAATTGCATGTAGCTAGGTTGCAGCAAGTTTCTTATTTTTTAAAAAATATCTAAATGCTTTATAATCACTAGTAATATAATTTTAATGTAGTTAGAAAGTTTTCCAGAGTAAACCTATTCTAAAAATGTTGACTTAAACCCGACACACCTATATGAATCCAAACCAAAATTGAAACAAGGAAGTATTTCAGAGAATTGTAATAGGACTATTCCTGTTATTTTAAAGGATGGTTTATATCTATTATCTCAAAATTAAGTATAACACATTGCAGAATTACAATCTATTATCTATTCAATATGCCTCAAGCATATTGAGAAAATATTACTGCAATTTGAGTAGCCTTCATACAATGAAAACATGTTTAATGTTACATAATTATTTTATACAATGAGCTGAAATGTTTAAGGTTTACAAAAACTATATAATCACCCAAAATATAAATTTTGGGAATTTAAGATACATTATAACTGCATATTTTAGATATACTCGGCAAAATAGGGTGCTGTATTTAATTTAGAGGAGATTATCTTACAAACAAAATGACATTATTTCTTCCATCAAATCAACATTGATAAGGCTTTTCAAAAAGGTTTTAATGCTGCTATTTGCTCATTTATATGTCTATAGTATGGGCTATATAGCACTTTCTACATTGTGCTTGTTTTGATACGCTGAATTTTCAAATGATAGAGGCATGGATGGTAGGGGCAGACTGGCCATGCTAGTGACTGGCCCATCAGCTTCCTGGACTTGCCTTGTGACATAACTGCCTAAGAAATATTTAGAGAGGGCATGCTGTGGACATCTGCTTGTTTGGAAAGACCGATGAGCTGGACCAAGAGATGCAGTATTTCCCCATTTTCTTGCTAATTGTCTGTAAGTCTCCTTATAACAACTGCAATTTTCAACATTTTAATAGAAAAATAAATATCATTTAATAATATGCTTCTGAAAGTCACAGATTTCACTCTGGTTAAACTTCAATATTATTTCAATGTCTGTTCTATCATTTTGAATGTAATATTATCTTAAAGATCCTTTCTATTGAGTAGGCATGACAAAATTGAAAATGAAATCCACTCAGCCTGCCTGGAGGTGGATTCATCAGTGCATAATTAAGGAAATCCTATTATACAGTTTTTGCTGGACCCTAAAGGACAAGAGGAATCCAGACAGTCCAAGTGATGAGAAGGATGTTCTCAGCAGAGGAGGACAAATGAGCAATTCAAGCATTGGCCAAGCCAGGTGTCACTCAGAGGGAGGGAGATAGTAGCTCAGGAGTCAGTCTTTTAAGACAAGTAATGGAAAGAAAATTTCAAAAGAATAAGTGTTACCGCTTAGTAGTTTCTCAGCAAATAGAAAACATATCTTCACTGGTTGGAAATATAAATAAGGAGCACTCATTGTCTTTAATAAGAGAGAATTCTTTTTTACCTGTATTTTGTTGTTGTTGTTGTTGTTGTTAAATAAGCATTAAGAAAATCATATGCTATGTGAATGAACTTGACTATCTGCCAAATCTGGCTATTAAAGTAAAAAAAACATATAAATTGCTGTGCATGGAATACACAGCAAAGATTTAAGCAAAGGGAGGGGTACTTTGTTTTTCAATTGCCATTTTTAGTTATATTGTCTTTAAAGTATTTTGAAAATGGTATTTATTTTTGCTTTGCTTTTAGTTTCTTTTATAAGTGACTTTGATTATATAAACTAAAAGTGTTGAAATATACTTCGATTCAGCTTAGTGTGTAAAATTATATTAGGCAGATTTCCCAAGGCATAGGAAAATGGAAATACATGTAAATACATAAGTATGTATTTACATGTATTTCTTTATTTATCCACCATCTATCATTTTTAAATATTAGTCATCTTATCTGTGACAGGGTACCAAACTCTGTTTATTATATGGGGCAAAATGTCTCTTGTAAAAACTAATCTCCATAGATGTGAGAAATAAATAATCCATTTACTATGAATGGGTATTGTATAATAGAAGCTCCTAAAATAAAGATCTTTGCTATCTAGTGTTCTATAGCCCTTAGTGCAAATTATATTTATGCTTATTACCTGCTAAGATGTAATACATTGATAAAAGTATTAGTGGGATCTGAAAAGAATATACATATTCTTTAAAATAATCATTTTGGAGTGGCCAGTAGCACAGGCTTTGAGTTAGAAAGACTAGAGTTTGGTTTTTCCCTCTGTTCCAGGGTGAGCTTGAACAAATTATTACACTTTAAACCTCAGTTTTATAATATTTAACATAATCCAATGATAGTATCTACATGACAGGATGAGTGTAAGGACAAACACAGAATATGCATACTGACCTGTGATAGCAGGTTAATTTTAGCCAATTTTTTTGCAATTTTTAAAGGCATGGAATATTTATGTTTTCTATGAGCATAATACCATAGTGTAGTCTATGAATCTTGTATGGGCATTTGTAATTGCCTCTGACATTTCATATTTCAGTTGGAAAGCTAAAATCTACAATTAGAAAAATTAACAAAGATAAAGCTAGTCTATTATCTTATGTTCACATAATAGTCAACGTAAAGCATCAAAAATGAGGTAATGAGAGCTCAAATATATTAAGAAAGACTAATAAAAGGAGGTAAGGTGTAAACAGCCTATATTAATTAAATTTGTGGTTTTGTATTCTACATAACAACATATGATATTAATATACTTAAGAAGCATTGAGATGTTACTAGTTAATTCAAGTCACTTCATCAAAAAGTATGTTCAAATGTTGTAAAGCATGATAAAAGTCTTAAAACAGTGTGAAATAAATAATGTATTTAGTGGAGTCTATTTTACAGTGAATAGGTATTCAATACCTCGCTCATGAATGTTTCTAAAAAACTACAACATTTGCAAATTAGAGAGCTTTGTGGGCAGGAGGAACATATCCAAAAGCATAAACATTTTTACTGCAACTTGTCTGCCATATGTGCAGATGGTATAAAGCTTGTTTTCTGAAGTGTGATGGAAAGTATAAAAAGATATTTGACATTTTTTTTTCATTTCTGAATTGACTATCCATATAATTAAAAAGCCGGAAGTCAGAGACGGGATATTATTTTGAGAACCTGAAAATCAGTGTCAAGGGCTGTTGGGATTTCATCTGAAAATATTTATAGATTTTTTTCTCATTATTAATTTGAGTATCTATTAAAAATAGTTCACTGGGGATGGGAGATGTGCCTTAGTGGTAGAGTGCTTGCCTGGCATTCATGAAGTGAATGGATTCCCAGCACCAGAAGAAGAAAAAAAGAAAAAAGAAATCACTGTGGAAAACTGGAAATTAAAAACTTTAGATTTAGATTCTCGCAGGGTTTTGTAATCGCTAGGAAAGTTGAAAATATTTATAATTAAAATTTTACGATAAATCGTTTGACATGTAATAAAAGCTCTGTGATTTTTCTGGCAAAGGCCAAGCAAGGCAAAACTAACAATTACATTGTGCTCCATTATTAATGAAGGTATGGATTGGAAATGATAGGATCATAAAAATGATGAAGACAGTTGGTCACTGGAGAATCATATTCTGAGGTCCATTCTTAGGCCTTATTCATAAGTCATAATGAACATCTTATTATCCTGTTCCTGAGATCCAGGTAGAGCTCCTGGGTTCATCTAGCAGACCCTTGAAGGAGGCCTGCATCACAACCAACCTGAATGGGTCCCTGCAGTGTGGTATCACCTGAGATTAGTAAAACCTATGATTTAGATATTAATTTTCACATCTTCAAAATCCCTAGATATATATAATGCAGAAAGATTTAGGATATAGTCAGTGAACTTGGAAGACATGTATGTTTCTTACTCTCTTCAACTGTTGAGTATTCTGTTGAATGAACAGTGGAGAAATTAAAATCCCTGCTGCAGCAAAAGAATGAGAGAGAAGGAAGACCAGCACTCTCCTGTTTACCTCTGGGCAACTTCAAATAAACTCACAAGTACCTCTTGCAATTGATCTTGCTCTGTTTTTCTAATTCTCTTCTGTTTTCTCCACTGTACTTATTACTCCTGTCAAACAAGAATCTAGGCAAGGTGAGCTGGAAGGAAACATGGTTACACCAGAGGGAGAAAAGGCACTGGGTCTAGGTATTCCCAAACACCAAAAACTGCGCAACAGGGAACAATATCATGGCAGTTTTGCATCACATCATCTGCTGATCTTTTTCACCAGGCCTTTGGATATCAGACATAGAGAAATTAAATACTGCTGTCTCTTTTCTAAATTTGTTATTTCATCATTTGATGCAAAACATATTTTAATCCATAAAAAGCCCAGGACAACTGAACAGTAGTAATTCTGAAGTATCTTCCAGTACAGTCTAGTTGCACCTGTTATGGAAAGACCAGGACTGTGAAGTGAAACCGTATGTGATTTAGTGTATGGCTATATTGCATATGTGTGATTTCCAGAAGCATATATCAATTTCTATAATTGTATCACAGTCACAACTTGCTGCCTACGGAAATTTAATATCAAAAAGAAACATTTGTTCCATTATGTAGAAAAAAGTTATTTTGATTTTGGATGATACTGTCTACATGAGTTCCAAAGTCATTTACAAATGTCAATACTAACATTCACAATAATTCATTTATATTTAGCTTATAGAATTTTACTAAGGAGAGAAATAACTTTGATTATTTAACACATATGTATGTTGTTGAAACCACAAGCATTTCTAAGAAGCAATTTCCTAATAGCCTTTATTTCAAAGTGCATTGTTTATAGCTGACTTTACAAGAAGTAAGTACTATTATGTATCATTTTAGCATACTTCCACATAAAGGTGTTGAGACTCTTCCTGTAGGCCAATAGTTACAGGTTATCTGTAGTTGTTTTTTCAATGTAAATAAAGTAATATGTTTCATATTTTTAAGCATTTCTATTTGGCAATTACTATGTTCTAGTCTTTCAAATATCTTTCTCACTTTAGTAAGATTTTAATTATTTGGATGATTATATCTAATGAATGAAATAGTAAGGTTTGCTTCTTTTTTTCTCTTTTAATTTGTTTTTGTATTTTTATTTTATAAAATTAAAATATATAAAATGATACTTATATATGCATATAAACACAAAGAAAGAATCAAGCAGATTGACATACTCCTCATCTCACATAGATGTTTAGAAATGTGTACATACAGAAAATGGTAGTAAGTCAAGACTGTTATAAAATGTCCCTTGCATTTTTATTGGGATGAGACATCTTGAGTTCCACAGCAATTGTTTGCTTCTAAGAAATACAGTGCTATAGTGACATTATGGCAGAATTTGAGTGATGCATCTCTTCAACAGAGAATAATATAGATATTTCTATCTATTATTTTTAAAATTTCAACACCTTTGCAGTTTAACTTTGCAACATTGATCATACACAGATGCTTCCTCTTTTTCAAATTTCACATGAGATAAAGTGTAACCTGCAATGTTCTGATTATATACTTATAACAAATCCATGCAGTATTCTTTTTTTTTAAAGAGAGAGAGAGAGAGAGAGAATTTTTAATATTTATTTTTTAGTTCTCGGCGGACACAACATCTTTGTATGTGGTGCTGAGGATCGAACCCCGGGCCGCACGCATGCCAGGTGAGCGCGCTACCACTTGAGCCACATCCCCAGCCCCCCATGCAGTATTCTTACCTTAGATTATAACATACATAACAGTTGTATTCTGTGATAAAATATGATCTTAAACAAGTGATTGTTTTTCTTAGAAAATGAAGATCTACATGGGTATTTGTTGGCTTTGAGTAATAGCATTCTGGCTATTACTGTAGCTGGTATTGGGTGCTTGGTGCATAAAATATAGGAATAGCTCCTGTGCATATGAGCTGCCTGGCGGATTCTGACTCATTAGGAACTTCAAAAATGATATTTTCCCTCAAGGTCCTGTATGATGCTAATACCAAAACTGCTACCCACACCACTCATTGGGTAGCAAGGTTCACATGTTGAATCTGTAATGAAAGATGCCATATTAAATTTTTTATTTATTTTGAAAGAAGAACTCTCTGAATGTAGAAAATTTAAAAAGTACATAATCATGATCTCACATTATTAATTTTTTGTGTACAAATAGAAGGTATGTGCATATGTGTGTATGTGTGTGTGTGTGTGTGTGTGTGTGTGTGTGTACATGTATTACAATGTATTCTATACTGATTTGAAGGAAAACACGCCAAAATCTGTAGACATTCTACCAACTGAGTAGTCTTGGGAAATTTATATGACTGCTTTTAATTTTAGTTTTCATTTTTACATTATTGTAGTAGAGAATTGATCTACATTGTGTTCAAAGCCCATTTCAGTTTTCTGACTTTCTTGTGTTGTTCAGAATTAAGAAGATCCTCTTCTAAAGATGTTTTGCCTTTGTATATGTTTGGAACTTTAGGTTAAGGTTTAAATTCATTTCTAAAATTTAGGTAATATTGAGTGAGGCACAGTGGCACACAAAGGTAATCACAGCTACTAGGAAGGCTAAGGCTAGAGGATCAAAAGTTTGGGGCCAGCCTGAGCACCTTAGTGAGACTCTGTTCCAAAACAAATAATCAAGAAATAAGGAAAATATGCATTTAAAGTGCTTAACAAATCTACCTGCCAAGAGAAATTGCTCAATTAATATTTCTTATTAGCATTATTCTATAGCTTGGGAAAATTAAATCCTAGGAAATTAGGTAACTTGTTTTAGGACATAAAGCTTCCTAGATATGCCTAAATGACATTGTAATAAAAAATAGCTACATAATTGATGATATATCACCAATATGCCTCTATGTAAAACCTGTCACGATGGATTACCATTAACAAAGGAAGAAATCACCCTTCTTTTTGTTTGTAAAAACTGGTAAATTTCACTGAAATTAACCTAACCTCAATTACCAAAATGCTTTTGATCTCATGTTGGATGAAGTATATGTGTATATACATTATTTTATTCTAATATTTTATGAAAATATTAAGCCAATGCATAGGAAAATATCTCCAAATAGTGTAGCATGATGTCATGTTTGTAAAACTCACATTCATTCACTAGCATAGATTATTATTTATTATTTCTGTCTTTTGTTTCTACTTATAAGTGTAAAGACATTTCTATAAATGAATACAAATACAGGAAACAGTCTGCTAAGCAGAGCAGGTTTGGTGGGTGCACTCCGTGCCCTTCTGTGTAGAAAGTGAGCATGACATTTTTGCTGCCTACAGCAGAACTCATGCACACAGTGGGCGAGATGCTGAGAATCCTCTCCTCTTCCCATCAACTGCAAAGCCTTTATGCCAATCTGGAGACGATTTAGTTTAAGAAAGACAATCAGGGTTAGTTTTTCCTATGAAAATAGATTTCCGAGAGACTGTAAAACTTTACTCTTAACATATTGTGTTTGTTAAGTCACTCCTGAGAAGTTTTCTATGTGGAGAGCTAATTGGGGTGGGGGAGTTAGAAAGAAAGACATAGGGTAGAGTGTCTGTCCTATGTCCAGGCATTTCAGAGCTTGGGAATAATTGATGGTGTTCCCTGGGTGTTGTTCAGGAAGTTCGTGCTGTGCTTTCCTAAGGGATTTTGATTCTGCAGAATTCAGAATCCATTGTCTGAGGGTTGGCTTGGTGTGGCATGGTTTGGTTCTTTAGCAGGGATGGCCTCCTGAAGACCATTCATGATGTCCTCCTGCTTTAATTCTTTAAGCTTGGGAGCAGGTAGAGGCAGATCAGGGACTGACAGTTGTTTACCCCGAGGCCAGCACTCTCATTTAGTATCCAGCAATTTGATTTTTACTGTTGGATTTATGTTGCTTTGGAAGACTGCATCCCCCTCAGAAGTGTCAGAATAGCAGTGTCGCTGTTCATGGTGAATCGGTGTGAATCCCAGCACAAGAGCAGATGGAATGTTTTAGCACCATGTTGTGTGATTTAAGACAGAAATACATGGCCATTCCTCATGATGGCACATGTAAGGGATTGCTATGAAAAAGAAAAACAAACTGAAACCTTGAAATGGGAAAAATGTTAGATACAAGCATCTGTGATCTGTATCAACTACCCAGTTACTTGCTGGTGTTTAGTATTTCCTAACTTTTTTTTGTGTGTGTGTTCTTTGTCAATAAACATCCTTTTTCAACTCACATAAAAACAGAATCAATATATTTCTATAGTTTGCAATATATATTTTACATTTTTATTTTCTCTGAACATATATTCTTTTTTAAGACTAAGATTGAATATATCTTAATCTTGAGATTGTTATATAATTTTAACAGTTCTATCAGGACATAACATATGCTCCTGGGAAAGATAATATATACTTTATTTTCTTACCTGCCACATAAAAACAGGAGTGGTTCATCCATCCTTAGGAGCAAAGCAGAATGTTTTCTTCTTTTGAAAAGTTCTTGGTATCTTTTTCTCTTTTACATCCCTGCCACATTGTAATGAAAGAACACTTGAAAGAAGAATGAATACTTTATGTTAATAAAATATTAATTAAGGTAATTTTATAATTAGTATTAAAAGTCTAAGAAAGAAAAATACATAGGTACATGTGATTTTAATTAAAGCAAAACCTCTAACTTTATAGGAACATTTATTGGGAAAGTTTTTGACAAATATAATAAAATTTCATATACCACAACCTTAGAAGTTTGTCAGAGACAGGATCAAAGTTACTTTTTAGGAAATCAACATTCACTTGCAAATTTAAATAAACAACTTTAAATTAACTTTTCATTGAAGGTAACTTTTTAATGAAAATATTTTTATCTTTAAAATAAAGATTAAATGAGAAAAGAGCTTATTATACCTAAAGGTATAATTCTTTAAAAGATTTAAATAAATTGAAGAAATAACTAGATAGGGAAGATTATTTATTCCTTAACGATCACCATATTCAACTATATTTATAGTTTTGTTTTTCCCCAAATTTCTGATTGATTGTTTTTGTGCAACGAAGCTTCTTCAGGCTGAGAAGGAAAGCTGAGAAATGGGCCCCAGGACAGGTACCAGAGAGAGTTGCGAAGGTAGCATGGCAGCATCTGCTCTGCTGGCACTGCTTAGCTAAGTCTACATGTGTGTATTTCCTGACTGCTGCCCCACTGTTTCCGCTTTCCTCCATAAATTTTGTTTGTGCCCCTGAGCCTCAAGATGGATATGTGAGACGGAAAGAAGCTCCTCTATCTTCCTCAGGGCCAGTTTTGAATAAACCTACTCCCTTTCGCCAACCTCTCTCTCCTGAATTTTATGGCTGAGGTGTGATAAGCAACAGAACCTGTGAATTGCAGTAACAAATTTTTTTTCATTTTTCTTGCAAATTATTTAAATTTTTTTTCAGTTTTGATTTTGTTTTGGCAAACTGTACTCCCTGCATATCATGAGACTAAAGCCCACCATAAGGCATAATGTAAGAAAAAACACTCTCAAGTTCTGAAACTGAAAAACGCTATAAATTGATGACAAATGTCACATTGTCATTTTAGCATTTTTCTTCTGGGAATTCTATGAGGAAACAACTGCAAAGTGATTTTTTTTTCAGCTTTACTCTAAAAAATATGATGTACTTTGTGCACTGGATTTTAAAATATGGAAGGTCTGAAGAATATACAAATTTGACAGACCTCCTGAAACTTATGAGGTACATTCATGCTTTTATCTCAAGTTTTTTTTTAACTACTTGAATTTTTCTACTAAAGTTTTTATTGTTGATGTTATTGAGAGTTTACTGTGTTACTTAGCAGCTTTTAAAAAGTTATCTTTTAATGTCACTACTCAATTTGTAAATGGCAGGTGGTCATGAACTGAGCTTATATATTGAACCGCGTAGACACTGCCACTTATGTGTATTAGGAAGTTGCAATATAGACATGAGAAGTATAACCTCAAAACTTCCATATCTTGGGATCCATTTCCAGTTCAGCTAACAATCTACTTTACAACATGTTTAATTATCAGTATCTTTTTTCTAAAAATGAGTGTATGTGTACTTCTTGTCAGAGCTTATTTACTCCACATCATGAGGGGATCTGTTGTTCAAATATCTGAAAGTTCTTTGTGAAAAAAATGTCATCAAAGTAATATGATTAGAAAGCAAACATTTAGCTAGGTGTGGTGGTATGTACCTATAATCCTGGCAGCTCAGCGGGCTGAGGCAAGAGGATTACAAGTTTGAGGCCAGCCTCAGCAACTTAGTGAGGGGCTAAGCAACTTAGCCAGAGCCTGTTTTAGAATAAAAACAAAAAGGGCTGAGGAACTGGCTATGTGGTTAAGCACCTTGGGTTCAATCCCTGGTACAAAAAAAAAAAAAAAAATCCCAAAACATTTTACAACACTTGTAAGCCCATAAGGTATCCCAGGCTTTCTTAACATACAATTGCATACAATGTAAAATAATCCTGAGTACTTGGAATTGTGACTATCAATGTGTCAAATATGCTAATATATTATCATTTCAATGACTACTCAGATCTGGTGGAGCTGCTTTTCCCATCACTAAGTGGTTTGAAACCGTTTAGCGTCACAATTGTTTCCTATTGATATTAGCATTCTTTTTTGATGACTGGTAACATAAAACGAACTTCTAAAAATTATCAAGGATGACTATGGAAGATTCATTTGCATGAGAAGATATGTTAAAACTTCCATTTTAACAAAATGCTACACACCTCATAGTTTCTCCTGTACTTGTAATTAATTTTCTTTCAAATTCCATCTTTGGTATTTGAGGGTTTTATTCATTTTTTGTCAGTGTCGTCATTCCTTCAGTCTGTCAGTTATTTTTAAGTAAATTAATAGTTTCTTGTAAAAAAGAATAGATCTTTGGAGAAATCAGCTTCATGTCCCACTAAGGTACTCTAAACAGTTTGTGGAATTAGAAGTATTTTTAATGTTGGTGAGCAACAGTTTTCTCATTTATAGAATAATTGAGAAGATAATACCTGCTTCAGTTTCCTTCAGCAATCACATGATATCTGTAAAGCCCATGGTACAGAGAATGCACAACATATGGAGTCAATAACAGTTCTCTCTTCATTATCTTTGGATGAAATTAACATTCAATTTGTGAATGGGTTCAGGGGTGCGGCATTCCTGCAGTTCAGCCCTGTGTTGGAATGCTGGCCCAGTCCAGTCTCTAACCCGAATGCGTCTCCCTTCCATGTTTTGATTTGGTTGATTGGCTCCTTTGTCTCAGTCTATGACAAAATAGGTTCTGCCTTTTCTATGGCTGAAGGAAATCCCATTTTCAGAACCTCCTTCTTGTAGATGATTCACTGCATCAGACGAACTAAAAAAGAGAAAATGAGACATCCCCCTGTGTTTTCAAGGGATGATGAAGAAGCAGAAGGGCTCTTGTACAATTCCAAGATTGATGACAGAGGCTCCTTCCTGTTCAGTGACTCAAGACACCAGCATGATATTCCTTCATCATGTGTGGAAAAGGGAACAATATCCAGGAGGGGATTTGACAAAGGAAAAGTGACAGCAGTATCGAATTTCTTGACAAAACATACCAATATGCTTTTGACATATTCAAACCTCCCTGTGCCTTCCATTTCTCTTCTTTGACTTGTTTTAAAATGTGTTTCAGGAAAGATCCCCAGTGCCCTCCATCAACCTTCCAATCACCCACCACTCATATACCAGCCCACCGTACTACCTCTTCACTGTGGCCATGGGTCTCTGTGCTGCCGAAGTTTCAGAACCATGTCATTGATATTTATGGCCAGGGAGATAATTAGGGAGATAAGACAGAGTATTTGAAACATGTTATCATTTATGAATTCTCATCATTCCTTGCCATTAAAATATCCATTCCCTCAGATGTTTGACTTGAAGTTGGGAAATCTGAAGAACCAATAGCATCCCCCCTATTAAAGTCCTGTAGAATCCTTAATAAATGCTGGGATTTCATAGTTCTTCATAGGGGTGAGCAGTATTTGGTTGAGAGTGAATCTTTAATTAAGTCACATCATATGATTTCCTCTCTATATCAGCCTTGTAAGGAAGAGGAAAGAGAATAGATGCTCTTTCTCGTAAGAACAAGATTTGTAAAGAAAATAAGGAAACAGTTTGGAAATTTGCATGGCATTTTTTCTTGGATATAATGAAGGAGGTGATGGCTGTTGACATTGGAGGGTAGAAATTAGAGCTGCTGGAACATCTGGCACTCTGCATGTCAAGTGTACCTCACAAACATTTTCCCAATACCCAATGCTTGTGGGATTTGTGCAGTGGAGAAATCTATTTAGAATATCTGAATATGGAACCTAATTTGAACTTGCTCGTGAATGCAGTATATATTACACAGTTCTAGCATGCACTCATTTTCTAAATACAAGTACTCTAGAAATGGAGGAAACTTTGTTCAGATCATTACTGTGAGTTTTTGCCATCCAGAAAGTCATGAATAACAATACCGTTCATGGTGTCTGAGTGGCAAATACAACACATTCGTGCCAGTCTGCACTTGTAGCTGTTATGTTGAAGGTGATTTTGAGAACAAGAAAACACCTCACTACTTTATTCCGTTATTTCTAACAGGGTAGTGCTGGGATATTTATGCATTAAAGTGTATTCTATCAACATAAATTGCTTTCCTTTATTGCATTAAAATTAGTGCAAGAGTTAATGCTTAAATTTTGTATGTACACAGATGGTATGTCACATGGATTCCTTTTTGTGTTTGCAAAAAGGAATTTAACAAGGGTTTGCTTGTACAAAGGAGGTCCTTCCTGGGTTTGAGAAACTTAAGAACCATGGTTTTAGGAATCCCCATCCCTACTCTGTTTCCCTTTTGTTCCTTACCATTTTAATTAGTTTTTTTTTTTTTGTTGTTGCTGTGACCAAGATACCTGATCAGAACAACTTATAAGAGGAGGGGTTTATTTGGGGCTCACAGTTTCAGAGCATAGTATATAACACTAAAGGAGCATGGTGAAGAAAAACTGTCAACTCATGAGAGTCAGTAATGGGAGGGAGAGAGAGAGAGAGAGTTAGACCACCACACCAAATACAAGATACATAACCCCCAAGGACACATCTCCAGTAACCTACTTCCTTCTACCAGACCCATGTCATCTACAATTACCAGCCAGTAGTCCATTCAAGTTATTAACCCATCAAATGGATCAATCCCCTGATGACTAGGTTGTGGCTTTTATATTCATTTCACCTGTGAACCCCTCTGAGTTGCCTAACATGAGCTTTTCAGGGGATATCTGATATCCAAACCATGACACTTTCTTTCTTATTTTCAAGTTGAGGGACAGGCTATTAGGATCATCCTTATTTGATTAAAAGGGTGTGGCTTTTAGTTCAAAAGGAAAGTGTTGCTTGTTATTTTGAAATGAAAGAGAATTACTCTACTCAGCCTTACCTTTCCAAGAGATAGATTATCTAGAGATTTTGGCTGGATGGAGGTGAGCTAGGTTGTGAAATAATATGAGAAATATAATTTTCATTTGCTTGGAAAGTTAATATTGGTATGTAAGTGATCCATATTCAAATCGCTATTATATTGTACATTTTGTGTCTTCTTTTTAAACTGCAAGATCATATATTTCAAGAAAAGCCAACCTTAATTAGTTTTGTAGTTCACATGACATGGTTTTCTTTTCCACATTTGAAAATATATTACTGAGTTGTAGTAATGAATTTAAATAATCATCTGATTTCCCCATATTTTAGAATTTATTATGCATTATTAGAATGTTATTAAGGTTGCAACTTATGAATTTCAGTAAGATGTGTATCATTTTATGTAGGAACATTAAAAATCCAAAAATGTACAACTCGAGGTGAAGTTTCAAAAGAAATTTGGCGGGCATGATTATACCCTCATAGTCTATAAATTATTACTTCTTAATATTATGGTTCACTGGGAAAAAAGATCTCCAACAGGGCTCAGTATTGATTCACTTATTGCTACTTATTCACAATTGCTAATGTGCCTTCTGCCATTTTTTCTATGCACTGCACATACTAAAATTTCCCTAGATTTTCTTGTTCACCCCCATACCTTGCTTGCTGCAATTAACTTTGACAATAAACACTCCATTGAATATGTTAAAAATATGTTCACAGCAAAAAGAAATTCTGAACAGGACCAGGACTGCTGCTACTCTATGGGAAGATTGTATGAGTTAGAAAATTCCTTTCCTACCCTGAGCATGCATAGCCCCAGAGCAGGGATGGGTGAGCATCCCTACCTCCTTCCTCTAGGGAGAACCTGCCTTCCATAACGTTATAGACACTGAGTAAACTAAATTTCAGACAGGGGCTTGCTCTTTCAGCTTGGCAACTTTGTTCCAGGTACAAATGTTACACACAAGATGATTCTTCATAAGATTTTGACTATGAAAGACAATGGAAAACCCCCAAGAGCTCAAGGAAATACCAGTTACAAGAGATTTAAAGAAGGTTTTAAAGAAAACTAGAGAGTTGAGAGGGAGAAATTAAAGACAGAAAAATCTATCTATAACTAATCTAATCTTTCATTTTGTTTTTAATTCAAAGGTAATCCACTGCACTCCTTTCAAGAATAAACCAGTCATTGTACTGTAAATGACATGGTGATTATATTCTATGCAACATTTCACTTCATAATATCTTGATTGGGTTTTCTCCTGTAAGTCGGTGTGGAATTATAAATCTTATGGTTTATGACAACAGACAGCCATTCTACTATGACTATCCAATTTTTATTATACCCAGATTTGGAGAAAGGAAAGAAAGTGATAACTTTTAGTCTTACTGTAACTTGAAAAATGTATTTTCACCTACTTCTAGAAAAGTTTAAATTTAAGAAAATTACTTCTTTAAATCTGCCACATAAAGATCAATGTCTAGAAGCTCATGTAATAGTATAACTGAAATACTTTTACAATGTACTGAAAAATACTATTTTTCATTTGCTTTTCTTTTTTTGGAAATAAGTAAAATCTATTCTCTGATTTAGCAACCCTGGAGATGTGTTGTTGCAGGATGAAGGACTCTGGGTGGCCCTGCTCTCTATGTGAGTGGGGTGCCCTGGATCCAGCAGTGTGATGAGGTCAGTAGCCTTCAGTGAACCACCTAGAGAATGATCCAACCCCATATTCTTTCAAATTTCTTTAGAACAGAATAGAAATTGAACACTTCAAATTTTTTTTTTCAAATTTTAATTCCTTTTTATTATACTAGTTTTAAAAAGTCTTTGAAATAAATTCACTTTCTACTAAAGTCACAAGTGAGAAAACACAGAGATAATGGATTGGACTTTCTTAATGATATGCCTAAAATTAGATATTAAGCTATTAAAATTTTAGTTTTTTTATGAATGAGGACAAAAACCTCATTTCCAAAAACTTGTCTCATTTAAATTATACTGTCTCTTTTGATTCCCCAATGGATTAAGTCCTGTCTTATAATTGCCATTCCTAAAAACTTATTTTTATCCAAATGACATAACTACCAAAAATACATAATTTTCACTCTCTTCAGAATAATTTGCTTTACAGATCTTTCCTCTCATGTTAAAAAAACAAACTGTAAGTTTCACTTTTCAATGTTTAGAATAGAAACATTCTAATCTCTTAAAGAACTTGATTATTTATATTTTCTGAAGTATATTGACTAAATAAGCATATTTTCAAAATAAGTTTACAAACTTGCTTTAGAATATTCTAGACTTAAATCTCAATTTATTTTAAATAATGGATGCTACATTTTTATGTGTCATCTTTCCCCATACAATGAACACATATCTTTATTTTGCTTTTTTTTTAATATGGTGCTGAGGATCAAACCCAGTATTTCACATGTGCAAGGCAAGCACGCTGCCACTGAGCCGCAGCCCACATGTTATTTTAATGGAAGTTTTATTGCATGTCTTCCACAGCCCAGTTTAGACTCTTGGGTTCCTGGGTGTATGTGTTTGTGTGTAAACTTGTCAGTCACTTTGCTGCTGTGGGAGGTGCTGTTGCCATGGCCATGATCAGAGACTGATCTTTCAGTACTTAGGCCATGTCCCTCTAGTCTGAGGGTCATACTCATAAGGGAAATACAGTGAAGGCAAAGTGCATGCCTCTATTTTTGTTTTTCTTTTATTTCTTTCTGTCTCCCATAAATTCTACTTTTTCCAGTTTCCAATATCACATTTATCATCTTTCCCTTTCCTGACCTTTGACTTCTTAGCTGTAGCTGCTTGATTGATGAAACCAAGTCAGGTGTGTCCACAGAGAAACTGTATGAATGGACGAAGGGCCTTAGGCGTGGGGGAAGAAAGGGTGAAACAGAAGCCTTCAGATGACTTTTCTAAGTTTCTAAGAGTGGGGACAGGGAGGATCTGGGAAAATAACTTAGGAGATGGAGTTGGTGTGTTTACCTATGTCAGTTAGAATGCAGACTCTTCCTACATCAAGAAAACCCCCAACAGGGACCCTAGCAAGTAAATTCATAAGTAGGTATTACTGATGTTTTAGAAACAAACTCTGAGAAGCTATTGGTCTTTCTTTGTGGTTGAAAGAAAGCTACACAGTTCTAGCCCTAGATCCATGCCCAGAGCAAGAAAAAGAGTGAAGAACCAAAGGCAAGAACATTCACCTTAAAATTACCCTTTGGAAAACTGCAGACAGCCTCTCCCTGTTGTGTCTGTTCACATATCTGTGGCCAGAATAGTGTCATGTGGCCTCTTATTTCCAATTGAGATTAGAACAGGCAGGATTTCATTTGGGTATATTATTATTCCAAAGAAATTAGGAGGCTATTAGAAATGAGAGGAAAAAAAGAAAAAACTCCAAATTGCCTCTAACAAATGTTAGAGGAGGTAGATATGTTTAACCACAATTAAACATTACACAATGTATATATTCGTAAAAATGTCATGTTACCCCATTAATATGAGCAACTTTTATGTTTCTGTGTGGCCATTTAAAAAATAAGTTTAATTTAAAATATATAAACAGGAAAAAAATCTTCATAGCCATACTTTGTAGAAAAGGAGACCTTCTAGATTTAGAAAAGCCCAGAAGTCTTTTTTTGTCCCTGGGGAAGCATGTGTAGATTAAAAAAAAAAATGCCTGTGTATGAGTTTCCCAGTAGAACTGCATGGAAAGGTAAGGAGGTCCTCTGCATGGTGAGCAGCTCTCATACTGCCCACAGTCCCCTGGTACTCACCTTGGTCCCACAGCAACATTGCTCTGCTTCCAGGAATGAACTAAGGAACAATTCCAAAAGAGGAGAGACTTCCGCACTTATTTCCATTTCCAAAAAGCAATGTATAAAGTGCAAGTACCTCATGTTGCTACAAAAAGTGTTTTTTTGTGTCATTTCTTGTATGTAGGTGAATACAAGTGTACCTATGCAAACTGGCAAATGAAGAAGGTTTTCATCTTGAGGAGAGCCAGGATTTGCACCCAGTGCAGTACTCTCAATCAATATCTAGAGCAGAACTGCATGCCTAACATACAACTCCTACAATGCAGTGTGTGTTGTTAAAATGTTGCAAAACTAAATAGAAATTAAAAAATATAATCTAGAACTATTGATCTCTGATATATTTTCTTTCAAGAGTACTGTTCAACTCAAAGATTAGCAGATTAATAATGGTGAATACAACTAAGTTGAAAAACATCTGTCATTTATGTCAGACTAAAGTTCTTTATAGTTTTTTTTATTTTTAAAAGAATTTAGGAATACCATGGATTTAAAGCAATTTTAACAATATCTTTGGCAAAATATTCTGATTCTCTTACTTGTCTAATTATCCCATGTAATCAAGGACAAATTTCAATCTTACATTTCAAAAGCAAACTTTCAGTAAGGGACTTTTGTTATAAAGTGGGATAAACTGAGGCCATGCAGTATTTCTGCTCCCAACCATAGGAAGTTCACAATTTATTGGAGGAGACAAACACACATAACTAAATTTGGTTTTGATCATTCTCTGACCCACTCCATTAATTCAATAATGTACAGCTAATCATTATTGATATACTCTGTCCTTGTTAACATTTGCCAAGTAATTTGCCCTGTAGTCACTCATTGCAAAGGGATTCCTTCTCTTTCGAGGATGTCTCTGCCCTTCAACATTGGCCCTCATCTTTCTGGAAACCCCAAGACTATCATGATAAGATATTGAGTATTAACCCTGACAGATAATATTGAAAACGTAGTGGACTAGAACTTTGTTAAAGATTCCAATGTTATATGGTTCATCAAATTTCAGGGACAGATGCCTTATATATTTACTAAGAGATAATACTAAGAGCTAACTCTGCATAGTTTCTTGATAAAAAAAAAGTTCAATTCAGATTATTATGTTCACTGAAGACTTCTTCAGTTGGAAAGGGTCATGCAGCTCATATTTCCTTTTACAAGGCAAGCAGTTATCTTGGTGAATGCTCGTAAAGGATGGGAAATCTTTGTATAAAATTAACACACAGTCCCCTTAATTGAGCTTCGAGTACTTTTGCTTGTTTCTTAAACAATCTATATTTCTAAAAAACAACAACTTATATAGCCATTGAATATGGGCATTATTTCAGACTAATGACAACCCTGAAATGACCACTTCTGCTTCTCATCAAAATGCCAGATGAGTGATTCAAATTGCCAGGAACTTTTCCTTCGCTTCAGTCCTATTGTTCTTCCCTTTAAAAATGCTGTAGTTAAACATTGGAACGATAATGGAGCAATGTCTCTGGGGATTGAATTATGTTTAATTGGGGAGGAAGTATGCTCTCTTGTTAGTTTTAGTTCATAAAGTAAGGATGCTGCAGCCCAGTTGGAGCCAACTTGCAGTGCAGCCTGTCAGGAGAGGCACAGAAACAAGCCAAGAGGGTTTTCAAAAAGTTGTCCTGTGCAAGGCCATGCTAGGTGCGCAGCTGGGCTGTGCCTGTGGCTTTGTGCTCTAGCACCATTACATTAGAAGGTGAAGGACATGCATACCCATAAAATAATGGCTTTTGCAATTCGGATGATTAGAGTGGGAAGTCTAGCCACTTGTGTTTTTCCCTAGGCATATACCAGGATCAAATTTCAATTAGAGCCCTAGGAACCACAGACTCTGTATCTTGATATCAATCCTTTTAGCCGGGTAGCATCAAAGACTCACTTGTCAAGCTAGACTGGAGAATCTGAGGAGGATTCACAATGGGCACCTGCTTTATCTCCTTGTGTTGGTATCTTTAAACTGTCTGTGCAATGAATCGTGAAAGACTGTGGACATTGTAAACATTCTGATGCTCAATGGAACTCTCATTTTCTATGAGTTTAGATTTTTACATCCTTTGTTGGCACTGATTTTTGCTGATTTTGCTTATATTACTAAAATGGGTTATTTTATGAAAATTCTTATAGACATTTGGTCAGGAACGATTTTTTTTTCAAGATGTGAAAAAGGTTGTCTCAAAGTCATTTTCCAGTACAATTGCATCATTTCCAGAAAAACATGCTGTTATAGGTTGCTGCTTTGTAAGGAAGTGGGAGAATATGTACTTATATATATTTTAAATATCAAATTTAAAACTTAATATGTATTTATGTCATATATATATAAAGACTTCAAATTTGTTCACCCCAGATTTGACTTCTATGGTGTTCACCTTAATGAGCATCCTTATAATGTTCTTTTATATTTAAAATGATGCATTATAATCCCATCAGCACCTTTGCCAGCTAGTGGATTACTAATAAGGTGATGATCACACTAATGAACCTTCTTTATTAGATTTTGATGGATTTTGTGCTAGAGATTGTGGTGGGACCTTTGAAATATAAATATGTATTTTCTCCCAGGGTGAATCTTCTGGCTTCATTGAAGATTTCACTGAAAACTCTTCAGGACTCACAACATTGCTCTCCTATTTTCCAATGACATGATAGTCCCTTTCACAGAAACATAATAGTCTGCAAGTCAAATGTTTAATTTGCTGCTGCAAAAGAATTCACAGTAGAATTCTCAATGTGGGGTTAATTACACAGTAATGAAAGAGTAAATCAGTGGGGAAAATGCTCTAAGTAATATTGCTCTGTTTCCTTTTGATAAAGATGTGCATGCTTGTTTCATTTTTTATGCTAGAAAATTCAGAAGAGAAAAATATTTAAAATGCATGGGCTTCAATAGTGAAGCTCTTATATTTTTTTTGTCAATATGATGAGAAAACAATGAACATGAATAATTATTATATTACAAAAGCAGTCATCACAAATTAGCAATGCATAAGAAGAGAGAGTTCTGTTTTGAATAGGAGAGGATAGTAAATTAAAAATATTTGATAATATATTCTAAAGAGGGAAATTATTAATCTGAACAAAAAAGAAACAATAGGACTGTCACTCAAAATAACATCCATGTTTTGCATTCCTACAAATAATTTTTTACTGTTACTTCCTCTGAGCACACTGTGATATTGCTAACTATGTTTCTATGAATTTATTCTCCATCAGGTACATTTATACGTGATATTTTACTAAACATATCAAAAAATTTTATGAGGTAGAGAATATGATCCATATTAGGTGAAGAAATGAGGTTTAAAGGGCACAGAATCTTTCCTATATGTTGGATTCACATTCAAATCAATTTTTGTCCAAAGACATTTTCCAATTTATCTCATTCATTATCTTGTACTATCTCTGTGTAAACTCATCTATGTCAAAACTTATATCAGAAGGTTGGAAGTTCAAAGACAGAAACACTTCCTATCCAAATGTGTCCCTTAGGATGAGTGCCAAGAAGCTGAACCAAACTGACTCTGTTAGAATTACTATGAAACTACAAAAATTAAGACACATGAGGCTAAGCCAATAGCCTAAAATGAGAGTCCAGAATGAGATTCACACATTATGCCTAATTTATTTTCAACTAAAGCATCTGATGTAATTCATCTGGGAAAGGTAAATTGTCTCATCCACTATACCTAGGAAACTAAGCAACCATATGAAAAGAATAAGCTTTGGTCCTTGCCTCCTTATCACAAAACAATTCTTGAGATGGCACATAGACCTAAATATCAGTATCTTAAACTAAAAAGCTTCTTGAAGAATACACAGGAGTATATTTTAGTGACATGGGCTAGGCAGTAATTTCATAGAAATGTGAAAATGGCATTAATGATGAAAGGAAAAGAGAGATAAAGGACACTTCATTAAAAACAAAGCAGATAAATGACAAATAACACCACTACTTTCTAGAGAATACAATTAAGAAAGGAACGTTAGATTATGGTAGAAAATATTCACATGACATGTATCTAGCAAGGAAGTTACATCCACAGGATATGATATAAGGAATCATATATCCATTGGAAAAAAACACATTAAAATGCAGGAAAGACTTGGGCCATTTGCAAAGATAAACAAATGACTGAGAAGCAAAAAAAAATATGTTTATGCATAAGTTCTCAGTTGCATGTAAATTAAAAGCAAGATTAAATACCACTACACAACCACTAGAACTGCTAAAATTGGAACAAATTGACAGTGCCAAGTGTTGGTGAGAATGTAGAGTAACTGAACTCACACATTTCTCTGGTGGGAATGAAAAATGAAACAATTTGTAGAGTGTCTTGGGTGGTTTCTGATAAAGTTAGGCATATAGTCACCCTTTGGCTCATGATTCCACTTCAAAGTATTTATTCAATAGGCTTGAAATATGGTTAAAGCAACTCTTCAGAGACTAAATAAATTGCAAAAAACCTAAAAGTCAAACAACTCAAGAAAGAATAATCAAACAGTGCTACATTAATACTAAGGAATACCACAGAGCAGTAAGAAACTATCAATGTGCACATGTAGATGAATCTTGGAAGGAAAAGGAAATGAGAACACAATAACAAGGATTGGTTTGTCTCAGGAGAATTGCTATTGATTAAAAGAACTTTCAAGGATGATTAAACTATTCTATTTCTTTGGTTGATAGATGGTTATATAGGTGAGTATTTTTCAGGACACATCAAACTATGTATTTTGAGTCTTTGAACTTTACCACATGTAAACTTATATCACAATAATTTTAAGACTCTTATGAAAAATGGGAATGATATAGGCAATATTTTCAAAGAAAATAATGCTTACCTTTTAAAGTATAATTTAATATGCATAATCCTTGTATAGCTTGATTATCACATTCATTAATTTATAATTTTTCTGTAGAAGTATGACTGATTCAGTAAAGAAAAAAAATTTGGCTCAGGAGTCAAAATGGAAAAACAAATAATTCTTTTTCTCAATTTATTTTTTAATTGATAATTTAAAAAAATGTATGGGTTTAGCATGTACAATATGATGCTTGAAAGGTACTTCTTTAGATAAAAATCGAGTTTCCAAAGTAAACAAACTTCTGGTGACAATTCCTGCAGGAGTTCCTTCAGAAGAGCTGGCACCAGTCCTGCACTCTCAGCAGCCCTCACACTGGTCGCTCCTGTGCCTCTCCACTTAGCTCAGTCTCTTCCTTTCGTGTCAGCAGGGGTCTGAGGTCCTGCCATGTGGAAGGAAGGCTGCCCAGCCTCACCTCATGGGCATCACCACACATCCAGTGGAGGCACAGTTTTACCTGTGCCCTTCTCCTCCCGGCATTTCCATGGTGCCAGAGAATTCCATCCTGGAACACCTTAGACTTGCTGCTGTCCACCCGTTTGTACATACCTGCTGAAAAGCGCCCATCCTGCTCGATCCCTGAGCCCTGGAAGCAGTAGACTTTTGACTTATTATAAGCATACAGAAGAAACCTTAAACCAGTTAATTATACAATATTTTACAAATAGGAAAGTCAAAGAACTTTTCTGCTTCATTGAATTTTTGTCTTTTAAAATATATAAAATATATGCCAACCCCAAACATCAAAACCATATAGGACTGGGGTATACCTCTGTGGTAGCAGGTGTTCATGAGCTCCTAAATTCAATCCCCAGAACAAAGAAGAAAAACAAAAACCTGAATGTATGAGAAATATATATATATATATATATATATATATATGTAAATAATATATATGCATAAATATGTGTGTATATATCTATATACACATATATAACATATATACATATGCACAAACATGTATTTAGATATATCCATATATCTGTATATGTATATATGTGTGTGTATGTATAAAAATGGTACATTCAGAGAAAATTCATTTCTTTCCATACTCATACCAGTTTTTTACCTTAATTTGTAAGAACTATGCTATTAGTTACATAGTTTTACACACACACACACAAACACACACACACACACACACACACATACACATCTAGTGGTGGTATTTACAAAGTTAAGTTTGTGTTATTATCAATGTTTTGTTATTTCAAATTATGAGAATAGTCCTTATACGCTATTTGTGTTCCTGGAGTATATTTCAATTTGGTTTGTTTCCATAAGCCTCTTGAGTATATCGCTTGAATTGTCAGTATTTTTAAATGCCCAGGTTATAAAATTTTATATACTCATCTTCATTTTTTCGATTGTTTTTTTTCCTTCTTCTTTTTTAGTTTAGGCCCATTGTATTACATACAGAGGCAATACTTCTTTATAATTCTTGTATTTCTGGGGTTTCTTGCATAATTACTTTTATTAATATCTCTAGTAGAACATTAAATAATAATATTCGTAATGAGAATGCTTTAGATAGAAATCACTACTACATTTTTGAAAAACTGACAAGTGAAAATTGTATATATTTATGTAAAGTGTTATACACACCTACACACACTCACATGCACACACACACACTCACATTGTGATTCAATCAAGCTAAATAACATCCATCATCTTATGTCCTTGTCATGTTTTGCTCTGATAATTTTAAAAATGTATTCTTTCAGCAATTTTCAAGTATACAGAACTTTACTACTAACTCCAGTTATCATGCTGTTGAGTAGATATGGAGAATGTATTCCTCCTATCTAACAGAAACATTGCATCCCTTAACCAATATCTCCCTGTTACATGTCCCCTGCCCAGCCCATGGTGACTACCATTCCACTTTTTGCTTCTGTGAGTTTAATATTTTTTAGATTCCCCATGTAAATGAAATTATGCAGTGTTTGTCCTTCTGTGCCTCATTTCACTTAGCTCAACATCTTCCAGGTTGACCCATTTGTTCATTGACCAGGATTGAAACAAGTAAGAGTTCTTCAGTGATGTGTGGAGATCATGTGAGGTGGAGTTGTAGCTCAGTGTTGGAGCACTTGTTAGCATGTGAGAGGCTCTGGATCCACTCCTCAATACAGAAAAAAAAAAAAAAAGAACAAAAAGGAAAAGAAAGCAAAGAAAGAAAGGGTGGGATGCATGGTATATACACAATGGAATATTATTTAGCTTTATATATTTTTTTTAAAAAAAGGAAAATCCTGAGAACAGCAAGCCACAAATTTCATTTCATCATGACTATTTTAAATCATTACCTTGAAAAGAGTTTCATGTGGGCCATTGAACAGAAAACTCCACTGGGTGGGACTTTCTAAAGAACACAAAGCCCTAGTGAGAATATGCCCTTGATCTGTGCACACATGGATCAGTTTGTTACCCTGGAACACTAATAGCTTCCTGCTGCTCTGTCCCAGAATAGCCCTGCAGCCCTCTAGCTCTCCAACCTTCGCAGACCAGTATTCATGTCATGATTTACTTGCTCAGTTTTTCAGTGGTGACTTCACATCCAACAAACCTGATCCAAACCGAAATAACTTTATCAATTATGGGTGTAAATAAGATTGGACACTTTTCTCTGTATGGTTCTATGCATTTCACATCAAGCTGTGTACTCTTTCTTGTCCCATTTGCATACGTTATAAAAATAGTTAATGTCATAGATTTCACTTTGCTATTTATATCAAGGCTTCTTCTCTATAGATTGAAAATTGAAATAGAAAATATAAAAATTCTTATCAGCTTTGACCTTAAAAATTTTATGATGTTTTTCATGACATTATGAAGAACAATTAAGTACAGCTACATATTCTTACTGGTGTTGTGTGAAGCTAGGTGATAGAAAGTCTGCTTTTTAGCATTGACTGAAACAACAAGATTTACTTATATTTTTAGGAACAGTGGCCAAACTTACTATATCAGTTTTCTAATTTTGGAATATCTGACTGGGCTGTTGCTTCCTTGGAAACTGTAGTCAACTGTAACAGAATCAGAAGCCCTGGGGCACAGCTGTCAGTCAATAGACGAGTGGATTGGGCAGCATTCGGTTGATAAATCCACCAGTGCGTGAGCAGCTTCTGCATCTGAGACATGCAGTACAATGAATTCTCAATCCTTGCCCCTCCAATTTACTCTAACTCACAAGGAGGGCCTAATGAAGGAAAGAAACTACGTTCTAAATTGTGCAGAACAAATACTGGAAAGGGGAAAGCGTCTAGATCTTTATTACTTTGGAGACCTAAGAGATGATGTACTTTGAAGTTAGTTCCTTGTGGTTAGTCTCTTTAGTCGATGCAGAAGCACTGTGTAACTTCATTGCCACATGAATAATACATACCAGCCATCATCTCTTTTATCAGAATGTTTTAGTTATTCATAAAGTATATTTTCTATGTCTAAAGGAAAAGCAACAAATTATTAAACTTCCAGTTTTATGATCTGCTCTGCCTCTTCAATTCATTCCACCTTTTTGTTTAAAAAAAAAAAAGATGATGAAATTGTTACCAAAGAAGCAATTTGGAAAACACTGATGGTTCATTTTCACTTTGCCTCCTTATTTTCCTTTATGTTTGGTGCACAGTACATCAGCCAGCATAGTCTGTGATTTAAAAAGGATCATACATTCTCAAATAGCTTTGCTCTGAGCTTCACAAAGGATGGTTTAAAGAAAGAGTATGATAATAACTGAGCTACTAAATAATAAAGAAACAGTTATTTTTGTGGCTTAATATAATGATGCAAAAGTAGTTTGACAAGGTCGCTTTCCTTTTCTTCCTCCCACCTCTCTATGATTTTATTCTAAATGTATGGTTGTTTTCCAGGCAAACACTTTACCTTGCTGTACTTAATTCTACAGGCTAAATATTTAGTTTGACTTCCTTCTTTTTATTGACTCAGGGAATTGTTTCATCATATGTAGCAGGAAAAAAAAAGAGAAAAAAAAATTTATGTAAGAGTAAGCTTGGATCATCTGCAGAAACACAACGGTGAAATGACATGGTGCAGCTAAGGCTCCCTGTGGGCTCTTAGGCATTCTTAAAACAATGACAGGAGAGTCAATATTGAGTTTCAGATAACAACTGAAATTTTGACAAACTCGTTAGTTAAGTGGGTCTGAGTCTTGCTTCTGTCAGTGCTCACCCTCTGCCCCTAGAGTCTCTCTGAGCTTCCAGAGTATAGGAAGGGGACACACACCTGAGAATGCTGGTGAGCCCCTGCAGCTCAGAGAACACTATTTGGCTATGCATCTAGTTTAAAAAAAGAAGAAGAAGAAGGAGAAAGAGAAGGAGAAGAAGGGGGGAAGAGGAGGAGGAGGACACGAGAAGGAGAAGAAACAGGAAGACAAAGAAAAAGAAAGGAAAAATATTTACAGGCCAAAAGAATCAAAGCAGAATGTGTTACATTTCTCAGAGAATTTTCTTAGTAAATCTTTGATTTCCAGATAAGGATACTAAAATTTTATACTGTGGTTTTGCCCTTTTAATATTGCTCATATTGTTCACAGAAACTAGAATTGATCATATTTATTGACCATTACTAATTTCTAATGACCACTCATTGTCATAAATTCCTTTAATCCCTACAAAAAAAAGTCATGATATATACAATTTAGGTTAGCCATGAACTTGCTTTCCTCCTGCCTCAGCTCCCAAGTCATTGGTATTATAGATGTATGCCATCCTGCTCAGCTGGTAAATATTATTTAGTGTTTCTGTTGTACAGAAGAGAGTATCAAGGTTTGGAAATGATGAAAATTTCTCAAAAGATGCAGAATTTTTATCTGGTGAGGCTGAGATTTTGGCCCGTTTATAGCAAACCAGGGAGTTCAGACACTTCAATAAGCCCTGCTTCTTCAGAGCTGAAGAAGTAGCAAAACTGTGTAGCTTTAATTTTCAGTCACTGCTGATTATCTTAATGTATAACATATTTAATATAAGTTGACTCCCCCAAAAGCTCTGTGCAGTTGTTATCCCAAAATAAAATGTTGGTTGTGGGCCAGGAACACTAGAAAATTTAACTCAACTAAATTCTAAGAATCAGGGAATCTGTTGTGTTCCATACTATTGATTCCTTTAATAATGTCCTGGCTAGTCTTGGGCATAACAAATATTTGTTGAATTGAAGCACACCAAATTGAATTCAAATCATAGGATTATTATTCAGGCTTAATGAAATCTGCAGAATATGCTCTTGGAAACATTGCAAGGAGAAGTAGAGGTTAACAAGAAAAAAAATGAAACCATGTAAGTAATTACACAAAATGATGACTTTATTATAGAAACAAAAAAAATTCCTGTCTTCCATGTCAATCATACTAGAACTCAAGCTGCCAGCTCCTCCGGATAACTCTTCCCACATTATCTGGGAAAGAACTACATTTAATTAAAATCTGAGATCACCCTTGATGGTGAGTGTGTCTTAAATGGGCAAAAATGTTTAGTTTCTCAAAACAAATGTGAGAAGACCTAAGAGCCACTAAGCAGTTCCTGACACTAGCATAACTACGCTGAGAACAAGAGAAAGGATGGGGAATTCTTGTTCATTTTCTGTTATAACAGCATATCAATGCATTAAAAGACACTGTACATCAGCTACTCAATCCCTCTTTAGAATCAGAGGTGAAAATTGCTAACATACATGGGATGGGGAAATGTCAAATCTAAGTTTAGTATGTTGTATTTCCCTATTTTTAGCAAAAAAAAAAAGAGAAAACATTCTTGAAAAAATAAAAAAAAAGCTTGTACTGATATTAATTTTTGTATATGAGAAATCATGGCTTTGAATTTTTATTTATACACAAAAATTCTTTATTTATTGTGTTAAAGTAATAACTGATTTGTGGCAGTGTTATAGAAGTCCTTTTTTGAAACTAGAAGGGGTCATTGAAATCAGCCAAAAAGGAATGAATCCCGTGGGGACACGGAGGTATGGAGGGGTCCTAGGTTACAAATGGTAAAGCTAGGGAGTGAATCAAAGTGTTCCGTCTAAAAGACTAATATTTTTTAACAGTATGCTGGCCTTACTGTATCTAAGATGAAGTCATAAGAAATAAAACTGAAATTTCCATACATCTACATCCCACTTTTTTTAAGATCTTTGCAATCTTTAGTAATATCTGTGACTCTGCACTTCTGCACTTTTCCTCAATAATAACTTTAAGCCACTTGAGTGTAAGTAAGAGTCCATAGCGAAGAGCTTTACAGTATAAAAGTTCTATTGTAGTTTTACATTCTCCAGGAAATACTTAAATTATTTTTTTTAAATGAAAGACTCTTTTAAGTATATTTGTAGGACAATAAGTAGATGAAAGACATAAATCATCCCCTGATTTATTAAAAAAATGTTTTAATTTAGGAATGGTCTTCTTTTAAAGGTTTATCTCTGGTGATTATTAGAACTGACCAGAAGGAGCCTAGCACCCAGGCCAGCTTTCCTGGACTCTGGGTGATTGTTCGGAGAGCAGGTCATGCTGCCCCCACTATTCCTGCAGGCTGGGACAAGGAGTCTCCTCCCTGGAGATGAAACTTGGTGCCCACACTCCTATAGCTATCATGTTTGCCCCTTTGAAACATCTCTCAATGTGTTAGAGTTAGTGGTAGGTTTCCCAAGCACATTTTTAAAGTTTTCTCAATATTTTTAAAATGCTTCCTGAAAACTAGTGAGTCAATATTTAGTTCACATTGAACTTTTAAAACATCATATAGCTGTATGCCACAAATGATTTCCCCTTTGTAAGGTTTGCTTTCTTAAACTATAAAATAAATGCAGTCACATTTGCCCTATTGAAGATGTTTTAAGACTTGGTTAACATCATACTTAAAACAGTCTTAACTCATAGGCATTTTATGGTCATATCTCATCCATGTAATAACTCTAAGAAAATTTGACCCTGAAGACATGAATTATTTCTTAATTTTTAAGTTATATAGTGAAGTCAGGATGTATGCTTGCACATGTGTGTATGTAAGTGTGTACATGTGTGGTTATTCATTGCAATGTTCTGTAGAGCATTCTACTAATAAATTACAAAGCTTCCTTCATTACTGTTGGTGGAAGCAGATCCCAGGGCACGACTAGATTTCCACTTTCTGAATAGCCACTGAGATCTCGGGAAACGTGAAGGCCCTCCTGAGGCCACTTCCCACGTCCTTTGACTAAGGAAGCAGGCCTACTCCCTGCTTAATTGCAGGACTTGCATGTTGGATGACTTTTTGATGACTTTGAACATGGGTTCTTCTTTATGACTCCTGTTGGTTACCATTCAGATCTTCCACATAGTTTTACAAAATGTGTGATGAATTTTAAGTTCATCTCATATTTCTAAATATGCTTAAAAGAATGTTTTGTTTTTAGATGTCATCTTTCTAGTAATTCGCTGGTGACCATATCTCTAATCTTGTAGATGGGACCAAACCAGTATTTTCAGTGAAGATATTACAACTTTCAAGTGATCAGCAATGTATTTTGGGGATGTGTGTGTGTGGGTGTGTGTGTAAAAATTCTATAAGCTAAAACCCTATACACACCTAAAGAATTATTATTAGTCATCTGCAAAACAACATTTTGGTTCTTTTTACATATTTCTGTAACATTCACAGCTTAAAATTAAAATATGGTGCCCTTGCAAAACGATTGTGTATGATAATTATCTTTAAATTCCAGATTGTGAAGCAGTAGAAAATCTATTGTGATGTGGGTGCGTTTTATTTCTTTTTTCAACTTTCTTTGGTATCTTGGAGAACATAACATATGATTAGTAAGACATTTTTCAAAGAATTTGGCAATATTCAATAAAACACAGAACATGCTTTTAAAGCAAAATGCCTAATGTTTAATTTATCACAAACACAGAAGAAATTGAAGGTTTTCTTACTTCTAATCAGTTATGGTGAAATTACTATGAATCAGTAATAATTCCAAAAGATGTCATACTTAAATTGTGTGTATCTTATACTCAACAGTCTTAATAGTAGGAAAAAATAGAGCAATGTTATTTAAAAAATTATCATGATAATATTGATTTTTTCACATTTAAATGTATAGATTTTATGTATGTTAGAAAATAATCTTTTTTTCTCTTAATTATCAAGAGATAAACATTTCTAGTCATTCTATCAACCATCTTGAATGATTAATTAAAACCAGGGCTGGGGATGTGGCTCAAGCGGTAGCGCACTTGCCTGGCGTGCGTTCGGCCCGGGTTCGATCCTCAGCACCACATACAAACAAAGATATTGTGTCCGCCAAAAACTAAAAAAAATAAATAAATAAATATTAAAATTCTCTCTCTCTCTCTGTTTAAAAAAAAAAAAAACTTATATAACTATGTTTAAATGGTCCTACAGATTTTCCAGATTTTACAAATACATATATATATGTATATATATATATATATTTATATATATTAATTATATGTATATACTCACATATATAAAGTATGTATTATATATAATGTAGATATATATCTAATTAAAATACCAACTTCATAGTGTCATAAAATGAGATAATGTTGGGCATATATGCTGTTAAATAAAAATTTCACTTGTGATTAATATAGCATAAAATAAAAGTTAGAAGGTTATAATTCACAAAAATATTTTTCTAATGCATTTAGAAATATCATTATTATTTTTATTATTTATTTATTTATTTAATTTTTTATTTTATTTATTTATTTTGTACTGAGGATTAACCTCAGGGGCATTAGACCAGTGAACCACATCCCCAGTCTTATTTTGTATTTTATTTAGAGACAGAATCTCACTAAGTTGCTGAGCACCACACTTTTGTTAAGGCTGGCTTTGAACCTGGGATCCTTCTGCCTCAGCCTCCTAAACTTCTAGGATTACAGTCATGCATCACTGTGCCCGGCTAGCAATATCATTTTTGTAGAAGCCTTATTAAGCTATAATCATTATCAACATATCATAATTGTTTATCAACGATTTATTCAATCTTGCTTTTCTTTGTATTATCATAGTTTCTACTTGCATATATTTGTTGGTATAGTTTTACAAAATATTTCAGAGAACATTCACATATGTCCCTCTTTTGGCCAGTCTATCCCTATGCTTCTGAAGGAATAAACTCCAAAAGTAAATTTGTTTGGAAATTGAAATTTATTACCTCATATAATCAGTAGCAATCGCATTGTGTAAGGTTTCATACTAATGTCATCAGCTTAAATCATGGTGCAAATAAAATGCATGTAAAAGTGTAGCAATACAAACTGTTGCATCCTGGTCATTACTCACTATGCACTAGATAATCAATTAGAAAACTAGTGAATCCAAAAACTATTTTTTAGAAACTTGTAGATATTCCTATGCAATTGAAACCCCTTGGATTGTTGTCTGCATTTGCCTGAAATAAGGTCAGAACTGAGGCAGAAGCAATAGGATCCAGTAGAGCAAATCTCTTTGTAGGAGAGAAGAAATTTGGGGGGGATTAGGATTTAATGGTTGGCTAAGAAAGAACTCTTAAGACAACCATTTGGTCAAAGCTCAAATCTGGTACTAGAGCTATGACACGGGTGGGGAATGAAAAGTCAGAAATAGGAGTGAGTGATGTGTGAAATGACTGAAGTGGGGAAGAATCAGACCTTGGGAAATCTCTTCCCAGTCACAGAGTTGAGGAACTTCAGCTGGCAGTGACAACTGGCAGTCGCTGGCTGTTCTGTACCCTCAACCACAAGAGAGGACTTCCTGGAACTCCAATTACCAATTCACCTCCAGCTTGTGCCACAATCAAGCCTCAAATCCATAACCCAGAAGATTAATTGAACTAGCTTTACTATGAATTATTCATACATGAAACATTTGACAGATAAATGATGCTGATCGGACATGTGTCAGAATATTATGGGAGCACAGAATAAAGAATCAGACCAAATTGGGAGAGATGTGAAACTCTTTCATTGACAACAATGCTTTTTAATCTCTTTAATGGCAAGGAGCTGTTATGTCCTGAGGTATTAAATGATCCCCTGCAATGACTGCAGCAAGAAATAGTACAGGAGTAATCTGTATCAAGGAAGGACAGAACGTAGTCAAGAGATGCTTAAACATCTGCTGTGTGAGGTTAAGGAAAAGAAGGAGTTTGGGATGATGTTGGGACATTCCTCAGGTACAACTGTAATGTCAGTGTTCTCTTCTAAAGATGTCATCAATGCCAGAGGGGGAGCACAATTGATGGGGACAGGACTGAGTTTTTGTTTGGACACAGGAAATTTGAGATGGTCATGGATTCTCTATGAAGAAGCATTTGATTTGATGTCAAAAACGCATGCTCAGAATTCATATCTGGATGGAATTACAGGTTCAGAACTCTCTCACCTGTACGTGATACTGAGCATTGAAACTATCTCTTGCCATTTTTTCCAGTGTTGTTAGACAGGATCTGCCCTCTGCCACCGCATGCTCTATCCTTAGCTTTCCCTACCATAGATTTTAGCAGTTTTTTCTAAGTTTTCAATCCAATAATTTGAAGTCACCCTGACTTACCTCTTTCTCTAGAGTCTATATTTAATTGGCAGGAGAATTCTATTGGACCTACTTAAAAACATTTAGAGCTCAGACATTCCTACTTTATCCACTTCTTTGGCCCTCTCCAACCCATTATCATTTCACACCTACATTATTGGAAAAGACTTCTCTCTGGTTTGCAAGCATCTAGCCTTTTCTCATTAAGAACTGCCTTCCACATAGCAGAGTGATGCATTAATTAAAAGTCAAATTATATCACTCCTCTGCTTAACACCTTGAAAGAGCTGTCCACTTAGGATAAAAATCAAAGTGTCTAAAGTGACTTCTAGGAACTGCCTTCACGGCCTCTGTCCTCATCACCTCTGTTTTACCCTTTCTCTACCACTCCATCCATGCTGATCTTCCAGGCCTTTAAACCTGCCATCCCTGTTTGAGCCTTAGGGACTTTGCACTGGCCATGAATCTCCCAGATGTCACCTCATGCTAATGCATCATCACTTCTACTCTCTGCTGAAATATGATATTTTATTTTTTTTAAATTTGGGGGTACTGGAGAATGAACCCCATTGCAACTGCGCTACATCCCCAGTCCTTTTTCTTTTTCTTTTTATTTTGAGACATGTTTTTGCCATGTTACTGAAGCTGACCTCAAACTTGGGATCCTCCTGCCTCAGCCTCCTGAATCACTGGAATCACAGGTGGGAACCACTGCACCCAGCAGCATCCCCCTTTTTAATAAGACCTATACCTAATTAAGCACTTTTCTCTCCTCTACATTTTCTTTTCCATGTATCATTCTAAATTACATGATGTGTTCATAACATTTTTTTTAACTGTGTCTGGCACTAGAGCTGAGCCACGTTTTAGATATATTTGTTTCCTTTTTTCCCCCACCGATACATGTCAAATTAAATTAGTACCTAACAAACACTAAGTGTTTGATGAATATTTTTTCTAGTTTTACTAGTTATAATTGGCAATGAAATGCATATATGTAGGACACAAAATAATGAATCTTATACATGGGCATTGTAGGATGATTATCCAATCAGCCTGACACATCCATAATCTCATATAACTACTTTTCTTTTCCTGTGATGACAACGTTTAAGATCTACTTCCTTCACACTTTGACGAATGCAAGATAGCATTATTTATCATCAGTAACCTGTCACATCAGACCCTAAGGTCTTTCATGGTGTAAGTGAAAGTTTTCAATCCTTGGCCAGCCTTCCACATCCCACCCCCTAGCCCCTAGTCCAGTTCTTCTGATCTATTTCTGTGATTCTAGTTCTTCAGATTCCTCATATCGTTGAGGTCGTATGGTACTCCTCTTTCTGTGTCTGGCTCATTTCTCCTAACATAATGTTCTTGGGGTCATTCATTTTGTAGCAGATGACAAAATTTCCATCTTTTATGGCTTAATACTCCTTTGTGCATATATACCACTACTTGAAGATATGTAGGTGCACAGTGGAATACATATGTATTATGTATAAAATACTTATATTTTGGAAATAAATATTTATTTTCATTTATTCACACACACTGCAATTCATGCATCCACCTGCCGATGGATGCTTAGGTTGTTTACTTAATTTGGCTCTTGTGAACTTTCCTGCTGCAAACACATGAGTGCAGAGGCTCTTGGAGATGTGATTTTATTTCCACCACATGCACACCTAGAGGTGAGATCCTTGGATGGCTTGCTTGCTCTCTTTTTGTCTCTGAGAAGCTGCCATGCTGTTCTCTATGTTATCTGGCTGTCCAGATTTACATTCCCACCAACAGTTTCGAAGACTTTCCTATTCTCCACATACCCTCTGGTACTTCTCTTTTATCTTTTGGATAGCTGAGAAATATTTGTTTTGTTAAAAAAATAAGGGTTGACTGCTAAAAATGTTTCTTATATCATATGAAAATAAAAAGTTTAGAAGACTAATTAAAAATAGATTATTTTTATATTATATTATATTAATATAATAATATTATATTAAAAAATAGAAAAATTGAAAAATAGTATAGCATTAGTTAAAACCTGAAGTGATTATTTTCAGAACTATGTAAATAAGCAAAACTACCTGACAAGAAACTTTATAAGGAGATTTTGGAATGACTCATGTGGATATTCATGTTTATAACAAGGGGGATTATTTTTGATTTGTTTTGTTTTTTCATTATTCTCTGCTATATTGAGTAGAGTTTTCCATTAAAAGTCTTACTGATTTGGCTGTCAGTGGACAAGCTCAAATCCCTTATCTTTAAATAATCTCTCCAGGCAAACAATAACTGAGAAGAGAAAGAAAACTATTTGGGACAAAACTATATTTTGTATTATAGTTGAGTAATACTTGCCTTTGGTGCTTTCATAAATTCAATTTTCTTTTCTTGATTGAGATTATTTCTTAGATACCAGTTCTTTAGAGGTTCAAGAAGAGGAATGTACCAAATGAATCACATGTGGCAACTATATATACAAGGACATATGAAAATAGTGAAATATTTTATGTAGTTGAATGATATCCTATTTATCATTTTAAAAACTTGGCTTTAATTATAATCCTCATAGGGTCCATTTTTGTTTTAATTGACTCAGATAATATTTGCTCAAGGGCTATGCATAAGGGGTTTACAAATGCTTAATAATTTGGGACAAAGAACATAAATTGCCTTGTTGCCTTTTATATAAAGCATCAACCAGTTCTGGAGTTTGGACCAGCCAAATTTTCCTTACTTAAATGCCATGGAAATAATATTGCAAAGCATGTCTAATAAATAAATTTAATAATGAACTATTTTCAAATGTGAAATGTTAAATGTCTCACATATATTTAAAATGATGTGTTGATATCAGTAGCATTGTGACAGTAACGTAGCTGAAATTAAGATTTTTTTCAACTTCAATGCTGATTTTTATCTGACATCATTTGTTCATAACATGATGAGCCCGCCTCGTCCCTTCATTCATCCCACAAATCTTGAAAAGAATGTTCCGATTCTCCTTATCTTACTGGCCTGTTCTTTGAAAGACAATATTTGTTTTTTGGTGTCTGCTCATGTCCTTTGTCTGTCTGCACCTGCCACCTTTGTGTTTCTTACAATTTGTTTCTGAGAGTATTTGTTTTTTCTGTTTGAAGAAATACTTCTAAGCTGGTCTGAATGGCCTCCTAGGAAGTGTCTGGCAATATTTAAATATAGAGGCTTTTGATTGTCACAACCAGGGGAAGGAGGAAGCCACTGGTACCCAGTGAGCAGAGACCAAGAATGCTATTGAATTTTCTACAGTACACAGTCGTCCCCCACAGCACAAAGCCTTCCAGACCAGCATGGCAGCAGTGCCAAGGGTCAGTAAAGTTGTTTTGGTCTTTTGCTAATTAATTAATTAATTAATTTTCTAGTATTGGGAATTGAAATCAGGGGTGCTCTACCCATGGACCTACATTCTCAGTCCTTTTTATTTTTAATTTTGAGATAGGTTCTTGTTATATTGATGAGGCTGGCCTTGAACTTGGTCTCAGCCTCCAGACTCGCTGGGATTACCAAAAGCGCCACACCGTGCCCAGAGAGATGATGTTTAATAGAGATGCATAAAGGTGAAATTCACTGTGGCATGTTCATATAGGCACCTAGAACCTAGAATAATTTGATAATGTTTATTCCACAGTTTCTCCCTTTTCCCCTCCCTCCTTACCCTCAATTCATTTCCTGTACTCCGATGATCTCCCCTCTATTTTCATAGGAGATGTATATATATATATATATATATCATAGGAGATATATATATCATAGGAGATATCTATCTATCTATCTATCTATATCACATTTTCTTAATCGATTCATCTGTTAACAGGCAAGTGGGCTGGTTCCATAATTTAGCTATTTGGAATAGTGCTGCTATAAACATTGAAATGGCTTTACAACATGATTTTTAAAAATAAATACCAAGGAATGGGATAGCTGAATCACATGGTAGTTCCTAATTTTCAAAGTGGTTGTTCTAATTTGCAGTCCCACCAACAATGTATTATTAAATTCATTCTCTTTTTTGACAGCAAAATTCTAGATTTTTTTTCTTCCTACTTCTTGATTGTACTTTCTCAACAATTATAGCTATTTGAATCAAGAAAATATTTAAATATTTCCTTTGACACTTCTTGATTACCACCACCCTAGATCTTTAATAATGAATTATGTTCTAATCATTATGTATTTGCATTTCTACGTGGCTAATTGGGGAACTCTTATAGTTAATCAGCTACTATGTACAGGATAATGTTAACAATTGCTAGAAATAAATGGACTTTTTCAAAACTCTCCTTTAAAAACTGTCTCAGTGTTTTCTAATACATCCTCTTTGAAAAGCCAGACTTTTTGCAAGATGCTTAGCAAGAAAGCTCCTGTCTGGGAAAGTCTGAGTCTATAGTCCCAAGAAGCTCTCTGATATTTATCAACAAACCTGAGAGATCCTGATGTACGGAAACTTGTTTAATCTAAGTTTCTCCATCTTTTAAAAAATAATTGAAAGTTTTTTTAATCCAATATAATTCTTATTAACATTTGGAAGTCTTATCTGCATTAAAAACACAATGAAAGATCTTCTCAAGAGAACAAGTAGAAGTACATCTGTTCAAAGTATTAAAAACAGATTTTTGTTACTGATGTAGAATTAAGTACAAAGAATGTGGCATTTAGTTTTAGTTTAGCTCAGTCACTTTAAGCCTTTCTATTTGCTTCCATATTACTAGAGTGAATTTCCCTTCTCTAGATTGAATTTCAAGTTTACAGTTGCATACATAGATAGGAAACCCTCCATGGACATGGATTCGACCTCCATGGGATTCAACCAACTGCAGACTGAAAATACGTTTAAAATGCATTTGTACTAGATGAGTGCAGACATTTTCTTGTCATCATTCCTTAAACAATACAATATAATGACTAGTTATATAGTATTTACTTTGTATTAGGTAGTATACAAAATCTAAATTATATGGAATGATGTCCTTTTTGGCACCATTTTGTATAAGGGACTTGAACAGGCACTGATTTTGGTATCCATCAGGCATCTTGTAACCAATCATCCACAGATACTGAGGGACAGCCGTGTGTGTGTGTGTGTGTGTGTGTGTGTGTGTGTGGTGTATATTTCCAGTTTTACTTTTCTGCAAATGTTTCCCATCTGAATTTTTCCATTTATTTCTTATATGAACATTGACAATTTGGAAAAAATTATATAATCCTATCTGCTTACTCAATACACTCATCTATGTTTAGATTGTGGCTATCTAGCTTATAGCGTGATAAATATATATGTGCCTTTTAGCATATAAGACTAAATTCTAATCTGGGATGTCATATGACACTTGTTTCCTAACATAGTTGACAAATTTAATCGCACTTCTTAAAGTTTCTGTCATTTTTGTAATTTATGATTACTTTTGCAATAATTGCCTGTAATTTTTCTGGCCTTTACATAATAAGTTCCATGAGAACTGGACCTTTGAAATTTGCTCAATAATGTTTAGTATATTATATGGAAAATTCCCAACATATAAACATACTTAACTCATTAGTTAAAACTAGAGGATATGATTATTGATTTAACATTTGTTGATAAAACTACACCCAAAAGTAGTTAGATTACCAGTACATGGCTCTGAGCAGCTGCGTGGATTGTTGGGAATATTTGCTACTTTGGGCTTCGTAATGTGGGTCTTTTTACCCAAATTCTTGCATAATGATAAATTAATCAGCTACAGTAGAGAATCATTGTAAATTTCATATTCCCTAGACAAGAAAAAATTAAGAATCTATACATTTAATATATGTTCTCTGGTTCTTCCATTGTGGCTTTGCTAAAATTGTGCTGCAGAATTATAAATCCAGGATGACATGGAGCACAGATTTCAAACTCATTCATTTACTCCTTATCCATTAAACTTTAATTTATTGTACTTCAGGCACTGAGCTATGGGCTGAAACCAGCTGTTTGAGGAAGGGAAGTGTCTAGATTGTTAAGCAAGGAATGGATAGATCATTCTGTTCAGCAACAGCAATGACAAAAGTATCTCCAGGCAGAGGATGGCCTCAGTGAACGAGGACCCCAGGGATAAGACTGGTGGTGTTGGGGAGTATGAAGTGCTGAGGCTGAAAGCACAGGTTGATGGAGCTGACTGAAGCCCCCAGACCAAGCACAGGTCTGGGAGCCCGAAGTGAGGACCTTCCGAAGGTACTGGGAAGGACTGAGGGATGAGGGCTCTGTGTGCAGTTTTCCGTTTCTGTCTCATAAATCCTTTAACAAGGCCACAAATTGGGAGAAAGGATGAGGTGAGGCCATTCGGCAAGGGGTAAAGTTAGCTCTTAATGATTCATCTTCATATGATAGGCAAAAATGTACTGAATAAGCCTGATGTCAGAAAAGTATGATCTTTCTGATTTTCATTTAGGATACGTAGTTAACCACTAATTTGAGATTCTGCCAAGAAAGTGGGGGAGGGATATCTCAATGATTATGGATGACTAAAACATACTAAGAAAACTTTAGAGACTCAGGATGAAATACTCATTGCGTAAGTATTATTAGACTTATATGAATCGGTACGTTTTAGTCTCCATTTGCATGTTCTTTTCCAAATGCATGACCTTCCTTTAGTTCTAAGTTTGAACTTCCTATTACTACAATTGCTATTCTCTTCTCTTTCTCTCCCTCTCTCCATCCTTCCAGTCTCCCCAGTCTGTCTGTCTGTCTGTCTTCCTCTTTTATTGTTGCCTCTTTGGCTGTAGCCTCATTTAACATGATAGATGCCAAAGCTTTAACCACATTGACTCATGTCCCTGGTAGGAGCTATGGAAAGTGTTTAGAGGAACTAAAAAGCATGGGCAGTTTTCCTAATTCAGTCTCTTACTTCCAGAGTCATGGCTACCTTAGGGGAAATTTACATATACTTTACCTGATAATGTATCCTTCAGAAAAAAACATTTTAACTTTCTCCAAAATTCATACAAGACAAAGTACAATTGGTCCCACTATATCCCCACCTTCTACGTCCACAGATTTATTCAACTATAGGAGAACATGTGTGGAAAAGTGTATCTGCACTGGACATGTACAGACTTTAATTCTTGTCATTAATCTCTAAACAACACAAAATACCAACTTCTAACACAGGGCTTACATTATATGGATTACTCTAAGTAATTTGAAAATGGTTTAATATATGGAAAGCAGGGTGGAGGTTATATTTCATGCTATGCCATTTTACAAAAGGGATTTGAGTATCATTAGATTTTGATGACCACAGGGGTTCTGGAACCAATCTTGCAACCAACCAATCCTCTGTGGATATCAACAGTACTAAGAATTATTAATGAATCATAAAATAAATTGTCCATATAATATCCTATATTTGTGACATATTGGGACACAATTATTATGGCTGATATTATGCTTGTAAGTATCGAAGACTCTCATATGTCTGATAATTAGAAAAAATAGGGTAACTCATTCCCATCATCATATATGGATCATAATGCTTATGAGTTACTTTGGGAAGATAACAAGATATTAATTATCCTGTAGGTACTATAGTTATAAAGAAGGTGTATGAAATAAGGAAAAATAATTTTGTTTCAGAAGAAGAGTAGGATATAAAAGAAAGGGGTTTAGCTACCAGGGATTGGAATATAAGTTGACCAATAATTTAGATGTCCTTTGGAAAGCGGGGAAACAGGAACGTACACGTATCATAATGAGAATGAAAATCAGAAAATCTAAAATTCCTGAAAATCTGTATAAATTTTCTAAAATGCTGGATTCTGGATCAGAGTGTGTGTGACTCACTTGCCATTCACTATGACTATTGCACGCCATACACTGTTTTAGCTGCTGGGAATTCAGATACAAATGATGCAGATAACTCCCTGGCCTCTTGAACCCTTCATTCTGATGTGATTGCTTTATGATTAGGTAATTCATAACTGAATTTGCCACAGTCTGTCCTAATTTGATAAATTAGCCTTAAAAATATCGAGGAAAGATTATACGTTGGCATCCTGATGATTTGCTACTAGGAAATAAACACCAATTAAAATGAAGTTTTGTGCCTCCAGCTACAGCTACAGGCGGTCTCAGGCTGTCATGGGGCAGGACAGGCAGGTCCCAGGAGGTGACGGGCTCAGATCAGACATTCTAGAAGGAGCCTTGTTGACTTGGTTTTGCCTCAGAGCAGCAGGGGTCCCTTGTGCTGTCCCCACTGTGACACTGCCCTGTACCTCCAGCCCCCTTCTGCTCAATACTCATCACTCTTGCTTTGCACTCTGCAGTTCTTTCGTGAGTCTTATTCAGAGCTGTAAATTTGGAGTGACTCTAAAGTCTACAGGCTTTCCCAAATCATGGATCTGGATGTTATTGAAGGGCAAAGGGACCTCCCTGAGAGGCTGCTTTGCTTGATTAAGTTCTTTGGCTCTATTGATTGAGTGTAAGAAATTCTAGCATTGCGCTCAATGTCTTCATAGTTCTTAAAAACCTTAGGCATCAACAAGGGCGCTGTATTCCAGGCAAGAGACAGCTTTGGAAAACGAACCATTGTCAAATTGTTTGAATTCACAAATCTCTTCGAATTGGCATTTTCTTAGGATTGGTTCCAATAATGCCGCGTGTAATTTTCTTGGGGTATTCATTTAGTTTGCTCTTATCACCAAACAATAGCAGTGAGAAGCTAAACTGAACCAGAGCAGCTGTTATGCCATTACTTCTAAAGAATGCCTCAAATCTTAGTATTCCTATCTAGTTCTGTCAATACAGGATTTCTTTTTACACGTCAATACCAAGACAGGAAAACAAGCAAACCAATCGAAAGGTTCACTTCCCAGTCTCCTCCAATGATGAAAATAATTTCAAAGTATTCTGTCTGTCACCTAAGAATATATATTTGTACAATAATATTCTTTGTATCCAAGGAATCTTTAGGACCTGCTTTGCTTTGTGTTCACCATACTGGGAGAGTTCTTATGCTGTTTCTGTGTCATCTATTTATTTACTTCTACCTCTGTACTTAGAGAACGCCCTCTTGCCATTTCTGTCAGTTTTAGAAGCATCCCATTTTGAAGGAGAAAGCACCACAGCCTGGCTTTGCTTTCATTGCGTGTGGTGTAGAAGTGTTGGGTGTCTGTATGTGTCCTCTGCTTTATCTCATTTCATAAGCCCCCAATAACATGTTCCTCATATCCCCACATTACTTTCCTCTTGATATTATTTCAATCTGTGATTTGGGGTTGGGGTTGTATCTTGGTGGTGGAGGACTTGTCAAGTGTGTGCAAGGTCCTGGGTTCGATTCTCAGCATGACAAAAAAAATAAATTAAACTAGTCTGTAATTTCATCATAGCCACTGTTAATTTTGACATATCAGATTCATGAAACATTCCCCAAAGCACAAGTTATGTTGTAGTTTGCTGCTTTCTTGTTAGATATTTGTCCATACAATCTAAAATATTAACTTTGGGCATATTTGATTAAAATTTGCAAATTTCTCCTACGTGTAGAAGTGATAACCTAGATATATTCCTTTAGCCCTCTATGTGCAGTTCTATATGATTGATATCTTTAAATTTTCCTTGGTAATATTAGGTCTGTAATGTTTAGGGGTCAGACTTTAATGTGGAAAAATGAATATTTGTTAAGGATTTCCTCAAAATTAGTCAAGATTTTATTAAAAATTAGATGGTTCAACCACAATTAAAGAAAAACAAACAGGCAAAATTATTCTTTCAGTTCAGCTCCTCTAATCCTACAGTTGCTTCTGTTTACAGATCTAAAAACACTAAGGCCACAATTAAGGCCTCTGATAATCTGACCAGGTTCCCATGAAGTAAACTTACCTCCAGAGTAGGTCAATTTCTTAATATGATTGGGAGTATGCTTATGATTTAGTGGCAATACATGAACAAATGAATCTAGAAGGTAAAACTGAGGTTTTTATACAATGCAAATTTCCCAGACTGAAATAAAACAGGTGATGTGTCATTCATTTACATTTCAAATTAGTTTAATTAGTCTGCTCCTCTGATCACCTAGCTAACAAAAGCTAAATTGGAGAAATTGAAACTTGTAGCGAGATAGGGATGAGGGGATAAGAGGGAGAAATGGGGTGATTTTGGAAGTAGTAATAAAAGACATAACTAGAAAAACATATTGGAGATTGGGCCAAGGCTGTCTGAGTGGGTATGGAAGTGGACATGACTAGATTGTAGGAGCCTGGAGTCTTAAAAGTGGGATCCTAATAATGATGGAATGGGAGGATGAAATTGACCCTCCAAGAATTGTGAAAATAGAGCAGCTGGATATTTTTCAACACCAAAGAAATGTAACTTAAAATGACATAAAGCAGCTGCAGTATTTAGTTGGCTAAAAAGAAATTAGTTGGCCAAGGATCTGATGCACTTCCCCAACCACAGTGTCCCATACACTTTAGGCTTCTGTACACTTATGAAACACAGCCCGCACAGGTGATCCAGTGTGTATTCAGAAAATCATGAAGTGTCAGGAACCTGAAGGCACCTAGGGATGTTACGGCCCAGCCACTTCATTTGCAAGTGAGCTAAATGGAATCCAGAAGATTAAGTGAACTTGTTGGGCAAACCGCCATTGGCAAGTGGAGTGAATAGTCTGAAGTGATGGTTTCCAAATTGAAGGATAAATGCTCCAAGCTTTGCTAAAATTAATAATCATAGAATGTAGGTGAGTGACCAAGATGTAAAGAAAATGCACCAGGAAGATAATCTTTACTTCAATGGAATAGATGGCTGAAAAGCAAAACATAAAGAAGGTATGTTTCTATTGCTGCAGCAGTGGTGTGTGTGTGTGTGTGTGTGTGTGTGTGTGTGTGTGTGTGTGAGCATGTACATGCTTTTGCACTCACTCTTCTTTAAAGCAGTATGAAATCATTTTAGCAAGAAAACAAGAGGTGTGTGTGTGTGTGTGTGTGTGTGTGTGTGTGTGTGTGTGTGAGAGAGAGAGAGAGAGAGAGAGAGAGAGAGAGAGAGAGAGATTGATTCACTTTCACTTTCTCTTCCACTCCAGCCAACAGGATTTTACTCAAACTTTGTAAAGGTGATAGCTAAAGCACTAAACTCTGCATGTTGTTGGATGTGTTGGCACAAAGAATAAGTAACAGGAAAAACACCCTCAGGGACAGTTTGGAGACTTTGTAGCTATTTCCCTTTAATAATTACAATGGTGCTTATTCACAGGCTCTCTGTCTAGGTACTTAGATTTTAAGTAGCCTTGCAATTATAAATGTTGCCTTCAGCTAGTTCCAGCTCCTGTGAATATTCATCAGATATCTGCCGCCTTTCTTTCTCTCTGCCATCTTCTCCTTGCTTTTTCCCCTCTCCCTTTCCTTTTTAAACTTCCTTTTTTCCCTCCACTTTCTTTCCTTCCTTTCCATTTCTCTTCTCACCTTTCTTTTCCTGCCTTTTTCTTAGATTTGACGGTTGTTCAGTTTTAAGGTAAAATAAGCAGAAACTACATATCCAATCCAGCAAAATGCATATGCTGTGTAGATACCATTTCATTGAAAACTTAATAATTTAAAAAAACAATGTTCATGTGTGATTATTTTATTCAAATTATCCTTTCTCCCCATATTCCCTGATAACTTAAAATTCATATCTTCACCTATAGCTGCTAAGAGTCTCTAGCTGGAGTCCTCATCTACCCCCCAACACCAATCATTAAATTGTCCATCTTGGGTATTCACTACCATCCTTTAGAGTTGTATATCATTATCAGTTCTCTATGCATTAAAATAAAATTTTAAAATAAGTTTCAGAGAAATTAAGGGATTTCACCAAGGTCAAAAGGCAATAAGTAGAAATGTGGTGATTTGAACCCTGTTCTTCTGAAGTTCAAGCCCTGGTCCACGTGTCCTATCCTTAGGAGGTGACTGGACATAGGGCAAAAGCAATGATCCAGGTTTCTGGGTTTCTCCTTCCCAGTCTGGCGGAGGATTGCTTGGCTCCACACATCCCAAAGCTTAGTCTATGCATTTTGAAGAATCATTTGCACTTGTTTTAGTGATTACAAATTTTATGACTTCAACTTCTCAAAAATGTACAGTCATCAAGTCATTAAGCACCTTTTTTGAGAACAACATGATGAAGACACCCAGATTTGTCATGCTATGTGTGATTCATTTCCTTTAGTTTTGCATTAAGGATGCCCAAGTAAGCAATATAAGGGCATGAGAAGGTGGAGCAGTGGCTTTGGCTGTGGCACTGAGCACCTCTGGGAGCTTGGGGCTAAGGTATTGATCATCATTGGCTTCAGCATCCTCATCAGTAACAGGAGAACTTTCCCAGGTGGCATTTAAGGTAAAATGCAATGGGGATTTTTATTATTATTTTTAATAACAATAACACTAAATTTAAATGGAGTAATCTCTGCAAGCAAATCTCAAGCCTACCTCTCCTGAGGTCTTAACTAACTTTCCATATCCTCTCTTCTCATGCCTTCAGAGACCTTTTAGCCCTACAGAGCAGTCCAGGATAGGAAGTACTAATGGCTAAATATATTTTTGCTGCTAAGTTAAACATTCACAGTGACTATTATATTGAATTTGTTGTAGTTTAATGATTAATGACAAAATTAAGACTGGCCTTATTTCTGAAATTCAAGGTTTTGTTTATGAGTATATGTAACATTTTATGGTCAAAGCATTTCATAAGACTTGTTCCACAAACAACAACAACAAAAATAATGATAATTAAAAGGACTCAGGCTTTAAAGGTAAATTGCCCATCACATCAGCTCTCTCACATGTTAACTTCAAGGCACTCAAAGAAATGTACCTTTCACAGGAACTGATTTAATGTTCTTCTATGTGTTGACATGCTCCAACCAGACTTACTTGTCCTGTAGGATAGCTAAGAGCTTATATTCCAATTCTTTGTTATTATTTCTGGAGTCTGTTTTAATATCCATATAGTAACCAGTGCTTACAAAAATGAAAGAGGAAAAACAAAATTTACTTTAAAAGGCAGAGGGAAAGAAATGAAACCTAAATCTAAAACATTTAGCATCCCCCCCCCCTGCAAGCTGAAGAGTAAATGTGAAGGGGAGGAGCTGTACCTGTGAGGATCGATGATTCCAGAGACCAAGGAAGCGCACTGCTACTTTTTGCTTCTTTGATTTTGCCAACTTGGGGTCCATTATTAGCCTAATAGTCTTTTTGCTAATGTTGAACAACATCCCCACAGGATGTTCCCTTCCTGCAAATTAATATGAAGTTGGGAAACTCAAAATTTTTAGGATATGTGTACTATTATTTGTGCACATTTCTTTTCTTAGGAGAATGGCAAGTACATCTCCTTGGCAAGGAGGAGAATTTTTTTTTTCTTTTCTTTCTTTTTTTACTTTCTGGCATATCATTCTTCTTCCAAAATACAGAGTTGATTCTCAGAAAACATCAAAAAGAGCCCTCCTATGAGTGGATTTCCCCTGAGTTGCAAACACAAGCTTCTCCCTGTTTGAATGTATTTCTGTTGTTACCAACTGAACAGGCTCTGAGAAGCACTTTTTCCCCTACTGGTCCAGCAAATTTGTCCTTTTCAATGCAAAAATCATAAAGTCTATCTTTACTCGACTTGATTCCACAACCCCATGACGGGTTAATCCTCACACACCCAACCAGCTCTCCCTGCTCTAGAGCTCCAGTTCTGTCTTAGTCACATGCCTCTCCAAGGATCACACATGCATCACCCATAATGAAATCCTTTAGCCAACAGCTACCAGTGTTCTGTGAATGTTGCCTCCTGGACTGACGTTTCTGGACATTGTTTTACAAAACCTGCATTTTTCAAGACTCTCACGTTGTCTATATGGGTAAGGCCCAACATCTCCATTATTGCCCCTCCCTGAGGAGAACCCAGGCCCTTCAGAACACGGCCTCCATCCCACAGCCCAAGGAGCAGACTCTTAACTGTGGAAGAACCAGATTCCACCATTCAGAGCTTCCACATGCTCAGTTTCCCAGGGGTTCCATTAACTGCACTCACCCCTTCATTGCCCCTAAACTCTGGTTCTGGTTAGAAGATTCCCGCAGCCTCAAGATTTTCCAGTTGGTTTCCTTGGCGTTTGACAATGGGGTTTGCCGTCCCTGGTGAGCCCTATCTCCTGAGGAAAACTGACGCCCTGCAGTAAAAAACCAGCCCACTGCGATTAAGGGAGCTGTGCTCAGAAGCCAGCAGCTGCTGCAGATTTGCAGTCACCGCCATCCAGGGACTTTATTGTCACAAGAAACTGCATTACCACAAACCCTACTATAAACCCGGGGCCATTTTCCCCATGGATGCCGTCCATCAGAGTGTACAGAGTCCCCAGTGTGTATGGAGAACAGCTGGGCCACTTTGATGGCATCAGTTTGGCCTGCAGTCCTGACATTTTTTCTGCCCCACTCAGGCCTCTTGGCAATACTCTTCCTACCACTCTCCTCTGAGGCTTTCTGTCACATATGCTGTCTCTCATCCCCAGTCTTTGGTTCTGAATCTTTTGCTTTGATTTGTAATCTATAGGAGCTGGTTCTTATGTCCACCTTGGGCACAGGAGTGTGTCTCCACCTGACATTATGGACTTGGTCTTTGGACTTTTCCATGTTGCTCAAGCTCTCCCTATTTTGTTTGTCCTTTAATCTATTAGCCTGGGCTCAACTCCTAAGATCCCAGCCATAGAAAAGCATCAAGTTCCCACATACCAACTGTTTGATATGCCTGAAAACAAAAATCATGGTCTATGAGTGTAGGAACCTAGCCTCTGTACTTAATTTGCAACTCTGAGAATGTCTAACATAGTGAAGGTACATGTCAAGGATTAATTGATGGTTTGATTGATGAAACGCCTTGAGGAGAAAGTGATAAATATTTAAATAGGGCCACAACAATGGAACACAAGACTGCCAAAATAATTTAAATGGCTGGCAGTACACAGGACATTGGTGAATAGAAAGGAGACTGAGTAGACTCCAAAGAACAAGAGTACATAATCCTAAACCCTGAAATCAACTGTGAGGAATTAAAAGGCTGTACAATGCTAATATGGAAAATTGCATTAGGGATTAATTAATTGATGAGCATTATGAGAGAATGCATTAGTTAATGGAAAGTATTTTAATTGTTGTTATTGTGTTGTGCTCTGTTCTCTATCCTGGCCTCAGCTCAATAACATGGAAGGCTTGCTGCCTTCGTGAAATCCTGAATTACAGTCTCCTGGGTGGAGATTCGTACTTCATGAAGGATGATTGGAGCTGCTGAGTACTTCACAAAGGGAAAGTGTTGTGTCTTGAATGATAATTTAGTTATCTTGATGAATTCCTCCTTTGTAGTTGAAAGAAGACAGTTTTGAAACATTAGACTTCAAAGAAAACCAGGAAAGGATGAAACATTTATGTAAATACTTCATAATTGCAACAAAGTGCTTCATAGAAATGCTATCAATTGAATGAGATAACATCAGAAATATTGCATTACTTATTATTTTGAAAATGTTACTATATCTTTTTACCCACATTCTGTGATGTTTTACTATGTCAAGTCTGCTTACAAATTAAAGAAATAAAAAAGGTAGAGATTGCTCCATTGCCATATTCCAAACTCATGCCTGCACAGGGGTGCTGTTTTGCATTCAGAACACAGAGTGTCATAAAACTAATATTATCAATACGGTCAGTTTCCCTGGACAATCCACAACCCTCTTATTACTCCATGATGTAGCCTAAATCTCACTTATGCACAACACATTTGTGTTCTAATATATAAAGGAAGCTTTTCTGTTGAGATTGTTTGAAATTTGATCAAAAAACACACCTGAAAAAATGTTCCTTTTAGTGCGAAGCCTGGGAGGGAAAGTAGGTTTAACTCAAACCGAATTACACGCTCAATCTGACCATACCTGCCTACATGTAGCAATGATTTTTTTTTTTTTTTTACCCTACAAGGGCAAAGTAGCTAGCCTAGAGACCAGGAGTTCATTAAAGTCAAAAATACTTTGCAGTAGCCCCTTTCTAGAGGGTGGGAGGTATGGGGAAGGTGTCCCTGAGAACAGGAACAACATGGATACCCTTGCAAATGCTACTAGAGATTTATGTACTGTGACCCCCAGGGCTCCCATTGGGACACAGTGAGTACTCTATCTCCAGAGACCAGTCTCAAGCCTGGTATGAAGAGGGTGCCTAAAAGACACTTAGTAAACTTTCAAGAGCTTCAAACATCAATACCACAGCTCTTTCTCATTTCATCTCACTTGAAAGAGTCTCAATCTAATCAGGTCATATTTTCCAAGAGTGAGGCTGCATGATTTCTCCTTTTAGGTATACCCTGAATTTCCCACTGGGGCCTATGAAGGGTGACTTTTGTAAATCTTGAGTGGATACCTGTAATTAGAATAAGTATTTCCTTTCTGAAGTAAGTTCTCAGATATAATTTCTTCAAGTAAAACAGTAATTATTTTACAAATTATCTTTTCTACTCATACATTTTTATTTACATAATGTATGAGACCAAGAGAGAGGTGGTCAAATTATTTCTCTCCACTTTCCTTGCTGTGCTGACAATTCTTATTTAATAGGTATACAAATGCATATAGTTATCTTTTTGTTAATGGTTATACTTTATCAGCAAAGCAGACTCTCAATGAGGGCCGTATAATAAAATGTATACAGGCTTTTACTTTGAAGATTATAGATATATCCCAGCTAGCTTATTTCCATTTGCCCAGTTTTGCTCAGCAGTGTTTACTGAAGTTTTCAGAAGAAAAAAGAGGGAATTGCACCTCAATCTTACTTTCCCCTCTCTTCCCTCAAATGATGACAACATCAACACAATCGGAAGGAAAATGTATCTTCTTTTATTTTTTCTTTCTTACCGGTTATACGTGTCTTTCTGTGCCTTTTCCCTTCAGAACTTCACATTTTAAATTAATTTGAGTTGTGCTTATCAAATGATGCCTGTTACCTGATAAATATCTCGGAATGTAGTTGCTGACATATAGAGTCCATGTTAATCGACTCTCCTTACGTAGTTTACCTACACAGACTTAAAAGAAAAAGGACTCACCTTTCTCACAGTGGCTTGCTGGTGCTCATTCGTTTCTTGGGTGTGTTTTGTATTTGAAGTTGACTTTCCCTTGCTTTATGTAAAATGTCAGTTTGGGTATGGAATCCTCAGTCACTCTCTTTTCTCTGCCCAAACTCTCTTACGTCCAGGTGTCTAATGTTACAGGAGACAAATTTATGATAATTCAATTTTTTTTTCATTTTGTATCATAGGTGACATGTTTCTTCTGCCTGGAAGTTTATAGCCTTCTCTATTTTTGAAATTCGGTAACTTTTCCAGAGAATATTTGTGTGGTTCATTTTCATAAATTTTACATTATTCCCAATTACAGTATGCACAGTGCATCCAAATAACTTACCTGTAGTGTGTGAGCTTAGTAAACATCCGTGCTAGGGCAGGAAATTAGTCTCTTATATCCTGGTTCTATACTCCTCTTTCTCCCTGAATTACTTTGCTAGCCCTTCATCTTAAAACTTCTACTGCAAAGGAACTGTATTCATTCAGACTGAAAGGTCTTAACATAAGTCATACCATAGAAATATTTTTTTTAGAAGTCACATTGCTAACATTGTAGTGGAAGTCCATTGAGGGTCTTTTCATAAAGGAAGAGTGATTGTGAGCCAGTATAACTGTCACTCAAAGTTATCTCTATCACCCAGCAGACTCTGGTCGTGTGAGTGGAACATGAAAGAAACTGGGAGAAGTTGCCACCCTTGGAGGTCCCCTTCTGCTATAATGGGAGGTGGGTCAGCAGCCACAGACCTCCATGTGAGTGGAAGAGAACAACTGGCCCACTCCCTGCAGATTTTGCACTAGCAGTAGTGAGTGATATTAACCCAGCGAGAGCAGCAGAGGAAGACATGGAACTGTCACAGCATAGCCCAGGTTATGATCCACAGAACAGAGAGGGGACAATTCCATGGAATCCACAAAACTACATCATGCACATCACATAATCAGACCCTATACATACAGTCCTGGGACTGTCTCTGACCCTGTGACTTCCTTCTCCCCAGCTGAATCTGATCTGCCTTACCTGTTGTTTTCTTTCTTCACCCGTCTTTTCCTGAGATTTTCTCATTGATGTTTTCTCTCTCTCCTCCCTCCTCTTTCCCTCTTCTATAAATCCATTCAAGGGCCTCTGTGTGTTGAGGAATTCCATGGTCAGCACAGGATTCTCTTATTCAGCCTCACCATGAGTGGATCTTCTGCTTTACTAGAACAAAGCCCGGAGTTTGGGGAAGCAAGTAGCACCCTGGCCTGTAAAGTATAATGATAGATGCAAGATTGTTTTCCCACAAATCAGCAACATGCTTTTTATTGCTGGTTGTCTATTTCAGTGCTCCTCTGGATTTGCCATTACCAGAGTGAGCAGAGATCCTCTGGTAGCTTGTGATGGTTTTAAAACACACATTTCCTATAGTCTTAATATTTTACAGTACCTATTAGGATACGGATACATTAAAACATCTTATATTGAAATACAGGAAGAAAAGTCTAGATCCGTTTATGTATCACAAATGACAAAATGAAATTATCTGAAATTTCTACATTGAAAGGGACACATAATAAAAGATTCCAGAGGAATTCTGTGTAGTGATTAACATTTAATTTGGCCCATCAATATATTTGCTATTTGATATATGTGAGATTTAAAATAGCACCGTGATCTTTTTTGGTGGACCAATTATGAAATGCTAATTACCTTTTGTACCATCTGACTCAAAACTCAAAGAATATTTAGGCTACCAGAGATCTCAGCAGTCATGGAATCTAACTCTCCTAATTTTCAGGTGGAGAAACTGGAAATGAAATTGAATACATTAAGCTAGTTAATGGTAGAACTTGGACTTAAAAAAATCCAACTTAAAGAATCTTAATGCCAAGTTTCCTTTATCAAATTTTCTTCTGTATCCTGAAACTTATTGCTTAGACATGTTAGTGTCTTCTGGGGAAACTTTGATATCTTTTGAGCTCACCTGATTGTAGGCTGTTGTGTCAAAGTAATGTTATTTCTGGTAATTTTCTCATATAAGTCACATAAAATTATTCCCAGCATGGAAGTTGAAGTGGTTGAAAAATTGTGCAGTCAGGATACTCACAGAAAACGGAATCATCCAAGTTCATCTTATATCACATGAATAGACCAGAGCACACCAAACCACTGAGTTATAGAGCTGCATTTGGTAGAAGTCAATCTGACATCTCCACTTCATTATTTCTAGCCATAGGAGCAATGTCATAACCATGTGAGATCAGTGGTCTTCAACTCTGTAGTTTCACATTGAAACCACCTGTGTATAAACTGATTCCATCTCTGGAGAGTAGGTCTGAGCATGGACAATTGGAAGCATCTAGTTTTCTTAAATTCATTAAAAGGTTTTTCTAGTAATGAAGTGTCATGGTAATTATGAATTTCTTTAGCATAAAAGGCATTTTTAATCACTATACCAAGAAATGTAGGTGGATATTAGACTGATTATAATCATAGAATAAAACATTAAAAGAAAATTGCATCAATTTCAAATACCTTTAATTCCTAATGTAAGGGAATTTGGGTTCCCTGCTTTGACCTATATTCACTCATCTGAAAAATAGGAATAACATTGCTTGTCTTCCAAAATAATTACGAGAGAACTAAATGAGCCATATATTAATATGTCTTACATTGTTCCCATAGCAAATGCTCAGTTATTAGCTGTGATGAAGATGAGGATCATGATGGATACTATAGTCTATGGAAGTTAGATAACTTCCCAGAGATACACCTAATCAAGGCTTTGGTAAGCATTTCAGTTTGTGACATTCACATCTTAATTTAAAATGCTCACCACCAGCCACAGCTTATTAGGGGAAAGCTAGAGCTAGTTCAAGGCTGAGGGAGTGCCTGAGAGAAACAAAATGTCTGTGCCACACAAAGCAGTTTAAAATGAGATGCGCTTGTGTACCAAGACATCGTCAAAGAGGAAGTTGAAGAGCACATCATGGCTTTCGACCTGTTAGCTACAAAGCAAATAAGCGCAGGAGAGACAGGGTCCTGGAGGTGACATTTTGCAGGTGTGATTGAGTGAGGGTCCTTGAAATTCAGGGTAAATCATTTGAATTTGCACCCTCGGATGCAAGTTTTGAACACGTGTGCTCCTATAATGTAATCATTTGAAGCCTTATCACACTTCAATTGAAAGCAATTTACAGCTGTTTCTATTGAGAGTTTATCATGTACAACACTCTTAACAATATGAAATACTGTCTAATCACTGTGGTTGCCATATCTAATGGTTCTTCTGCACATGATCCCATAAATTACTTTAATGGAGCAGTAATTTTCTCATATAAGTTTGCGATTTTGTGGCTAATCTTCCAAGAACATATGTACACAGACACTAAGGACAGCACTCTGACTTATAGTGCAGGGTAATAACAAAGAAGTACTTCAAGGCAGCCATTTCCTTAGGACACTCTTCTCAGAACTCAGGAAATTGGTGCAAACTTTATGGATTTGATTGTTAATTAGGAGACTGAACATTTATTTCTACTGCTTTTTATAGGTTAAGGGTGTTGGCCACGGCCTTACAAGTCAGGAGCTGGCATCCCCCTGCAGCCTTACTCTTTACCGTTCCTGGGCTTTATTTCTCCATAGAGAACAAAGATTAGCACTGGCATGTTGTGCCTCACCTCTCAGGAAGAATGTTGAGATACAGTAAAGGATGCACAGAGCTTTTCTGTGAGAGTTTTTAACATTTGTCTGTGCTAATTGTAGCAAAGGGATGGCTCCTGAATGTTAGCAAGTCATCCTGGGGAGGGGGAGATTTTTTTTTTTTTTTAAACCATTGCAGTAGACCTTGACTGAGACTGCGTTACCCCAGTGGTAACAACATCTTTCAGCGGGAGAAGGAGATGTCATGGTTCCTGCCCCCACCTTAAAACATGATTTACCCACTCCTATTTTGTGAAGTAACTGAGGAACATTCTGAAACCTTTTTGTAAGTAATAAGGAAACATACGGCAGTGTTTTAACACTCATGTTGATGTCCAGGAGAAACATCAGACATGAATCACAGGTAATAAAATCCTCCTGCTCACAGTCTTGGTGTGACACAGCTCTCATTCAAAGACAGAAAAGGACTGATCTTTCCTTAGGAACGTGGAAAGTGTTGTTTATAGTCTCTCTAAAATGCACATTCTAAAATTTAGTGGTCAGAGAAGTAAATGTCCACTGTATGTTGTACAAGGTAGAATAAATGCATGTTTTAAAAAACATGTGAAATAAATAACAAATTACAAATAATATAACAGAATCTGAGAGTTTAATCATGTGAGATGATCACTTACCACGGAAGAAGTATAGTCAAGTTCATTATGTGCATAATGTGTATCTGTATCATTCTTTTTGTTCACTAATAACTTAATTTAGTACATTTAAAATCAGATTCATCTCCTTATTCAATTCTTCAAAAATGATACATGCTTATAACATGGAATTTTCAAACAGCCCCTGAAAGTATGTTTTATAATATACTGCTAAATCAGAAATCTAAATATTTTTTTAGTAAATCTAGTTCTAAACTATAAAAGTTTTAAATGTAGGCCAGCCCATGCTTTTAATCCATAGCCTAAAGAGCTTCATTTATGTGGACATCATAATAACTATTTCTGTGTTCCTAAAATCATTTTTATTTGAAGTTCCTGATACCTCATCCTTTAGCAGTGCTGAAAACATACCTGCAGACATCAAAAATGTCTGCCTTTTCTGAGTCAATGTTTACTAGGACATGAAGCAAAATGTAATGGGGGGAAAAATGGAACTGGAGTGGAAGACCTCAAATTTACACCCAAAATATCCTGCCAACCATTTCCCAAACCTATGGTTTCTGTTAGTAAAATTATATGCCATAGACATTTAAAAAAATGTAAATCCTCATGTGTGAGGTTTTTTTTTTTTTTCTTTTTGGACTACATTTTGTCACTTTAAAACCAAGTTAGCTAACTATGCTACAATAAAAAATACAGCAATAGTAATTCTCCAACATTCTCATTTTATCCTTTCTTCTCTAAAACAGCTGTTACAAACATTTCCAAGTGTCTCCAGCCTTGGGGAGATAAAACTTCCTCCGCTTGCTATAGTATTATGTATGCAATTGATTCTCAGAACAAGGAATGCATTTTTAAGGATGGCTTGATTTTTCTTTTGATAAAAAAAAATAGTTTACACCAAAGAAAAAAATTTAATCAGGTGCCATTTATGAGCCAACAAACAAGAAACATCAGACAGTAAATAAAGCAGAGAATACTGCACATTCAAACCCACCAAAGGAAAACGAGAGGAGAGGAAACAGCACATAGTGAACCAACATGGAGAGTGTGATAATGATGAAAACAGTCCAAAATTGCTTTTGTTCCTTCTTAACACTTTCCACTCAATGGCTTCTTTTTAACTTTCAGCAGACCCCCTTCTTCTGCTCGCAGTTTCTCTTTTTTATGGACAATGATATTTAAAAGATATACTCTATTATAGATTCAGATGTGTTTTGCAAAGACTCTGTTATCTTTGGACTGCTTTAAAATTTGGAAGCATTCAAGATTTACTCAACTAAAAGCCTTATGGTGCCAAATCATATTCTTCCAAACCACAGCAGCCAGTCCCTGAGGTGACCTGGCAGCCTGGTAAACACCGAGACTCCCATTGCCCTCCTGCCAGTGGAGATCTATTGAGGAACACTGTCCCACAGCCTGGGCTTTCTGACCACAATATGGGCTACAGAATCGTGCCAGTGTTTGGAAAGCGTGTTCTTTATCCCTTACTTTTTCATTATATTTGAACTTCTTATATTCAAACAAAACTTTAAATCCAGTCGGGTCCTGTAATCCCAGAGGCTCAGGAGGCTGAGGCAAGAGAATCCCAAGTTCAAAGCCAGCTTCAGCAAAAACGAGGCGCTAAGCAACTGTCTGTAAACGAAACATGAAATAGGGCCAGGAATGTGGCTCAGTGGTTGAGTGCCCCTGAGTTCCATCCCTGGTACCAAGAAAAAAATAAAACAAAACAAAAGCTTTAAATCCAATTTTACATAAAAGTAGGCTATTTTCAGAAATCTTCATTTTGAGCTTTGTTTAACTAAAGGTAAAATATTTTCTTTTACAGGTTTCCCAGAACCTATTATAATATATCTATTGCAGGACATTACCTCCAGAACCTCATTAGTAAGAAATGATTTGAAGTTCATTAGTAAGAAATGATTTGAAAGACTGAAGTCCTGAGCTTGCTTCATGACCACCTCCTCAACGAGTGTGTGGATCCCACCCTATTAAGACACCCATCTGCCCCCAGCTGTCAGCCACTGCTGCTCCTCTAGACCAGAACTCATGGGCTATGCCAGTCCTATAGGTCTCTGTTTTCATGAAATTTGATTCTTGCTTTCCCAACCTTTTGAATTCTGTAAGAACAAGAAGTTTGCACATGAATATAGAAAGCCTACACACCATTGTGGTATCTGAATGCAGAGTGAGTAATGTACCTCACAGCGTTCAAACTTAAAAGTCACTTGACAGAGAACCTCCTACACTTGTGGCCAAGTTAAAATGAACATTTAGAAAGAACATTTCCTTGACATCACCTTATTTATTTCAGGAGTAAAACGAAATGAAGATAGACTTTTTTTTATATGGTACCAGTTTATGTTCATCACAATAGGTGACACATCCTCTGCACATACACACTGAAAACCACAGGTACAGGTAGAAAGAAATCAATGCCAGTCAAGAACATGGAGTTGTTCAGGGTGTGGAGATCACATGAAATAGAGAAGATTTGAAATGCTGTCCAGAGGGTCAGCACTAAGACACACCTAAGCCAATCCGGAGAGCTAGGCTACATGCGTGTAGGTCACCATGTCACCTGAGGAAAGAGAAGACTTAATGTGGCGTGTAGAGAAATTACTAATACTTGAGCAGTTTAGAGAACATTTATCAAAAGTGAGAAATCTATTTTCATTGAATAACAAACATAAAAAAGAATTTCAGATAGAAATGCATACAGAGAAAGACAGACATACAACAAGAGTACCCATAAGTTTTAGGGGAGTTTATGTCCTGGGGATGTGGCTCAAGCAGTAGCGCGCTCGCCTGGCATGCGTATGGCCCAGGTTCGATCCTCAGCACCACATACCAACAAAGATGTTGTGTCCGCCGAAAACTGAAAAATAAATATTGAAATTCTCTCTCTCTCTCTCTCTCTCTCTCTCTCTCTCTCTCTCTCTCTCAAAAAAAAAAAAAAAAAAAGATTTAAGGGAGTTTTAATAGAAATTCTACAATTTCTTTACTTCATGTATTCTTTGTTACATAAGGCTTCTTTCTGTTTCCACCAATGACAGTTTACTTTCACCTTCTTTTTAGTGTCATAGTTGCAGGATATTACCTGTAGAACATTCAGGAATGCTGTTGCATGAAATTTCTTTAACAATCAAATGCTTGCATTTCCTCAAGAATGTTGTCTCTTTCAGAGATGGTTGCTGTTCACTGTAGAAAATGTTCTCCTTTGGAGAAGAAAGGAAAGATCTGTAATATTATATAGGCTGACAAGAATTTCTAATTTTTTTTTGTGTAGCCTAGAATAAACTAAGTACCTTAAAAATGGTATCAGGTTCAGAACAGCATAAAAACTAGAGAAAAAAATACCTTCTTAAACTCAGTTTTGTTCTTTGGAGCAAATAATATCATAAAAGATAAACCAAAGGAAGTATTATAGAAACCGACTACACTGTGTCTGCTTGCATGAGTTTAAAATTTGCCAAGTCTTTTCATCAAATAAATTCAAGCAGCTTCCTGTGAAGATTGATAGGTAGTTAAACTGACCTTCGAAGTAGGTATGTAATTGCTGAACTTTTTATTTTTAATTAAGGTGTGACAGCGTGATTGGAATTTTAATTCAGTGAGTTAGACTGGGAGCCTCAGCTTTTAAAGTACCTGCAGATTTTTGTTTCATGATTCTAGTTTAAAATGTGCTGAAAACTTACAGGTTTAATTACAGACTCACTAATTTGTTTCCAGATATATTAGACATAAGATTTAAGTGTAACATGAAGGTAATATTTAATCCTTGATTTATTCTTCAAAATATGCATCTGCTTTACATTTTTAGAGGAAAAGTAACTATTCTAGTTTGACAGCATGTTTACTTCCTTTCTCTACCATTAAATTTCATATAACTCACACATGGTTCAACCTTGAAAACATGATGTCTTAATAAAAATGGGTTTCTTGAGATTTTTGGTATCTTTAGTATATTCTTGCTCACAATTCAGAATTATACCACACTTAGTTGCAATTTGGAAATATAAGGAAAAATAATGAAAGGCAACCTTTCATAAAATGTCAGGTTTAACTTAAAGATGCAAAAAATGGTGATGATTTAAAAGAGTTATGGCTCGATATATGATTTGAACAATTGAGTAATTGAAAAGTGAACAGCTTAGTCAGTGCATTGAAAATTTGACAGTCTGAGCTCCCAAATAATAGATGTATTCTAAACTCTATGGGCCCCCCAGGAACTGTGCTGCCCATTTGTTTAATTGGGTGTTGCTGTGGTAATGGCAGGCTTATTAGCTTTAACATACAGAAATTAATGTTCCTGGCTCATGTCACCTCGGTTCTACAATAGCTCCACCATCTATCCTCATGTATCTTCTACCTTCCATTTTACACAAAGCATGTGTGAAATCTCCACTTAACCTATTTTCGTTTTGGGGGAGACTCCCACAATATTGTCAAATTTATAACCTTTCTCTGACACTCTTGTTGTGAGTTTTCATTAGAGCCAACAAGAAAACAAGAAATTCTGGGTGTGAGCATACTCAGGATTTCATTCAAACTAGTTTCTGTGCTAACGCTAATTATGCATTTATGCAAATGCTAATTTGGAGCATTTTTTTCTGGTGCTATGTGTGAATTCCAAGATAGTATTTTGATGAGGCACTTGTTTAGTGACAATAATTTCATTGGTTTCCTGGCAATTTTTAGTAGTACGTATTTAAGTTCCAAAGAGTCATCTATTCCTTCAAAAAATTTTTTTAGCATATCAAAATGTACTAGTTTCCCTGACCTCTATCCTATATTTGTTTAGTCAACACAAGCAAATTCATAATCTCTTTTATATCCCTGCTTATCAGTTTTTGACCAGTTCCTCATTCTTCCTACAATGATGATGGTAGGTTCTTATTCTTATCCACCAAACCGAGAAGCGTGTCTGTTGATTTTTCTTTCTTTAAAACATGTTTGAAAATGCTCCCTCCTCGGATACCTGTTGGTAACACATAACCTACCAGAGATGCAATCCTGAAAATCGGACAGGACCTGATTATGGCTGGAAATACCAACCTGAATTTCAGTGGAGAAATTATAGATGAGAATTGATTACCCACTATCAATCATAATGCACTGATCCAACATGTCCAATTAAGTAGGTGATAGCAATTCATGGGTCCAGTCATAGGAATGGGTCTGAAAGGCTGGGATAAGATAGAAAAAGACTGTCCAGTGTGGGACTTAAGAAGAAAAATGGCAGCCAGAGGAAATAGGAAGGAAAGATAGAGGTCAAAGGTGGAAGTGATTAGCATGACATACAAAAGTGAAAAAAAGAAGAGACATTACCTTGAGAAGAGCATAATTAGGAATATATTTTTATTACCTTGTGAATAAAATAATTAGAATTATGTTTTTATCACTGTGCAGAACTGTAAGGGAAAAAAAAATCTCATTTTTCATTTCCTTTTTTGTATCTCACCCCTAATCATTTACCTTGCCTTTAGAGTGAATTCTTCTAGCTTCTCCTTTACCTTTCCCCTTTCTCAGAGATCCCCTCCCAGTGCCATGGGCCAATAGAGATAGAGGGAGAAGGAAGAATCTGACAGTTAAAGGGACACAGCAAAATCCTGACACTATAAGTGATCCCCATATTAATTGCAGAAAGCTTTTCAATGCTTTTACTTTTTCCTGAAAGATTATGAACTGAACTTCTAATATTTCTGTTTCAATATTTGGAAACTGTCACCCCCACCCCAGCCATAAGCAGTGTCTAGCTAAGATAAGTTAGTCAGAAATTTTTTCATTTATTCCTCAAAAATCCTACCCAATAATGTATGAAAATGGGTTCTGAGGATAGGTCCATTTGAATGCCACTTCTGAGAGTTCAAGAAACAGCATCTTTCCAAATTACTCCCAGTGACTGCTCCATTCTTTCCTTCCTACCCTAAAATATATGTATTTCATTCTCTCGTATCCCAGCATAAACTTATTACTGTGGTAAATCACATCTAGTGTGGCCTCTCACCGTGTCACTGAAACTAAAATGAAAATTACATAAGAAAAAAAAATGAATGAAATGTCCTTCTGTGGCCTGGACAATTCGGGTTAAAAGACAAGTTCCAGTGAAAACAAACTCTGAATGTCTGAAACCAAGAGACATGTCTATGGCATTACTCAGGCACTGTCCTCATCAAATTTCTGCAAAATGGGGTTTTCCACTTTTTGTAGTTGGCCTCCAGCCAGGACTTTCGTTGCTTGGAGAAGGGGATATAACCTTCTCACTACATCAGTGAATCAGAAAACTCAAATGCACAAGGTGTTTATGTTAAAGAAAAGGGAAAAAAAATCAGGTTTAGAAGGGAAGCATTCCACATCTATCTGTGCTTTCCAGGGGAAAGGCACCGTGACATGGAATGGCACCAGCAGGGAATGCGCTTTAATGGGAGCCGGGATAATTAAATGCAACATGTCAAAACACCTGAAAATAGGTTAAATGTCCTAACAAAGAACAAACATCACATCCCAACCACTCATTTGCTCAGTGGATGTCTACTAAACACTATTGACATTCAGTAGATGTCTATTCAGCAGCTATTAGGCGCCAGTCACTCTGCTAGTTGTTTGAGAGCATTAGGGCAATACAGTCAGCCTACACCTAAGGCTCTTTTGCAAGTTTATTCTACACTGGATTTTTCTAGCACATATTAGAATACATGCAGAAGAGGATAAATAGATCCTGGAAAACAATTACAAATGGAGAAGATAAAGTAGTTTTCATCTTCACTTAGAATGTGTGTGTGCGTGTGTGTGCGCGCGCATGTGAGCTTGTCAATGTGGGTTTGTCAATCAGATATTTACTAATAACTGTGAATTGATATTTGACCTCTGTTAAATTATTTGGAATTATATGTAGTTTTGGTCTTGTTAATAGTTTGTAGAATGTATATAATTCTATTCCTGAATTTATGTTTTGGTCACAAGTTATTGTGTTAATTATAAAAAGAATCCTAAAGTGGTGAAACAAGCAGAACATTTTGACTGTAGATTTTCTTTAGAGCAAGCATGGAGAAGTTGGTGGTTACACAGTAATCAAGTTCACTTTGGCTTCCAGACTTTCTGTACTGTAGCTGGTGAATGGTGACAATCCTGATGGTCTCCTTTGTGTATGAAGAACTTGACTTTATGTAGATTATATAATTTTTTTGGTTGGTTGTTTATTTTTCAGTATTAAGGATTGAACTCAGGGATGTTCTACCACTGAGCTACATCCTCAGCCCTTTAAATTTATTTTGATAATTTTGAGACAGGGTCTCATTAAGTTGCTGAGGCTGTCCCTGAACTTGCAATCCTCGTGACTCAGCCTCTTGAGTGGCTAGGATTACAGATGTGCACCACTGTGTCTTCTGGGGTAAACTGCATCTTTTACTTGTGATTATCAGCAGAGGTTGCTAATGGAGAAATTGTGGGACTCATAGCATACAAAGATATTTGTTTAAGCTGCAACAGGCAGTTTTGTACTTACATGAAAAGATACCAATAATGGCAGCCTCTTTCTGGTCACCATCCATAAACCATATTATCTGATTTCAGCTAAGGTGTTTTTATATTTAACAGATGGCAAATTTTATTGGGAATTAAGTTTCCTATCAAGGATAAAACTAGATCATTCCCTTGGTGAGGTCCTCATATTCAAAGAAAGCATCGTTTTTATCTAGCTCTAATTTTAATATTAAAAACCCAATGATGTGCAACAATAGCCATAAAAAATGTCAACTTTGATGCAGTAATTCCATTTCTGATGATCCAAATATAAAGAAATCTATGCCCCTGAATTTATTGTTACACATTTGTGACATGGTTATTTAAAATAGCCAAAATATTTAACAATGGAGAACATCTGTACAAGTTATGAGCTGTCTGGTAGATTTAAAATGTGTAGATGTTGTCTTATGTAGCTACTAAAATTTTGTTCGTAATGCATGTACAATAATATATGAAATCTGCTATAATGTTTTATATTATTATCATATAAAATTGTATGGCAACAACCAGCTAAACTATGAGTACAGAAAATGAACATTACAGAACCAGAAATAACTATATCAAAATATTGACATCCTTTGTCTCTGAAAATTGGGATGTTAAATCAATTATCCTTTTAATCCTGATTATTATTCTACTTTACACAATGAACATATTGTGGTATGTCCAATTGATAAATCTTTTCAATTATTTAGAAAATTTTGTTTTCTGATTTATTGTATGGCTGTGAGACTTTGCTTGTTTTATGTAAAAGTTTTAATTTTCATTAAATTCTAAAATTAAAACAACAGCAAACAGTAATCAGCTTGGTTATTAAATATAATTAATTATGATTTGGGTTTTTTTAGTTTGAAACTTACAAAATACTTTTATTTATGTATCAAATTTTAATTATTTGGTAAAATTATATATTGATTTTAATATTGTCATGATAAGATAAATAAAACATATTGGGAAAAATTCCAGAAATTTTTCTATGAATCATTTCATTTATATTTCAAGGGAATGTTAAATGATCAATTCCAATACTCATCAATCTGATAATATTTTTTTAAAAAAAGAGATTAACTCTGAAGGGAAAATTACAAAAGTATCTACTACTGTGTCAGTGTGTCTGTGCCACCTCTCTCCAAGTGATAAAATATCTTTGCTTTTGCTGACTCCTGATTGAAACTTGGTCATAAAAAATTTTGTCAGAGAGGAGTTAATGTGTATCAGAAGATCTAGGAACAGTTTCTGGTATTCTGTTATATGCACTGGTATGAATGTTTTGCTTGTGTTATAAATACGAGTAGGCCTGAACTATATCTTTTCCAAAGGAGATATTTACATGCTAATATTTAAAGATAGAAACCAGAGTAGAAAGGTTACAAAAACCATCGCAGTCCTTAATGCCAGAGATCCACAGATTATCTCCAATGTGACCTCCTCTGTGGCAATCCTTTGGTGTTGGTGACTTAATATGGTCATGGATTGTGTGGTTACAAAAGTTCAAGTATTTCAGCTCTACAGTAAAAACATTTTAGATATTCAACTAAATTGGATTGGTAACTTGTTACAAATGTCAGTTTACAATTATGTGACTTTAATGGTTTTGTGGTGGGTTAATACATTAACTCACTGTCCCTATGGGAGCCTGTCTTTAACATTTTGATATTCCAAGTTCACTGTGCAGTGCAGTGGGCTTTGTAAACAAGGCCCAACTTTGGTACTGAAGCAAGACACGTGAACATTACGTAAAGTGCCTGGAATCTGCTTCCCTGAAAGAAAATGGACTCTTCGAGGGATGAAATAAAGGAATGTGCTGACGCAGTGATTGTTATTTGTCTTCTCAGTGTTCTCCATAACTCAAAACTCGAGTGAACATATGATGGAGGATACCTGTCAATAAGGTTTAGGCGTGTGGGCAAGAGTCTGTAGTGATCTTACTCTGATTTTCTCTCTAAATATGAAGACATCTAAAATGGCAATCTCTATAACAGGGACATATTTAGTATTGTTCACTGACAGCATAATTTCTCCCTACCATCACATTTATTATTGTTTAATTAAATAGAGACAAGTCAAGTGGTTCAGAAAGAAACGAAGTAAATGAATCCCCATCATTCTTTACATAATTAATGGTATTCCCTGTGGACTGAACAATTTATTAAATTGCTGAGCAGAACCACTTTAGACAAACATATTTATGCATTTTGAATGAAAGACTATTCTAGAAACTTTAGAATGTTGAAACAAGAATGAATCAGTAGATTTAAAAAAAAAAATTGAATGTGACCATGTGTAGGAGTGGAAACTACTGACAGCACCCTATTACTTATGTTTGCATTCAAGTACCTTTAATGAATTATATAGCAATTTTGAAATTAAAATTATGTGCAAAAAATAATATGTTCAATTGAGGTATTAAAAATAAAATATATAATACTGAAGAAGAACTTGTTTACAGGGTAAAAACAATTGTATCCTTCAGACCATGTACTTTTCCCTATGGAATAAATTACAAGTGAAATTTCATGTTGGAATGGATCCAGCTGTTGTATGTGTACCATGACGAAGAAATGTCTAACGTTGAAACTTAGGTCTGTCAGGAGATTTTATTTTATAATATTTAAGGTGAGTGGATATATATGCTTAAGAATATCTTTTATATTTCTTGAGATAAGTTTTGCACAGGGACTTCTGTCCAGGATAGCATAGCTGTGATTATTCCCCACAAGGCTACCAGCAAGGAAAAATAACCTAGAAAAAACAGATTAAAAAAAATTAGAATCCACTAATAGAAAATCTAATGATCTCTATCTATTTTGTTATTTGCATTTGGTTTTAGCTAAGTTCTATTTTAGCATATTTTAAAAATTATTAACAACAGTATTTTTCAAGGCCACATTGCAAATTAAAATCATTGACCCAGATGAAAAAAAAATTTGCAAAATAGGTTTCTGTTGTGAATGTCAGTCATAGCTGGTTCATGTTAAAGTGCCAAACTGCTCCAGCAAAGTTTTTAGTGGAAGAATGCATTAAAGAATTCAAGTAATTCAACCAAAATTGCAACAATTAATCATTATTCTTGAATAAATTCCTAGAGGAAAATAACACACTATATTGTGCTGAATGAAACCTATACGTGAAATTATTTCCCATTTCTGAAATGTATTATTTCAAATATAATGAGAATTAATGCCTCCATGATTCTCATATAATATCAAAGCTGTCGTTATGTTCTGTCAGGACAGAGTATTTCTGGGATACTATTAATCATAGTGAAGAAAGTAAAAATAGTTTTATGAAATATTCTAGACCCAAAAGGGAGGGAAGACATTAACTTCTTGTCTGATATATTGGGTACATTAATATACAATGCATCTTCTGTACTTGACCTTAAGTGTCAAGAATATAATGCACCATTTCTCTTTTCATAAGAAGTACTTTAAAGAGGTGTTCCTGGTCAACATTATTTTGGCCACAAGGTGAAAATGATGAAATGCATTAAAAATTAAGTATACAACTTATTAATATAAAAGTTATGGGTCTATATGCATATGTTCCTCGGATGCTAAGTCTTACCAATGAAACTTTCCCATGTAGATGAATCACCAACTTGGGGCAGTAACTTCACAAAATGTGTTTCTATCTGCATTTTAAGCTTTGTTCCAATACACTGAGTTAATAGAACTTTCTATATCTTCAAACAAAATACAAAATTAGAATTATTTCTTTTGGCATATAATTACATCAATATTTATTCACAAAGAAGATGTAGATTCTTAACTAATACAGGATATTCATGTTAATGATCTCAAGGTAAGGAGTTCTTAAGTATTCACCCCAAAGCATTGCTGCTTGACTAAGCAGCACTGACCAAGTCAATCATCAAAACATCAGACCTTCTCTTTTTTTCCAGAGGAGGCTTCCAGGGACATGTACCCTATCTTCTACTCTATTGTGACACCATGTATCTACATGTGAACTTGGATTTTTAGTTTTTAGACCATTCTATAGCTGGTAACACAGGGGAATGTATCATGTTGTACAATGGGGGCAAATGAGCATTGCAATAAGACAGAGATTCCTTTAAACCCTAACAACTGTCATTGGAGACTTAGTTTTCTCTAAATGGTTATGAAAATGCTTTCCATTCTAGGTTTCCTTAGTGTAAGGTAATATTATTTAAATTACATTCTTGGTTTAAAGAGGATTTACATAAATGTTAGTTAGCTTCTTTCAAATAACATCGTGTAAAATGGCAGAGATTGATATTAGGTTTCCATCAATTTTGCTTGACTTCCTTCTATTACCTTTCTTTCATTTATCTACCAATGGGTCAGATCATATAACTTTTTAAAAATTTCCAGTAAACTTTTTTTTAAAAGTGGAAAATCAAGTTTTTAATTCATATGTAAAATGAGCATTTTTTTAAAAATGGTTATCAGCAAAAACATGAGAGAGAAGTTGGGCATGGTGGTATGCACCTGTGATCCCGCTACTGGAGAGACTGAGGAGGAGAATGTCAAGTTCAGGCCAGCCTGGGCAATTTAGTGAGACTCTATTTCAAAATAAATTAATAAAAAGGGGTGTGGATATACCTTTGTGGCAGAGTGCCTCTGGGTTCAATCCACTGTACACAGAAAAAGAAATAGAGAGAGAAAGAGAGGTAGAGAGAGAGATGTTGGTTGCTTGGTTCAAAATAATAGATGAAGAGTCATTTTAATAATAGTGATTAAAGCAGAAGTCTGGGTTATAGAGTTTAAATTGCTTTAAAATCTCTAGTGGAACTCCCAACACTAGAGCAAGTACCTTGAGTGCAGAGAAAATATTTTTTATGCTTAGGAGAAAATAAAGCCCAATGCCGTACTGTGCTAGGTGACTTTCTATCTTAGAAATGCCATTAGGAGATGAGTTTAAATTAAACAATAGATACAGATTTGTATTTTATCAACTGGAAGATACCTCACAATCATTTGTGCAATGCCTGTACTGATGATGTTTGTAGTGAATTTGAAAGACATTTATTTCATCATTTTATTTTATTTACCATGTGTTAAAGCATTTTAGGAACCTACTTCCATATGCTTGAAGCCACCAGCCCCCCCCCCCCCCCGACTGTCTTCTTCACAGCACTTCTACTGAGAAATTGGGCCCTCATGAGGTCAGTCTGCTTTGGGAGCTTTCGCTTCTCCAGAACCTTGGAGTAGCCCTAGAAAAGAGAAAAAAAGTGCTTATAGTCAGGCACCGGGGGGACCAGCTCCCAGAGGGAGGAGGGATGGCAACCAGCCCTCACTTTCAGTACCCAGGTAGGGCTGTGTCTGCTCTGGGCACTGAAGGAAACTGATTATCCTCACCAGTGAGTCAAGAGCAGCAGATTCTCTCCCAGGACTTGAGCATAAAACAGCCAAGTCTGGAGGTGAATTTAGTCTCAGTGGAAAGAGGTTGATTTTCAGAAAAGCTAAAACTTGGTTGATGGCAGCATGGACAGTAATACAATCAGCTTAGTCAGGTACAGATGGAGGGCAAAAAATGGTTCTTGAGCAATTTATTTTTCTAAATAAAAGTAAAAGAATGGAGAAGAAATCTGTTAGGATGTATTTTAGTGAGAAAGAATATTTGTATTTAGTTGTCAACTAACTTGACAAGCAGGATAATGAAAACCCTCAAAACTAGTCACTATTAGGAAATAGAAGTAATTGTTTTTCCTTGGAAGTTTTCTCAATTTATAATAATGCATTTATTTTGATGTTTATTGGCTTGAGGTTCACTTTCCCCTCTTTGAAGGTAGACCATTATTATTAGAACCATGTGCACCTTATACAACGTTATAAAGTCAGTGTTGCATCTTGCACAGTGATATGCGCTGCTGCCAAATAAAGATTTGATGAATGACCAATGTGAGTAAGTACTTGAAGGATTGTTTGAAAAATAGAATCACAAAGCTGTAGAAAAAAGTATTTAATATAGAAAAAGTTATCATAATTCAGTAAAATCCTAAGTAGAACTTTAAGTTCTTTAGATCTCTTTCTCTGTAGCAGACTCATTTTGGAGTGAAAACAAAAGTAGCAACTGGATGTCAAAACCAAAACAAAACAAAACATACACACACATAAGCTAATGAAAATTCAACTCTTTTAAGTCATGAATAAAAATTGTTAAGCACTAAAACAAATTTTCTGTTTATTTCTCAAAATTTATATATCAGACAATATATTTTCATTCTGTGAAAAAAATTTATAAAGCATGATCAAAATTTCTATACTTCACTCTCCTCTCAAGAGAAATAAAGAAGACTAATTATTTACAGTTGAAGTAAGACTGATTAGTGTTGCTTGTTCCTATGACTAATTAATGAGGAAATGGCATGTCCTTACCCTTTGATTTGTTGCTGATTAATAAATCAATAAAGTATTACTGGAAGGGAAAAAAAAAAGAACAGAAACACAGTCATATAATGAGACGAAGCTTGCCCTTTTTCATCTCTGAATGCTCATGGTCTCAAAAAAATCCACATCATAAATGAAATTAGCTGGGACCATTGCCAAACTTTTAAAGGGGGACTAGAATTGATGGCTCATGAAGATTGAATTATTAATTCACCCTGGAACATGAAACTCCAGGACAAAGTTGGGACACAGCCATTTTGACTGGGACTTGTCATTGCTCTGCCCGCCGAGTGTTACCTTCATTAATAAACAGGAATTTAAAATGTGAGATTTGTTATCACAGGTCAGTTCTTTAGAAGATGCCTCACCCTAGTGTACGTGTTCGGTTTGAGATGCGTCCAAGTCAAATACAGCTGAGATTTTTTGTGTCACTCTGTCCAAGTGACATATCCCATATCTATGAACAGGATCCTACATCATAGACATTAGCTACCTTTCAGTATTTCCTGCAGTTTAGATATGTCAACCCAAAATGAAGAAATGGAGATTTTTGTAATGAATCTCTAAAACTCAGCTCCTTTGAATACCTCTCTCTGCAGGGGAGATTAGTACCATTTATATGCCTGGAAATGAGCTATCAGGGAGGCCCAGAGACAGCCTTGGACTAGAAGCTGAAAAGCCTTTATTTAGACTTCCCTCATCCCTTGACAAATCACATACAAGTCTGCAAGTTGGCAACTCTATACCTGTGTGGCTGCATGTCCATGAGATTACCGTCTCTTACTGGACTGGTGAGACAAATCCTTCACCTTTGAATTCTCCTTGACTTCCATCCTCCTGAGTCATCTGTACCTACTTAACATCAGCTACCCTGTCAAACCAATACCTAGGTAGTACACAAATCCCAGCTGTGTTCTATGCCTGTAGGGTAGGTCAACATTTTAAAACAGAAAAACACCATATTCTCAATTAACTTGTTTTGATGAATGATCTGTTGCTTTTAGAACCTTCTGGACCTGCCATGAAATCTGAAACTTTCGCCCACATCTTAGCCAAGTAGCTCATGTTACCATGGTAGGGGCTTCAAAAAGAGGTCCATTTGGCCAACCCCCACTATTCATTAGAAAGCCAGTCCTTGTGTTTCAGATAATTCACACTGTCAACCCATGACAGATTTTAAATCACCATGTTTTCTGATTCTCAGCTATACTTTTTAGCTATATTTTGTACTTTCTATTTGTGTGCATTTTTAAGAAACTTCGTGAATTAGACTATAATATCCTTGATTTTTAAAAATGATATCACTTTGTTTTTAGATACTATTTCTTACTGGAATCTTAATTATATTTAACTGTTTTTGCAGCCTTGGACTAGAAGCTGAAAACCCTTTATTTAGACTTTTCTCATCCCGTGTGAATCTAATACGATTTTAGGAGGTTCTACAAACCAGAAAAATTATATATGTATATATAATTTTTAAAATATATGTGTCATGGGGTCAGGAGAATTCAGTAAGACAAAGAGTAAAAGTTAAGAGACTTTATTGGAATGAGGTAAGGTGTGGGGTTGCAGTGAGGACACCCAAGAACATCCCCCTTTGGACTCAGAGGAGATGTTGGGTTATATGTGCTTCTGAGTTTTTTGCTCATCTTTGGTGAACTTTTTACTAGGAGTGATTTGTGCTAAATGAGGAGTGATTGACAGATTCCTCTGTCTTGCCCATAATGCCTGTTTTCCATATACCCAATTCTCATTCCTGGGCTTTATATTCAATTCATGATATGTAAGTAATATAAATGAAGTCTTAGTAGGGGATTCTTCCCTCTGGTTTATTATAGGCCAGGCGTCTCTGTGCATGCTTCTCAGAATGATTGGGCAATCCTTTGGAAAACAGGTTCTTGATGTTTCCACTTCAGAAAGTTTATTCTTCTGATAGCTTCAGGGGGCAAGATGAAGGGGAGGTCCTTAGCTTCAGGTCAGCTCTACTAATCAAGGTGAGATTTGGCCTGAGTCAAGGGCCCCTAATCTATCCTACCCCCATATATGTATGTATATATAACAAATCAATAACAAAGCATCGTTAGTCATAGGCATTTTATCACTAGTGATTTCAAAGTACTTTATTAATAATCTTATAATAAATCCAGAACTTACGTCTTTATATACACTGAAATTCAGTGTAAATATGAAAATACAGTTACCTATTATATATATGTAATGCATGCGCGCGCGCACACACACACACACACACACACACACACACACATATCCTAGAAAACTCTTCCTGTAAGAGACATTCTGTAACTGTAAAATATTAACAAATAATTGATGCTGTTAGTATTGAAAAATTCATTTACAAATTTTGGAAGTTTGGTCTCTAAATTTAGAATATCTCTTTATGTTTCTCCCACTAATTCAGAGGTGGCCAAGCCAATTCAACCATAACTACTCAAGTTTCTGCTAGGATGTGACCCACGTACCTTTCTAGAACTGTAATATTTGGAGAAATACTCACATTAAATTTTTGTGAGAATTACTACAAACTCATCAAGATATGAGCCCCGGCACAAAACTGCTACTAAAATTTGGGCTAGAAAAAAAAAATACAGACAACTAAATGAAAATACCATAAAGCAAAAAGGAAAACCTTGAGAGTACAGCTTTATAACACTAATGTCACCCTGAGAGAAAAGTTAGAACTTACCAATTTTTTCCTGGTGATGATCATTGATTTTACATCATGGAAATGGTTGATTTAAGAACTGATATTTGAAAGATTCTTTTCCAACTTTCCTATTTTAGCTACAGAATTACACCTTTTTCAAGATTGCCTGAGGAAAATTATCATCATCCTAATTTAAACTTGTAGTTTTTCAGATGTCTGAGGTTAAGGTCGACTTTATTCAGAGTGATGGCTCCTTAATCTCTAAGCAGCTTCCATAAAATGGATGTACACAGCAGCTTTTATGGTGAAATCAATTGACATGTTTTTTATTTTTCATCGTTTGGTGGTAAGGTGTCTAGCATTGTTTATGTTACTAAGGCCCATACCTAAAGCTATAAATAAAATTTTGCTTTATTTTTTTTTCTTTTTTCCCCAAACAATACCCAGTTCTATACCCCTCCGTATACTGTGTACCATCACTCATCTGGAGGGCTGGGTTTCACAAGAAAATAGTGGGATAGTGGTCTCGTTCATAATCATTTAGCTTTTCAAGCTTGAACAAAATTGTATGGAAATGAAATGACTAGGAGATTAAACAAATGATATGTGATCATGAAAAAACAAACTGCAGAAGTTTAGCCTATGTCTACCCTCACAGTGCAGCAGTGACCTTGGGCCCACTGTCCCCTGATAAACATTGGTTTTCTGTGAGTCTTGAAATGGTTGGTGGAGGTGATATGCTTTCCTGGGCAAGTCATTCTGAGCATTTTTTATGTTATTGTATTGTTTTGTTCTGGCAAAGAGTGGAGAAAACTGTATCAATAGTATATTATGATTTTCCTTATATGATTCATATCACTAGCAAACCCCACCCCTTTTATATAGCAAGTGCAGGTGGTTAAATCTAATCCTATTGGGTAATCTGCGTTGGATTGTCAAACAAAATAACCCCTGGTTTACTATGGCACATGCATTCCTATTGCAATGTTCTGTTATTCCCAAATAAGCTTCCTAATATATGGAGAATCTTGCTCTGTTCATTATTTAGGTTGACAAGTGCAAAATCTCTTAGTATTGAATATTCTCAGACTTAGCCCCTCTCTCTCCCTGTTCTCTCTAGTAGGTCTTGAATGTGTGGCTTAGTCAAGGAGATGGACCAGCTGCCACTTGATTCCAGATAAGTTGCTGTGTCATTTGGTCCCTAGGTGGGTGCTGGCAGTTGACTCTGGAGGTTCAACGGACTCAGAGTCCTCTAGGATCTTTCTGCGGCCATTGGCTTCTCAAGTATGTGAATGTGATCATTCTGGATAATGATCTAGTGGTACTCAGTCCTTCCAGAGCTCTCAGCCTGCAAGTCAGAGCTCCTCCTTTTGATACCGGGGCCCCACCCTGATGCTCAGGAGGTTGCTCATGGCTTCATTTGGTTTCCATCTGCATCGCTTGCAGTTAGTCAATCTCTCCTTTCCATGGAAACCTTTTCTGTAGGATCCTGAACTCGACTTGCTCTGACTGAGCACCTCCCCACCCCTCTCCTAATGGATGTCCATGGACCTAGGAAAGCTGCTGGCCATCACCTTGTAGAAGTGTCCTGGGCTCTCCTGTGATGCTTTCTCAGGCCTTGATTCTCCTAACCACATTCACTTTTGCTTTCACTTACTGACAGCAACTTTAGCCAGTGGGTGTGGCGGGCAGCCTATGAGGTTAACTCTCTTTCAGATCCTAAAGGAGACACCAGGGTACACTCTCTTCTATCCAATTTGCCACCTCTCCCTCCAGCACAGTAGCAGGCAGTACCAAGATACAACCATCTCTCCACTCAAGTTCCTCGTCTCTGCTCTCCTTTCCCGGAGGGCAAGAAGGGGTAGAAACCCTATTTCTCCTCTACTCTGGGTTACATGATCTGGTCAGGCAGATTTTTATCATTTGATATGTTCCGTTGAATTAAAGGAATTTAGGTAAATCCTGGATTTCAAGACCTTTCTATTGCTGTGAGGAATTGCTTTGATGCTTAAAGCCAACCAATGTCCTCTTTGTTCTAGGATGAATAGATCCCTTCTTTCCTGGGGTAGTATGTTTCCTGTGAGTCCTTGAAGGTGAATAACATGGAGAGGAAAAACTTTCAGGAAAAAAATAAAAGCACATCATTCTCATATTTCCCTGAAATCATCCTTATGTGTTAAGTGCATGCATGTAATGTCTCACTGAGATTCACACTGACTTAAAATACTGGTCTTTATTGTGTAGATGGAAACACAGAGGATTAAAGGGTATAGTGAACTTGGACCAAGTAACACAGTGGTCATAGGAAGAGCAAGTTCTGAATGCAGATATGAGAACCCCAGAGAACATATGCTCATCAATCTGACAATGCCTTTTTGACAGCAGTTATCTAGAATATCTGTTTGAGAAGTTGAGAACTATTTCAAAACACTGACAGATTTGATCTGGGGGTGAGGGAGAGGCGGTAGGAATATGTATTTGAGAACACAACCTTCAGGCATCTTGAGGAGCCCACTGCAGCCTGACCATGTACAATAAGTTTTCTTCTTTATGCAATGCTCAACCAGTTGTCCAAAATGCCTTATTCTTTACCATAGCAACCCAGGCACTGTACTCGAAAATATCAAAAATCTTTCTGCCCTTTTACTTATATTTAAAATACTAATTTAATTATTGACTTTATTCATTTAAAAAACTGTGACATAGACAGAAGTTTTGCTAAAATCACTTAGCAAGTTATTTTTATAATTGGATTTTGAATAAAATCCCCTTAAGGATCAGTATGAAGATTCTAGAGACTAATTTAGCATTAGACTTTTGTAAAAGATTTCAGCCTGTCTGCCATTCCCAGACTAATTTCATTTCAGCAGAGTTGTTTATGTGCATATAAAGCTATCATTTTTTAAAAGTGAACATTCTTCTTTAGAATATAGATATTAGTCTAGTAAACTCAAATTTTTCATAAAAACTAAGAAGTATTTCAGTGGCATCAATAAATGTATACCCTTAAAATTACAACTGGTGAAGGCTGGAACAGGTAATCTGCCTTTTGACACTTTAAGACTATTCTGATTTTGAGCATGAGATGTCATGCTCTAGGTCTAGAATTAACCAGAATATTTTGTGTAATATCATTATTTTTATGACTAGTTAAATTTTCTTTCAGCAATAAAAGAACACAAGTAATTGTGCTATGTATGCAGCATTGAACTTGAATTTGACCTCGAATGATGGGAAGGCTTCAAATTCATTGTGGTGATGATAATGTAGATAAAATAGTCAGGAAGAAAGAGCTGGCATAGTTAGGAAACATAGATTACCCCAACAAATCTAAGGCATGGGACCCTTATAGACACAGATTAAATGCTCTTAATAAAGAATGCTTGGTTTCTCTCTAGTGTATTGTATTCTTCCAAGTGTCTAAAATTGATGATTTGATGATGCCTGCTAATATCTCCCTCGTACTGAGGTTAACTGGAGCATTGGATGGTATGATTACTAGGCTGTCTTGTGTTCAACAGTATTCTTCATTGATTTGGTCTAGAAGATTAAAGTGCTCTCAATGGTGTAGCACCCTGCACCACTGGACAGCTATTAGAGAAGTGCCCTTGGAAAACCCTGAATTTTATCAAGGACTGGGAATGACTGATTAATTTTTAAAGTACCTGCTTCTATAAATCTAAATTGCCATTCCCAGACTAATTTCATTTCAGCAGAGTTGTTTATGTGCATATAAAGGTATCATTTTTTAAAAGTGAAAATTCCAATACATGTCCAACTCTGTTGGCAAACCTCAAAATTAAAAAGAAAATTTCTTTGTAATTTTAAATTATGCTTCCTCAGTAGCCATAAATCTCAATGCAGTTTTCTGGGCATAAGCTACAGATATTGATCAGTATCTTGGTCCTCTCCAGCTGAGTTAAATATCATAGAAACATTAATATTGAAAACTAGATAGATAAAATTGTAGAAAACTTATTTTACTTGACCCAATGACACTAGCGTCTTTCCTTTATGTAATGCCACAGGAAAATGAAATCAAATGTTAGAATACATCTAGCTACTTTAGTAGAGTATGTAATATTATTACATTTTGAGCAATTCATAAATTAATTTATTCAAGCAATTATGCCGAAATTTAAACAATATGACTAGTAGGACTATTTTAGTGTAGAACATTTTTAATCATAGAGTAGAGGTTGAATAATCTTATTAAAGTTGAATAATCTTAGTTAAATATCATGGTTTGTGAGCTACATTCCCTAAGACAGAGATAAATATTAACAATAAGGGTTAATACTTCATAGTTTTTGTGTCTGCATCTGTAAAAAGAACTTAATTCCACCTGTCAATCAGTGACAGAGTCAGCTAAGCTGGCCAATGAGATAGCTTCAATGTTATACCATAGAATTTAGAGGAATTCATTCCTGAGTCCCATGGTACTGATTCTTCTGACAGTCAGCAGTCTGTTGAATTCCACAGAATAAACTTTATTTTAAAATTTACGTCAGCTTAGTTTCCTCATCTGAAAAATTGGCTAAAAATTAACATTGGATGGAAGATTTATTGTGAAGCCAAGGAAGATTAAACTTCGGGGTTCCATTTGCAAGAGCTCACACAACATGCTCACATTGTTCCTGTCTAAGGGCTCTTGGGTTCCTTGTCACTGCTCAGCCAAGAACTGAAGAACAGGACACAAAGACATCAAGCAAGCAGGTAGGTTTACTGTGAAAGCAACAGTGAGAGACAAGAGTTCTCCAAAGTGAAGGGGCTTCAGAGCCAGGGACCCAGTGGGGAAGTTTTGGCTTGTTCTTTTTATGGTGCCTGCAGTTTCCTCCTTTCTTCTCTCCTCCTCTCTCCCCATGTCCACTTCTGTATTTGAGTTTTTCTATTGGACCTCCATTTGGAGCACCAGTATGGAAGTGTCTGTCTCACTGGGTCCCCCGTTGGTGTCCACTGAGCAATTTCATCAACAGGAAGTTGACCACATTGGAGGACCCTCTCCACTTTCCTTTGGTATGGACCTACCCCTGGCTTTACGCTCACCATCTTTCTCTGTTTGCTTAAGCCCTTCTCCATCTCCCTCATCATCACCATGTTTTTCCAAAAAATCTGTTGAATTGAACAGTAATACGTTGAAGTCTCGGATATTCTACAAAGCCCAGCCCCACAGACCTGAGTCTACTTCCGTACATATTTCATAAGGATGCTGAGGAGTCAATGGGATCATGAGGAGCACCTTGCCCAACACTGTGCACACTCTGTGCTCCATATGAATCAGCATGATTTTAACCACCCTTCAGTGTATGGCTCCAAGAAATTCATGAAGCAACATGTCTCTTCTGTATAGCAACTGTCACTGCATGGATCACTCAGCACTGTTGGCACTTCCGTGCCTGGTTTTATTTCCAGAAGGGAAAATCTACGTTTATCTTGTCTTTCAACTCCAGTCCCTAAAATGGTGCATGACACACTGAGACACTCAATAAATGCTTATTATATCAATGAATATTAAGCATGTTTAGCATTTCAGAATGATATTCAGATTATGAAATAAAATACATTGGGAACTGACGTTGTTACTTTAGAGATGATATTATCCCTTACTTGTGCAATTAATTATGACTTACTTTTTATATTGTCCTTCAATCTGCAATAATCTAACAAAAAATTGAATCTTAAATTTTTGTAAAGTTTTTTTTTATTATTATTATTATTTTGTAAGGACCAGGGTCATTCCTGTCAGAAATAAGCTGTATTGCAGTGATCCAGGAGAATACTATTAGTAGAAAAAATATAATTAAATACTCATACAAGTAATTATTTTCTTCCAGTTGACTTATTTGCTGTCCCCAAATGGGTGTTAATGATGATATTGGACTAACCCTATGTGACAGCATCTGCTGCCTCTTCACACCTCTCATTTGCCACTCTCTGTATACACACAAGAACATTCAGCTTAAGGTTACAGAAAATCTGCTCAGTTTGATAATGTCAACCCATCACATTTCGGTTAAGCAGACATCAAGTCAAATGATGCATGTCACAGAGGCATAAATATTATGTCCATGGAGAGCAGATTTCTAGCCATAAATGCATAGAATCTTCTGGCTTGTAAACTTGAAATACATGCTTAAATTTTGCCAGTGAGATGAAACTGTTGTAAAAATAACACATATTAAATTATCGAATTTTTAACTTACTTGGAAACAAGACCTTTCCAAAACATGTATTTTTTTTTCATTAAAAATGCCTTTACCTTAAAGTCATTATCTTAACAGCAACAACAAAAAATCATCCTTCTATAAAAATCAGACATCATTTTTTTATAAGAAGGATATTTCCAGTTGCAGATGTATCCTTTTATCTCAGGATTCTTTCAAAAATGAAATTAACCCATCCTTATTCTCAGGGTTAGTTCAAGGTAATTTGAAACCTTTATAAGCTGAAAATCATTACACAATTGAACTTCATCCCAGGAAAAGTTTTTCTGGCAGAATTGCCATATAATGACATTGATCGGGATCAGGATCAATGTCATTCCAAGAAAGGAAAGAAAATGTTCCCTTACATTGGGAAGGAACTTGGTAAAACTTGTTGAAGTTCCAGTATGGAATGCAATACCTTATTCACTATATTTCTGATCTTATAAAATATCTGGGGTAAATGGGTTATGTATAGAAGACACTGTATAAATGTTCCCTGCTCTTAATGAGAATCAGTGAGCAAGGCTGCGGGACTTTTGAGAGAGAGTGGTTCTCTTATCCTTTCCCTGTCCTCTGCTTTTAACTAGTATCACAAACGCTTTGATAAGGGTGCTTCCTTTTACCATTTGAAGAATGCTTATCTTGAAAATGCAGATCCTCAGATGAAGACTCAGGTATGGGTAGTTCATCTGGGAGTTGCAGGAAACATCATGGGGATCCAGAGAAGGCAGATGGGGAAGGGAGGACAGGAAGGGAAGATACTTAGTGAAAGCAGCAGAGAACAAGGGCACCTGGAGCTCAGCCTCCTGGGGACACTTGAACCAGGCTGGCATGGGTGCCTAGGAGCGATGTCACCTGCAGGACAAGCAGTGGGGGCAGCTCCACATCGAATCAAATTAGCCTGTGGGTGTTTCCATGAGGGCTGCTCTATGAGTGTCAATTCCATGACTTATCTAGGCTGACACGCAGGTAGCAAAGTGATCTTCTGTGACAAGAGTCCTGGGGAGAAGTGCCGAGGCTGGCTGCCTTCAGAAGTTAAGCAGAGTTGGAGGATGTCACCAAGGTGTGGGGGTAACAGGAGTGGAGAACCATCAGCCTCTGCCACAGCAATTTTGATTGTGGACTATTCTTCTGGAATATATTATAAGGCTCCTCTTCTTAATATAATCATGCTTCTTAATATAATAACTCTTCTGGAATATATTATAAGGCTCCTCTTCTTAATATAGTAATGCTTCTCTTATTCTGGACTAGTGACTAGAAAGTGTTTTAAAGAATATTTTTACATTTTGACAGACCATTTTTTTGACATAGTAGCTAAATAGGTACTTCAGAAACCTGCCTCAGATCAGATGGCCCTTCTTTCCCTTTCCATACCCTGAAACCAGTGTTTCAGAAGCAGTTGCAGCTCAGCCTGGCTCATCTGTTTCCTGAGGACCAGTCTCAGCCAAGCCAAGGCCACTCAGAGCCCCGACATCTCCTCTCCCAGGACCCCCTGCTGATTCACTCCCTAGAGACTCCCTTTTCCTTTTGCTTAAGGTACAGACCAGGGGACTGCCTCCCACTCTGGGGTAAACTCTTGGAATCACAAGCTACCCAGTGACTCTCACCCCATAAAACAGCAGTTCTATTAAATTGCATTATGTAAAAATGGGATTTGTACTAGAGTTGTTTTATAGGAGGTTGGTTTATATCGTCAACTGTTTCACTGAAAATCTGGGCTGTGATAAGTCACCCATAAAACCAGTGGAATAAAACTCGGGGAGTGGCTGTTGTGAAGTTCTTCCAAGGCTCATAAACTGGGCTCTGTGCTTCAACAATTCTGATATTGCTCACAAGAACTTGAACCATCATCAGTGCTACACTTTAATTTGATTTGGGGAGATTTTCATTTTTAACTTTCCTTCCATGACCCCCCCTGCCTTTTATCTAAAAGGATTGGTAAACTTGACCTATTGTTCCTCTTCATATTGGATCAGAGAAGAATCCAAATAAATCTTATTCTGTTAACAGACAGGAAGAAGTGTAAAGAGGTTCTTGAATAGGAAACTTGACACTGTTGTAATTATATCAAAACAAGAGCTAGTATTTGCTGAATGTGTGTATGGTTTCAAACATCACGTTGACTTACGCCTCTATCCTTTGTATTCATCACCTCACTTACCTTTCGTGACCATCACGTGAAATGCTGCTGTAATTATCCTTATTCCTTAAGGAGAAAACTGAGGCTCAGGGAAATGAATAACTCCAGAAGATCAGAGTTGGGAATCAAACTCAAGTTTCTCTACAAGAAATTATGCTTTTAAGCACTCCAATCTGTTGTCCTGTGAAATAACATGTGTCTTTGTGAAAAAAAAAATACTGAGGCACAATTGATTTTTGGTGGAAAATGTCATCTTCGTGTTGCCTCTGGGTGAGGGGTTGAGACTGAGGGAAGGAACAGGAGAGAACTTCTGGCGTGGGTGAAATGCAACATCATTATAAAACACAGTTATTGCAGACCGTAGGGGTGAATGCAGTGGTAACACCTCAGGTCCACACATTGAAGGGAATTATTCAGGCACGTCTCCTGGAGTGTTGTTCCCCCACCTCCCTTCTGGTCACAGCCTCTGAGTGGAAGCAGCCAGTCCCTTCTCTTGCCTTCCTTCCAAGTCTTCTGATTTTGAAAAAGAAGGTTTTCTAACACTTAAAATGTGACTCATGCAACCAAGGAACTGAACAACATAAATTTGATTAATTTTAAATTTAAACAGCTCTGTACCTAGTTAACATGTTAAACAACAAAATTTTAGGAGAATGAGTCAGAAATTCACAGGGGCTAAGATACAAATAATGGGAAACAAGAGTCCTAGTCGCACAGGAGCTCTCTTTAATGCCAGCCCTGCCTCTGCCCTTCTTGTGATTTGAAGGTGTGAAATAATAAATTGCACGTGCTTCTATCTCTGCAAATGATTGGTCTCCAGAATTTTACTCTTAAAAGTACTATTGATGAAGTAAAACAATCTTTGTACTACTATCTGTGAAAAGAAGTATAAAACAGAGATGTATGGGCTCAGGTTACTCTTTACTGTACTTGTTTCCATTTCTCTAAAAACATATAATTAGTTAGTAAAAACAAATAGCTAATGATAGCAAACCTTTCTGTCTTTATAAGAATGGAATTCATATAAATTGACACAGCATTAGCACCTTCAGGCCACCAGGACAGGAGGAGGCAGAGGACTAGAAAATGAGGTTTCTCTTTTTCTAGGAATGACCACATTAATTTTCAAAATGCTCAGATAATGATGTGTCAGTAGTCATCATTTTGCATAATTCATGATATAATGATGTTTTTTGCACCCTGGATTACTAAAAGAAGCTTTCCAAAGAACGTTTCACCACATCGTGACCAATAATGTCACAGTTAATGATTTGGCATTTGCTAAAATACTTTCATATCCTGGCTGGTAGTGTCAGTCTAGTAGGCTGGCATTATTTTTACAATAGAAGTTATGACGATAAGACAAGTACTCTCTACAGATCATCGCTGATAGAATTTTAGATATGGAGGGAACCTCAGAGGCCATCTAGTACAGCCTCCTAATTTTACAGGTGAAGAAACAAAAGCCCAAGAGAGGAAAAGTGATTTATTCAAGGTGATGACACCTAATTAGTGGCCTAGCAGAGACAAGATCCCGGGTCTCCAAGTCCCCAAAGATTGCTGACAGTGAGCCAACACCAATACATCTTGCAATTCTGACTTTTCCTCTTCCAGTGACATCTCAATTTTCATTTATATACTTTATAATTCTGAAGGAATTAACAACTTTGTTAAGATAAAATTTCATATATTTAAATGTTTCTTTTTGACTTGGGCATACAGCAACAGGGGTATAAGATGTTTATCACTGATGAAGATTTCAAAAAACTAGGGATGCAACCTCAAAATGTAATGGCTTCTAGTAACAATTTTAGATAGTTTCAACATCAGTTTGTGCAAAACAATTTGAAGTTGTTTTGTATCTTTCACCGATATTACTGTTTAAAGTAGAGTATTTGCAGAAAGAGAAATGCTTGGATTTAGATAGGTCAGGCTCAAGTCTCAGCTACAACCTTTTCTTAACTGCTCAGGGCTTAGTATTTCTTGGTATAAAAATATGAAAGTTATATTACATTTACAAAGCAAATAGTACAGTGCTTGACATATAAAGTTAATAAACGCATAGTAAAACTTAATCATTACTTGTTTTATTTATTATCTAATATGCTTTCACATTTGAATCGATATTCTGATTAATTCTTACATCATCATTAAAGTAGTTGATAAAATATCAACTATATAATGTAGAATGTATAATTATATATATATATATATGATTAATAATAGCAAAATTTTGTTACCTAGAATTTTTTTAAACATCTTAAAAAATTAAAATAAAAATCTTAGTTATAAGCATTTGAGGAAATTTGTCTGAGATTTGGGATTATTAGAAGCTAAAAGAGCTGCCAGATACAGAATCTTAGTAGAAATGACTTGGAACTGAACAGAGAATATGAGATTAGATTTCACTTCTTGTATTCTCACTATCTTCCTCCTGGGCTTTCAGTATTTTCCAGAATTTACTCCCATAGAGTGAACAACCAGCGTCTGATCTAGAGCTTATGTCTGAGGTTTGATTAGACATTGCCATTGGACCGTATCACTACAAGTATTTTCTGTACAGAAGATCTAGCTCTCCTTTCTACAACATTAACTCCTTTGGGACATTGGTTTCTTTGGGATTTTCCTTTCCCTAGATCTCACAATTTCCTCTCTTTGTGTCCTTCCTAATAAAGCTCACACATAAGTCAATAACTGAAACAATTCATATGGAGACCAAATATAATTATTTTCAGTTTTAGATCCTCAATCTGACCCTCAATCTGCTGGACATTAGGATTATTGGTTATCTTATAGATCTGGAATCTGAATCCATAAGAATCAATACTTTGATTAAGAAAAAGTTTCATGGAATTAAATATTTTCTTTATGATTTTATTTCTTCTTTCTGTATTCTTACCAATCAGATAAAGGGCCCAGGATGCCATATATAAAATCCCAGGTACAATATAAAAATGAGCATCAGTTCCATGAAACTGCTCAACATATAGCAGCTTACTGAGTTACTGAAATAAAATAATGTGTGAAAGCACATTTAACACAATATTAATTTTAGAACAGCAAATGTGATTAGAACTTTAGGTAACTTAATGTCTCCCCAAAGACTGTGTTTTTTTGTGACATAACAAAGAAGAGTTACATTGCTGAATGTACATTTTCCTCAATTTAATTCAAAGTATTTGAAAATTAAGTTTTTAATTAATTTAAGGAAAAGACAGCAATGCCTTTATTATTGATACCTCCTCAGTGCCCAGTGTGAATCCAGGTTCATGATTTTGTTTCAACAACTTATGGAGAGAAGGAGGACAAAAGAAGGAAAGAAGGGGTCTTTTTACAGCATGCCAAGAGACAGAGGTAGGGCTTTTATTTGTGAATCTTGACCTCTAATTCTGTACCTAATGCCTACTTTTTAATGCTTAAGTTATCTAGAAGGGGTAAATAGCAAGTCATTTTTTCTACATGTTGCTATGAGCAGACACTTCTGGGGTAATAACACAAATAAAACTATTTTCTAGATATCCACAGACTAGTAAGAGGACAGATGTGTGACTTGATTTTTCATTGCTGTTATCAAAGTAGCAGATAAGGACAATTTAGAGGAGGAAAAGTTTGTTCCAGACATACAGTAAAAGAATTTCAGTCATTGGTTAGCCAATTCCCTTGTTGTGTGCCTGAGGCAAGACAGAACTTCATGGCAGAGGGAGGGTGAAAGAAAGCTGCTCAGTTCATGGTAGTTAGGAAGAAGAGAGTGTGTGTGCATGAGGAACCTCAGGGTACAACCCTAGGGATGGACTACCTCCAGCCACACCCTGCCTGCTTCCAGTTGTAACACCCACTAATCCATTAAATTACTAATCCATCAGAAGATTAATCCATTGATGAGATTATAGCTCTCATCATCTAATTATTTTACCTCTGAACATGGCAATATTTCCTAACATGAATTCAAATCATAATAACTGAATACTTTCCAAATTTCTATAAACTTCTGTAAGTATTATAGTTCTATAATCTTCTGTAAGTATCATATCATATGCTATAGTTAAATGATGGAAGGAGCCTGGAAAATGGTATTAGGAAAAATAAACTTGGAATTTCTGGAGGTACATTTTGAATATCTAATAGGAATTTGATAGTTAAGCTAAAAGGAAAGCATAGCAGATGAAAATAGTGGCAACTGGAATAGTTAAGAGGTCTCACGCACAGGCTCTGTGTGCGAGGTAACATGTAAATAAATGCACATGCCCATTGCTGTATATACTATGAGTGTGTATTTATTAACTTTATATGTCAAGCATTAACCCTAACCCTAACCCAACCTTCCTCACATGTATCACTCAATTGAGAAAATAAGAGTGAGAAGGTAATTTAGTCAACTTTCCATCCCTATAATGAAATACCTGTCACAGTCTATTTATACAGTCAAAGAGATTTATTTAGCTACTATTTTGAAATTTTAAAGTCAAAGTTAAGACTAACCCCTTGGTTTAGCTTCTGGTGAGGGTGATGGATGGTACACATCATGGTAGGAGAATAAGTAAGAGCAGACAGATTGACGGGTAGGGTTAGGGCCATATAGTCACTTTAGACAGCATCCGCCTAAGACATTAGGGTTTGTCCCTAGACCCAGCCTCTAAAAGTTCCTGGCACCTTCAAGCAGTGCCACCTTAGGATCAAGACTTTAGGACATGGACCAATGTGGCTCACTACCCACATCAGAAGACTTGGTTCAGATGACAATTACAATATTGTCTGGTGCTCACAACTTTCCAGCCACCAGCATTAATGCTTTATACACACTCACTTAGTGAAAACATGAACACACACACTCACCTGTCACCTCTAGGCCGTGATGAACACCCTGAAGCATAAATGATGTAGGCACTTTGCTCTTGTCACATAACTGGGAACAGGGGCAAGAGTTGGAACCAGCCAGTCCGTGGAGAGTCCTCTATTCCGTGCCACAGTGTCCAGACCAGAGAGATACAAAACATGCTAATGACAACCTTGCTCACATGTATCAGCATCTAACTGTGGGAAGTGAGTAGAATTGCTGTGACAGTTCTTCCTGGGACAGATTTTGTAGCTCAAGATGACAAAAAAAGGTCCTTGATGAAACATTTCAAGGGGTAGCAGGAATATCAAGCCCTAGTCACTAACTTAGATGAGACCTGAGACAGGGATGAGGCAGTAGCACTTTTGTGTCTAGTTTGATGGACAAGTGAGAAGGAGAAGTCTGGTTTTTCTCACTGAACCTCCACGGATAATGTTTACTATAAGCCTAGGTGGAATGCGGAGGGATGAAACATTGGCAATCTAAATGAGATAAAAATGTGCCTGTGCATCCCCACTCTTATTTCAGTTCTTATAATGTATCAAAGAAAGATGGGTAAAGAAAGTAAGTAAAATAGCAGTCATAATAAAGAATCCTTATGAGTAAAAAGGACAAACCTAGCTCTTAGACTTTGGAGTTTATTACCAAATAGAAATAATGCAAAATGTAACATGTATATATATATATCTTACATCCAAAGACTGATTTACATAATGTAGAATGGCTTGTGGGCAGTGATAATGGTAAACCCTGTGAACATCTGTTAAACATTTAAAAACCATATTCATTCCATCAGTATCGGTAGCCAGAACATAATATACTTTGGCACAAATTGTTCTTTTGAACATCTCTTTAGGGGCTGGTAGAATTGTATGCATGACTTTATTTGGGGTCCTCACTTTTTTAAAGGATATTTCCAATCAGAGCTCTCACATGAGTAAAGGAGCCATTAAGTACACTCACCGTCATGATCATGCTAAGGTGTTAGTCAGCCTTTTGTCGCTGTGACCAGTACCTGACAAGAAAAACTTAGGGGAGGAAAAGTTCAGTATGACGCACAGTTTCAGAGGTTTCAGTCCCTGGTCAACTGGCTCCATTGCTCTGGGCCTGAGGTGAAGGAGAGCATCATGGCGGGAAGATGTGGTGGAGGAGAGCTACTCAGCACATGATACCCAGGGACACAGAGAGCGCACTGGTGAGAAGGCAGGGATGAAGCACAATCCCCAAGGGCAGCCCCCCTGTGGCCCATGTCGTCCAGCCATGCCACATTTGCCCAAGTCACCACCCAGGGATCCCTCTAAATTATTAGTCCATCAAATGGATTAATCCACCGAAGTGCTTGCAGTTCTCATAATCTATTCATTTCACCCCTGAACATTCCTTCATTTTCTAACACATAAACTTTTCAGAAGAAACCTCATACCCATACCATAAGATCACACTTCTAGAACATGTCCTCTGTCTCTACCTGTTATATGACAGAAGAATAAAGAGGGGCCATATGCTGGTCTGGAAATGAATTGTGGCATGTGCTTCTGGTTATTCTTACAAGATGTTGTACTATCACTTTTATTTAACACAATAAAGATATCACATGTTCATCCAAACCCTAATTTTTATTACCTTGTAAAAAGTAACTAGTTGGATCTCAAGGAACAGTTTTATTTTTTCTTTAATAAACAACTGGATAATTTTCCAGGTGTGGTGGTACACACCTGTAATCCCAGAAGCTCAGGAGATTGAGACACTAAAATCATGAGTTCTAGGTCAGCCTCTGAAACTAAGCAAGAACCTAACTTTAAATAAAATATACAAGAGGGTTAGAGATGTTCCTCTATGGCTCAATTATTAAGTGCCCCTGGATTCAATTCTCAGTGCCAAAGGAAAAAAAATGGATAATTTCTGCATATTTCATTTTGATATCCATAGAGAGTTCTCATCTCAGATATAAAATAATTCACCAAGTGGGCTTTAAGTTGGTAGGATTATGTAAAATAACCTAAATGTTCCCTTGTCATGATGATACTTTTTATTAGTGATTGATCAATCAATTTCTGGCTAGAAAAGAAAAAATAAGGAATCCTATTACTGATTTTTTTTCATTAGTAGATGTAGAAAAAAGAATCTAAAAGTATAAGAACACTTTTTGAGGGAGAAAAAATAAATGGCTTTAAAAAGGCACTTTGAAAGCTAAAAATTACTTCAGATATCTAGCAATACTGTTTAAAGTTTACATCATGCGTTTAAACAAAATGAAGAACAATGAAATAAACCAAAGAGACTTAGATAAAAATACAAGTCCAAACACCCATGAGTAGTAGAAAACAGAAAGTACATCAAATAATGTCAAATAAAAATAAATCTGTTTTCATTTGCCAGGTATATAGAGAAAGATGCTGGAAAACATATAGCACCTGAGAGGAATTTTCTAAACTAACAAGTACAATTATTTTACTTACATAGACTCTTTAAATTGAAAAAAAAATCTTGTTAAAGGTCTACACTGCAGGGGACTGTCAACTTGATTGCTGTTTATAAACCAAGTATCAATGGAAATTCTCGAAAACATAGATACTGAGATGAAGACTCAGCATTCATCTTGGAAACTAAATTTGAGTATCTATCTATAACCAGCTCAGAAGCTTCTTCTTGCAGGTCTACTAAGCGACTGGGGAATTACAGCATTGTCAGTGCCCACACACATTCAGGCTTTGACCTGGTGGAATGCATGTTTCCTGACCTGGTATTGTCCTGTCCTGTCTCTTGTCCTCCCCACGTGTGATGAGAACTACAGCAGCAAACTGGCTCCTCTGAAGTGACACTCTATCTCCTCATTCAGTCACTTAATCTGGAGGTCACTGTTAGCATGTGTGTGTGTGTGTGTGTGTGTGTGTGTGAGGGGGGTACTGGCAGGTTGAGCCCAGACACTTTCTACCTCTGAGCTCTATTCTCAACTCTTTTTATTTTCTTTGGAGACTGGGTCTTCCTAAATTGCCCAGGCTGGCCTCTGTCTACCAAGTAGCTGGGATTATATGCATGTGGTACAAAACTGGCATGTTTTAAACAATCTTATAAAGTCTGCTCCAGGGAGACCCCATCACATTGATGAACTGGAAACGTCATCCTGGAAACACTGTGGATGGCAGGTTGAGAGGGGACAGTAACATTGACTGAGACAGGGATGCAAATGAGGACATAATTTGTAGTAATCTTGATGAGAAACGGTGACAGGAAGTTTTGGCTGCAGTACAGTGAAATAGTGGGGGATTCTGAATTGCTTTTTCATTTCTCATTTTCCTCACTTTTCTATAATGAGCACACATTCATTGCATTATTTTAGGAAATGCTACTTTTGAAACAAAATATAGTCATTTTCATTGAATTCTTTTGCTAGTTATTTAAACCTAAATGGATGAAAAAGGCAGCCAACCAAACCAGATCTGAAGTCTGAGTCCAATTTTATAAAATATCCTTTTTGGAGAGAGCTGGGCTGGGGAAGGGAGAAAAAAAAATGAGGAAAAGAAAAATTACAGGAAGATAGACAAAAGCATTACCTTGGCTAACTCTTATTGATACTGTAAGTAATTTGTATTTTTTTCTTCTTCTTTTCTAATACAGAAAATTCAATTAATGAGAATTTTTAAGTAATGAGGAAATCGGGTCTAAATTATTTTTAAAATGTGTTGATGAGTTCCTAAATCAAGTATTAATAAAAATAACCAGTAGAAGGCAGAGAGCAGGCCCCAGAAACACAGAAAGGATCAAACTGGTGAAAGTTTGTGATTGTTGACTACTCAGGGATGATAAAGAGGGCAGAGGCATCTATGACAGCTCTTAGGTTTTGGGCTGATGACATGGCACAACTGCTGAAGAAATCAGCAATACAGGAGAAGGCTTGGCATAAATTGCAGGTTAGAGTTGCTGCAGCTGAAGGGGAGGTTGGCTGTGACAGCATCCATCCTCAGGGGAGATGTGGATTGTAACACTGACACAGTTCAGAACTGTCATCCCGGGTGACAGTAAAGAGAAAATTGACTTTATTTATCATTATTATTTTACATTTCCCACAATTCATATGCTCTGTCTTTGCTCCAGAAGGGAACTGCTTGTCTATATCAATGTTTGTCTGGGTGGAAAGTGTTGGAAGTCTACAGGATTCCTTTAGAGAAGTACAAAGTGTGGATATTGCTATTGTCTGGATATGAAGTGTCCCCAGTCTTCTATGTTAATGTAGGAAGGTTCTGAGATGAAATACTAGATCATGTGTGCCTTAGCCTAACTCGATAGACTAATGGGACAATAACTCTAGGCAGGTGGGGCATGGCTGCAAGAGGTGGGTCACCCAGGACAAGTCCTGGAAGAGTTCAACTTTCCTATGTCCCTCCCCTCCTCCCTCCTCCTCCTCCTCCTCCTTTTCTTCTTCCTCTTCTCTCTCTCTCTCTCTCTCTCTCTCTCTCTCTCTCTCTCTCTCTCTCTCTCTCTCTCCTTCCTGGCTGCCATGAGTGGAGCAGGGCTTCTCCACCATGCCCTTCTGCCAAGGTGTTCAGCCTCAACTTGAGTCCAGAGCAATGGGCTCAGCCAACCATGGGCTAAACCTCTTTAATCTTGAACTGAAAACAAAGCTTTCCTCCCCTAAGTTGTCCTTGTCAGGTTTTTTGGTCACAGAAATGAAAAGCTCTCAACACAGGGCTCTACCTGGGGTCGGGGGGTGGGGACCCAAACCACCAGGAGATAACTGGAGATAAGGATCTGATACAGATGAGAGAGGGCGAATTAAATGATAATCGCTAATGGAATAATTTAGTAACATAAATGGCTTAAATAAAACCCCAAACAACCTAACTTTTCTAGGTGACTAACTTAGACATATTCTTTAAACTCATTGGTTTCCAGTCATCTTACCTGTTGTATGTGGACAATAATAGTAGAAAACCAGAGTTATAATAAAGGTTACTTATATTAATATATGAAAAGGACTTAGAAAACAGTCTTGATAAAAGCAAATGTAAATGCTGGGTGACATTACATTTTCACTTGATTTTTTATTTCTACAAATAGGTTTTTCATGCATTAGTCCAACACCAGTAATCTTGCTGAAATTCCAGATCTATTCAGTGTGAGTACTATAGCATTATTCTCTTATGGAAATATTACCAACATTAATTCCTGTCGTAGATAGATGTGATTCACACTTCATCTCTTATGCAATTTCCTTATTGTTTCATCATTTTCCTATGGTTCTATTCTATAAATAATGAATACAGCATTTTAATGATTCTTGTAAATAGAGACAATATTTTTTTGCTTATGAAGCACAAGGAAAAATTTTATTCACAATATTTTATTTCTGTCATTGGACTTGAGATTAATAGCACAATTTCTCATCCACAAAGCTTATTGTGGATTGTAAAATGAATTTGATCTCCTTTCTGATTGGTTGAGAAGAGGATTTTAATCTTATATAATTATCTTTAGGATCACACATGCATCAGTATAATAAAACTCTCTATTAGGTCACTGAACCATTTTACACAATTTTAAAAAGATTAATATTCATAAAAATTTATATCTCTCAGCCTATCTCCTCATAGTAGACTTTCTTAAGGAAAAACAGAAGGCTAGCACTCAATAATGGAAGTAGTGAATAGGATTAATTCAGTAGTCACGTTACCACATTTTTACCCTCATCTCAATAAAAAGGCAGGTGACAAAATCTGAAAAAAATAATTTTGGCTTATAAGAATGTTAAAAAAAAAGTCTAAGGATCTCTATCCATTGGTACACAAATTTGCTTGTTTGTCTTAAGCCATAACTTTTTTTTCAAAGAAAATCTTCCTCAAGGGCCTGATTTTTAAGATCAATAACTACTATAGAGGACAGTCACTGGTATTGGGGTAGCAAATTCATGACCTGGCTCCCAAAGCTTTGCCGTGGCAGCCCTCCTGCTCCAGGTAGTGGTTTGAGGGACAGCATCCCAGGCTAAACCCTGCCTGGTAGAGAGACCTAGAGAAGCAGGGTTACAGCCAGAGCTGCATGTGGTGACCTGATAGAATGCAGTGAGCTATCCTTAGAGGAAGAATATGCAGTGACATAAAACCTTTTACTTTTATGCAGTCATAGCTGTGGAAGCTCCACCTCCCAGCACTGCTACTACTACATCCGGTGTTCATCTTTTGATATTAAACTTCCATATTAAGAATTCACTTTTTAACTCATAAAGATTTTCATTTTTAATGTAGGAAAAAATCTCACTCTGAAAATTTAAAAATGAGACACATACAATCAAAATTTAAACTAGTTTGGTTGCAGTTCCTACTCTTGAATACTTTTTTTTCTTTTCAAAATCATTACTGCTCACCTTTTATTCCTCTCAAAAGGTAAATAAAGTTCAACCTCATTCAGCAGGTAAAGGTTAAATATGAATATTTTTGTTATGCTTTACTAAATCAGCAAGCACACAGCATCTCTCAGGTATTCCACAAACATAAATAGAGAAATAAACATTTATGAAATGGAAAAATAAAAAAAAAGATAAAATGCATTTTTCCAAAAGAAGACCTTCATTGAAAACAAAAGATTAAATGAGTCTTTCTCAAATTTTAAGAATTAATACTGTTGAATTTTGACATAATAAAAATTTAGATTAGACTTAGTGTATTGCAACTGGCAGGTACTTCAAACCAAAGTATTGAACCTAGGGATACTCTAGGTCCTAAAACTAATGCAGGGAAGAGTACAAATTTTTCTGGCGTTAGAAATTTTGTTGTAATGAGGAAGTGTCACAAGGTTCGCTGTATTTCAGAGTATGCCTGGCAGGAGCAGAGAGCCATTAATGTTACCCTTGATCAATCTCAAGGGCAAACACATTTTTGACTGAAGAGTAATCTGGCACCTGTCTAGAAATTTTCTGATCCTATCTTACACACTTCTAGGAAATATCCCATCACATTTCTCCATGTTAATCAGTGTATTAAATTAGCTTACAGTTTATAGATAGGAAACGTGTTTTAAATTTTCCTTCCTTGGAATAGATGAAGAAGGAAGAATTCAAGTAAATGAAAATGAAAAAAAAATAATTGTAATAATTGTCTCTAACTGCTGAATAGAGTTTGTCTTTGGAATAGTATAGCCCTGGCTTTGAATGCTGACTCCAATATTATTATATATATGCATATGCACAAGTCACATAAAGCAATTCCCAATATAGCTATGCAGTGGTGAAGATTGAATATCTTAAAATATTAATAAAAACATAATTGATATATCTTAAATATCCTAGAAGATATCTGGAACAGTATGTGTATATAATAATTAGCAACTATTAGTGGGTTCTTTAAGCTCTTATGATCACAAGAGATAGAGATTCATCTGAGTTATCTCAGGCAATGGAGATACCCATGGATTAAGGAAACTGGACCTCTGTCTCTCTAACAAGTCTTGATGGAAACACAAAAATTGGGTGTATCTAGATTTTGGTTCAGAAACTAGATAAAGCTAAAGTAGTACCCTCCACCAAATCTTCTTGGCGAGACCAGGAATGAACCAGGGCTCTCTTCCTGCTGCCACCGGTTCCACTGGAGCTCAGCGTCCACCAATCCCGTATTTAGCAACCAGTCACTTCATCCTCTGGTTAATGCTTTTCAGCTTTGAAAATCTACTTACAGTATTTGGTTGTTCACACATCTGCTGGCTTTGAGAGAAGGCAAGGTACAGACATATGAATGCAGTAAGGAAGAAAAACTAAGTATAACCAGCAGAGACTGTTCTTTTGTCTACTGACCAATCAATAGGTCAATGATTCTTTGTATCCTGTTTGACTCCCCCAGACTGAAGCGGATGGATTTTATTCACAACTAGTTTCCTTTTGAGCAGAGCTCTTCCACTGGAGAAGATGCTGACCAGGCTATAAGTGCTCTGAGGGGGTTCATCTGGGATGCGTGTACCATCTTTGCATCACACACTTTTCTCAGTTTAAAACTGAGATAAGGTGGGCAGGGTGAGAGTGAGGATAGTGAAGATGTTTTGACTGTGCTGGAGGAACTTCCTGGAGAGGGACTGCCCATGGAGTGTCTGCTATTCAGCTTGGCATTTTAAATAATTGTACTGCAAGATGCCTGAGAACTAATTCAGTAAGAGGGCTAGTTTAAAGCCAGAACAAGCCATGAGAACACAGTTATTCTCTAATTCCCACTTTTGTTCCATAGCCTTAAAATGAAATAGTTGTCCTTCTCTTGTGGTTTGTACACCCAAACTAAGGTCCCAGAGAATATAAAAGAATCTGGCTGATCCTCTCTCCAAGGGGGTTCCAGAGACAGACTCTCTACAGCTCTTGTGTCTGGACTTAAGCTACCAAAATTTATATAATTGATTAAGGAAGTTGATTTTCCTCATGAAAAGACTCACAGGAATTGGATTCAAAAGTAAGTATATATCTTAAAAAAGACAAAAGATCAATTTTAAATAAAATTTCCCTCAGCCTATATATGTATATATTTTTAATTTTGTTTTTAAATTCATACATAAAATTGCATTTAGCAATCTATACTTTGGCATGACTTGTAGATTTTTTTCTCCCATGGAAAAACCAGGAAATACTATAGAAAAATAAGAAAATTAAGAACTGTAGATTACTTGATGTATCAGAAACTGAGAAATGTGTATAATTTTAATATGTCGTCCAACTACCTGAAGGGACAACTCCTGAAAGATTCTTGAGTCTTTGGGCCAGAATCGTTTCTTTCTCTGAGTCAAATATGTATCTTCAACATCAGCTCATAAGAATGTGTTGTTTCTAGGCTTCTGTTGATGAATATGGCTCATGCCATCAAGTGCATTCAGCATTATTTATATAAGTACTTCAAATCAAGACAAAAACTTGTTTGAAAACTATTCTCTCTTATTAATGACTCTATGTATTTATTAATTCATACATTCCAAAACTTATTTATTCTGTAATTGCAATGTGTTTGGCACCATAAGGACACTTGGAATCTCAGAGAAAACACAGATATCATTGCTTTTGCTAACTTGGTCCTTAGAGTCTAGTAGGGGCAGATAGACAAGAGCCCAGTTAGTTTATCCATTCTTATGCTATTATATAATAATTAAAAGGTAATCAAATTGAGGGTTGTAATGTTATTAAACCTAATCTATATATTAGAGTATATAACCCTGACTCATTCTGCAACCATTTCCAGAAAAAAATAATCTGAAATAAAATGCTGTAAACACCAAAACAGTAGTGTGTTCAAATTACCAAATGTGTCCAAGAAGAGGGGTTTTTAATTTATCTGAGAATAGAGTTCAGGAAAGGAAAACTTTTATATAGATTTGACTCTTTCCTAGTGGGTGTATCTTAGGTTTTTAATTCTCATAATGTGACAATTGTCAATAATCTGACTATATTATACCTCCTAAACAAGTGTGTTATATTATGAATAGACCAATGCCTTTCAAAGCTAACAGCAAACCAGATGCTAAAGCATCAAGCCACTAGTTGAGAAATAGAAGCCTTTCAGATTATACATGGTAAATGTAATGAAATATATATATATAAAACTTGAAAACTCACACCTCAGTTTTCGCAGGATGCTATGACACATCACCCATGTGCCTACACTGGAGTCTTCACCAGGTAGCACTGCTGTCTACACTAGAGTTTTCCTTGAGAAACTGAGCATTTCATCCTCTGACTTGGGAAAGGGTCAGTTGTCCTTCCTCTTGCTTTCCTCTTTAGCATGTCTGTGAAAACATCAAGCTGGTAAAGAATCGTAATTATTTCTAGGAGGGTTGGATCTGTGGACAATAAGCCTTTGCAAACATATGGAAAAGCACCTCTTTCCATATAGTCTGTTTGTACGGCTGGAAAAGTATAAATGGGAAGGAGAGAAGAAAAAAGTAGACATGTGATTTTTTTTGAAGCACATTGAAATGACTATACAGAGACGGAAAATATGTCCTAAGAGGTCAGGGATCAAACCTACAAAAGAAATAAGAAAAAAACAAAACAAAACAGTAGAGAAGCAAGGTAACTTCATTTATTCTTCGTTCCTTGCTTTATTCTTTCCCTTCTCTTTCTCCTCTTTCTCCTCCTCCTCCTCCATCTTCTTCTTCTTTATTTGGGAATCTCAGAATTGCATATTGTAGGAGGGTGAGGAATTTTCCCAAACCTGGTCTTTGCTCTCTGTTTAGGTCCCTGAAAAGTAGATGTCCCATCCAAATCTCTCACTGATCTCACCGTTGGCTTTCATTAAGAGACCAGGCTTCATTTGGCACTCCTTGAGACAAGAACTCCAGGGGAGGAACTTTATTTGGCAGGGGAGTGGAGATGTGAGATGGGAATAATAAATATAGCACCATTAAGCCAATTTGGAGTCTAAGGATCTGTGCCTTTATCCTGATAGAAAATAGGGAATAGTCAAAGTTGTCTCCTCTGGGACACAGGGTTCCAGGGTATTTACCTCTATTCTAATACTTACTGCTGCTCCGGGGTCTTTATCTGTCTTGCACTTTCCACATGTGATGTCTCCAGGCTTGCAGACAGAGTCACCTGGGAAAGCCTCAGCCGGTCAGAAGCCAGGAATACAGTACAAAGAGATTATCTACTGTGAAAATTTGTGTATGAGTGTTTGTGTGTGTTTGTAAAATGTCACTATTCCTGGTATTCTATATTTGTGTAAGCTTGAAATTCAGACCATGCACTATGTCACTTCTCAATGATAACTCAAAAAATAATAGTGCCATCTGGTGTAAGCCTAACAGCCAAAATCATCAGAATAGTTTCTGTGTTGAAACTTACTTTTTTTTTTTTTTTAACTTGAGACTTTTATTTTTATCACCTATGGGTTAATGCACTGGATAATGCAATACTCATTCATGTTATATTAACAGTTTAAAATATGAGTAAGAACAGCATTTATGTGCACTATTCTGCCTACATGTTTAAAAACATGTAAATTTGTAAATAAAGTTCTCATTTGTGGAGAAAAATGTCCTACATGAATTAATAAGGGGACATAAGTCTTTGTTCTACAAGCCTTCAGTAGGAATGCTACATATTAAGTCACTTTTTAATATCTGTTTTCTTTCTCTTTGAAAAACAAATAGATGTCCATATGACAACATATGGACATTGCATACTCATAAAAACATGAGAAATAGATGTTTGATGTAGATGTTCACATTTTCCTTTTATAGGATCATCAATGTAGGGTTTATATCTGTCTTTTATTTAGCCAGTGAGAGCAGAAAATTCATCAAACTAATCAAATATTTTCTTCTCTGGGCAAGTGGAAATGATACCATAGTATCTCAACACCATATTACATATCAAGATAGGTGGTTTTATTAACATGATTGAACATTTAATAATTAACTAATTGGTCTCTTGCATACTTTATTCTGTTTTTTTTTGTGTGTGTGTGTGTTTTCACCTCAGGGAAAAGAGTTCTTTTTTTTACCTCACTTCTGTAAAAAGTTAACAGATGTTTCATGTTTTAGACAGAGTCAAGACAGAATATGAGGGAATTTGTTTCTGTGTTTTAGACAATTAGGTGAATTGTCCAAAGGGAAAGTACTAAGGCTACTACATTTTGAATAAAAGAAGGGAGAGATGCAAGGCAAGATGAAGAAAGGCCATTTGGTGCTCTTGGACTAGGGCTATAAGAACCAGTGTTTTCCAAAATAATAAACACAAACATTGCTGAACAAGAAGCTAGCCCTGGGTGGGGAGGCGCTCTGACCATCTCTGACACTTTGACTCTGGAACCCAAGCAACCATCCCTGCAGGCAGTGTTGATGTAGGGAGGGATGCTGCCAAAGGAGCCACTACTTAGAGCAAATAGCACCTCAGCAGGAGGAACTGATCAGGCCTGTCCAGCTTTACACGTAATGGGGCAAAAAGAGGCCTAAGAAATGACAAGTATTGAAATGTTGGCTAATTTCAGTGCGTGGGTAGTTTGCATCATAATATGATTTAGGAAAAAAAAAATAATGCTGACATACCATGCACCTTGAGTGTATTAGAGCCATTCATAAGTAATATGATATTTATATATGAAATACTGTAAAAGAGATAACAGTGAGTAATCTCTCTTGGCCCATGTTAACAAGTATCTGGAATAGCATTGTCTAAAGCACATAATCAGGGCCATGAATTTCTGAGGTAAGATGCATTTAAGAAATACCCATGTTAGGGCTACCTGAAGCTCTTTTGTGACTCTCAAACATGTTAGACTCTTTATAGCTCTGTGATAACCTGTGTTTACCAGTCTAACTTTCTTAAACCCAGAATTTTCCAGACTTATTTGATTATGAAAGTACATTAACATTTCTGAGAAACAAATATCCTTTGAGATATTTGATACTTAGAGAAAAATAGTTGCTTTCCAAAAGAATATCACTCTATCAGTTTCAAATCCAAATATCTTTGCCCCCCAAGCAAAATTATGTCTATGATTGTTTTTAATTCTTATGTTGATGCACAAAAGGAAAGAAACACGAAATTTAACTCCACTACCTTTTCCAACAAAGATCCTGAATAGTGTTGCAAGGATGTCACTCTTATAATATATTAAGTAGATGTTTTCTGATATAGATATTTTCGGAAAGCAGTTAAGAACCAAGGATTTAGCTCATCATCTTCAGAAAAGAGGAATCGGTAATGAAGCATGGTTGTTCAAAACGTGGTATCTAAGTGGGTTTATAAAACATCTTCATGAGTAAGAAGGTGATTATGTCATTACAGATTGTTTTATAACCATTAAAATTCTCATTCTATTTTGGCATCAAAGACTGAGGCACGGTGTGAAAACCTTGAGGGTGGAATGAGAACAGCAAAAATGTCAAAAGGTTGGCAAGTAGGGAATGAGAGAAAAAATAATAGGAGACAAAACCATGGATAAGTATTTTTAAAAACTTCTATGATTCCAGGAAGGATTTTAGCTGATTGACAATAAGCAGTTATTATCCTCCATTAGTGAGTAACAAAGAAAGCCTGGGCCAGACCTGCAGGAGAAGCAATGCAAATTGAGTACAAGGAAGAAGAGTGACAGTGTGATCCCGAAGCCAACCAATGGTACCTCCCGGAAAAAGTCCTGGATTTAAGGTGAACGTGTGCCTGGGACAGTTGAGACACAAAAGTTACAGAATTATGAAAAGAGCAACAGTGACTAAATATAAACGAATAATGCTGGAGTACAGGTGTTTTCTATTCTGCGTTCTATTTCTAGTTCCATTGTCATTTTTCCCCTTGATGTTTTTCTGCAGCACCAACTTTGTGCATCAATGTTAATAATGCTCCTTGGTGACCTATTTTCAATTTAAAATTCTCTCCCTCCCTCCCTCCCTCCCTCACTTTATTGCGGATATTGGACATTTCATAAGTCAAAACTAAAATTTTCAATTACACCACAAAATATAAAATGATTAAAATGCCCATAATTGTCACAGAACAGGTGACCATCTAAAAATGACAGTCAACTCTGAGGCAGAGTTTTATCAAGTGAAATATGGCGGTGTCTGAAGAGCCCCATGAAGTACCCAAATGTGTACACTTGAAGCAGCCTTCTTCAAACACTCAGTTTCCTTCCAGCCCACCTTCAAGTTGTGTTTTCTTCTGTGTGGACAAGAGTTCAGGTCAGATGCCTAACTTTGAAATGCATACGGATAGAGCTGACTTAAACCTCATGACCAAAATTGGTGAGCAGTTCATGAATTATCATGTGATCCAATGGCATCTATGCAAAGATTTACAGGATTTGTCATGCCAGACATAATGGTGAGAGGCTTGAGTTGGGGTGCAATAGCTTTCCAGGTTAATTCATCCATTCACTTGTCTATTTATGAATCAATGATTACTGAGCCCTTACTCTCTATACCTCCTGGGAATTTATATTTCTTTTTTAACAATAGAAACTGTATTAACTATTGGGTTTTATACTGTTCCTTGGCATTCAGAAAACCTCAACTTAAATTTATTTCCCAGCTACATAGATTAATTTATCAGGATAACTGAGTGGATAAGAGTACATCTACCTGTATTTTAACCATGGTAGAATTTGATCTACATATTATTTTCTGAGTTTCTTTTCTTTTGTATACCTTTAACATTGTAAGCTACATTAAACCTTTGAAGAAAGAGAGTAGACCATAAGTCATTTATAAAAGAATAAAAGATAGGTACAATACAGAAAAAATAATACCTTGAAAAGAGATTATTAATTCATTTTTGAGAGAAAATTCTTCTAATGAGAAATATTAATCATAACCAATAATTCATTAATAATGGCTTTACTTATGTATATTAAACATATGTATGTAATATGTCTATTAATTCATTTTACAATAATCTTAGGACTTAGACAAAGAAGGTACTGTTTTTCTTTCATTACGGATGAGAGAACTGAAACTAGGAAATACCAAGATTTCAACCAAATGCATTTATTTAAAACCACATAAAGTCAGAGGTCTGTAAAACTGGGGGTTTTAAAACTGTTTTCTAATTGCATGTCATGAGTACAAAAAGAATGTTCAGAGACAAAGCATGTAAATATACATCTAGAATTCAAAACCTTTGAGGTCTCTTCAGTCCACTAAAATGAGGTGTGTCTTCAAAACAAAGGTTTCGGGCAGACTTGCTCCCTGGCAGAAATAGTAATTCACGATGATGGGACTAAATTATTCTATTTGGGCCATCACTTTAAAAATAAGATCCCTTTACCCAGACAACTGTAATTACTGTGCTCAGGGAAAAGTCCTCATGGGCGAGGTTGGCTGTTTGCTCAATAGTAAGATTTTCTTTCCTTTTGTCACCAAATTATCTTGAAAACAGGCTGAACTCTTCACTGTGCTAACCTAAAAGACAGTTCTGGAAAAACAATAGCTCATTTCATGAAGATGCCCGAGATATTAATGTGTCATTTTGGGGAAAGATGGCCTTGTGCAAATCTTTTTCCCAATCTTAGAGGAAATTGTGAAATGTGGTTGATATACAGAATAGAATCACAGCCCATAATTTTCTTTGTATATATAATAAGACTAGTAATATAGTTTCAAACAATCAAACTCTAAAATCAATCTATAAGAAGAATCTCACAGCCTCTTCAAAATTTGAAACTATAAATAAATATATGAACAGCCTGAAGTAAGGGAGTAATCTTTGTCAGAAGTTTGCTGGACAGCAATGTGCTTAGGTCTGTTTACACCGAAATTCAATGAAATGGGACAGAAATTTGACTCCAAGGCTTAAAAAGTAGATGGCTTGGTGCTAGGATTGTAGCTCAGTGGTAGAGTGCTCACCTAGCACACGGGAGGCCCTAGGTTCGCTCCTCAGCACCACATAAAAATAAATAAGTAAAATAAAGTTATATAAAAATTACATTAAAAAAAATAGATGGCTTTAGGAAACTACTTAGCCTCTTCAATGTCAGTTTCTTGAACTATAAACTGGGAATCCTAATAGAACACATCGTGTGGGTCTGGAAGCAGATTGGGTTCTAATAAGGCATCTAAAGTTTTTCACTCAGGGTTTTTGTAAGCGTCAGTACAGTTGATCATTTTTATCCTCAGTTTAGACATAGAACATGGGAAAAAATGTTTGCTAAATTGATTGAAGAAATCCTAGGTGTAATGTACAGATTCAATATAATTTTCTATAATAATAGATTTAACATGGATGTTTAATAATCAAATGAAAAATCTGTACATTAAGAATAAATTAACTTCTGGGTAGAAAAAATATAAGGTTAAAATATGACAAAATTTAATTTGTATGTTTAGACTATATTTTGGTCATTTACAAAAATGTTTAAGCACTTTTATTGATTATAAACAGTACAGAAACTAAGAATTTATTCCATTGTACTAAAGTGAAATTGTCCTTTTCTATGTAAATTTAGTTGAATACATCAATAAGTAAGCATACACATATATGTGCATATATATGTTAACATTATTATTAACACATTTTGACATACTTTTGTGTTTTTACTATTTCATAAGAGAAGATTAAGAAAATTCTCTTTAACTGCTTTTGTTAATTTTTTTTTTAATTTTTGTGGTGCTGGAGATTAAACCAGGGACTAGTGCAGTCAAGGCAAGCACCCTACCAACTGAGCTACATCCCCAGCACTTTAATTGTTTTTAAATATAATAAATGTTCTATTATGATTGAAAAATATTAAGTATCTTACAATACAATGCCTTCTTTTGTTTTTCAATTTTGACATTTATTTTAAACTCTCAAAGGACTTCCTGAAAGGTAACATGATAGCACTTAATTTTCGGGATTCTATTGTCCCTTCCCACCCAGCTCCTATATTGCTTTCAGATTCTCTGGAGCAATTTTCTCTCTGTTAATATATACATCTTGCTAGATAAAGGAGGGAGATTATGATCTATGAGTTGATCAATAAAATCGAAAACATGATGAGATGAGAAATTCCACTCATCTGTTTATTATTCACAAGTTACTGAACAGCTCTTAGCTCCATGTGTTTGTGTGTGTGTGTGTGTGTGTGTGTGTGTGTGTGTGTGTGTGTGTGTAAGGAGAGTGCTTTCCCTAGGGCAGATGGGCATCTCAATTGCTCTCCTTTACCTTCTCATGTTTATTGCTGCTGTGACCACTGGGACATAGGCACAGATGAGGGTGGATGGTAAGATTATGGTTTTACAAAGATTCAACTCATTCCAGGAAACAGAAATTATTTCAGTAATGTTACATTGCTGGCATCAGGGTGAAGAAATTAGCAAAGAAATATTTCGAAATGTAGGAAATTCTGAAAATGAATTAAAAATATTTTTTGTAAAGTTGTGTTTCCATCCATGAGTTGGATCAAAGGAAGAGGTATCAGATAACCTTCCTGAGAGTCTCTAATTAGACTGTAACTCAAGGTTGACATAGTTCTTAAAAATTGATAAGTGCTATTCATCTAAAATCCCTTTATTCCATTCAAATTCGAATGCTGAATTTGTGTGTTTCCCAAAGACATGACGGTTGATATGTATCTTTAACTTGACTTGCCATGATTGATTGAACTCAGAAACATCACAAACCCAGGAACTCTTGAGACTTAGCTTCTTTTTTTTTTTTTTTCATTGATTCACAAAATTTATCTGGGCAATTTACTCTTATTCTTAATAAAGATTTATCAGCCCTTAAAGTAGAATCCCTTCAAGATTAAAACTGTCTAATAGTATAAGGAGTCTATTAGAAAATGTTAGAAAATTATAAACAAAGGAGAAAAAATTCTGATGATTGCTGAATAAAAGATAATTTCACACCCTCACAAAATACCAATACATATAAAGAAAACTTTCAAGACAATATTAACAATAAAATATCTCTAGTAGAAAGAGGCAAATTGACATCTTTCAATTCAAATTCCAAAAAGATACTTTGTGTGAAAACCAGGTAGATGCTGATTGTGGTTTTGCATTTGTAGGAAGAATATTTTCTCCTCTACCTCCTCAAGATTATGACTTTAGAGATATGAGAAAATTGAACTAAAAGTCTTCCAAAATCAAGTTCTAAACCAAAAACAGACTCATGGAAACAGATGATGGGGAAAAAAACTCCAAAATGATAAATTTTCAGAGTACTGTGGTTTAAGACTCTAGGGACTTATTACAACTGAAAAACTACTTGGAAGATCTATGAAAGGTTTTATTAGTAGGTCTTGGACTTTGACTGTGACCTTGTTGCTGAAGCAAACCAAACACAAATGTCAGTGGATTAGCCCATCACAATATAGTATTTCATCAAAGATCAAATTCTCATTAAGTAACTTTACATCAAGGGTCCTATCGTTTCATTTTCTCATCCACACTAGAGACTATCTTACTTAGGGCATGATGTTAAGTTAATAAAGACAGGTATGTATTCCATGGTGAAAATCTATAGATTTTAAGAATATCTAACTATTTAACAAATTTTGCTTATCTTAATTTTGTTTTTTCTCTTTTCAGTTAGATCAGCTTTATTTAATTAAATTCTCTCCTCTTGTAATTTGTGCCATCTTCCCCCAATTTTAAGCTTAGCCTTCTCTCAAGAAAGGTGTTTAGCAATGTATATCCATTTTCTTTTGTTTTATAATTTGATGGGTCACATTTAAATATCGACTGTAAGAAAAATTATTTTCCTCATTGGTGCAATATGCTGATTATCATTGATTCTGAAATTAATATCTCTGTTGTCCCACTATTATCTAATCTTTACATTTATTCATTGATGTGTCAATCCACTTTTACTTACACCGATTCTTTATAAATAACAATATATTTTTCTGTACTGTCCATCCATTTTTGGGTTGGTACAAGATGGTTTCATTTATTCGGTTGCTGTATTTCTAGATATTCTCTCTTGGACAGCTAACTGATTTGAAAGGAAGTCATGAAAATGTTTCCAAAAGTGCAGAGGAAGGACATGGCTGTATGACTTGACAAATGAAATGGTTTGAAAATAAAAATATTGAGAATTTTTTGCAAATTTTTTTTTGTTTTTAATGTTATTACTATTCAAATATTAACATTCCTATTCAAATACTAGTTTTAGATATGAGTTATTACTATTTAAACTTACTTATTCTGTGGCAGAAATCATGGATTTGCGGTTAGATAGATATGAGTCAAAATATGAAAATTTTAACTGAACACCTTGTCCATCTTGAATAAAATTACTGGAAGTCTCTCAAGTTCTCTCCCTTAAATGGCATGGTTAATGCAAATCTCACCAATTTAGAAGTTACCAAATCATAAACAACAGAATAGAGAGCATAGTAGTGCTTGGCAAATGCAGTCACTGTAATTATTGGGAATAGTCCGTTCTTCATCACTTTAAAATATTCTGGAGATCTTATCATGTTGCTAGTATGGTTAAGTACTTTACCTAGCTCCATTGCTCAAAAAGTATTCTCTAAATTATTATATTCCCATATCTCTTAGCAGAAAAGAGGAAATTTTCTTTCCTCTTGTTTTGGGATGAATCTCAGAACACAGTGGCTATCTCTCAAGTGTGTCCTAGTCACTGAAAGGACAGGGCTCCCTGGCCTCACTGTCACCTACCCTGGTGGCACGTGCCTTGGTGTTGAACATGGGCTGCAGGTCAGCTAATTCTAACACAGCTGTTGGGCATTATGTGTTGCTTCATGGGCTTTCTTTATAATTTTGGTATTGGTTCCTTCACACTGCTCCTTGGAACAGGCTGCTTTCTCATTTCCACACAGGTATTTGAAAACCTGTCAGAGTGGTGTTTTCATTATACACTTTTCACTTTTATGCTGTCATCACTGAACAAGTTTATTTCAAAGTCTTTTGGGGGAAAATGACAAGAAACAGAGCATTTTATTTCCTCATCCTTTCATTAGATTAGAAATGTCAGGAAAGATTTAGATTCTATTTATTTTTATTAAAAGGATTGATAGATCTTTCTTAAAGGAAAAAATTGGAATTTTAATTTCAAATGCTGCTGTAGTTGAAGATGTGCACACCAAGGCACTCCTCAGTGAAAAGCTTTCTCTTGGTTATTTAGAAAGACTTACATTTTATTTTCAAACTACTGGATCTGTTCCTCTTTTGAAGTTATGAAACACTGTAGTCACTCATTCATCAGCTGCATAATGAAACCTCTTAGGTTCAGAAACCAAATTACTCCAAAGTGAACCTAAAATCTCATCCATCAGGTTTACATCTTGGATTATAGATTATAGGTAACGTATTTGGGTGGAAAATTTCAGCAGCCATTAAAAAAGAGAGAATGAGGGTATAACTCAGCGGTAGAGCATTTGCCTGCTGAAGACCCTGGGTTCATTGCCAGCACCACAAAAAGGAAAAAAGGAGAAAAAGAAAATGAGAACCCATATGAGGCTCATTGTGTAAGGTAGGAGAGTCAAAATGCACAGGACTTCTAGTACAGTGGAGCTGAACTCCATGAAATCACTAATATTTAATCATCATGCCCTACAAGGAGGCCAACAATTTCACACAGCTTCATCTGCATTCCTCCTAACTGGTCCTGTTACCACAGAACTGACCTTGTAGCCAGGCAAGACGGCTGGCCTCCTCCTGGTCTGCAGGATCCACGTCCTTGGGATTATGGTTTCGATCTATGTTGTCTCCCTGAAAGCTCATGTGCGAGGTAATATAAGAAAGTTTAGAGATGAAATGTTTGAGTTATTAAAGACTTAACCTAATCAGTGCATTCATCCCCTGGTAAGGATTAACTGGGTGGTAACTGCAGGCAAGCTGGCTGTGTCTGGAGGAGGAGGGTCTCTAGGGGACTTGCCTTAGGGATACACAGTTTGTCCTGGTTGAGAGGAGTACCTTTCTCTGCTGCCTACTGCCGTGTCCCTGGATACTTTCCTTCACCATACCATTCTGCTATGAAGTTCTGCCTCACCTGGAGCTCCAAGAAATGGATTTGGTCACTGATAGACTAAAATAGGCCCAAGTAAACTTTTTCTTCTCTAAAATTAATCTCATTAGGTCTTTTGGTTACAGCAGTGAAACAAACTTTTGGTTACAGCTGATTAACAAACATATTTGGATTTAACTAATTGCAGATTAAAAAAAAATATGTTTTATAAAATTGTATCAGTAGTCAGCCTGTACAGATTTTTTAGTCATTATTATTCCCTAATCATACAGTATAACAGTTATCTAAACAGCATTTACTTGGCATTGTATGTAATAAATAATCTATCTATGATTTAAAGTATGTGAGAAGGGCAGAAGTTCTCAATGGTAGAACACTTGCCTAGCATACATAGCCCCTGAGTTCCATCCCCAGCACTACAAAAATAAATAAATAAATAAATATTTAAGATTAAAATTTATTATGAAGTACATGGAGGATTTGCATAAGTTCTATGCAACCACCATGCCATTTTACATAAGGGACTTGAGCATCCTAAGATATGGTATCCGTGGGGACATTGGAAAGGGGGGTCTCCCACAGATACTGAGGAATGACTGTACTTATTAATTTCAATCTAAAGTTTTTGTAGATAGAGGACAAGGCCAACTTTATGTCAAACCTCTCTAGACTGCCCATCTCTTTTTCTAAGAAATACATAATAGTTACATAATAGTGGAACTCATAGTGACATTCGTACATGCACATGACATAGCATAATTTGATCAACTGCATTCCCCAGCCTTGCTCTTTCCCTTCCTGACCCCCTCCCTAACTCTACTGGTCCCCCCTCTATTTTCATGAGGTCCCTTTTGACTCTTTTTAATACCAACTCCATAGTCCCTGCAACCCTTCGACTCAGCAATGGCTCTGTGCATTGGGTGCTGTGGCTTCTATTTATCTCATCACTATGCTCATTGCCTCCCTGTGGATTTCAGATGAGTGATTCCACAGCCAGTTTCCAGCATGTCAGGCTCTCTCTCAAAGGAAGGCCACAGAATGTGGGTGAGGGTGTCTACAGGTTGCTCTGCTATTGGTAGTTTGAAGCTAATCATACCTGAAATCCACAAATATTTAAAATGAAGAGACAGTCTATTAATTCTAGATTCAGGTGATAGCATCTATATGGGGTTTACATAAGCTTCACAGCAATGTAAAAAGATACTATTCATAGTATCTTTCAATAACATTATAAGACCGTAGTTCGTTGAATTCAAGGTGACAAAATAGCCGTAATTTTCTTAGCGGAGGAGTCCTTTGGCTTATTGTTTGCATTAGTGAAAATCTTTCCACCTAGACATTCTGGGTTAATCATCTTTCTTACACATAAATATAAAGCAAGAATGTAATATAAACTGGAATGTTATACAGAATATTATATCTAGTTTTATGACTATCCAGTTACACAGAATATAGAAACATCACAATGATATAAAGCATAACCTTACACATTATATAAATATGTACAAGTTTTAAAACTATTTCAGCCATAAAGTTATAATCAAATCACGCTGACCCATTGAAGCGTTTGCCTTTAAAATGGTTAGTTTTGTTATGTAAGTAAATTTTATCCCAATTTTACACAAATCACAACTTTATTATTATGGATGACAGATATAAAATTTAGTAATCTCATATTTACATTTAAAACATTGTTATATTTTTATAGTATGGCATAACTTTGAACATGTTTATCTTTTTTATAGGGAGAAATAAAATATATGAATTTCCTTTTTTTTATATTTGTTAATCGCAAGCAAATTTTAAGGATTTTTTCTTTTTACCCTGGCCTAACACACATATGCATAATTATAAACTGAAAGCAGATATGGTGTCAAAATATGGTTTTACCTGAAAATTTTAATGTATCTCTTTTCTCATATAATTTTATAATAAAATAGTTAAGAATAAAGAATTATAAAATAAGAATTCTGAAGATTGATATTTCAAGTCATTATTTATAACAAAAAAGGCTATAAAACTTTAATTTTTGAGGAGTTTCTAACATAAAAGAAACATCAATATTTTATTTTTTATTTCTACTTTGGAAATTCCAATCCAAAGTGGAAGAAGCTTAGAACGTTAAAGCTCCAGGAACCATTTTTTAAACTTAATATTCCATTGTGGTTTCCAAAGAGTCATTCAAATTCAGCATGTGACTCGGAGCTTTAGACTTGGCATCACACATTTTCACATGAGTTCAAATTTGTGGAAAGAATAAATATTCTGGAATCAGTGGAAGGTGCAGCAGGTTGTTCAGTGTGATAGAAGGGGCACGGGAGCTGTTGTGCTGCAATAGCACACAACCTTCTCATCACAGAGTCTCACAAGAACAGCTGTTTCTTGCTCACAGGATGGCAGGAGGTTTGCTTGGCTGGCCTTGGTTTCTCTTGGCTTCTGATTCCAAGAACCAGAGCAAAGAAGCAGCCACTATCTGGGCCCTGCAGTTTCCAAAGCTGAGAACATCATAGGAGAGAGAGAAGGGCTTGAGCCAAAGGAAACAATCACATTTCAGGCCTGTGCTTTGTCTTAGCAAATGTTAGGGCTGCTCATACCCACTTGCTGAAGCACGTCACATGACCAAGCACAAGTCAATGGGGACCAGATGCTTTTCCTCCCCATGAGTGAACAAGAAATCTCACTTCATTGTGGTTGGTTTTCGATTGTGGGTGGGAGCAAATAGGTGGGAGCAGTGATCTGGTGCCCCAGATATAATGAATCCAGATGACCAGCACTGAACCACTATCCAGCTGTGGATTTGGTGACTTTCCCATGAGGGCTTTACTGCACAGACAGCCGTGCCCTCTGGAAAGGCACTCCATTCCTTCTTTTGTGTGTCCACCGCTGACTAACAACCATCTTTAACTTGACTGCTTGCTGGAAAGCACTCCTCGTCCTGTGTTTGGAAGATAACTGTAGCGATAGAAGAGAGAGGAGAGCAAAAGAGAGAGAGAATGGAGATGGCCGAGACAGAGACGACGTGACCTGAAAACTTAGTACACCTAGTGAAGAAGAGGCTGACAGCAGTCTTGGAGAGCTGGTGCTGGTAGAGACCAGCAGGGCAATCCGAACATTTTCCAGTGAGAATTGGGCTGATTAAGTTTTATGATGTCCAGTTGAAAAGAAAGGGGAAAAAAAAAATCACAAGTCAATAACAAAGAATAAATGCAATAAAAACATTCCTATTCAAACTGCAAACACAGCCTCTTTAATTTCCGGCTTAAAATGTGTCTGTGGAGTCTTATTCCTAGGTGGCAATGAACATGACCGAGAGCAACAGTGACCTCAGCAATGAGGTCTATTCCTGTTTGCCTCATAAATGCCACGCTTACGCTTAAAGCTTTATATGGGCCACAAATTATGAGAAAAAACTACTTTTAATTGTTATAATACCCTCAAAAGTGTATATAACACTGTGTTTTCATGATTTTCTGCCAAATATTCAGTGTCACGGTGTCTTGTCATCTCCTCAAGGGTATTACACTGCAGGATACACACAGGGATGCTTGCCATTTCCTCTTCTCCCTATACTATTACACACCTCCATGAGCCTGCACACATGGATTTTTGTGCTTGGAATGACATTTCTAACCACACTGCTTCTTCTCCAAACTCATAAATTCTGTTCCTTTCCTAGATCAGTCCTTTGGCCACCTGCTGTAGGAGGGCATTCAACAGGCACAGATCAGTGGTCTCCTGCATTCTCACACACTCTGTACATGATGCTGCTGTCACTCACACTTGACCCAGAATCATCTTTGCATGTCTGACCTTTCCTGGGTACACCCAGATCTTTCACCTGCCCCAGGGAGAAACACTAAGATGACTCATTGTACATTTCATCATGTATTCTAAAATGTTCTCAAGTGACTTGAATGGAAATCACAATAGCCAAATTGAGGTATTACTACATTTTTATAATTTTTACCCTTAAGAAAAGATGGATTTGGGGGCTGGGGATGTGGCTCAAGCGGTAGCGCGCTCGCCTGGCATGCATGCGGCCCGGGTTCGATCCTCAGCACCACATACCAACAAAGATGTTGTGTCCGCCGAGAACTAAAAATAAATATTAAAAATTCTCTCTCTCTCTCTCTCTCTCTCTCTCTCTCTCTCTCTCTCTCTCCTCTCTCACTCTCTCTTTAAAAAAAAAAAGAAAAGAAAAGATAGATTTATTCGATATAATTATCTGACATGAATAGATAGAATGGTTAACATTGATATGCTAATTACAGAAATTAAAAATAAAAAATGGCTTTATGCAAATATTTTAAAAATGAAAACACAAAATGTATTTGAAACATAGTGCTTGACTTTCTTCACATGCATACCATTATTTCTAGGGGCATTGAAAAAAAATCAAATGCACTGTACCTTTTCCAAATAAATTGTAAAAATTAAAACAAAGCACCTAAGCTCAAAAGCATTTAACTTCTAAAGTTGTGGTTGCTTTTGTCACAGGAGACTTTTTTACATCTTTTGTATGTAATACACTCTTCCTAAAATATTTTGGGGTGAAAATCAGGCTTCAGTAATTTGAGGAGAAGTTTGAATATATTAAATAAAATAATCTTTGGGTTTTACTCCGCCTTATGGGATATCTGGCATTATTTCACTGAAAAAATCTGTAATTTGGAGTAGGGCTATATTAGCCATTGCATTTTGGAGGGACAGCATCATATTATCAAGCAAGAATCAGATTATCAACAGACCTAAGCAGTGTATCTGCAATTCTGGGTCTGAATTAGAAAGAAATCTGAGAAACAAAGTGATAGTTGACTGCATATTTTCAAAATATGTCTGCAATATGAGTAATTCAGGGAATCAGAACTATTGTTTTCCCACAAAGTTTGGGAAGACACTGAATTATTTGAAATTGACATATAAGCTTTAAAAAATTCTTCCAATATTTTGATGTTAATTGTACAGTCAGTCACTTCTTAATAGTGGTGCTCTGTCACAAGCTAGAAATTTAAGCATAGAAGGAAAAAAAAAACAACTTCTGCTTCTGCAAGTAATGGATCTTGTTTGATCAAAGCTGTTTTGGCTGACAAGCTCCCTCTTAGCTAGGATCATGGAACTAAGATTTCAGAATTGGATTCCTCTCCATAGTCGTGGAGGGATACGCTTTGATTATTTTTTTTTTATTCTGAACTGCTTTTAGATTTGCAAAGACAGTACAGAATTCCTCTATACCCTTCTTCCAGCTTCCCCCCAGTGTCAACGCTTTGTAACCATCATGCATTTCCCAAGCTATGAAAAAATTACTCGTAACTAAACAGTAGACTTTATTCTGATTCTGCCAGTTTTCCACTAATGTCTCTTATTTGATCCAGGATTCACATTTCATTTAGTTTTCATGTCTCCTGCATCTCTTGCAATTTGTAACAATTTGTTTTTGTGGATTTTTTTTAATGTTATTTGAAGAGTACTTTTGCCTCATGTTCTGCAGTTTGCCTCTGTCTGATATTGTGTAATTAGCTTGGTCTGTGGATTTTTTGCATCACACCAAAGTTTATCATCATGATTTTTATCAATGACATTAATTTTGATGAGTCGGTTAAGGGGAGATCTGTCGGGATTCTGGTTTAGGCAGTTGCTGTTTTCCTTTCTGTCTTCTACTTACCAAGAGGAAGTCACTTAGCCAGGTCACACTCAAAGAAAGGGGAATTATGCTCACCTTCTCAGGGAGATTTTTAGAGAATTCGTGAATATATATTGAAACCATCACAGAAATTAATGAATACTTTGTAGTAGGGCATTCACCCTGTGTAATTATCTGGTATCTCCTTTAAGTTCTGCCCACTGATTTAACATTTAGTCGATCTTGTTGATAGAGATTAGGGTGAAGTTCTACTGGTGAGTTTCAGTTTTGTTCACTCCTCCTTCATTTATTATTTTGTATGCTTTATTAAGGAATACTTATTTATTTTATGCCATTAATTAATAAGCCAAGTCATGTATTTATGTCAATATAGACTCAGAACACTTGTTTTATTCTTTGTATAATAAGCCACACTATCATTTTTTATTTTTCCTCTCTACTTAATCCAGGTTTGTGCTTTAGGTTGGGGTTTTGTGCTCTTTTGACATATGCCCACTTTTTTTTTTTTCCGCTCTTTCTTACTTTCTGGAATTATAAGACCTTTCAGGTTTCTCTTGTATTTTCAATACCCAACCATAGAAGTAGCCACTGCTCCAAGGTAACCTTGGCTCTTTTAATTGAAAGTGACATACAGAAATCAAGAACTGAATGATACTTCAATGCTTGGTACTGCACCCCCTACTGCTTAGCTTTAGAATACACACACACACACACACACACACACACACATACATACACAGAATATATATGTGTAAGCATTAATTCTATTATACTTTATTGAAATTCCACCTGTGATACCAATTAGTGATGTGGTATTTAAGTATTCGTCCTTGATTTTTCAGTTTATCAGTGAAGATAGCCCTAACTACCTAATAAAGGTTTTGTGACTATTTCAATAAAAAAGTATTTTAATTAAAAATGCTTAGAATAGTTCTTAGCACATAAGTTCTTTTCAGATGCTGCCACTAACGTGTACAGACCAATCCAGAGTACAGGTGATAAGAAGAGGATATGCTGTAGATTTGGTAGCATTCCAAAGGTGATGCTTCTCAAATAGATAGGTCCAGATAAACAGCACCTTATGGGGTAAAGATGAGTACAACCAAGGAGGTCCATGCAATACAGTGTACCCCTTGTCTGCAGCTTAATTCAGTGCAAGAATCGAAAGTTAGGTCCACCTCAGATGAATCCATGTTGCAAGGATGGATCCAGAAAGTAGCAGAAAAGAGAGAAAGAGTGAGGGTTGAGGAGAACTTTTGGGTTCCAACCACTTGTCTGGTACAATACTCAGGCTGCAATCACCAAATACAGGAAATCCATAAGTAGACCATCTTCCAGGTAACTGTAAAAGTGGTGATATCATTAAAAGAAATAGAGACAACTGGTTTTGCTAAAAGAAAGAAATTGGAAACAATTTTAAAATTTATACACACACAGATTTCAAAGGACTGCCTAACATCCAAGTGGACATTTTGAGGAGAAAGATGGAAAATGACACTGAAGTCTTCATGTGTTGGGGGTGTGGTAGTGGTGGTTGGGAGGGTACAGTAAATCAGCTCTCAACCAGGTGGAATCTTTGTCACAACAGTCACATGACAGAACCTGTTGACTTCCAGTGAGCCAGTGTTGTATAGTCAAAACCGCTAGATGGCAAGGGATTTGGGGATGAGTGATTTCAGGCTAACTCTCCCTGAGTCTCTGAGCACTCATTTGCAAAATGTCCTCTCAACAGTCCTCACGGAATTTTAAAGAATAAAGGGCTATTTGAAGGGTCAACCATCTTACTGGTGTTTAGTAAGGACTCAATAAATTCAAAGTTTAGGATTGTCAATTCGTATACCAGATGAGGGGAATCAGCAATGAAGAGCAATAGAGAGGCTGACTTGACATTAGGTGACCACAGGTGACTAGTAAGCGCAGACTTACATTTCTTTGGATTTCCTTAGTAACTATGTTACCTTGGACCTGATTTAGGATATTTTCAATGACAAATTATTAGAAACGACAGGCAGAGAGTTAAGAAAGCACCAGGGGAATTTATAAGAAAGTCTAAAAGGAGGTCTCCTGAAAACCAGCCTGGAAAATGAGGAAGGCTAATTTGCTATGCTGGCTGTGTCTAGAGGAAGCAGCCCGAAGATGCACTGGTGACCTAGTGTGGACACAAGCCAGGACAGAGGTGGCATGACGTGCCCCGCAAGTGTGTGAGTAACATTGCAAATGTTAGCCTCGGAGTCATTCATTGGGAGGAAAAGACCCTGGATTCGCCAGATAAAAAGCATGCACTGGATGGAGAAGAACAATTAAAACAAGAAGGATGATCCGGGCTCTGGGGAATTCCTCTGTCCCTTTACTTCTTTAGTTTTGACTGTGAAAGAAAGGTCATTTCTAATAGCATCAGCTGTGCCTAAAAAGAGGAAAGCTAGTTCAATTTGCTGAACATCATTCAGCACAGAAGTGAGTGAAAGATTCAATAAGGAAGAGATCTGTGCATGAAGTATGTTGGGGGCAGCCCTGCTAGAAGCTGGGTCGGGCGGGCCCCAGGCCTTCCTGGCCTTCTCATTCTCAGCAGACGAGCACTAATTTCCAATTCTAAATCCTAAAAACTGCCTGTGAGTTCCTACTTCACTAATAGTGGGAGAAAAGGGTTACTTTGTTAGTTTCATTATGACTGAACACATTGATTTGAACATTGGAGACAATGTAGTGCAATCTGAGCACTTTATTTTATGACCATAAATTCTTAAATCTACAAAATTTAAATTCCAAGCAATTACTCGAAAAACGGAAAGAGTTTTTTTTTATGTTTCATTTGAAGTTATTGGTAAGTCAACCATAAATACAGATTGCATTTGAACTCTATGAAAAATATTTCCAATCAAGATACCAAAGATGGGAATGGGATTGTGGCTCAGCGGTAGAGGGCTCCTCTAGCATGTGCAAGGCCCTGGGTTCCATCCTCAGCACCACATAAAAATAAAAACATAAAATAAAGGTATTGTGTCCAACTACTTCTAAAAAATAATTTTTTTAAAAAAAAGGTACCAAAGAATATTAAGAGTATGAAATATACAAGATGAAACACTTCACACACAAAAAAACTACTTTTTAGAATAATAATTCAAACACAGCCATAGTTAAAGTTACTATCTATACATTAATATCAATGAAATGTCAATTAAAGAAAATATATGATAGAAAATAATGTAACAAAACCTCTTAAGAAGGAAAATAACTGAAATAACTTAAGAAGCTTCACATCAAAATCCCATGCCTTACTAGAATACTGCAGTGCAGGTATTTCCTTCAATGATCAAAGTTTTAAATAAAATGTGTAGAAAAATTATGAACTAAGCACCAAGTTAGTTTCCAATGCATACAGCCACAGCCAACAGATTATCACTCTTTTTTACCTTTATTTAAAGACTAATCTCTAAGATGCACAAATTTCTTATAAAGATTGAATTGGGGATAAACATTTAAAGCTCCGTGGAAATAAAATAGAGTTAAAACAAGTATATCAGGGAGGCAACCTCAGAAATCCAAGATAAAGAGTGAAGCCAGAAATTACTAGACCAGAGCCAAGAACATGAGAAATACAGAAACAAAGATGGCTGTGTATTATATCTCTGTCTCTTTGTTCTCATCTCTCTATGTATCTTCTGTAGTCCCTTACCTCTGCTAATAAAGCAAAGGCTCTTACACGCCTTTTGTAGTTGTATCTGGGTGTACCTGAATTAGAAGCTTCAAAATCTGTCACATGTTTACAGATGTGCAGCATTCCATTCTCTTAGATTAAGTTCTTGAGGGGAACATTTGACCCAGCTGTGCTACTGGGTGCTCTGTCATTCTGGGAATGGAGAAGGGCAAGACAACAGAGGGTACATTCAGAAGCAGGCCTGGATTCTTCAGCCTAGACCAGAGGTTTAAAGTTTCAATAGCCATCAGCACCAACAAAGTTCGTGTCTATACTCAGATTTCTAACAAGTGTTCAGGTGTGGAATTTGCTGGTCCAGGGACCATACTTTGAGAAGCACTATCAGTGCTCTCAGCCCTGATGGTTCTCAACAATAAGAAATTAGCAAATTCTTCAATAGTGTTCTGACTCTACCTTGTTTTTCTGTGTAATTAAGCTGCTTTGATTATCAAGATATTTTTACACTGATTTATTACATTTATTGAGAAGTTAATATAACCAAACAAAAAATGGTATGTATTAAAAAGTTAGCTCCTTAATAAATGTAGTCCTCATGTCTTCTTGGATTCTGAACCCCATAATATGTTATCCAAATACAGAAATAAAATATTTAAAACAATTAACTATTTTACTGAATTATGTAAGTAGAGTATCATCAAATTTTCACAAAATAGAACAGTGTATATTTTACAATGTACTCACTTTCCCAAATATATATATGCCTACCATATGTGCAACGTTGACGGTAAAACAAAGCAACTAGAATAAATAGTTGGTATTTTGAGATTTCCTTATATGTAAATAGTTTCTCTTTATGAAGGAAGATTGCATACCCATATGGTCTTTAACCAAATATAAATTGTACTTGTTAACCATATCTCAATGGCCATAATATTTTGAGAAGCATAAACTTTCTAACCTGTTTTTTCTTAAAATCTAGACCCACAGTAACGTATTTCCTATTAGACAAAAGTAAATGCAATTACTCTTCAGGAACCTAATACTTTGTTTATAGATGACCCTCTCTTCTGTTATTTTCCTGGTAGCATAATCTCAGATTATCTTTTTACATAAATTATGAGATAATTATAACAGGTATGTGATGTAAAATACAAATAAGACATACTTCTTCATTATTTCAAAATAGTTATTGAAATCCATAGCAAACACATCACTGACAATATGATTTTGTTGCTCAGAATCACAGCATTATGTGAAATGTTTTACAAATTTTGCATTCCCGTTGGCTCTATTGCCGCTGCTTAAGTCCCTCTGTCTCTCAACTTCCTATCCCACCCCATAAGTGAGTAAATTGTAATAAATAACGTAAAATTTGCTAAAGTTTTATGAAAAAATGAAAGGGAGAATTTACACTATAGACTGCTTGATTTCACTTAAATTTTCCCATGACCTATATATGTAAATCAAAATTTGCTTCCCTAAGCCAGCTGCAAAGCCGCTCTTTGCACAATGTCGTCTCAATCTTGCTACATCTTTCTCATGTCATCACAGAACCTCAAAGATTTTTCTAACTTGCATATTCTGCCAACTTCAAGCTAGTGAAAACATTTGGAAAACAGAAATTTTGTCCATAGCTCAAAATCATTCAGCTTAAACCCAACCTGAAGAAGGTTGAATCCACCTTCTTGCAAATAAAATAAGTTTTTGTCACAGTTTGAAATTGAATTTCATAATACATGGACGTATCTTCCCTAGAAGGCTTTGAATGGGATTTTATGGTTAAAAAGCAATTTGAACCCTTGATTCTATTGGTAAAATATAATATAGTTGGACGGATCTATGATAAACAACACTGAGAGATTGCAAGAATTTTTAAATATTCTACTGACTCATTTGCTAGAAATCTCTCAGTGGTGTTTATGATTATATGTTATAATTCTTCGGGAAAGTGGAAGACTCAAGAGAATGAGATTTTTTTCCAGTGGCCCTCGTCTCTCTTTGCCTCTGAGCTATTCCATTTTATCTCCTTTAGCTTGTGACCTTAGCCAGTCACTTTTCTTTGCCACCTGTCATTATTAACGGACTGCCCCATGGAACAGCTTCTATTGAACAAGAACCATCCCTGGCTCTTGCATCCATCATTTTAGAGGAGTTACTGTGGAGACTATCAGGACATCAGCTGATCCTCTTGCTAGACCTCTATGAAACCCTGGCCTCTCCACTGCTCATTTGAACATTCCTTCACCACCTTCTTTTTACCTGCCATTTTTGAAAAATGACTTGTGTCAGCAGTCCTCTGGGTGAGATTCTACCCCCAGAACCCTGTAGGATATGCAGCTGAGCAAAATGTATGTGCTTTTTAAGATACAAAGAGAAAACACATATTTTCTTTTCAAATGTATATTGTACTTTTCCAATCATACAAAAAGGCTATGATAGTAACAATCAAGCAAGTGAAGAGACATTACACCAGCAATTATTTTTATGAAAATTTTTGCTACACAGCAAACAGAATTCCTGATGGTAGTCACCTTTAAGTAAACTCATAATGCATAGAACCTGTGGAACAAAGAGCATGAAAACAAAGCAGAGTTAGGGTTAAGTGGGATGTCCTTGTTTTAGTACATGTACTAAGAATAAAGAGCTGTTTCTCCCTCTTCAGATGACCCACATTGTCCCTGGAAGGTGAATTCCTTGCTTCTTTAAATAAATCTCAGCATCTCTAATGTTAATAATGATAATGCACATCTACTTTGGGCATTGTTTAAGAAATGTGACTTGACATTTCAGAAAACTCACTATGAGTTAAGAGCAGAGCATATGCTTTAAATATGCACGAAGTAGTTGGGAGTATATATGTAGGAGTCACCTTAACACCCTGATCATAAGACCTCAATGACAGTGGCTTGAATCTTCACCCCACTCTGTTGAAAAATTAAACTCTCCCAGGTTTTAAAAAACATCCATGGTCCTCCCTGTCCATTCATCTCTACCATGAACCTTAGTCCTGCTAAACCAGTTACTTCCTGATCTTTTGGTTCACAGGCTTCCCTTGTGTTCCATGTTGAGTGCCTGTGAAAGCTGGATGTTTTCCTAGACCTTTACAAAATGCCACTCCAACAAAGCAAAATCGGTCTTGGGAAGAAAAGGAAATGAGTAGTACAATGTAAACAACTAAAAATTAAATAATAATTCCAAGAGACCTCTTAAAAATCCTTCTTTCTTCTGACCTATAAACCTTCCTTTCTCTCCTGTTAACCCCATTTCCATTTTGTTTCTTCCTCCTTCTAGCCAAACCTCTCAGGAGAAAAAAAAAATGAAAGAAAAATAATAGAAACATGTAGCTTTTTTTTGAGGGGGGGTGATATTTATTTAATTGGAGCAGCTCAGCTTCTTCCAATCTCACAGGCAGATCAGACTTTGTATGTGCAAGGGGAACATTGAATTGCAATATGTAAAGGCCTGCCTGCCTGATTAACTATTCACATAGAAGTTCACTTCTGGTAGTTTCCTGAGGATGGTACACAGAGAAGAATAAGGCTCCAGTTTCCTTATTTAAGTGAGAAAATCAAGAATGAGACCAGGGATACAGTTTGGAATTGACAGTCATTTATAAATAATATTTGTGAAGCAAATTAGAATCAGAAAGACTTTGAAGAGAAAATATAAACAGACAAGAGGAAAGTCTCAAAGTTTATCCACATTTACAGACAGGGGAAAAAATGAAAGCCAAATAAATTACCTGAAATGTAATTGTAATAATTGTGTGGATTTAGAGTAATTAACTAATTTACTAATAGAGAAAGTGCAGAGATGAACTATTTACCTGAGTTCACAGAAAGAGGACTCTTCATCTAATGTTTTTGTCTTAACAACTGTGCCCTTAAACTACACTAAGATTTCATCTCACTCCAGTCAGAATGGCAATCAACAGGCAACTATAAATGTTGGCGAGGATGTGGGGGAAAAACTACACTCATACATTGCTGGTGGAACTGCAGATTGGTACAAACACTATGGAAAGCAGTATGGAGATTCCTCAGAAAACTTGGACTGGAACCACCATTTGACCCAGCTATCCCACTCCTCCATTTATACCTAAAGAACTTAAAACCAGCATACTACAGTTATGCAGCCACGTCAATATTTAGAGCAGCTCAATTCACAATAGCTAAACCATGGAACTAACCTAGATGTCCTTCAATAGATGAATGGATAAAGAAAAATAATATTCAATGGACTATTACTCAGATTTAAAGAAGAATGAAATTATGGTGTCTGCCAATAAATGGATAGAGTTGGAGAATATCATGATAAGTGAAATAAGCCAATCCCCCAAAATCAAAGACTGAATGTTTTATTTAATATGCAGATGTTTTATGTAATATGCTTATTTAATAAGGGGAGTGGGGCACTAGAGAAGAATAGAGTTACCTTAGATTAGGTAGAGGGAAGTGAAGGGAGGGGAGGGGAGGGGATGTGGAGATAGAAAGGATAGTAGAACAGAACAGACATTATTACTCTATATATATATGTGACTGCATGACCAATGTGATTCTATAACATGTACACTCAGAAAAATGAGAAATTAAATCCTATCTATATATGGTATATCGAAGTGCATAAATGCATTCTGTTGTCATGTATAACTAATTAAAACAAATTTAAAAATTAAAAAAAAAAATAGTACATTAGGACCTCCCTAATACATCTCTCTTCTCTACAGAGTCAGAATTGGGAATCAGTGAGTGAGAAAGTGGTTTCACTGTGGGTAGTTACAATGTAAAGGAAACAACAGAAACTTTAAAAGATACTTACAGAAAAAATTGACTATGAGCCAACAAAGAGTAATTACTATTACTCCCAGTAGAAAGAAGGTCGGTCCAGTACACCTGGGCAACTCAATATGTTCCCATGGCTTTCTCAAACAGACTCCGTCAGACTATTTGGCAAAACTGACGGTGGAAGCAACCCAGTTTTGATCCTGAACTAACAGACACAAGAATCAGAAATGGTTTAGGGGTTACCTGATCCTAGGGAGAGAAGCCTCAAATAATACAAGGCAGAAATGCCAGCAAAGTGAAGAAGCGAAAGAGGAATCAAGAGAAATTCCAGTGGGTCTGTTAGGGATAACACATTAGGTATGGAAAAGCCAGTGTCTGTGGAAGCTACAGAGGAGAGTGTGAGGGCCATTCCATGCAGATGGGGGTTACAGACCTGAAGCTCCATTCCAAGCAGATGGGGGTTTTCAAGTATGATGCTTCGTATGTGCGCCAGACGTTTCATGCAGTAGAAATGCTATCTGGTCATGGTGTCATGAAGATGTTCAGGCCTGAGTGTAACTGAGTAGCCACATTCTTCATGGGGTCACATAGCATACTATGACGGTTTGTCTTAACACATAAAGGCTGCCAGGGGAGAAGACCAAAGGAAATGCAGGTATAATGCCTGTGTTTAATGTGAACATGGCGTGAGTCTATGAAAACCAAGTGTTCAAGGCCTGGTTCTTCTTAAAATATGTGTGTGTGTGTGTGTGTGTGTGTGTGTGTATAAAACTGTACACACACTATATATGTCCATTCTATGCATAGGTATAAAAAACATACCATACACATAAGTGCATATATTAATATATAACATATATAATTACCTTTTAATATTTTATAAATGTGGAATTAAAAGTTAAAAATTGACTTAAAACAAGATGATAAACCCACAATTTGTGTTCAAAAGAATTAGTATTTATCAAACTGTGTTTTTAAACTTTTTAAAATTGATCATCATTTGGGTATATTTTCAAAGGTACAATAATGAGTTAGATGCGATTTAATCAAATCCAACTTGCAGATTCCCGTATCACTGCCTTGTTTTAATGGAATGATCAGTATTTTCATCGTTGTTGTTTGCTTTGTTTCTTCCAGGGGAGAGGAACCTCTTCTCTGGGTTTGGAGGATGCTTACCTGATGGTTTTGGTAGTTTGGAAAACCTTAAAAAGCCCCCAAAGACAAATATGCTCTCTCTGCAGATTGTGTGCATTTTTTCTTCATTTACTGATGGGGAAAGCAAGGGCAGAAGCTGTAGCTCATGGATTTAGCTCAGCCAATCATTAGCATCAATGTAAGCATCAATCCAGAACCAACAAAGCAAGCAGAGAGCACCAGCAGAGGCTCTCTTCTGTACCAGAGTTCACAGGGGGGTCCAGAAACAAAGGCAGCCTCTGCTGCAGCCTCCAGTGCTCGGTGTCTCCACTAGACACTTTGTGCAGTCATGTTTTCATTTTGATTCTGCCTGTCTAGCCTTTCAGAGCATCTTCTGGATTCCTGAGCTAGTGTTTGAAAACATCTAGCAAGTTCTATGAGCTAACACAATTAGCTCTTAGGAAACTCCTTTCCTGTTAAAATCCTCCAGAGTTCATTCCTGTTGCTTTCATCTGAAAACCTTGACAAACACAACAGATAAGGTATAGCTTGGGACCATAACTTGATTTTTCATTTCTGGAATGAAATTTAACTTGCGGAGAGACTGATGTTCTCTATCTCTTCGAAAATTGTTTTGGTTATAAGCTCTATTCATAAGTGAGTTGTAATGTTAAAGAGAAAAAAAAGATTTTAAATTGCTTCCTGCAACAGAATGTGAGGCAGTAAAAAGACCACTAAGCAGAGAAAACAAGACAATAGAAAAGAATGCTCTAAAGAGAAGCTGATTGAGCTGGTATGAAAATATACAAACTGCACGTGTGATAAGAAAGATGTCTTTACAGGAGAGGAAAAAAAAAGTCTATTTACTCTCTTTCCCCTACATCTCCACTCCAGCGCACCCTGATGCACTCCTTTAAGGAAGCCCATATTACTAGAACATTTTTGTTTTTCTAATTGAGTGCCAAGATGTTTTCAATACAAAATTAGAGGAGCCTAATAAAGGTTTGTATAAAATAAAGAGAGTTGAGGAGGGTAGTGTAGAGGGGAGGGGAAGATCAGAAAGGAATAATGTTCATGTCCAGTGAGGATGTTCTTAAAGGATAATGCCTGGTGCTGCTTAATGTAAGCCTCCTTCTGAGTACTCATCAAATGCAGATTCAAACTGCTAGCCATCATGGTTTATGGGAAATAGTTGAATATGGGTTGATGCTCTAAAGCTCTGAAACTTGCATTAAATTATGCAGTTGGTGGAGAGAAAGGTAACCAACTGGATGCCAGTTACATTGGTCCATTAATTGTTCCGTATTTACATGTCCTTTTCCAGGTGGATTAGGACAGCTAAGAGTACCAATTGAGAACTTTAAATCCCAGATATTATAGAAAAAAAAAAAAAACACCAAATACTATCACAATAGTCTGAAAGTTTGTGTCCCCCAAAATCCATATGTTGAAATCCTGATCCCTCCATGGCAGTATTAGGAGGCTGAATTCACTGAGATGTGGAATATTTCTTGGAATACTTTCATGGAAGTATTCCCCTATGGAGAGCGGCCTTGTTTTCTCCAGCTTAGGTAGACCTGGTGAAGAGGCACCATCCATGATCTGAGAAGTCCTCACCAGACTTGGAAGCCACTGGCTCCTTGACCTCAAACTTGTCAATCTCTAAAAATACGAGAAATGAATTTATCTTTATTCCTAAGTGACATACCCTGTATGTGGCTGAAATAAGATGCTGGAATTTAAAACGTTGTGATATTTATAAATTTACTTCATGATACTTCTTTGGTGAAAAGCTCTGCATTCTTTCTTTGTTCTTAAGTATGTTGATATTTTAGCCTGTTTAGAGTGCTATCTGAACACACAGCAAGAAATTCAAACTCAGTCAAGTCCAAGTCTGGGGAACTTTTAACTCTGCCTAGTGTTGACAAATATCCAAGAAGCTCATATGATGCTCAGAAAATAGAAACAGACTCAGTCTGTTTACCGTAGCTGCCTTGGTTCTTTGTGTTCTAAGTTAACATTGCTGAACCTGGTTCTCTGCCATCTGTTCAAACTCTGATTCTCCAGGCAGAACTCCTCAAAATCACAGAACTTATTGACTATCTTTTATGGTCATCCAATAGCCAGTTAACTAACCTTTTGGAGATACTACAAATAGGTCAAACAAACCTGCACCAGGCACAGGAATTACATATACACAAACCAAAACAAAACCTGAGAGTAGCCTTGGCTTGGGGAGGTGTAACTCCCTTGTGTCTTGAGTTGAAAAATATCCTCTTATAACCCATTTGAAGGATCTCTTCTCATCTATTTCTGCATCTATTTCTTCGTCTCCACCTCCAAAATGGCTCCTGAGTAGAGGTAGTCTGTGGAGACTGCAGCCCAAGGACACCCGGGGGAAAGAGCTCAAGGAGATGACAGCTCATATAATGCCTTTCTTGGAATAGAATTAAGGAAAATATAGCTCATGTTCTTTCAAGAGGGAACAAAAGACAAATTAATATTGCACTATATTATCTGTGAGTACATGCATTATTTACATGAACTGTCTTATTTGATTGATGGGGCAAAAGATTCACAAAAAGAAAATTGTTCAACAGCCACCTGTGTTTTTGAGAGTGATATGCAGCTGAAATAACACTGGAAGGAATTGCTGCGAAAGTCTACAAAGCCATGAGAAAGAAAAAGCTTGATTTGAAGGCATCATATTTACTTAGTGATCAAATTCTTTATTCTTTAGCAGAGACACTTTTCAACAGAGGACAATTAGAGGACAAAACCAGAATATGGGAAGGGAGAATTTGAAAGTGATCCTATCCTGCAGAGAGTGTAAGGGAGATCTTATGTAAGATGGGAAAGGTACCAGGTATTTATTAGGCTAGCTAATGCATGCCAGGAAAGGTTGCTGAAGTGATTGAAATTTTATTCCAAGCAATTGGTAATTTTATTTTGGGGCAGTGATCTCAAATTATGTTGCATAACCCATCATTAAAGAAAGACATAGCACATTGATCTTGCATTTTACTCATGAGGTTTTTGTGTTACAATTAAGTATCAAGGAGAAGAAAATCACAGTTCAAACAACAACTGAAATGGTTTACATATTCAAGCATTCATTTAAACAACTTTAAATGATTGATCTAACTCTATGCACCGATGCAAAAGTTGCACTTTTTGTTCAGAGAGTTGCCATTTGCTGCTTGTATGGGTGGTATGCACAGTCAGTTCTGCAGACCATCTTTGGGGAAGTCCATCTCTGCATACATTCACCACTTTCAAATGTTACAGTTCTGTTTATAGGCGGCTGCTGCTCTTGTAGAAAACAGGAGGCTCAAAACACTCCATCTCTTCTGTTTTCCTCCCTGTCTGCTCTTTTAGTGTGTGCAGCTCCTACCTTATTCCAGGATTCCCTCTCACCCTGGGTGGGACCATTTCAAGAGTCCTCTAACCCAGCTTTCCTGCTCTAGTCTGCCCATGTCTCACTACATGCTGTACAGTATCACGGTGGTGTTTCTTTTAAAGTAGGAGCCTAAGCATGCCGTGCTCCTTCCCCATTGCATACGGTATAAAATAAGACATTTTTAGAACAAGCAAGACCCTCCATATTCACACATTAATGATTAGTGACCCCAAGCAGTTGGCTCACTGCTAACATATATCTCAATGAATAACAGTGTCCTGGGTAAGACAAAGGAAGCAGTGATTGGATGTCCCCTCCACTGAATGAGGTTTCCAGAAACGGATGAATTTTGGTTGGCTTTTTTCAATTGTCTTAAAATTTTTTTCAATTGTCTTAAAATTTTTCCTCCTAGAATCTCTTCTATTTCATAGTTGTGTTGATTAGCCCATTGTGCATTGTTCAATTGCCTTAGTGATAATCAATAATAGTGGTATTATAGGCTGTGATATATTAGCGTGAAAGGAGATAATTTTTAAATGAATTTTCATATTTCCAAAATATGTTGGTTTGGAACCAATTTCTGAAAACGTCTTCATTATATCATTAGAATGTATTCATTTATGCAGAATTTCAGGACCAAAGATTATGTAATGCTTAACTCTTATGACACACATTGAAAAATGGTTCTGTAGAAAAAGCAAGTCAGTTCAGAATCAGATTATTAATGTTCTAATTACATTATAACACTTCATTTAATTGTCAAAAAGGAAAGCACATTGTTTCATACACAATGCAGATTTGCCTTTACTAACTTAAAAACCATGAAGGGTCAGCTATCAAAAAAGAAACATCAATCATTCAACAAATATTTTGGAACACCAAACATTTCAACACTCCGTCCTAGGTCAATATATACATGGAGTTATGGGACTACAGTTTAATGGAGAAGATGAACATGTAAGCCATCAATGCCTGCAAGTTAATTTGGAATCAAATAAGAGCATTATATTATGGTCTCCTCCAGGATCATTCTTTAGTGTCACTTGCTTATTATTTCTTTCTCAGATGTGTTATCTTGTGATTTGCTTTTTCATTAATTTAGCAGACATTGCAGGTTACACAAAAGAAGTCTAACACTTTCCCTTTGCAAGATTGCTCTAAGCCACATTTGTTCTTTGTGACCAAATTTATCATGGAACCTTCATCCTGAGAGCATCCAATTTCTGTGTGTTCCCTTTACGTTTTAGGTTCTAGTTACATCTCTGCAGTGACAAATGACCCCTATAGGGTTTCACGTATGTCATGCACAAACACAAATTATTGTTTTAATGCATCTAATATTAGACTATCTAATTAGCAAGACAATTGAAAGAATTTCATCACTTTCAGTCATATTTTAGTTTTTATCCAAATTGAATTAACTCTGCTTCCAAGTCCCTAATAAAGAACATGAAAAGATAAAAATATATTTTAATAAGCTCTTAGTTTTTCATAAAAATAGGGTTTTTATTCAATCAAATGTTGAGGAAGAATTTGTTTAGACAAAATGGAAACATAATTCCCAAGTGTTTAAATTATTCTGTTTTAGTTTATTTTGGGGTTTTATTCTTCAGGGAGAACAATAAAATGAAATATACAAATTAGCTTTTATATTTTCTAATATATTATCACATTTATTATATTAATATTCATCTTCATGTTGGATAAACTGGTTTACGATCTGGGTAAAACCAAAAAAAGTTAATAATTACTTAAACTATTATTTATTTAAGAACTGGTTTACACTCAAAAATATTCAAGAGGTTTTTATTGGATATTGTATCTTCATCCTCTGCAGTCTTCAGATAATTTGTTGCAAGAACTGTACACTTCTGTAAGTCAAGGAAAGTGCTAGACAGATCCAGGACTACACAGAGCACAAGTTATTGGGGACCTTCCCACAGAAGTATGATCAAGTGCAGCAGCAAAACAGTGACTCCACAAGAATTGGGTCACAGAAAGGGTCTTAGACAGTGTTCAGGACAAAATTGGCTTTCACCCACACTGGAAGGCTTCAAGCTGAGGCCAAAGATGGGGCACATTCTCTATGGCACCAGAATCTGGTGTAAGTGCTCCACACTTGTTTTCCTACAGGATCCTGGGAAATGGCAAGGAGCAGCAAACCAGGGTTACTCAGAGGCAAATATGGCAAGAGACTGTGGTCAGGCCCTACTGGATCTCTGCACCTACCAGCAAACACACTGACGTTCCTTGTGGACAAATCAAAGGAAACCAAACTAACCTAACATTGCAGCACTATTATTGTCCTTTACTCAGTTGACCAAGTTCTTTAAAAAATGATTACATGCCATTGCTTATGAGAAGGTAGTCGTGAAGCACCTTTGTTGTAAGCTGGTAGAAATCTAAGCGCCGATTTTCTGGAAGATGTAAAATGTTCCACACTTAGCTGGGCAATTCCACTGTGAGTTAATTCCACCAAAGCAATGGGCTATTGCTAAGATTTGTGGGTGCCTTTCTGCGTGTTTTTATACCAATGTGTGTGTGCATGCACACACCTGCACATACATGCAGAGCAAGAGGGGCAATGAACTGAGGAAACAAAATTGTGGACAACACCCTTAAGATGCTCATTTACTGATTCCAGATAGAAGGGAGCACAAAGTGTCAGCCAGGACCCATGGGAGATAGGACCTCAGGGACCTTATTTAGGTAAGAAGAGATTCATCTCCAAAAATCTTAGTTAGAAAGATCCAATAGGCTACAACCAGAGAAGAGGAGGGTTGGGAAGTGATGGAGGAGGTCCCTGTGAAGCCTGAGCATGGAGTCCCCGACACAGGTGGAGTCCCTGATGCTCTGCCACTGGCTGAGAGACAGTTAGCTCAGTGGCATGGTCAGGAGAGCCCCACAGAGGACTGGGGACATGACAGTGACAAAGCCACAGACTGTTCCTTTGGGTATTTTTAATAATAAATGCTTCACAGGCAATAAATAAATAAATAAATAAATAAATAAATAAATAAATAAACGCATCTCTTCAGAACTCATTCCTTGTATTAGGAACTCATTCCTTGTGTTAGGCACTCATTCCTTATATTGGGAGGCTTGACACTATTCTGAAAATACATGATATTTTTTAAAAGTCTGCTAAAATTCACAAATAAGCCAAATACAAGATGGGAGAATGATTTATACCTAAAACAGGAGTTGGTGCTCTCCATCTGTGCAGAGCCAGGTAAAGAAGATACTAGACTGTGTAAGTCATACAGTCTCTGTGGTGACTCTCAACCCTGCCATTGCAGTGGCAGTACAAAACCACCCATAAATGATGTCTACACAAACAGGGATGCTGTGCGAGATGGATTTGCCAACCCCTGGTCTAGAACATACCTCAACACGGGAGTTGACAGTAGCTAGCAAAAGCCTTCGCTCTCATAGGCTGTTTTAAACTCCCGCTAGAATTATCCTTATATATACTTTGGATCAATAAATTTCTCCTCTATTTATAAGAAAACAGGTGAAAAATTACCAACCCAATGGTCAGGGGCCTCAATTTTAGATAAGGTGCTTCCATTTGAACTGACTAGATGAAAACTGTTCCCTTCTTGGTGAATTGTCTTTAATCCTCACAGATTAAAACAAGAATGAAAGACACATGTTAATGCTAGAAAAACTAACATAGGAAACTATTAACATTTGCAATAAAATCAGAAAAATGTATTTCAATCGCCATATGGAAGGCCATGGCATGATATATACAGTACCTATCTCGTAAGAGTTGTACGATGGCAATGGATGTGACGTTCTTAGCACCAACACCTGGCATACAGTGTCAGCTCAACAAATGCCAGATCATGCTGTTAATTAAAAAGCCCCTTAAAATAGTCAAGTGCTTCTGATATAGAGCATCTGAATTGACAAGATCAAGCTATTTCAAGTCAAGTATGAGGCTGGCCACGTCAGCCAGGAGCTGGACAGTCATAGTACCTTTCACGATGGCCTCCCCTGGCTGCTTTGCACATGGTTAAGGAATGGGTGTGGATAACTGCTGCAGAGGCTTTGACTCTGAAGCTGAGTTTTCAGATGAACATCAGGGGAGGGTTTGCATTCTTCTGTAACTGGGAAGCCTGAGCCCAGAATAAAAGGAAGGCATCCATCTGAGTTTATGGTAACACAAACATAAAGAGGCCAGATGAGGCGGCATAACCACCCTGGGGCAGCTTTAAATTAAACTGCAAATGTACTCATCAGCCCTTTGGAGGAGCATTTGCCCCTATTTGTTCAGTATGTGCAGTTTGTTCACCAGACCAGGGAATGCCTGGTTATTATGTGATTCCACACCATTAAAGTTCTTCAAGCCACCCAGGAGGGGCAGGGCAAGCAGTAGTCAGTTTTCCATGGATGAGGAAGAATTTAATGAGGGAGAAATGTGTGTGCAGGTGCGATTCTGACACATTTCTTAGTAAATACGCAGGAACCCTTGGTGGTCAGGTTCACCTGAAGGAAAACCACTCCCTCTCCCTTCAATAGTCCTGCTAGGCTTTAAGTGCAGTGGGCTAGTTTTCTGTTTAATTTTAGCTCTTTAAAACAGTAAGTCTCCCAATGAAATCAGTGGAAGCCAACCTTGATGCTGTTTATCAAGTGTTCCTGAAACGTGGACCTTTGCCTGGGATACCTGCTATCTGCAAACAGTGATGATTAGGCTTTTGACATTTATTGAGGGTTTTGTTTTTTCTTCAATTTCAAATCCCAGGCATTCATGACCTTGTGTTTTTGACATTGCACGTTATAAAGACTGAATGTGGGCTACACATTCCATGCATTGGGTCAAACACTGGATACAGGTGTCCACTAATGCAAAATTCTCTCTCATTCAATATTAAATAGACATAATTGTTCACATCACCCATTTGTCATATTCATAGTCATTATCTCAAAAATGCAGGACACTCACCATTTATGAAGGTTTATTTTTATCCTTTGGCTGTAGATTTTTTTCAGAAATGATGTTAAAATAATGACAAGATGATATATTGACCGCACACTAATTGAAGGTGGATTCAAACTCTGATCTTCTGATTCTGAATACTGTATTTCTGATGGTATTCATTATTTTTGAATCCCGAATGAAAATGTAATACATAATAATGTAATACATCAAAATATTGAAAACAGAGGAGAGTTAATATGGACAGATACAAATATGAAAGATAAGTGCAAAAAATTCTGTAGTTTCAAAAAGAGCTTTGTATTGGGAAAACAGGAGCCAAATTGACTTGGCACACAGTGTTATTCAAATCCAATGTTCCTCCTCTTTAAGTCTAAAACCCCATGAGGGAATGGAAATTGTTTCTAGGTTCACTATCTTAACCACAGCACCTATATCTATAGTCGGTATATAATAGAAGTCAACACTGTTTACAAAACCCCCACATAAATGAATTTCTAACGTTTCAGTTTGAGTGTCTTGTGTTGAATGTGAAACACATGCAAGGTACTATTCTGTTCACTAGTGTCACAAACATAAAAAGACTGTCCTTACTTATGAGGAAGTCCCCACATTCTGGTAGTCTAAATCAACCACCACCATTTATTTCAGGTTGCCCAAACCCTAGCCCTTTCTAAGGGAGGTAATTGCTGAAGAGCTCAGCCTCAGCAACCACATTGTTTCTGTGTGATCCTGTGCTTTGGCCATTCTTTTATTGGCCCATAATAATGACACACAATAGTGGTTTCATTGTGGCATGTTCCAACATGTGCATAAGAACCGTATTTGAATGAACTGGGTGGAGATGATGTGAATCAAGAACCAGCAGCATCCTATGATCTAATCTTGAGCAAAAAGTCAGATGATGATAAATCAGATTCCTATTCTTTGATACTGGAACAAAAATACTAAGGAAATGAGTGTAAACAGATTTTAAAAATGCCTTAGAGTTTTAAATGATGACTCCATCCCCAAATGATATCTAACTAGAACTTATGCATATGACCTTATTGGGAAAAAAATCTTAGTAGAGATAATTAAATGAAAGATTCTGATATGAGATCATCCTGGATTAACTGGTTGGGTCCTAAATGCAAGGGAACATGTTCTTAAAAGACACAGAAAAGTCAAAAATACACAGGAGAAACTCCAGTAGGGTGGAAGCAGAGATTGAGGTGATGCAGCCCAAGCTGAGGGAAGGAGGAAAGAAAGGAAGAAGGAAGGAAGGAAGGAAGGAAGGAAGGAAGGAAGGAAGGAAGGAAGGAAGGAAGGAAGGGAGGGAAAGGCAAGCAGGGCAGACCCTCCCCTGAAGTCCCCAAAGGCAGTGTGGTCCTGCCAATGCCTTGATTTTGGACTTTGGGCTTCAGAACTGTGAGAAAGATGTTTCTATTGTTTTAGTCCACTGAGTTTGTTACGGAGCACAGGAAACTAATACAAATGCCCAGTGAGGAGGAATTTGATGGCATAAAAACCATGAGGACAATAGTCTGCTGATGTTATAAGGAGGCAGCAACTGCATAAGCAAAAACTTTTTCAGTGGAGAAATAAACAGAGTCTAGAGGGAAATACTGGTAGAGTCAGTTGTAGGAGAAAACCAGATTGGATTATGGAAAGGAGCCTTTTCTTCTCAATGATTAATTTCTGGGGAAAGATGTGCGGAATTCTGCCCTCGATAATCCTGCCAATGTGGAAGAAACTCCCCTCCCTGCTGATCCTTCAAGAATCCAGGCACTTCTGAGGCTTATGTTTGTTTATTCTTAGAGGGAATTTCTTATCATTCCTTATTCTTACAGCATTTTGCAAAGAAATGGAATATTGCAAAAAAAGTGATGACTGCCATAGCAGAAAATAATTACAGGGCTCTAGGGCCACCCCAAATATGGTCCAGCTTGAAATGTTATGGGAAGTTCCTGGATAAAATTACTAAATTACCTCTGGCACATGTAGAAATTGATGCAGAAAGACATAGAACCATTTGGTGCTCTGGTTTGGATCAGTTTGAGTGTGTCCCAAGGCTTCATATGTTGGAGTGTAATCCCCATTGTGAGGGATTTAGAGCTGACCAGTGTTCAGAGCTGTGGCCCCAGGAAAAGATTAGAATTATATAAGGTCGTGAGGGTGGAGCCCTCTGGATTGGATCCTGATGGCTTTATAAGGAGAGGAAGTGAGGGAAGTGAGTCCACTTACACACACACACACACACACACACACACACACACACACCCCACACACATGCTCCCTCTTTCCATGGCTAATACTGAGGCCATAGCCAGATGCAGCACTTTGACCTTGAGTGTGCAGAACTGTAAGCCAAAATCAACCTCTTTTCCAAGTAAAGTAGTCCAATGGTATCCAGTGATTATCAAGGAAACATGGACTAGTGCATTGGGTGTATCATCTTGCTACCTAGGGGTTTCAGGCCATGAACACAGGAGGGAGATGCATAAGCAAAGAAGATTAGAATACATGTTTCCAACAGAGGCTTTGGGCTCCATCATCGATGCTACTGAGGCAGCTACAGATTCACATGGGCAACTGCAGGCCTACTCTCTGAGACTGGTTGGAAGTTAGTAACACAAGACATATGTATCTATATTTATGTTAATATCCATAGCTGTGCTTCCATTTATGTTATACTATTTACCCCTTCTACCTGTGGCTGATACAATTTATTGCATTTAATGATTTTTCTGACAAACTTTACATTTGAAATTCTGGATGTCTTAAAATATAGGAAAGCAAAAACTCTTCTTTTCCTACAGAATTTTAGTTAAAACCCTTTATTTGTCATCACTGTAAAGATGACTCATTGGATTAGAAATCAAAGGAGAAAATTTTAAGAAGAATGTGTTTAAATAATGTAATAAAACAGATAGGTCCTACCTCACTCCCTCTGATTATTAACAAAAAAACTGTGATTCCTGTTTAATCTCCTCATCCAAATATTTATTATGTACCTACTCTGTGATCATCCCTGTGCTCTCTATTTGACATGAAAAGGTAGTTAAAAGAGCACTATCCTGCATGTATAAATTCATAATTTTGTGTGTTTTGATGAAATCATTTTGCCATACAGTACGAGTAAAAAACAGAAAATAATGATTGATTAACCCTGCTTTGTGGTGATGAAAAAATTCAATAAATTTAGAATGTTAATATAATAAAGTGAAGTATCTAATATTATTTGTTGGTGTTCAAGGTATTAATTCACTTTTTGTTGTTATTGCCATAATAAAATATCGGAGATAGGCTACTTTGTAAAAAACATAAGTTTATTTTGGCTTTCTTACTGATAGTACTAGGGCACCTCAGGGCACCACATGATAAGAGAAAGAGAAAATTGCAGGCATATATATCTCTTTCCTTTTTCCTTTCATCTTTTAGTACTGGGGATTGAACCCAGGAGCACTCTACCACTGAGCCACATCCTCAGCCTTTGTTATTTTTATCTATTTATTTATTTGGTTTTGGAGACAGTGTCTCACTAATATGCTGGGGATGGCCTCAAAATAACACTACTTTGGCCTCTACATCCTAAGCCTCTAGGATTACAGTCAGCCACCACCACTTCCAGCCATTTTCTTATAATGGTACCAAGATCCAATCACGGGGGCCTCAGCTCTAATGACCTTATCTAGCTCTAATCACTTCCCCCAAGGCCTGACCTCTAAACACCATAATCTGATTAAGTTTCTGTCCTCTTAATATCATAGCAAAGACATGCAGGGTGAGATTTCTGCCTCAGAGTCACTACTTTCATTACGTGCTGAAAATAACCACCACGTTGCCAAGGACGAATGAAGGTCACCTTGCTTTTGTCCAGCAGTGAGGTGGGTTTTGGCCAGGATGTCAGGGATAGGAACATCAGCAAAGTGATGGTCTTGAAAGCCATAATGCTGAGAGACAGGTCATAAAAATAACTACAGAACTCTGGTCCTTAGTGTCTGGCCATCCAAAGAAGCAAGGGAAAATGTTGGAGCAAGGGGTCTCTTCACATGTCCCCAAATCAATAAGTCCCTCCACTTTCTAAGTAGGAGAGTACAGATTTACCTGTTCATAGATACTGACTAGAGCAGCGCTTAGTTATGATGAATTACAAACAACACCCATGCTCACTAACAAGAGTTTTGTAATAATTTATCATTGTTAGAAAACAATAAGTTGGATCTCTGAAGATCACACACAAAAAGAAATGAATAAACTAAAACTATTAAAATAACAAAAAACGAAGGTTTTTACAGAAATACAAATATCTATAGAAATGTAAATCAGAGATGTTAATCTCTAGAGGACGAGTAAAGAAGAATTTTAGTTTTTATATTGCATATATGTGTTTTATTTTAGGAATATACCCACTTTTGTAAAAAAAAAAAAAAACACCAGTTAAAAACCATGTTTTTGTAGCATTTTCTGTTTGTCCCTTTTTTGTTTGTCTGATTTTATTTAGAATACTTGGATAAGGTTCATTTCTAAACTATATATTTCATTTTACTCCCTCATCTGTCCATTCTTATATAAACACTACACTGTCAAATACTGTCATTGAAATATATTTAATACTCTACAAAGCTAATTCCCCACCTTACTTTTACATGCAAAAGTTGTATATGTTCTGTAATGACTATGTTAATTTGATTCAATTACTTAAAAAAGACTGAGTATTTGTATGCCAAGCAAATCAAAAAAATCAAAATTTTTATAATAATTGAACTTGAACTATATTAATTAATTTATATCTATTATTTGCTGTAAAAGTAATTGCTTTTAATAAAAAAATTTTAGAAAGTCCTGGAACTCCCAACTGCAGCTGACATGTGGAATGTATGACAACAGATGAAATACCTTCAAGAATACTTCACATAAAGGGTTGCTATAATTTCTGTATTTACTGTTATTAAGAATGAGCTTTAAGTGAAGTAAGCAATGAAAACTTTATTTTCCTCCTCACCTCCTTCCCTCCTGTCCCTTATGCCTGCTTTTTTTGGTTTGTTTTTTTTTTTTTTTAGTTTTTCTAGAGATCAATGCCCCAACTTACTTTCTTCCTACCACGAATCCTTGTCCTTGGATCCCAAAGCCAGGTATAAAATTGCTGTGCTGTAAAAATCTTTTTCACTGCTGTGACTAAAAAACCTGACAAGGACAACTTTAAGGAGGAGAACTTTATTTGTTGGCTGATAGTTTCAGAGGTCTCAGTGCATAGACAGCTGCTCCATTTCTTGGGGCTCAAGGTGAGGCTGAACATCATGGCAGAGGAGTGATACGGAGGGAAGTGGCTCAGGGCATGATTAGGAAGGAGAGAGAGAAAGACAGAGAGAGAGAGAGAGAGAGAGAGAGAGAGAGAGAGAGAGAGAATCTCCACTCATCAGATATAAAATATAAACCTCAAAGACACTCCCCCAGGGACTCACCTCCTGCAGCCATTCCCTACCTGCCTCTGGTTACCACTCAGTTGATCCCATCAGAGGATTAATTCGCTGATTTGGTTAAGGGTCCCATAACCCAGTCGCTTCTCCTCTGAACCTTCTTTCATTGTCTCACACATGAGCTTTTGCAGCTCACATCCAAACCATCACATGTTGTTACCCCTCAATTTACTTGACCTCTCTCGCCTTATCTTGCAGCCACATAGATTAGGTACTAGGTTGACCTTCATCCCGGAATCTGAGTTGGAGCGATTCTAAATTCTGGATGCACAGGAACATCATTTGGGAAGATCTTATACAATGTTATCAGCTTTGTGTTTTATGCATTGCCCCGCTCTACTACCCCTGGATTCTGATCTCAGTTGTTTGGGAAAAGCAGAGCCATTTCCTAAGACCCTAAGGTATTTGGAGACCCATTTAGCTTTACCAACTTCTGACCTAATCCCATGGATACAATTCTATTCTCTGCCTTATGCTCACTTCAAGGATGAAGAGCTCTGTGCTAAATCTCTGGGTAACTAGATAAAGGGACTGAGTCAGGAATCCTCTACTGATGAGAGACAATGCAAAATTGGCTGAGGACTTTGAAATTTCCTGAAGCATCTATCAGTCTCCTGAATATCTTGGCCATCCATGCTTCATGAGGAGAAGGGCTACCAAGGGAAAGAGTCTGTCCACAGAAAGAAGGCAACTTCAAAATGGACTGTGCCTGTTCATAGCCCTGTCCCTGGAATTTTAGGTTGTGTGAGACATAATACTATGTATTTTTCTATGTCAGCTCGGGCTTAATTTTCTCTTAACCTAAGAGCATTCTAACCACAGAGATTTCCCTCACAGTGAGGTGGAAAAAAATTGATATGGCTTAATATGATCCTATAGCCAGAAGTATTTCCATTTTAATAAAGGTTGAGTAGCTTCCTACTAAAGAATAAATCTTTTCTGGTAGGATTTCAGGCATCAGCAAACTGATGAGGGAGAGATGGTACTTTGTTGGCATTACTGAAATCAGTTTTGTTTAATTCAACATTTAACAAAAATATATTGAAATAGAAGGACTCTGATTCATTTCTCAGTCTGAACTTTCATTTACTGACTATGTGATAGCAGTTGAATTACCTAATTCCTTTAGGTTTCCTTACCCATAAAGGGGAACATATATTATAGAATTGTAATGAGGAGAAAATGAAATAATGTGCATAAAATTTCTTAATACAGTGGCTGCAGCATGCATAAGGAAGGGACATTCTATTGTATTGTGGAGGAAGATGTGCTTTACAATGTACCTTTATGCCTTTTTCCTCTCTGTAAGAGACCTAGATGTCTTAGAACATAAAATCAAAGAAGCTGGGGGGATGAGTAGGAAAGCGTATTACTGGATGTGAGTACCTGCATCAGTGCTTAGTTGGTTGATCAGTACTTTTACTTGATAACTGATAGATCCTTGGATAAAAGCTAATTTGTATAGACTCATCAAAGTGCTTCTGACATTTGAATGGTCCTGCCCTATCTTTGATCTTTAACCTGTGACCGGTCCTTTGTACCTCTTGACCACAAAGTGGCAGCTAACAATGCTGGAGGAGAAATGTCCTAGAGCTCCAAAGCACAGTTAGATCTTCTGATGTTGCAGATGCCCCTGTGTCTGTGACCTTGTCCACACCCCGCCATGGTATGAGATGATTAAATGCAGGTGGAGCCTTCTTGCTTTACCAACACTTTTAATGACTATCAAAACAGTCAAGGAAAATCCAACCCCAAGCTCACAGGACCCAGGAAAATGATTCGGTGAGGTACATTTATACTATTTTATTGATATTAATGGAATTTTAAAAATTAAGTTTATGATTTATAGGACCTTTCATGAGTTTGTTCTCAGGAGACCAATTGATAAGGGACTATTTAGCAATAAATTCCTGAGACATCTGGATTTTTATATCAAAGGAAACTTGGTTCTGCAGTTAAAGATATACTTCTAAAATGACCTGTGTTGTTATCTGAGAATTAAGGTTACTGTGGTCGTAGTTTTTAAAATAAAATATGATCTAACAGTAGGCCAGAATATTTTAAGAATTGAAATGCCTCCAAAATGTTGAAACCACACATTGCTGAATGTTAGGACTTCCTTCCCTGTGTTCAGTGACATGGCTTAACGTGGTGCATGGTTCCAGTGATCAATTTTAATATTAAAGCCTAGGTTTTTAAAAATAATACATGATTCTGAAAGGAGAATATCAAATTATTTCTGGAACGCTATATACTTCGTGCTATTGATTATTAATGAGACACTTTAGAGTGCCGGAAAGGTTATGTGTAATCACTGACCATCTGGACTCCCTGTCCCATATCACATGAGATTTGATTTTTGCATTCTTTTAAATATGTGCTAATACAAATATCTAACAATGTGAGTATTTAAAATATATATGACTTAAGTTATAAGTTCAAAGTCATTTTTCATAATTTGGCTTTATTGCGAAATAAGCACCAAATGTCTCTTTGAAAGTATTGAGTGTTGTCTCTAAATGAGGTATATAATACAAAGATCAGTATTTTTGAAAAACCTTTTAAATTCGTCTTTGTTAATGAATGAGATAAAAAATAATCATGTAAAAAATGTGGATCTATAGTTTTAAAGATATTATGATACACTTATTTTATTAGCTTTTCCTCCTTTAAATTTGATTTATCTCAGGTATTTTTCAGTGACAGAAATCTGACTTAGATTCACTTACAAAATGGTCCCCAATGTCAGAGTGGTATCAGGGTAAGGAATACCAAGGATGGGAAGACCAATTTAGACCTTCTATTTTTTGTGTATTTTTATCTAAAATCTTTGAAATAAATTAGGTTTCACTCTTGCTTGATATATGGGCAAACATTCGTGTCTATACTTCATTCACATACACGTGGGCATATTTTGCATTGAGTGCCAAGATTTCGTAGGGAAAAGAGGAGGTGGGCCAACGATGCCTTTATCTCATAAGGCCAGGAAAATGAAAAAGGGCTAAAGAACATTCTTCCAAGGAAATGTTACAATAAATGTTACACTGAAAGTGCAAACACAAGAAGAAAGTGGCCAAGTTCCAATACAAACTCTTTTCTGGCCATGTTATGAGATAAAAATCAATGATGAGTTAATCAGAACTGAAAAGAAATTAGCCAAGAGATTAAGAAAACAGTATCCAGAGAGCAACTTGAAATGTGAATAAATCTGTTATTGTAAATAATAAGCCTGACTTTGTAATTGCATTATTGGTACTCACATGGTGATAGTTGTTCCTGTAGACACTTTAATTGTTTTTTCTGATGGGGGGTACTGGGGATTGAACTCAGGGGCACTTGGCCATTGAGCCATATCCCCAGCTCTATTTTGTATTTTTATTTAGAGACAGGATCTCACTTAGCACCTCACTTTTGCTAAGGCTGGCTTTGAACTTGTGATCCTCCTGCCTCATGCTCAGAGCTGCTGGGATTACAAGTATGCACCACAATGCCTGCAGACGCTTAAAAATTTTAAAGCACACATTTTGGAGAAATGCAAACTCAAAATTATTTTATTTACAGGGTTGCATGATGCACAGTATTTGAAGATGACAGATAATGGTTTGTATCTTAAATGTTTCCCCAAAGCCCATATGGTACAGATTTGATAGCCTGTGTAGCTATTTGGAGGTGGTAGAACCTTTAAAGTTTGGGCCCAGGGCCCTGGGGGCTTGCCATTGAAAGGGATATTGGATCCCTGCTCCTTCCTTTCTCTGCTTCCTAGTGCTTTGAGGTGATCTGTTTTCTCCACCTAGAGCTGACACTGCTAGCCACAATATCCTGCCTTGCCAAAGCCCCCAAACAATGGAGGTGATAACTAACCATGGAGCGCAACCACTGAGATGGGAGTCAAATTAAACTTTTCCTCCTTTAAATTTGATTTATCTCAGGTATTTTTCAGTGACAGAAATCTGACTCTAAATGGGTGATGTAGGGTAAAAACGCTTCGAATGATTTCCCCTGGTTACGTTAATAAACCAAAAGCATTTGTGTACCTTTTATAATTTATCAACATCTTTACAAATATATTAAATATTAACTTGAAGCCTGATGAGGTTGATGGTATTTCCTCCATTTTATGAATGTACACACAAGTTTTTGAAAGACCACAACTTTTCCTGGAGCGTGAATAATACACTGCACAGCCATAAATTGCTTCCGCATCTTCTGATTTCAACTCCTGTGTTCTTCTAGCTTCCAGTTTTCCTTGTAAACAAACTACCAACAAACTAAAACCGAATTTGGTTAATTGGAAGCCAAGATGCCAAAACAAAGTCCTTGTATGATCTGATGTTCTCCATTTTTTTTACTTTTTAAAAGTAATTGAACTGTCAATATTGTATCGACAGTAAATTCACCAGTCTTTCAGGGAGATTAACCTTCTTAAAGAATGTTCAAGTCATCCAATGGAGGGGTCCCGATGGGGTTTAACTGCTCCATTTATCACTGAACAGGCAGGCGAGTAATAATGCCTCTCGTCTTCTGAGCAGGTACTCATCTGTGCCATCTGGACTAGCAAATGATTTCCCTCCGGTTTCTACTCCCCTCGCACTGACAGGTGCTGAGGACGCCACTGGTGGTTTAATGGCTCACTGCTGCCTTGTATCAGCAAGTACTTCACACTTGGTTTCCCAGTGATGCTTACCCGATACTTTTTTCCTCATGGTCGGATGAACTGCAGCTTCTCCCACTGCAAGTCAAGTGCGGTAGACATTTTTTTTGAAAATTTACATGAAAAGTATTTAACTCACTTCTCTTATCATAGGTACTTTAGATTAATGCTTACAAAGGGAAGTGTAATTAGCAGATTTAAAAATTTATCTTCTCCTTAAACAAAACAGGATTGAAACAATGATCTCAAATGAGCTTTGAAAACAGGTGTGATATAAATCCTTAACTAATTAACTTGGAATATTATAAATGCATGTACATTTCACCTTGCATTCTTTAACATGGAAAACTACCCAATCGATACTTATTATACGGAAACAACTGAATCAGGAATAGTGAATTTGACCAACGTCGATTTTCACTGTATTAGTGAAAATTATAAAGTTTGCACATTACAGAAAAAAATGATTAAAATGTTTATTAAGAAGTCAAGCATTTGTAGATAAAATGATTCCAATGAGAAAAACAACAACAACAAAAAAACAACCCTAGTCTTCACTTTGGGAGTGGAGATGTCATAGTTGACACAGTTAAATTCGATATTAGAACAGAATTTAACTCATGCTTACTGTATTAAGGCTTTTTTGTCCTAGAAACTCCAAAAATAAGCCCCTTGGAAATTAATATGCTGAGGATGTTTTGCTATCCCCCCCATCCTGCCGAAGTTATGGTTTCCTAAGTGTTTGTTTTATGGGGAAACTAGTTCATGAGCAATCACATTAACAAAAACCCTGAGTATTGAAGTAGGCAAAGATGGGATTGGGAATTAGAAGAAACAATCATGAATCTCATCTTAATCCCTAACTTTAGTTTGTCAACTGAGGAAATCATCTGCTTAATCTTCACCTGTGTTTCTTCCTGTGTAAAGTGAACATGATGATAACTTCTTTAATTTTGAAATTTCATTCACATTGCATAAAACCTCCATCATAAGAACTGTGTCCATCAACTTGTTTTGAACCCTGTAAAGTTGGTTGGTGGTGAACCCATCAAGTTAAAGGTTTATTCATGCTAAGTCTTTGCAATAGTGATTTCTGGGGGAACCAACCGTTCTACCTCTTTTTTTCTTTTCTTTTTTTTTTTTCCTATCTCCCCAAGCAGTTTCCCAGATCATTTAAAAACTTTGCTTCTTTCAATACTTACCATTCTCTAAACTCAGTTTGGGTGATTTTTCAAAATGAAAATGTGATTGTGTCATTCACAGTTAAAAACTGTGGATTAGACAAAGGGGAATGAAAGGAAGAGAGAGGTATGGGAATAGGAAAGACAGTGGAATGAATCTGATATAACTTTCTTATGTTCATAGATGAATGTACCACAGTGAACTCCCCGGTTGTGTACATCCAAAAGACTGGGAACCTAATTAGAATAAGATATACTCCATGTTTGTATAAATAAGTCAGAATAGACTCTACTTCCCTGTATAACTAAAAAGAACAAATTAAAAAGAAAATAAAACAACTGGGTGATTAAAACATCCATCTGAAGCAAACAGAAAAATGCCAATAGTAACATCTCTCATGACTAAGAGTCGCACAAAAGCAGATCAAAAGTTGTGTGAATTTAGAAAAAAAAATGAGACAGAAGGGAAACTTTCTGTTGTTTCAACTTTTTCTAAAGAATAAACTGTTTTCACTTTTTTTCATTTTTAAAAAGTAATAAAATTTGCTTTTCTCAAGATAGGGGGTGGGGTGCTGGCTCAGACTTCTGAAATTCACATGAAATTCACATTTGCTTGCATGGCATAAGATCAACTTGGAAGATATCTCTTCAAAGTAGATGTCCTAATGGGACACGGAATTAGCATGCTAAGGTGTGCCCAGAGGCAGATAAGTCAATGAACTTAACAGGTGTCTGGGGGCCAGCTTCTCTCCAGTGTCATCAAGATGTTTTGGTTTCATTCTACAATCCTGTTTGCACAAATAGGACCTCATTTTTGACTCATCCTTACTTCCTTATTGATCTCAGGTAGCACTGAATGCTGCAAGGCAGACTATCAGCAGGTGCTCATGGTGGGAAGTCTGAGACCCAGACTTCCCACCATACCCCCACCCCCAGATGCACAAGTCAGATGAGGTCTCAATGAGGAGATGACATGTATGCTCATTTGGTTTATATGGAGTTGACATGACAGGAATCTTAAGAGCTAATTCTAATTTCACCAGAATTTTGTAGCTTCGATAAAAGGAGTTGCTAATGTAGAAAGGACAAAAAACAATCAGGTTTGAATCTTAGAATTCTAATTATATACCAAAAAAGTTAATGATATCTTACTTGGAATCAGACATTTTTAAAATAGTATGTGTTAGCTATTCATCACTGTGAAAGCAATACCTGACAAAAAATAGAGGAGGAAAAAATTATTTTGGCTCATGGTTTCAGAGGCTTAGTTCATGGTCAGCTGAGTCTGTTACTCTGGGCCCAAGCTGGACAGCACATCATGGCCCAAGGTCACAGTGGAGGTGTGCTGCCATAGGAAGCTGAGAAAGGAAAGGGAAGGGACCCGAGAGAAGACGCACTCTTCCAAGGCTTACCTACTCTGGCCAAGCCCTAACTGCAGCTGCCTATAGTGACCATCCAGTTGGTCCATTCAAACTAAGATGGACTGATCAGGTTATATCTCTCACAGCCCAATCATTTTTACCTCCAAACATTCCTTCACTAACAGAGGAAATTTGGGGGGGGGGACATCTGATATCCAAATCATGGTGTTTCTTGTACTCAATTAGAGGTACAAAAAATAGATATCTCCAAATATTTAAAAATATATTAAATTTTGCTCCATGTCATAGAAAATTTATTCCTATATACTTAAACCACTGAGAAAGAATTCGTATTTTCTTGCTTGTAATATTACTGAGCACATAAATCTTGAAACATATAGAAAAATTAATTATTTTTACTGATTTTAGATTTTGCATTTGAAAAATTAGATGAATATTAAAAATGATGTTACTTATTGATGGACTAAATGAATTTACAAAATATCTAGAAATATCGAAATATCATATGTTAAAAATGATTAAATCGATAAAATTCTAAGTATTCATGTACTTTGTAGCACTATGAAACATTTAATTAGTTGTCTAATTACACGTCTGCCTACAGTGTAAAGGCAAATAGTAGAGTGAAATTAATACATCTTGTGTCATAAGTGTCACCATCTCTGGGACAAATGACAATTGACATAGCATTATAGAAGAAAAGGCTGCTCATTTCATTAACCTTGGTGAATATTTTTACCCTCTCCAAAAAGAGAAAACTTACATAAACAAAATTAGACAGATTTTTCTTTGTTTATGGAGCATTAATTAGTGGTATGAGATATTAATTTAGTTGGAAAAAGAAAGATATTTGAAACCCAGGTTGCAGAGAGAAGCATATAGGCAAATGACTTTATCCATGCACAGGAATAAAACAGACAATAAAAATGTTGACCCTCCTTAATTGTCCTTGTCCTCAATATATTGTTTTCTGTCTTGATTGATTCTTTTCCTCTATAAGCTGGGATGAATTATAGAAAGGATTGAAGAGGTGTGTCTTCATTGAGGCTTATTATTTACCAATGTGCTATAAAACACCAAGCACAATTCAAACTAAGCCTGTTTTATTCATTGGTGCTTATTTTATTGCAAATCATATTCACAGTTTGCCTTCATTTTTATCTAAGTATTTATCTTTACTAGGAAAAGGAAAATTTCACACCACCAATCTGTTTTACTTAAAAATTTTCAGAGTAATTATCTCATTTTGTATTCCAGAGCAGAAGCATAGGAAGGTGAGATAAATCTTAGTTCAAAACATTTTTGTGTCGAATATCCTGAAAAGGGGATTGTCAATTTTATTATTTCAAAATTCCTGATATTTATTTTGTGTTCTGCAATGGAACATGGAGCTGCTACTCCTTCCTCCTCCTCCTCCTTGTCCTCCTCCTCTTTGTCGTCGTCATTGTTCTCCTCCTCCTCCTCCTCCTCCTCCTCCTCCTCCTCCTCCTCCTCCTCCTTCTTCTTGTATCCATTATTTCAACAAATGGATGCTTTAATGCCATTGAATTGGGAAGATTGATGGCAGACTAAAAGATGAAAAATTAATTTTTTTCTCTGTTAAAAGAAAATCATCAAACATTTAAACTGCAAGAACTAGTGGTTAAACATGTAACTCATTGCCATATTTAAGGGGAGGAGACTGAGTGTGGAGTAGTAGGTGGGTGTCCTTAGGGCAGTACCATTGCAGGGAACCTTAGATGCCGCCAAATTCAACTCTCTAACGTGAACATGAATCCCATTGAGCTCCAAGTGCAGTAAATGCTTCCTTAATTCCAGTCAAATGATACTTCCCTTAGGACAGAACTCAGAATATTTCTGCAGGCCACTATCACTGATTAAATCCACTTAGTGAAAAGCTTATCTGCTGATTCACAATTTTCAAGCATGGCAAAGCTGTTTCTATATTGGTGTTAATTATTTATTAATGCAGTGAAAACACTTTAAATTTCAATTAAATGTTACTAATTACCTGTGAACTAAAGGCTAAGATGCTCAGTTGCCTACTTCCTTTTGAGAAAGTATCTCCACCCTTGGAGTCAGTGGTAAGGAGACCAACCAGAGAAAAACTAGGTATGAAACAACGTGTGTGCTCTTGGGCAGCTTCTACCCGACTGAGCCTCGAGTTCTTCATTTACTAAAAAAGAAGTTTAGACTAATGATCTGAGTTTAATTGCACATTTAAATTAAAACATTCAACATCCTTATGTTGCCCTTAGTATACTTGAAAATCTTCATTGAAGAATCAGTGCCAAGAATATTTCCACAGCAGAGCAAGGCTATAAAGTATCTGGCATGGGTTTTGCTGGGGCATGTTAGTAGATTTAGCTCTGAAAACTGTTTTTCTTACACCACCATAGCTGCTTTTTAAATGGAGGCAGCAGGAATTACAATACAGTTCCCTTGCCGACTACAAAAATGTTCTATTTTATTCTGCTTTTCTCCATTTCCTAGAATCAGTTACATCAATTTGGAGCTAAGTATAGTAAGATGACAAATGATGAATGCGGTTTTGTGAAATAAAAACTTGACAATAATTCCTTAATATTTTTCTTGGAAACAGGTCTGTGAACCTTCAGAGGATAGGGGAATGTTTTGTCACGAAGAGTAGAAACCATATAAGGGATTATCCCCTCTGTTAACACTATGAATCAAGGGCAGGCAAACTACAGCCCTCATGTAACTGGGAGCTGTTTTTGTTCATTGTTGAGCTAAAAATGGCTTTTACATGATGAAATTATGGAGAAAATAAAAGGAACATAATATTTCATAACACATGAAAACTATATGAGATTCGTGTTTCAGTATCCATCATTTATTATTGGAAAAAAGCCATGCCCATTTGTTTATGTGTTATCTATGTTATTTTTGTAGAGTTGAATGGCTGTTGTAGAAAACTTATGGCCTGCAAAGCTTGAAATATTTGCTACTTATTGTTTTATAGAAAAAGTTTGCTGAACCATGCTCAACAAACAACAGAGGAGAGGGACTGTGCACTAAGTACTTGGCACAGAGGTGGGCATATGTTAAATATAGGCAGAAGGAATGCATAAACTACTTTCCCATTAAAAATAATCAAATATTTACAAAGTTTAAAAAGTTGATAAAATTGGGTTCCATCAAAACAATGAAAATAATTGATATGTGTGTGTGTGTGTGCAACACAATCATGCATTTTAAAAATTCATAATACCACAAACAGGAATTCACAGAGGAAAACTGTAGTGAAAATTCTGTCAGCACCCCTTCCTTCTTTTTGGAAATTGCTCAGATTTAGACCTGACTGAATTCACTTATCTTTCATCTCTCTTATTAAAAATGGAGAAGAAAACATGCTACATGATTAATAGTTTGACCTATTTATCAATGATTATTTATTGATTGTTTTAAGTGCAGAACAGGCTAGTAACATAAAAATTTAATATAAAATGTCTAATGGAATACCTCCTCATATGGAGGTATTGCTTCTAGAAATGATATGTAATATTTATTTGTCTGTTGTTATTTACGAACTGAATATACTAGTACTTCTGAATTATGGGCCATGAATTTTTCCTAAGGGAAAAAAAATGTAACTTCAAATCCATCCCTCCATCTCCCATTCACAGTCTATAGAATTTTGACAAATAAAAGTATGTGTCTTTTCATGCTAGTATTTAATTTTGTTTCATTTATTCCTTTATATGTCATTGGGTTTGGTTTAGAGTCTGCTGTTTCTATTCCCATTCCTCTATTTCCTTAATATATAAAAATTACTTGTGATATATTTTAAATGACTTCAAAAGTATTTAAAAGGCAAAACTTATCAACATGATAAGCTTTCAAAATGTGAAAGTTTTTCTTTTTGAAATAGACTTCTCCCTACCTCTCCTTTAAATGAACCAAAATCTTTCAAAATGTTACCATACAGTAACTACAAACTTATTCTAGAGGTGGTCACGGATTGAGTTTCTTGGAAGACTTCCGCCACACCTTTGAAGAGAAGGAGAAAATTCAGCCCTATCAGAACTTGGCCTCCCTTCCTCTTGCTGGAGCAAGCTTTCCCCCTGGCTAGTGATTAGAGCTGAGTGACAATTCAACTTCTGTGGAGACATTCTTTTCAAATATGGGTTAATGGCTTTGTAAATTTCCTGCCTTAAGCAAAATTGAATTACACATTTAGCAATTCATCTAAAGCATCCTTAGCAGTGGAAAGCCTGACAATATACCCAGAATCAAGAAACTCAAGTAATTTTTATTTTGCTCCAGACTATAAAGGATTAATGAGATGAAGGGGACCTGGACCCTGCCTCTGAGAAGTGGGGCCTGGAGCACAAGAGGGGACTAACAGATTAACCACTCCTTCGGAGGGAAGGGTCACTACGAAGTGACCAGTGCCAGTTGGTCCAACTCCATCAGCTGCTTGCTAATGGAAAACCTGTGTGCTTATCTTAACTAACAAAAAGATGTATGGCTATGAACTTGTCACCACCCAAATACATAATCTCCTTACAATACATTCCTTATCTGACTGAGAACATTAACTTCATTCACAATGCCATTGGTTTAAGTTCTATGAGATGACAACGATTTCACTAATGAGTTTATCATTAGAGAATTTTCTTTTTAACTTACCATCCAATATCAAAGACTGACCCTTAGAGAACTCACTTCATTTAAGGTTGAAGTACTTATCATTTAATACTTTGTGGATTTCTCCAAGTTTTGAGTTAATTCCAGAGTGTTCTCCATCGTATTGACATGTGACATAATAATTTTGGGGGACTTTTGTTAGAATAGTAGTTTTTGTTTGCAAAAGATTCTTAACTAAAAGGCATCTTTGTTGAAGAATTATACACTTTTCATTTATTACTTTCAACCCTGAATTAGTCAAATTATACGTTAGAGACTTTTTTTAAAATTTTTTATCCCCAAATACTTAGCTATTGTCAAAATTAAAATGTTACTAAAAATGACTTATTTTATGTACCTCACAGTACGCCAATTCTTGAAATAACTTTTCAAAGGTGAAAGATCTTATTCATGATGGGGTCAAATTTTAGAAGATGGGAACTCCAAGTTTCAGATCTGCCTCCCCAAATATAAGGATTAGAGTTTTTATGGAGGAAAAACTTGGGGTAGGGAAAGGTGAATAGAGGCAGGGAAGAATGGATGTCATCCCACACACAGTGCTTTGCCCTGGTACTTAGTTTAGTTCCATTAACAACAAACAAACAAGGCAAATTAATGTGGCCCCATATTTCAGTATAGATTAGAAAGCTTCAATAATGGTCTGCTTGTTATTCTGTCACTCAAATCTAACATACCATAATTCTGATGAGATTAAAAAGTACACAGTTGAAGTTGTGAATAATACACACACATATGTGTGTATGTGTAAAATTTTTTAATATGTATATATAAAAGTTTTAGGTTCAGATTTTCAGAACATTAAAAAGCCTAATTGTTTTTAGAAAGTAGGTCAATAAAATACTGGGTTCTTTTGGATAAATATTAAAGTACTTAATAGCACCATTTAGTACTTCTATCTAGATACATACACAAAATGTCATTTTAATATTAATAGAAAAAATAGAAAGGATGTTTTATATCACCTTTTTTAGTATAATAAAAGTCAAGTAGTAAAAGCAATTTAATTCCTGGGCTATTCATTTAATTTTTTTTCTTTAATGAATTTTTCTTTATATCACATGTTCACTATAACATTCATAGAATAATATATAGAGAACAACATTTCCCCATTGAGGGTCATTGGTTGATAAGTGTGTGTCTTCTTCTTTTTTATTCAGAGCTGTGTGTGTGCATGTGTGTAATTTTTATAAAGAAAGGGCATTTTTATTTTTTCAGGTTATTTTCAAGGATATTAAGTTTTATTGATCTAATCAAGTTGGCTATCTATTTTAATTCCATTTTATAGTCATTTTGGGAGACTGGAGAAAAAGAAAGGGTAGAAAAATAGGGGGTGAACAAAATAGAAGCATGAAGGCCTAGGAAGTAAAATTGAAAGAAGAGGAAGGCGTAGACTAATGCAGAAACCGGCTAGTACAGGAAAGAGTAAAGGTATACAAATACATACAAAACTAGAAAAAATGCACGAAAGAGAAAAAATAGGTGGATGACAGAAAAAATAATAATTCAGTATATATTTTATGAATTGCATTTAGTTAATAACCATGAGAGAGTTATGCCTTTTAAATGTCTCCTCTTTGAAATGCCTACTGGTCATTTTGGATAGATTTTAGGTTGTTGTAATGTTTGAGTTATGTGTACTCCTACATGCATAAGTGTAGCTATATGAACACATTCCCTCTACCGTGCACATTGAAAGCTGTGTCTGGCTCCACCTGGAAACCTGCCGGGTTAGCACTACAGACAACACCCTCAAACATTCATGCAAACGTGTGTTCCCAGTACACACAAATGATGAAAACTTTATTGCACTAACTTCTCCCACAAAAAAAAAAATGCAATTTGGGGAGAAATATCTGGGTCAGCCTCTTGACTCTTGATACGAAAGAGATGTATTGGCCATGAAAGAAAGGAAGGGGCGCTCCTTCCATGACACAAGGAAAGGAAATTGAGGTTTCCTGCTGCAAACAGGAGATGGACAAGAACCACAGGAATGAGGACAAGAGGAAAATATCGTCTGGGACTTGGTGCAGAGTCACTATTTGCCAGTTGAACGTATTTGTCTTGCTGTTATTGAGTCATTATCCTGTATCTCTTCACAAATCCTAAAAGACAGGCTGCATTGTTCCTTAGTGTTTGGAGAAAGAGGATTTTTTTTTTAAACAGTGCTGAGAGACTCAAGCATACAAAGAGTTTGAATTCCAGCTTAGTTTAGGAAGCAAGACAGCCTCCAAAAATTCAGGAAAAGTTTGAGGAGGACATAACATGCGTAATATGTAGAATGGGGGATGCCTGTGGGGTCTTTGACAATTTTGCCTAAATTGCTGTGAGGTGGGGGCCACAAGATGACACAAATGCCTCTCCAGGTGTAGGATGATAAAGCTTTTAGAGTTTTGCTTTTCCCTGTCTTGAATTTATTTTTTAGACAAAATGGGCCCAGATACTGGAGCCATAGTTGTGTGTTTTCAAAGTATGTTTCTAAATGCATGTTGAATATGGAGGATGGTTGGTTGGACAGGTCTGCTCTTAAATAAGTCTGTTTGGACAGCACACAGGGAGAAAGTGCCATCTCCTGATGGAGAGTGAAGACTTGAGGAGGGATTGCATGTCCCTGAGAGTCTGCGTGACCTGAGGTTTTATGCCATCAACCCCATCTGGGCTCAGGTGGATTTCTTGACCTTGTAGTTCCTGAGGAATATAGGTGATAATAGGTTCTACTTCAAAATTTTAATGTATTGAAATACATATCACATACAGTCTGCTTAGCCAAGTCCTTTGTGAAAATTACACGGTAGGACTGTCAATATTACCGTTAAATAGTATAGTATAAAATTTTGAAAGCAGTAGGAATTTAGAGCCTAATAGTCCACAAAGGGATACAACTTAATTGACACCTTCACAAAGGCAAACCTTTCATATAGGAGAGGGAAGTTTCTACTTGGTCTAGAAGTGAGGAAAAACACTCCCGGATGTAGGAGTTACCTGTGGTGGAGGAAGCTGCCTGATGAGACTTTAGTAGGACACGGTTGAGATGGCAGGAAACAAGATCAGGTGTGAAAAATTGGATCGAAGATATGACAAAATTTGAACTTCAGAGGAATTCTAGCTCAGTGTGACAGGTCAGGAGGAACCCTTGCATATTTTGAAATATGGAAGCAATATAAGCTGATAGTTTGGGAAAGTTGAATACATTTTGTGGTGCAAGAGGGGCTGAGGTTCAAAGAGACTCTGAGAATATATAAGAATTTAAAGAATTAAAAAACAAGATAGCTGTTGTATGGGTAAAACGAGAAGAGAAAAGCCTATGGTTCATCCATAAAGTTAAATCAAGTGCCCTCCATTGACTGTGGAAGGATCTAAGGATTATCTAATAAATATTGCACACTTTTTATGTTATGGAAATTGAAGCAGTTTTGCGAGATTAACCAATGGGAAATTATACTCTTGTATGAATGATAAGGCCTATGCTTGAAGCATTAAGAGAGAGAACATTAAACTAAGTAGATATAATTTTGAGGGTTCCACTGCATTAAAATTTAAGAACAGCTTACTAAAAACATCCAGATCAGAGGATGCCATATTGTATAAAATTGTAACCTTTTTAATATTAGAAATGGCACGGCAGCTTGATTTTTAAAAGGAAAAATAACCAGAGCTTTTCTAGATTGGTCATATAGCTTGATGTTTTATTTTAAAAAAAAAAACAATAAATTTATTTATTTAAGTCTTATTTTCATCTGTTGCAAGACAGAGTTTAAAAACTTGTTAAGTTGCACACACAGTCTTGAAAAACATCAAGAAATAAACCAAAATAGGTTTTGTTGAAAAACAGCAGAAGTGCATGTCATTGGAATTCAACAATGTGTTTGTCATAATCGAACACTGATGTTAGCTCTGAGTTCCCTGACAGTTAAGACAAAAAGGGAAATATACTGTGATCTGGCTTTTATAAATGTTTTTTAAAAAATCATTGAAACTTGATTGACAGAGACTTGTGTGCTTTTATTCAAATGCTAAGGTTTATTATTCAACATGACAGATGATCACTTTAACTTGAATTTTGCAGACATGCTATTTAAGAACAGAATTTACTTCCATTCCATGTAAAACTTAAAAGCCTATACTTCAGTGTGGACATTATGTGAGAGAATAGAAAACCCCAAATTCTATCTCAATAAAATCAAAGTAGATATTATACACAATAATACAATTTAGGGTTAGTCATGATACATTTTAATGACGTTTCCATAACCTATTGCCCTCTATGCAGCTTAACTTCAGAGACTGTAAAATTAGCTCAACGTTAATTTAGAAATGCAAAAAAAAAAAAAAAAACAGATCTCTGTCACACTTTCCCAATTATTTGTCTTATTTCTATTTCAGAAGTTCTACAGGGTTCATTTTAAACACACTGATTGTCTGCAATGTCCAAAATTGTGTGATGTCAAAATAAACACACAAACATTGTGCCAAGAACTTTCAGGAAAGGACAGGCATGAATGCAGAGGGTGCAGATTGTGTGCTGGGTATTAATCAGTCAAGAAAATCAGTGTGTTGCTATGGCAGAGGCTGATGCTAGTCCATCCTTGTCAATCAAGAAAGAGGAGTGGTTCCACTTAAGCTCTGAGTCCCTTCCACTCTTCATTTCCAGCTATTTCCACTTTGGGCAAGCACTCAGGGCTTGGCAGAGGAATTGCTCTCTTTCGCTTGTTTTGAGAAACTAATGGGAGACCATTTTCCACAAGGATAGAAGAACATTGCCCTGAGTGGCTTGGAAGTGGTTATCTTGGTAACTGGTTAATTTACGGAGCATGGAAAAAGGCACAGTCATGAAATGACTGAACAAGTGTCTTCTGAAAAACTAAGAGTTTAAGGAATAGCAAAAAAAAAAAAAAAAAAAAAAGAAAAAAAATGCTACATGACAGAAGGACTTAATTTTTTTTTTGTTTTGTTTTGTTTGTAGTTCCAGATAACATATGTTCAATTTGTTGTTTTCTATGGATATTTTTTTTTTCTTTATTTGGTACTGGGGATCAAACCCAAGGAAGCTCTACCACTGAACTACATTTTTTTTTTTTTTTAATTTTGAGACAGGGTCTTGAACTGGCAATCCTCCTGCACTGACCTCTCAGTCCCTGGGATTACAGATGTGAGCCATACCCATGGATCATTTTAAAGCAATTTTATAGGCTCAAGTTCTTTATCCATGAAATTGGAAAAGTAATATTTATTGACAAAATCAAATTTGTTTAAAAGGTTTATGTATATGCTCATTCATTTACTTATTCACTTAAAATCTTTAAAACTACTATGTGGTAAAAATATTAATAACTATCATACATAGTATTTACTATATTCCAGACAAAGCATTCAGCATTTTTATTTAATAGTCACCAATTTTCTGCTGTATGTCAGGTGCTGATCTTGGCTGGTCTTACCCTCAGGAGTTTTAACTTCTAAAGGTATAAACAGGTAAGTGAATTATTATATTTAAAGTAACAGGCACTAAAATTATGGCATTTGAGATTCAGAAATGAGAGCAGCCGAATTCTTGTGTGTGTTTGTGTGTGTCTGTGTGTGTGTGTGTGTGTGTGTGTATGAGGGTATTAAGGGATACATGGGTAGGGAAGCACAGGGGGCTTGAAGCTATCAAGAGGGACAGGAGTCAGGAAAGAAGAATATAGGAGATGAAACTAAAGAATAATGTCAAAATCTTTTTATGGCCAAATATAAGCAAAAAATGAAAATATAATAAACCCTCCTGTACCTCTCACCTGGTCCAAACAGCTATCAACAATTTGCTAGTCTCAAATCACACATATTCCTTCAATTAAAAAAATATATTTTAATGGGCTGGGGTTGTGGTTTAGCAGTAGAGAGCTTGCCTAGCACGTGTGAGGTGCTGGGTTCAATTCTCAGAACCGCATTAAAATAAATAAACAAAATAAAAGTATAGTGTCTAACTACAACTAAAAAAAAAAAACAAAGAAATATTTTAATGGAGATACAAAACCCTCATCTGTCTTTTTTAATGTTTTATTTTTATTTACAAAATCTACCTTATTAAAATCGTAAAGGTAGAATACAGCTATGCTAACCACAAGCATACCATTGCAGAGGAGATCTCTAGAAGGAACTCATCTTGCATTACTGAAACCTCACCCCTTCACTACAAACACCAGGTCTTATCTCTTCTCCCCATAGTGGCTGTAGGTAGGAGAACTAGATAGCGACCCACCATTGAAACCATGGATGCATTTCCTGTTTTTCCTGCAGAGCGAGTCCTGATAGGAGCCTTCCTGGGCCTGCAGAATGTTTAGACAGTGCTCTCAGACCTGACACTCATGTTTGTGTAGCCGGTGCCCCCAGGAAGGGATCCTGGCTCAGGGGATATGTGTGAGCGGAAAGCCACAGAAGCCTATCCCTGAAGCAGCAGAAGAGGAGTATTTTTTTTTTTCAATTTCTAATAAAGCATTTTGCTTAGAGGTCAGTGGTCCTGATGCAGCACCTTGATCCCAAGTCTATTTCGTGGGCTTTGTGATAATCACACTGATTTTAAATCAACCTTGTGGTAATAAAAGGGAAATCTGCTTTAACAGTTTGAACCAAGTTCAAAGGAATTTTCTTTGCTGCTCTTGCCATGTAAACTGTGGCAGAGTGCTAGTGCAAATATGTCATTGTGTAGCGACTGTGCAAATCCATTTTCTGTGTCATTATCTTACACAATATTGATAGTACTACACAGTGTGTCAGAAATTAAGCTTGGTATTTTTAATGTGAGAATGAGTAAACACTAATCAGAAAGCCAGCATGTACAGTGTCTTTGAATGAAAATACCACGTTCAAGCAGCTGTTTGAGTTCTTTTTGTACATGGCCTGAATAGTTAACAAGATAAATATGAATAGAATTTTCCTACTGACATTTAATTAAAATGAAATTGCCTATTATTGTTACCTACTACACAGAAACTATTTTTTATGTTGATAGTATTCTAATATTGTATTAGGCTGGGATTGAGTTTATACTAGTGTTTTTATGAATTTAACTATTTCTGATTACCTGATTTTTTTAAAACAAAGGAGTAAATGCTTCTGCACTGTTTTGGGGTAAAACACCATTTTCCTCTTCTTTGAAGGGTTACAGGTAAAAAATTAGGTAGTTCTAATTGGAACTGCATGCTATTTCTTCACCTGTCCCTTTGGGCTTCTTTAAGTATGTTGATGATTTTATTGCATCCTGTGTCCATTGATAACTAAGTATTTTAGACAGCACTGAGATTAATTTTTCACTATTAATGTCTCCATCTAGTCTTCCATTGCATTATTTCTGTTGTGATTACTTTAATGCATTACAATCAAGGTAGCCATTCATAGTACAGTAATTACATTTGTGGTCTGTCCGTTCGTCTGCCCATTCATCATCCATCCATCCATCCATCCATTCATCCATCCATCCATCCATTCATCCATCCATTCATCCATCCATCAACTCATCCATTTTGCACTGTGAATTTATATGGAAGATAACTGGAGTTAAGTATTATAAATATCTATTTTGCTGATAACAATGCAAACTGCTTCATATGCAATTCAGAAATTCAAGATGCTTGGCATTTACCAGCTGCTCTTAGTGACTATTGCAAGACAGCATAAGACTCTATAAAATCACTTTGGCAGAATGTGTTTTTAAATTTTGGTTCTAAGGAAACACCACTCAATACAGTCAAAGAGGAAGAAATGTCAGTGATTTACATTGTCTTTGACTTTCTAAGTTGAACAAATGAGCTCATTGTGACTCTAAAGTCTTTTCTTCAGGACAGATACCATTACATTGATTTTTTAAACTTGTACTCTGACAAATGTGATTTTGAATTTAAGAATAAACTTTTTTCCCCTTTATGTTCTTTTTAGTTGGACAAGTAGAGGCAAGGCAAATTTCTCTTAACTCAAAGCCAAATTTGAATACTTAGGTCTGAGTTTGTACAGTCTAGTTCAACTTAAAAGCAAGTGACCAGTTCTTTTCTACACAGCAATTAACTAAAACAGAAAATAAGGATCACTAAATTTCCCATTGTGAGGAATGATCAAATCACTGATTCTAGTGATTTCCTCTTATGACCAAGCAACATTATTTGTTTAAAGATTATTAGATTTTACAAGAACTGAAGTAAAGCATTTAAATAACAATGTATTCATCTGTTAAATAACATCTACCAACCTAAGAAGAAAAAGGAAAGGCATTCAACTTATATCATATCTAAATTACTATGCCCATGAATTGATTGGAAGCTGATTAATATTCTGCATTATAAGTCCTTGGAAAGGTATTCAATGAGAGGCTAGAGTATCATTATACTGTGACACAGCCTATCTGGAGATTATCTGAAAGAGGCAGTGAGCAACCAATTAGCTGTCACCTTGTTTTCCATTTTAGGATTTGGAATTAGATAGGCAACTGACACACACCTGTAATTCTAGCTACTCTGGAGGCTGAGGCAGGAGGGTTGCAAGTTCAAGTCCAGTCTCTTGGAATAAGTCAAAAGAAGCCAGGATACATTTGTATTCTTATACTCAGGAAGATTCCTGAAAGTTTTGACACTAACTGACTGCAGAAGACATGTAAGATGAGGTGATTATGGATGTTAGAGACCTATGGTTACAGATGAGGGTTTGCTGATGAGGGATTTGGACTTAATCCCAGAATAACAAGCACATGTTTTGCAGTGGAGCTTTAATGGGTTGGGCATTTTTGACTTATGTTTATTTACACTTTGTTTATACATTTTTTTTTTAGTTAGCAATGCTGCAATCTACAAATGTTGCTTTCTGCTATCAATTATGAGTAGCCTTAGGTTAATTGCTATATTTAATTTCCTATTACAGCTACAGTGTCTCATGACTTAGAATTGCCTTAGAATGTAATAATTCTAGCTACAAAAGGAAATAGATTGAAGTGGGCCAGACAGAAATTCATCTGTTTTCTCATTTTATAAATAGGAAAACAACAAAAAAGTACTTGTAATTTGAGATATTGCTGCCCATTTGAAATAACAAACGGCCTCTAAATTAAGACGTAACTCTTTATTTCTCTTAGTTCTACCGAATGAATCAAGAAAACTACAGTTAGAAGATATATGATCATTTGCCTCATGGTTTAATTTCAGACAATGCCTTTTAATCTTTTTGTTTCATTTTAAGTTAAACAGACCATTTCCTTTCCATATTAATTGTTTGTGTTTATTGAGTGATCTGTAGTTATTTGTAATAGTGATGCATCTTTAAAGTCCCCTTTCCCCTGTATACTTCACTACTTCATAACATTTATTGTTATTATTATTTCAATTTTCCAGTGAAAGCGATAAGTCCCTGGGCTTGGCAATTGGGGAAGATGCAGGAGGAGAAACAGTTTGAACTACTGAACTGAGGTCAGACTATCTCCTCAGAGCTGTGAGCCAAGTTGCACCCCGGGGTTTAACTGACATTCCACTGTCAGGGGTTCTGATGGGTCAAGCAGAGACATGACAGGTGTCATATTGGCGATTTAGGTAGAAGACTTAACCCAAAGTGCAGTGTAGGAATAAGGAGCATCAAAGGATGGGAAAAGATGGATTACCAAAATATAAAAAGAAATTCTATCAGAAGTTGACTTGTAATTGGAGATCACCTTCACGTAACCACGTCTGGCTGTGGGAAGTTGCTGGACACTGCTGGGGAGCATCCCTAACATATCCGTGATATGGGAAGCAGGAGGCTGAGTGTTTGGAAATGCTTTCTGTCTGACAGAAAAGAGAAAAACATGTTCCTGAAAATGTTCTTCAGAAAAACTCCTCCAACCACTCAAAGATACCCCCATTTCCCCAAATCTCTCTCTAAGAACATTAACCCCATTTTAACAAAAAAAGAGTGGCACTGTTTTGTTTTGTTTTTTGGTCTGTTTTTCTATTGACTCACCTAATAAGGTGCAATGGAGGAAGGTCACCGAATCCATTGGCACATGGCCTTGTTCCAGTGGGCATCCCTAGGTTCCTTCTACTATGCTTCCAACCCACTCTAACTAGCCTCTCTGAAGTAGATGATTTTGTCATTTACCACTTATCCTTGTGAATGGTCACCATTCTGCCCCATATGCTGTGAAGATTGATACACATTTGTATTTTCCTAAATATATTCATATTAATTTTAATATTAGGTAGTCTTAATATTTGAATTTCCTATAAATACAAGTTACTATGGAAATGTAACACATTCAAAACTAAAAAGTGACAACTGACTATAAGAACCACTAGCACAATGTATAATTGTTCAAAGAACATGAACAACAAAGTAATCATACAGACCAAGCTCTGATATATGTTCTAAAGTGGAGTACATCCAATATGGTGCCTTGATTTTTTTTTTAATCTAGGTATGTATGTATGTATGTAGGTAGGTAGGTAGGTATTTTTGGTCAGGTGTTTCTGAGAATCTGTACATTTTTACTACAATGTCAAGCCTAAAAAGAAAGCAAACCCTCTTTTGCCTGTGAGTTGTGGTTGTGCCTGGGATATTTTCTTTCTCCTTTTAATTTCTTTCTCTTTTCTGGAAATCCATTTGGATAGCTCTTTCCAGAGTTGCACTTTATTCTAGTAAACACGCATTCATCACATGATCTGGAAAGTACAGATTTCTTCCCAAAGTGCCAAAAATAAAATTAAGGTATTCAGTTTCCATGGAGGACTCTAAATTTCTCCAATTTCCTCAACAAATTTACAACTAAATGATTCTTATTTGGTTTTTCTGTGTTGGACCCAAACATGCCATGCAGTTCCTGGTGATGTCATATCGGTTGATGGACTTTCCAGAAGTTCCAGTGAGGGAGGTGCACATGTCATCTTTCTTTCCTCCAAGAGAACATAGTGGATGAATTCAAGACAACATGATGTTGGCTTTTGAGGTGCTTCTTTTAAAAAGAAAGAAAATAAATAAAAATTTAACATTTTTATCATAATCCTTTGTATAAAAAGGTAATTACCATGTTATGAAATGGGTAGCAAGACAGATTCTTGCTTTACATATTGTCCTATGTTCATTGCATTTTTCATATTAAAACAAACATATTAAAGTGCTGATAGATCTTTTAAAATGTTGAATCCATGAGCTCTCACCTCAGAGCAGTCTTGTCCTTAGAGATGCTCTCATTTCACGCTAGCAACACTGCCCTGCAGCCTCACTGTCAATATGCTGGTCAACAATGTGAGACACATACCAATTAAAATTCAAAACTAATATAAAATCCCAAAAGTCACTACACACCTGCTGCACCTTTTCATCTATGAAATGAAAACAGAGGTGTTACTCAATATTCAGAATAAGCTTTTAGGTTATTTTAATGCCTTCTTTCCTGATTTTAAATGCTCTCGGTTTAGAGGACAAACATCAGGTGGAAACTGTAGGAATTCAGAGAAGAAGAAAAGCTTGTCTTGTTTCAAGAAAGAAAATGTGGAGGAAATGATTAAGATGGTAAATCTTAGAGTCAGGGTAAGGCAGAAACAGAGAGTATTACAAATTTTTTATTACTCATTTGGTAACAAATGAGGCTACCTGATCTTAAAATTTATAGATAGAAATATTATGTTATTATTTATAGATGAGTATATACAACCTGGATACGTGTAAATGTATACATCTTACTTTACATTATGTACATATGTACATATTCTGTCATTTCAATTTACATTTTAGGAATCTGGAACACAAAGGTAAACTTGCCCAGTCATGGGTCTAGTGGTGGTAGTGCTAGGACCAGGCAACCATGTTCTGGAGGCATTGAACTTGAATGCCTCACTCTGATGCTTCTCCAAGACAGGGTGTGATATCACAGAACCATATTTATCCATCTTTATCTTTATGTCAAGTCCTTAAGAGAGACCCTCTTCTACACGTAGCTCACACAAAAATGGAGTCACCAAGGTGTGCATGCTGAAAACATCTAGAAGGAAGTATTTTCTACCTCTGAAAACAAAGCAAGGCTAAAACATATCTAGAATGTGTATAGCAGTCTCCGGTGGGATGCGTGGGTGCTATGGTACAGGTGTGGTCTGAGTGTCCCCCCAGGGTCCATTGTGATCCAACTCTTGGTCTCTAGAGTGGTAGGTGCTGTTGGGAGATAATGGGACTTTTGTGTGTGTGTGTTGAGGGGGAACATGGGGAGCATAGTGGGAGAGCCTTAGGTTGTTGAGACTTGAGGTATTTCTCATGTGACCACTTTGGAAGTTCTCAAGAGAGGGTTGTTATAGAAAGAGCAAAGCTGGCTCTACTCATCCTCTTTCTCTCTGATCTTGTTTGAGATGTGACTGCTTGCTCCTATGCATTGCCATGATATAACACCACCTGCTTTACTCACCAGAGTCCCATCAAACAGGACCACCTTATCTTAGACAGCAAAACCTCAAAACTGTGAACTAACTAAACCTCTTTCTCTTCATAAGTACACTGTTCAGGTATTTAGTTATAGTAATGAAAAGCTGACTAATACAGTTGGTTCATTTTTTTTTTGTATAAAATTCTCCTTTATAACCCTTTCATTTGTAATATAAAAGATTTGATTTTCAGAAATGCCATTTTAATATGTGAAAATATCCAGAGAAAGTAATTCTATTATTTCAGCAAAGTTAATAGACCTCTGAGACTTCAGGATGATAGGGACACATGGGAATAAGGGAAAACCTTGCGACTAAGATGGTGTGATCTGGAGGAAAGAGGAAAACCTGACTTCTTACGTTGCTTAAGGTCAGTCAGTATTGATAGCTACAGTGTAAGTGACATCCATATTACTCATATTTTAGGACTTGTCATTGATAGCTACTTAAAATATTTATGTATTTGGGTCACCGGGTTTGTTTCTTTTTTGTAGTCCAACACAATGTCCTGTGGCAGCACCCAGCTTTTGATTTGGCCAATAGAGATGTAAAGGGCAACATTTGTACTATCAAATGAACCACCTGGCTTACTTAATAGGAGAAAATTTTCCTTTCCAAGTTTTAGCAAGCCACCCCATAGCTAAATCTAACATGTCAGTGTTGGTAGGACCTCAGCTGGCCTATTAGAAATATGCATGATGTTTAGAGACATTTCATGATTTTAGAAATGCAGTGTTTCCATTGAAAATATCAGTTACCCAAATATTGAGGGAAGATTTTTCTCCCAAACCAGAGTACCTACCATCCGTGGGTGTAGTATCCAAATGGAATAACAAATGTGAATTTGGGAAATCTACTGGATCCTCTTTTATTTTCAGGGACTTCTTCATGTTCCTCTGAGTAAGGTTGACAGTGCACTCTTCCTTTTGCTCCCAGTGGCCTTGGCAGTAACTGGCACTCAGCAGGGCTTCACTCGGTATTTGTTGAATCAGGAGGTGAGAGTACAATGGAGGGAGAAAACAGGGGCCCATGGGAAGACAGGAAATGATCAGAGGGCACCGACTACATGAGAGTCTTTAAGTAGTGCCATAGAAAATCTCATTCCAGTGGATAGTGTATCAGGTAATATTCCTAAGGAGTGTGAACTAGATATAAATATGTTTTGATGAGCACTGAAAATGATGGAAATGAGCCAACTCCAGTGTTTTCTTGCAAAATGTTTGTTCTGATCTCTCTAATGTGGCAAATAATACAGCAGCATCAGAATTTGGAGGGATTTAGAGATTAAGAACTGAGATATGCCATCTAATGGTACATATTTCTGCACATCTGAGAGACTTTCCAAAAAATCCCCTATATGTGACCTGAAGTTCTAAGAAGGGCCCTGGAAGACCTCCTCTTTCTGTGGGAAATGAATGGGAAAAATATCAGAATAGCCTCTTGAACAAAGGAGGCAGAGTCCAGTTGCATGTCATCATGAATGTCTAAATGGATCATTAAGAATGCTTTTTTATTTCTTTTCATTAATTGTGGTTTATTGAGAGGTTCTTTGTCAAACTCCTGCCTAGTATCTGTGATAGTAATTCATAGAGAAAAGGGGAGTGAAATCTTTTGAGCTCTGTCTCTTGGTGTTCTGCAATATCTTTATCCTTGAGATCAAAAGACTCAGAGTATAACGCTGACCAAAGAGAGGCTGTGGTACAGATTGTAGCAGTGAACATGACAACGTGGAAGAATGACCCTTGCTAGATGTGCATGAAAATGACAAAATCAAACCAAAAAAAATAAAGCTGTCAGTGTGCTTTCCTGCTAAGCATCCTTATGTCTATAAATAGCACAAGTGGATCCATTAATAGTATATCTCAAAATATCAACCCAGTGTGCATCCATGATAGATCCATAAACAGCATCATCCGGAGAGGAGATATTGCCCCCTTGAAGAGAAACTGCAATCTAAGCATATTTCTTAGAAGACATTAAAGTAAATTTTTGTAAAGATAAGCCCAAAGGAATCTTTTACCTATTCATGAATTTGAAAGCTACTGAAGATAACCAGAATCTTACAAATACAAAATTCCTCACGTTGTAATGAAGCCATCACTTCTTGACCTGGTATTTTTCCATATATCCTTCAACCCTAAGTGAATCATGAAGTTAATGAAGTTTAACTTTGCTATGAGGCAAAGCTATTCCTAGTCTCCTCCTCAGCCTCCCTTGGGCTCAGGCATTTATTGTGTTACCATTTTGCCTAAAGTATTTCTAATAAGGCATGTGCTTTGGCAAATTAATTTTCAGAAGACATAAAGCAACTTCATGCTTTGCCGTTTTAGGGATTGCTTGAATTTAAAATACCTATAGAAAAAGAACAGAGCTTGACCTGATATTTCTTATTTTCTGAAACCTGAGTAGAATGTTATAAGGGGGCATTATAACCAGTGTGTATTACTGCAGGCCAGACCCTGAGGGTACATGAACAGAAACACACATCACTAATGGTTTTGTTCTGTGACTCCAACCCACCTTCAGAAAAAGGTCCGCTAAGGTCTCCTGCTTCAGCTGAAATCAGAAGTGCTCAGTGTTTTATTCTATAAACATAGTAGGAATACTTAGATGGCAGGCAAGTCTCTGCCTATGTGTACCTGATGCCCTATGGTCTGGCTCCTTCATGTATGATATCCCTAGCCTCTCCCAGCCTGGACTCCTTGATTACAATTGAATCATTTACGCTCCTGTTTTTAACTGCTTTGCTGTTTTCTGTAAGTAAATATTTCCCTTCTCTTAAGATACGATGAACTTTTGAAATGGTTATTTCCCTTTATTTTTCACCAAATTAACACATTTCAATAGATAGAGACACAAAAACATTTGGAATGGGAATCATATTAAGTATGTATAAATATATTTGTTTGCTCAAAAACAAACAAACCAACCTAGGGAAGAAAAAACTAGGAACTAATGTGCAACTTAGCATAATAAAACAAGAAGTAACATCCATAGATCAGCATTAACAAAAAATGGCAAAATACTTTTAATGCATTTGAAAGATATTAAACATAATTTGAAAATAGAAAAAAAATTTGGTGAATTTAAAAGTTTAAATGATAAGTGTCCTAAAATGTACAATATTAAAAGTAGCCAAAAGGTCAAAATGCTTGTCTCTGTAAATTTAAGGCAAATATACTAAATATGCTAGACTTATATTTACTTTTCTGGCAAAGAACACCTAGAAGATCAAACCCACCTATCGATATTACTGAATATCGCCTTTCCCTTTTCCTGTTTTATAATTATTGTTATAGCTTTCTTTATAATTCCTGTATAGAATTTCACTTGAGAAAGTGAGGGAAGGGACACAGACACCCTTCATTCCCCCCAACAAAGGCACATAAGTAGGAGTTGAACCCCAGGTAGGACCAGCACATGATGGGCCTTCCCTATTTCCTTCTACCATCTTTCCTTCTCAATTTCTCTGACACATTATTGATAAAAGCCTCTAAAATTTGTATATTGGGTCAAGCAATACACATTACATGAATATAGCTCAGGTAATAATAGCTAACTTCAAGGTCAAGCACTACTTGATATGAAAATATGAGACATTTTTTAAGGTGTTGTCTTAGTATGCATCAAGACACAGGATGGAGACTTCCTTATCAATCTTCAAAAGAAATGCTCAGACTTGAAAATTCATGACATTATTTTTATGTGTGTGTTGATTAACCTCTCTGGAGCTTATATTCTGGCTAAATGGTTTTAAGGCCTAAATTAATGATGGTCTACAAGTTATATAATTGAGTGCTGAAGGCCAGGCTCAGATGGGACAGATTGTACAAATAGTCTCACTTCTCTGTTCTCAAAATTCTGTTTCATTAAAGATCATGGGCATGCACACTCACCCTGGCACATGCACACATGACTACCTGACAATGAAGAGTAATACATATTTTAAAAGACACCAACAGAAGAAAATATGCAGTAGTTTTTCACACATTTGCACATGTAAGATTCAGAAAATCAACCAACTAATGTCTCTGTGTGTTTTCTTAAAGTCCTCAAAGAGAATTAATGCAATCTGTTTCAAAGTTCTGTAGCCAGCCTTGCATATAGATTCCCTGAGTGCTCCTATCTCTGTTTCTCATCAGAGCGGAAAGGCATCAGTTGCGTGAGAGTGGGTGTCATCTGCTGATAGCAAGTTAATTCAAACTGCCTTCAATCCATGTAGGACAAGACTGTCATGTGCCTCTTGGTATTATCCTTGGTGTTATAAACTCAGGGATTTCATCATTTATTACCCCATTTACGGTTTTGTATATGTTGGTGACATATTATAGCCACAAGGAGCTATTAAAGTGTGCAGAGCAAATGCCTATGCGTATCAAACCTTTGTCACAAATAGTAAAAGCCCCATGGATTAAAAGAGTGATGATTTTTTTAATATATTTAACTTATGACAGCCTAAACAGCACAGCTTGCAGCCAAGTTACAAAACTATTTTATTTTTATCCGCTTCATGATTGAACCAGCTTGATACAAAGCATGTCATCCAAAAGTAAAAAGTAAGTCTCCACCTGTGGGTACCTGATGCCTGTTGGCTGTCCAGGTTTCTTACAAGAGGGAAGTTACTTACACTCCATTGATCATATTCTTATTTACATGTCAAGCATATAGAATAAAATCTTGTCTAGGCTGTGCATATAGGGAGTGTGCTATATCACTTTCCTCTAGCTAACAGAATAGAAATGGAAAGACTCCATGAGCAATAGGCACAACTGTAATGCCACTTATGTGAATACTGAAATTTGACGCCGTAATATTAAAGACAGCAAAACCTCACTGGGATGAAGGGATCAGGGGAGATATTCCCATCTTCCCTATACTTAATTCTTCAAGGGTATTTGGAGGAAACAAATGCATTTACTATTTATAGGACTCCTTGGTTCCATTCATCTGAGTTAAGTCTACCTAAAATCTCCACTTCAGGGTAATCTGAGCTAGTCCAATAATAGAGGGTAATATTGACAATAAGCTACAAACCCTTTTGTATACATGGAGTGACTATGTTAGCTAAACACTAATTTTGAAAATATTCACATCAGGTAGATGGTAGAAGGCACCACTTAAGAATCCAAAGCAATTGTGCATCTAATTGCACAAAACAATGAAACTTTGATAAATACAAATTTTCTTCTATTCATTCTGTATAATTGCACAACTATGAAACAATGTAACTTCTGAGATACTTCAAATCAAATTAATTTTTTATAAAAGCCCCATGTCTGAAGTATAGTTATCTAGTAAGAAGTCCATTCATATTTTCATTGCTTATCAACAAATGAAGAGACTATAAATGTTCAATGCATTTTGAAGGTCAATTTTTATGGTTGCATAATTTTAAACTAGCTTAATCCTCAGTGGCTTTTGTAATAAAAAGGAATGAATTAATGGCCTCTTAACTAAAGTGAACTTTTGATATGGAAGCAAAAAGAATATTAAGTGTGCCCTGGCTTAAGTGAAAAGATTAAGAGCTTTATCTCATGAAATAAATTGGGCAGGACTTAAGATTCAAGACTGCTGCACTGATACGCAGGATATTAGAAAGGTTAATGTAAAGAAAGGTGGAGATCTTGACGTTAGTAGAAGAAGGCCTACTACAGTGGTGTGGTAACTATCAAAAGGAGACTTCTCTCTAACTTGCAGCCAACACAGGGAGTGCAGGAAGAATTGTTCTTAGTCTAAACTATATCTTCAACACATCTAATGCTTGCTTTTCTTTTCCTCTCTGCTTTACTGAGCTATGATAGAAAAAAATATATGTTTTGAGTATACCAAGTGATATGTTGATATACTTAGAGATAATAAAAATATTACCACAAGTTAGTTAATGTATCCATGAAGTCACACAATTGGCATTTATTTTTTTTATGGTTAGAACATACCAAAGGTATTCTCTTAGCAAAATTTGAGAGGATAATTTTCTATGTTTCTATAGTTAGAACATATTAGAGGTACTCTCTTAGCAAAATTTGAGAGGATCATTTTGTTTGAATGCACTATGATATATATGGTCTTCAGAATTTATTCATCTTATAATTGAAAGTTATACTCTGTCATCAGTATCTCCACCTTCCCCTCAACTCCCAATTTCTCATCATGACCATGTTAGTTTCTATCACATATGAGTTCAACTGGTTTTTAGAACCCACATCCTGGGGATACCATGTAGTATTTGTCTTTCTATGACTAGCATTTTTCACTCACCAGTATGTTCCCTAGGACTCGTTCATGCTGTTGCAAAGGGCAAGTTTTCCTTCTTTGGATGGTGAATAACATTCCATTGTGCACTGACCACATTTTCTTTACCCATTCATCAGTGAATGAGCCATTGGTTGTGTTTATCTCTTGGTTTTTATAAGTATATGCTGCAATGAACTTGGGAATGAAAATATTTCTTGGAGATAATGAATTTATTTCCTTTGGCTTGAAACCCAAAAATGGGATTGCAAGGCCATATGATAATTTTATGTTTAATTTTGTGAGGAAATTTTAAGACTGTTCTCTATACTGGAGGTACCAATTCACATTCCTGTCAGTTTGGGCCAAGGTTCCCTTCTAGTTACATCCTCATTTACATTTGTAATATCTTGACTTTGAAAACAAGCATCTTAACAGGTTTGGGGTGATAACCATATTGTGGTTTGATTTGCTTTTCACCTATAGGAATAATATGTTTTCACCTTGACAAAATTGTCAGAGCATCTTTTAAAAGACCTTCGTGCAACCCATCATGTTCCAAAAACGAAACACATTATGTGTCCAAAATTGGGCATGTCAAGTGTTTATTTTCTCCTTTCCCTTTTATTTATGTTCTTTTCTGCCATATACTGAGGCTAGTTGCACATATAGATCTCTGCCTAGTATTTCCTTGAGTGTGAATATATGTCTTAGTCATTTTTAAATTCAGGGAGCACACCTTTTAAATTTGCATATGCACACCTGTATTCCAGTGGCTCAGGAGGCTGAGGCAGATGATAGCAAGTTCAAAGTCAGCCTCAGCAACTCTAAGTCACTTAATGAGACCCTGTCTCAAAATTAAGAATACAGAAATAAAAAGGGCTGGGGTTGTTTCTTAGTCATTAATCCTTCCGGGTTCAATCAATACCCAGTATCATAAATAAATAAATATTTGCAAGCTCTAATTTAGTTTCATGTCCTTCTGTGTCTTTATCAATGATATTGCTAGACTTTCTCACTTAAAAACTGTAGGTTTGGTTTTTTTTTTTTTTTTACTTCAGTTCCTCTACCATCTTATATGCCAAATTCTATATTTTATGCCAGTTCTATTTGTACCAGGCAACTTTTCATTTTAACACACCATTATTACTACAATTCTTTCTAGATTACCTCCTTCTCTGACCCCAGGTTCTACCTGAATCCACTGTACATACAAAGGTGAAACCAAATATCCCTATTTATATCTCTGCTTAAGCATTCTGTAACAATCTTCCATTTCCTGTTGCACCAAGGTACAAGTTTTCTCTTAAAATTTACATCTTCCATAATTTAGCTGTGCACTTTTCTTTAAATGTATTTTCCATTAACCTCAATACTATACATCAGGTAGAACTTTTCATTTGTTGATTCAATAGGTACTTTCCTCAGTAACATGCCAAGGACAGTTTGACCTTCTAGAATCATCACAAAGTAAGGGTATCTTTCTTGACTGTGATGGTGTAAATGGTTAAAACTATCTCTTTTGTCACAGAGAACACTAAAAAGTGAATGTATAAAAAATTGCAAGAGTATGTCAAATGCCAATAAATTCTATGAAGAAAAATACAGTAGGATACAAGGACAGAGAATAATGGGGATGGGGAATGCTATGTCTTGTAGAGTTGTCAAAGAACCAATTCCCTAATCGAGAGAGAAACTACACAGTACCTGTTTTCTGCACTTTCCATTCAATAAGAATAGCAAGCCTCAAGGCTCTGGAGTACACTCAGTTGTTGGAGGAAAACCAAAAGAAAACAAAACAAAAGGTGAAATAGTGGCATGGGTTAGGAAATTAGCAGCAAAAATGGAGAAAATGTTATATACAGCTTCAATTTTTAATCCATCTTTCATCAAATTTCTACTCTATGGTATGTTTTTAGACCAGCGCTGGACTTTCATCATTTCAGTTCAATTAGCCCAAGTAATCGTGCTGCCAATTTCTAGAGAAGAGCAATAATACATTTAGGGTAATTACAAGATCTGAAACATAACAAACTGACTTCAAGATATGAGAAAGGATCAGCTGTTTCTCAATTACCAAGTATTCCAGAAATTATTCTGGGTTTTAAAAAGTCTATTCCCTTTCTGCAGCACGGTGGGTTCTGGTTGTTTCTGTTATTCAGCACTTGGACTCAAGCTCAGAGAAAGTAGGAAAGGTCTTTGATGATCAGAGCAGAGTGAGGGCAGGAGGGTCTCTAAGGCACAGATCTGACATCTCACTGGCCATGGGCCTCCCGTCTATCCAAGGGGAAATTCTGGCTACAGGGCCCTTCCCATGGCTTGGGTTCCCTGTGGATGGTGAGCTCTGCAGTCATAATTCTTTGATTGTTGAATGTCACACCAATAACAATAATATATTAAGGCTATGCACCATGGTTTGCATATATTTTCAAAAAGTTATACATTTTTTAAAGAATTGGAAAAAAAACAGGTCATCATGTATTTTAAAATATTTTTAAAAATATAATTTTAAACCAGGAGCATTGGTGCATGCCCATAATCCTAGCAACTTGACAAGCTGAGGCAAGAAGATCACAATTTCCAGACCAGACTCAGCAAGTTAGCTAGATCTTGCCTCCAGCTGAAAAATACTAAGGGCTTGAGATGTAACTCAGTGGCAAAGCACAGCTTGATTCAGTCCCTAGTAATAAAAATAATAAGCAAAATAAAATAAAAATATATTTTTGTAGAATAAATATATATTTATTCCATATATATAAATATACATAAATGGAATATATATATGCATATATATATACATATTTCCAAATGTGTGCACACATCTCACTAGTAAATGTGGTATTTAAATTTCTAAAAAAAATGGAGTGTTATTTGTTTACTGACTGCCTAAGTGATTCAAAATTTTAATCTTATAATCAGATGCATATTTTCATTTTGGGATTTCTATATTTTAGGAATATTTACTAAAAAATAGTAAATAGAAGAAAACTGTAATAAACTCTTATGTATTCACACTGTTGCTCTCTGCTGCAAAACAAAATTGGAAACATCAGGAAATCGATTGCCTAAAGGAAAATTTAAATTAATTATGATGTCTTAAATATTTTGTGAGGAGTAATGACCCTGAAAATGTATGCCCTTTTTTTGCAGTGACTTTGAACCAACTGTTCATTTTATTTAATAACTTCTTATTTATCTACTCCATCAGAAATCAGCAGCTTCCCTTCAAAATGTCACATATTCAATTATCTCCAAGTGTGAATTATCAGGAGATCTGAGAGAAATTTCTAAACAGAAAGCAACATCTGAGAAAGAGTCAAAGTGAAATGTGAATAGGGGCTTTCATTATTTGTTAACAATGATCACTTGAGAATTAATTATCCTAACAAGTTTCATGATGAAGTAAACAATAACTATCATTAAGCATGAGAATAATTATTCAGTGGTATTTTTTTGGACACAAGATTCTTTTCTTTTTAGTTAGTAAACATAATCCTAATCCAGGAAGTGTCATTAGTTATGCTACAAGGGGTAACTGATGAAGGTTCTGTAATGCTTCAGAGGTACTAGGAACATAGGTGAATTTATTCATGGGAAAGAATAGATTATGCCAACCTTAAACTTCTTTAAAGTGGAGGAGATGCTACCCTCCCAGTTTTGCTGGAGGATCAGATGTTGGCTGTGCTTTGCATTTTCAAAGAATTTGTATTGATCTAAACTATAGGTAAGGATACAGTACTCACAGAGGTCAACTTTTGTCAAAGCACATTGGATATCAGAATAGAAACACATGCCTTGAAAAAATGTACACTGATTAAATGTAACTTCTAAGAGTATTCTATATATTTGATTTCTTACTGAGTATTTGTTTTCTTTGGTGGACCTAAAATGGATTAAAAATGTGTTTTTAAAGTTCAAATCAACATTTCTCTCTTAGTAATCATATTATTAATATAAATTAGGAGATTTTTATTTATGGCAATTGCTGCTGCTAAAAAAAAGCAACTAAATATATCATGGCACAAACATGATAGAGAATTGTTCTTCATCACTTAAAATGTTGTATCCAAGCTGATGACTCTTTTCAAAACAATAAATTAGGGATCCTGGTTCCTTTCCCCAATGTCTATGCCATCCTCTACAGTGGCTTCCATGATCAACATGGCTATCTTGATTAGGATTGTAAGAGGTGAAAATCATACCTGAAGAGTTTACACGGGTCCATCCTAAAAGAGATGCACTTCAAACTCAGTCACATGGCCATAATGCCCAACTGTGCAGAAACTCAGGGAATGGAGTGAAAATTCACACCTGGGAAGAAGATAAAATGGGTTTGATGAAGATGTAGCCTGTCTCCTGCCACAGAGGAAGTCAACTTGTTTAAAATCCAGAGACTAAAAGACAAAGGTGGATAGGAAGCACAGAGAAGCCCTCAGGTCCTGCAACCATCTCATGGAATCTTTTGGCCAGGCTCCAGTGCTCAAGACTTATCTGAGAGATTCCTGTAGAACTAAAGCCTGTCCAATGGTCGCTCCCCACCTGCTCTCTCAGGGCACATGTAACCACTGGACGTTTGAAAAATAGAAGATTATGAATTATACGTGTGCCATTTGTTTTGCACTGTAAGTGTGCAACTTTGCCTGATCCAAGAGATCCTTAAGTCTCTGGGTACTGACGTGGCTTCCAGGATCAGGGCAGAGAGGACTGTAGTAGGAGTGATGTTCACTTCCCCCTAGCAGCTTCTGACATGGCAGAAGGAAATGGCTGTGTGTTGGAGAATGCTAATGCCCTACCCATGACCAGTGTTATTCTTTATTGCTTCTCTGTGCATGCTAGATTAATATCCTGCCCCTCTAGTTCAGCATCCCTTCCATCCAAAAGTTACACAGGTTCAAATCCTTACTAATTATACCCCCAAATCTCTCCTCTTGCATAACTTGTAGTAGAGTCAGTGTCTCTATTTCTTTGCCCATGATATGTGAACTCCTATGAAACTGTAAGATCAAGGGTTATTAGCCTTTCATCTTGGCCTCCCTAGCACTAAGCAAATACCAGGAAAAGGTAGATGCTTGGAAACTATTTCTAAATCATTCGAAGTTTCCCACTGACTACGCTGGCCTGTTCTTTTCTGAAATTCACATTAAAATCCCAATTTTGAGAGTTTGAGTTATGGCAAAAATGGACTATATTCAACACCTTCATTGTAACGTTATTTATGAGGATATACACAGTTTCTAGAACTCATCCATCTATATACTGGAAATGGATGCATCTTATTTATGGAAATTATGCCTCAATAAATTTAGTTTAAAATTTAACTACCGAGATGCTGAATGAGTGGGAAATTTTTTTTCCTTGGGATCCTTGCTATTGAGTTGATGACCCAAATCAGGTAGTAGCAGAGCCATTGCCTTCCCCTGATTTCACCAGCAAAGGAGCCACCCAGGATTGAATTATCCCTGGATGAGTCCTTTGGACTGGTGACCTCTCTATAGAGTTAGAGTAGAGGCCCTTCTGTAACTCTGCTTTTGACCATTTCAGTCATCCTTGTGGAGAAAGATCTCATAGAACAACATACTTGTCTTTTATTTCCCTTCTATCTATAAGTTTCAAAGTTTCCACTCACTGTCCTAGCATAGCGGTGTCACTTCTTCCTGGCAGTTTGCTTTCACAGATGGACCACAGTGCACTTCCACATTCACATATAACCAGCATCTCTCCCTCCATGGGCAGAGAGACCAAGATTAAGTGCTCACATGGTGTGGTGTGATGGGGGCCTGAGGGCAGGACCATTTCTTGAGACCAGGAATATAAAATTAGAAATATGATATTCCTTATTACAGAACATTCATTGATAATGAGACAAATAATCAAAACGAATTCATGGAACTTGGAGATATATGTTTCTTTGCCCTAAAACTGTAGGTAATTTGCCAGAAATGCTTACATGGAAGTACTCTGTTTGAAACACAAATTTCTCTTTTCCTCTAGAATTTTTCATACATAAGCTTAACTCAAATTGATTATCAAAGTTTAGAAAATACCATAAGAGAACATTTTCAGGCTCTAGGGCTTGTTGAAGTGTTTCTAGATATGAGTCCAAATTCATGAGGCCATAAAAAAATAAATCCACCAGTGGAACTTCATCAAAAGCAAAACCAAATTCATTCAGAGAAATCAAAACTTATATCTGCAAAATAATGTGCATATGGTTGCCCATAACATTTCATTTTTAATGGTCCCAAACTGGAAACACCAAAATATCCCTCAGTAGGCTAAACTGATTGTGGCATTCCTATGGTATGCAATGCTACCCAGCAAGACACAAAACAGGACAGAACAAAGAAACAAGCTTCTGGAAGATTCAAGAACTGGAATGGTTCTCACGGACACGATGCTGAGTGAACAAAGCCAGTCTCAAAGGTCACACATGGCATGGTTCTGCTCTGTGACCTTGCAATGAGAATGACAGGGTTTGGAAGCACATCAGTAGCTGTCATGGGTTGTGGTGAAAGGACTTTTCTGTATGGGGCAAGCACAATGGAAATCTTTGTTGGTGGCAACAGACTCCCCATGTGATAAGACAGCAGAGAGTCATATGCATACACTGTACTAATGTCAACTTCCTGGCTTGGGGAGTGCAGTACAGTCATGTAAAATGAAATCCCTTGGAAAACTGGGTGAAAGTCACACAGGATCTCCCTCATTGTCTCTGCAACTATTTGTGAATATAAAGTTCTTTCAAAATTTTAAAAATTAAAAATGAAGCATAAATGTTATCACTTACACAAATGGATTATTTACTTATTTCTGGTATATACACAAATCAGGTTTATATTGATTTCATAGTGCTTCTCATGAAGGTTGTTTAACATGTTCTAGCACACAAAAGTTACTTACAGAGCTTTTTAAAAAGTGAGACTATTATTGGTCTTAAGAAGGACTAAATTCCAATCAGTAAGTAGAAAACTAACTAAAGCAGAACTTATCTTTATTCCATCTTAGAAAGCACAAGGTTATTATTTATTAGGCTACTTACAATATTTAAAAGAAGAACTTTTATATAGTGTGTGAAAGTGCACACGTGCCCATGGGTACCTTATACGTAATAGGATTAAAATAACAAAACTGCAAGGAGAAGTAGTTGATATTTGGAAACAGAAATTAAAATGGTCCATGCTTTTTGGAAAATGGTGAGACTTTTTTCGGTAACTTACAATCCCCCCCCCCCAATTTTTGTTTTCTATCAAAGAAACGTATGTTCTTCATTCCCCCCTCACCATTTTGTTGATATGTGAGAAAGAAATGGAGGAGGGAGAAAGAGAGAGAGTAAGAAAGAGAAAGAGAGACAGAGGTGGGGGGAAGAGGAGTGAGGGAGAGTGAGAGAGGGAAAAGGAGAGAGAGGGAAAGGGAGAGAGGGAGAGAGGGGGGAGAGAGAGAGAGAGAGAGAGAGAGAGAGGGAGGGGGAGGGGGAGGGGGAGGGGGAGGGGGAGGGGGAGAGGGAGCAAGTGCTATTTCTAGGACAGCAGAGGTGGTAGAACAGATACCAGCCCAATGTATAGTTCACCTATAGTTCTATAATTCTGACATTTTCCATTAATGTACTTGGTAGAAAATGAGGGAAAAAGCAATCACTAGATCAAGGATTATTTAATTAATAGAGACTTTATGTGTGAATGTTTAGCTACTGCAATAGAAACCTGAGTATGTCTAATGATAATAATCTGATGTTTATCAACATAGAAAGTTACTATTGAGTCTAAAGAAGACCAATGGGTGATTATTTCTGGACAACTTCATTCTGAAAAAGATTAAAAGGAATTTCTGGTACATACTGAGCAGCCCCCTGTTCCTTCTGGAATGCTCTATCTCCTCTTCTAGGCTTCTACCTCACCCCACTTGGAACTACCACCTCCCCATGCCTCAGGATTGTGCTGGGCTGTGTTTAACTATTCTCACTCCTTAGGTGGAGATGACTGTTTTATCCTCTGCTCCCTGAGAGCACACAACTTCTTTCATTGTGTCTCTTATTTCATTATTATCTGTCTCCCCTATCTTTAAGAAAATAGTCTATAAGGAAAAAGGTCAACATATTTTTGTAGTGATAGAATATAGTATAATGTGTGCAAAAATATACACATGCTCATTAATACATGCATACACTAATGTACTTTATGATATAATATATGCATACATAATGCCCTCTAAGAGGAATGAATTCTTGCTCTTAAGAGATCTGAAAATTCTCTTTCAATTTAAGAAAACCAAAATTTGTGTTTACCTAAGCTTTCAGGTTGGATCTATGCACATACAGCTATTTCAAGGTGCTATATCCTATGATATTTTTAGTATTCTCAAATCATCCTAAGATAATTTTGATATGTCCATACTCTTAATGGATGTGGAGAATCTTTTTTTTTGGAAAATTTTTTACAATGTTACATAAATACTGTACATTTGCATATTGTTCTTTTATGTCCTATCAATAACATCTTTGAAAGTATATGTCAGTTAGGGTCTTTTGGTTATATTAATTTTCTTTTCTATTTGAATAGTTCAGAGGCATATCCTGAAGTAGACATACCTGGAGGTATTGTCAGATATCTTTTTATTATTTTTTTATTTATATATGACAGCAGAATGCATTACAATTCGTATTACACATACAGAGCACAATTTTTCATATCTCTGGTTGTATACAAAGTATATTGACACCAATTCATGTCTTTATACATGTGCTTTGGATAATAATGTCCATCACATTCCACCATCATTTCTAACCCCCTGCCCCCTGTTTTCCATTCCCACCCCTCTGCCCTGTCTAGAGTTTTTCTTTTCCTCCCATATTCCCTCTCCCTGTCCCACTATGAATCAGCCTCCTTAAATCAGAGAAAACATTCAGCATTTGGTTTTGGGCAAATGGCTAACTTCGCTTAGCATAATATTCTCCAGCTCCATCCATTTACCTGCAAATGGAGGTACTGGCAGATATCTTAGGACTCTATGGAAATTATGAGTGTATAAAAGTGGATGTAGTGCCAGCCATAGCACCAGACTTTTTTATTGGATTCCCAGTTAGAACCAGTTTCAGGCATGATTTACCCTTTTGGTGGAATGGTTTGCTTTGTCAGTCTAAAGAAGCAAAACAACAACCACAAAGCCAAACAAATCCTTTTCATAAAAGGCCTCTGAATGCTTGAAATAATGTACAGGTTCCCTTTTCCAGGGGTGGGGGGTGGGCAGTATGTTTGCTGGTTTTCATTTTTGTCAATCAAATTTGGCTTTTGTAGCCTGCTTGAGACTTTTCATCTTTGTCACATGGCTGCTTTCTGCACATGAAGACTAAGTTGAGGCAAAGGTTTTGTTTTTTGGTTTTTTGGGTTTTTTTTTTTTGTTTTTCCCCAGAGTAAGTATATCATTACCCTATCCTTGACATATAAGAAATTGAGAATAACAAAACTCAGGTGAACAGATGAGATACAGGATACTTAGTTTAATTTAAATTCAGAAGAAAATGGTATAAGTACATACAAAATATTGGTTCAATTAATATTACACTAAACTAAAAATAATTGTTATTTATCTGAAATTCAATTTTAAATGCTCAATCTATATTTTTATTTGCCAAACCGGAATTCTATCAAAAGCAATCTGTAGCTACCAATTTTAGAGATGAAATTTCATGATCATGCCCCAAGGAAGCAGAATTGGTTCTATTAACACACTCTTCTTTTTTTCCCTGGTAGTAGATATTAACCTTATAGATTGGATTCAGAGCTGTCACCAGATAATGTTTTATGAATTGGGGGTAGGCAAATCTTTACTAAAATAAGATTTAATTCTGTGCCTTAATGTTTTATTGATAATAATATAAAAGTGATAATAAAAGATTATTTCATTTTTGCAAAAGGCAATTGAAGAGTCTGATTGGTATTTTCCCAGAAAATCTGCCCAGAGTCTAGTGCACCAAGAAGAAAATATCTTTGAAGATTACCTATTGAACTTCCTTCAGGCTTCAAAAACAGTTGTATATCCCAGCATCTTGCCTTTGGCCTTTCCTGGTGGGGAGGGAGCTGAGGTCACATAGTGACTGAAATTAACATGCCAGCCTATTGTTTAAATATTGAAGACAGCTCCAATTATTACTTTCATTTTAACTGTCTAATTTTGTCCACATCATTCTAAGCTTGTTATAAACTGACCAAGTTACCAGTCATTAATGAAGTAACACTGATCTGAATAATATTTGGAATGTAAAATTTGTTACATTAAGAAATTTTATAAGAAAGATTGTAGAATATGCAGAAATTATAGGTCTTATTAAATCTAACAATTTTAAGTAAATTAATTAAATATTTTTATTAAAGTTGTAAGGTTGAGTGAAGATCATAAGTGCCTTCTATGATACTGAACACTTGAAACAATTTTAATTAATTTATATATATAAATTAATAGCAAAGCATGTGATGTATTAGCATGTCGAATATAAAAAAATGAGTTGAGGTGATTTTGAGAAGTGACAATTTTGGTATACAAGCAAAAAAATTTTATCACCAATAGCTTAACAAAATGCTTGTATTGCTAGAAAACAAAGGATTTTAACAATAAATTTACTTTTTAAAATGGTAGAAAAACAGTTTATAGAAAAGAAGCTTTAGAGTTTGATTCTACTCTTAAGTTTGAAAAACAGAAAGTCATAAAAAACAAAACCAAAAAAACTGTCATACTAAATTGCCTAGCAAATGTCCATTTTAAGGTAACTTATACTGCCTAGTGATTCATAGTTTGAAGTTTTCTGTACATGCCTGATTGCATTTTGGTCCTCAGAGCATCTTTTGTAGAAGGCATTATTATTCATTTCTTCAGATAGAGGTTAATTATTTTTCAAGAAACCATTTCAGCACGTTTTTGAATTTCTGTATTTTCAGCAATTATTCTCAGTGACTGTAAGACACTGAATTTTGATTCTAGGGCACATTTTTCCTTCCCTGGATTGTTTTCAAACAATAGAATCTAAAACTCTAGGTCACTCAGGTCCAGTTGTGCCTTGCGTGCCATCTCTTGAGCATGTGTGTTCTCCAGAGCCCACCAGTAAAACATTCAGAACACTTGACCTTGTGAAGTTCCTTCCTTAGAGACAAGAGTGGAGTACTCTTTCCACTCTTAGGAGCCAAATGGTTAGAGTAGTATTTGAAGAAGGTCGTGAATCCTAATGTGCTTCAGGGTGTAATCAAACCATGGCTAGCCCTACATAATTGCAAAGTCAGATTTCAGGGCCAACATCAAAGCCTTCTCTTCAAAAATAATTCATAAGCAAGGCTTTCTATAGCCCAGGGGATATAATGGGGTTGAAAAGCACGGCATCAAGAACACTAAACCTAAAATTGTATTCGAAGAGGCAACTTCAAACATGATGAAATTATGGACTGTGAATTTATTTTGCACATGGCAAATGCAGTATCACTTAATTAAGGATAAATTCTTCTGAGATTACACATAATGCTAGATATTAGAAAGTCTATAGTTTAATAGACTAGATGTCTTTCCTTTTCATAGTGTATATAAAATGAGGGGAATCTACCAAATAATAACCTCTCATATTTGAGTAATACTGTGCTAAGTAGAATTCTTAGTTCTGGTTTGCAGCTCTTTTGTTCCATTTATCTGTCTTCGATCCTTGTGTTAATGCTGCAACATTTCACTCATTTTATACTTATAGCATCATTTTAGGGTAAGACATTACTTCTTCATTTTAAATATTCTTTTGTCTCTTTTTTCTTGTTGATTTTTGAAATTTAACTTGAAATTTAACTCACTGTGTCCAATCCCGTTTCAAGTAGCCCTTCACCCTACAAAGCATGAAGTTGTGTTAGAAGCATGAAGGATTGGCATTTTCCAAAGTTAGAATAGAGAGACACAGGGTATCTTTCCATTTATTCAAATTCTATTTTATATTTAGGACAAAAACTTTCCTGTTGTCCTTTTTCATTCTGTGGGTTACATATCTTTCTTGCTAATTTTGCTCTGTTACAAATTATTATTTTTTTCTACTTGTGGCTGAAAGGTGAATAATACATTGTATAAAGATTTTCTTGAGAATAAGCAGATTAAATGTAAGTAAGTTGTTCTTTGTTTAATTGGAAGACACAAACTGAGAATACTTCAAATTCTAGCAAGACTAGAAATCTGCAACTAGACATAAATATATGAATGATTTAATTTCACACTTGTTTCCTAATTTATTTTAAAAAAATACTCAATATATTACAGATTGTGCCCACCAGATCTAAAAATCTTAAATGCACAGTATTTTTGGCTCATCCTTGATACCTTTGGTGATATTGTGATATTCAGTGGGACCTAACTATTATTAAAGCTGTTTTTAAAAGACAATATGTTTAACCTGACTTAACTATTGCTCAATGTAAGCATGTATCCAAATATTATGTGGCATACCATTAATTTGAATACTTTTATGTGTTTAATCTATCCTGTTAAAATTAATCTCAAGTTTAAAAAGTTTAAAACATATTAAATAATTATCAATTAAAATCAAATTTTTGGAAAAGATTAAAGAATTTGCAGTCATATTTGGAGCCCTTTTTTGACAGTTGCTTAAACTGTGCTGTTAAGAGAAAAGTAACGGAGACAATATTAGGTGAATACATTTTCATAAATTGCTGAAAGACAATTTCAAAATTTTAAATTACCAATTTATACAGTAAATTTGATATTCTAGGACTAATAGCTAATTTTGACAGAATATAAGCAAGTAAAAACCATAATTTATACAAATGATAGTTAGACTTCATATCTCTAAATAACTGGTAAATGGGGCTAAATACTTTAACATACTTATTGAAGGTCTGTAAAACTCTTAAAATGGACAAACTTAAAGATGAAATGAATTACAGTTTTTGTGAATATGATGTACAAGTGATTTTATTGAAATCATGGGCAACATAAACATTTTCTCTGTAGATTTTGTATTTTCTATAGTTTCTATAGTTTTCAAAACATTTTTATTGATGTATTTCTTGTCTAATCAGAAAATAAACTAGAAATAACTTATAAATCTAAGAAGGAAGAGGCTGAAGAATGTGCTTTTGTGTAAAATTTTGTGTAAAATTGCTATTCAATTTTTAAATTATTCAAACTGTTTCATTTGCAATAATCCCTCACTATAATCCCCCACTGAAGGGAAAATTTTCAGACTGAAGTCTCATGGGAACAACCAGAAATCTATCCCACACTGGGCTCCAAATTTCCTTTGCTGAAAAGCAAATTCCATAATATTATCTTCATTAGTGTAAATTGTCCTTACGATGATGAATATTTGATATTCTAAGAGATAGGTTTGAAAATGAGAGCTTATTTAAGAAAAATTATTGAAATAGAACTAATTTTTCTCATGTATCTTAAACTGATATTTTCAATAAGCCTTATGCAAGGCTGATACACGTTTCACTTTGGACCAGAGAATATAACCCACGGGGAGGTGGGGAAGGGGGTAAGCCATTGATTTCAACTGCTACACACCTCAGAGCATTTAGAGAAAACACAAGAAAGTTACTAGAAATTTGAGTGAAAATAATATCTGTAATGAGAAATGTAAAAGTCTGGCATTAATTAACTTCAAAAAGAAATACTAGATTTGCAGGGAAATGGATGGCACTAGAGCAGATTATGCTTAGTAAAGCTAGCCAATCCCTAAAAAACAAATACCAAATGTCGTCTTTGATATAATGAGAGCAACTAAGAACAGAGCAGGGAGGAAGAGCAGGAAGAAAAGAATAACATTGAACAGATACATGAGGTGGGAGGGAAAGGAAGAGAAAAGGGAAATTGCATGGTAATGGAGGGAGACCCTCATTGTTATACAAAATTACATATAAGAGGTTGTGAGGGGAATGGGAAAATAAACAAGGAGAGAAATGAATTACAGTAGGTGGGGTAGAGAGAGAAGATGGGAGGGAAGGGGAGGGGGGATAGTAGGGCATAGGAAAGGTAGCAGAATACAACAGTTACTAATAGGGCATTATGTAAAAATGTGGATGTGTAACCAATGTGATTCTGCAATCTGTATTGGGGTAAAATTGGGAGTTCATAACCAACTTGATTCTAATGTATGAAATATGATATGTCAAGAGCTTTGTAATGTTGTGAACAACCATTAAAAAAAAGTTTATCATGGTTGAAATAAGATAAACAATACAATTGTCTGAAATAATAAAGGTAAGAATTAAAAAAAAAAAAGAAATACTAGAACAGTCTTGAGATTAATCTGCCTAAAACATTATAATACAAGGTCAGTGAGCAGCTGCTTCCCCATTATTATGCTTTAAGGCTCCTAACGGAAATGGGTTTAGAATTATCCAAGCCTGCATTCTTCAGGTGCAGATTGTTAAGAAATGGAGGCAAGCCTTCTTCCTAGCTGGCTGGCTGGAGTTAGGCCTGGGCATTGGGGCTCGGTATGAACCAGAGGGTAAGATATGGAAATGATGAATGGTTGTGGTGATGTACCGTGTTCCAACAGTGGCACTCTCTGATTTTGATGCCATATGCATGACACATTTATTTTCATGTTACATTTTTTTAAATAGCTGTGCATTTTTTTCCTACTGTACTGGAGAAGTGAGGTGAAAGGAAGGACCCAGGCAAAGAGACTGATTTTAAGGGTATGTTTGGATCCTTTGGTTTAATTATAGAGGTTGGCTGAAGGCACTTGAAAAGCCCATGAAGATCTCTGGGATGTTGACATCTCTTCCCGGTTTCCATATTGCCATGAGCAAAAGCAGAGCACACACACCTTTCCCACTATTTGTGTAGCACAAACTGCAGGGTTAAGAAGAGAGACACACCCAGTCACCCACTCACTGATATTATATCCACACGCAACCCAAGTCTGAAACGCCCATCGCCCTGATGTGTCATCGATCAGGCCACTGTGTCCCCTTGGAACCAGTTCCTTGCTTTTTCCTACTCTTCTTGGCTTCCAGTGAGCAATTCAAGCATCACAGTTTGCACCACCAAAGTTTCACAAAATGTCTGCTAATTGTTCTATGAACAAAAGGTGAACCAGACAAAAATGGTGTTTTGCTTTAGACACTAAATTAGAGGAGAAATGAAATACTTTCCTAGTGGAAAAGAAGAAGAGGAAGAGGCAAGAAACAATATCTAAGACAAACTAGTCAATCTCTCACCACAGGGTTCAACCTGAAAGTGAGCCTCACCCAGTGATGACTTCATGCAAACAGTGACAAACAAATGCTGCATTTTTGTTGAGTGCTCACTAAAACCAACGTTTTTGTTTTTAATCTCCCCTTCAAATGGTTTTTATTTTTTGGAGTCTGTTTTAGGCAAGAAGGAAAGCAAAATATGACTTTCTACCAAGAAACATAACTAGCACGCGGAGGGGGACTCTCACATCCCTACAGTTGGTCCAAAGTCATGTGTTGGAGCAGCTTGTCTACACTATGATGGAAAGATGGCATAGTGTGGTTGGGAATCTAGACTGGGAAAAACCCACCTTGGTCACTTGAGTTGTATATTTCAATCAGTTTGAATGCTATATTTTAAAAAATGAGATAGATGAGGGAAGTCAAAAGATATGGAAGGTAGAAATGAAACAGGACATAATACAGGCCAGAGATTGCTGCAAGAAATGCACAGAGAACACCAGGAATTACTGTCAGTCTAAGTCAGACTCAATGCAGGTCCTTTGCTCCCTGCTAGTAATAATGTGGCTGAGCCAGGATCTAGAGTCATAGATTCATGAAATCAAAAGGTCATGAAGGTCATCGTGTCAAGCTTTGAATCTTTATTATCTCAAGACTCCTATTTACTGGGACACCCTGATATATCTTTCCTGGCTTGGCAATCAGAGCTCTTCGAAATGGTGACAGTAAGTTATTCTTCTCTGTTAAATTTCCAAGACGGCATTGGTTTTTCTTCTTTGTCTCATGGTGAACTATTATATGTTCACAAGAGAAAGTTATTTAAACTTGAACTTCAGAAATATTAATAAATCTATACCCAAAGCACTTATCACCAGGTGGGAAACACTTATCTATAATTTTGTAGGAATGAACAAAAATCTGTGGTTCTTTAGAGTTATTCCAATAAACCCTGAAGGAGAGGAATTGTGGTTGCTAAAAATCATAAACTGACCATCAAAATACAAGATTATTTTTTCACAGTGACTCAATAGACTTGGAGCAACAGAAATATTGAATTGAATAAAATTTCTATACAAAATCATAATTACTATTAAAAGCACCTAGGATTCTAAATATTCCTTTAATAAATACTGTAATATTCTCTGAAACGTAAATTAATCTGCAATTCACTGGTTCAGAAGACTTCTTCTGAAAACATTCCCTGGAATGTATAATTCAATGTTATGGTTTGGGTCTTCAATATCCACCAAAGACCCATATGCTGATGGCTAAGTTGGGAACCTGTGAGGCCTTTGGGAGGTGGTGAAATCAATGGAATGTGGGGCCCAGCTAAAGGAATTTAGGTCACTGGGGGATGTCTTCAGAGGGGATATTGGGACCTGGCCCCTCCTCCTACCACAAGGAGGTGAACAGATCTCCTGTGCCATTCACTCCTCTCATGATGTCTTGTCCCACCGTAGGCCCAGAGCAACAGGACCAAGCCACCATGCACTGAAACTTCTGAAGCTGTGAACCAGTATAAACTCTTCCTTCCTTTAAGTTGATGCATCTCAGATATCTGTCCGAGTGTTGAGAAGCTGACCCCACACTCATTATCTATTTGTGCTTTTTTAGTTTCATGGCATATATTAAAGTTACATAGTATTTGAATTACATGTTTGTTTTCATTTATTGTATTGAACTCATCTGCTTTTCACCTATTATCAGTAGGAACAGTAATATTACTTTTTTTTGTGTGTGTGGGGGGGAGTCTTGTGTTAGCACCAAACATAATAGGTGCTAATTTCGGTGTAAATCAAGATAAGACTTATAAATTTTTCTGTTTTCATGAACACACACATATACACATATATACATACACTCACTCACATATGTATCACTTACATATAATGGAATTTTCAAATACAAAAATAAACAAATGAAATTAATATCTATATATTTATCTAGTTTTTCAAATAATTTTGAATCCATTCTCCTAACTTTATTATCATTTTCATAGAGAAATTTTAAACGCAGGAGACCTTAAAATCAGAATGCATTCATTGCCACAAGGCTGGGACCTGTATTTAAACAATCCATCTGATAAGGTCAGGCTGGTCAAAGATAACCTCCTCATTGAGTAATTTAGAATTAGTTGACACAAGCTCCAAATTATATCTAACAAATTCCCTCTCTTTTACCAAAACCTGTTCTCTAAACTGTATTACTAGGTTCTAACAGTAACCAAGATAGAGGTGGGTGGGCAACAGGATCCTACCTAAGTGTGGGAACCAAGGGTGACAATTACTCATAGCATCAGAGAATTCTCTCTACCACACAAGGGCTAACTCAAAAACAGCCTTTAACCCTAAATAGTGTCTCTCATTACTGTTTCCTTTTTTTCCTGAAATGCATGTGACATAATGAAGAAAAAGAAAAGCTAATTACAAAGTTATGAATGTGTGAAAATTTTCAAGTATGTGAAATGAAGACTCTAGATCAAAACAAATGAAATATTGAAATAAATTTACTTGAAAAGTAGAATGTGATATAAGAACTCTCTCTCTCTCTCTCTCTCTCTCTCTCTCTCTCTATCTTTCTCTAACACACACACACACACACATACACACACTGTTAAGAAAAACTAGCAATGTGTATTTTAAGGAAACAGTGAAAAGTTATCAATTTAGTCAAGTTTGCACTTATTAAAGAATTGGGTTTTTGTTTTTATGTTTGCTTTTATAAAAGAATATTCAGTTTTTAACAGAACTTTTTTAATATTTATTTTTTAGTTGTAATCGGACACAATATCTTTATTTCACTTATTTATTTTACGCGGTGCAGAGGATCCAATCCAGGGTCTCGCACCTGCAAGGCAAGAGCTCTACCGCTCAGCCCCAGCCCCAGCCCAGAATATTCAATTTTTAAGAAATTCAAGACAGTAAAAAGGTTTCATATTCAACTCTCATTGAACTGACATTAATTCAATGATGCCTGTTTAGCCTTAGAATGCTATCAATATAAGAAGGAAATTCTTATTAATATTTTAGGAAGTTGGTCTGTCTCATTAATCTCCTTTAGTAAACCTTTTTGATTCTTTGAAAAAAAAATTACCTCAAATTCTGACTGTTCAGTTAATCTTTTATTATGACATGAAAACTTTATTTCTACTTAACATTTTAACTTTATGCTTTTTAAAAATTGAATGGATCCCAAATTATTTTGTCATGGCCAAAAGAATTTTCTAAGTTCCTTCTCAGCTTTATTAGGGTGACATCAACCAAAAGGACTTTACTGTCTAAAATGGCATTACCACTTCTTTGCTCTGGGATATACGATGTCAATCACTATCTGTCCTCTTCAATCCCCTGTGAAAGCTACTGGAAAGTTTGTGTCACTTTTTCAGGCTTTGGCCCAAGTTAATTTATTTGGTGGAAGTTAAAACAGTTTGTTAAACTTTGGTCTGTTTGTGACAAACATAGTCATTATATATAGAGAAAAGTCAGGCTTCCAAAAGTTAAGCCTCTTTTCAAGGTTACAGGGCTAGGAGATGAAAGGGTTGGAGACCAAATATGGAATTTCATATTTTAAACCATAATTTTGATGAGATATTTTTTCTTTACATTGCATTAGCAGTATTGTCTTTGAATCTCACTATATTTACATGTTGTGCAGTTCTCATTATGTAACAGCACCACAGTTTTCAATTGAAAAGCTTTATTATAATTTTAATTTTTCTTATAAACATAGCTGAAATTGCAAAGAAATATACATAACAATACATTTTAAATAATTTCAAAAGTATTTCTTTCAAAATAGTCTCAGATCTTGGATTCCGTTTTTTTTTTTTTTAATACATGACAACAGTGGAATGCATTACAATCCTTATTTACACATATAGAGTACAATTTTTTGTATCTCTATATAAAGTATGTTCACGTCAGTTTATGCCATTATACATGTACTTTTTATTTTTGAATTACAATTCTTAATACACATATATACCACAATTTTTTATATCTCTGTATATAAGGTATGTTGAAACCCAATTCAAGTCTTCATGCATGTACTTTGTATAATGATGTCCATCACATTCCACCATCCTTGCTAATCCCCTTCCCCTTCCCCTACCCTCCCACCTGTCTTCCCTATCTAGAATTAATCTAGATTAATTAATTCTCCCTACCTACCCCACTATGAGTCACCCCCCTATTTCAGAGAAAACATTTGGCATTTGTTTTTCAGGGATTGGCTGACTTTACTTAACATTATCTTCTCCAACTCCATCCATTTACCTGCAAATGCCATGATTTTGTTCTTTTTAATGCTGAGTAATAATCCAGTGTGTATAAATGCCACATTTTTTAATCCATTCATCCATTGAAGGACATCTAGGTTGGCTCCACAGTTTAGCTATTGTTAATTGTGCTGCTATAAACATCGATGTGGCTGTGTCCCTGTAGTATGCTGTTTTAAGTCCTTTGGGTATAGTCTGAGAAGAGACAGATCTTGTATTCCAACAATGCTGTAATTATTTAAAATATAATTAAAATTATTTTCTGAATGATTATCTTTTAATCTCTGTCATGTATCTTTTATTATCATAAGCCCATAAAATTGTCATTCCTTAAGGTTTGTTTTTTTTTACAATTAGACTAAAGGATAATAAAAAACATATGATATATAAGGTGTATAATCAACCTCAATAATAAATTTCTCTTCCCTCAAAACTATTTCATAATAGTTAGCACATGGCTTATTTATTTAATATTGAAATGAGTATGTAAAATCAATAAAATGGTTATAAAACTACTCTCCTCTTTGAGAGATTCATTATGAACAATGATAATTGAGAAAGAAATCTATATAGGCTTATAATTTCAATTGCCATAATTTTAAATTTGAAAAATACTGTAATTTAATAGACTTCAAAATTTATGTTCTTTAAAATCTTACTTGAATTACACATTTCACTACATATTTAGTAATGCTGCCCTGACACTCAGGTATTCCTTCACCAAATCTTTGGAAGTTCAGTATGAATATTTAATCTATGAGTGCTGAAATTGTATGACAAGTTCAACCCTTAAAATCTTCTTTAAATTTGATTTTCTGTGGAATCAGTGTTTTAATTTAAATTTAATTTTTAGCCATCATTTTCAAAATGAAAATTCACTTGAATAAATCAAATTTCTGACCCTTTCCAAAATTTCTTGGTTATTCAATAATCATCACCTTAAATATAATCAAGTAGAAGGATCTTCCATATCTTCTTAAAAGTTTCTTTTTCCTGTCAAATATTGTTTTTTATTTAAGCTTTGTGTAGGTGCCTATGTGCACATTCCATTTAAAGGAATTGGACTTCATACAAATCTAGTATTGTTTCTTTCATTGAAACTTTTCACTGCAAACGTTATATTGAATTGATTTCCTTGCACCCTGTATTCTAGAAACAATCAGTAGAGAGTTTGAACAAATCATCATATTGCCCATTTATTTGGATCTTTGTCTTTATAGTTTGACTTTTTACTGATTACTATTGAAGAACATTACTGTGCTCAGCTAATGAACCAGATCCTTTCTTCTCTTGTATATATAATAACTCCTGCAAATCTCTAGAGCTTTCAATTCTCTGCATTGAGAATTCCATCTGCATACAAATATGTTTTAAGTAAACTTCAAAAATAACAACAACCTCAGCAATCAAACTCCCTTGATTCCTTTCTTACTGAAGATAGCATCTTACTTCTCTGCAAAATATACAACAAAAAATTTCCCCAAACCCATTGGTATTTATGGTTTTAATTCCTTCTGTCTCTTTTAAAATTCATTTCATTTAATTTCATGTATCCAAATTTCTATAAAATTGTTCTCTTTGGGAGTAAAATTGATCAAATTATATTATATTGCATGTACAAATATGTCACAATGAAATCCACTCTTCTGTGTGACTAATGTGCACTAATGACTGTCTTCAAGTGTTCTTGTCAATACTGCAGGTATCAATGTGTCTCCCTCCTTGAGTGCAAGCTTAAGTACTCTTGTTTTTTTTTTTTTTTTTTGACCTCATCAATATTATTTGACATGATTGGTCATATTTTCCACCCTTGAAATAATACCTTTTGCATTTGGTTTCAGATATTGGGTCTTGATTTCCCTTTTACAGTATGAATCGTTTTTCTTATTCTTTTCCCAGGGTCTTTAGCTCAAATTGTGGATAATCCTTTTATCTCAAGACTTGTACTTCTTTTTCCACAGATTATGGAGTAAAATATAGTTTATGTTTTCCATAGTCCTTTACAGCCGGTGAGGCCCAAATTTAGGTGTCCACCCATGCCTTCCCCAGAAAGTCGAGCCTGGTCTCCTAATTGCCGGTATGACATTGCCATTCATGGAGACCATTATCACGAGGCTTCTGAGTCCTGAGTGTTCAAATTCACTGACCTACTTTGAAACTACTTTAAATAAAACTAAGCTTAGCACACAAGCTACTTGGAAACTTGTATCCCAAAAGTAGGGTGTATACCCACCCACCTGAACACAGCAGGGTTGCATTGGAGTTCACGACCTCCGGTGACAATTGTGGTCTTTTAAAATAATAATGATAGTAGACTCTTTCATGAGGCAGAGTTATAATTGTTGGTATCTCTGACTGAGAAGATATAAAAACTGGAAGTTTATTTAAATTGATATACAGTTAAAATATGTACCGATTGCATGTGTTTAAAAAATCTTTCTAGTCATAAATGCTAATATTAATTAATATTAGCTAATTTAAGTTTGTCATATACACTGATAATTTCATTCGAGGAAAGTGAGATTGTTCTAAAAGTTTGGTCACTAACCAATATAGAGTTAATAGCTGTTGAACCAGAATATGCACCCACATATCCACATCTACCTGACTTCAAAACCCTAGCTTCTAATCATTCTGCTGAGAGAGAGATAGATGGGATAAAGATAAGGAGATGGAAATAGATGGGATAAAGAAAGAGAGAGTATGTGTGTGAAAAAGGGGAGAGAGAGGTGTTTGGGCTCCACCTAGCACCCTCAACCCCCTGGTGCTGTGCCTCTAGACTAGCATAGAATATTTGTGAAGACTTTTCCATCTTCAGTTAAATGCTGGTGCTGATTGAAGTATATTTACATTCTTTGCAATAACAATACTTTAATAAGACTTTGCTGCACATTTAGATAGCTCTAGATTCCTCCAAACCATAGGGGATTGTTTCCAGGACACCTTAAACCCCAAAACCTAAGGATGCTCAAATCTCTTACATGAAAAAGCAAGGCGTTTGCAGATAGCCTATGAACATCCTCTCGTAAAGTTTAAGTAATCTCAAGATTATACGTAATGCTGAGCTCCATGTAAATCTTGTGTCCATGGCTGTTACACGGTGTTGTTTAGGGAATGGTGACAGGGAGAGTCGGTACATGTTTGGTACAAATCTAATCTTCTTGTAGTTTTGCTCTGTAGTTTGGATCCATGGATGCAGAACCTGTAGATACAGAGGGCCTTCTGTGCTCCTCACAGGGAAAGGTCAATGCTAGGAATAAGGAAGACCTCCTTTTGTCTAATTTTTGCTGATAACCTACCTGACCTTGGGCAAGCCACTGTGAGCTTCATGTTCTATAAATAGGTCAACTGTTCCCAGATTGTTCCACTTCATAGGAGTGAATGAAACCATATTTTGAAAATATAGAAATATAAGGCATTTTAATTGTGAGCATTGTAAATAAAGGCAGGTTTTCTTCTTCAGTTCCGTTTTCTTATTCTTACAGGATCAGATGATGTTCTTATATTGAATAGGCAACCTGGTGTCTTTGATTCAATTTCAAATCATTAAGGAGGGAAAAGAAATTGAGTTGCGCCTTGGGGCATGTTCTGGCAAAGTAAGGCAGCATGCTTTCAATGGGGTAGGAGGGAAAATATGAGGCACCTCAATGACATAAATCTGCATTTAGAATATAGAACAGGATTTGCAGTAGCTACGGGCTTGTCCTACTTGGCAGTAGATGCTGGTCTACACAGTTGGCTATGTGTGTCAGCTTTTTTTTTTTTTTTTTGCATATTCAAGTGTACAGTTTAAAGTGGATCTTGAAGGAGATGCATGATTTCTAAAAACAAGTAAAATGTGCTGTACTTTTAAACATTTTTCTTCCTTTGTTCACAATCTGAACATATCTAATCAAATTAACCTTATGAACTATTTGCTTTTCTTCATCTATTTCTTATTTCTTTTTTGCTCATAAAGAAGAAAACAGAATGCATTTTATGTTGTAAACTGGAAAAAGAGGATGATTTAAATATGCAGAAGCTTGATTTAAGCCATAGCAAGAGCACAAAAATTATTTGTTGTTTCATAGATTTATGTCTAATTAGCTGACCAACGGGGGGCTGGTGCTGATAGTGCCTAGTATCTGAAGTAAATGTTATTTAACAGCATGGGGCTCCAGTAATGCAGAAGCAACCTTCCAGGCATTATTTCATCCAAGTCCACAAAGACCCCCATGGTGGCACCTCTGCATTATTTAAAATCAGTTAATCATGTGCCTCAGAGGTGTTGGACACCTTTCAAAATGTTCTTTAGCAATGAGGTCTTTGTCTCTGAGTTGTGATTAAAAAAAAAAAAAAAATCTCTCCCACCATCTGTAAAATTCATGCAGATGATGCTCAGAGATTCTAGAAGAAAACAATGCAGGCACCTCCTGCTCCCTATTTAATCCCCACTTAAATAAAAGTAGATTCTACAATTCCATTAACTTTCATAGTTCATATTACATTTATCAAATACCTTTTCATTTTACTTTTTTTTTTGGTCGGTTTTTTTTTTTTTTTTTTTTTTTTTTGCTCTTATTTGAGCAGTTTTTAACTCCGAGCAAATTAGTAACTAGGAAAAGAAGTAACAAGAGTAACAAGGAGAGAAATATCTGTTCATCAAAGGGGCATTTTTCTACTTTTTATGTTCTCTCATTGAAGACTTTGCTCGCTTTGTGCTTTATAAGTGTTGATCTCATCTTTGCACACCACAGCGACAAGGCATATATACATACCTCACACAGCAAAATCAAAGATTGAAATCCTTACCTGCATATTGCAAACACAAAACACAATGTTTTCTAGCCAAAAATATTAGTGACAAAACCATGCAATTAGTATACCCATAAAGCACTTGGTGACACATGTGCACACGTCATAGTCTTCTGAAACTCAGGTGGCATCCTGTTTTCTAGGCAGCCCTCTCCCTGGGCATCAGATGGAGACTAAAGTTCTCCCTGATTGTTTGAAGATACACAATAGGATATTCTGGGCTTGTAAGCCTCCAAGTTTATAATTCTAACAATCTCTGCATTTGCAATGAAGGCTCCTGATGGCTAACCTGTAAGAAGCGGGTTACTACCCCTGTTTAGCCTCCAGGACAGAGCCCTGAAGTGGTGCCTCTCTATGCATGTCCCTATTGCTTACGAACTAATAACCTCAAGGTTTCTGCAAACACTCTTAGCCTCAGCATTCAGGGAATAGATAGTATCATTTCCTCTTCCAAATTGCAACTACAAGAACATTGTCTCAGAAGTGTTCACATACAAAAAGAAAGTGTTGAGGGAGCATGACTGTGAGGCCTATTTGAGGAAAATGATAGAAAAGACATTAAATAGTTTTTATGCCAGCCAGAAATGGTTATAAACATGGAACTAGGCTTGAGAATTTGAATGACTTATTGCCTGATTTTTATGTATTATGACAATATCAAGAGTAGTGGCTTCTAAGTCAGTACAAAGTGAATTATTTGACCTCTAATTGAATGGAGAAAAGAAGTATATCATCCTTATTGAGACACAAAGTTATGCAAAATAGACACATGTGCCAGTTTTTATATTATTATTATTATTATTATTATTATTATTATTATTATTATTTCTTTCAGTTCATTCTAACTTAATAGCTTGAAGTTCTCTGTAGAGCCTGGTTAGTGGAACCATATTTGCCATAGGAAGTTGACTGGTAAGGGTTTCAGCTTCACTGAATGTCAGTAAGCCTCTTTTGCATACATGCATGTGTACGTGCTCACACACACTCACACACACACACAAACACACACACGCTTTATCACTTTCTTCAAACATTTTAACATTGCAATTTAAACATTCCTTTAAGAGCTCTTAAGTGTGACAACCCTGGAGCCCACAGTGAGTGACTTCTCTAGGTCTTCTTTTAAGGTCACAACTTCTGCAGAGAACACGGTTCTTCCAGATGTCCCCTGTTCTCATCAAACAGAGCAATTCCTGTAAAATCAACAGTTCCCAACCTGCACTGAGGGAGATCATCACATCTTGTCGTCACGTCTTGGCAGAGCTCACTTCTTCAGAACCTGGTTTGACTGAGGATCAGACACTCAAGTTCCGTCTGGGAAAGGAGTAATATTGAAGGTCCATAAACCTAAGTGTCTACTGAAAGATCAAAAGAAATCGTTATGGCTGCATTATGAATGCTGAGAAAAGATAACATTAATATGTACCGAGAGTTTTGACAACAGCTAAAAATTGTTGATTGGAATTCATTATTCTAGAATGTCAACCAGTTTTTCACTGATAATTAAAAAAATAAAAAATAAAAATAACGGTGCTCTAGTTAATCACAAAATTTAAAATAAAATGAACTAGAAGTGATTTTAGGTTGAACAATGAACTCAGCAATTGAGTAAAAGGAAGCCTGGGTCCTGGAGGAGGGTGCGGGAGCAGGCAGTTCTGGGGCCATGTCCCTGCAGGGGAGGGAAATCCATTGCCATGTGAATTTCCTCTACTCGGATGCCAACACTACGTCTAATCTGGGGAGCAGCCACTGTTATTTTCCCTTTGTTGTGGCTGATTTCAATTAAAAAACTATTTTATGGTAGAAGGAAGCTGCTGTCCCATTTATTTTGATTAAAGCACATGAAGAATACTTAAATCAGAGGGCTGACCCCATAATTTAGAGAGAAAAGGGATCTTCATAAGTGAACGTGTGAGGTTGGACACTGAATTGTAATTCAGCAGAAGGCACAGGAATGCCACCAGGTAGCACGAAGTTGTGTTTAGGGCCAGGCTGGGCAGTATAGAGAACGTGTGGGCTCAGGCCTTCCAAAAAGGTTTCTTCCACCTACTGGGAACAGAGGTGAGGACTGTGAGCAAGTTACTCTCCTTCCTGAGATCCCAGTCATCTCCTCTGCGGCTAGAACACTTTTGGGTTCCATGATCTCTAAGGTTGATCCAACTTCTCAATGCTGTGTTCTAACTCTTGAATTTCTTGTACTCAAAAGAGCATTCTAATAAGCAAACTATGTACTATCTCTTAGGACTTCAAAGCTTTTCCCAGTAGGAGATTCTCCTGACTCATCCAGTTGCCACTCAGTAGAAGATTGGAAGCACTTGAGACTTTTAGAAGCTTTGTAGAAAGCCATAGTATGTCTATAAGGAGTTCATCCATTCTTAAATGGGAAATTAGACTCCATTCTGACCTGCTTTCACCTGACAGCCTTCTCTGATTTCTTCCCAGTGTGTCTTTTGCTAAGATATTTTGGCATTTTCATAGAGTCTGATAAACAACAGGTAAATATGAATCTTGTTACAACAGCGAATCTTATGTAATTAAATTCTGCTAAAAGTATCCCAAATAATTTTTAAAAGCTTGTCTCTATGAATTCATGTGTATGATTGCATGTGTACACACGTGAGTGTCAGAGGTTTGCAACTGTGATAGAGTTGTGATACCTCAAATGAATTCAGTGATCTCAATATTCCTGTCATCCAGAGGAAAGTCCTGTGACCCAACTGATCCCTTTAATTTTCAAATATGAAAAGTCCTCTCCCTGCTTAAAGATTCCAAATGATCTTAGGATCAAGTACAAAAGGCTTCATCACATGGAATAAAAGTCACTTCGATCCTGGAAGTCAGTTAGCTTCTATAGTCTCTATGTCCGCCTTTTCTCTCTCTGACCCCATCTCAGCTCCAACCATTCGACCTACTTTCACCTGCCTGGCTTCTCTGATTTCTTCCCAGTGTTAAGCCTTTGCAGACTCCATCTCCATTGACAGAAATGCCCTCCCCTGCATTGCCACTAGCTTTTCTTTCCTCAGGTTGCAGCTGGGAAAGATCAATTTTCAGTACAAGTTACAATAACCATTGCATAATATCATTTCTGTATTTGACCACAAAGAAGGAGCCTATGATTTTAATTCATTCATTCATTCATATTTATTGAGCCTTGGCTGCTGCTGTGTAAAAATACCACAGAGAACCATAAAGAAATGTGGCACATGCACACACACACACACACACACACACACACACAATAATAAGAAGAAGAAGAATGAAGAACAGCATGTGGTAAATCCAAGTGCCATGTGGGTTTGGGAAAGAGTGTGATCACATTTTATTAAATTTGGAAATATTTATTGTCCTACATAAAACTTGACTAATTGCATTGGCCAAAAGGACTTTTAGCTCTGGAAGGTACCCCTTCAGGGTGTTCTAGTGTGACTGGCCAGGGATCAAGGAAGGTCTTAGACCCCCAAGTTCTAGTTCAGTTGGAATTTATCCACTGCCTTCTTGTGGTTCAAAAAAGTTGGAAAGCCACGGATGTTTTCTCCTGGGATAATAGCATATTATGACATTAAGAGATAGTCTCAAGGTGATTTTTCACTTTCAAGGAAATTGGTTGATAACAAATGAATCCTTTCAAATTTGAAGCAGCGCCTGTCCCCCAGGTCACTGAAGTGAAGAAGTGATTCATCAGTTCACAGTCACACACGAGGCCACGGCAATTCAGGACACCAGACACTTTGCAGGCGCCTTAATTATTCTTATTTCCTTTTCTTTAGTCAAATTGCACAGAACGAGTATTCTTTGGAAATTATAACACTGATCTTCAACAAGATCTCCGTGCCCTCTGTTAAATGCAAACATGTCAATATTTTGCATCAAGAGTTCTAGTTTTTGAGCAGGAGGAAAAGGCATTGAGCTTAACAACTACAAGTTCCTGAAATCCCTGTGGGGGAAAAACTGACATCTTAACTACAGCTCTTCTCTCTTTTTATTCACTTGAATATGTGTTATAGCTCATGATTTAAGCTACTTTCGATTTCTCTTAATCCTGCTTTGTTTTGAGCTAAACTAACTACACTTCTCTAGGATTCAAGTGCTCACTGTATGAGGTAAATTAACTCTTCCAGTGCTCTGGGGTACCAATTAATGCCCCAGAGGAGGTAAATTGCTAAATGGTGCCCCGCTGGTCGGAAAGACTGAATTTTCCTCAAATGGTTCTGTTGCACTCTGGCACAGGGTAGATTACTCCTGATAGTTCTCTGTAGGACAGGATCCATTCTTAAATGGGAAATTAGACTCCATCTGATTAGCAGGTGAAGACATCAGCAATGAAAGACAAGTCTACAATATACCCTGGGCATGCTGATTCTCGTCTGATCTTGGAAGCTGATCAGGGTTGGGCATGGTGACTACTGGGATGGGAAACAGGAAAGACACAGTAGTCACCATTAGACAATCAGGAGACATCAAATACTTCAATGAGCTCAGAAGGCAAGAAAAAAATAGAAGGACATGCAACACAATATTAGAGAGCATTGCCAATTTAGAATTGTATGAGCATAAGTGGGAACCTAGGGTTGGATTTTTGGAATCTTCTATCATTTTTTGGAAGCATGGATCATTTGTGCTGTACACAAACATTTCACACACAGTATTTATTTTTCTTCATTCATTAAAAATACATAAATAAATACACAGAGGTGCAAAAGACTTTAAGTCCAGCATCTTTTGCACATAAATTTTTGTGTAGCTTGAATATTCTCTTTAAAAAAAAAAATCAAATTTGAGTGGGGGGAAAGGGTTGAGTTTTATTTTTTTTTAAATGTTTTTCCTAGCAGTTGTTTTGATTGTATCAGAATACAAAGATACAATATATGTAATATGAAATTTACCATGTTAACCATTTCTGAAAGCATTGTTCTGTGACTTCGTGTGTAATCATATTGCTGGTGTTTCCTGATACAGTTGGAGCTCCTTCAACTTGTAGACATTGGTCTTCCTTATATTCAAGAAAGTTCTCTTCTAGAATATCTTGACCTTTTCTTTGATTCCACTTGTTGCATGTGTAAGGCCTCACTGCTTTTACAAGCTACTTTTTGATGAATATAACTATTCAGAATTTCTATTGTACATTGAGTTAAAAACTATTTTCCTTTTCCTTCCTTTGCTTTATTTGTAATAATTATTATTACATTTTTGATAGTCTATTAATTTTGAGGGACAGCTCAATGAAGAGAAAGACAAGACCCCTCTTGAACTTTTTTTAACGGAGAAGAGCAAGAACAAAGCCATACAAATAATCATTAATTTGTAGCGAGTGCTCTGAGGAAAGCAAACAGATAATTACAGGATTAGGGGAGCAGCCACCCTGTAAGATGGATCCATCCACCTATCCAGGGATCTATTCATCTATCTTTTACTTATCTACAGATGTCATCTATCTTTTCAAAGTTGTACATAAGCATCATAAAATAAAACTGAAATTCCTGTGAATAAATCCCTCTAGGGAAAGATATTTTAAAGAGAACATCCAGGGCTGAGCCCTGAATGAGTTCAGTCATGGAGATGGGGACGTGAAGCTTGTAAAGGAGACTGAAAAATCAGTGGACCAGAAATAGGGAGAAACTCAGGGAGGAGAGGTGACACCAAACTAAGACTAAGGGAGTGTCCTAGGGCAAGAGCAGAGTAAAATTGCACACCGTCTCTGCAGGACTGCATCCAGGGAAATGTTCATGACCCTGAAAAGAGAAGTTTTCACCAAGTAGTGTCACAGAAAACCAGCAGATGGGGACAGAGGGAATGAGAGCAGACGCAGAGACAGGCTGTGTAGACAGTTCTTTAGGATTCTGTGTGCAGTGCAGTTGGGGAGAGGAACAGTGAGTCACAGGAGGTCACCTGTGAACAAGGACAGGAAACCGAACACACTCAGATGCTAATGGCAAGAAAGGCAGCCATTAGGGATGCGGAGGAGACAGTCAATACACGGATCTCCTTGAGGGGCAGAGTAAGAGGATTCTGCAAAGAAGCGAGAGGTTCAGGTTTTGGTAGAGAGGGGCCTTTCATTGCTCATCATGAAGAAGAGAGGGACCTGCAAAGGTAGTTCAGAGCTTTGGCCAATGAGTTCTTGCTCCGCTTCTGGAAAAGCACAAATAATAAGAAAAATTTTAGCACTGTTTATAGTGAGCCACACTCTGTGGTAAATGTTTTGCATATGCTATTTTAATTACGTTTTAAACATTTCCAAGCCAGTCTTCTTAATTAAACAGCCAATGGAACTCAGACTCAGAGGAATTGAGTGGCTCGCTCCAATTCACAAATCTGCTGATTGCTGGAGCTGAAATTTGAAAGTAATTTGCCCAATGTCAAAGCCTGAATATATCTGGACACTTATTTAGTTATTAACAAGTAAGTAAGTGGTGAGGCCCAGAGCGCCAAACCAGCCTCGCCACTCCCACATGCCCCCACCACCAGGTCTTAGTGTAGAACACAATCTCTAGCTTCCCGTCCAGTGTTCTCTCCACTATATTCTTTTTCTCAATTGTGCTAGGGGCAGACGGCTTTTTATATTAAAATAAGTGATTGTTGATTATAAACACAATTCACTGAATTTAGTGATAAGCAGAGGAGGAAACTATAATGATCAAAATCATGAGAATCTGATAGATATACTTGTTTTTCTAGAGAGAAAATAGATTAGTCAAAGAAGTCCTTGTATAACTACTGTAGATTTTTCTCTTAAGAATTCTAAGTACATACAATCAGTATTTACAAAGAATTTTCCAAGTGCTTGATTTATTTTTAATCAGGATGCTAAGGTGCTTAGTCAGTCTGATTATAAAAGGAAAAAGTGCAATAAATGACGTTAAGCTTTTCTGAACCCACACACACTGTAGAAACCTTTGGATAAGGAATTTATGTTTACCTTTACTTTTTATGATGAAAACTTTCAAAACCTTTCTTCTAGCTTTTTGAAAGCCACAGTACATCCTACTGTGCGATGCACACTGGAAGGTCCTGCTCCTGATCAACCTCTCCCACCCTACCCTCCCCAGTCTCCCAGCCTCTGGTAACCACCATTCCACTCTCATCTTCTAAGAGATTAACTTTCTTAGATTCCACATGAGTGAGGTTATCTGATGCTTTTTCCCATGCCTGACTTACTTCACTTAACAAAATAATCTCAAGTTTCGTCTATGTTGTCACTAATGGCAGGATTTCATTCTTTTTTTAATGGCTGAACAGCATTCCGTTGTGTATACATGCCACATTTTCTTTATCCATTCATCAGTTGATGAACATTTAGGTTGTTGCCATTTCTTGGTTACTAGGATTAGTGCTGCAATGCAGGAACATAGAAGTATAAGCAATGTTTTCATCTCCCTTCAGGAAATATGCTTAGCTGGGAGATTGCTGGATCATATGGTGCTTCTATTTTTAATTTTTTGAGGGACCTCCCGTACTGTTCTCCACATCCTAACTTTCTTTTGTCATCTTGCTAATTGTCATTCTCACCAGAAGAAGGTGATGTCTCATGGAGGTTTTGATTTGCATTTCCCTGATGATTACTCATGTCAAGTATTTCTACATACTGTGTTTGCCATTTGTTGTCTTCTTTGGAGACATGTCTGTTTGGATCTACTGCTTAATTTCTAATTAGGTTATTTGTTCTTTTGCTGTTGTGCTTTTGTTGTTCCCTACCTATTCTGGATAGAGACAGACCTCTTGTCTCAGGTAGGATGCAATGTAGGGGAAACTTAAAAACATTAACAAGTATGATTTAAGGTAGTGGCAATTTTTCAAATGCTATTTGTGTGATTTTAAATAGTTCTTCTCAATATAATAAAGATTTACAATCTAATTTTAATAAACCCTTGTCAGACTTATAAGGTATAAATAAAATTCTAAGAAAAAAATTATCTCCATATCATTAAGATATGCCCTCCATTCATTTTATTAATTTTTGTTTCATCCTACAAATATGGCAACCTGTATATTTTTTATTTGCTCTTTTCCAGTTGTGTAAATGCACCACTACATATGAACATTGTTCTTTTTGCTCCAGAACTCATGCGTTATTTTAACCAATTTCATGTAAAGTCCAAATAATCTAGATGACAGCACCTGAGCTCAGATCCTACTGACTGTACATTTCCCTAAGGATCCTCAAAGTCCCACAGGATCAAGCACCTGTCCCTCAAAATGATGGCCAATGTGATGTTGCACGTTATATTGGTCTCACTTAATCCTGTTCATTTTCTGATTCATTTCTTAACATTCATTCTGGGATGATATTACCAAGTAAACAGTGAGTGTGACACAGGATAAAGCAATGGCAGTTATTACATTTTTATCCACAAAACATAAAGGGAAAATATATGCATCTTTAATTTTCATGTGCCCAGTATTAAGATGAATATTTCTTTATCAAAAGTTCAGAACACACACAAAAGATTTTATTTCAATAAAAAAAGTTTTTCAACTTAGACTCATAATTTCATCAGATAGATGCTTTGGGTTGCTCAAGATCCTGGAATTTGCTTCATTCTACAGAAATGAAAATATGAACAATAGTACATAATATGAATCACTTACATTTTAATCTTTAAATCAATAACATGATCAGTTGTAATGCATATTAGATTTTGAGATGATATTTTTTGATATATCACATTAGACATGAAGAAACTTTTATTAATTTCCTAAGCTAACATTAAATCAACCAGGTTGCTTCCATTAGAAGTCAGAGATAATTTGCAAAATAATTATTTGAAGTTGGGTTAAAAATAAATATAAGCCAGGGAACAAATTAGCCATCATTCATTACAACCTTTTAAAAGTCTCTATGTGCTTTTTCTTGAATTGAATGACCAAGTGTTAATTTCTAATTATACTAGATAGAGGAATTCTTACAACATACATCAATGCTATAGCGTCACAGGAGTATTGAAGGGAATGGCATCTGTAATAATGGCTGCTTCCTTATGTTTACTTTAGTTTTCTTCATATCCTGAAGTTGTGAGAGCCTCACTCAGAAGAGAAAAATAATAGATAGATAATAGACAGTTGTAGGAGGAGTATGGATGCAGATATACAAATATTTGTATACTGGTGGTCATTTAGATATATAAAATGTGATAATATATATTCTGTTAGACAATCATCTTCTTATGTATAGTTAAGAACATATTTCTGTGACATAGGAAGAATTCTGAGTTGAGAATTTTTCTTTAATGCAATTTTTATCCATAATACTTTCTGTAATTTTCTCAACATGTTGGTAAAAAAAAATTTGTCACTGTGACCAAAATATGTGACAAGAAAAACTTAGAGAAAAAAAAAGTTTATTTTGGCTCCTGGTTTCAGAAGTTTTAGTCCATAGTCACTTGGATCAATTGCTTTAGTCCTGAGTTGCGGAAGACCATCACGGCATAAGGGAGTGGAGATGAATATTTCTCAACTCAAGGTAGCTAAGAAGCAGGGAGAGTGGAAGGTGTCCGGGACAAGACAGAGTCCCCTGGTGACCTACTTTCTTCTACCCATTCCGACCTGCCCAGGGTTTCCATCTCTCACACTAGTCCATTCAAATTATTAAACCATCAAATTAGAGCCGTCATGATTCAAACACTTCCCAAAAGCCCCGCCTCTGTGCATTGCTGCCTTGGGGACCAACTTTTCAACATATGAGCCTTGGGGGGACATTCCACACCCAAACCATAACACGAGATGCCAGAATAATGAATTCATTTACATTTTTTTTTCAATGTACTTCTGGGGATATTTTTTGTGATCAAGCATACGTTATTAAAGTAAAAAGTACCTTAATAAACATGTTATTAAAATCTATATACCCAGCCATGATAAATGCATTGTATTTTATTCACAAGAAAGGAATCTTGTATCATATTATTCTTTAAATAATAAGAAACAAACTTACAAATACCATTGAAAATTCAAAGGAAATACTCCCACAAAAGGAATTTTTGACATTGGATGATGGATCTGAAAGACCAAAGAGATTTAGGAAGTGTGCTCAAAACTGGCCTTTCATGTGTGTTTATGTATTCAGCTTGTCCATCCTCCATGAGCCCCACCTGCCTCAGAGATAGCGGCCATCATTTATTTATCTGCAAAGAGACTGGAGTCTGAGTTGATCTTCATTTCAGTCATGTACTGAATGTAAGAATTGTGAAAAGCAATTTGGAGCCAAGGCACATCCTTTCTCTGAGAAAGAAGTTGTACATTGCAAGAAACTGGAGTCTTGCTGCTCAGATCTACTCTTGGAGAATAACATAAAATGCATCAGAAACCTCCTAGTCTATTTTTAGACAGATGTGGACATTTTGTCAGGTCAAATCATGAAAGGAAATCTGATATAGTTTTCTCAATTTTATCTTCTCATGAAAGGCCATAGTTAATTTTTTTAAAATGTACTATATAAAATAGTTGCTTTGAGAACTCCAAGTTAAATTATAGCCTTGTATGAGATCCAGAGGAACAAACAAAATATTCCCATCTCTGACAATGTTTTGGAAGGGAGTGTGTAATTTCTTCTGTTAGCCAAGCTAATTAATCAATGATGACTGACACTCATGAATGTTCACGTTTATGGAAAGCAGTATTGCCACGATTTATATAATTTAGCTCTTATGAAATGCTGTACACTAATTTTAGGTTAAATAACCTATTCATTTAACTTGTAAGTAGCAGAACCAATTCAGTTATGCATTTAATTCTGTGCCTATATGATTCAGGGAAAAAAAAGACAAACATATGTAAGCCTTTGGTTGAGATATATATATATATATATATATATATATATATGTATAATTGATTAATTTATACATACATACATATATATGTATGTATGTATAAATTTCTTTAGTAAGAGGTTTAAAGGATGTTCAAATACTTACCATAGACAAAGCTATGTATTCTGGAAGACAGAGAGATGGAAAAGCGTTTATTAACTAGAAGGACGTTTGCAATCTAGTAATGGGGATAAATCAAATACATCTGTGCACACTAAAACTCTTCCTATTAGGATAAGCTTAAAATTTTACTAGTTCTTTTGGAGATTTTAATTTAATTTTATTCTGTTTCTTTTTTGTAACCAATATAATCCTATGAGTCTATTCTATACATAACTCAATATCCTTTTTTGTCCCTCTGATATAGAAGTCCATTAAATTTTTTAAATTAACAGACATTTTATTACTACTTCTTCCTTAGTATTAACAAAATTTTATGTATAATATATTTTAATATCTAGATGGCTGTTTCAATACAAGTATATGATGAAATAAAATAAATTTTTCATCATCTTGTGAGGCACTATAATCTAAACATTGGCCTGGTACAGGCCTCTTAGAGGAAGCAAAGTAAGGACACTCTCTGCACAAAATTTTCTATTCCCACTTTTGCATTTCTCTTCTCAGATAAGTAAGAAGTCTCTTCTGTGTCAGAGGGGAACCTGCTATTTCTCTGAATCCTCTCTTGTGTTGCATTCTTGGGTACATCTCCACATTGGGTAGAATTTTCTCTTCTGCTTCCCCAATGTCTCCATTTCCCCCATTAGCATATAGGTGGGCTCTGTCCTTACATAATTTAATGGATGTGTACATAATAAGAGCCTCCCTCACCACTCAGGGCTGCTGCTTCAATCAAAAATAAAGTGTCAATTGATGCCGGAGAGCTCTGGAACGGTATGAACCTTACATGGTGCAACTGGAAGATGGCATTACTTTCATTGAAATAAATGTCGCCTGGCCTCTTCAGTTTTCATAAACAAGCCATTCTCCTCTCCCCAGTATTGCTGATTTGTGCAGCTTTGCATTTATCTGGAACAAGAATTGCTAGATTCTGTTGTCAAGAAGCATAATATCAGATTCACTGCTGCTCATTTCTTCAGTGGAGAAAATAATGCCCAAAGATGCTTGCCTGAAGGATGTGCCATTCTTCCAAACTGCTAGACACTCTAAATTGTATTATTGGATTAAATTACACATTAATAAAGCCTGAAATCCATCACACTTATTTCCCTATGAGATATTTTTTTAATTTTCTAAGATAACCTTGGAAGGATGAAGAATGTTGTATTTTTAAAGGCTTTCTGTAATTATGTCTCTTTCTAAAGTAGGTCAAGTTTTTACTATATTATACATCATCTACTTCAGTGAAAAGATCTCAGTAACACAAGCAAATGTTCTCCCTTTAGAAAATTTCAGGAAAACTCTTGTTATCTCTGATTTGTATAAATGTTGTGGATTCATCCTCAAATGAAAGACAAGTTTGGGTTCCAGCACTTCAAATAATATAGACTCCATGGAATAAATTTTCATTCATTTTTCTGAATTAGCCACCCTCCTGGCAGTAATTTATCTCCCAACGCTAATTTTACTTCTGTATTGTTTTCCTTCACTAGTGTTATTTTTTATGTGTATGTATGTGCACATGCACCTGTGCCCAAAGGTAGCATATGTACTTATTTAAACATGAAACACCTGTGGGAGCACAGTGAGAAATCTCACTCCTACCTCTGAACACAAAATCCCAGTCCTCTCCCCCAGAGGAAATCACTGCTTGGATCAAATGATACTAATAAACCACTTTCTTTATGATGGACAGGCATTGTCTGATATTTTGTGTACTCATTATGGTTTCAAAAAATAAAATTCAAAGGTTTGCAACTGTACCTATGCGTTATGTCTTAACACATTAGAGATAGATGTTATGCACATTCTTTATTTGGATAGATGACATAGATCTCCAGTAAGAAAGAGGAATTTATGTTTTGTCTAAAATATGAAAAAGTTTCTGTTGCTACATTTTCTCACCAAAATAATTTTAAAACGTTTTACCCATTTGAATGCTCAAAATAGAACTTATATTTTAAATTAATATTTACCCTCATATGTGTGTAATGGAGCATAGATATAAAAGCTGCTTGCATTTCTGTATCTGTAATCCATTCTTAACTCATATTCCTTATTGGTTGGTGGTTAATTTTTAATTGATTTTGAAACCCCTTTCTTATTAAAAAAATAAGATTTTAGAGACATGTCATATTTTTACAACTTACTGTTTAACTTTATAATACTTTGACATCCACAAATTGCAAAATTTTATTCTTTTTATCAATATTGTCTTTTAGAGCATTTGGATTTGGGACAATAATTTAGAAAAGTTTGACCGAAACAAAAATTTTTGTTTATATTTATTTATTGCCATACCTAAATCTTTGCTGAAGCTAAGATTAATTCTGGGTTAAGGGGTAATGTGAAGCTCCAACTTTGCTTCTCCATCTTATCCAGTTGTGTAAAGTCTACTTATGATAAAACATATTTTATCTTAACCTTAAGTGTCATTGTTTATTTATTAAGTAAATAAACATCTATGAATTTCATCATCTTTTGGATTTTATATTTTGTATCATCTTTCTATTCAGACACCAACACCAAATGCAATGTGAATATAGGTTTAATATTTGGTAAAAGTAATCAATATTCACTAATTTTTTTTTTGAGATGATAGTCTTGTTTAGTTGCTTGGGATGGGCTTGAATTCTTGATCCTCTAGACTCAGCCTCCTAACTACCTGAGATCACAGGCATAGTACCACACGGCCTGACTTTATTTGATCTTTTGTTGCATTTTCCATGTGAATTTTAATATTAGTTTGCCTGGTTCCAAAGCAATAAATAAATAAATTCCACAAAGATAAGCTGAAGAACTTTATAATATTTGTTTGGGAAATGCATACATTTATAGAATAATTTAGTGATAGTACAATCCCTATGATATTAAATCTTACCCAAAGTGTATAAATATCAATTTTTTTCCAAATATTTTTGTATGAAATTTAATAAAGTTTTAAGATTTCTCCCTGTGTGTGTGTGTGTGTGTGGCAAATTTCTTATTAAACTTAAATTTTGAAAGTTGAGCTATAATGTAGATAGAATTTTCCTATACTATATTGCAAGACTAAATTATTTGCATATAGTAGCTAATAATTATTTTTAAATTTTAATTTTATATTAATTATCCAACTGGATTCACTAATAAGATGCAACAACAATTGCCAAGAATCTCTGGGTTTTCAGAGTAGGTAATCATACAGATTATCATCATCATTTTATAATTTGGCTTCAGTCATTTTCTGGTGTACATAGCCTATGTCATTTTTTTTGCCTATCTGGGCCATCTTTCACCCTTACCAGAATGTTACATAAGAGCATAATGGTGGACTTTTAATAGTAATGCTTTTGCTACTTTGACAAAATGCAGTGCTAAAACGCAAATATGGAGAGGCAGTCAGCACCTTGTTAGTGGGTTCTTCTTCCTGCCAAAAGGAGGGTATAAGCCACCTAACAAATGAAAGCCTAGAATAATTAGTGAAAAACAAAAGACAAAGTCAGAGAGACAGTTTCAAAAAATGTGGATCCCCTGATTGGTCCAGTTCATAGAGGAGCTGGAGTTAGACTATTAGAAAAAGGCTCCTGTGTCTATTTAAGAGGGTACATCAAAGCCAGGGATAAGGTTTCAGGCATGAGGTCCTGTTTCCTGATGTCAGCAGGTTGGTTAACATCTTGGCAAGTCACATCTCAGGACTGTGTGGCTACAGCAGGTCACCCCATCTCTGGTGCTGTGTGTGACATTTGGCAGAGCTGAGGGGAAATTTCACCTGCATCAGGCTGTTCTGATGCCACAGGAAGTGGGGGTACCACAGGAAATTCCCAATGCCAGACCTATCCCACCGACTGTGAATCCCATAGTCCACATACATCCCAGGGATGGCTCTCAATGTGCAAATATAACATATATACATTCATTTTTAGCATAAATATTTTGCAATATTGTACATGCTATTACTAATTTTACATCCTTTTGAAACAGAATTTCCATATGTAAAAATTTCAAATATGCCACTCTCCTAATCAGAGAAATCAGAGAAAGAAATAAATAAACTTGTAAAGATGACCTACCCATATTCATCGGGACAATAGAGTGGATACAAATTAGGGACAGACTAAGTGGAAAGAGTAGATGTTAAAATCCATCGTTTCTTACTTAAGAAGCCCCTTTAAAATTCCATTCCCAGTGCCCCCAGTCATTACTTCTATGTTGATTTCATCTTTAGGGTGAGTAAATGATAAGAAGTAGAAAACTCCTTACAGTGACATGCTAAAGCAAGGGGATAGATTCCTAACTTTCTTCTAGGTCAATGCAGTAATGGCTTCCCAATGTATGGTGGCAGAGTGGCAGATATCCTAACACTTCAATGAACACAAAAACAGAACAAACCCTAAATCATCAAATGGAATATGTAAGCAGTTTTATATTAAAATTCTTTGGGGATGTATCCAGATTTCACTTATTTGGATATGTGTGCTATTTTTCCTCCATGTGCCTGAAAAAGGGAATGTTCATACGGACATTCATAGTCTGAAAGCAACCGAATGCAGCTTCTAGTTTCAGCAAAGAACATCATTTTCATCCTCTCAAACGATCACAGTAAATTAAGAGGGGAATCGGAAGCAGGAAAACAAACTATATCCTTGATAAACCTAAAAGTCTATTATTATTATTGTCACCATCGGGGTGCTGGGGGTCCAAACCAGGGCCCCACCCGTGGTGGGCAAATGCTCTCAGGGAGACAACCCTCAACCATTAGAAGAACTCCAAAAAGAAAGACTGAGAGTCTGAGTGTGAGGAGTGGAGTTGTGGTAGTGTGACTTAGGCTTCTCTATATGAAAATTAGCTCAAAAGATCATTTAGGAAAGATTGAGGGACAGGGGACACCAGAACAAGGCACTTTGAAGGCAGTGGTGATGTGTGGAGACTTCTTTCAAGTTTTCATAAGAGGCAACAGACCCCAGGTCCTCACTCCAAACCTCAAGCAGTCGGGTGTCTGTCCTCCTTCCTCCTATCTACCAGGACAACCACATCTTATCTAGTAAGATCAAGGGTGGAACTCTGGACATAGGGCATATGATAAAGAGGAGGGATACCACCCACAGGAAAAAATGAAGGCATTAAGGAAGGAAGTATACTGGATGGCCAGACTGCCACCTCTTTCTAATTCAGCAAAATGGCAACAATTGCAAGATCCTACTCAGGGTGAATAGATCTACACTGAAGAAAAGCCATTCGTGATAGATCTACAAAAAAAATCAAAAAATAGCTAATTGTACAACATGAAGTGTACGAGATTCTAGTGGGCCACAAAGTTTCTATTTAGCCACTTGGTGCCTCATCCTAAACCAGAGACTGACAAGGATCCCCAGGCACTTAGAGTAACCCTCAGATATAAAAGGAGTGTGTGTGTGTGTGTGGGGGGGAAATCTTTAAACAGAAAAAAGAAGGAGCTTAAAATGCACGCACATGCACAGAGTTAGGTGGGAAGGCAAAGAATCTGAGAAACCGGTTCATTCTCCAAGAGATGATATAACACATGTGTGAAAGCACAATTCTCTTTTTCATGAATGTTAGAATATGTTGTTAAAGGCCTTTGAAGCAAACGCCCATGAAGTGAACCAAAATCATAAAGGGATGCGATACATCAAGTAAAGTGAGGAAACATGGAGAGTCAACCTACGAAGTCCCCAATCCCAGGAACAGGAATCTCAGAAGATGACAGAGAAAATAGGGATAAGAAATTGCCGTAAATAAAATAGGGAAAAATATCCCCAAACTGAGAGACACAAGTGTCCAGATTTAAAGTATTACTGAGAAATTTCACAATTCTGGGGAATAAAGGGAAGTTCTGAAAAAGCTCCCAGAAATTAAAGGTCTTTTATACACAAATCTGAGAGTCCATCAGAATCACTATCTTGGAAACGGGAAGCAAACAGAGAGAAGCTTTCAACATTTTGAAGAAAAATTATTCACAATCACATTTAATTCACAAAAATTGAATATCACCAATCAGCTAATTAAAAATAAAATGTGTATACACACATCTCTGGCTTAAGGATGCATATTTAGAAAAGAGTTTTAACCAAAGACGAGGGAGGGATTTGAAAGGCTGCTGCTGGGGTGCGAATGAGACATGGAAGGACAGTTGCAGAACCCGAGTTTGACATTGTTTTCCTGCTTATGCTTTTAATCAAGTTGGAGTTCTAAACTTTCATGCATGCCTAATGAAAAAAATCCCATTGACTTAAAAATAGTAGATAAAAGAGGAGTCTATTACAAATGACTAAAACCACAAATAGTATCCCATTTAAAACATACGTGAAATACACTGATTTTTCCAGAGCAACACTCACAAATAGTAGCAATCTCAACAGTCCTGGAAGTACTCAATGACTTCTAAATCTATGGTATCTCCTTGCTGTTAAAGGATCAAATTATCTTTATACTCACACAAATATACTACCGGAGTTAAGGGGATAACAAGACAGATATTCGCAAGAGACCACATTATCATTAAAAATTCACTTTAACTGTGAAGAAAGGTTGAAAGAGAAAGCTTGTCCTTAGAAAGTGCCTTTGATGTAGCTGAGTAAATGAGTAACTGAGTCCCCAACCTTCCTAATTGATGCTTCTGATAAAAGCAAATATTCTGAGGCCCTCCTCAGGGTCAGGGGGGATGTGGAAAATTAAATAATGGGTTTTGGCTTTTCCAAAAGCATAAAAAAAAGATCAAACAGAAGCATATGTTCAAATCTATTTGTGAGCAGTGCTCTCCATGCTTTACAATGGCTAAGAGTTAGTTGATGGGGCTTTGGTTTATTTTAAGGGTCTTTTCAACAATATTGTCATGCTATGAATAGAATGTACAATTGAGCATGTGAACATTCAATTCCAGAATTTATGTGAACTCTTATGAAGCTTTCTTTTCAGATATTTATGCTGATAAAGGCTAGTTTAAAAGTGAGTGGTCCTGGAAAAAGGATGTCAAAGCATCATTTCAGATCTGATTTCAGCTACTGACAGAACCACAGAGATATATATTTTTTTTATATTGACTTTTAAAAAGATACTAAAATTTCAGTTTCCAAATTTCGCTTTGTGTTCAGCAAAAACCCAACACTTCCTAAAGCAATATAATTTCCCTAGTGTGACTTTCTTAAAAAAATAATACATTTATTAATTGTTTCTCTATTACCAGACTCTGTCTGAACAGTTATTTCAACCATTGATTTTCCTTCTTTTCAAAGGAAACCCTTGGGCTCTTTCTCTGCACTAGTCACTGTTCATCTTGTAGGAATGGGGACTGGAGTCAGATTAAACCCCAGGACATCTGCACAGACCTGTGGAGATCAGAGCAGACACACCCACACAATGGCCCTAATCTCCTTCCAGCCAACACCACACACTGGGTTCCAGCCTCAGCCCCATCAGGGAAGGGATTAGTGAGTGCCTATAGCTGCAAGGGATGTGAATTGCATTCACCTAACAGGGGGCCAGGCTGAATCATCCTGTGGTCCTCAGATAAAGAATAAACAGATGGGTAGGCATAAAGGACCTCCTCATTCCTATTCTCCACATTCTAACCAATTGTCATTACTGTTTATAGTTTCTCCTAATAAATGTTGTCAGGTTTCTGGGACATATTCATGAAGAACTCTGATTACTTTCATAAAACAAGCCAAACAGTGAAATACATATTTTCCCATTTAAGTGAGTTCATTTAAACTTCAGAGTTATGGATTAGATCTCATTTTACTTGTGACCTAATGAACAACTCTGGATAATATTAAGTAAGCTCAGATTCCTGTAAACTCCCCTTACTCCCAGAAAGATTCCCTTAAGCTTTCTGCTCACCTTTATAGCTATTTAAGAAACTGTCTCATAGACTGGACCCAGCATTTCACAATCTCTTTGCCTTCACCCAAAAGGTAAATTTTGTAGAACATTGTCACACAATCAGGTTGACTGACTCTAAAATCACGAGTATCTGCCCCTCAGTCAACAGACAACCTGGCTACTTCTTCCCAAGAAGATGAGGCTTCAGCTATCTTACTTGACTTCTCTGCCATTTCAGTGTCAACCATATAAACTATAAGAGATCCCCTCCAGGGTTCCACTCTGCATTTACAAATCTGCCAGGTCATTTGTGTGATCTTTGCCTCTTACCTCTGGAAACAAAGGAATACAAAGTTTCACTTGTTAAACGTGTGCTCCAAATCCCTCCCTTCTTGCACTTTCAAAGATTCAATCCATCCCTGTCTGCTGTTTTTTTCTTCATCATTCATCTTCCTCTACCTGATAAGGGTTCCCTTCCCACATGCAATGTCCCTTGCCCCCAAACAAGCAAAGGAATGCACACAAAAGAGGCAGTTAAAAACAAAGCAAAACAGAAAACCTTTTACTTGATTGCAGAAGTTTTTCTTTTTTTCTGTTCTGACCTCCCTATTTTGCTCCCTTCCTAGCAAACTTTCTTATAAGAATAATTTGTGTTGACTACTTTTATTTTTTTCTTATTACATCTGCACTTATTGCTATTGCTTTTTATAGTTTATTTTCAAAAGGAAGTAATTCACAAGTTTTGTATTTTCTTACCCCATGATAACCTTGATAAATTGCCATGGTTCAAATGCATGTGTACCTCAATATTCATAAGAGTTTTACTAAAGTGAATGCATTAAGAGGTGGGGACTGGAGAGGTATGAATGAGATCCTTACAAAACAGCCCAAGCAAAGTATCCAGTTCCTCTTGTCCTTCTACCTTTTACACCTTATGGCAAATTGCATGTCCCCTTGAGAGTATGTAGAGTTGAAGGCATCAGTTTGGAAGCAGAAACCTGTACTTCACCAGATACCAAACCTGCTGGTACCTTGACCTTGTAGTCCTCTGCCTCCAGAACTATTAGAAAATAATTTTCTGTTCCTTATAAATTACCCAGTGTCAGGTATTTTGTCATAGCAGTGCAAAGAGAGACTCACATCAATAATTCTAGGGAGAAACTGCTGGTCTCTCCAAGGAATCCAACACCCATTCCATTTTGCCTTATGGACTCCTAACTTTACACTTCTCTTGTTGATTTTACCAGTTGCCTAATCTAACAGATAGTAATATGTTCTCATCTTACTTGGAGTCATCCAATACTGTGGAGTATTCTCTCCTAGAATCATACTCCCGTCTTAGGCTTGGCTCCCCACTCTTCTCATTGTCTTGCATTCTGGACTGGCCTTCTCCTGGTCCTTTTCCATCTTGCTTCTGTCCACTATGACTGAGTACCTTGGACCAGACACCTTTCATCTCTATTACCCTTTCCTTGAAATTTGTCACATGACTTTAAACATGATCTATCTATTGCTGACTGCCAAGAGCTCTGAGTGTATGTCTTTGGCTTTAATGGCTCCCTGGTCTCTTGAATCATATATTCAGCTGTGTGCTTGTCAGTCCCACTTGATTGCTGAATAAGAATTGGAAATGTTAAGGTGAACTGTATCTAAAGGATACCTCTGTTCCCCTGCTGGTCAGCACCTACATCTCCACAACTACCCTGTCAACTCCTTCTCTGGCCATCTTCTACATCTCAGTGAAAATTTTCTCCCTCTACTCAGCTTTTCAAATTAAAAGCCTAGGAGAAGAGTCTTGATCTTCAACAGTACATACTAAAATATTTACATGAAAGCGAATGGTGAATCCTGAGTTGGAAATGAAGCCCTAAAGATACTTGGATACCTTAGCATACTGACCAGTGGCAAACCTTTCCTTTTCTCATTTGCAGTTGCCCTGAGAAACTTTCCCCAAAGGAAAGCTGTTCATTTTAAGTTGCTGTTCGATTGAGAAGGTTGCATGTTCAGTCCTCATGGATAAGGAGAATGGCGTGAAATAGGCCTTTCCCTGGACATCACATCCTTACTAAGAAGATTTTGCTGTTTAACAATGAAATCTTCTAAGATCATTTCTCATCCTTCTTGGTATAGGTCACATCTTGAGGTTTTTTAATACATTTCAAAAATACAATGAGGAGTCAGCCTTGAAAAAGGAAACACTTTCGAGGATTCCAACATGGCGGCGGGCGCGGAGAGATCAAGTCTCTGACCTCTTCAGCTGTGCAGGCATAGGGAGTCGTAAACAGCCTAACTCTGTTTGCTCAGGATCACTAGGCAATGCTGAGCTGACATGGATCTGGAACGAGCAGTCTGGGCCTCTCAGAACACACACTGAACCTGGATCGGCTGAATTCAAGCTCCCGTTCGCCTGCTTCCCGAAGACAAACAGCTGTGACTCAGCACTAATCCATCCGGCTGAAACAACCGGTCAGCCCTTCTGATCCTACGGAGGTAAATGCCAACCGAGCCTTCATAGGTAGTGGCCACAGGTTTGAAACGGGGCTTGGGAGAGACAGTAAGGACCCACCCGTTGCATTGGTCACCCGGCAAAGGGAAACAAACTGTCGCCATTTGCAAGAGATACCACCATGGCAGACAACTGACGTCATCAGACTGCGGCGGAGGAGATAACTTCATTGAAACCTGCGGCTACAGGTGTGTAATTCGCTAGCCTTCCCTCTCCACACATCGGGGAAACCTTAAGGGCCAATCTCAGCTCTCCTGTAAGGGCCTCTCCCAGCTCTCCCGTGAGCACGGTAGCCAGACCGAGGGAATTAGAGGTGGCGCGGGACCCGCCGGCGCGGGACCCGCCGGCGCCGGACCCGCCAGCGCGGGACTACCGCTCCCACCAGTGCAGACAGCTGAGGTCTCTTGCACCAGCTACTGGGGGTGTGGCTACCGGAGGGGCAGTAAAATTCGCTGAGGATTCTCAGCCCCAAGCTCTACAAACTTAGGGTCTGAGGGAATGGCAAACTGGAAGAGTGTGCCCAGTCATACATGACAACAGGGCTCCCAGGAGCAGCAGACCTGGTGTGTACCCAGTATTGTGGTGAGCAGCACCCGTGAGAGGGGCCTGGCTAGAGGAAAAGTGGGGAAGTGACTAGACACAAGAGGACGCCCTAGGCACCCAGGATTGGAGACTCGCCCAGTCTGGGAGGAGGAGCTGCTGCACAGTGATTGGTTTCCGCGTATTGATAGGAGAAACTTGGCCTGGTGGTCACAGCGCCACCTACTGGAAGAGAAGTTAATCAAACTCTAAGACTGCATTTATTAGTTTTTTTTTTGTTGTTGTTCTTGTTTTTTGTTGTCATTATTGTTGTTGTTGATGTTGTTTTTTTAATTTTGATTTGGGGTTTTCTTTCAGTTTCATTTTTCTTGTTTTTTTAATTTTTTTTTTACAATTTTTTTTTTAATTTTTTTTTTCTTCCAATTTTAATTTTTTTGTATTATTTAAAAAATTTTTTTTTCTTTTTTTATTTCCTATTTTTTTTCTTCTTTTGTCTTTTCATTTCTTTTCAATTATCTTATCCCCCCTTCCTTGAATTCTACCTGCTTACTCTCATTCTCTTTAGTGACTTTTTCCATTCCCTTCTAATACCTTTCCTCCCAAGCATCAAATAAATTTATAGGAGTAAACAGTAACTCAGCAGTCAAACAGAACAAGAAGTAACATGAGCAGCTTCAAAAAGCAAGGAAGAAAAGGAGTACAAACAATGCAGGACAGCCTAAATATTCAGGAGGACCTAGAGTCATCAGAAAAATGGTCATATAAAGAACTCAAGGAACACCTTAGACAGATGGAATGGAACCTTAAAGAGGATACGAGACAGCAAATTCAAGCAGCAAAAGAACACATTGAGAATGTATTACACAAACAGATAAAAGAAGAAGTTAAGCACCTTTATCAGGAGATAGAGATTATAAAAAAGAATCAAACCATAATCTTGGAAATGAAGGAAACTATAAACCAAATTAAAAACTCAATTGAGAGTATCACTAACAGAGTGGAGCAAGTAGAAACCAGAACGTCAGATAATGAAGACAAATTATTTCATCTTGAAAAGAGTCTAGCCAACTCAGAAAGGCTGGTAAAAAATCACGAGAAAAACATCCAAGAGTTATGGGATAACATAAAAAAGCCAAACTTACGAGTCATCGGGATAGAAGAAGGTACAGAGATTCAAACCAAGGGAATGAGTAACCTGCTGAATGAAATAATTACAGAAAACTTTCCAGAAATAAAAAAGGAAACAGATATACAAATTGAAGATGCATACAGGACACCGAGCACACAAAATCACAGTAGACCAACGCCAAGACACATTGTTATGAAGATATCCAATATACAGAACAAAGAGAAAATATTAAAAGCTACAAGAGAAAGGAGACAGATTACATTCAGGGGTAAACCAATAAGGTTAACAACGGATTTTTCATCACAGACACTGAAAGCAAGAAGGTCATGGAACAATGTATTTCAAACACTGAAAGACAATGGATGCCAACCAAGAATTCTGTATCCAGCAAAATTAAGCTTCAGGTATGACAACGAAATAAAAATCTTTCATGATAAACAAAAGTTAAAAGAATTTGCAGCCAGAAAACCAGCATTGCAAAGCATTTTGAGCAAAACACTACACGAGGAAGAAATGAAAAACAATAACCAAAACCATCAGAGGGAAGTGCCTCGGTAAAGACAGAGGGCGAGGGGGAAAAATAATCATGGAAAAACAAACTAATTTTTTTTTTTTTAAAAAAAAAACGATAAATAATCAAACATGGATGGAAGTACAAACCATATATCAATAGTAACTCTGAATGTTAATGGCTTAAACTCTCCAATAAAGCGACATAGGCTGATATCATGGATTAAAAAAACAAATCCAACAATATGCTGCCTCCAGGAGACACATCTGATTGGAAAAGACATACACAGGCTGAAGGTGAAAGGATGGGAAAAAATATACCACGCACACGGTCCTCGTAAGCAAGCAGGGGTGGCCATCCTCATATCGAATAAAATCGACTTCAAGACTAAGTTAATCAAAAGGGATAAAGAAGGACATTATATACTGTTAAAAGGAACCATTCACCAACAAGACATAACAATTATCAATATTTATGCACCAAATAATGGCGCTGCGACATTCATAAAACAAATTCTCCTCAAGTTCAAGAATCAAATAGACCACAACACAATAATTATGGGTGACTTCAACACACCTCTCTCACCATTGGACAGATCCTCCAAACAAAAGTTGAATAAGGAAACTATAGAACTCAATACCACAATCAATAACCTAGACTTAACTGACATATATAGAATATATCAACCATCATCAAATGGATATACATTTTTCTCAGCAGCACATGGATCCTTCTCAAAAATAGACCATATATTATGCCACAGGGCAACCCTCAGTAAATATAAAGCGGTGGAGATAATACCATGCATTTTATCTGATCATAATGGAATGAAACTGGAAATCAATGATAAAAGAAGGAAGGAAAAATCCTACATCGCATGGAAAATGAACAATATGTTACTGAATGATCAATGGGTTACAGAAGACATAAAGGAGGAAATCAAAAAATTCTTAGAGATAAATGAAAATACGGACACAACATATCGGAATCTATGGGACACAATGAAAGCAGTTTTAAGAGGAAAATTCATCGCCTGGTGGTCATTCCTCAAAAAAAGAAAAAACCAACAAATAAATGAGCTCACACTTCATCTCAAAGCCCTAGAAAAGGAAGAGCAAAACAACAGCAAATGTAACAGAAGGCAAGAAATAATTAAAATCAGAGCGGAAATTAATGAAATTGAAACAAAAGAAACTATTGAAAAAATTAACAAAACTAAAAGTTGGTTCTTTGAAAAAATAAATAAGATCGACAGACCTTTAGCCATGCTAACAAAGAGAAGAAGAGAGAGAACTCAAATTACTAACATACGGGATGAAAAAGGCAATATCACAACAGATGCTACAGAAATACAGAAGACAATTAGAAATTATTTTGAAAACCTATATTCCAATAAAATAGAAGATAGTGAAGACATCGATAAATTTCTTAAGTCATATGATTTGCCCAGACTGAGTCAGGAGGATACACACAATTTGAACAGACCAATATCAATGGATGAAATTGAAGAAGCCATCAAAAGACTACCAACCAAGAAAAGCCCAGGACCGGATGGGTATACAGCAGAGTTTTACAAAACCTTTAAAGAAGAATTAATACCAATACTTTTCAAGTTATTTCAGGAAATAGAAAAAGAGGGAGCTCTTCCAAATTCATTCTATGAGGCCAACATCACCCTGATTCCGAAACCAGACAAAGACTCCTCAAAGAAAGAAAACTACAGACCAATATCTCTAATGAACCTAGATGCAAAAATCCTCAATAAAATTCTGGCGAATCGAATACAAAAACACATCAAAAAAATTGTGCACCATGATCAAGTAGGATTCATCCCTGGTATGCAAGGCTGGTTCAATATACGGAAATCAATAAATGTTATTCACCACATCAATAGACTTAAAGATAAGAACCATATGATCATCTCAATAGACGCAGAGAAAGCATTCGACAAAGTACAGCATCCCTTTATGTTCAAAACACTTGAAAAACTAGGGATAACAGGAATGTACCTTGACATTGTAAAAGCAATCTATGCTAAGCCTCAGGCTAGCATCATTCTGAATGGACAAAAGTTGAAGGCATTCCCTCTAAAATCTGGAACAAGACAGGGATGCCCTCTATCACCACTTCTATTCAATATAGTTCTCGAAACACTTGCCAGAGCAATTAGACAGACGAAAGAAATTAAAGGCATAAAAATAGGAAAAGAAGAACTTAAATTATCACTATTTGCAGATGACATGATACTATACTTAGAAGACCCAAAAGGGTCTACAAAGAAACTACTAGAACTAATAAATGAATTCAGCAAAGTGGCAGGATATAAAATCAACACGCATAAATCAAAGGCATTTCTGTATATCAGCGACAAAACCTCTGAAACGGAAATGAGGAAAACTACCCCATTCACAATATCCTCCAAAAAAATAAAATACTTGGGAATCAACCTAACAAAAGAGGTAAAAGATTTATACAATGAAAACTACAGAACCCTAAAAAGAGAAGTAGAAGAAGATCTTAGAAGATGGAAAAATATACCCTGTTCATGGATAGGCAGAACTAACATTATCAAAATGGCGATATTACCAAAAGTTCTCTATAGGTTTAATGCAATGCCAATCAAAATCCCAATGGCATTTCTTGTAGAAATAGATAAAGCAATCATGAAATTCATATGGAAAAATAAAAGACCCAGAATAGCAAAAGCAATTTTAAGCAGGAAGTGTGAATCAGGCGGTATAGCGATACCAGATTTCAAACTATATTACAGAGCAATAGTGACAAAAACAGCATGGTACTGGTACCAAAACAGGCGAGTGGACCAATGGTATAGAATAGAGGACACAGAGACTAATCCACAAAGTTACAACTATCTTATATTTGATAAAGGGTCTAAAAGCATGCAATGGAGGAAGGATAGCATCTTCAACAAATGGTGTTGGGAAAACTGGAAATCCATATGCAACAAAATGAAACTGAATCCCTTCCTCTCGCCATGCACTAAAGTTAACTCTAAATGGATCAAGGAGCTTGATATCAAATCAGAGACTCTGCGTCTGATAGAAGAAAAAGTTGGCTCCGATCTACATATTGTGGGGTCGGGCTCCAAATTCCTTAATAGAACACCCATAGCACAAGAGTTAATAACAAGAATCAACAAATGGGACTTACTTAAACTAAAAAGTTTTTTCTCAGCAAGAGAAACAATAAGAGAGGTAAATAGGGAGCCTACATCCTGGGAACAAATTTTTACTCCTCACACTTCAGATAGAGCCCTAATATCCAGAGTATACAAAGAACTCAAAAAATTAGACAATAAGATAACAAATAACCCAATCAACAAATGGGCCAAGGATCTGAACAGACACTTCTCAGAGGAGGACATACAATCAATCAACAAGTACATGAAAAAATGCTCACCATCTCTAGCAGTCAGAGAAATGCAAATCAAAACCACCCTAAGATACCATCTCACTCCAGTAAGATTGGCAGCCACTATGAAGTCAAACAACAACAAATGCTGGCGAGGATGTGGAGAAAAGGGTACTCTTGTACATTGCTGGTGGGACTGCAAATTGGTGCGGCCAATTTGGAAAGCAGTTTGGAGATTCCTGGGAAAGCTGGGAATGGAACCACCATTTGACCCTGCTATTGCCCTTCTTGGACTATTCCCTGAAGACCTTAAAAGAGCATACTACAGGGATACTGCCACATCGATGTTCATAGCAGCACAATTCACAATAGCTAGACTGTGGAACCAACCCAGATGCCCTTCAATAGATGAATGGATAAAAAAAATGTGGCATCTTTACACAATGGAGTACTATGCAGCAATAAAAAATGACAAAATCATAGAATTTGCAGGGAAATGGATGGCACTAGAGCAGATTATGCTTAGTGAAGCTAGTCAATCCCTAAAAAACAAATACCAAATGTCTTCTTTGATATAATGAGAGCAACCATGAACAGAGCAAGGAGGAAGAGCAGGAAGAAAAGACTAACATTTAACAGAGTCATGAGATGGGAGCGAAAGGGAGAGAAAAGGGAAATTGCATGGAAATGAAGGGAGACCCTCATTGCTATACAAAATTACATATAAGAGGTTGTGAGGGGAATGGGAAAATAAACAAGGAGAGTAATGAATTACAGTAGATGGGGTAGAGAGAGAAGAAGGGAGGGGAGGGGAGGGGGGATAGTACGGGATAGGAAAGGTAGCAAAATACAGCAATTACTAATTGGGCATTATGTAAAACTGTGGATGTATAACCGATGTGATTCTGCAATCTGCATTTGGGGTAAAATTGGGAGTTCATAACCCACTTCAATCTAATGTATGAAATATGATATGTCAAGAGCTTTGTAATGTTGTGAACAACCAATAAAAAATTTAAAAAAAAAAAAAAAAAAAAAAAAAAAAAAAAAAAGAAAAAGGAAACACTTTCATAATAGGATTTTTTTTCTGTAGCTTTCAAATTTAGCTAAGCAGTTGTTTCCTACTGAATAATCCACACTTGCAGAGCTCAAAGTTATAAAAGTAAGCTGTTTTTAAATCAGGTACAGACTTTCAGCAATTCTTCTCTCTCCCCCAGAACAAGAACCTGTTTTCTCTTTCCTTTCCAGGTAACTTTAAAACAGCTGAATAGGTTGAACTTAATGTGCTTTCTGAGATGCAGATTTCTTGAATGAGAATTAGAAAATATGAAATTTCTGCTAAGAAAATGTTGAGACCAATCAGTCTTATAATGATTTTGCTTTTTAACTGAGCATATCCCTGCATACTGCAAAAACTACATTTAAATTGCCTATAGCTGCCATAAAAAGTAATGATGCAGTACACTTAATTACTGTTTAGTAGTGCTTTTTATTTGAGTATTTCAAAGTATTAGTAAAAGTGTTATATATCATATTTCTATGAAGGACTTAAACAAAATGGAGATTTGTTAAATGATAATTTTAAAACATGGAGTCTGTTTTTTCTAAAAGTACAAAATTGCCATTAAAAGTATCTTTAGGTTTTGTCTTTTCCTTGTTTTTGGCTCAGTTACCACTTTTTAAAAGGTTAGCTATCATAGCAATTGCTCTTATCTCTAAGCATTATAAAAAAGTCTCCAGCATAATCATAATAACAAAGTATTTTCCAAAAACTTTTGCAGTTAGTTGCTTTGCATTTCCCACTTCTTTATCTACAAATATCATGGTGACAAATAGTACCAAGCTATTCTTCATTTACATTATTTCTCATTTTATTTATACATATATATTTATGTTATTAATTTCAAAGAAAAAAATTTAAATTCCTCTTGCTTCCCAGTACCTGTGTTCTTATCTGTTCCCTCCCACCATGACCCAGGGTCTAGCCACATTGATTTTGTTATTCCTTGATTTTGATGAGCTCTTGAATATTTGGGACATGTTTTTATGTCCCATATTTTCATTGCTGACCTGAGACTGCTGTGTGGAAAATATCAAATCTGATGGATTTTGTTCTCAAACTTGAGAATAAACCGATAGTTAAGAAGAGCATAGATTTTACTGAAACATTACATAAATGGTATTATGCCAGTAATAAAAAGAACATTAACTTCTTTGTTCAATTTGATGAGGCCCACGTATCCTAGAGAGATTGCTTAATTTAAATCCTGGCTCCACCTCTTAGCATATATGTGACTTCAGGAAAGTCATTTAAACTCTCTGAGCCTGGTTCTTCTTTAGTAATAGGGTGATAAGAGTATTCACCAGGATTTTTATAGGGAATTAGATGAGTTAATATTTTATAATGTTTAGAAAAAAACATAATGCACATAAGTTTAGTTAAATATTTTTCAAATAAATAGAGAAGCTTAGACATGAGAGCTTTGTAAGGACAAAACTTGGACTTCTATGAAATTTCAAGCACCTAGTGTCAATTAAATAGAGTCATACCTCAGGAGGCAGAGTGGAAGGTGAGGGATGAAAAGAAATTTCTTTTATTTTGGGAAGAAATTTCAGGCACAGAGGCAGAACAAGATGGCAGCCAGGCTCCCTCAAGCCCCAGTGGAACAGCAGTTCAGGCACCAAATTACTCCACAAGACCTAAGGAAAGCAGATGGGAGACTGTGTCACCAGCTTTAGTGTAACAAAATGAAGAGAATATGGAAGAAGGCAGGCAGGATGGGGTTGCCTGTGAAATCCTCCCGCAACCCAAGCAGAGAAAGGAAAGGGAAATGCCTCCCATTTGTGGGGTGAGGGAGGGAGAATTCAGTTCAGTCCTTAGACCTGAAACCCAGTACCAGGCCTTCCCCGTGAGACCCAGGGATTGGAAGCCTTCGGCCCCTCCTGACGGGCTAGGATCCACATCAGAGACCAAGGAACTGAAGCCTGGCTGACGGTGACCCCCAGTCATGACCCCAGGGTGGGAGCAGGGACAGCATTGAGCATGGGGCTTTTTCTCTGGCCTGCTGCGGAAAGGCCCAGCACCCAATAGAAACTCAAAGCCCAGTACACAGACCAGAGCTCACAGACAGGGCCACTAGATCAACTCTGCCATCAGGTAGTCACTTGGGCACTGGCATCACTCCAGCCATAGAGTGGTCCCTGGGCATGCCCTCCCTCAGCCTGAGGTGGTACAGGCCCCTGTGGCTGTGAGACTCGGGCATGACCTAGGTGAGCATCAGCCTTGGTGGCCAAGGGACTGTTTGTTCCACCAATATCACAGCCTTGGGCCGCACAGCTGACCTCAGGCACACACGCAGAGATGGGGCTCTAGAATTGATCTGGCACATGGCAGAGACCTGTGCTCTCGTGGGAAACTCATGAGTCGAGTCAGCCAGCTGTGGTGTGAGCCTCCGCTTCCCCGTGACCCTGCACCAGTCCTTGCCACTGTGAGACTCAGAGGTGACCCTATGTAGTCAGCCCTAATAGCCATGGGACTGACTTCACCAGCACCACCATAACCCTGTGCAGCATGAGGTGGTGCGAGACCCCATCTGCTGGGGACGGAACAGAGTAGGAAGAGTAGAACTTTGCCCAGGGACAGGTGACTGAAACCTAATATGGGCAGATCTTGATGGTCCCCATTTCCAGCCCTGGCTGTGGACAGACCTTCTGGAACAGCTCCAGTGCCGGGGGAGCTACACTAACCCAGTGTAGAATTCTATTCTGGTTAGCATCCTCTGCAGCTGAGAGCAGTGGTCTTGGGCCATACATCCACCTGGGTGACAGGCAGCCCACAGCAGGGTGGGACTTCCTCCTGACTTGGTGTCTTTGTTGGTCTTGTTGGGCTGTGAGCTTAGGCTGTGTACCGGTCAGCTTTTCATTACTGTGACTAAAATACCTGACAATAACAATTTAGAAGGAGGAAAAGTTTATTTTGGGCTCATGGTATTGAAGGTTCTGTCAATGATTGGCCAATTCCATTGCCCTGGGCCTGAGATGAGGCCCAACGTCATGGGTGAAGGCTGAGTTGAAGAAAAACTAATCAGCTCATGAGAAGCAGAGAGCGGGGGAAAGAAAAAGGGGCCATAGAGAGATATAATTCAGGCCATGCCTGCAGCGATCTACTTCCTCCAGGCTTACTCCACCTACCTATGGTTACCATCTAGTAGTCCATTCAGATTATCAATCAATCAACTTGATTAATCCACTGATGATATTAAAGTTCCCATTTTTATATTTTTTTATTGGTTGTACAAAGCTCATGATATATCATCTTTCATACATTTGACTCAATTGGGTTATGAACCCCCATTTTTACCCCAAATACAAATTGCAGGATCACATCGGTTACACACTCACATTTTTACATAATGGCATATTAGTGTACAGTTCCCATTTTTATAATGATTTCATCTCTGAGCATTCTTGCTTTGCCTAAGCCATGGGTTTTAGGGGGACATTAAAGAACTAAAACATAACAGGATGTGACAGAACTCAGATGCATTGGTGGTTCACAAATATGACAGGAGGCTGGGTGTCTTTGCCCAGAGCCAGGCAGAATTCTGCAGGGATCAACCATGGCTGGTATCTGTGGATGAAGTATCTTGGCCTGTTCTGGCCTCAGGAAGAGGTTTGTGGTAATAGACTACTTTTTCTGGATACTCTCCTGTTTCTTTCTAAATAATTTACCACAAATGTATTTGGGGCAAATCTGAGAATGCATTGCCCTCTCGTCCTGAATGGATGCCAGTGTCAGATGCCTGGCAAATCTGGACCTGGACACCATTCAGTGCTGACATAGTGGAAGTGACTGCAACCTCAGTGAAAAGAAACAGCACACTTAGAATTTCTGGTAAGACAGACACGGAAAGGTAGGAATAAGAAGACTGGAATACTACCTCGTGGTCTTAGTCAGCTTTTTCTCCACTGTGACGTAAGGGCCTGACCATGACAACTGTAGAGGAGGAAAACTTTATTTGGGAGCTCACAGTTTTAGAGGTCTCAATCCACATAGAGCGGACTTCAGTCCCCAGGGGCTCTAGGTAAGACAGAATATCATGGCAAAAGAGTGCAGTAGAGGGAAGCAGCTCACATGATGATCAGGAAACAGACAGGAAGAGGGAAAGGAGGCAGAGGGGGAGGGGGAAGGGAAGGAGGGAGCGATGGAGGAAAGACAGACTGGGGGCGGGGGAGTGAGTTCTGTTGGGCTCACCAGATACAAATATATAGCCCAGAGCCACACACCCAATACCCACCTCCTCTATCCACACGCCACCTACCTTCAGTTACCACTCAATTACTCCTATCAAGTGATTAATTCACTGATTGGGTTAAGGCTCTCCGTAACCAAATTATGTTTTCTCTGAACCTTTTTATATTATCTCATAGGTGAGCTTTTAGGGGACACCTTACATCTAAACCATTACATTCCACCCCTGGCCCAAAAAGCTCACACTCACCTGACAAGGCAAAATACATTTCGTCCATTCTCAAGAGTCTTCATACTCTCAACAGTTCCGAGATTGCTCAAAGTTCACGTCCAAAGTATTCTCTAAGGCTCCAGGCAATCTCAGGTTGTGAGCTCCTGTAAAACTAAAAGCAATTTTTACAAATATCCAATACATAAAGATACAGAATAAACATATCCATTTACAAAAATAGGGGCATAGAAAGAAGGGATAGGACCAAAGCAAGACTGCAGTCCAGTAGATCCTATAGTTCCGTGTCGGGCATCTGAAGCACACAGCATTGTGATGTCCTCTCCAAAGGGCTTTTGTAGCTTTAACCCTGTGGCCATATTGGTGGCAGCCCAAGTACCCTATCTGTTGACTTGTCTCTGATGTATTCCTATAGTTTTCCTAGAACAATGTCCCATGTTACTGGTATTTCATAAACTCATGGGTCTCCACTGCAGTTTCAGCTTTCTTCTCATATCTCCACACTTTGCCCTCTCAAGAAGTGTCCACAGGGACTCTGACCTTGGGGCACTTTGCATGGCCTCCCAGACCTACCTTTGAAATCTTAGTGGAAGCTTCCATGACCTTTTAACTCCAAGATCCTGCAATCCTGCAGAACCAGCACCATGTGGTTGATGCCAAGATCCGTTGCTATCTTGAGCAATAGCCAAGTCTCCAGGAACCCTGACTGCAGCAGCCTCTGAGTGCCTGGTAGCTAGGCATGTTGAAAACACTTCCTAAGCTCCCTTGTGCAAGAAGGGTGCCCCAATCGTCTCAAAATAATTTTTACTTTTACTTTCTTGAGCTGTGTGTGGCCTTGCCAGCTCCTGAGATGCCCCCAAGCAATCTTTTCATTTCCCTCTGGGCAAAGTCTGCAGGATTTCTTTAGTGGCAGTAATGTCTTTACTACTGCAACTTCCTTAGCCTCAGTTTTACTCCCATCTTTCAAATCCAAGTTTTTAAAATCTTTCTGCTGTGCTTTCTGCTCCTGAATATCACAATAAACTTCACTAAAAACTGCCAGTGATACCCATGACACTTTCTGAATTCTATGCTGCCTATAAATTTCTTCTGCCAGATTAAAAAGACCATCACTTTTAAAATCAGGTTCACAAAAAGTCTCAGGACATGGGCAAAATGCAGGCGATTTCTCAGCTGGAACATAATAGAAATGGCCTCTGGTCCAGTTACCAATAGTGTCCTCCTTTTCCTCTGAACCTCTTGAGCCTCATCTTCATTGTCCATGGTCCTATTGGTATTCTGGTCTTCTGCACTGCCACCAGAATTGACCATTAAGATTTGCTTACAACAATTTAAAGTATTTGCAACTGGCACTTCTAAGCATCTCAAAATTCCTCCAACCAACTCCAAAAAAGCTCAAAAAGCTCCTGAACCACATGGTCAGGTTAGTTACAACAACAACCTGATTCTCCATACCAGTTTCTGTTTTAGTCAGCTTTTTTTTTTTTTTTAACTGCTGTGATTAATAGACCCAACCAGAAGAATTGCAGAGAAGAAAAAGTTTATTTAAGGCTTCATGGTTTCAGAGGTCTTAGTCCATAGTAGACTGGCTACATTCTTGAGGGTTTGAGGTGAGGCAGAACATCATGGTGGAATAGTGTGACAGAGTGAACCAGCTCACATGATGGTTAGGAAGGGGGGAAAAGAGAGAGAGAGAGAGAGAGAGAGAGAGAGAGAGAGAGAGAGAGAGAGAGAGAGACACTCCACTCACTAGGTACAAATATATACTCCAAAGCCATGCCCTTAATGCTCCATCTCCTCTAACTACACCCCATCTGCCTTTAGTTACCACTCAAATTGAATTAATCCATCAACTGATTAATTCACTGATTGGGTTGAGACTCTTGCAAAATAATCACTTTTTCCCTGAACCTTCTAGGCTTGTCTTATAAGTGAGCTTTGGGGAACACCTCATATCCAAACCATAATACTAGTCCTTTAACATCTAGATGATGCCACACACCAAGAAGCACCAAGTTCTTTCAGGAGACCATGACTTCACCTAAAGTCAAAGAAAGGTTTCAGAAAAGACTATGTATCAATCAGAATGGGAGAACCCTCAGAGAATTTAAAATTCTGTTTTAAGGAAACTCAAATCAGATTGAAGAAAACACAGATATATTTCAATATGCTAACAGAGAAATTTTTTCAAGAAATGGAAGCAATTTTAAAAAACTCGAACACAAATTCTTGTGCTGAAAAATGTATTACATGGAATTTAGTATGTGATGTAAGGCATTACTACCAGGATAAATCAAATAGTAGAAAGAATTAGCTTAAAGACAGGCTATTTCAATGTACACAGTTGAAGAAGGAAAAAAAAAGAATGAAGACCAATGAAGAATGCTTCTATAAAATTTTGGGACATTATTAAAAGAGCAGATATATTAGGTTATTTGGTTTCAATAAGGAATTGAGAATGAAAAAAGGGTAGAGAAGCTATTCAAAGAAATATAACATAAAACTTCCCAAACCCAGAAGAAGGTACAGAAAACCAGGTATAGGAAGGGGGAAGATCACAGTCAAAGTTAACTCATTCTCCAGATATCTATTCTAAGACAGCTTGTGATCAAAAGATGAAAGATAAAGATTCACACGACTGTAAGAGAAAAGAAACAACACGTAGGGCTATCCCAATTTGCCTGATAGCAGAATTCTCAGCAGAAACCTTACAGGTCAGAAAACAGTGGCAGGAGATTTTCAGTGTACTTAAGAAAAAAGAAACTTCCATCAAGAATACTGTACTTTGGGTTGGGGGTGTGGCTTAAGCGGTAGTGCACTCGCCTGGCATGTGTTTGTGCCCGGTTCAATCCTCAGCAACACATACAAAGATGTTGTGTCCACTGAAAACTAAAAAATAAATATTAAAACTCTCTTTCTCTCTCTTTAAAAAAAGAAAAAGAATACTGTACTGAGCAAAGCTATCCATTAGACATAAAATTTTATAAAATAAAAATAAAATAAAATAAATAAAAAATATAATAAATAAAATAAATTTTATAAAATTTAATGTTAAAGACATTCCCAGACAAACAAAAGCTGAAAGAATGTATCTCCACTAGACCTACTAGAAATGCTGAAGGAAGAAAGAGACATTATAAGTAAGAAGAAAACATGGAAAGTTATAATACTCACTGGGAAGAATCATTATACATTCAAGTTCAGAATGCCTCTCATATTGCAGGCATGGTGCATACACATTCTTATAATTTTAAAGAAAAATTTATTAGTTATTAATGGACCTTTATTTATTTATTTGTTTATATGCAGTGCTGAGAATGGAACCCAGTGCCTCACGCATATGAGGCATGCACTCTACCACTGAGCCACGACCCCAGCCCCCTCATTCTTATCCTTAAAATGAGAAGTAAAGAAATAAAAATGATAATAACTACATTAATGTGTAAATACATAGAAAGTAATAAAATGGTTATGTCAAAAATTCAAAAAATGGACAAGAAATGGAATGAAAGTGAAGAGTTTTCTTTTTAGGGTATTTTCTCTTATTCTTGTGTTTGTTTGCTTACTTCTGTTCTTTATGATCATTTTAAGTTGCTATTATTTCAAAATAGTCTGTGATAATAAGATGCTATTATAAACTTTTTGATCACCACAATGCAAAAGCATATAACACACAAACTAAAACTAACATGCAAAATATACTTTGAGAGTAAATTAATGAACCACAAAGGAAGACTGTAAAAGGAGGGAGAAACTACTCCAAACTTAGAAACAAGTTATGGAGTAACTGTAGCAGAACCTTACCCACCAATTAATATCTGCAATTTACCTGGATTAAACTCTCCAATTAAAAGACATAGACTAACTGAATGGATAAGAAAACAAGATCCCAATATATGTTGTTTACAAGAAATTCACTATACCTCTAAGGACACACAGAGAGACAGTGTAAGGTTAGAATAAGATATTCCATGCAAATGGAATCCAAACTAAAGCAGGAATAGCCATTCTTAGATAAAAGTAGTTAAGAGAGACAAGGAAATTTATATAAGATAAAATAATTTCAACAGAATGAGAAAATAACAATTTCTGTCTATTGTTGGCACACACAAATATACAAAACAAATATTAATAGAATTAAAGGGAGAGATTGACTCTAGTACAGTAATAGTTGGGGGATTTAACACACAATTTTCAGCAGTGGATAGATCACCCAGACAAAAAGTCAACAGAGAAACCTCAGAGTTCAGATATACCCTAGGCAAATGGACTTAACCGACATATACAGAACATTTGACCCAAGACCAGCAGAATTCATATTTTTCTCATCAGCACATGGAGTATTGATAGATCACTTATTAGGTAACAAAATAAGTTTCAACAAAGTTTTGGAAGATTGAGATTTTCTAGATTATCTTTTGACCATAATACAAAAAATATAAATCAGTAATAAGATAAGACTTGGAAAATATAAAAATACATTGAAATTAAACTCATTTTTGAACAACTTATGTAGCAAGGAAAAAATCAGGAATTAAATTAAATTTCTTGAAGCAAACAGAAATAGAGAGACAATATACCCAGATCTATGGTATACAGCAAAATTTGTGCTAAAAAGAAAGCCTACAGCAATCTATCCCCACATAAAAAAGGTGGAGAGCTCTCAAATAAACCACCTGCCACTATATGTCAAGGAGCTATAAAACCAAGAACAAACCAAACCCCAAATTAAAAGAAATATATAATTAAGATCAGAGTTCAAATAAATATAATAGACACTTTAAAAACTATAAAAGATTAATGAAATAAAGACCTTGTTCTTTGAAAGTATAAACTACATAGTTACTCAAATATTTAGTTAAAAAATAGAAGATTCAAATAAATAAAATCATAGATGAACATGAAGACATTACAATTGACACTGAAAAAATACAACAGATCGTTGGGGATTACTAAGTGTCAATAAAATTTGAAACCTGGAATAAATGGACGCATTTCCAGACATATACACCTTAACAAGACTGAATCATGAAGAAAGAAAAAACCTAAAAAAACCAACAAGTAATGAGATTGAATCAGTTATAAAAAGCTTCCCATCAAAGAAATATATAGGAGCAGATAGCTCAACTGCTGAGTTCTAACAAATGTTTAAATAAGAACACCAATCTCTTTTAGTTAGTAAAAAAAAAATAAATAAAAGAGAAAGGCATTCTTCTAAACACATTTCTGCAACCCAACATTACCCTTGTATAAAAACCAGATAGACACAACAACAATAACAACAACAACAACAATAACAAAAACTGTAGGCCAGTATCCTTAATGCACAGACTCAAACTCCTTAACAAAATAACAGCAAACTAAATCCAACAGTACATTAATCATTGCCATGATTAAGATGGATTCACGTTAGGGAGGCAAGAATGGTCAAATATATGCAAATTGATAAATGTGACCCAACACATGGACAGAATGAAGAACAAAAATCATATGGTCATCTTGAAATATGCAGAAAAGACATTTGCTGAATTCAAAGCATCCCTTTATGATAAAAATCCTGAAAAATTATGCTTAGAAGTAATGTACCTCAACACATCATAGGCCATTTATAATAAGCCATAAGCTGATGTTACACTGAGTGGGGGAAAACTGAAAGCTTTCCCTGGAAGACCTGGAGCAAGACAAGGACACTTACTTTTACCACTTTTATTCAACACAATTCTGGAAATCCTGGTCAGAGCAATCAGGCAAAGAAAGAAGTAAAGGTTTTTCAAATTGGAAAACAAGACAAATTGTCACTCTTTTCAGATGACATGATCATAGAGAAAACCCAAAACTTCACCAAAAAACTATTAAAGCTATTAAATAAATTCAGCTACGTTGTAGAATACAAAACAATATACGAAAATTAGAAGTATTCCTTTATGTTGATAGCAAATCATCTAAAATGGAAATCAAGAATTAATCCCATTTATAGTAGTCATATAAATGAATAAATTAAATACCTAGGAATAAATTTAAAGAAGTGAAAGATCTCTATGATAAAAATTATGTAAAAAAATGATGGAAAGAATTGAAAAGGCACACGAAAGTGGAAAGAAACCCTCTACTCACAGATTGCATAATTAATTTTAAAATGTCTGTACTATGCAAAGCAATTTACAGATTCATTGCAGTCCCTACAAACATATCAATGATATTTTTCACAGGAGTAGAAAAAGTAATTCCAAAATTTATATGGAATAACGAAAGTACCCCACCTTGAGCAAAAAGAACAAAGCAGAAAGTGCTGGGAAAATTGAACAACCACATGCAGAAGAATCAGATGATTTCCCTCTCACCAGTTACAAAAGCCAACTCAAAATTGATTAAAAGCCTGCAACTCTAAAACTTCTAGAAGAAAACATAATCATCACCCTTCAAGATATTGTAATGGGCAAGGATCTTTATTTATTTATTTTTTTAAGCAATACTTCAAAAACACAGGAAACTAAAGCAAGATAGATAGATGGTATTATAACAAACTTAAAAGCTTCAGCACAGAGAGGAAGCAATCTAAAGATTGGAGAGGAAACCTGAATAGGAGAAAATATTTGCCAACTGTCCATCAGACAATGGGTAGATGTTTAGAATATAGAATGAACTACAAAGAACTCAGTAGAAAATAAAATGCCCTAATAATTGGAATCAAAAGTTTGCAATAGGTCCAAACAGACATTTCTCAAAAGAAGACATAAGTGGTCAATCAGTACATGAAAATGACTTAACATAACTAATGCAGATCAAAACCATAAGGAGATACCATCTCACCCACTAAGAATGGCTATTGAGGAAAAGACAAAAGAGAGCAGATGACGATGAGGATGTAGAGCAAAGAGATTCTTGCATGCTTTTTTTTTTTTATTAGTAACACATGACATTACAATGATCTTAGCAATTCATACATTTGAATCACTTGGGGTATAATTTCTCATTTTTCTGATTGTACAAATTGCAGAATCACATTGGTCATACATTCACCTATATACATACAGCAACCATAATGTCTATTCTATTCTGCTACTCTTCCTATCCTCCCTCCCCCTGCCCTCCCCTCCCATCACTTCTCTCTATCCAATCTAATGTGATACACTTTTTTTTCTTTTTCTTGAATGCTTTTTTTATGGGGATATAAATTAGTAAAGTCATTATAGGAAACAGTATGGGGGTTCCTCAACTAATTAAAATTATAACTATTATATGATCCAGCAACTCACTACTGGTATCCATCCAAAGGAGATGGATTGAACATGTTGAAGAGACATCTGGACTGACTGTAGCATTGTTCACAATAGCAAGAAATAGAAACAACCAAAGTGACCCTTAGTGGACAAATGGGTAAAGAATAATGGTGTAAACAATGGATTGCAATTCATCCAACACAAGGAGTAAAATTCTGCCTTTTGGTAACATGAATGGATCTAGAAATACTTAAGTGAAATAAGCCAGGCACAGAAAGACAAGTACTGCATGACCTTACTAACATGTGAAGTTGGAAAATATTGGTCTCATGAACATTGTGAGTGTGATCTGTGTTTACCAGAGGCCAGGGAGAACAGGGTCTGGGCAGGGGTGGGAAAGGTCCATCAATGGGTACTCAGTTACACTTAGATAGGAGCAAGAAGTTCTGGTATGCTAGTGCAGATCACAGAAATGTGCTATACCTTTCAGAAACCTAAAAGAAATGATTTTGTAATGTTTTATCATAGACGAATGACAAATGTTTGAGGAAACAACTGAAATTAAATATAATTAATTAAATATACTGCAAGGTGTACAAGTATTGAAACAATTATTGCTAATTTATACCTGTTAGAAACTAATGACCAAGTAACACATGGAATAGAAGGTAGAGGCAGGGGCTGGAAGGATACATTCAGGAACAAATAGATGTCACCTAGACCTCCAACTCTCTGTGACCCTTGCACTGCAGAGTCAGGTGTAACCACAGACAAAGTCAAGAAAAAAATTACATAGAAAGAGGGAGGTGATCACCCAGGAGGAGAAATGGAAAGGATGACGTAAGTTTCCTAGCTGTGTCCCGAGAGAGTTCAAGGTGAAGAAGCAGGGGGCAAGTTTCCTTTTATGAATGTTCTCCTGTGGTAGTCAGTTACACCTGTTTCATGAAAGAGAAGTTTGCTTGAAAATTAGCTATTTTGTATTTTTTTTCTTTTGGAAAACCATGCCCATGTTCATTAGGCTCCACCAGTCTTACTACCAGTAAAGTGACATAAATACTCTTCAAAGTTCATAAATCACTTTTCAGGTAGCTTCATATAGAAATCTGAGAAGTATAGAAAACAGTATTTAAGAATTTTGAATTTAATCTACAAAAGGAAATACATAGAACCCTTTAAGCAGAATAATTTATCGAATGAACTATGAAGATTGGCCAACCACTCACTCTGTGGGCCTTCACTTAAAGTGTTTGTTCTTAGTATAGTAAACTTCACTGAGATGCTTTCAACTATGCTGTCATGAATTATGATGAGCTTAGAAAAATATAGCCTATCGTCAAATAGTCAGAATAAAGATTTAAAAATATTTGTGGGAAGCTATAGGTGAAAAATTGGAAACAACTATTTAAAGTCTTTGAAATTTAAAACCACAATTTTTCCTGTTCACTAAGAAATTTCTCCAAAAATCTCTTCTCTCCTTTTGAAATCCCACTGTAACTCTAAAGTCATCTAGCCAAGACAGAGTTTTCATTTAACTCATTGGTTATTTGGTCTTGTAGAAAATGAAAATGGGTGGGGAATAGTTTCTTATTGTAGGAGAGATTGATGTGCTTTATTCTGAAATGTAAAAATCATTCCATGCCACATGCCACTCTCAAGGAAAACTTAAGTAGCTTATACGAATCGACTAATTACTATAGCTGTGACTTGCTAAAATGAGTTCATCCAACCAACTTTAATCCAATTATTAAAAACCTGTAAACCCGACTTGTATATTTGCTTAGCTTTGGCTCTTTGTTGCAGGTTCACATATGACATTTAATAAGCTGCAGAGCCTATTGGAAAAAGCCTCCAGTCAAGTCGTGGAGATGGTTCCTACCTCCATTTCTGATACAAATTAGCTAGCGGGAAATGTGGACCACCTGTCTGCATTTAAATATATTTACTTAAGAATAATTTTAAGCCTGGTGTGAGGAAACACACCTATAATCCCAGGCAAGGTGATTGGAAGTTCAAGGTCAGCCAAGAAATTTAGTGAGATTCTGTCACAAAATTAAAAAAAAAAAATTTAAAAAGGGACAGGATTCAGCTCAGTCATAGAATTGTCCTGGGTCCAATATGCAGTACCAGAAAAAGAAAGAAAAATAATTTCAGTTACATATTTTAAGTATTTCATATTTTATAAATTGTAGAATACTATTTTAAGTAGATATATTTTTTAATGTGGCATAGGAGAGCCTTGTCTATCAAATAATTAGTTTCAGATGCCTCTTTAACATGCTGATCTTGCTTATTCACTTTTGAATGTGCACCAGGTAGAAGTATTGCTAAATCATCTAGTAGTTTTATTTTTAGTTTTCTGAGGTACATCCATGCCGTTGTTCCTAAGGTCTACACTAATATACATTCCCACCAATACTCTGCCGAAAAGATGTCTTCACTCCCATGTTTATCGAAGAATAATTCACAATAGTCAAGAAAGGAAAAAGAAAAACATGGGCTACACACACAATGGAATGCCATTCATCCTTTTTTTTTTAATATTCATTTTTTAGTTGTAGTTAGACACAATACCTTTATTTTATTTATTTATTTTTATGTGGTGCTGAGGATAGAACCCAGGACCCTCACATGTGCTAGGCGAAGACTCTACCACTGAGCCACCATCCCAGCCCTCATTCATCCTGTAACAAAGAAAAAGTGCAACAACATGAATGGACCTCGAGGTCACTGCATTCAGGGATATAAGTCAGACCCAGCAAGACACGTACGGGATAGACTTCACTCAGATGGGCTCTAAAAAGTTTGGTCTCATGGAAGTTGAGGGTAGAATGGGGGCTACCAGAGGCTGAGAGAGAGGGAAGAGAGGAGTCAAGCAAATTCTGCTGCTCTGTTGCATAGTGGGGTGACTGCGGGTAGCAATGTGCTGTACATTTCAAAAGAGCTGGAAGAAGTAACTTTTGCCATACAAAAATGAGAAGATTGAGGTCATAGTCAAGTTTACCTTGATTTGAACATGACACAACGTAGACATGCATTAAAGCAACATAAAACATGCATGACTTTTGTGTATCCATTAAATAAATATGCAAGTACATTTTTAACATATAGAAAAAAATAGTGGTTCCAAACATCATACTTACTGTAAATTTTCCCACTGGTTAATAGTAGGAAATTAAATTGTCATTTTTCTTACTCTTTGTTTTTAGGGATTTTGTTTGTTTGGGTTTTTCCAGTTTTGATTGTCTTTGACCAATTTTTACCCTAACATTATGAATGGAAGTGCAGAGTGTAATTTGGAAAGTATCCTTATTTTCACTTTTGACATTTTATTCCATATACTGTGAAGGTGAAGTAGTCTTTCTGGGTAGAGTTATTCTACCTGCAGTCATTGGGGCTTTTATTGCATGTGTATCACGGCACATTGCTGCAAAGCAGAGTAAGTGAAATTTGTAAGAACTTTATCTTTCTTAATAAATGGAAAAAACTTTACCTCCCCATATTTGTCAGCCAAAATGGAAATGGGTGTCACAGCCTTGTTAGAGAGCTTTGGCTCACTCTGTGTTCACACAGAGGGGTCAAAGCTAAGGCTCTGAGCATCTGACGACTCCTGCTGAGAAAAGAATAATAGAAGTTCATTGAGATTCTCTAGAAAAATATCCAAGGCAATTTATCAGAGAAAAAGAAGTGATGAAAACATGATATGCAAAGTTAATTGTGTGTTTCTCTTCTCAGAATAATTAGAATTAATAAATCTACCCTATTGTTAGAACTATCACTGTGCAGAAACTATTCCTGCCTTTTGAAATAGGAAGCTCAATGGAGCACAAGTCTCCCTGCTTGACACATTTAATCAAGCCCTGAAGACATCTGGCATGTCATGAAACAAGAGGCAGAACTCAAGTTTAAAGCCTAAAACTTTCTTGACCTTTCTGATTCATCCAAGACAGTAAATATTTATTATTGTAATGATAATTTATGGTTTATTATATGAGATATTCAAATTTCATTTCCCCCAGGAATATTAAATATACTCACTCAGTTGTTGAAAATTTGCACATAAGCCAATAAGCCTTTATATTCCATGTGTTTTTGAATCAGTTATCACTGCATAATTCGGTGTAGACAAAGTTGCTTCCTGGTCATTAGAAAGCAACATGTGACTGATGACAGCCAAGTATAAATATAAAAAAGCATAGATGCCAATTCCTCAGTCAAGAAACAGATTGGGTATCAAAGCAGGAACTGTGTCTTTTTTCCTGGAGATTGCTGTCTCTGAAAATCACTCTGGCCCCTTGACTATGTGAATCTCTTTTTAGTGTACTCACAGAGAAAGATTCCCTTCTGCTATCATAATCTTATCACACTTCAATAGTTCATTTGCCTGATTGGTCTTAATCATCACTGGGAACAAGCCAGGTGAAGTGGAGTACACCTGTAATCCCTGTGGTTTGGTAGGCTAAAGCAGGAGGATCTTAAGTTCAAAGCCAGCCTCTGCAATGCAGCAAGGCCCGAAGCAACTTAGCAAAACCTGTCTCAGAAAAAAAAAAAAAAATCAGTGGGCACAGAAAATGCAGGTGTTTGGAGCAAGCCAGAAGAATAGTTCATCTTCAATATATTTGTTGAATGATGAAGTCCTTATTTCTGCAGCACATGGACCAGACCAGATCCTGTAAGAGAAGTTGCTCAGTGTATACTTATTAAGATGAACTAAATTTTTCATCCATGTTGTTTACAGGATACAACTATATTGTATCAAATAATTATAGTCCATTTTCCATCTCTAGGTTTCCTTCTGGGTATAAAACTGCTTAATTCTTCTTTTTAAAATTCTTTCTAATTAGTTATACATGGCAGTACAATGCATTCTGACATATCATATGTAAATGGAGTACAACTTCTCATTCTTCTGGTTGTACCTGATGTAGAATTGCACTGGTTATGTATTTGTATATATAGAGGGTATTAATGTCGGATTCATTCTACTGTCCTTCTTAACTCCATACCCCTTAATTCTACCAATATCCACTATTTATAACTTCTATTTCTTTAATCTTGTTGCTCTTCTAGGGCTAGAAAAATTCCAGAGGGATTGCTGAGAGATTAGTGTTCTTTCTCTACAATATTTTAGTATCTCCATTTGTACAGAATAAGGTGGTTGGATACTGCTGCCCCTCAAAATGAACTTGATTTTAAAACAGATAACAATAGCAATAAACACAAATAGCAATGAACAAACAACAAATAAACCAGCAAAGCAATGTGGATGAATGGTTGTTTAGAAGTCAATAAGAACAGTTAATTTGCATCGTGCATCATGATTAAGTACAGTGACTTCAAGATATGACACAAAACATTTTAAAAGACATTTTAGGCTCCAGCCTAGTTATTGCTTCTCCATTTTAAGTGGGATGAGCTTGATCTGGCTTCCTCTTCAGCAACGCAATTATGCTCGGAGACAGTGATGCTTTTATGTTCTCTGGTCACCTTGGGCTCAACAGCAGCAGTCCCAGTGGCTCCTGGTCCCCCGGGGTCCCAGAGCAGCCTATTTCCTCATAGTATGGGAGTTAATATCATATTCCTTCTGCTGCAAAACATATTTTCTAAAATGCTTTCCTCAGTGAGCTCCACTGTGTGCTTCCCTGGACGAGGTTTCTGGTGAGCTGTCACTGCATTTCAGCTATCTAAGAGGCAGACAGAAGAAAACAAACCACTTTCCAGTGGTAAATGAGATAACAATGCGTTTTTATTGAATGTTTATTTTTATCAACATAGCACATACAGGGAACTTAAAAATCAAATAGGGCTACAACCAGGCTGACAGTGGAAAACAGCAGACAGGTCTCCTCCTTCCTGAAGCCTATTTCTTGCTCCCAGGTCAATAGTTTTGGTGAACATGCTTGGCTGCTGCTTCTGTGATTACCCTTGTATTTACAAGCAAAGCATTTTACTAGTATTTTTAAATAAATATATTTTACACATTCTCTACTTTCTGCTCACCAACATCCACCATTCATTTGTTCTTTCCCCCATTTCTGCTATCAGAGAGTATATCAAAGCTTTGAGTTACACCGACATTCAGTGTTCATATTATTTTGCTTACACAGCCACCATTGAAAGTAAACCATGAAGGACTAATTTTTTTTTCAAAATTTCCAACAGAACCATATAATACTTCTGAGACGTCAGATGCATGACCTCTGTAACCGAGTATGCTGTGTGCATTTTAAAACAGTGCATTCCCCCTATACCTTGATCTTTTCCCCTACGGTAGGGACTACAAGGCCAGGCTTGTGGGAATAGGGAGGCCAGATTCAAGTCCTTGTTTGCCTTTAAGAACTCAAGAGTGGAGGGCAAATGAGCCTAAGAAGCAGAGGCACCAGAACAACTATAGTCTCCATCCTGTCCCCCTAAGGAACATGTCAAATCAAGGCTTCATTCTCCATTTGCTCCTTCAGGAAGGGAGAATCTGAGGGCAACTTTTGGTGGGCTGTAATTTTTCCAGCTGTTGGTCTTTGAGGAAGAAGATGGGTAAATAGCTCCCATTTCTTTTTCTCACTTCCTCAAAGTGAGGCTTTTGAGCTCTTGAATGCCCCTGATTTTACCAGCAGCACAAGTGCATTTGCACTCACAGATACAGCAGGAAGGAGTCTGTCCAAAGCAACCAAAGAGAACAGGGCAGGTAGTAAAGCTCCCTGACCCCAGGGCCTGGTTAGCAGCCTCCTGCCCCAGAGGACCACAGAAAGTGCTTAGAAGAGCCACGCCCCTTCAACCTGCAGAGCTTCCTCGCTCCTCCTTCCTTTCCCCTTCCCTGAGTTTCTTCTCTGGTGCCTATGACTTGGTAGGCTTTGGAAGAGATGCAGGTATTTCTAGTAAATTACCATTTTGGTAGAACAAACAAATTCATGGGGCCCTCTGTTTTCTTCCCATGTTTTTCCTTATTTCTTGAAAAGAGGACACCTGAGGACTTACCTGTCGTGCTCAAATTATTTGTATTAGGGAGTCAGTTATAGGAAATGCTCAAGAATCATTTACACAACCCTCTAGGTGAGGGGTATGTGTGTGTGTGTGTGTGTGTGTGTTCTAACTGCAATGTGAAGGGCTTAGACTTTGGAAGCAAGATGAAAATGTTTATTGTTGCTATGAAACTATAATGTTCTTCAGTTTTGTGAAATTTGAATTTAAATTGTTTTTTCTTTCCTCCCTACATTATCCCTACCATGTCTCTGTTCTTACTGGAATTCCTAGGTATACTCTATACTCTCTTTTTTTTGTCCTATTTTTTCTCTTTTTGCTTTTTTTCTCCTGGAGCTTTTCCTCACATCTTATTAAATTCATCTCAGCTTTTAATTTTATTTTTTCATGTTGTCATTTTTACTTTAAGCAAATTTTCTTGTGCTGTGGCTTCCTGTTTTAATAGAGTTCTGGTATTTTCAACGATGTGAGGTTTTGAAACCTCCTTGCCATGCCTGAAGGCTCTCTGTTTTCATGACCCCTGCATTACCTCTTATTTGCATTCTTTTATTTTAGTTTCTGTTTCATTCTCTGCCTTTCATGTTACTTACTGGAGTCACCTACACCTACCTATTGTTTTTTAGTCTTTTTTTTTTTTTAACTTTAAAGTGCAAGGCACTTTAAAGCTGGTCGCCCCCTTAACTGAATGTAAAATTTAGCATCCCGCATCTTGGAACAAACTGGCCACGGATGAGCTGCCATGAAGAGAGCAGGACCCCAATGAGACAGTTACCAGGCTCTGATTGTCAAGACACAGCAGACAAACTCAGATCGTGGTGAACTCCACAAAGCAACTGTGCGGAACTCTTCTAGCCTATCAGTTATGAAACTTAAAAAAATGATGTCATCTGGGCCAGGGATGTGCTACAATTAGCAGATAGGAGTAAATTCATGAAGAGTCCTGGGGAGTGTGGGTCGAGGAGCATGACCTAGGGTGTGTTGCTGATAGTCACACAGCTTCTCTCCCCTCTTTTATTGTGGTTCTACAGGGTGACAGGGGGCTTCCAGAGCTCACAGGCACTGAGCTCCTCCAGGTGTCTCCCCACTCCCTCATCTGCTGTTCTGATGTTTTTTTTCTTCTTCTTCTTCTGTTTTTTTTTTTTGTTGTTGTTTGTTTGTTTGTTTTGGTACTGAGGATTGAATCCAAACTTGCTTAATCACTGAGCAACATTTCCAGCCCTTTTAAAATTGTATTTAGAGACAGGATCTCCCTGGCTCAGGGCCTTGCTAAGTTGCTAAATCTGGCTTTGAACTCTTGATCCTCCTGCCTCAGCCTCCTGAGCAAATGGGATTACAGGGGTGCTATTTATCTTTTAAAAACCATCTCAGCATTTTCCATCTATTCTAGTCTTCTGTATTTTCCCTCCTTTGGTTATAATATTTATTTTCATAGTAAGTGCATAAGATTGCAAGAGAGAGAAGAGATATACACTTAAAACCAATATGACTTATTAAAGTGGAGTACAGTGATGTTTAAAGGATTTTGTGCATTTTCCATAGATCCAACTTCAGTCATTTATCTAATTTCAATCGATAGTAAAATGCTCAAATTACTGCCAATTCACTTTAGAGATATTCCTACCAATTTAATTGCCTTTAATTAATTTGGGTATATAAAATAAACTAAATGAACAATAAAATTTTGTCCCTAAATCTCAAACAGAAAGAAGGAAAACCAGTAAATCTGAGAATATGTATGTCTTCATGAGACAGTGGTTGAATGTGGGTACACGTAAGTTAAGATAATCTTATAATTGATAGGTGGTTTAAAGTCTTCTTTAGAGTTTAGGGTGTGCCCTAAGTTTCAATTTTTCAACATTCAAATGGCATTAATAAATTGGGTATATTTCATGTCATGACTGAGAATTAGAGAATACTCAATATTCTACTAGTATTGAATATTGGTATAGTTATTATCATTACATCAATGTGAAGTAGAAGTAGAGATGGTTTTCAAAACAACTAAATGAAAACAAAACCAAATAGCAGAAAGCACATCATAATGTTATAAAGCATATAAAAGGTTGAAACAAAATAAGTTTTGAACAATTCTTTAAATCCTCATTTATCCTGCAGGTAAAAGCTGCTCTGGGATCAAATAGAAAATACAGGGATAAAAATGGAAATTTCAAACATCTGAGAAATTGTTAGGAATTTGTGTGTCAAGTTGTGCAACATCGAGTGTTCAGTGGGCTAGTGGGACTTTCTTTTAAAGGTCAATATTCTTCTTTCCCAGTAAAACTCAAAACATCACATAGTAACTGATTTTTTCCCCCACTTGATTATTGAACACTTTCTTTCTTTTTTCTTTTTTAAAAATTTTATTCTAATTTGTTATATAAGTCAGCAGAATACATTTCAATTCATATTACACATATCCAGCACAGTTTTTCATATCTCTGGTTGCACACAACATAGAGTCACATCATTCGTGTCTTCCTATATGAACTTAGAGTAATGATGTCCATCTTCTTAATTTTTAAATAAAAACAAACCGGGTTGGAGAGTGACATTACCCACTGAAAGAGGAATGACTGAAAGTGTGTGGGGGTGGGACAGGCTGGGCCTCCCTCCCTCCAAAGGGACTCAGAGGATGGCCACAGCTCCTATTCCAATAACTGAAAATCCTCTTTTATAAGAAGGAATCTGCTGAATAACCATTTCCAATCAGGCAAAGTTTTGCAAAATATATGAAGTTTGATTAAAGAAAGGGGGAAACAAAGTGTTCAGTGTTGCTGGAAACCACAGGACCCAGAGGAAAAACAGCAACTAAGTGGTCAGCCTCATGATGTTCAAATGTAAGTTTCAGCTCAGTGAAAAAGATAATTTTGCTTTTTGCAATAATCCTCTAGCTGATAATACACATAAGCTGTTAGAATTTTTCCACACCATGGTATCCACCATGTATTCAGGGGAACAGTGCCTATACTAAGTAGATGATATTCAGGGGCTTAAAATTTTTCTGTTCAGGCATTTTTTTCCAGTGGCAAAATTCTTCAGTATCCTTCCCATCTGGAAACACATCATCATAATAATTTATTCATAGTTTTCCTCCTACGGAAGCATTAAGGATATATAGTACATACCTCATTCCAACTTAGAGTAGCTAAATAAATAAATAAGTGAAATCACCTGGGAAAGACATTTATAGAGGTTTAGGGAGATGCTTCTTTGGCATTATAGATTTTGATGAAGCAAGCTGAGTATGGCTTAGTGTCTTCCTTTGTGTGGCTTTTGAAATAGATGAAAAGACCATTCAGTGGAGAGGAATCCTGGCTGGCCTTCGCACCATTTCATGCCCAATTTGCTGATACCTACCTGAAGCACGGTGTCGGTATACTTTGGGGATTTGCTAATGGAGCCTCCCTAACACGATTTACCATAGGACACTAAGTCCTGCAGTGGAGCTGAAAGCCAGGCAGGGGTCTCATGGGCTTCGTTTGGAATCTCCTGATACTTGCTCCATTCTCTGGACTATTCCTGCATCGATGTGGCTGACAGGCAATGTTGTTTGATCGATTTTTTTTTTTACAGGTTAGCATTATAGAAAATATTTTTTTTCTGGGTACCTAAGAGGTTAAAATTTACCAGATAAATATAAACATTTAAAGATAGAGCAATTCAAAAGAGCCATAAACCTAAGCAAATTTGCGTTTAGTTTTTACTTTTTGTACAGAGATATATGAACATTCAGTGGCAGGCTAATTTTGTTAGCATTTGTTCACAAAGACACAGAATTTATTGTTAAGAGGTATTCTGTGATTTGGTGTCAGCCAGTGACTGCGGTTTTTTTTCAGATCTTTTCACAGCCTGTTTATTGCTCCTTTATTCAATGGAGTTGATAGATGCTGTCTGAGCTAATCTGGCTGACCCATGGCAATTCATGTCTGGAGAAATGAGATTTAGGACCAGGGCTGGTACTTCATGTGGACTGCCAAGGGCATTGGGATGGCACTTCTGAGGTTAGTCAGGTGTACATCAGCTTATCTGAAATTGCATCTGTACTACTAACTGGGGGTAATAAACACAGAGATCTGCCGTGGAAATCTTCATGGAATGAAGGAGGGGGAGAGGCAGGCAGGCAACTCAACATTAGCCCTTAAATAATATTGTACTAGATTTAAAAGATACATAGAGGATAAGATACAGACTAAAAGTCTGTTTGTGATTGGATAATACAGAAGAATATTTTTCTGTCCTTTATTTCCACATCCAGAGCTTGAGAATAATCCCCATACTTTATATATATAGTTATGAAGTCCTTTCTGGAGACTGTGAAATCTCTGATAATATACAACATCCCTTATTACTATTTACAGTTCCAGTGTTTGAACTTGACCTGTGTATGCTTTCATGAAAGGTTTCGTGAACATGCTATGGAAGAAGGTGAATTAAGAGTTTTGAAGATCATGGGTTATTTCTTCTACTTTTTAATATTTATGTCTGATGGGGACATCACTAATAAAAATGTCTACTTTGTGACTCAGAAAACAAAAAAAAAAAGCAAAAAAACTATAAATGCTTTATCTACCTAAAAACAAGCACAGTTATTCAGCACAGTGGCTTGGGGTACTTTTATTGCTTCTCTTCTATAGCTGAGGAATGTGGGAGACACAGAGGTGGTCAGGGATTGTGTCAGTCAGATTCCATCACTATCATGAACTAACTGAGGCAAGCTGCTTCCGAAGAGAAGAAGTGTATTTAGCTCACGGGGAGGTTCAAAGTTCAAGATTGGGTGGCTGCACTGTTTCAGCCTCTGGAGAGAGCCCAGTAGCAGATAGTATCCTATCATAGTGAGTGCTTGTGACAGGAAACAGCACTTTGCCAAACAGGAAATCAGAGAGAGGAAGAGAGAGGAGAAGTTTCTCTCTCTTTATAACAACGCTCTCATGAGAACTACCAAAGGATTGCATGAGAAATACCTCAATCCCGTTTAAGAGCACACCCCCAATGACATCCCACTAGGCCTCACCTCTAAAGTGTCCAACTGTCTCCCAATACCACTGCCCTGAGGACACATGGACCCTTGGGGGACACTCAAGCCATACCTAACAGAGGTGGTGGAGGGATTGACTCAGAGAGCCCAACACCAGAATCTTGCCTACTTCCTCACATGCAGAGGGGAGGAGACATTTTGCTATTTGTCAGACATTTTGCTGTTTGTCTTTTTATACACCTGGTAATTTGCAGGCATTTCAGGGTACATGATATATACTCAAGACATAATCATGCTAAACAGTGTCTTTTTGTAGCTCTCTTTTTGAGGACATGGGAAAGGCAGGGTCTCACAGTTCTCCTCCAGTATCTCCCATCTCTAAGGACAGGCATTAAATATTTAACAGATAACATTTGGACCTAGTGCTATAGAAAATGAATGGAACCAAATTTGACCCAGTTATCCCTCTCCTCACTCTATACCCAAAGGAGTAAAAAACAGCATAATACAGGGACACATCCACATCAATGTTGATAGCACCACAATTCACAATAGCTAACTGTGGAAGATGCCCTTCTGTAGATGAATGGATTAAAAAAATGTGGCATATATACACAATGGAATATTACTCAGCAATAAAAGAGAATAGAATCATGGCATCTGTAGGTAAATGGATGGATGCAGTTGGAGAAGATAATGTCACGTAAAGTTAGCCAGTCCCCCAAAAAACAAATGCTGAATGTTTTCTCTGATATAAGGTGACTGACTCATAGTGGGGTAGGGAGAGGAAGCATGGGAGGAATAGACAAACTTGGATAGGGCAGAGGGGTGGGAGGGGAAGGGAGGGGGTGGGGAGTTAGCAATGATGGTGTAATGTGATGGACATCATTATCCAAAGTACATGTATGAAGACATGAATTGGTGTGAACATACTTTATATACAACCAGAGATATGAAAAATTATATTCTATATGTGTAATAAGAGTTGTGATACATTCCACTGTCATGTAGTTTTTTTTAAAAAAAAGCAATTAAAAATAAAAGAAAAAAGATGTTCTTTCTTTTGTGGCTCATTATTCTAAATCAGAAGAGATTAATGCCAGTACATGTCAATATGATAGCTAAAGGTTATATTTGATGTAAATAATTGCACTGATAAGTTCATATATAGCATTATAATGATAAATGAAACATGCAGCAGAGCAAAATAGAAACAAACAAAAAAAAAACAATAGTATAGACAGGTAAACACAGACAGACAAAAAGACAGATAAGCATGTGCTTATACCATAAGCAAAGTGGGAAAGGAATACCTCAGGTAGCTTTGAGGACAATTCAGCAGAGAAACATTCCTAGAAGATTTTGGATTTGAGTCACTCTATCAATATTATCACTTACTGTATTCTTGCAAGGTTCAGAAGTTAATATTCCTGAATATTATTGACACAGAGTAAATATTCAATGTCTTTAACTAATATAGTTCCCTCCTTTAGTTCCGTCCTGACACCAGATAGGTCGTTTCTTCAAAGATAGTACAGTATGTATTAAATATTTCTGTTTTTCAGGTTTCTGGGAAAAAAAAGTAATGTTCATCTAGACAATTTCTCTTTTGTTAAGACTTTTAAAAAATATTTCATGAGCCAGGCCCAGTGGCAAATGCATATAATTCCAGCAGCTCAAGAAGTTGAGGCAGGAAGATCTTAAGTTCAAAGCCAGCCTTGGCAACTTAATGAAGCCCTAAGAAACCTTTTCTCAAAAAAAAAATAAAATAAAATAAAATAAAATAAAAAAATAAAAGGCTAGAAATGTTGTCTGTTGCTCAGTGATAAAGTGCCCCTGGATGCAATCCAGGTATACAAAATAAATCATGAAATGTATTCTCTTTTCTTCTGTTGTTGGAGTACTGGGCCAGAGGTTTTACTTTGGGGGAATCATGTCTCATCCTCCATGGTTTCTTGAGTCTAATTAATTTAACAAGAAATGAGGGCGAATCAGGACAGAAATCTATTCTTGTTATGGCCAAACTATACGGAAAGTCTAGAAATCTGTTTTTCTGGCTTGTCTGGAAATCTGGCTTCCCAGTACAGGCAACAGCTTTAGGATTAAATAAGGGAAGGGCCATAGCGGGGTTGCCAGGAGGTTGGCATATGCATAGCAATTTGGGCTGTCGGGATCATCCATCATAGAGGTATGCATGTATATCTTAGTTAGCTTTCTGTCACTGTGTGGGAAAGACCTAACAAGAACAACCTAAAGGAGGAAAAAATGTATTTTTGTTCACAGATTCAGAAGTCTCAGTCCATAGACAGCCCACCCCATCGTTCTGGGCCCAAGGTGAAGCAGAACCTTATGGCAGAAGGGAACAGGGGAGTAAGCAGTTCTGGACACAGCAACAGGAAGCAGAGAGATTTGCTCACCAGAGACAAAATATATACCCCAAAGGCAGGATGCAGTGACCTCCCTCCTCCAATCCTGCCCTATCAGCCTACAGTTTCTGCCCAGTTAATCCACGTTAGGCTACAATTCACATAATCAAATTGTTTCACCTCTGAGGTTTCTTGTATTGTCTCACTCATAAGCTTTTGGGCAAACACCTCACATCCAGACCATAACAAAATGCATGTTACAAGGCTGGTTCTGCAGCTCATGGACACCAGGGCTTGGATGGCTTGGGGGCATTGGGGAGCACTTTCACCTCTTAGCATGGGATGAAGCTGAAGGAAAAAAAAAATCAACTTAAATGAAACAGGTTAAAAAATGGAGTTGAACAATGACTCTGTACTTTTTAAACACCCTAAATTTTAAAGAAGCATCTGTTACACTTTCAGAAACAAACACACACATATATATATGTATATACATATGTATATACACACATATACATATAATTTTAATAATTGCAATATTTCACTAATTTTCCTAACTTGCATACTTTAAATTTTTCAGTGATTCATTTAACAAAAAATTGAAATTTAATTATATGGTATTTTAAAAAAAAGATATGGGAAAAGAAAACAAAACCAAACATCTGTTTTTTTTTAATGAATCATGTGGTTTTGTTTTTATTTTCTAATTTTAATTAGTATTACTGTATCATTAATTCTAGGTTAGAATTATAAAACATTATCAAAGGTACTTACAGCATATTGTAATTAGGGTTTACTTGATTAGGCAATTATAAGAAAATGAACCTTTTTTCCTGTGTGAACAATGAACTCAGTTAAAATGTTTTGTAGAGCTAATGTGATAATAACAATGCTACAGAATTATAAGTAGCATTATTATCAAAAAATCATTTGCTCAAATTCTAAAAATTATCCCTTTTGTAGTGGAGTTCCTGTGTTTTGATGAATGTAAAAAATATAACTCCTATAAAATATTGACCTCATCTCCTCAATCAGTACTGGCAAAAAAATATTTAAAGTTTTAACATCTATTATGCAACTGGAATTTATGGGCATGCAATATGAGAATGAATGTTTTAATTTGCTTAATAGGTAATGACAACATTTTTAATATACTTACAAATAAAGTGTTTTGCAATTCTTATCTAAAATCATAGCACTTCTTAGCTACTTTTTTGCAGCTTTTTGAATAACATACATTATTTCTCACAATTTATACCAAATTTTCAAATAATCTTGACCTTTGAACATGTATTTGAGCTGCGTTGTTTCATTTTCCTATTAGAATGGACTGACTGCTACTTGGGAGGTCACTGTAAAGTGGATTCATCCTCTCTGAAAAATTTAGACCTTTTGACTTTAATAATATTTTAAACTGATTCCAGATCCATCTTCTCTTGATTGGTGTACACACTTTCACATGTCATAGCGGAGGCCTTGACTCTTCTGTTACTTGCAAGTAGATTCTTTTGCAGATTTACATAAACACATTTCCCAGAGACTACATTTACAACATTTATTCTTGACAGCAGTGATCTTTGGCATTTAGCACACTATAGTTACCTGCATTCAGGGAGATATTGCTGATGGCCTGTCATTCCTACTGCTTAGATGTCATTCAAAGTGTGATTTGTTATTTTAATGTGCAAGAATCTGAAACATTAAGGTCAATTAACCCAAGAGGGCCACAGGATGAGTCAGGTTCAAATGAAAGTTTCTCATGACAGGAAAGCAAGCTGTTATTGAAGAAGGAGGTGTGGAGTTAGCATTATGTATTGATGATTATCTATACTCCCAATGTTTCCAGTGCCTTCAGTGGAAGTGAAATGGGCATTTTCAAAATATCTGGAAATACATACCCCTCTCCATTGACAAATAATACCCATACATATTAGATTAGTCATGCCAGTGTATAAATTGAAACCACCCATTCTTTTAAAAATATAAGCCCTAAAGAGAAAGAGCAAAATTTGAGGGCAGTTTGGAATAGCTAAGTTGTCTTATCTGGCAGTATGTCAAGATTAACTTAACGTACTTAAATTTTACAAACTTTGGTTTTACATACTAGCTCTTCCACTGCATTTTAGCTGAATATGAAATTATCAAGCTTGACACTGATTTAATAAATAGCAGGTGAGAATTATCTCTCATCTCTGGAGTAAGCCTAGTTAGGTTTAGATATATCTTCTGCTCTCTAGATGTTGAAGTCTGTCTTTCCAGAGAACAATTTACTCAGATTTCTGTATGGAAAATTAACCCTAATTACTTTGATAAAGCATTTATTTCACATTTTAAATTTTGGGACCAGCCAGCAAAAAGAGAAACCAAAAATTAATATTTTTTCTTATAAATTTAAATATTATAGAAAACTGACTTCTTCCTAAAATACTTGGATAATTATTCAGTAAAGATTACAGGAGGTTTCTATTTACTAGTCTGTTGTAATTCCACATGCAAATAAATTGCCTTGAATGCTATTTTTTTTCTCTTAAAATTTGACTCACTTGTTCATTGATAGTAATTTTCATATAGATAGCAGAATGCATTTTCATCCTTATATTATTATTTCCATCTCAGATTCACTTAACTAAAAAGAGAAATACATAATTTCCTTATTGTTTGGGGATGGCTCGGTTGTCACACCACTTCTGTTTATTTACATAGCATGGGGTAATATAGTTTTCTGAGAAAACTGAAGTATGTGGCTTCAATTCCACTACAATTCTACTACTGGCAGGAAGAGAAAGCACAGCTCCGTAAAGAGAGCTCTGTCCTTGGTTATCTTCCCAGACATATGGATGTTTCTATGAACCTTCTTCCAAGCCACCCAGTGAACCAGCAATCTCCTCAGCCTGTAATAGGTCATGCCACAACTCCCTCAGCTCGTCACTGAAGCCTCTGGAGAGAAAACTTGCATTCGTATGGAAGATGATTAAAGAAAAATGATTCTAAAACATATGAATGAAGAGGTGGTTGGGAGGCATAAACTATGAATGCAGACCACTGAATTAACTTTTCTTCACTGGATGGTCATCTGGTCCTTTGTTTCTGCTGCAGTGAATAAAATTCAGGTGGAATAAATAGACAGACATGAGAACGTGATGCACTCATCACATTCAAGCTGTTTCATTCTTGTCAGCAAATGTATTGAGATCTAAGGATATCACCTACTTAGAAAGTAAAATTTAGTGAGATCTATAGGGTGTAGTCTTTGAAAAGAACTAAATTTTCCATTTCTGCAGAACAGCTGCTGAGAATTGTTAGTAAAGGCACACATAAAACATACAGAGTGAGAGGTTCTAAGTCTTTTTTCAAGGCCCATGCCCATAATATTCAGTTAACCTGAATGTTAACGCAAACACTGGGAACTCTACATGTGAGTAGGGCCCACTTGAACAATGTGTTGATGATGACCTCAGAAACCCTATTAGTACACAGAAAATAGGAGTTAGGGGAAAATAAAGGGTTTCAAGAGCTGAAGGTTTTGGGACTTTAAGGCACAAAAAAATCTGAGAATCTTTGCAAAAACAGTGTAAATATTCTTAGATTAATAAAGACAGTCACTCCCCACAAAATATGACCAGCAAATTCTAGGAAACTGACCTTTCTGTTTAAACCAATAGTGAACCAGCACACACTCAAATCTATGTAATAATTTCAACAAGTTGGTATTTGATACTAACTACAAACAAACAAATAAACCATCTAAATTTCATTACACACCTGGGAATGCCTTTGAAAAAGTACATTTTGTAGCTTTTCTGGAGTCTATACAGCTTTCACAATGTTTCCTATATATAACACCCTCTGTATGCTTAGCAGCTAGAAAGGACCTAGCAAAATAAAAGGGAGGGCGTCATATTTGTTTCCAGTAGGGCAGACAAGGACTAAAATTCAACATTTCCATTTTCAATTGAAATTGTCAAAGACAAGACAAGTAACAGAGTTGGCGGCAGGATAAAAAAAAAAAAAAAAGAAGTCAATGTGTTAGGAAGAAGCAAGCAAATATGCTCAGCTGGAGTGGGTCAATGAGCTGGACTGTACAAGGCTCTCATGCTATTTCATTATTTCCTGGCATCATATTTTGTGATTAGACATTTACCCGGTACTCCATCCATCTGTTCCTTGGCATACTTGCAGTAGGGCTAATATGGTAGCAACCATATTCTCGAACATATGAATAGTGCGTTCTAATAAATAGCTTTATAGTGTACATCTGTACTAATACATTTGGATGATACTTTATTCGTATAAATATATTATATCTGCTTACTTTTTTATTTTTGCATTTTCTTTAAGCTTCACTTTCATTACGTGAAATGCTGTGAGCTCCCCTTTAAGTTTATTTGAATTTCTACTCAGCAGAAAAACTATTTAGGCAAAAACAGTGTAATTTATAGGCTATTTTTTCTTTAAGACTCTCCCCCAATGAAAGTTTATTGCATCACCACCAAGTATAAACTGCAATACTGTTTTGTGCAAAAAAGAAAAAAAAATTCATACTATAATTGGTCACAGCATAAAGTTGGTATTTAGAAAATACATTTCTCATATTTACAGCTATAATATAAAAAGCATAAAATCTAAAATATGAAAATGTGTTTTATTTTCAACTAAGGACGTGATATATATGTATTACTATTATAAATAAATGTAGAAGTGAATTTTCCTTGGAAGTTGGAGATCTGCTGCAAAATATGTTCAAATATAATGATATTTTATATAATTTACTTTGGGCAGCTGTAGCACTTACATGCTTAATAGAGGAGTATGTGTTCATTTCATATTGTTAATATCTGCAATAAACCTTCAAATTGCCAGCTATTTTATTGATACTGTGTTCTGTAGAACACCATCAACATGCAGATTCTTAACCTGTGCTTCATCTGTTTCCTCTGTATTTGAGCTAAAGTGGCAATATGAACTTTAATTTGAACTTCAATTTGAACTTCAATTCTGAAGACCATATTTTTCTCAATACCAGATAGGTCAGAGAGATTCTCCATTGCATGGTGAAGGAATCACATATTGAGTAGGGTCTCTCCAGAGTCAGATCTAGCCACTGCCCTCTATATAATTCTATAATAAGATGTAGCTTAATCATAATTCATATAAACTTATTCACAAAGTGATTACTTATATTAACACAATTTAGTTTACTTAATTTAACTTTACTTTTAAATTTTTAAGTCTACAAGTGCAATGTGCACTAAGCTTTAGAATTGTTCTTGAAGAACTTAGAAAAGCTTCCTAGATATATGCATTAACCTATATATACCTAAAAATAAGCAAAAGATGTTTAAGAGGTAAAACATTTGAATTTGCCAATGGAATGCAAAATCTTTTATTTAGAACTTTGGAAAGATTAATAGTTAAATTATTTTTTCTTAATTGAAATTCTTGAAAATTACCTGAATTCAAATTCTTGAATTTAAATCACTTAACCAACTGTTGCTCTGGATCCTACGAATATAGTTTCTAGCTTCAAATTTTGTTTATCTATGTTTATTTTATTTGAATTGCAGTATTTTAAGGAATCATTTGTTTATCAATAGTTTTTCCATGCAATGGAAGTGACTGATAGAACCCTTTCTTATATTTGTGTGTCTTAAGAACACTACCAGCACTTGAAAGTATAAATATTGATTGGCATCTAAATTTGTAGTTTTCCTGTTATTTGCATTCATTATTTTTGGTAAGTGTGTGACCAGAAAGTTTAGTCAATTCACATTATTATTGTATTTATATGATATTTATTTACAATATTTATATAGCATTATATATTAATAGTATTAATAGAATTTTTCAAAAATTAATCATAAACTTTTCAGCATTTTCAATCATGAAATTCATAAAATAACATCCTACCAGTAGCATTTATATTCACACTCAGATGAAATAATTATATCTTAATCCAACAAATTTTAGTACTTTTATAAATGGGTAGCTTTCTATTACTTTATCATAATTATGTGAGATGTGACAAGTTATAGAAGTTCTATAGTATTAGGTTGATGTATCTTATGACCATTGTCCATTTGTAATAAAACTTTGCAACATACCATTTTGGATAATGTAACTTTACTTTTTAATTTTGATGAATTTCTTCTAGTTAATACATTTACTTTTGGAAGGAATTAATCATTAATAAATTGAAATATTGTCATTAGCAATAGTTAAATATATATTGATAATAAATGTTTCTTAAAATGACATAAAATCGCACAAAAAAAATCATTTAAAAAAATCTTTACACAATAAGAACCCAAACAGGAAGAGTCTAAATCTAGTTGCAATTCTACCTAATATTCAGCAATACTGTATTATATTGCCAGAAAATGACAGACTATATAACAAATTCTTCACTGGACTGGAACAGAGACTTAGCACTATTTCCACTGAGACAGACATAAATTTTCAGTGTTGCAGTGCCAAGAACATAGTTCTGACTCTGAATCTTTGGCTTAAATGGAACAAACAAAAAACATCCTCTTGGCTTTAGTAGCCTGAAAATAAGGAGATTCAAAATAAATACGCTTTGAAGAGGTCTTTCTTTCTCTGGAGGGTCCTTACCTTGCATGGAGTTAGTGCTTCACTAGCTCTTATGAACTGAATTCGAGGGAAGAAAACGGGAGGAAGAAGAAAAGCCCGTAGCAGAAGCATCGACCTGGGTACCACCGGGCACCCATCCATCTCAATTGACCTCCTTCAAAGCCATTTCACACTCCAGCCAGAGGATCTCTCTGAAATGTTAATCAGCCTGCTATTTTTTTCTTTCCTCTTTCTCTATTTCTTTCTTAATAGTTATCTTTGTTCTCAGAATAAATACCAACGTTTTCAGATTAACTAGTAGACCCCACTGGATGGGCCAGCATATCTCTCCTGCCTCATTTTCCCTGATCTGCTGGCCATTCTTGACCATTCCCTTCCCATTTCCACCAGTGCAGCCCACTATCCTCCATGTTTCCATGTCTCTCTCTCCTTGGCCTCTGCTGGGATCTGTCTTCTGCTTCAAAGACTCATCCGTCTTTTTTGCCTTCTTAAATTGAGTTATCATTTCTGTCTGAAGTGAATCTCATAAAGTCGCTTCAAAAGGTATATGAAATTTGAACCAATTAGTGCTTTCCTTCAGAAAATGAATACTAAATATCTAAAAGAATCAGTTGCTTTGTGAGGTAAATAGAGTTATGTGTTTTATACTTTATGAATAAAAAACAATTTAAAAAATCACTTAAGACCAGTTATATGAACTTACCTAAAAACAACCAAAAATTTTAGGAAAAAAAATCATGGGTGTTTAATAGAATTCTACTAGTAATGAAGTAATGATTTTAGTTTTGAAGATAAAGTCTGAATATTTAATAACTGGCAATGTCTGCTCGGTGTAGCACAGGATAACAAGTGGTTGCATCATTCAAGAACTGAAATAGAAAATAGTCAACTAGTTAGACCTTTTGGATATCTTGTCTTTTAAACAGCAGATGTGTCTATGTAGTATATGAATGTTATATAAAATTCCTTCTCACAAAACTGAGTCATGATTAAATTATATTAGTTTTATTGATTTTTTTCTGCTTCCTAAAGGTAATATCCTGCTTATGTTCAAAGATGAATCACTGCATTTTCCTTCCCAAAGGCCTTTCATTCTTATCTTTTTGAAATTGGTACACAATTGTACAAAATAATGAAATTAGTTGTGAAATATTTACATATGCACATAACCAAATTTGGTCAGTTTCATTGTCCAGTACCTCCTTCCGCCCGCTCCTCCCTCCTTCAAAATCTCTGTCCTCTCCTCTATTAAATCTTTCTTCTCTGTTTTTATGGAATCCTCTTTTTTCTGTTTTTCTTCCTAGCTTCTGCATAGGGGAGATAAGGTGACCATCCACTCTGATCTCTCTCATTACTGCTTCAACCTCTCAGGTTTCCTATACTATCTCGTCTCAATTTTCATAGTTTGTGCATGTCTAGAAATTTTTCTATTTCCTCTAGATTTATCCATTTGTTGGAATATAAGTCTTCAAAATAGTCCCTAAGAATCCTCTATATTTCAGAGATGTCTGTGGTGATATTACTTTGACCATTTCTAATTTTATTAATTTGGGTCTTCTTTCATGTTCTTTTGGCTAGTTTTGCTAAGAATTTGTCAATCTTATTTATATCTTCAAATAACTGACTCATTGCTACATTGATCCTCTTTTTATTAACTATTTTATTAATTTTGACTGTGATCTTATTTATTTTCTTCCTTATACTGGTTTTAGAATTGATTTCTTTCTGTTTTTCTAAGATATTACCATGTATCAGTAGGTTGAGATCTTTCTGAATTTCCTTGTTATGTAGGCACTCATAGCTACAAACTTTCCTCTTAGAATTGCATTTATAGTTTCCTGGAGATTCTGTTGTGTATTTCTATTCTCATTTGAGCCTAAGAATTTTTAAATTTCTTCCCTGATACACACACATACACACACACACACACACACACACACACTCACATACAAATGTAGTAGTTGTGTTTTGTATATTTATATATAGTAGTTGGACACAACACCTTTATTTTATTTATTTTTATGTGGTGCTGTGGATCGAACCCAGTTGTAGGCAAGCACTCTACCACTGAACCACAGCCCCAGCCCCTTCCCTGATTTTCTTCTATAACCAATTTATTGTACAAAAGTTTAGTATCTGTATGTTTATTATCCAGTTTAATATCCATGTATTTCCATAGCTTCTGCAGTTTTTCTTGCTATCTATTTCTAAATTCATTTATTATGATATAATAAGAAGCAAGGGATTATATTAATTTCCGTGTATGTGATTAGTGACACAAAATATGATTTATTTTGGAGGAAGTTTCAATAGTGACTGAGAAGAAAGTGAATCCAGCTGAGATTGAATGATATAATTGATACATGTTTGTTAGGTCTATTTAATTTTTACTATTGATCCCTGAATCGTCTTTACTGATTTTGTTTCTGGTGACAGAGGCGTATTGAAATCACCAGTATTAATGCATTGGTGGGTAAGTTTAGTATCAAGTAGTTGTTCTTTGATTTTGGCTTTTTTGTTTTTAAATGCAATTTTGTACACCGGTCCTTGGGACATAAATATTTGTTATCACTATATCTATTTGTTGGATCATTTTCCTTTAGCAGTATGAAAAAACCTTCTTTATCTCTTGTAATTAATTTGGGTTGATGTCTATTTTGTTAGATATGAGAATAGTTAGTCTGACTTGCTTTATGGGTTCATTTGCATATAATTTCATTCTCCTTCCTTTCACTTGTAGCCTGTGGATGCCTTTTCCTGTAAGGTTAGGCTCCTGCAGACAGCATATAGTTGGGTTTTGTGTTGCTATAGAGAGATGCTTTTTAATCCTGCCATTTTCATTTATATATATTTATGTACACTGTTTAGTTTGCCTAACTACTCTTCTAATGAGATTCATACTTCTCAAGCTCTGATGTTTGTTTTTAACTTTTCCTGTGTGGAGCATTTCTTTAAGTATTTTCCATATTGCTGGGTTAGTAGTAATGAATTCTTTTAGCTTATGCTTATCTAAGAAGGCTTTTTATTTCTCTTTCAATTCTGAGGAATTGCTTTGCTAGATATAGCAATCGTGGTTGGCATTTATTTTCCTTCAGGCATTTAAACACATTGTTCTTAGACTTCTTGAATTTTAGATTTTGTATTTAGAAATCAGATGTTATTTTAAATGGCTAACTCTAAATGTGACCTGGCACTTTTCTCTTTGTTCTGTATATTGCATTTATCTACATTGTGTCATGGAGAATTTCTTTGTTGGCTTTTTTTTTTTTTTTTGTATTTTGTCTTTTTGTGTTTCTAAATGCCTCCTTATTTACATGTCCATCTCATTCCCAACTTTTGTAAGATTTTCTTCTATTATTTCATTGAAAAGTTTATGAATATCATTAGCATGTATATATGTTCTATCTTTTATTTCAGTGATTCTTTGTGTTGATTTCTTAATGTTGTCCAATAGCTTTTGCATGTTATGATCATAGTTTCTCATTTCTTTTTTCTAGTTATTGCTGTCTGAGTATGCAAGTTCTTATCATTTATCTTAAAACTTGAAATTCTTTTTTTTCTGTTATCTAATCTATTAAAGAGACTGTTAACAAAATTTTTTGATTTACTGAATCTTTTTCTTTCTAAGATTTCTGTTGATTCTTTTTTAGAATCTCTATCATTTAATAAAATGCTTTTTCACATCTTATATTTTCTCCCCTAGTTAATTTCTTAGATTTTCTTTTAATCTACTGTCCATTTTAACACTCAAAATTTTACAATTTTTTATGGGAGTTCAGCCATTTTGATACCTGGGAGTTTAGTTGTTAGAAGATTCCAAACTTTTGGAGGCACCTTGTTTCCTTGTTTTTTCATGTATCTTGCGTTTCTACACCAAGATTTGCCAATCTGCCAGAAAGGATCTCTATCCTGCTTCTATATGAAGTCTCTTTAGTAAGCTGCTTTCATTTTATTTCATGTTCCAAGCCAGGGTTCACGTTAAACCAGTCAATGCTTGCATGGTGCTTTGATTAACCCCCAATGCTAATTTGAAAGGAGATGATGATCACCTCTGTGATTTCTTCAGAGCAAACCATAAACTAACTTTCCATAAAGAATTTACTGAAAATTTTCTCCATATCCCCAATAGTCCAGAGGTGGAAAGGGAGAATAATACTTCCTAAGAGGCCAAAAATTAGTCGTAAATAAAATTGATTTGCTATGTGGGAAATGTCTCAAGCCAATACCTAAGGTGATACCAGTGAAATAAGAAAGCCTAACATTATGTAGGAAATAAAAATGATAAAGATAAAAGAAGAGATATATATGAGGAAAAAAAGAGAAAGAAAAATAGAGAGGGAGAGGGAAAAGAAGTAGAAGTCAAAAAAGTCAGTAGAGGGGAAAGAGAGGGTTATACTAAAAAAGAAAGAAGAAAGGATAGAAAGAATGAATACAGTCAACATATCACCATGAGGAAAACAGCAACACTAAAAACCCCAACAAGAATCACCCACACATGCAAAACCCAATCAGAAAGCCCAACAATAACAAATAAGAAAATAAAATGGGGAACAAGGATGGGAGGGAGACAAAAGAAGAAAAAACACTGAGAAAAGAGATAAAGAGAATATATAAAGGAGGAGCAAGAAATAAATAAATTAACTGATACATTCCAACTTTTAAAAAGTAAAGTTGGGTATTGCAGAATATGCCTGCAACCTCCTCTCTTGGGAAGACTGAGGTAGGAGGATTTCAAGCCAGAAGAGGCCCACCTTGGCAGACCAGGGAGACTCGCTCTCAAAACAAACAAAATTTAAATAAATAGGGTTGGGCACATAGCTTAGTGCAAAGTGCTAGGGTCCAAACCCTAGCACATGAAAAAAAAAGAAAAGAAAAAGAAAAGGAAAAAAAGAAAGCAAAATAAAATAAAGTCAACCATCAAAATCTGGGAATCTGAGACGGGGGAGAGCAGGTAGAGAGGAGAGAAAGAAAAGTAAGAAAAGAATATAATAAGCATTCACGGTAGAGCAAATGCCTTCAGTGAACGTGTTACAACATTCCACAGAAGCTTAAAGGAAAAGTGGATTAAGAAAGGCCGTATCAAACAGTGTGGGAAATCTTTCTAACCAATACATAAGGTAATACCAGTGAAATAAGAAAACTAACATTAAAAGTCAAAAAATGTTCCTAGCTGATTGTCTGAGATGGAGGCTACTCTTCCTCTGTCCTTCTGCTTTGGAGTATGCCAAATATTGGGAGGCACCTTAGATGCTTAAGTCTTGACTGCATAACCTCTGAGTGTGTCTGGGTCTAGAGACAATTGCACCAACCCTCTGATATCCATATTTAATTTTTGATCTGTCAAGTTTCAACTTCTGTTTCAAATGCTTCCCCAAACTCGGTTTCTCCTGCCTCTCCACTCAGACTTCCACCCACCCAACTCTGGTGTGAGCCTGTGCAGTTCCAGTGTTCTGTGGCATTCCTGGGTGCTAAAAAAGCTCATAGGAGGACTACAGGGAGCCACCTGAGTGAGATCAGCCATGTCTCCAGGGGTTTTTCATTTTCAACCTTATTATCTTTGGCAAACTGCTCCTAGGCAGTTACCGGGGTCAAGATGATAGAGCAGAAATGGACATGGACCAAAGATTACAGCTCCAGAGTTTTTACGTACTTGAAATGTAACATTACAAGGTCTCAGTCATGTCAAAAGAGGTTGGGAGGGTAGATGAGATGACTTTTAAGGTCCTTCCGACTCCACGTGTATCCTCCCAAAGACTCTGATGGCTACTTAGAACACCCCATCTGTAAAAACCTTGTAACTGGAAGGGCTCTACAATCAGGGATCTCATATGATTGCAGAAAGAGTGCATTCATACTAACCTCACTTTTTTTTTTTTTTTTTTTTTGCCTGATTTGTGCTCTGGACATTTTTATATTTTTCAAATCCATGCTAAGTATTCAGAATGATTTTTTTATCATCATCAATGCTATTTCTAAGGGTGAGGCTAGACAAATCATACCTGGAAAATTTGATATTTGTCAACGAAGTTTTATTAAAATACAGCCACATCTATTTTCTTACTATTATCTCTGGATATTTTCATGCTACCAGAAAAGCTGACAGATTAGTCATAAATAAGCCTCTGGGGACACAGAGCTCCACATATTTGCTGTCTGGCTATTTACAGAAAAGATTTGTTGACGTCTGCCCTAGAAAAATACAATAAAGTACCATTAATCTGTAAATCGATATTATTGGGACTTCAGTAGAAACATTAAATTATGTGTAAGATATTAATTTTTACCTGATTGAAATTTTGTTCTTTTGACCAGTATCTCCCTAATCCACCACCATCACATTGCCTGCTTCTCAGAGTTGGATTTTTCTTAGATTCCATGCATAAATGAAATCATATGGTGTCTGTCTTACAAATGCCTGGCTTGATTCACTTAACAAAATGCTCACCAGTTTTTGTTCAAGTGGTTGCAAATAATAGGATTTCCTTCTTTTTGATGTCTGTATGTGTATATATGTATGTGTGTATGTATGTATGTATATGTATGTCTTGACTGCATAACCTCTGAGTCTTGACTGCATAACCTCTTTATCCATTCACTTCTGATAGGTATTTAAGCACATTTTCTTTATCCATTCACTTATTGATAGGTACTTAAGTTGATTTCACATCTCAGTTGTTGTGAATAATGCTGGAATGAACCTGGGAATCTATTATATATTACATTGACTATAGTTCAAGAGATCTGTTCTACAACACGGTGACCAGAGTTAATATGCTATATTGTAAAATTACAAAGTGTTGATAGATTTTAAGTGTTCTCACCACACACACACACAAAATGATGGATCTGTGAGGTGATGCACATGCTAATTAGTTTGGTTTATTCACTCCACAACATATACACATACCAACACTTTATGCTGTATACCATAAGTGCAATTTTAATTTATCCATTAAAAATAAATTGTTTTTATAAAAATAGTTAACAAGAGTTCCTGGTATGTCATGCAGAAATTTGCAAACATTAATGTAAAACATTGTCATTTACAGAAGCCTATGCAATAGCTATGAAGAACATACAGAAGGTGGTATGGTAGCCATGTAGTCACTTTAAAGAGAGGGACAGTTCATTATGTAGAGTATTTTGAATACCTCTAAAGTCGTTATTTTGAAATGTTTGAGTGTGAGGCAAACAAAGCAACTACATTCCCCAGACCCCTGTAGTTCAGGTCCTGCTGGCCAGCAGCCAGTGACCCAGGCAGTGGGGAAACTTGGAGTCTGCCCAACTTCAACCTTCAGATCTCTCATCTCCAAACCAGAGGGAACATGTATGCATCTGGAACATATCTTGGGTGAAAGAGAGATTTGGCTTGAGTACATACTTTGTTGTTCTTATTACTTTGGGTCTAAAGACTAGCAAGAGAGTCTCAGGAAGAGTAATTCTTTCATTGGTTGAATTCAGAACTGTCAGGTCAGAGACTCCAGAACAAGGTGGAGATTAGGTTTCCTCCAAGCCCATATGTGACTGCCACTGCACTGTGCATCATGTCCACCCAGCCTTGTGTTCCTTCCACCACCTGTGAGATTTATGTAGCATCCCTCCTTCCAAGTACTCAACATCTGTGGTAGAGAAGTTTAAAGTTACTGCTGCAATCTTTTAGCTGCATATGAAAGCAGTAGTGCCTTATCTATGAGGCGGAGCTGCAAGTGACTGTGATGTCTTGCCTAGAATTAATTCACTGGTTATAGTCAACTGACATAGAAGTAGAGTTTGCCAGTTTATAAAGCTGGTGAATTGTCTGTGCCTCCTCAAACATTACTGTGAAGTCTTAAAGCTTTAAGATGAAGGATTTGAGCTTAGTCGTAGAGTATACCTAAACCCCTGGATGAATGCTCTACTTTTATCTCTCCCTCATGAAAATGGATACATGTTCCACATTAAGTCAGGCAGATTTCCAGATTCCAAACATTTGCAAAGGGAGACTCCTCCTTTTGAATCGGACACAGAATAGGGATTCTTGTTGACAAAGCAAGCTACCACACAAACAGAGTTTTAGAGCAAAAAACCAAGAGATCAATTATTGCAATTTATTTTAAAAGCAGCAAAATGTAGCCTTTTGTGGTAAAGGATGGGACATCTCTAAAATACACATTGAAAAGGGCTCCCCATCACCTGCTATTTTTACCAGACACACCTGAAAGCTGTAGGGGAAAAAATGGTGAAAAGGCACAGGAGAGGCCTCTCAGCCTCATGGGGGGAGGTCTGAAGGTCACGAGGGCTCCTTGCTTTGCTTCATTTGATCCAGACCATCCATTTTCACTTCTTCAAGCTGTGCCTTGGACTTAGGAGGTGCTCCTGTGCATGGCTTAATGTCTCAAAGAGGACTTTTTTTTTTTTTTAAAGGAGTTTAGTTTTCCTGAGAAAATAAAGTGAAAAGCAGAATAAGGAGACATGACACATTGCTGGAAGCAGGTTATCTTCTATTTATGGGGAAAGAACACTATAAACAAAGCCCTGGATCAGCTGTGAAGGTCGAAAATATCTGCAGTCTGGTTACAATTTCACAGCATCTTCTTTGAGTGATCTAATCACGGTACATTTTAATTTCTTCTTCTTCTTCTTCCTCCCCTCCGCCTCCTACTCACTTCCTATTCCCCTTTCTCTTTTCCCTCTCCCTTCTCTGCTCCTCCTCTTTGGAAAACTCTTGGGAGGAGGGGAGGGTCTTGAGGGGGTGTGGCCAAAGGCCTGTGCTGGAAGGCTATGGTTGTGGATGTAGCCTGCAAACCCAGGATATGCTCACATGATGTTCCAGCTACAGGCAAAAGGGCAGGTGCTCTCCAGGACTTGGGAACTGGATAACTGAAAGAGAAGACAGGAAAAGAGAGGGGCACTTATAAAGGCCTCCATTCTGTTGATATCAGCAATGTGCTGAAGCAAATATCCTTCTCTGCTTTACTACAAGAAATTACTGTAGGCCTTCTATCCTGCTATCATTATGAGTTTTGTTTATGGGGAAAGATCACAATAAACAAAGCCCTAGATCAGGATACCAGGCTTCAGGTATCCTAGGCAAGCTCTCTCAGCCACACCCCCAGACCTTCTGTCCAGTTTTGATTTTGTTTTTTACATAAACACAATTTGAAAGAAATTACATCATAAAATTCTTTGGGGGAATAAGGTGGGAAAAAAGCGGCATTACAGGGAAATATTGGCAAGATGCCATATGATCAACACTTGGAAAAAGTACCATAGGAGCCCCGTGGCAGCCAAGGGCGGAAGGCTGTCTGACTTATGTTACAAGTTCCTGTGCCTGGTGAAGCATGTTCGTTTCCAGCAGTGCTTCCACTGCAAAAATCACAACTGACAGCTTCAGTGCCCAAGGATCAAAGCACTGGGGTCCATGAAGAAACTAGCTGCTCTTGTGGGCTTCAGAGCAAAATGAGAATTTCACCACTGGAAGAGCTGTCCATTTCAAAATTAGCTCTTATTTGTATTTCTCTGGTATTTCTAATTTTGATTACCCTGTGTTTTGCTACAATATTAGAAATCAATTCCAAACGTGTTTCATTTCAAAATAATTGGATAATACACACTTAAATAATTATATTTACAAATATGTTAGAACTAATAACATGAAACTATACTGGATTTTATTGGAAACAGAAAAATTAAATTCAATGTTTAATAAATGATTTGAAAATTGTAACTATTACCTTAATGCAACTCATTCTAATTTTTATTATAGGCACATTAGGTATTGGGTTCACATACTTTAACATTTCTTAATTTAGGTACATTTCTTTTTAGGTTTGTAGGAACATCTCTAAATCTCATCTTCCTTAGGAGGCTAGAATACAATATAAAATATTTGTGCATCCAAAGCCATGGTATTTCTCATTTTAGTCCTTCTAAAAATATTTTTAATAAAAATAAAAAGGATAAATAATACTGATATATGTAGAATCAGGCAAAATCCTAAAACTAAAATTAAATAGTTCTCATTTGTTAGAGAGTCAAAAAAACAATACTGCCTTCCAGCTGGAAATAATGCCTGTAGATTCACCTCAACAAATAATTTTACAATTTCAAGGCCCTCTATCAAATTCTAAAGAACAGTCATTTTGTGATAGTTTATAAAATAAAAGGACTTTGAACCACATAAAAATACTTGCTAGTAACAAAGTATCACAGAAAAACTATCCATTATGTCATTTGCAATACTGTATATTACAGCTTTAAAAATGATAATTTCCTATTCTTTTATATATAGGATTTCAACTGGCCTTCATCTCATTGCATATGATGCAACGTAATTCATATTTTCAAAATTCCGGAATGTTACTGTATTCTCAACACGAAAATAGTAAAATATATATCTGATTATAAATTGTTAAGAATAAAATCGTGAAGAATGTGTACAAATATATATAAATTTAACTTCTAATTTCATTTTAGGAATTTCTATGTAGCTAATTATCAAACGCAAGCAAGCAAATAAAACCAAACACACACTCCAAGCACTCAACTTACAACCACCAAGACTTACAAAGGCAAAGATGGTGGGTGGCTCAGTGGTTACTCTATTGTGGCTAACGTGCCTCCACTTATCAGGGTTCCTTTAGTCAAAAATAACTTCCTTTCTAGTATATTTCCACCTACTTTAAATTCTTACCTCATTTGGTTTGCCACTTTTGTTTTAGATGTGAAGACAAAATGGATCCATTGTCCAGTTTCATCACCTCTTTAAAATCCATAACATCTCTGAAAAATGATACAATAAGACAAAACTCACAAAACCTTCCAAATGAGAAGATTGATCGTTTCTTAAATATTATGTGGCATTCTCCCCTCTGATCTAAGAAAGGCTAAGTGAGAGATAACTTGGTTTCTATCCTAAAATATTATGCAAGAGAATCCCTTTCCATGTGCGCAGTAGATTTGACATTTGCTAGGAATTAGGGGACAGCAAAGGAGAAAGAATTCTTAACTATGTCTGCTCATATTTAACTACTCAACAGCACTTTAATTCTCGTCCATCCTTTATTCTAGTAAAACTGTCATTGAACCAAAAGATATATCTGTGTAAAGATCTCTGTACTGTCAAAAAGTAAGCGGCACAGCGAACCTTGTGGGACGTTGTGTCAGTTTTCTACTTGAATTATAGTTATTTCACTAACTAGTTATCTTTTCCACATCTATTGTGACTGGAGAATGAGATGTAGCAGCAATCTTGGTGCAGTGCCATTTGTAAACTAAATTTATGTTATAGATTTGCAAGCTAAGTGCCTCTCTGGTAAGAGGCCCTCTCAGAGAGAGCATGTTTATACCATCATTTGTGTTTAAATTGGAATTCTAAAGCAGACCCAAGTTAAACATGAAGCTGACTTTAGATCTTTGTCTTAAGTCAAATATGGTCTCTTTACTGACCATTGGAGTTTTTAATCTTCTGTTTTTATTTGCGTGGGGGTTTAATGTTTTGCAGTCATTAGCAACATAATCAATGATCATTTTGAATCATCTGTCTTTTACGGTGTCTGTTGTTTTGAGAATGTGTTTCGTATTGTTATTAAATGTACACGTTTAAAATACATGGCTGATTAAAATGATAAGATCTGGAGTATAAAGTGATCCCCAAAAGATGCTGAGCATGTTCTGAGCCCCAGGTCTAGTACTAGGCTGTTAGGTGCAGTGGTGTACATGGCACTCAAGTGCTTACCTCCCAGTGGGAGAGAGGAAAGACACAAACACGAAAAATGAGCTGGAAAAGCAAAGAGAGCAAAGTGACAAAGGACATGGTCCAATAGATTCGGAGTTTGATCCCACCTTTCTGTCATCTTTAGCATCTCCAGACACTCATCTTCATCTGTGAAAGGATTTAAGAGTACGTCACTTGTCTGATTTATAGGGCAATAAAATCCAATTGCTACTTTGAAGCTGGAGCCCAAAAAGTCCCAGGCTTGAGCCGTGTGAGCAGGAGCCATCTTGGACCTAAGTTTCTCTCCAGTTGGTCTAACTCGTGGAACCTGTTCCACTCTGCACGAGGCTGTTAAGTTGCAGGACACATCCCAGCACTGACTTAAACCCTTCTAATGAATTCCACAGGAAGTGGAAGTCTTTAAAAAGAATGTTTAGATTAGAAAATTAAATCATAAATATTTTTAATAAGAAAGGAAAGAAAAATAAGTAAATTATGAAATCTCTACACATTTTCTCACAATCTAAGTTCTTCTCTCCAGAGGTAATTACTAACAGCTGTTGGTTTTTAATTTTTCTGTGTATTTTCTAAAGAGTTGCATAAACAGAAAAGATAGTGTTCTGTGACTTTTCTAAAAAAAATGCTAGTTGGTATTAAAAATACACATTTTTTTCATTATTAAGTCCTCAAATATTCTGAATTATATAGAGGAAGAACCTTCCTTTGAGATATTTTTACCTTCCCCTTATCTGAAACTTATAGTATACTAATGTTATATGAAATAAGAAAATATAATATCTTCCATAAGATATTGCTGTGGTTGAAGTGTATCCGCCCTCAACATGGAATCCTTGCCCTATACCTGTGAATATAGTCCTGCGATGAAGTCATTAGGGCAGGCCCTAAAGCAATATGATTGACGTACTCATAAAAGGAAACCTTAGACACAGAGACACAGACAGAGGGAAGACAGCATGAAGACACAGGGTGTAGATAGCTGGCTTCAGGCCAAAGGTCGCCTAAAACTCCAGATGGTAGAAGAGAGGCATAGGAAAGGTGCTCCTCCCACCATAACCAGAAGGAGCAACCCGGCCAATACCTTGATTTTGTACTTACAGACCCCTAGACCTGTAGGATAATTAATTTTGGTTGTATAAGCCACCTGTTGCTTTTGGCTATAGTTTCTCCAAAAAGTAATCCCTAAGGTATATGTGTCACAGTGGTCCACTTTACGCTTTGAAGATAGCCCTTGCTGCTCTGCCACAGCAAATATTTTTAAAATAGACATGTTTCTTTCTCTTCTTTTCCCCCTGCTCCCCCCTAATCTCTCCCCATCCCTAATCTCGGGGAAACAGGATTATCTTTCTTACCCATTTTAGGCAGATTTATCTGTTCTTGAGCACAGACCCACCATAGGAAAGAAGTAATCCAGATTTGGGGGATGGTACCAGAAGATCTCAGAAATGACTGTCTCCCCAATTAACAAGTGAGTTACAACTGCAACAGAGAACCCACAGAATGCAGCCTTTGAATCACCTCCTTAAAAAGCCCCTGCTCCTGCTGATGGGCAGAATCACAGCCTCTGGGACAGGAATCCCCTGTGTTTCTCCTTGGCTAGCAAAACAATAAAACTTCTTTTTCTTTTACAAGAAATGGTGTTCTTGTTATTGAATTGGCATCAGGGACAAGGACCAAGCTTTTGGTAACCTATGGATTTGTCATTTTAGTTCTTAGTTATTGTCAGAAAACCAAACACAGTGACCAGAAATATCGTAAATTACATTCCTGTCGCACAGAGTGTTTTATAGGTTGATTTTTCTTTAAATAAAAAGAAAAATCCCCCAAGTTTATACATTTTATGCCTCTGATAACTATGGCATGTGTCTTCTGGAATCTGCATGTAAGGGTTAGGATAGTACTGATGAAGTTTTAGATAGATTTAAAGAAATGTTTATATACATTTTGCATGCAGAGAACTCCAAAAAAAAGATTCCTCCTCACCACAGACACTCAAAGTTTTCTATTTGACAAAAGTATCTTCCTTTGGGCTAGCCTCTAGGAATAGCTGTGGGAAAAAAAAAGGAGTGAATCTCTGCCAAGAAGCTTTTTCATAGCTTCCCGCAGTTCAGAGGCATTTGAGAGACATCTGTGCAATAAGGAAAAGAAAATTGAGGCATTGTCTGTAGTTTTTACTGATTTTTTAACTTTCACAGTTAACTTTGAATTTGTTAAAACAAACAACAGCAACAAAAACTCAGGCAACTTGTCTAGAGCCTGGATATTGGCGTTTCATCATCAAGTTTAAAGTTTTGCAAGTGCTCTTTTAATTAAAAAAAAAAAAGAAAAAAGGCTAACTCTCACTCTCTCACTTCCTGATGTATAATAGCTTTCTCGCCATCTTAGCTATCTTTAACAGATCACTGGAGAAAGATGTAATAATTTATTTGCATTTTTAAAAAGTGAGAAAAATTTTCTCAACCTAATTATTAATGTCCCAATATTGAGGTGAAAAATGATATATTTAGAGTTTTGTGGCAACATTAATTTTTAGGCAGAAACCTAGAAAAAACAGTACATCTGCAAGCAGATAAACATCACAGTTTAATAGGACCTTAGTAGTCCATTTTTCCACCCTAAATAAGTGTCCACTCTATAGCAGTCCTCTATAGCAACAATTCATTTCCCCATTGAATGTTCTGATGGGTAGGGAGCTCCTAAAACTGCTTGACCCATTTTATAGCAGCTTAAAAAAGTATGGAATCTATATATAATATTGGAATAATTTCATTATTTTATATAAGGCACATCATGAAGGTAGGAACTGTCACTGGATTTCATTGTTTTATTTTGGTCAAATGGCACCACTAGCCATTATAGGCACTCATATATTTGGGGGGATTAATGAAGGAAGCTAAAAAGAAATGATGGAGAATCTTATATTGGCATGTTCAGAATGCCCTGATAGCCATTTTCTGTTTGTGATAACACACACATACACATCAACTTTCATCATGCAAAGATTTTCTACCTTTATGTGAAGGATTTATGGGGGGAAAATGGACTTCAAAATGAAAAAGGCAATCATAGGTATAGAGTTGAAAAGGCATCATGACAAAAAGAAAAAAAATGAGGTAACAAATTTTTGAATTTATAGAACTTCTATAAGAATGGTCATTTGTTATGTCTCCTTCTAAAGCAATGGGACTTTAAAATAGAATTTATCTTGTTATTGACTATACTTCTCTTTTCCCAAGTATGTACATCATGTTATTGACAAAGAATTACAATAAGCTATCCCAGTAGCACAATTTGGCTATCAATTGCATTATTAAACAGGTATGGAGAAATAATGATGCAGAATACTAGTATGAAAAATTTAAAACCAAATCCCATGGTTCTTGCTTAATTAGATTCAAATCCATTGATTGGCTATAATGATTAGCTAAAGTAATATTAATATGTACATATCCAAAAGCTTTCATAGTAAACACAATTAAAATTAAAATTGAATTCTATGACCATTTTAAATAGTACATAAGGTAGAGTATTAAGAAAACAATCATTTAAATATTTAAACTGTCTTATACATGTTAGTCTACTAAATATTTTAAGTAGTTTACTATCTAAATATTTTAAATTTTTAATTGATAAGCAATTTTAGAAAGTTTCATGTATAATCTAAATGTGTTAAGCCAAACCTCTCTTTATAAAAATATAGACATAAAAATTACCCATTCTATGATCACAGACTTCAAATATACGAATGTATATATAGCATATTTATATATATATGTATATGATAAAGTATAATGAAGCTTCTCTCTGCTCCAAGTACTCAGTGTCCTTCTATACATGAAGCTAGATAATCACTTTCTTTTGTATCATTTCTAAAATTTCACTATATACTCAGATACATAGTGTGTGTGTGTGTGTGTGTATGTGTGTGTGCGCGCGCGTGTGTATGCATATAGGTAGATAAATTTTATAAAAAGATTTAAGTTGATATTTTGCTTTTTACACAATGTTGATTGCTTCACTTAAAAGTTTCAGTATTTTTTCCTATTAGAACTGAGGTCTACCTCATTCTCAGCAGAAATGATATTAGCTCATTAGTTCTCTAAAAAGGAAATTTGAAATATCTGTTGCAATGCATATTCTTGCACAGGCAACTTCTTATTCTTGTGTAAAAGTGTATGAAAAGTGAGACTCATGAGTCTTGGATCCACATGTGGGCTTTGTTGTCTACCTCCCAGAAGTTCCCTATGTGGTGTGGACCTTCCTACACGCTGCAGGTCCTTCTGCATTTTGCCTGCTAGGCAGACTTGACCTTGCCCCTTGGATACCTCTAACTGGGAGACCCTCTACCATGTACACAAAATCTGCACAATTTATAAGAATAAGAGGACTTACAACATAGAGGCAAAAAAATATCCATTAAGTACTTATTTTTAATCTAGTCCGACTATGTCTGTTCCAAAATGTAGGTTTATTTTTCTCTTAACAATTAATTATTATACCATAAGACATAGAAATGAAATGTTAGTGAAAATCACTTAAGTATTTTTCTATCTTTAATAATATTATTTTATTCATAGAAAAAAAGCAAGGGCTGGGGCTCTGGCTCAGTGGTAGTGCACTTGTTCGGCATGTGTGAGGCACTGGGTTGGATTCTCAGCACCACATATAAATAAATAAAGGTCTATGAACAATTAAAAAGTTTTAAAAAAGCAACACTAGAATTATTTTTTACTTCCTGAAAAGTACACTTAATGTTGGTTATTTAATATTTGTAGTTAAAATATTTTCACGTGTACTTTTTGTCCTCACTATTTTATATCCTTTCCTTTCAAGTCTCTCATCTCTTGGACAGCTTTCCTTATTATATTTCACATTTTCATTTTTTATTTTCTCTTAGGAAGTAAGAACAGCCACGAACAAAATGATATTTTTGATTCTGCATCCTTCAAATATTTAGTGCATGCTATAGTTACAGTAGAGAGCAAACTCTATAAGTAGTTTCTTTATTTCCTTAGCAGCTCTGATCATGTTTACTTTTCTGAAAAAAAAAATAGTACATTATTTGTTCTCAAGAATTTTGCAATGGATATAGCCTTATCATTAATCAACTCTGAGGAGAAATGTGATGGAGTTAAAAATCCCAGTGGAAAATGCCAACAGTTTTAGGGGTTGGCTCCTGAAGACTGGGGACATGAGAGATCACAACTTTTACATGTTTGAGCACTTTATTTACAAATCCACAGTACTTGAGTTCTAGTTTTTAGCCACCACCCAATTTACATCTCTCAAGAAGAAAAACAAGTTGCACATGAGAGGTATGTAGAAACCCTCCTTCACACCATGAGGGTCATCCTGCTTGGTCTCCCTCTCATGTCTCCGAGCAGGGCATGTCTTAGAAGCGTGACATTTGTGTACAGTAAGTAGTATTTTTCTCACTTAAACTCAGAAACAATTGGAGCAGAAATTAGAGAAAGCAACTCTTCTCCCTTTTACTCTCACAAGAAGTTGCAATAAGAGCACAGATTAAAGTTAGATAAAGCTCAAATGAGAGCCAAATAATACGGCTGTTAAACATGTGACCTTACCCAAGTTCCTTGCTGTTTCTGAGCTTTTCTTGTGTGGTAATGCCATGGAGATGATGCTACATGGCTTAAATAATTCTTTTGAGCATTCAATGATGTAATATGACTAAATGGCTCAGAAATTTCAGTGAATTCTAGTACTTTATTCAAGGAGAACTTGGGGGCCATTTCATGAAGTACTCTCCATCTGTAGTAGTAAAATAAAGACACTCAATGTCAATGTTGATCTAAAATTACTGAATAACTACACTCCATGGGATCTGTCTGCATCAGATTCTCAGCAAAGTTAAATTGGGTTATTTGAGATTACCAAGATTTTGTGTGCCTCAGTTCCCTTTGAGTCAGTAGAAATCACAGAACCCAGCATTTAATTATCCTAACTGCTGTGATTTATTATAGCAAAGGGATACCAAATAAATTCAGCAAGGGAAAAGCTGCATAGGATAAAGACCAGAGAAAACTAGGTGCAGGATTCTAAGAATCTTCTCCTGCCGTCAGAATCTTCTCCTTCAAAGAGACACTTAATAATTCCTCCAGTAGTGACGTATGACAAAATAATTGAATTGTCTGTCAGGAGATACTGATGGGGACCAAAAGTCCAGGGTTTTTATCATGGATCACTGAGCATCTTCTGTCTAGCACATGCTAAATTTTCAGACTTTCAAAAGGAAAGCAGATACACAGTATATACAGTTTAGTTTGTCCACTTGAGGCACAGTAGACTCCTCTCACCCTTTCATATCAGTATGGGGAAGTGTTTACCCTTACCTTTCTGAATGGCAGCTGAATGCTATCTTTGCAAGAATAACAGTTCCATGTGAACTTGTTTCTGCACAATGTTGTTTGTGAAAGAAACCATCTAGTGTGAGCCAACATTAATAGACAGCACCATTTAAAGAATAACTCTACCTAAGCTGCCATTGCAATATTATCTATAAACAACTGCTGCAAATATTCCAGAGTCATTGAAAAGAGGTGCACAAGCCAATATATTTATAATTTACATATTAATATTAATCAGTAGCAGAAAATCCAACCCAGCCAGGGAAATGTGATATATTGATCAAGTATTACATCCATAAGAACAACACTGGAACAAAATTCAAAAAAAAAAAAAAACTGACATAACAAATTCAAAAGCATCTCCTTTCCAAAAAATATGTGGGTTGTTTTTTTTTTTAAATAAGATTTATGTCTTTCATATTATTTTTATTTGTCTAGTTGAGCTTTGGATATTAGAACGTCCTCAGACTTTCTTATTCCTTTTGGCTACTACTTCTTTTGATAATCTACTATTATGCTATTTTGATGATTAAGAAACATGTTTTTAATATAAGAAATGTCTGTATTACTTTCCCATTATTAATCACCAGCAGAAAATCAAAATCCTTGCAGAAAAGTGGAAAATGCCTAAAGTTCGTTTTTCTTTTCTTCTCACAAAAACTTTCTTCCAATAAAAATAAAGAATTGGCTAGCAGGCATTTTTCTGAGCAAATAGCATGGATAGAGATGATAAAAGTGAAACATCTTTGAGGCTGTGGTCCTTTATTCTCCATCTGTATCTTTTTGGACATAAACGATTACATTTGCAAAGGCAGACATTTGTGGTGAGGGCCACCCTGCTTTCCAAGGCTGGTGAGGAACTTTGTCCCTGAAGGTGTTCTTGTCCCTGTAGACCTCTTCCAAGCCTGAGAGAATGCCACAGCCACCACAAGATATTGCTGAGGGTGTAATACGTGCCCAGCTCTGCTAAAGAATTTGTCACATGGAATGTTATTGAACCCTGTAAACAAACCTTCTGAGGAAGGATTGCAATGTGATGATCATTATCTTCCACTTCTTAAGGATAAAGATGCACCTAGTACAGAAGCTGGGCAGACAACCTCACACTGGCACCCAGAATGTGCCACCACTTCAGCCTGATTTCTGCCCTGGTGTGGTGTGCATGCTTCTGTGTGCAGGCAGGTCTGTGTGTAGGTGTGTTTATGTTCATAGGTTTCTTTATACAGAAGCACATATGCTAAAGCATCTTTTAAATTATTTTATATGATGGGACCATATATCAGTGAAATTGATTTAAAGAAAAAAATGTATTTCAATAACTTATATCCATACTGCTCTAAAAAAGCCAAACTTACAGAAGTAGAGAATAAAATGTTCCTTGCCAATGGATGAGGATCAGAAAACTGCTTATCAAAAGGCACAAAAATTCAGTTAGGAGCAGTCAGTTCCAAAGATCTACTGTACATCATGGTGACTACACTTAACTGTATATCATATGATTATTCAAATGCATGTCATATATTTTAAAAGTGATAAGAGACTGACTTTTACGTGTTTTCATCACAAGAATGATATATATGAAAAGAAATGCATACTTTAAATAGCATGAATTAGTCATTCTACAATGTAATGCCAATATTAAATCATCATGCTGTACACCATAAAGATACGTGATTTTTACTTATCAATGACATTAACCTGATTATATTACAAAAACTGATCTAAAAGTTTCTTATTTCACTCCTAAAATACAAATAAAACAAAACTAACATTCTAGATAAGTGCTTCCAAGTATGAAACGTATGAAATATCTGAAAAGTTAACACAGTTTTTCAGAAAAAATAAAAAGCAAACTTACCCTTAATGATAATTCAAAAGTTTACACATTGCTGAGCATGGTAGAGCACACTTGTCGTCCCAGCAACTGGGGAGGCCGAGGCAGGAGAATTGCAAGTACAAGGCCAGCCTAAGAACCTTAGGAAGATACTGTCTCAAAATTAAAATAAATAAATAAATAAATAAAAAGAGTCAGGGATAAGGCTAAGTGGCTAAGTGCCCCTGGGTTCCATTCCAAGTACCAAAAAGAAGGAAAAAGATAAAGTTCACACATACCAGTCTTTAAATATGTACTTTGTCAGTTTCACCTCTAAGGAATATTTATTTTTTTATATTTAAAAATAAGCAGTATCATATTCTTTAGTAAAATTGGCTAGATTCTGTGGCATCCAGATCAGAGGCAGTTTTGGAAAATGGCTATCACATTTTCAAAGAGCCACAGTTGGTGCTTGCTGAATCTGAATACCAAAAAATGGCAAGAATTATTGATGATTTTTTTACCTTGCTAAGGACTTTTTTTCCCCCTTCAGTTAGAGATTTTGACCATAAAATATAAAACCAACCTTGTAAAACCCATTTTCTCATTATTTTATAGTCTAGCCTTACCTTAGCACATGAATAAAGGTCAACAAATGGAGAAAACCTAATAACAATGCACAGATGCAAATGATCACAGAAGCTTTGTCTGTATTATACAAAAAAATCTATAATTTCGCTCATAATGCATTTTATGGGGCTAGACTATCTTTATCATTTATTCTTTTTAGTTACACATGATAGTAGACCATTTTTGACATATATACATGGACTATAACTTGTTCTAATTAAGATCTCATTACTGTGGTTGTACATAATGTGGACTGTCACTGGTCATGTATTCATATATGAACATAGAAAAAATTTTACACATTCGTTCTACTGTCTTTCCTATTTCTATCCCATTCTCTTCCCTTCATGCCCCTTTGTCTAATCTATTAAATTTCTATTGCCCCCTGCCATTGTGTGTTAATATTCACATGTCAGAGAAAAGATTAGATCCTAGATTTTGGGGAATTGGCTTATTTGACTTAGCCTGATAGTGTCCAGATTCATCCATTTACTGGAAAATATTTTGCAGTCCCACCAGCAATGTATGAGTGTTCCCTTTTCCCCACATCCTTATCGGTATTTATTTTTACTTCCACTCTTGATAATTGCCATCCTGAATGGAGTGATATTTAATCTCTTGCAGTTTTAACTTGCATTACTCTAATTGCTAGAGATGTTGAACATTTTTTCATGTATTTATTGAGTTCATATTTCTTCTTTTGAGAAGTATCTGTTTATTTTCTTTGCCCATTTATTGATTGGGTTACTTGGTTTTTCAGTGTAAAGCTTTTAAAATTCTTTGCATATTCTTAAAATTAATGCCTTTTCTGAGGTGCAGATGGCAAAGATTTTTTTCGCAATCTGTGGGCTCTCTCTTTATGCTCTTGATTGTTTCCTTTGCTGTGAAGAAGCTTCTAAGTTTGATACTATCACATTTTTTGTTTTTAGTTCCTGTGCTTTAGGATACTTGTTGAGGAAGTATGTGCCTAAACCAACATGTTGGAGTCTGGGGCTTACATTTTCTTCTACTAGGTGCAAGGTTTCAATTGAAATACCTAGATCTCTTATCAACTTTGATTTGAAATTTGTGCAGGGTGAGAGAAAGGGATTAACTCTCATTCAACTGCACACAGATTTCCAGTTTTCCTAGCACCACTTGTTGAAGAGGCTATTATTTCTCCAGAATATATTTTTAGCACCTTTTTCTAGTATTTGAAAACTGAATTTGTGTGTGTTTGTCTCTGTGTATTCTATTTTATTTCATTGGCTTCATGCCAGTTTTGGTACCAATACCATGCTGTTTTTGTATTGTAGCTCTGTAGTATAATTTAAAGTCTGATATCATGATGCATCATGCTTCACTTTTCTCACTAAGGATTGCTATGTCTCATCTGGGTCTCTTGTTTTTCCAAATGAATTTCATGACTGTTTTTTCGATTTCTATGAAAAAACATCATTGGAATTTTTAGAGGAATTGCATTAAGTCTGCATAGCACTTTTAGTAGTATGGCCATTTTAGCAATACTAATTCTGCCTATCCAAGAGTGTGACAGATCTTTCCATCTTCTAAGGTATTCTTTGATTTCTTTCTTTAGTGTTCTGTAGTTTTCATTGCAGAGGTCTTTCACCTCTTATACTAGCTTGATTCCCAAATATTTTATTTTTTGAGGCTATGGCAAAGCCAGTTTTCCTAACTTCTCTTTTAGCTGATTTGTTATTGGTGAATAGAAATTCAAGTGATTTGTGGATGTTAATTTTATATCCTCCTACCTTGATGGATTTGTTTATGAGTTGCAGAAGTTTTCTAGTGGAAGTTTTTGAGTCTTTTAAATATAGGATCAAGTCATTTGCAAACAGGAATAGTTTCTCTTCTTTTTCTATTTGCATCCTTTTAATGTCTTTTGCCTAATTGCTCTGGCTAGATATACAAGGACTATGTTGAATAGAAGTGGTAAAAGAGAGCACTCCTTTCTCATTCCAGTTTTTAGAGGGAATGCTTTCAGTTTTCAGAACTTTGCATAAATTAGGATTTTGAGGACTGGGGCAACATCATTCTAAATGGTTTAAAGTACATAGCTTTTAGGAATCCAAGATGGTGGGCCAGAGGGAGGCAGCATTCTGTGTTGCTCCATGACCCGGATCTCACATAGTGGGAATACTGCATCTGAATACTGTTAGAGGACCCCTATACAGCTGTTCTCGCTCAGAATCACCTGCACTGTGCCCTGGCACAGGGCTTCTGGCCTCAGCATTCCATCAGAACTCCTGTCCCAACAGGACTCCTGTTCCAGCAGGATCCCCTGGCTCCTGACACCCAACTCCCCAAGTTCTAGCAAACACAGGGCTTGCAAGAGCCTTAGCAGGATCACCTATCAACACCACTGCAGAACTCCCAGAATATGCTCTGCTCCCTCCTAGGCAACTCAGCTGCTGCCTACCCCAGCACAACATCATCACCCAGCTCCCCCCACCCCACCCAACACCCCTGTGCTGGAAGCGACCTGCCTCCATCTTGGCTCACCTTTCTTGCCATATTTGATGGGGGCAACTCCCAGAAGGGATCTCCATCTGGCCAGGTACCAGGTTTCCATCTCCCCTCTTTCCCCAGTGGAAGTAACCCAGCACACTGTCTGTCCAACACAAAACAGCTCTCAGTGGATGGGTGCACTGTGCAACAAGGGTGCCACCCATGGGGGCCCCAGGAGGAGAGGCCCCTCAATTGGGAACTGCTAAGGGAGAGGGAGAAGGTGCAAAAGTTTGGAGACTAACAGAGAGACCAGGAACTGGAAAATCCTCAGGCAAGATAGGGAGATAGGACCGGGCGATCAAGTCATAGGAGAGGACCCCAAAAAGAGACCCTTGAGGTGCAGTCTCCCTGCAGGGACTGGCAGGTGCCACTCCTTACTTCCAGGCACCCTGCACCAGGACCAGCCTTCCTACCCTGGTTACCTCCACCATCCTGAGGGCAGAGACACCGGCTTACAACAGACAACCCCACCTATTGGATGAGAAGCAACAACCCTAGTTTCTTCCTTCAAGTTATTTTTTTTTTCCTCTTTTTTGTTCTTCCCTTCAATCCTCCTGCCCTTATATCCCCAACATATGTGAAATCAAGAACTTTGCATAAATTAGGATTTTGAGGACTGGGGCATCTGAATAATATAATACAGAGGTGTTGTATATGACCTTTTTTTTCCCTCCAATATTTACTATTTTGACATCCTTTATTTTTCTAAATACATATGTGTGTCTGTTTTGTGTACTTTATTGACTTCCCACATACTTGTCTACCCAAAACTACTTCTTGTCTATTCTCTTGCTGCTAACCCTCTTCATAAGACTTCTCTTTCTCACTTCCTAAGGTATATCATCTCTATGTCCTCACATCCTACCTCCTCAGCACATCATCCTATGACTCACCCCCAGTTTATTGTCCATCGTCAGAAAGTGTAAACCTTTTTACGAAACGACTGATTATATTTTAGATAATAATCAAATCCAACATTTCTGTACATTGTGACCAAACTGTAAACATCTTAATAGCAGCAGATTGTTCATAGGTGGTGTCTTGTTGATATTGGGATCTGTTAACATTGTCCTTCCCCACAAAGGAGAGGTTTTGGAACCCTACAGAAGCACTACAAAACTATAGGGTAAAATAATAGCATCCCCGGACGCACAGAGCTAGAAGGAAAGACACATTAGCAACATGAAAGACAGGGGAAGAAAGTGCCCAAAACAAATCAGGATACCACATTATTAGAATCCATTGCCATCACAGCAGAAGAAAGGACAGAGAAGGCGTTCAGGATGTACGTGATTTAAATGTTCTGTGAACTGAAGGAAGATATAAGAGACCAAATACAGGCAAAAAAAAAAAAAAAAAAGATCATTTCGGGGGCTGGGGATGTGGCTCGCCTGGCATGCGAGGGGCACTGGGTTAAATCCTCAGCACCACATAAAAAAATAAAATAAAGATGTTGTGTCCAGCGAATATGTATATATTTTTTAAAAAAGATCATTTCGTCAAGGAGCTACATAAACAAACACAGGATGCAAAAGATCATCTCAACAGGGAGATAGAGTTTCTAAAAAAAAAAATCAAACATAAAGTACATAGCTTTTATGATGTTGAGTATGTTCCCACTATCCCTAGTTTTTTCTCATGTTTTGAACATAACTCTCTGCTCTATCTTGTCAAATGCATTTTAACAGATACTATGTGCTTCTTGTCTTTAAGTCTACCTATGTGCTGAATCACATTTATTTATTTATGTACATTGAAAAAACTTTGCATCCCTAGGATGAACCCCACTTGATCTGCTGCAGTATCTTTTTAATAAGTTTTTGTATGTGTTTTTCCAGTATTTTTTAAAGAATTTTTGCATCTATATTCACCAGGGATATTGGTCTGTAGTTTTCTTTCTTTAATCTGTCTTTGTCTGGTTTGGGTATCAGGCTCTTACTAGCTTCATAAATTGAGTTTGGAAGGGTTTCCTCCTTTTCTCTCTCATGGAATAATTTGATGAGCATTCATATTAGTTCTTCTTTAAAGGTCTTGTAGAATTTGTTTGGGTATCAACACGGTCTTGGGCTTTTCTCTGTTGGTAGGCTTTTGATGACCTCTTCAATTTAGTTACCTGAAAATTATCTGCTTAAATTTTATATCCCCATGGTTTAATTTGTTTAGGTGATATGTCTCTAAAACTTGTTGATGTCTTAAAGATTTTCTAATTTATTAGAGTATAAATTTTCAAAATTGTTTTTGATTATCCTCTGTATTTCAATAGTGTCTGTGGTGATATTTCCTTTTTATCAAAATTTTTAATAATTTGAGTTTTTTTCCCTGTTTTTCTTTGTCAGTTTGGCTAAGGGTTTACCAATTTTACTTATTTTTCAAAGAACAAACTTTTATTTTGTTGATTTTTTTTGTATTGCTTTATTTTTCAACTTCATTGATTTTAGCTTTTATTTTAATTGTTTCCTCTCTTCTACTGCTTTCAATGTTGTTTTGTTCTTGTATTTTTAGGGCCTTATATGAATATTCCTCTTAGAACTGTCTTCATACTCTCCCAGGGATTTTATTATATTGTATAACTAATCTCTTTTACCTCTTAGTATTTTTTTTAACCCTGATTTCTTCTGCTATCCACCCATCATTCAATAACATATTATTTATCCAGGTGTTAGACTAGCTGACTAGCTTCAAAGTTGCTTTGTTCAGAGTTGCTTTGTGGCCTAAGATATGATCTATTATAGAAAATGATCACATACTGCTGAGAAGAAAGTGAATTCAGTGATTGATGGATGAAATAGTCTATATATGTCTGTTAAGTCTGAATTGTCAATTGTATTTTTTTAGTCCTATAGCTTCTTTATTTAGTTTCTGTTTGGAGGATCTATCCACTGATGAGAGAGGGGTGTTAAATTCACCCAGTATTATTGTGTTGTATTCTATTTGATTCTTGATGTCAAGAAGGGTTTGTTGATGTACATAGACGCTCCACTGTTTGGATCATAAATGTTAACAATTTTTATCTCTTATTGTTGTATAATTCTCTTAAGCAGTATGAAATGACCTTCTTTGTCTCTTCTAATTAACTTTAACTTTACATACACTTTATCTGATACAATGATAGAAACTTCTGCTTGTTTACAAGCATGTGAATAATATGTTCTTTTCCATTCTTTTATCTTCAATTTGTGGATTTTTTTTTTCCCTGAGATGAGTCTCTTAGAGATAGAATATTACTGGGTCTTGTTACTTAATCCAATCTGTTAGTCTATGTCTTTTGATTTATGAGTTTAGGCCATCTACTTTCATTGTTATTATTGAGATATGAATTTTATTCCCTGCCATTTTGATTTATTTCTAGTTTTTAATTTGTATTAGTTTCTCCTCTGATTCATTGTTCTTCTAATGTTGTCTCCCTCTACTGGTTTTCAGTTTTATATTTTTTCTTCATGAAATATTTTATTGAGTATGTTTTGTGGAGAAGACTTTCTAGTTGTGAATTTTTAAACTTTTATTTATCATGGAAAGTTTTTATTTCATCTTCAAATCTGAAGCTTAACATTGCTGGGGACAGAATTAGAATTCTTGACTGGCATCTGTATTTTTCAGGTATCTATTGGTATATATTTTCCCAAGACTTCCTGGCTTTGAGGGTCAGGGTTGAGACATCAGCTGAGATCTGAGCTGGTTTACCTCTAAATGTGACAGGTAATTTTTCTGTAGAGATCTTTAAAATTCTATCCTTATTCTGGATGTTATGCAGTTTTTAAATAATGTGCCTTGGTGTGGGTCTGTTGTAGTTTTCTATGTTTAGAATTCTGTAAGCTTCCTGTATTTGATTTTCCATTTCATTCTTAAGGTTTGGGAAATGTTCTGAATATTATTTCATTGAAAAGATTGTGCATTTCTTTAGTTTGTATTTCCCAGCCTCCTTTTGTCCTCATAAATCTTAAATTTAGTCTTTTCATGTTATCCCATATTTCATGGAGATTCTGTTCATGGGCTCTTCATATCTTTTCTTCATGATGAAATTTATTTTCAAGATTATATATCTTCCAAGTGGTCTAGTCTGCTAGTCAGACTTTCCATTGAATTTTTAATTTGGTTTATAGATTCCTTCATTTTAAGGATTTCCATTTAGTTCTTTTTCCGAACCTCTTAACTCTTTATTGAAGAGTTAACTCTTTTGTTTTCTGTATTGTCCCTATGATTTCAATCCTTATATTGTCTTTTACCTCACAGATTACTATGAACTTTCTATATTCCTTCTCTGACATTTCCTCCACTGTGGTATCAATGGGTTCTCGTACTTTATTTTATTTGGGATATTTTGTCCCCTTCCTTTTTCATAATGTTTGTGTGTCTACCCACTTACAGTATGAATCTGAAGCAGCAGAGCTTGTATCCTATAAACTTACGTTATCCCTGAAGGTTTCTCATACTTCACAAATTAGGGGGAGACAAATAACAACAATCAATGCAAATAATATGGAGTATTAAAATAAAAACTTAGTTCCCATTATGACATCTACAGTATTAATTTGCACTATGAACAGAAATGCTTCAGTAAACAATTGCCAAGAGTTAAAAATAATAAGATTGCAAAAACTTTTGCTCTTTCAAAAGATGAACAGGAGAATGCAGAAGGGATGTAGGATGTGGTGATTTTGAGGGAGAAAGAGAGGAAGTAAAAGTAAAAAGTTAAAGAACAATTGAAAAAAAACAGTAAAATTTGGCTGGTAGCAAAAGAAAAAGGAAAGAGAATCATGAGAAATAGGCAAGTGAAAAACAATACAGAACAAACCAATATATATACAAATCAAAATACCTAGTGCTTAAAAGACAGGGTCATGAGAAATAACTTCTTTTCAAAAATACTAAAAATGAGAAAAGTTACACAAATATATATATATATTTTTTTTTCACTTTTTATAAAAAGAGGGGTTTACTGGAATTTAATATCAGACTCTCAGAACAGCTTAGGGTCTCAGAAACTTTGATAGAATAAAATAAAAACAGAAAAATAAAACCCTCACCAGCACCAGTGCCACAGGTGACATATATATACCACAGGTGATATATATATGCTAATATATATATATATATATATATATCTTTTATATTATATGCTAAAAGATACAATCAAAAATAAAGTTAAATAGTTAAAAACAAAATTACACAATAAGGCTCTTGATGAAAAAATAGTTGTGGTGGTCAAAATTATCAGTGATAATATAGGTTGGTTGTCTGTTCCCAAGTGTCATTTCCAATTTTTTTCTTGAAGTGTATTTCACAGTAGAGTAGTAGCTGCAGGCTGTCAAGACCTTCCTCTTTTGTGTTGCTTTTCAAGTTGCTGGTTACAGTTCAAAATGCTTGGATTTGGGCAGTCTGAAGTGGGGGGCAGGAGGTGGTGCTGGAAAGTGTTGTCCGCTTCACTCTCAGGGTGGGGTTGCTGTAGAGTTCTGGGGGGAGTTCCCAGCAGTGGAGGTCCTGGGGGTGGGGCCATTGTTCTGAGGATTTTAAATCTGCACACCTTCAGAGCCAGAAGCTTCAGAGTGATGCTGGGAGTCTGCACCTCTAGGATCTGCTCTGGGTCCCATTCTTACTGCAGGGAGCCAATCCTTACTGATCTCAGTCACCTGTGAATCCTATCTTTCCTGGCCTGCTGGGCTCTCTCCCAAAGTGCACACTCACTTCCACCCCAAGTTGGTCCTGTGAACTGCCAGACTCAAAGGGTGAGAGGAATCCAGGGTCTCCCAGGTCTGAGTGTCTTGTATTCCCTTGGGTAAAATGCTCTCTGCATCTAAAGTTCTCTCTCTCTCTCTCTCTTTTTCCCCCAAGGCATACACTCTGAGTTGCCTGATCACCCTCTATTTGGTCTGGATTCTGGGCCCTGATTGTATTACAAAGGTCTGGGCACCAGGGTTTTGTTCTACACCCATAGGTCTCCATTGTGCAGCTTGGGTGGGGTTGCCGTCTGCCTTGTCTCTCCATGGACACCAGGAGAAGGCAGCATCCTTTCCACCTGAGAATATAGTGTAGCTTACCCACAGGGTCATTTCAGCAATATCTTTGACTTTTGGTGTCTCCATATCAAGATATGCTGTGACACCATAGGAAATGTGTTTTTTCTCGGCCCCTCTCTGATTTGCCTGTGGCACTGGTGCTGGTGAGGGTTTTGTTTTCTGTTTTTATTTTATTCTATCCAAGCTTCTAAGACCCTAAAGCTGTTCTGAGAGTCTGGTATTAAATCCCAGTAAATCCCTCTTTTTTTTAAAAAAAAGTAAACCAACTTCACTGAGAAATTGTTTATCCCATTTCCTGGTGTCACACCAAGGAGCTGCTTGGAGAGCAACCTCTTCTACCCCACCATCTTTCTACGTTTCTGAAACTGGTCTGTCTTGAGAACAGTAAAGTATTTTGTAAGGTAAAACCAGTTTTTAAATTTATACCACTCATAATATAATATGCCTTTTATCCGATGATTTTATATCAAAACTTTCATAGAAGTAGCCATGAAATAGTCTAACCAACACTTAAGCAAATGTAGATCTTCTATTCATTGTCAGAAAGCTGTGGCTGATATCCACTGATGCATTATTTTCCTGCCACAGTCTGGCTGGGCACTAAATAACCCAGCCACCAAAAAGCCTTCTAGATTCAAACAGCAACTCTTTATTCCCGAACTCTCTCGGGCACTCTACCCTCACTACCTGGGAATACACTCCCTCCACTGGGCTCTGCGTACCAATTCTCTCAAAACCCCAGAGAACTCAATGGGAACTCCAAAGAGCAGGCACCTGAGGCAGCAGGATACGCCCTAATCCTGGAGCCGCCCTATTCCCAGCATTTACCCGGGTCTCAGAACAACTAACCAGCATAGTCTCCATGCACCTCAGTGCTTATGACTCTAAAATATTTTTGTGCCTAATACAGTTAAAATTTAATTGACTATTTTAATAGAAAAATAGTGGTTGCCAATCACTTCAACAGTTATTTTTTAATCAAAGAACTGCATATTTTTAAATTTTCTAAATATCATGTGCTAGTAGAAACTAAAGATTAATTTGGCTTGTTGTTAATAATGAAAACATTTAGAACATCATCTGATCAAGAACCTGAGATAATAAAATTCAATCAACATCAATCCATTCCAAAAAAAAAAAGAAAATTAATAGATTAGTTAATTTTTTTTCATCTTTAATATGGGAAATAATAAATATTCTGTTAGGGTCTTTTGAATATTAAACATGTTTCAAAACATGTTACTTCTATTTTTGGAGACTCTTCAGAACAATTGTAAGTTTTTCTTTTTTTATATTAGCAAAATAATATAAAGTATTAATTTCAGTTTTGGATGCAACATTTGAAGAGAAAGTTCCTCATCTGGTACAAGGAAATGGGAAATATACACTGAAGTCAGGGGCCCAGTGCTTGTGCCACAGAAATGCCAAATCCAGGTAATATGTAGATTCCACTAAGATCTTCATTTTTACGAAATCAAAAGAATCACAAATATATTGATGATGCTCCTCTAGTAGCAATATGGGTAGAAATATCTTCCAATATGGCTAAAACTTCATCACACATCTTCTTAAGCATCTTCAGTACATAAAGTTCAATAACAATTCTGATTATTAAAGAATATTTCCACTGATCTTATTTAAGTATGTGGTCCCAAATCTTCCATTTGTTGATTTTGAGCTTTGCCCTTTGGAGTAACTGTGCTCAGAACTATGTTCTTTTGTAGATAAAATTAGTTTAGTTATTCCTCATCAGATATAATTTCTATGTTTTATAACTATAATGATTGCAACCAGCACTGGTAAAGTGGGAGCATTTGTTAGACATAATGCTATATGCTTGATGTGAAATTTTAAAACAGCACTGTGAGTTTGGCTGCATTACTATTCCACTTTCAACTTAGGAAACTGAGTTATCAAAAAGTTTAATGCTTAAACAAAAGTCACATAGCTAGTTAGTAAGTTATAGAAATGTTTGACAAAGTCTCATATGTGTCTATCTCTATGCTAATGTTTTTATTTTTTGCTGTATTAAATGCAGACATGGGATCATATTCTTATAACTCTAAATTCTTTAGAGTTATAAGAATAGAATTTAAATTTCCTAGGATTAGAAAAACATTTTTATGCTCATCCTTCTCTTTTCCTCACTCTTTGGGGTCCCGTGAGCAGGAGAAACAAATCTACAATCCCTAAAGGTGGCAAGAACAGACCTTTCTCATGGTGGTCCTCCTGAAGAGTCCTTAAGAGCAGGAATCCCCAAGCAATGGCTTTTTATAAAAAGGGATTACAAAAAAGAAATTATCATAAACAAAGTTACTTCTAATGTGTGTGTGTGTGTGTATAAAAAAGAAAACCATTTAATCGGATGGCATTTTCTGTAATTATTAAGCAAATAGACTTGCTTTTTATACTTTTTCAGAGAACATCTTGCTATGAATTATCTTGAGTCATGTTCACTATTTTTACATATTAAACAAGCGAAGGTGCACGGTGAAGTGGCACAAGCCTGTCATCCCAGCAGCTTGTGAGGCTGAGACAGGAGGATTGCACATTCAAAGCCACCCTCAGCAACAGGGAGACTCTAAGTAACTTAGTGAGACCTTGCCTCTAAATAAAATACAAAATAGGGCTGAGGATGTGGCTCAGTGGTTCAGTGCAAAAAAGGTGAAGGCATTGTTTTTCTTCCTTGTGGCAGCAAATTCAAGATAATAAATGACTCCATTCTGCATTTGTTGATCATTCCACACTCTATTTTTTCTAAATTGAAAATATTCACATTGTAAATGTACAAGCTATACAACCAGAAATTATGTTGGATGCTCTTCAGTGATTAAAAAAAAAAAGTCCATGTTTTTCAAATAATTTTGTGGTCTGTCCTGGTGGAAGGAACTTGGTGACATAGAAAATGAAGGTTCTACCCAACTTTGCCACTTGATCTCTTTCTTCATTTGGTAAAAAGATAACATGTGGTTTAGTGGCCACAAAGGGTCCATTTGGTCTTTAAGGTGCACCATTAGATAAATTTTGTTGTTTGTTTCTTCTTTCTAAAGTGTGAAGAGAAAGACAACAATGCTAGTTGAAACTCTTGATTACGTATATTATCCACTGTAGTTGACCATGTTGGTTCATAAGAACCTGAGCTCCGGGGTCTTGGGGCTGGAGCCTTGGTGTGGTGCAGGTGTATCTACTATGCTGCTATTCTTCCGCCACCTACGACCTTCTCTACAGAGACCAAAGCTAATGCAACCAAAAATCGGCTTGACCCTCAGACAATTTTGTTGGAAGCGGCTGACTTTTCTTTCTTTCTATACTAAGAAGTGGCTTGTTCTACCAAAACATCAGTCCTCTATAGTAATTGTTTTTGTTCTGATTGCAAAGCATTTGGCCAGCCCAGAACATAGGGTGATTAATGATCCCAATATCCATGTACTCCCTGCTAAATTGAATTTAGCATATTTGCTACAGGTGATCACTGGGGCCTTTGTATACACAGAAAGAAATCAAATTAATAATTAAAAACAGAACAGCTACCTGGAGGTCTCTTTTAACTTAATTTGTTTAGGGTCAAGTCCACGCGTTCTAACTGAAAGCTCATCCCAGTGATTCCAAGGAGGTGCTGAGGAGGTGCTTGGGCAATGGAGATCAGGCAAGCTGAAGACTAACCTCTTAGGTGCAATGAAAGCTGCAACTGGAATCAGGGATGGGGGTGTGGTTGAAGATATAGTTTGAAAAAAGCTTTATCTGTACCCTGTTCCTTAATAATAGGAACTCAAAAATATAATTTTCATTTAACTTTTTTTTTTCTTTTTCTTTTTCTTCTGGACAAAGAAATGTGGGCAAGTGAAAAGCAGTACAAAGAGCTGCTTCTCACATGGGTGGTCCCCCGCCCCCCGGGGCTGTGCGGTTGTCCCAGTACCAGGAAAAGCTCATGTGCCCCTGGTGGGAACAGCCAGGGTCCCCCTGCAGCGCAGTGAATGGATGAATGCTCCCAAAGGTGACCTTAGGAGTGGCTCGTCCTTACAGGTATGAGCCCAGAACTTAATCACAGCTTCTGTGTTTTAAAAACTCCTTTTATTCTCCAGAAAACCCCTTTGCATGTGTTCCCTGCGGTCAAAGTGAAGGTCTCTGCCACTGGGTCTTCTCTCCTCCAGAGGAGACAGGGCTTGGGCTGGTGTTTAGATGGCACCTTCAGAGACGGTTTAAAGGCAAAGACACATTTATTTTGGCCAAACAGACTCTGAATTTCACAAATGATACATGGGGATTAGTGGATGGTGTTCATTGTAGCATTTAATGGCTTTTTTTTTTTTTTATGACCAGATACCATTCCAATCTAAATCTGCAAGAGGATTCATGAGAGAATTACACTGTGAGGTTTCCTTTGGATTGGTTCTACCCAATAAAGTGACATAAAAGGGAGAGCCAAAGTAGTCAACGGAATTTCAAGGAGGCAATCTTATTAGTTTTCTTATTTATTAGTGTGACTCAAGTTTATTGTTGCCTCCTCAGAGTCTACATTATCATGAATGTCAGCACGCCCTCTGAATTCATGGGCTCCTTTTTACAGCAATCTGAACCTTTCAAGCATGAATTAAAATTATCTTTACCCTGTAGCTTATTTTAATTCCATAACTCCAAGTATATGTCAGTGGTGGAAGTTGGCTTATAAAATAGGGTTTGAATGCTGGGATATTCTTCAGGAAAGGTGTGAGAAAAAATGCTTGAATCAGATTCCACTTATGTTTATAAAAGAACAATATTGTTAACAAATACTACCACAATTATATGGTGACTGCTGAGCTATTTCAGCAATGGATTGAAGTGATACTAGGGAGGGCATAAATAGAAATCAAAACAGAATAATCGGTATGTTATTTTGCAGTAAATTAGCTATTTGATATATATTGTTTTATACTCAATTAATGTGAGGGGGGGAACTATTGGCAATTCAGAATGGATTTCATCAGAATTTACTGAATCCTAAATGTGTCAGGCCCTCAGGGCCACCATGCATAACTCTTCAATTATGCGTCTAAAAGGTGTCATTCACAGTAATCTGAACTTCCTTTTTCTGCCATGTAACTTAGGAGCCTGAAAGCTCTTTGTTTCATGAAAAAAAAAAATTAAACAACATATAAAATGAAGTTTCTCCTTTTGAGGAATTTCTAGTATGAGGGAGATCTTCATGGTCAGAGGGTTAATTAAGTTGCCTTCTCACTAGCTTGTGAAAAGATTACAGAAAATGTGGAATGAAGATAGCCTAACTTAAAATTTAGTGCTATTAGCATCATATTGTACTGACTTCTTTTAATATAAAACTTTGTACCAAGAATATAATGTTTTTCAGCAATGCCTCTAATAAGTTATCATTTTAATCCCCCCTTTCACCTCTGCAGGAAAATAAATGGCATGAGCTGGTACCAGCTATTTCTAGATCTTACTAAAGAATCCATGCTCCTAGTTTGAAGACTTCATTTTAGTTCTACCTCTTGTTACTTGGAGCTAAAATAATCACAGCCTTTGTGAGAGTAGTTTTTAAGAACAAATGATGTGGAGTATGTTAGACTTAACATCTCATTCCACCTCCATCAGCTACTTACTGGCTTTAAGATCTCTAGCACAACTTTTTAACCTCAGTTCCTTGTATGTAAAGGTGGATTGATAATACCTGCACTTCAGAGATGTTTTGGAATATGAATAAGATGGCATATTACCATAAGCACTTAGTGCTTCTGACTCAGTAAAATGTGTGTATGATGTGGATGTTAGTCACATCTTCATAAATATGCATCTCAAGGCATTTTATTCAATGCTTTTATTTGTAGATATGTTTTAGGACAATTACTTCCTTCCTTTATAACAAGATATAGGCATGGGATCATGTATTTTTTAAAAGTTAAGTGAGGAAATGGAGCAAGTTGCAATATAAACACATAAGCATTCTATTGCTTCATTCAATCTCAAAATACATGTACAACTAGTAAATAATACACGTGGTATTGTACCCAGACTGGTTCAATCTGAAATGCAAGCTTGTTTAATTTCACTGAATACATCATTTATTGAACCTATATACCTGTTATATAAATGAATTATTCACAGAAACTATGACAGTTGAGAAAATGTGTGGTATTTTGAATTTACAGTAGAAGACAATATTAATCTTATATAACTTGTGTCATATGTCTCTCTCAGAAATAGACTTTGGGACAGGATGAACCATAAGTCTAAATCAACATAATACTTTGAAGATTTTATGACACACATTTTATGTGTGTGTATATGTGTGTGCACACATGTGCATGCACATATGTGTGTGTGTGATGAGGAAGTGAGTAAAATTTCTGTAATCTCTTTTTACATATTGAGAGTTCGACATTTCTGGAGTTAGTTGAATAATCAAACAATGTGTATTAACTATGTTCTTATACTCTTGGTGATGTAGACATGTCTGTGCAGAGTTGGAGAGTGAATGAACTTAATTATTTTCAGTGGTAAATTGAGACTACATAGGTTTTGCTAGTGGTAATGAAAATGTGGATTCAGTCTTTCTCCCAATACATATGGAAAATACACATCTATTATGGGATATTTTTAGTTGGTGAGTTCTCCAAATTTAAGACAAAATAAAAATATTTTATTTTAAAAAGCAAAACAAATAGTCATCTCATCAGAATAAGTTAGAGATCAAAGAAAGTTATAGCAATTAAAATAATTCAGTATATTTATAATAACCCAAGAGGTTACATAAAGCAAAATGATAACTATTTAAAGAGAAGCTAAAACAACCAGTTTGGAGGTGATATAAAACAGAGATTACTCTTCTTCTGAAAAGAGAAACTTCTAAAACTGTGTGTGTGTGTGTGTGTGTGTGTGTGTGTATGAATGTAATCTTGAATTTGAAGGATGTACTATAAAAATAGTTTATAAAATTCCTAAACAATACTTTCTTAGAACATTTTAAAGTGCTGGTTGGCCAGGCACAGTGGTAATGCCAGTAATCCTAGCTTCTCTCTGGAGGCTGAGGCAGGAGGATGGCAAGTTCAAAGCCAGCATCTTAGCAAGACCCACAGAAACTTAATGAGACCCTGTCTCAAAACGAAAAATGAAAAGGGCTAGGAATGTAGCTCAGTGGTAAAATGCCCCTGGGATCATTCCTCAGCACCAATAAATAAGTAAATAAATATATAATTTGCTTGTTGTATGAATTCCATGAACATGTACCATACACTGTGTTGTTCAGTGATATTGAATACTGGAGAATATAAAACACAGAAAAGGCTAAACAGATTTCCTGATTGACAAGCAGTATCAAAGACAAGAATTCTTAACATTATCACTGTAGTAATTTTGGAAGGAAGAAAATCTCTTTTAAGTGTGGTTCTAAATACTGAAACTATTCCTATAAATATATAAGCAGAGTTCATCTGTGTGTAAGTAGGTTGTTTGCAGAATACTAACAGAATAAAATAATAAGTGTCATATCAAATAAAAATTATATTTTATGTTACCTAGCGTTTTAACTTAAGGGGGCATCCATTTCCCATTGTTCAATGATTTTATAATGAAATCTTACGGCTGAATTATAAACACATAGCTTAAATATTGTTCTTGTTAAACAAAAGCTGGTTTAAATCAGAATTTCCAAAATTGTATTTCACTGACACTTAATCTTATAAAATGCTCCGCTAAAAATAATTCTACACTAAAGTAAGTTTCTGAAATGTTCCAAGTAGTAAAGATAAGCATTAGTAAAGATACTAATGCTTACCAAACATTCTGTTTCTTTCATTGTATTTTCCAGTTTCCTTGGGCATGGACTGTGACCATTTTTAGCCAATAAAATGTAAGCAGAATTGAAATGGGTGTTAGGCTAGGAAGAGTTTCTTCAATCCCTCTTGTTTTTTTTTTTTTTTTTTTTTTTTTGTCCCTCTTTTGTTACCATGGTAACAGAGGAAGCTCCAGGATGCATACAGTGCAACACAAGATAGTGTGTTCATCAGCCAGGGGTCCTTGTGGGACAGAGCAGCAGAGCTATCTCATGATGAAGTTGTAGTGTGAAGGATGCATAAGCCTCCCTGTGTAAGACACTGGGCATTCATTCGGGGCTTTGTATCAAAGCAAAAGTAAGCCTGTATTGATCACACAATTGTACATAATGCATATTATATATAAAAGATCTTAGATGCCATACAGTAAAGGAATTCTTAACCTGGTCTCATATCTCAATGTTACTATAGAAACCTTTTACCCCCCCCCCAAGTATCTGTTGAGATCTCTTTGATCTGATATTTGCTGGAATTGGTTTGTGAACCCCTGATTTTCAAATGCATCTTCTCCTTATTTGTTTTAGGATTCTTTTAACTTTATGATCAGTCACTTAACAGATCTGGCTAAAGAAGTGAGCTCAGGCTCTTAATTTGTCCAAATATTGCCTTCAGAGTTTTATACTACATATTTTAATGAACTAAAAAGTTATATTTCCTTTAGCATGGTGCATTTAATCCTTTTATCATCCTTCACCCTCTCTTATAGTGAAGGTCATTCTCATTGAAATACTAGTAATGATTTTTTTTTATAGTTTTCCAAATCTCTGATTTAGTTGTTCTTTTCTGGAATTTTTCATGTTCTTCCTCATAATAGAGATACAAAAACATCTTTTTACAAGGATATAATCTGAAAGACTAAGTTAAAATTTTCTGTTGAGTTTCTCTAAAAATTCATTGTGAATATTTAGTGAACACAGGAAAATAGGAATCCATTTGGCCTCTTGGCTCTTTTTCTTGGGTAGAGATCTATGGACTACAGCCTATCATCCTGAAGTTTATTTATTTATTTACTTTGTGGTTCTGGGGATGGAACCAGGGCCATGCACAGGCAGGGAAAGCACCCAGCACTGGGCCACACTCCCACCCCTCCATAAAGCATATTTTAAAATTTTTCCAAAATCATTCCTATTCCTCAGCTCATCCCCATACCATAACAATGTTTTCCTCTAGTTTATTTATATTATCTTTACACTGCATTTTTCAAATAATAAAAGATGATTCATAAAGTTGTTATTCTATTATATTATTTGGGGATCCTTTATTAAAAAGAATAATCTGACACATCTTTGTTCCTAGGGGACCATTTTTGCCTAGAGAAATGGAATCTATCTTCTTTTTATATGTCCTGTGTTTAAGGCATTTCATTTTTTGAAAACTTTTTTTGTCAGTTTCATAGACATACACCAAGGTGATGCTACCTTTCCTCTGATGCACTAGTCAAGTGCTTAGCAGCACAGTATTTCATGTAGCATCTTGCAGCAGAGTGACTCTTGCCAGTCCTCTGGACACGTTGATTCCAGCTTTCCTAGGTGCTTTGAAGTTGTTGTTTTTTTTTTTTTAAAGCAATCTCTCCTGCTGATTACTGCAGCAATTCCATATTCACATCCTCAGTACTGTTGCTAACATGAGTATTTCAAGGTTTGTCATAAAAGTCCCTCCAGTTTTTGAATTGAGTTTTGTAAACATGCACCTTACTGATAAGAAGCTTGGGGAAGTTAAAGTAAATAAAGAAGACTATGCTTCATTTAAAGTATGGTCATTTAAAATTGATTGAATCTAACATTCAGTAAGGTGTATGATAAGTAACAAAACTTACCCATTAACTTTTCTCCTAAGAAATTCTCTATCTGTATTTTTCTCTCACTCAAATTCTATCTGACATTCAATTTAAAATCCAAAGAATGTAATGAAAGTCCTTAAGATAATGACTGTGAAATAGCAGCATAGCCTGACATTTAATGAAGTGGGTAGATATGTCTCTGACCTGTGAGAAGATGTGAAGATTAAAGTCATGCTGAATATACTGTCTGTGTGTGTAAATGTTTTATCAGACTCTCTGGGGAAAGTTATCTAGCTTTCTACCAAAATAACACCTGTATGTAAATATTCCACAGCATCACATTGTTTTATATTTTAATGATAATGAGTGAGCCAAAGCTATTTATACTATTTATTATTTTGCCCGACTTTATTAAAACCATAATCCCTAAGAATCTAATCTGTGGTAGTGCAAGTACATTCATACTTCTGATTCTGTTATATTTTTATTTCATATCCATATCTTGTCCAGTTAACTGAAAAATTCAGTGTTGGAATCGAGGGCAGAGATGCCAGTTAAGTGAGGTGTTATCTTCTTTGCCAAATACCTAAGGTGACAGTTGACTGCACATTTGGAATTTCTCATGATTTATTCTAGTTCCCATTGGATGTAAATCAAAAGATCACATTGACAACTTGTCCTACACTTCTAAAATAAGAGCCAAAATTTTAAGTGTGCTTCACTTATACAGTAAATAATTTGGAGAGAGCAGAGATAGTAGTAAGATATATTCACAAATGTATTAGGCCTTTATTTAAACCTTAGTATGAAAACTTCAGGTTGAAATTTTAGCTATGAATATACAATAGTTATGTAGTTGTCACAGTTAATAAAAACAACTATGCAAGAACTTTTATCCATAAGGCAACTTAATATCTTACTGTTCTTTTTTTTTTTTTTTTTGTACTGGGATTGAATTCAGGTGTGTTTTATCACTGAGCTACAGAGCTACAGCTCAGCCCTTTTTATTTTGATACAGGCTCTCACTAACTTGCTTAGAGCCAGGCTAAATTGCCAAGGCTGGCCTCAAAATTGCAATCCTCTTGCCTCAGCCTCTTGAGCCACTGAGATTAGAGGTATGCTCCACCGTGCCCAGCTGAACTTAACATCTTTCTAAAGCCCTATTCTTCTGGCTTAGCAAAATAAATGCTTTCCTTGGTGTTGTGAGTCAGTTCTGGGGGCCCCTGCCGTGCTAGATGCTGAGTATCCAGGATGTGGTCAAGTGCAGGTGTCCTCTGAAGAGTGCATCACTGTTTTGTCCTGGATTCCAGTGCCCCTAGACGGTCCTTCCTGTCCACCTGACTCCATCATATGGGCATGGAAATCATCCTCTGCTTTCCATCTCACGGGATGGGTCTGCAAGATGAACCCAGAGGTCTAACCTAGCAAGCATCTCTCTGGCTCCCTGGGGTCTATCGGGAAAGGACTTAGCTCATCAATCTCACATTCCTCTGTAATTTCTTTCCATGATACACAGACGCTTCCTGAGAAAGGTCCAGAGCATCTTTCTCTGCCCCTCTCTTAGCACCTCTGCCTTGTCTTCCCTTTCCCCACTCTATCGTCTACAACTGTGAGATCAGACATCTGATCACACGTGGATTATTATTATTATTTTGGCACTATTACCTCTTTCTCTGGAAGATGTTCAGAAAAAAAAAAAAGTAAATGGTAAGCTGGGCAAAGGTGAAACATGCCAAGATAGTCACCTTTTCTCACTTGAAACTTGATAATGCATCAGATGCTCCCAAAGCACGACAGGGACCTTCGTGCATCTGTGCATCCCTCACATCCCCTGCCTCATTACTCATCCTTCCGGAAGAATTTGTCCTCTCATTAGAGTACTTTCTCAGAGTAGTTTTCAAATACTTTGTGCATGTATGTCTGCGTATGGCAGAAGTTCTGAAGTCTGATATGCCTAAGAATATATTGGTTTTACCCACAGTTTTAAATGATAAAATAGCTATGTAGAAAATTATAGGTGGAAAGTTTTTCTCCCCTCTTCCACTTTGGAGGGGTTGTATTTATCTTCTTGCTTTCAGGGCATCAAATATACTTCTGATGCCTTTGGAATGCTTGTTTTAAAATTTAAAGTATGTGCACATAGGTTTTTAATTCTGTCATTAGGTGTGCTATTGGTGAGATGGGTATGAAGAGGTGGAAGGAACTGGGAGAAGGACTCAGAGGACATTTGAAGGTCTCTTTGGGAAATTGCTGCTTCTAAAACACAGTAAAAATGAACTGTATTCACAGGAATACGAAACTGATGTAGAAAGAAGGCTAATTGGTGACTTAAAGGCCCAGGTGAAACATGAGCTGCCGTGGGGAATCCCAGAAGTACCCTGGGTCTTTGGTTCTGCAGTGGACACCTTTCCTGTCCCTCAGCAATAGATGAGCCATCCCCAGGAGGGCCACTGCTCATAGAGAGTCAGGGTCCTCTCCAACATTCCACACTTGGATCACTCTGGCATCACGTGCTGTTTTCCAAGGACCCAGGCTTCATAATCCATAGATTTTATGTGTGCACCATAAGTGAGCCTGTGCCAGGGTCTGTCTGCTAACATCAACCCATGAACAAGGAATTTCCTCCCAATGTATGTTGGTCTATTTTCTAGAAAGGGTCAGATTGCACCCTGGGTCATTAAAGGTTTTTCCCTGGGGTTGGAACAGAGCAAAGGATGCACAAACTGACCCTCTCATGTGCCAAAGCGCAGTGAGGAGCTCACTTTTCAGGACTGCTGTTTACAGCTGTCATGGGTCAACAAAGGGTCACATAGCGCCTGCCTCAGTCCCTGCTGGATGTATGGTAAATTGGGACAAACAAACATGTAATCACAACCCAAATTCCTTTCCATGTCTACTCATCCTTGTTCATTCTTGTGGCACAATATCATTTTAATTATTAAAAAGAACCTTTTTTCCTAAAAGCCTAGATTAATCAATTTCATATGCAGTAAAATGGGACTCTTATTAGAGAGTATTTCCAGATTACTAGTAGAGTAAGTACTGCATGGAGAGATTTTTCTTTAATTTGTTCAAGGCAAAATGTTTCCCACTAGGGAACAAATAACTTAAGAGAGTGTGTGTGCACATGTACGTGCTTGTGTGTATTTATAGTTTCTTTTCTAGCTGTTGTTTGCATTATCTACTCAATTTTCCAAATTTATATGTTCACTTTGGCAGCATTTTCAAAATGTGTATTAAATAAATATGGGAACTAACAGAGCAAAGAGGAGGAGCGAGGAAGAGTGGTAAGTGGATAGTAAACCTTAGGAAAGGTTTACTAAGTATTGCTTCAGAGCAGGAATGTAGGAGATTTTATTAATACTCGGTTAGCTTGAAGTCCTACTACATCCGACTCTTCTTGTTAAATGGAATTCTGGTATCTTGAGTAGGAAGTTCACTGTAGGCAACTTAGAAGATAGACTCTTTAAAATATCACTCCAGTAATGGGATCAGTGTTGGTGAAGTGACCGAGTTGTGTCTTGCTGATTGATACTTTGTGGAGAAATAAGCATCACATTAACTCCGGAGCTGCAAGGAATCATAAATCTCTCTTACTAAATTAATTGATCTCAACTGTGAATTGAGAAAGATTTCCAAGGGCAAGACTGAAATCATGAGGCGACATGAATGGAGTGTGCATCTTTTTAAGTAAAAGCTGTTTTGCTTCCATAATAATCATGGTAGTGTGACTCCATATGAAGCAAGCATAAAAAAGAACAGAAAACAATCGGGGTAACAATCACTAGGTCATTACTAAAGCAAGTCAGAGGATGGTGGCTGTAAGCATTTTAATATCCCATCTAGCTGCACATTATCTAGAAAAATCTTCTGCATGATATATAATCTAGACACTCTGCCCTTCAGTGCATGAGTTGAGGGTGTGGCAGGGGAAAGCCATGTTTTGTTTTGTTTTTGTTTTTTTGTTTGTTTGTTTTTAGAAAACAACCACAATAGCACTTTCTTCAGAGCATTGTGAGGTCAGATTCCCACCAGTGAGTGCTTATTCTTAAATCCAAATCCCTACTATTCTTTGCCTTGGTGGTCACAGAGCTAAGGAAAAGGATAGTTGGTTCTAGGGGGAGAGATGAAAGCGAAGCTGTGAGACACAGCATTCTCACCATGAGGGAGAATTGGTGAATTTTGACTCTCAGATGTGTGTGTTACCTGAAGATTTATTTTCCAACTCTGAATATTTCTTACCACACAGAATGCTTGAGCAGCTTTTGTAGGTACTGATTTAGAAGGCTGGAGAGAAATCTACCTGCAATATGCCATTCTGTCACCTGGGAGTCCTGCTTTTATTCAACAAGCATCCCATTGTTTTTATGGTTTGATATCATGGGAAAGTTCAAGAGACTAATATGGAAGTGACTGCTTACAAAATTTACCCAAGTCCAGCTCTGTATAGAGCATATTAATTTCAGGCACTTATCTTTTTTTTTTTTTTAGGCATTCAAAAAGGAACTTTAGACTAACTATTGTCTCATTATATAATAAGATCAATTTTTTATTTTATTTTCAGTTAGCTTTTAAAGTCATCTTTTGAAACAAGTGAAATTAATAGCTATATCTTGTAAATATACCTGTTAATTCCTTTGAGAAAATGGGTCTTGCTATGTTTGTCATGTCACATTTTAAATTCCCATGATTCTGTTACACTGATGCCGAATCTCACATTTAAGGGACAAACGGATGGACTAACATGATTTTTAAATGCTGCCCTGGGCTTAACTTTTATTGCTTAATTGAGAATGTATGTCACAGTCCAATCATGCCAAGAACAGAGCTTCATCAAAGGGAGATATTTTATTGTCTCAAGAGCTAACTGTATTCTTACTTGAGAGAAGGAATGTATGTTTTTGAACTTGAGAGGAAACAGCAGCAGCAGTGTTTGCCAAATTACGAATGACCCTCCCAAAGACAATGTTTTAGTTTTTCTCTCATGTTTTATTTATTTTAGAGTCAATTTACTGTTTTAAAACAGCCCCCTGAAGTTCTGTTAGTTTGATAATCCAATATGAAGTACACACAAATATAATACTCTCTTCCTTGACATGATGTAAACAAAGAAATTATACTGATGTGAAATATGAGAATCTTGCAACTAACTGCAAATCAGGTTGAAAAGTTTTCATGCCTCATTAACACCTGTGCTATAAATTCAGGTTCAACGGTTTGACAAAGTAATATTTCAAATTGCAATAATCACAGAAGTGTTTATTTTAATAGTTTCAAATGCCAAGCAGAAGAGTCTCAGAGTTAATAAGCATCTTCAAATGGATTCTTTATGATAAAAGAATATCAGTACAGTTGGCTGGTTTCTCTGGGGATTGAAATTGAACCACGTCAAAGAACAAATTCTGTCTTTCAAGCTCCATATTTAGCTTTTCCTTTATCTCCTTAATTTCAGAGTTTTGAATTTGCATGATACACATTCCTAAGCAAACCAGGATATACATCTGTGACCTTTTATTAACAGCTTCCATAACTGAGTGATAATGGAAAGAGCCTCTAGGAGTCTTACTGGGCAGGAAGCCCCTTCCGCATCCTTAACTTAATCCACAAGGTTGCCGTGAAGTTTCCTGAAATTGTAATTCCTGAGTGAAGAACAATTCCTAGTGCTACCTGCACATAGTTAATGCTGGAGAAATGACTGCTTCCTTTGACAAAAATCATCACATCAGAAATCTAGAGATGCGTCAGAAATCCAATCTCAACCTTTTATTCATATGTAAGGGAACTAAAGTACAGAAAAGTCAAGATACGTTACCAAGATACATATCTTGTTACTCTACAAAGCATCGACTACAGTTGGGTCTCCTGATGACCACTCAAATCACAACCCCCTATAATTTACTGCAAAAACATGAGGGGCACAGAAAACATAAAATCCTTATAGTAGGTACTTTTAATATTCCATTTTAAAATAATTTGGTTTCCTGGGAAGTTGCACAAGTAGTATGGAGCGGTCCTGGTTACCCTTCAACTAGTTTCCTCCGATGATTGTATCTCACAAAAGTATAGTACAGTACTGGAAATTTGAACCAAGTGTTATTGCATTTATTACATGCAGATTAACATGCTTAGCACTGAGGCAAGAAGCAGAGATGTGCTGTCAACACAAAATTTTCTTGGCAGCCAAAACTCCCTCCAATACCATCCCTGTCCATAATATTGCCTGGCAGTCAACCAGAAATAGAAACCTTGACTCCTTTTAAGACCTTTCAGCAATTATTCCTTGGAATGGCTTCACCCCAAGCTCCACCCTCTTCTATCTCTTTTTGTTGGACTTTGATGGCATGAGTACTAGATCCTTTGTTACAATTTTTACATGTTCCTGAGACTATGTTCTTTTTCTTCCTCCCCTAGTCGATTTTCTCTCTGTTGTTCATACTGGGTTATTTTGTTCTGATTTTCACTCTTTCCTTTGTCTTCTATACTCTGCTGTTGAGTCCACCCTTTGAGTATTTTTAGTTTGCTTACTTTTATCTTTAATTACAAAAATTTCATTTGGATCTTCTCTATATCTAGCATGTCTTTGCTGAAATTTTCTATTGTTTGATTGTTTCAAGAATGTTTATGATTTTTATTGAAGCATTTTATAATCCTTGCCAGATGATTCCAATTTTCACGTTTTCTCAGTGTTGGCCTTTGTCAGTTGTATTATTTAAGAGGGTGTTGGCCTCACTCATGTATGCTGAGACATTTCAGAGGTATCCTGGTTATCTGTGCATTAAGGTAGGGGATGCTGACCTTAGTGATGTCCAAGATTCACTGTCCCTGGATCACTCCCCCATGGCATGGGAAGGAGGTAGAGGGATGCCTGGTGGTAGCCTGGCGAAGGTGGAAACCAAGGACATCTAGGTGGCCTTTGTTGGTGAGAGTGGAAGTGGATTTTTCCCCATGGTGTTTGGCTAGGGTGTATAGTTATTACATTAAAGTTTTTTGCTTTGTTTTGTTTGTCTTCCTGGGTGTATCCTTTCCTGGACCTTTGACTGGAGAAAGTTGGCTTTTGTGGAACCTCATTTCCTTTCTGCCTGGAATCCTGGGTTAATTCTGGGTTACTGGTTTCTCTATCTAAAAATGTATGTGAGATAAAGAGAAGACCCAAGGAATTCACTGCCATGTTTACCTCAGGTCCCAAAGTCTCTAGCCAGCCTTCCCTCTTCTCTCTATTTTCAGAATTTCTTATGCATTTTTGTTTGGAATTTCAAGGGTTTGGGGGCTGTATTCAGATGGAGGAGTAGAGAGAAATGCATCTACTCCTTATTGGAAGGGAACGAGAAGCTCTGCTATAACGGATACATCTGTGACCTAGGGCGGCCAAAACTCCCTCCTGACAGAAAGAAGAGGGACCCAGGTGTTTAAGTGGTGCTTTAAAAAACCTGTGTGTTTCACAAATGCCACTCATATTAAACTAGCTGATATGCCTTTTAGAACCATAACAGCTTTAGCTGGAAGTGATGTAAAAATCTGTTGTCACAGATTGTAATCTGTCCTCCCGTCATCTCCTCCTATTTGATCTTTATTGGAAATGTAAAACATACTCTGTTATCAGATATCCAATAACTTCATACAATTATTGCTTGAAATTAAATTCTTCCTTTTAACGTAGCTTCCTGGAGACAGAGTCATGCACAGTTTAACATGTACTCAGGTGCTGTCCTGCACATTTTTCCTTTATTCATTTTTGCAAACTCATCCACAACTACATTCTAAGCTCTTAGAAAAACTTCTACTTCCGGCCATGGTAGAGTAGCAGGAATCAAAATTCCATAAAAACAGAGGAAAACACATGATGTGATTTTTTTTTTCAAGACATGTCAATAAAAGTACTATGGTGTTTAAGTTTGGCAGGTATTGGATATATTCGTTATCTTGGTTGTGGTGGTGTTATTACAGCTGTTTGTTTATGTTCAGCTCATCAAAAAGTACATATTAAATATGTGCAGTTCTTTGTATATCAGTTAAACTTGAAATTACCTATAAGTAAATACATATAGTCAGTGATTCTTGAGACAAAGGAAAACAAATGAGGAAAGAACTAAATTTTTCAGTTAGGTGACTCATCTTTAAAAATGTCCACCATATATTAAGAAACCTTAGAAAATAATATGAATCTACTTACTTAATTTTAGAGTATATAAAGAAGAGAACACAAATTGGTTAATCAAGACATATTTAAGTTAGGTATATTGATGTATTAGTTTCACAAATAAATTACAATGAGGGAATTGTTCTCTCAAAATGGTGCCAAACTCAAATAAGATAGATACATAGACTGAAGAAATTTTGGTAATAGAATTAGCATAATACATTAATGCATAAATGTCAGCCATTAATGGAGGAATTATGTTAACTTTACTTTCAAAGTGCCATGTTTTCTTTCAAAAACCAACCTGCATAAAACAGTAGCCAATCGCAATACAGTTGTCAGTTGAGGTTCATTCTTATTTACCTCTCCCTTTCCCAGCTGCTGGGTAATCGAGAGCCACTTCTCTTACTACCATCTTGGGGCATCTCAGGGTCCTCCTTTCATCTATAACCTCATGTCAGACTCATGTATCCTTTAATGTCCTCATTTCTACATCCTCCTTAGGATGAAGACATCCTACATATTAAATATACAAATGCAACTTTGCTCTAGATGTAAATAAACCATGTAAAAAAAAAAAAAACCCTGGCAGAGAATATCTGTAGGTTGGCAACCTATACTCTGCTTTAAAATGTCTTTCTAAACCGGACATGATGGTGCACACCTGTGATCCTCAGAGGCTAAGGCAGGAGCATCCCAAGCTCCGGGCCAGTCTTAGCAACTTACCCTTTGTCTCCAAATGAAACTAAAGAGAGGAGGTGGGGTGCAGCTCAGTGATGGAACCCTTGCCCAGCAGAAGCAAGGAAGGCCCTGAGTTGGATTCTAAGTACTGAGGGGGAAAAAAATCTTCCTGAGATGACTTGATTCCTGACCTCACAGTCAGCTTGGCTCTGCCTTTTTCTTACTCATGCATCCTTACGAATGTCTTCTCTTTCCAGCTCACACCATTCTGTTTCCCCGATGCTAAGTACCTGTATATTTTTCTTTTCCAATTTTAAAATGTCTCTTCACAGCCTCGTCTAGGAGGACCAGATGTCAGGGCACAGCGTGGCTTGGGAACAGATATCTGTGCCCTTGAAGGCAGTTGGAAAGGAGATGAGGTCAAACACCTGGATAAAAAGACATAAGACATCCCTATTTTGTTTTTGATTCAGTTCTAAGACCTCTTACTCTGGATGGAACTGGTATGATTTTAAAATTCATTAGGTCTTATGTTGAAAGGGAGAAACCATTCTGCAGAATAGGAAATGAAAACTCATTTTAGAGTGGAAAAAAGTAATTTAATATATCCTGTTCGTTCTTTATTCTGGGCCTAAAACAAATATAATAATTGGATAGCTGAATATTTTGGTAGCTTTTAACATTGATTGCAAATTCATTACAGTGGCCAGACCAGTAGTTATTTTTGTTTTCATTAAAGAAAACTGCCTATGGAATAAATATTATTAATAAAAGCATGCAGGAGTAGCCTTAAAAATAAGTTAAAAAGGAAAATAATAGGACATATGACTCATTTTTTTCTAAGTCTATAATGTTGCCCTCTGTTGCTGTAAACCATGTAACAATATTATAAGATCTAAGTGCAAGAAAATAAGTCACTCATCTTTATACAAGAGAAGAAATATTTTTCTTAAGAATAGAAAAAAAAATGTTTTTGCTTTTTCAATATATTCATTCCATATCATAATAAATGAAATCCCTGACTCTGTAGTGGAAATTCCTAGGTAGTTTCAGATAAAGTGTGACTTTTTTGGAAGCTTGTAAATGCCAGAAAACAAAAGTGATTAATTACCAGAATTGGCAGTAAAGATATCCTAATTATGTGTTTTAAAATTTATTTTAATATATTCAACAAAGCTAACCAGAAACTCAAAGAACAACATGGCCAACTATCAGATCATGAAAAAAATCTATGAAAGTCTCATCTGTCTGTAATTTAGATGTAACTGTTAATGGTAACTTGCTTGGTGGAACTGAAAGAAAAACCTCTGGATTCATCCAAATCTAAGAGCGCAGACATGGAAAATTTGTTCCACTGGGGGCATTTATCTTTATAAACTTTTCTGAGTCTCACAAATCCTCCCTAAGGGCTTGCTGGTTCTGAGACTAGAACTAAAATCTTCAGATTCCTCCAAATCTGAACAGTTTCAGTCTGGATTACTTGTTCTTCGGGGTTTTTATCTTTCTGTAATCTTCTCCCCAATCTCCCAAGTTCTCCTTAAGGCTTCACGGGGTCTTTTTCTGGATGCGATGTTGCCAGGTGCTGCCTCTCCAGCATCAGAGCTAAAAGAAGCCAGCGATACCACTTTAATCTAAATCTTAGGGTTTCATTCAAGAAATGCCTTAATAAGTGTCCAGCCTAATGTAGACGATGCATGCTTTCTATATCTGCTACAACCTAGTTACACTTTTGCTCTATTGAAATAGGAAACAGATCGTAATTAGTATAAAGAAATTGACAGGAAAGACAGAAATTATCTCATCTCTCAGATCTCATAGACAACTGTCTATGCTTTTGTTCATGGAAAACATTTTATGTAATTTAACTATTAGTTTTCAAAAACTGCATTCCGTTGGGGCTGAGGCTAGGGCTGGGGCTGGGGCTCTGCAGTAGTGTATGTCTCTGGCAGTTGTGAGGTACTGGGTTCAATTCTCAGCACCACATATAAATAAATAAAATAAAGGTTTATCAACAACTAAAAAAAATATTAAACAACAAACAAAACTGCAATCCATGACTTTTTGGTCTTTATTTTGCTGACCTCATTCAGATTAAAATTTTACATATTTTGATGTGAAAAGCGCTATGGAATCAAGCCTGGAGGATTAGAATCATCATTTGTGGTTTGCTAAATGCAATGTCAAACCGTAATTTAAGATAAATGCCTTGAAGACAACTCTGCAATCACAGATGTATTTTTAGAAGTGTTGAATTATATTTCATATTCTCAACACTTCTGTGATCTTTACAGGAAGCAATGAACATATGAGGTATATAAAGCAGAGATAGTTGTGATTGTTGCAGAAGCTGAAGCAAAGGGCACCATCACCCAGGGACTTCACAAGATGAAAAAAACCCTGGTGGCTACACAATTAATCAGCAAGGATGCTCTGAGATTTGTGGTAATAACTACAGTTTTTGAAGCTATAAATAAATCAAAATAATATTTTTTCTAATTTTTAATATGCAAGTTATTTTAAGAAACATTCATATAAAATGTGATCACCATCGAACAATAAGTAAATGTCATATATTTATTTGAAGACGACTTAAAATATCCAACCTAATAAAAAATTAATCCAGGATGCACAATAGCAAAAACAAAGATCCAGTTGTACTCACATGCACATGCATTTGTTTCTGGAATTTTTTTTTTTTTTTGTAATTCATACTAGGTACTTAGGCAGTAGGGCTTATACAGTACAATAATTTTTGTTGAACCTTAGATTTCATATGTCATACATATATAATACACACTCATGTACACATATACAGTTGGCCCTGCATGTTCAACCAACCACTGATCAAAAATATCAGATAAAATTGCACCTCAGTTTCTGCAGATTTATTTTTCTTGTCATTATTTTCTAACAAAACAGTATAACAACTATTTTTATATTTACATTATAGACAAACTGACTTTAAATGTGCCAAAGGAGAGACATAACATATGGAAGTATTGTGTGCATTTTAAGGGACTTGAGCATCTTGGATTTTAGAATCCAAGAGTTAATCTGAGGCTCAATTTTAGCATCCTGGAGTCAATCTCGCCTGAATACTGGGGGACAATTGTATATAAAGCCTGGGATGGGTAATTTTTGCATGTCTGTTTGGCTGAGTTATTTGCTGCCTAGATATTTGGTCAATTTCAAGAACTTCCTCAGACCTGATATTACCATCAAAAAGGAACAGGATTGAGCTAGAAATGTAGCTCAATGGAAGAGCACTTGCTTAATATGTGCAAACCCTGTGTTCAATTCACCCTACTGCAAAATAATCAAAATAAACAACAACAACAACAAAAAAAAAACAAGGTTAACTTTAATTCCAATATTATGAATTCCTATTTTAATTCCTAAAATTTCATGGAGAAATGAAGCTGACTTCATTTAAGTCACTTCTACATAGTCTTGACCTAGCAGTGAAATTGATGAATTGATTTTCTCAGAATAATATTGGAACTGGATTTTTCCACATGCATGCTCACTCCTTCCACTGTTTATCAAGAAAGAGAGAATTCTCCAATGGTTTCACCTAGGCCCAGTGCCTCTAGCGCCTCCCCTGCTGTACTGGCTGAGCAGGGTATTGCACTCCCTCCCCTCCTTAGGTGGCTCAGATTTTTATAGTAACACAGCCAAGTCCTCAATCTAGGAACCTAGTCATAACGTGCACATCAAGTGTACCTGGCTCAAATGACTCTCAGCTTCTCCCCTGCCTCAAAGCATCAGTTTCTACTTGTAAGTCTGCACAAATCTGAAGGTTCTGGACAGTCTGAGAGGAGAATGCTGCTTGAAAGTGACGTTTGGCTAAACTGTGGGTTGTCTAAGGGAGGAGGGTAGGAAGACAGTAAAGAAGGTCAGGAGGAGGTCAAAATAGGAGGAACCAGATGCTTGTGAAAGGTGAAGCAGAGGAAGTTTAACCAAAAATGCAGGCTCAGCCTGGCACAGGTAATGTTGGAATAGGAGCAGGTTCCTAAGCTGACCAGATCTCACTGGGATGCTGGCAGCACCTGTCATAGTGGGTATACAAAATTTTATTATTGTCTTGAACCTCAAGTCTAGTTTATCAACAAAAGCTGTTCCACCTGTTACATGAAATCAGTAAAGAGTATTGGTGAAGATGTGGGGAAAAGGGGACCTGTGCACAGTTTTGATGAGGAAGGACATTCAGATAGTCATTATGGACATGAGTATGAAAGTTTCCCATAAAAAAAACAAACTACCATATGATCCAGCGATTCTGGTATGTTTCAAAAGGAGACAAAATCTGTATGTTGAATAGATACTGCACTCCCATGTTTAATTCAGAATTTTTCATACTAGCCAAGGTATAGATTCAACCTAGGTATCCATTGGTGGATAAATAAATAAAGAAGTCATGGTGAATAGATCCAGTGGAATATTATTCAATTTTAAAAGTAGGGAAATATTGTCATTTTTAACAACATGGATGAGACAAGAGTACATTATGTTAAGTGAAATAACCAGGCACAGAAAGACCCCCATACTATATCATGCTTATGAGGAAACTGAAACCATGGATTTGCTAGAGGTAGAGAGAAGAAAGGAGGATTCCAGAGGACGAGTTAGGGGAGAGAGTAAGGAGCTGTTAGCTGAGGGGCACACAGTTTCAATAAAGTGATGTGAATGAGATATGCAGATCAACTGTACAACACTGTAACCTCAATTAATAATAATTTTAATAAAGTAACTTGGAAATTACTAAGATATTAGATCTCTAACATTCTCACAAACACACATACATGCAGACTTACATCTGTGAGGTAAAGGATACGTTGTTCAGCCTGATTTAATCATTTAATAATTATGCATACATAAAACACTGAATCATACCTCATAAACATGTACAGTTTTAATTTTTTAATTATACCTTAATAAATCTTGGGAATAAAACACAAATTAGTGAGAAACCATGATAAGGATTTATAATACCATTTGTTTATTGCTTTGCAAAAACCTACATATTTTTTTAAAATGTAATGATCACATGCAGAAAAATCTATAAAGGAATAGAAAACTGGGAGAAGTCATTTGATAGACACAGGTTAAGTTGTCTGAATTCCACTCCAGTGAAGGGTAGAATCAGAACTAGGTCTCTTGTCTTTTTCCCCTGTATACTATATTTGATGAAGAATATGTGCCAAGTAGGATTTGGTACATGTCAAAATGTAGGAATATTGAATATAGACAACCTAACACACACAACTAGAGAGTACAAAAATGCTCATATCCTTGCCTATAATCACTGTTAGGTCAATGTTCTGGAAAAAAATGAAACCAATGCAGGCTGAACTGTTTTTATACAATGTACTCTGAGACTGCTAACAATGAACCAGAAATGCAGAGATGAAAGTCTTCTCTTAGGGAACCTCCCCTCCCCTTTACATATTTTTGTTTCTGAAATACAGTGCAAACATCACTTGGAAAATTCTAAATTGAGTTCTTGAATTGAGATACTTCTATTTAGCACAGTGAGAGTCTTATTCTCGGAGGCCTGAGTGAGTCACGATTACTCTCCTGTGTACCCTGCAGAAAAAAGTTCAGACCCAAGAAGAATAGCTCCAAATGTCCTTACCGGAGTTCATTAATACATCTTGGCTTGTAACAAACCGTTTCATCTCTACTTAGACTGCAAAGGTAGTTGTGTTTTGTTCTTTATTGGTTCTCTTTTCTTCTCGGTGGCTCCTTGACACTTTTTCTTCCCATTATTCATGGAGAGATCTGAATGAGAACGAGTCTATTTACCAACTCTGGCTCATATGCAAAGTCCTGATAAGGAAAACGAATGATTCTGTTTCCCTACACAGCCACTTTCCTTCTTCCAACATTTGGGATAAAAGGAAGCTTCTTATCATCCAGACACGTGTCTTCCCTTCCAACCTGGGTGAGTTTCCTGAGAGCAGCTCAGGTGCCACCAGGAGCTGTCTCTGCTAAGCTCACACTGCTCCTAGGGTCCTGTGCATTGTGCTCCTTTACAGTTTGTTTCCGGCATCTCTCTTATCAGAGCCAGGGCACACGCACTAGGACGCACTACACAGTTCCGGGATGGAGATTTTGTAGTCAAAAATCTATCATGAATGCCAGATAAATACATAGGAGGCCCACACAAAGTTCTTGACATTGGGGAAAACTTATTTGTTCTTTGCGCGAGGAACAATTTGTTGACTTAATAGCGTTTTGGATCACGGCATTGATCTCCAACAACAGTTTGGGTGTCTCTCTTGTCGTCTGTTTGTAAGTAGATCAGAATAGAGTCATATTTCTAAAAACTCTATAACTTGCTCAGTGTCAGGCTAGCTGTTTCCTGGAGTCTTCTCTAGAGGAAAAAAAACAGACAGATGGGAGAGACAAGATGCCAGACGCCAGAGACTGTCCCCCCTGCCTCCCAGGGGAGGCCCACTGGGACTCCCTAGTTCCCCAAGGGAGTAAGGGAAAATAGAAGCAAAAGGAAAATAAAGTGTTGGATACAGTAGGAAGTATTAGGAGATAAATGGAAACAAACACCGGGTGAAAATAAAAGGGAAATAAAAACTGAGACAATGAAAACCAAAAGGACAGAGAAAAATAGTAAAAGAAAAGAAAAAACGGTCTTTCTCAGTTCTTCCCATCTCTAATGCATCTATTCTGAGTTTTCTCAAGGGATTTGTTATGTTGAGTTTTGCTGGAATGATGAGTGATTTTTGCTCCACTTTCCCTCTATTTACTCCTGTTCTTTGGTTTCTTTGTCTCTTCCTCACCTCCTTATTCCCCTCTATGCCCCCCCCTTAGTTCCAAATTCAAGGCAGAGGTAGTCTAACCTTCAATAGAGAGGCATTATTTCTGTCCAAGGGACTGGAGTACTACCATGATTTGCTGCACTGGCTAAACACCTGTCAAGAGCATTGCTCTCAGATGTCAGTGGACTGGGCTGCTAGATGGCACAGTACTCGTGAGGTGGCAATGTGTCCAATAGATTCTAATATAGGCATATGTTTGCAAATGCTAAAATTTAGAGGAAAATAATGGGAGATATGTAAAAACATTATAAAAACACAATTTCTTCAATTACCTTTTTCCCCAACCAAAGAGAAAATGGTTGACATTAACTGCTTGGGTAGAACAGAATTTTGGTGGCCTCTGGGGAGAGTGGTTTGGGAATAAGGAATTATGGACATATGTGGAGTTCAGTCCCACTATTGTTTTTAAAAGTATCCCACTCATTTTCTTAATTCGGTCCCTCTATTCCTTCACCTTCCTCCACTCCTGCCTTAAAGCAAGAAACAAAATCCTGGTAAAATTTTAAAAGCAGATTTATAATCTCTTTTTCTCTCTCAGAATATTGAAAGAGGTTGTTAATTTTGGAAGGAAATCATTTCAGTGATGTCCGAAGAAATCTGCAAATTAAAACATATTGAATGCATTTTCCTAAAATAAATTATATTGGAAAACAGAAGAAAACCTCTTATTTGTTAAGTAATCTCCCCTGTGGAAACTAGAACCCTTAGCTAATTAAAAGTAATCCATAAAACCCATTAGATGGGATATGGGAAAGATTTGTTTTGAAGAAATAAATGTGTAAACACATAACTCATTTCCTCACCATTTTCTCCTCTTCCTCTTTCTCCTTCTCTAATTTCACCAGTAACATTTTCTGTCTTTGCTAAATTATCATGATTTTCAATACTAAAAATTTAAAGTGATCTATCACGCATAGTACAGAGTAATTTATCTTTCTAAAGTTTTTTTTTTCCAATACATGAGTATCCTACTACCACACTTAGTACATAAGTTGAAAATTCTTATAAACAACTGTGGTCAGAAAACGTTAAGAATCCATTGTTTTCAAATTGAAATCCCAGGACAAGTTTGCATAGAATTATTGAGTGGGCTGTTTCTTGATATCTTCAAACTCTTAAATTGCATTATTTCTCCTGTGCGTTCCATTCCCTTTATACAGAATACCCAAATGTTTCATTGGCTTCTGGAGAGTCATTTAAAAATTGGATATTCTGAGAATTTTCAGGCTGTCTTCAGACCTTTTTATTATATCAGAGGACAAGAGACAGATGATCCTAGACAGTTTAATGTATGAAGGTATTTTCATAGTCTAGAAAATAAGACTTCCTATTCTTTATTTTGTTTTGCCTTTTATATTATTTTTTTTAACTAGAACATAAAGACTTAAATCCCGTAATTAGAACAAACGCCATTTTAAGTTACTATCATTTATAAATAATGCATAGTGAGAAACTATTGGAAGTCATAGACTATTTCGATTGCTTGTTGATGGGTCACGTATTGACTTATGTGGCCACGTTTACAACTTACACTTGCCTGAGAAGTGGGCATTTGAGTTGGAGCCTTCCATTGGTCTGGTGGTACTCTGGTTTTGGGTATTTAAGATAGAATGGACCCTAAATGCTAGCTGGGTGCCAAATCCAGGGGGAACAGATGCCCACATGTCTAAGGTTGTTTTATCTCCCACTAAAACATCAAGGAAACAACGTATCCAGAAACCAGGTGAGACTGAGAGCCTCAAGCTTTCCTTTCTTCCAGGTAGAATGCACACAAGTGAAGCGTGACCCAGGTGAGGGGTCTGAGAAGTGTGTGTGTTCTGACTTTCCAGAGTGGTTGGGAGTGGCACCAAGAGGTTCTGGCAGCACCTCAGTAGAATTCTGTGCTTGGTTTCTCAGTGTTTCATCTTGACTACACAAAGCTCCATTGCAGCAGAGGTGTGCTTGGCCTGCGACAGTGCTGAGCAGGTATTTATCAACAGCCAGTTGTCCTCAGTTTGGGTGACTAGTCAATTTTGCCCACCTAAAGCTAATGAGAAGGATCACTCTTGCAGATGAACAAGTTTATTTAATCTATCTTTTCACCCTAAGGAAATATCCGTTTTTTTTGTCCACTTCATCTAGCTATGGTTTTGATGATTATTTTTATATTCTTTAAAAATTCATAGGCTCATGTTTCATTGTTCAGTAATTTTCAAAGAAGATCTCCACATTTCTTTCAAGGTGTCCCTCTGTCACCTGTACTAGCAACATGGCAACATAATGATGTCATTGGAAGATCAATGACTGTTTAATCATTTTATAGGACCTAGCGACAATAGACGAAGAACTTTGACAATTCTGGTGGCCTAAACTATTCCTAAGGAATTTTTGAACTCAATCATGTTTGAAAATGACTGTATTAATTTTGATAAACTTTTAAAATATATTATGGCCATCTGGTCTGCTATTACTTAGGATTTTCTGAAAATTATTTTGCCTTTAAGAAAAGCTATTAAAAGTCCAAGGCTGACTTCCCAGGCAGCATATGAGATGGTATCACTATCATGACTGATTTCAGTGTCTCTGAGTAATTAGTTAAGTTATGCCTGTCTCCTTCATTAAAAGCACTATTACACAGGCTGATGCAAAAGATGACTGTGGTAAATGGGTTTTTAGGTCATTTCTGATAAAGTTGAATGTGGTTGTCATTTCAATTGATCATTCTGCATTTTTCCCAGACTGTCCATCCATCTCCTGGAACAGCCTGTTCAATAAGCTCTACAGGAAATAATTTGGGCAATTTTCTAGAAAGTGCATCCTCCAATTAGATAGCTTTGAGGTGTTTTTATTTTCTTCCAAGTTAGTGAAGAATATATTTCAAAGAGAAATTATTTCCTGTTTTATAGTTATTGAGTTTCCTTGGGAAATAAGTATTTAAATAAATCCCAAACATACAAAGTCTTTGAATCACAAGTGAGACAATTAATTCTAATAACTTTAATCCAGTGTTCACATAACTCTGCATTTATGTTCTCTAGATCAAATTATTAATTATTCAGCACAAATTTATAAGATCTTCCTATTATTGAAGCATTAATTATACTTTGGAACAGTGTGGGAGAAATGGCGTTCAGTGTAATAACATGATTAAAATACATAGTGATAGATTAAACAAACATTTTTGTTTTGGGAGAAAAATGTTCATGAACTAAACTAAATGATTCCATAAGGAAGTTGCATTTGTGTTCTCTAATCATCAGTTGAAAGAAAAAAGAATAAGTAGAGATAAATAGAAATCTTCATCAGAGGCATAGAAAGTGATTACGGAAACAAGATAAGGAATAGGTCTCAAAATTTAAAATTAAAAAAAAGAAGTACAATAAAATTATCTCAGAAGCAAAGAAGAAAACTGGGCTGAGAGCACAGTGTGGTAAAGGTCATGATGGGCTACACAGACAGTATGGAGGGACAGGGCAGCTTATAACCCAGGTCATGGCATCCAGCTGTGTCAAGACACTGTCAGATTGGACTGGGTTTGATAAATTTCAGGAGATATTAGTCCTGCTCTTGTGTTGTGGCTTATGAAAAAGTATTAAACACATGGTTGGTTTTCTTTTCTTTCTGTTTTTGCAATACTGGAGATTGATCCCAGGGCACTCCACCACCGAGCTATATCCTCAGCCCTTTTTATTTGTTTGTTTGTTTGTTTGTTTAATACATTTTGAGACAGAATTGCGTAAGGCCTCATTGAGCTGCTGAGGCTGTTCTGGAACTTGCAATCCTCCTGCCTCAGTCTCTAGAGTTGCTGGGATTACAGAGGTGCACCACCATGCATGGCTTTTATAGTTTTTAATAATAATTGCATGGCAGAAAGAAGCCTTTATGTTGAGAAAGTCTGTGAAATGATGAATGATAACAAATGTATGTGTAGCTTCCACCTTCCTTAGTAAGGAGAAATGACTAGGAAACTAGAATTTAAACAGCCCTGCAAAATAGAAATGATAGAATTGAGGTAGGTGAAGCAAAAATCAGGGAATGCACAGCCAAAGTGAGAGCCTTCTTTAGAACATGACATAGGTCTCTGGTATTGAAAGAACTCAAAATGCGCTTTCAATGAAAAACTCTAGAAGAACGGGTGCAGGGTTCTGTGTGAAACACATGTTTTCTTGGATGTCAACCAAAATAAATTATTTCATTCCAAAAGCAATAAATCAATAAGTTGGATGTTTTTTAAAAAAATTTGTTTCCTAAGACACTGTTATATAGTCATATGTACAGTTCAGACCTTGCTTCCGGGATAGCCTGTGGTCCCAGCTACAGAAAGTGCTGGAGGAAGACACTTTGGACCTATCAACCCCTTTGGGAACCCACTCAGCTGTACTGGATGTGTCCTCATGGGGAAGGCTCACAGCTAATGACTGAGGAGCTAACTGGGATAAATCTCATAATTCCTCATTGGAGGTTTTCACGAGTCTGGCTGATGGTGACAAGCCTATATCATGGCTGGCCTTCTCCCCAGACCAGTCCTACCCCTTCCCCTCTTTCCAGAGATGTGGATCCCAAGGCAATCTCCATTAGACATCCTGTACACAGACTCCATCTCAAGTCGGCTTCCCAAAGACCCTACCCTGAGACAATGTTTAAGGTACAAAACATGATGTCACTCACCAGTTTGAGAAGTGGAGTAGAACCATTTCCTTAGAAGCTCCAGGGCACATGCTGTCTACTTATTCCTACCACGGAAGTAACCCACTGAACTTCCTTTTAAACTTATCATTCTCTGTTTTTTTTTCTTTATGGTATAATAGCCTATTTCTTTTATTAACACTATGTTTTGTTTGGTATATTTTTGAAATTAATATACATAAAATTAGTCTGCTTATATTATTTTTCATTTTGTTTTTATTACCAAGACAGTTGAAGTTGCAAGGGAATAAAAAGGTGAGCTCACACAGAAAAATGCAGAGAAAACCGAAAAAAACTAAACATTATTAATGAAGGGACAAAAGAAGCAACTTATACATGAAAAATACTTAGGGTATAGTCCCATCCTCCTTTCTCTGCGTTGTCCAAATATCATCTCTCCTTCCCTAGGTGGCTTTTCCTAGTTCTTCTCCATTGTGTTTCTTGTTCTGTACCTATTTCATCATCTGAGTTCCTGGTATATGTGTTACTAAATAGTATATCCAGACAGAAGAGCCTAGCTACAGCAGAATTTTGTAAAAAGATCTCTCCACCCAGACTTTTGAGAATCTTATACCAAATTACCAGCTTCCTCTTTGTAGCAATATGAGTTAACTCACAAGTTATAATATGTACAGAACAATTGCTAATGGAATAAGATTTGCGTATAATTTACAAAAGTTTGATGTCATAAATTATATTTAAAATTTTAAACTGAAAACATTATGCTGAGTGGATCTGATAAAAATTTTTGAACATGTTCCTTAGAGAATCTGATAAAACCATTATCTGAGTGAGGTCGGGCTCCACACTGGCCCCTGACCTTCATCTCCAAGCTTCACATATTCTACATCCCAGAGGTCACTTCTTTGACTCGGAGTTTCAGACAAGTGGTGGTTTCTCCTTTGAGATAGCTTCCAGTATTCTCTGCCAGCCTGTATGGGTTGTTCTTTTAAGTCTTAAAAGATTGCTGCTTTTCTGCCTTTGTGCTCTGAAGCATCCCAGCTGTGAATCAGTGATGGAGGAATAGCTCCTGGGTTGAGTCAGACCTGAAAATCTCTTCAGATAGCAAAAATGTAATGAATTCCATGACATTTGCTATGGAAACTGACTCCTTTCTTTGCCATTTCAGTGTGGGCTTGTACTTGCATACAGTCCTCTTTCAATTTATATTTGTGAATTTCATAAACAATAAAGGCTCAAATGAAATGTTCACAATAAATTGTGCTTGAGTTTCTCATGTGATGGAAATATATGTAACACAGAGTTCTTTCTACAAGCTCTAGCGTAGGTAGATTTCTAATTATCCAGAAAATTGCCTTTTAATTCTTACATATAAGTGTTGCCTATTACCCATAGTTGAGAATTATAGGAATTCTGTGGTAGCAAATAGCCAGGAATTAAAAGCCAGAAATTCTCTTATTGTGGGAAAAGGGAACCAACACTGGTGGTTGAATAAAGAAAATTCCAAAAGATTCTGTTAGTTTCCCAGACTTCTTAAGAATCCAAAATGGACTTGCTATTTTAGATGAAAATGGACCCAAAGTAGTGAAAATAAAAGCTCTCATGGGTGTCCTGGTTTGGAGAAATATTATAAACATTTTATGTAGCTCAATTTAACATTCCTGCATTAGCTTCTTTGTGTAAATGCACCGTTACATAGGCCACTGTTCTGCACTATCTTTCAGGTAATTCTGTTTCACAATGGGTAGATATTACTATATGGTTCCACATCAATATATTTTACCTAATGCAGAGAATATGGAGGGCTGTGCTATATATGGATCATAAATCAATGCAAAATGAGGCCACATTTATGCACCATTTACAGTGAAGTTTTGTATATCCTGCATCCAAATAATTGCACCTATTATGTTCCATGTTTTAAAGAAAAATCACATCTTTTCTGCAGTAGAAAATTACTTTCTAAGTAGATAACTGATTTCTGAACCAAGCAGAATATGCAGCCTCAAAGTTAAAGTAATGCACTTACTTTGCACTTGGATAACTGCTAGGACCTCTGAGCATAATAGTACTTAATCAATTGTGTTTCAGACTCTTTGTTCATAATCAATCTAAAAATTTGTTTTGACCCAACACTTTCATATAACATAGTATAATTACTAAGAATTAAAATATTGACACAACAACTGGTGGCAATATCTATAATATGTGCACCTAAACTTTAAAACAATACAAGCAAATTCAAATGTTTTTCTTGTATCTTTCTGGGATTAAAAATAATTCTTACAATAATTCTTTGGGCCACATAGACAATATTTTTTTTTAAAAAAAAAATCAATCTGCCTTACTGTGAGTCTGGTTAGATTTGGTAGATGAGATTTAGACAACCAAATGCAGGTTTAACTCTACTTCTTGTGTTTAGAGTCCCCTCTATTATTTTCAGTATTTATATATTACAACTTTATGCCCTTTTATTTTATGTGAAAAAGAATGGATTCTAGTGTCATTAGCAATGGGTCAGTACAGAGGTGATGTCAAATGATACTCAGTATTATTCGCAGAAATGTTATAGTTAGTTAGAGACAAAGGGGAAGAATTACATTTGTATTAAGAGAACAAAATATGCATTTTGCTTGAATTTTGGACATTTAAGATTGAAAGAAATTTTGAGCATAAACCTTATCAAAGGAGTTGCTAATGATCTAGTGATTCAGAAGTCAAGCCTACAGACCCTGCAGGGAGAAATCAGGGAAGAAAAAGGTTTCCACTCTTTCAGTTAAGGCAGAAGGCACCCACAGACAACTCTAGAAGCAGAACAGTGAGAAGCAGTCCCTGGGAAATAAGTAGAAAGTCCCTGAGTGGTTTCTAGAAGGTACTTGGAGTCCAAGGGTCCTTGCAGCATCTCAAAGATGCTTTTTTTCTTCTCTTCTTCCTTTTCTTTTTTCTTCCTTTTGTATTTTCCCTTCTAATATAAAAATTTCAGAATGCTTCTCCTTTTATATCTTTCCTTGTCCCACAGGGAACCAGATACTTCATTGGTAATTTGAGCTGAAGCTTGTCTAAACAATCTCTTGATTGCCAGGGTGACATTGATCTGATCTTCTTTCTTGAAAAATGTGGTTCACTTAAGGAAATTCTTCTTAATGAATTCTTGATTTTAAATTACTTTTATTATGGTATACCACTAGTTAATGTTCTATCTGCAACGAAAATTGTTCAAACCTGAGGCATTTAATTGTCTTTCTGATGCACTGAATCTCTAAACATTAATTTTGACTTTTCTATTCAGTTCATTTCTCCACAAGGGTCCCACAGGTTGATTTTCTTATTGCTTTGTTCTTACAATATTAACATTCTTAAAACTAATATATTTACATTATGATTTCTACTCTTTTGTATAAAAAATATTTCAGGTTTGTGTTTGCAAAAGAAACATCACATTTCTTTTTAAGAGCCACCTGTCAGTCAGTCTTACCGAGTTGAGGGTACTGAAATGTGCTTGGCAGGTGAGAACCTCCCAGCTTGCTGCAGAGGCCTGGGCTGGGCTGAGCTCCATCACAATTTCGAAAAAGATGGAAATGAACTGTTTGTAAATTCAGAATATTAAATCAAAAATATTTTTACTAACATATTTGAAAATATTTGGGGACTTCTGTGTAGGTATCATTCTAGTTTCAAAATATATGTGTATTATTATTATTTCATATATTATTCTGCTTTTCCAAGTAAATTGCTTATATATTTTTGTATATACATTGTTTGTGTGTGTGTGTATATATATATATATATATATATTATTTATATTGCATATATATAATTTATATTGCATATATATATATACATATATATATTCATATTCCAAATAGAAATGGCTGTGTGTGTACTTTAAATTTTTTCCTCAAAATACATTTTTGCCATCACTCTCAGTACATCTTTGAGCAGCTTGGCTAGACACTCTCAGGATCACTCCCTGTTTCAACTTATTTTTACTACAATTTACCTCTGCTTCTGTGTCCCCCTATCTGTTGTCCCCAAGTAGGAGGGAAGGTACTGATTAACTCTACTCAGTCTTGACTTGTGCACTGGAGAAAGCTGCTATTCTGCACCTTTATTTTTCCTGTGTCACCTGCAATGCTGTTTTTGTCCAAAGGTTCATTATTGGTTTTAATATGAGCTGTAAATCATCAGTTGACCAGTAAACAGCACAGGTTTTCTTACAACAATTAGGATGGCATACTTTAAGATCATCTAAATTAATTTTATGTTAATTGCATTTTGCATAAGACTCAATGGGTTAATTATGAGGCAACTGAAAAATAATATATATATATATATATATATATATATATATATATATATATATATATATATATATATACATCTGGATTTTGTAAAGATATTGGAATATCTGTCAGGTGGAACTGGAACACCTCCTCCTGTGTAGTTTCTTATCTACCCTTAGCACTGCCAAGGGAGAACTAGGTTCAAGCCTTTACCACCCAGGTAGGCATGAGCAAGTCACTTGCAATTTCTCGATCCCAGACTCCTAACCTGCAAAATTATGAAAGTGAGAATCTTTGAGTGTCTTTTTAACTCTAATATTCTGTGGTTCTCTTTCGGCCTGAAACACACTCTCTCTCTCTCTCTCTCTCTCTCTCTCTCTCTCTCTCTCTCTCTCTCTCTTACATGTATACATGCTTATACACATATGCATCCACATATACATCATTGTAGGTGACATGTATTTTTGTGCCGACAGAATTTAAAATAAGCATGCCTTTGAAACATTTTAAAATTTTGTAGGATAAATTTATTTTATAATGTGATCTTTTTGATTGGATAAGTTTCCTAGCTGTTCTTAGCTGGTTGCCTTCAGGTTTCCGTCTTGACACTGGGGTGGTTAGCAGAAGCTTCCTAGCAGAGTTTTTGGCTTTAAATTAAATGGAGATAGGGATAAGAACTGTAGGAACAGAGAGAAGGCAGCAGTCCCTGTCTAGAAGAAGAAAGCCCAGCATTAAAATGCATTGCAGCATAACTTGAAAATGAGAGGAAACTTATTTATAACTGAAATTGTTTTCGTTGGGAAAGAGGCAGAGAGAAATTTAGACTACAAAGCGATTATGACCAGAGACTGTGTTTACAAGAGGCAGGACATACCACCAAGTGGTTTTGGACCAGATGGTATAATGATAAAATTGAAGTGTGGGCACAATTACCTTGGCAGTTAATGGTATGCAGTCTAGATTTGGGAGACCAAGATTGATAGATGGGACATCAGTGGGAAGCAGTTGTTCTGATCTATATAGGAAATGACAACAGCCTGTATCACAATGGAGACAGGGGAAATGGAAAAGAATGAGTATATCTGAGATCCATGGCAAATAAGTAGCTGACAGTGCTTGATCATTTCTTAGCTCCTCCCAATATCCAAAAATATCCTGTATATTTCTGGCCAGGGAGTTTGAGCTAATGATGTTGTCACAGATTGACAGTGTGTTTGAAGAGTAGATATCTCAGAAAAACTGAGGACTTTAGGTTTCAAGAACTTTGTGTTTTTTAGGTTGAGAAATTCAAAATATTCTTAAAGAATGCTGAATTAAAATACAGCCCAAGAGAGATGTCAGGTGAGTTGAAATTGACTAAGGAGCTCTCGGAATATGGAGAGTAGTTGTGGGCCAGCTGTCCCTAAAAAGGACCTATAATCAGGCTTTCTACTCTCAGTATACAAAGATGAATATCTGTACCAGCTTCAGATAAAATAAAAATAAAAATATCAACTTTCTCTCTTTTTCCTGGAAGTAAGAATATGTTTTTTCTTCTTTAGTTACAAGAATGGATTTTGAATAGGTTTTTGGTGTCTATTGCCAATTAATTATGATATTCATCAGCAGGATCTGCAATTTCATATTCATTAGCAATTCCATTTCATATCCAAAATTCCAACAAAAGAAAAATTGCATACTTTTTGGTCCAAGATTAACACTTCTGATGATACTACTGAATTCATAGCTGCTTTGGAAATCAAAAGAAGCCTGACTGATTCCTGGTATTGATTTTTTCAAAAGAAAATAGAATTTTTTTTTCCTTTTTTTATTTTTAATTCTGTATGACTGCAATTATTACCATTAAGTTTTCATTTTAGGAGGGCAGTTTTTGTCATGCATTGAATATAAATTTGTAGGTAGAAAAATATTTGTTTTCATGTTTCCTAAAATGCCTCATAGTTTAAGTGGAAAGTCTACCTGGAATGAAGACAACCTTTTTTGAAGTAACTGGAATTAGGAAGTTGGCTTGATCATTTTAACATCAGGTGAACCATAAGGAATCTATTAAATTAGAAGACTAGTAAATATCACTATGTTTTAAAGAAGAAAAATTGAATATATCCTACTAAACACAACCTAGGATGCACTCTCACTGATTAATATTAGTGTATTTTTGTGAATTGCCCAGAGAGTAGGATTTCAAGGAACATGTAAATTATAGACCCCAATGCTCTGTGAACTGTGTGGTCTCACAGACACAACCCTGTCCAATGGTTTGCTAACAATCTTAAGCAAATGTAAAGAATAAAGCCACAGTTATCTTCTTAGAAAGTTTCCCTATTTAAAATAATGTATAGCATAAACTTTACTGGATTATTGCCCTGCATGAACTATTTATTTTCCTGAAGTCCTTGAGGAATGAAGTATTTCATTTCATGGGGCAATATCACACATTGACAAAAAAGATGTTCAGTAAATCAACACAATTACACATGTTACAAGTCAATTAGCAACAATTCAGTATTTGAAAAGCAGGTTTTCATTTTAACTGGACCATTATCTGGTCATATGAAATTGGGGAAGTGAATTTGTAACTCAGGATCTCAGTTGCGAGAGTGCTATTTATGAACATTGATTTTTAGGGCAAATGAAACCAGTTAAAACATATAATGACTGTGAAAAATCTAATTGCTTTTTGAATATGTTATTAGGATAATTATAGCTGTATTATGTGCACAGTGGAGAAGTCAATTTTGTAAACTTTAAAGTTGGAGATAAAGTGTTCAGCTTGATGAGTGATTTTGGGGGTCTCTGGCATAGAGATTTGTTATAAAAACAGTCATTGTATTATTATGTCGGTTTGTATCCATGGAGTTGTATTAGATTCACTTTAACTCTTGTAATTTTACTATAATAATGTACGATATTATATAATCATAACTATATATAATATATAAACATACATTATATCATAATCATAAATATATAATTATTATTTGACTATAATAATACATTTAATTAAATATCTAACTGTATCCAGTAATTGAATTTAAACTTCTAATCGAAGATTCTAGTAATCATTTTTTTTTTTTTTTTTGGTGGGAGTTGGGGGGTGAAGGTGAGGGGTGAGGTGGAGGATCACGAGTTCAAAGCCAGACTCAGCAACAGTGAGGCACTAAGCAACTCAGTGAGACTCTGTCTCTAAATAAAATACATACTAAGGCAAAGCATATGGCTCAATGGTGAGTGCCCCCTGAGTTCAGTCCCCACTACCTGTCTCAGCCTGGGGAGCTGCTGGGATTACAGGCCTGCAGCACTGTGCAGGGTTTTTTCCTAGTAACCATTTTTCAGCAATCACTCACATTAACACACATGCATATCTTTCAGACTATACACTAAACGTTAATAGATTTTGGACTGATATTAATTTAAAATAACAACAATAAATTGATCGTTTAAGAGATGAGGTGATTGCTCAGAGATGAAGTTTTGACTCTTTTAAAAGGGAGGCAGTAAGACCCCAGGTGGACCGCGTATGTTAGGATGAAATGAGAGAGGAACCCTGTGATGGGAGGGTCCTGTACCCCTCACCACCTTCCACAAGCACCATAGCCTCAGATTGCAGAGGGAGCCCTGGATCTGGAGCCTGGGAAGAAGATGGGCCACTGCTGTCAGAAGCACCTCACCAAGTTTGCTGTGCGCTTGGCTGGAGAAGCAGGAGGGAGGAACTGGCCTGAGGCAGTTTAATGACGGTTTAGAAATTCATTCCAAGTTCTAGCATGTTCTCCCCATCATCAGATCTCCTGTTCTCTGCTCTTACAAGAATAGAGAGCTAAAGAAAGAGCAGAAAGACCGTGGAGCCAGTAAGAGGAAGACGGAAGCGCAAGGACAAGGACGATGAGGGTACTGGAGCCCAGCAGAGGGCGATGGGTGGGTGGATGGTTCTCAGCTCCAGTGCAGCCCTGAGCTGGTGTCAGTGTCCTCTGGGCTGTCCTCCTTGATCTGCTCTCTCCTCAATAACAGGATTTGTCCCAAGCTGGGCATTAGCCCACATACAGGGAGGTGGGTTAATTTAACTAAATACCTTAAATGTTCTCAACGACAACGTATCATCTAAGTGATACCTCTCATATCTACACCCAACATCATGCTAAGCTACTGTCTTCAGGTACCCAAATCCTGAAGCCCAAGCCCTCCCACTGTCCTGCAGCAGCCACCCCCTACCCACCCCCGATGCCTGTATACGCACATTTGAATAGTCAGATTTGGGGAAATTGGACTAATTTGGGGTTTTTTTCTCTTAATACGCTATAGTCTAAAATTGTCTTTGTTTTCACTAAGTGTACTTATAGGGCCTATGAATTAAAGAGGAGGCACCCCACCTAAGAAACTGATGCACAAAAATGGCCATGTATTGAAGGTAATCTCATTCTTTTCCTGTTCTTTGCTCAAAAACAATACTATTTATTTTGCTTATTTAATATTTCTGCGGGAGAGGGGCAGTGGGGGAATTGAGTAGGAACTTTTATAGACCAAACAAGTCTGCATCTGAAAACCGGACGACAGAATCTGGTGGGAATCTGGCCCTGTGACCATCCCCAAGGAGAAGCCACACTGCCATCTGGTCTCAGAAGCAGCCACACCCACTCACCTTTGCTTATGAATGGAGGGTGCAGGATGTTAGTCACCAGTGTTTTCAGAACAAAACCTTCCCTTGCAAAGATGTCCCCACACTATCACCGTGGCAACAGACACACCACAAAGATGAGTTATCCATTAGTTGTTCTGTTCAATAAACACAACCCTGAAATTCATCAGGAGACAGGTTTGAAGCAGTTTCATATTTTGACATTCTTTCTCTAAAGCTGTGTTTGATAATTAATAACTATATAACAATTTAAAACAGCTCTTTCATTATAAAAAGTTTAGTAAATAAAATTATTTTTATGCTAAAAAGCATAAAAAGAAAAAAGAGAAGTATTCCTCTATGCTTTGTGTTTCTCAGTTTTAAGCACATAAGGAACAATTAATTCACAAGCAACAAAGTTTAACAACTATATAAACAAATAATTTTGTGATTTTTATAAACAGAGTGACAATTAGCTTTATAACGTAAAAAGGTGTTTATTTTAAGTTAGGAATTTTTAGAAGAATGCAATTAAGTGGCTAAAAATCATACTCTTACAGAATTTAGGCAAGAAAATTATGTCTATTCTAAAAGCCACCTTCTGGCAACAAACTGTGAAAGTAATCCACTAAGAGCAAATAATTTTATAGAATAAAGTCCTACTATATAAAGCATAATCTATAAAGATAATATAGATAATTAAATATAATTGGGAAATAAAGAAGATAAAAGGTGAATTTATAAGAAATAAACAAATAGAAGAGTGGAAATAGGTTTGGAGCCTAAAAGAAAAGCATTAAGGACCAAAAGGAGAGAAAATAATTTTATTTTAGAAAACCAATCCCATGACACTGAAATGATGACTTTGAGTTCAAGAGGTTACTGCAATCAGATATATATATATATATATATATATATATATTACATATATATGTATATACATATAATATTAATGCTAATATATAACATAATACATATAATAGTTAAATATAGACATATGTGAGTTAAATATATGTACATTTGTATGCATATATTTAACTATTAAGATAAACATTATATATACAATATTTATCTTTTATTTTTACTCTGGACTTTCAAATAATTTCAACTTTTGGGGCTACCTTTTCTTAAGATGTTCCTGAGAAGGATGGTTATTTCCTCCTTATAGACATTCTGGGTCACAGTTGGTGCAATATAAACTCCCGCTGTCAATTCTTACTAGTTTCACAGTTTTTATGATGAAAACAATTTTTTTATACCTAGTTGTACTAATGAAATGGGTTTTTTGAAGCCTAGTGTTAAAGATAGATATAAGAAATCCAAAGACACCAAAATCTTTCCAGAATGTCCTAAGCTGAAGTGGCTGGTCAATATTAAACATCTCCTGCAACCTGTTTATCAGCTCTTTCAATCCAAACATGTTAGTAATGATATATACTCCAATGGCTTACAGTAATGGGCACTGTATTGGACAAATGGTAATGAATATGCTGTAGCTTAATTTCTGTATTTCCCCAAACTCCTAACATTTCCTGTTCAGCATTTTAACTAGTCTTAGCACCTTTAATTTTTACATTTCTTAACATTTGGGTGAATGATTGGTGACATCTGTCCACCCATGATATATTCCCAGACAATAAAGCACAGTGGCTCTGGAATAAGGCAATGATGCGGAGCTGAAGTTTACTGCCACATCAACTACTTAGGCAACTTTTGCAAGTTACTCACTTTTTCTCTTCAGTCTCCTCAATTGTAAAGTAGAGATAATAAAACCATCTTCTGCATAGCGGCTTTGTGACAACTGAACATAGTAATACTGTAAAACACTTAGCACACTTTCTAGGGCCTAGTAATTGTTCAGTAAATGCATTTCTCCTCCTCTTCATCATCATCCTTATAATAAATGGGGCTGTTATTTTCAACCATTATTCAGATTCCTCTAAGAGATTGCAGCACCATAAAAAAATAGGCAGTTATTTTTGCTGTTGCTTGGAGTGATGTATCTATGGAATTAATTAGACTTAGCTCTTTGCTGTAATATTGTGTTATCACTTTAGTCCTTTTTGGCTGGGGTTAGACTCTCACATGTAGCCAAGATTCAATGGGACACATCATTGAAGCAGAAGTGGTGAGGGAGGAGTGGTATCTTAGGGAGAGGCACAAGTGCACTAGTGTACTTGACTTTGACCTTGAGTAGATGAAAACTCTCAGCCAAGAATTTATTGTAAATTGCTGCAGATGGGAAGTGCCCAGGAAGCCTGCAGAGACCAACACAGCTCTGCTCTGGAGGGAAGCCCCTTTAATCTGCACTTCAAAGAATGGACACAAGTGAGGGTCCATGTGTTATTTGTAAAACAATCAATAAGAAAAACACAATAATAACTTAAAAAAACAACAACAAAAAAGATTAAAATTCACCCTAAACAAGGTCACAGGACCCCAGTAAAAATTCTTAACAGGTGCTCTTTGGAACTGATGAGCTGGCTCCAGGGTCTAGAGGAAGTAGCCAAAGACTAAAAATGCAAAGCAAAATCATCTAGAAAGCTAAAATTTAAAAAAGAGAGACTTACTTAATAGTAACTTGCATGTAATAAATTTTAAATTGTGTATATACATACAAATGTGTGTGTATATATCTCTCTATATATATATATGTATTTAGATATAAATAATTTTAAGCTGAATATTGCCATGGATATGGAGGAATATATATTTACAGTTCCTGTCCATATCTGCAGGTTTAACATTTGCAAATTCCACAAATGATAGTTTGAAAAAATTGCATTTGTATTGAACATACACAGACTTTTTTCTTTGTCATTACTCCCTAAACAATATAATGTAACTATTTTCAAAACACTAACATTGCATTAGCTACTGTAAGTAATCTAGAGATTTTTAAAGTACATGGATGAATTAATATTTAATTGATATATTTAATTTCATATAAAATATATAAATACATAATTTACATAATTAATTGTAGAATATATATTATATATTAATATATAATTTAATATATTTAAATATAAATATGACACCAATTTAATTGGCTCTCAAGCATCCTTGGGCTTTGATTTTAGCAGGGGTTTCTGGTACAAGAAATGACTGTATGCAGGTGTACACATAAATACACACTCTCAAATAATCACATTTCTCTGAATTTAAACACCAAATATTTTCTGAACCTCCAATATATAATAAAGAGCTTTGCTGAAGAGATAGATATGAAGATAAAATATATATTCATGATCTGGAAATAAAAATCATTTTTTTGCAATGAAAACCTTTAGTGTACATAAACATCTAAACTAAAGAAGTTTCTCATTTATTGTGTCTTCAATACTAAAATTTTCATTTGCCATTTGATGATTTTATAAAATCTTGAGCACCTAGTGATGTGTAGGATACCTTACTGCATATTGATTCATATGTATTATGGCTCTATTTTATAGTTAAGGAAATAAGGAGCAATATTCAACTTAAAATCATATATATTAAATATGTATATAGAGATATACACACATTTATATGTATATACACAATTTAAAATTTATTGCCAAAAGAACCAAATAGCTGGTTTCCACACAGGTCTTATTTTTAAAGCTTGAGCTTTGTTTATTAGTATTTTGTAATTTTGGATAATGATGATCTCAAAATGAATGTGCCTGTTTTGTTATTCTCATTGACTTATAGATGATTCCCACAAAACTCTTTTATGAACTAATTCTTGGTAGCTGGATTGACACCAGGAGAAAGGTGCTTGACAGGTCTTTTCCTGAGGCTTATTGGAGTACGGCTCCAGAACTTGAACATTTCCAGCCTAGTCAAAGGACAGTGGTTGGCGCTCAGGCAAGCAACCGGGCAGGCTAAGGACAGTGAGTGGTAGACGAAGTGTTGGCATGAAAGTACAGAGATGGTACTTGTTGTGGCTTAGATATGAGATGTCCCCCTGAAACTCAAGTGTGAGACAATATAAGAAAGTTCATAGGTGAAATGATTGGGTCATGAGAGCCTTAACCCAATCAGAGCCTTAATCCACTAATAGATTTACTGGGTGGTAACTAAAGGCAGGTCGGTATGACTGAAGAAGTAGTCACTGGGGACATGCCTTTGGTGTTTATTTTTTGTCCTTAGTGAGCAGAGTACCTCCTTGTCCCCTCCTCCTCCTCTTCCTTCTTCCTCCTCCTCTGTTTCCCTCCCCCTCCCCCTCCCCCCTCTCCATCCTCTTGACCCTGTCCTGAGCTGCTTTCCTCCACCCTGGCCTTCTGCCATGATGGTGGACCTCACTTCAGGCGCAGAGCAATGGAGTCAGCCGTTTATGAACCAAGACCTCTGAAACCATGAACTTCAAGTAAACTTTTCCTTCTACATTGCTCTTGTCAGGTCTTTTGTCACAGAGACAAAAAAGCTGACTAGAATATTACTTTAGAAATCTCACTGAGTAAATTCTTTTTCCCGGATCCACTATGATACTATTCAGTAGAGCCACCGTTTGGCACATGAGAGTTGAACCTACCAAACTTGGGGATGTGAAATTTTTATTCTCAGTCACAAAATATATTGAAAATGGCTGGATTTTATCTAAAAGTGAAATTTTACCTACGGGTAAGTATTGTAAAAGAAATAGCATTTGGACTCTACCCCCTTTTTATGTGGCGTTTTCATCTTAAATTTTTGGGTTTTCATTTCTCAGAGTGTCAGACTGGCACAAAGATCCACTTTATTCTGGTAGCCACAGGCTCCTCTGCATGCTGTAGGCATGGTATGTTCACAAAAGTATTCTTAAATCCTTTAGATGAGAATGGGAAAAAAAGAGTGAACAAAAATACATAGAACTAACAGAAATTCTCTGAAAAGGAATCAGTAAAAAAAAACAAAATAGAAAAGAAGTATGTATTTGATTTGAAACCAAATTTGTTTCAACATATGGAAGGCAGATGCTTTGTTAAAATCTTTGTTAAAATCTTATTGATATTCCCTGTGGATAAAAATTAATTGTGCCACATATATTTTTTCAGATGATACTTATCTATTTATTTTTTTAATTCTTGGTCCAAATGCCATAAAGTATTAAAAAATTAATCATGTACGTAAGAGTACTATGATAAAAGAAAAAAAATCTCATTAATAGCATTATAATAAGGTGTGCCTATATGAGAGGGAGAGTCAGTTTTGCTCTGATTTTGCCAGATGATCTTTCAAATGGTAGCAATTTCCCTCTTTTATTGACTTTAGGCTTCTATGGTCTTGTGAAGATATGGCAAAAATGAGAAACTAACTGCTAATTACTAATTATTCTCATTTTTTTTTGCAATGCTGTTAAATACAGTTTGTGACATTTAAAAAATTTAACAGCATGGAATAAATCTCCATTGCCAGGTGTCTCTATGAAGCCTTTGTTCTGGGGGGCAGGGGTGTGTGTGCAGTCAGTCAAGGGCAGGCTACAGGAAGGCAGTAGACACACTGAGCACGTGGGCTGTCCTAGTGTCCTTCCTGGATCCTACTGAATGTTCCCAGAGCTCCGGAAAATCTGGGTATCATCCCAATTAAGAGATGAGGAAATTGAGATCTTTATGTTCCATTTCTCATTCTGTACACTGAGTAGCCTGTGCAAGCTGGTGTTTGACCACCTGGATCTGATTCCTGACCTTAAGACGCCTTTTCTCCCTCTTTCCTGCTATGATGGAGTGCTGACTTCTTGGAGAGATGCTGATTGCCATATAACTGTTCCATACGGAGGGAAAAGATAATGCTGGGAAACTTCTCCATTTATACAGACTCTGCTCTGTGTGTGTGTGTGTATGTGTGTGTGTGTGTGTGTGTGCGTGCGGGCATACATACACATGGATATATGAAATTAAGTAGATTTCAGTCTTCATGAGAAATATTTATTTCAGATTTAAGATGGTTTGCTTTTCTTTGTATCAGCATTAAATTCACTACAAGGAAACTTAAAAACAAACAAACAAGCAAACAAAAGTCCACCCTGGCAGTGTTAAACAAGATAGAAACCTCTTCTCTAATGTTCAAGTGAGCAACTGTCATGCTAAGGTTGGGGCAATGCTCTGAACTGTGTCCCTTTCTACAATTCCAGAGCCTGAGAGTATTTTGGGGTGGAACTGGCTCTGGCTCTGACGGTGTTCACCTCACTAGGAGAAACCCTGGTGGGTCACCACCAGGCCACTGGCTTGCCATGGAGATAAGGACATCCATATCCAAGTGCCAGCAGAAGCCTGAGGTGGACGCTTATGATGATAAATGTGACAGGTCTGGGAGCAGGTTTAATTGCCAGGACAATCTGCAGAGCCGAAGGCACATTCTTTTGGGAGAGCCAGGAGAGGTGCTTGACAGATGGGACTTTGCCTCAAGCCTCAGAGAATCACACGGCTCCTGTCTCATTTTTTCACATCTGTTCTTGGCTCCCTGAGTATCATCTTCTGTGTATGCCCCTCACCTCCATTCCAAGTGTTTTTCTCTTAGAAAACACTGAGTCTTTTCCAGCTGCACCATAACTTCACACTGTGACTTGAATTTTACACCCTCCTACTGCAGAAGAGAATAGAGAGGATCTCTTATCTTTATCATGGGTGCATTACCAAACTGGTATTCTTAGATGAAGAATAACATTTCTCTTTAGAGACCATGCCTTGTTAGGACCCATGTTCTCTTTGATTATGCATTAATAAATATAAATCATGATCTAATTGAGACAAGTCATGGATTCATTTTTCCCATATTAAAGCATAACAAAAGCTGATTATGATAGACTAAAATGCAAATTTCAGGTTGTTTCATTGCCAAACAATGATGGATATTTCATTTAATTAGAAATTTTATACTAATACCCAGTTTACTCTGATAACTCTGTCTGGATTTATTTATTTATAAGAGTATAATTGATAGAAATATTTAAAGGATTCCTGAAAGGACCTATTAGAAAGAAATGGCGAGAAATGAAATCATTGTAAATGTGCATTGTCTTCAAACTTCCGTTTTAAAATGGGAAAGAATTACGCCCTAGTGAGGCAGCTAAGGGTCTCTGTTACTAAAGTGATTTGCAACTTAATGCTAATGCCATAATTTCTTTAACAAATAGTTTAGATGTTATATTTAAGAAGGAAAGTGAAGAGAAGAGGAGGAACTTGGTGATCATTTTCTCTCACAGCAAAGTGAAAGAAGAAAATTTGGCTGACGTTGGGCATGTTTTTAAAAATTTGAAATACACAGTTACCGCCAAGTGTGGGGAGGGTATGCTAAAGCAGTGTACAGAAGGAGAATTAGCAGAAACGTGTAAACAGGGGGAGATGAATGGCAGTTGGTACTTAAAAAAAAGGCAGTAATGCCGAAATAGAGGAAAGATACCAGACCCAGTTCAAACAGCTAACTCCTCAGTTTTCCCTTTAAGAATGGGGGAGATAAATACAGATCTACAAGGGACGTTGAAGATTAATAGAACCATGAGGTTCTGTTCAGAGATCTTTCAGCAAAATCCAGAAGTGTTAACAAAAGACTAAATGACTAAATCCAAATAACATCATTTATCCTAATATTCAATGTCTTTTTTATTTTTTAATTTCTTATTTTTTTGGCAGATCAGGGGATTGAACCCCAGGAGCACTGTACCCAGTCTACCACTGGGCTGCACCCCCCTCTCTTTTATTTTTTGTTTTGAGATAGGGCCTCCCTGAGTCCCTTGGTGGCTTTGAACTTGAGATCCTCCTGCCTCAGCCTCAGGAGTCTCTAGGATTACAGGCAGAAGCCACCTCTTCAGCTTCTCTAGAATGTCCTCATTCCTCTGGGCATTTTGAATCATGCCTTGGTCTCTTCCTATCATAGTGTCTGCACATCTAATCACAAATGGGCTTTGCCCTTTGCTTCTTCAGAATCTTTCCCATTGGCAGAATTTCCACTGACACCCTCTCTGGCAGGAATTTGGAACAGAATCCTCTTCCATCCCCTCTCCCTCCTGATGATTGTCCTTTCTCCCCTCCTTGTCTTTCTCTCTTCTGTTTTTCTGTTTTGCTCTTTCCTCTCACCTTTTCCTGTCATTTCTCTCTCGCTCCCCTCCCCTGCCTTCCTTCCTTTCCCCTGTTTCATGTGTGTATTTATTATTAGAAAGTTGTAAGGGGCTACTTGCATCATTGCCTCAGATCTACTCAGCAAAGGTCACAAATCACCTTTATCAAAAAGAGGGAGACTATGTACAATCAGGACTTTGTTGGGCTTTGTGGGACACAGTGATTGTAACACAGAGCTGTGTATTAGGATCACACTCCCATGCGAACTTCCCGCTTGGTCCTCTTACCCTGGTCTTGATTCTCCTGTGCATAGTGCTGCCTAATGAAACTCCTCACAACAGTGGTTTCTAAGCATGATTTAGAAACTAATGTTTCCCACATGAATCTTACTAGGGACCTGGGAACACTGGAGATTTAAATTTGAGTGGCACAGCAGAAAGGACTGGAGCCAGGATTTGTGGAAATCACCCAAGTCACCTCCCACCTCCCACCATCTTTGGGGCCACTTCCCCTGCTGTGTATTCTAAGTATGACTGCCCAGCAACATTCCTCCCACGACTAATTCTGAGCTCCAAGCTCTTCACCACTGCCTTTAGGAGCCTCATTCTCTTCTGGTGACATTCAAGGTTTACGTTAGAAAGAGTCGGGAATCAAGTACAGAGTTAAACAGCACATTGAAGAAAGGAAAGCATTCTGTTTCACCTTGAATAATGAAAACTGAAACTTTTCCTTACTGCTCTTAACATGCAGCTAATGGGAAGTACTGTGGGGTGCAAACGATTTTCACATTATCCTGGAATCAGAACTCTAAAACTGCATGGCTTTCAGTAATCAGTTTTTTTCTTTCCCCCATGCACAAATATTTATTGAACAATGACTCTATTTCTGGTATTCTTTTAAATCTAGGGGAAAATACCAACAGGGAATAATACAAACCTGTCTGCCCTCATTAGGTTTATATTCTAGAGGGATAAAAAAGTAGCACACAAGATAAATGAGAAAAACATATACTGTGATAGCCAGTAATGGTGCTTAAGGAAGAAAATCCCAGAGTGCAATGCAGTGTATTAATGGGTGGGGGTGGAGGGGGCATTTAGACCTAGTGGCCAAGGCAGGTCCACTGGGCCAGCTGCTTTTGAGTGAAGAGCAATAAGTGTTCATTGAACAGAGCCGATATAAAAATATGCCAGTGAGACATTTAAGTGCAAAATTCAATTTATAATTTTATCGTGGAGTAATACTGTAGGTAAGCTTCTCTAGTAGCCAGTAGGAAAATATTGATACAATTATTTGCACTTGAGTATTTCAAAGGCATAATTGATTACTTGAAGGAATAGGTTTTTATTTTTAGACTTCTCTTTAAATTATCAATTAACTCGGGAATTATGAATAGTTTATTTCCTTATTGAACGTGATATCTTTCGTTAAACAAAAACTTTCAGCTCTGGTAATTAAGATTCAGTGTTGGAATGTAGCACCTACCAGTGGTGGAGCAGATAAATGTTCCTCATTTTGTGATGATGGCTTGGCTGTCTAAAATCTAAGAAAATTATATAATTATTTCCATGGGAAGTAATGAGATGTGCATTTGAAATATCTACAAATGTGCTATTTATTTTTTTAAGTCTCAGGATTTTATTATTTCTAGAGGGTATATTATGTAATCAAAAGCATAAAGATTTGTATAAGGCAGGAACTGCCCCCCCCACAAAAAAAAAGAGAAATTGAAAGGTCTTTTTGTGAAAATGAATTCTCAATGTACAAGTAAAATGATTATTTGTACAAAAAAAGGTTTGAGTGTCATTTGGTGCATGGAATTCTATCTCTGTGAAATCTTGTGGGGGCTCCTTGTAATCCACACCTACATGAGCTCTGGGTTCTATAGGCTTCTCTGACATATCAAAAACAACACCTTGTGGGAAATGTATTGGCATTTTGTTGTTGTTGTTGTAGTTGTTTTCAAGGAAAAAAAAAGAAAGATCCCAGAGTAAGGAGAAATCAGAATTTGAGCTCCATTTCCTTTCATATATTTCAGCTTTTTCTCATGGGGACTTTTCCCTCCCAGATCAGCATGTTTGGGAATTCATCACTGGGCTGTGGTACCAAGAGATTAACTCCCCAAGGGACGAGACAGTGACTAGTGGCAGGCTGAACATGAAAGGCTCCTTCCTTGGGGTCAAGGAGGATGCTCTGGAGGGGAGGCCAGGCAGCCAACAGAGTTCCTGAGGCTCCTCTCCTCCCCAGGAACCCTGAGCTGTTCAGGACATCTTCTGTACATTCAGAAACAGGTGGCTCTCAAGCTTTGTACCTGTGGATACAGTGGAAGCAAAGACTCCCATGCCATTAATTAGAAATTGTACAGCAGATTCAAACCACTGTTTGAAACAGAATTTTTTTTTTTTTTTTTTTTTTTACCATTTTCAGAAAAGGTGCCTGCCTGTTTTATTATGTTATCTACTGGTGACATGTTCTATATGGGCATGCACACATGACACTGCATCGAAACTGGATCTGTAACCAAAAGACACTAGGATGCAAAAATGGCATTGACTACCAGAAAAAGAGCAAAAGGATATTGCGGTTTGTTTGTTTGTTTGTTTGTTTGTTATCCTTCTTGATTCCCAAATTGAGCTCCAAGAGGTCAAACTGCTCTGGTTTTCTGTATGCAACTAAGAAAAAGAATGTCCTTAGAAGCAGGCTGATTATAATGTGAGTAACCAGCTTCAAAATAAAATTTAAAAAAAAATGTGTCTTGCTAGTTTTCATCTTTGTACAACACAGTGGCCTACTGTTGATTGAAAAGATCAAACATGGACGGAAGGAAGGAGGGAGGGAGGAAGGAAGAAGAGGGGAAAGGAGGAGAGGGAGGGGAAGAAGTAGGGTGGGGAGGGGAAGGAGGAGGGAAAGAAACAGAGAAAAGTATGAGGGATGCAATGATATCCACAAAGCAAAAGCAAACCAACATTCCCTCATCAGATGCTGTAACCATCCTCACATACGTGAGACCTCATAAGAGTGTCTTTTTGCAAACTATTTTATTTAGGTTAGAAAGCATGAATTACTTTACCCTTGGCTAAAATGTGGAGTTTAATGACAGTTTCTTATTCTCTTTTGAATTACTCATTGTTACATCACTGTGCAAATCTTTGTACATCTGTAAAGCCCACACCTTTGATGAAATTCCTTCTAAGGAAATAAAAAAAAAAAAAAAAAGAAAGAAAGTGCTGGTTTGGTTCCTGGCTTCCTCTCCCAGCACAGAGGTATGTGTGTGCTAGTCTTCTGTCTGCCTTATTTTGCCAGGTTTTATTTGAAGCAGTTGTCTTCAGATATTTACTAGTTGTAAATTGTTGCTGAATAAACCAAACCAAACCAAAGGATATAATGAAAACTGGAGTAATCAGAGGGAATTTTATGATAATTAGCCCATAATCCAGGAATATATGCTTAAATAATAATCTCAATAAAGAAATTAAAGGGTCCAGCACAGTGGCTTATGCCTGTAATCCCAGTGTCTCAGGAGGCTGAGGCAGGAGGATTGCAAGTTCAAGGCCAGCCTTGATGCCTTAATGAGAGCCTGTCTTAAAAAGGGCTGGGATGTAGCTCAGTGGTAGAACACTTCCTGGGCATTATCTTCAGTATATAAATAAATAAATAAATAAATAAATAAATAAATAAATACAAATAAAAGGATGCACATACTTTTAACTTACTTCCTTTGGCCTGAGTGCAGTCTTTTTATTATTATTATTATTATTATTATTATTATTCTTTTGTATACACATAAGAAGTACAATTTACTGTGTCAGGAATTTCAATCTGCCAAAATAATGTAACAGTTCTACTTTTATATGCCTTAAAATATGTAATACCAAAATTGACAAAACTAATAAATAAAAAATTGATAAATATAAGATTTTACAGATTTCTTTTAGTAACTAATTATACAAACAAATTATCTTAGTAAGAATGTAAAGACATAAAATTACATAGTAAACTTTTCCTAAAGGAGGATATACACAGCATACTATAGAAATAAACCAAAGAATAAATACACTAATATAATAATATTTGAGATCAATCTTAAACATAGGACTTTTTCTTTTCATCTAGATCTGTTTATACAAATGAATCAGTCAAAATTGATTTTATGAACAGCAAAAACCCAAAACTACTCTGGCTTTCTTCCATGATGTTGAATCTATCCCTGACAAATGGTCCATTTGGGCTGTTTTTGGCTAACATATATATATTTTTTTAATCTAGAAAGTAAAATATTGTGATAGAACAGAAGCTCCAGAGTATTGATTTTATAAAATAATTACATTGTTTTGGAGCATGTTCATGACATGTCTTATTAAATCACCTCAAAAGGTTTTGAAAATAAACTCTGTTGGGTTTTGGTAAAGATGGTATTTGTATTTCCATTGCTGTTGTCTAAGCAGTTTTGTCTGAAGATCTAGAAGGAAATTAAGAGGGGATCAAAGAGGATCATTAGGATCATTAGGGAATGGAAAACATCCTGCTGGAGTTTATGGGGGAGATAAGAAAAGTAGAGGACCCAGGCCAACCCAATCTCTATCAAATGGGGGTTCTGTATACAAGTCAGACACTTGTGGAAGGTTCTCCCTGGCTTCCATCCTAAGCCACCCTCACCTCCAGGCAGGTGCTTGCTGAAGAGCAACACTGAGAAGGTCCTTCTTGAGAAAAAGGGCCAAGAGTAATATGGAAAAAACAGTCTTTTGAAATATCTGCCTGATATCATTTGTTAAATTACCCATGCAATTCAATATAGAATGAGACAATAATAAATTAAATGATAGCAGCAAAAGAAAAATGCTTTGTGTGCTGTAAAGTAATAGAAGATATAGAAATATTAAATAATAATTCCTAAGAAGTAATGATAAAATAGTTTCCTTGAAAGCATAAAGACTTTCATCTTCAAAATTCCTTTTTTTCCCTCTCCTTGCCTCTATTTATTTATTCATCTGGGACAAAATGAAACAAACTCATTCATACCATCAACAGAACAGGGTGAGACTTGAATGTGAAATGTACCTAAGGCACAGTCCGGAGGCTTCACTACTTTGTGATGTGCATGAGGCTCTAGGGATTCTCACAAGTTGACCAAAATTCATGTGCTAATTAACCCTGCCAAGGCCTGTGTTTGTTACAGGGCAGTGCCTTGATGAAACTTTTTAGCTAAGTGTGCCCACTTTAAAACATATAGTGCTTTTAAACACCTTTACTGAACTGACAGCTTGGCCAAAGTCTTCATTTTTCACCCCAAAATAATTACATGAACTATCTAGTGAAGGAAATTCATCTGCATATTTAGGAATCTGTTCCAAACCTAGTGTGTGTCTGTGTGTGAATTCCCAAATACATGTCTCATTCACAGCATAGGATATGCAAGATGAGTGCTTCCCAACTACCACAGGACAAAATCAACTTATCATCCATTTCAGTAGAAGCCATGAGTATTACAAGTGATTAAGTTGAAGGAGACCCTTTGGACAATGTGGAAACAGAGAATCTCTTGATAAGATTATGACTCAGCCTGTCAATTCTTGGTAAGCCTGTGATGTGGTTAGGCAGGGTCAGCTCCTGTGGGACCTTCGTTAAAATGACATTTTCTTGTGTTTGACTTATCCCTGGATCCAAGAGAGGAAACAATGATCTGAAACAACCATTTATGGTTTTTCCATTTCCATGTTGAGTAAGACAGACACTACACATAGGTGTTTGTTTATAAACAAGGTTTATTCTAGCTGACACAGAATAGGGACTATAAAAATTCATGAACCCTGCTGATGTGGGTTTAAGAGAACTGGATTAAGTCAGGGGAACTGTACCCATTAAGACTGTTTCTCCTTCCTATTGCATAATGACCTTGGGTAAATCACTTTTGTTTCCTCCTTCTCAGTCTCATCTTCCGCAAAGTAATAAAGACACACTATATTGACGATTCTGGCCACCTTGAACTGCCACCTTTTCTGCTTTAGTAAAAGCATGACAATATAAACATTAAGTTTACTTTTGTGTAGTGGCTATTTCTAAAGAAGGAAATAGCATAGAGATAAATGTGTATTAGGTGTTTTGAGATCCAATGGTTATCTTTTGAATTTTAACTTGCAGTCTAAAAATACTATGTGCACAGAAGTGTAGTGGTATAGAAATTATGAACAAGCATAAGGCACAAGAAAAAAACATGGAGAGAACTAAGAAAGATTAACTTATGGATGCAAAGGAAAAGACCATATTTAACTCAAAATCCACCTTGCCAGAATTTCAAGATAAAGGTAAAAAGGGAAAGGATCTACTCGGTAAAGACTTCAAGGTCTGTAGGAGGAGGGTCAAAGGAGGCTCCCCTCATGGCAGGCTGTGATTTTTCTCCCACAGTCACTGGCTTTATACAGCAGCCTCATGAGGGTGTTGAGAATACCACGTGGGCGCCATGTTGAATGGAATCTTGTCACAGCTGTTCAGTGCTCTGATGTCTCCACCAGACAGTATTGGTTCCTGGTATGAGGAGCTAAATCCAAGTTAAGTAGCTTTTGAGTGAGTCAAGTCTCCAGATCCCTGGCTCTAGGTTTAAGTGGAAATGCTATGAGAACTTTCTTGAAAGCTCAAGGTGGGCATGAATGTGTGCTCATGCTAAAGGATTAGAAATTAGAAAAAATTGGGAAGCTTCCCATTTACTTGGCCAGTTGCTTATGTCCAAATCTTTGCTTTTGATTTAAGAGACAGTCATCCATTGATCAAATGATGGTAAGTGAGTTGAATTCAATATTACTGGGTTTTAGCTGTTAAAATGACTCAGGTCCTGTTTTGTGTCTAGGGAAAGTTTTAAGGGAGACAGATTGAAAATGAAATAAAAACAAAAATAAATAAGTGAAAAGTACAATTAGAAAAATGGCACAAATTAATTCTGCAAACCAGAAAGAAAAAAAATAAGATAGCCCATGGGCTCTTCAAATAACTTTGTCCTCCCAGGATCTGGTCAGCTGTCAATGTGAAGGACATTGCCATCCTGGTTGTCATTTACCTTTGGCCCCAAATTTTCTTTTTCCATGTCAAAATCAAAGGCTAAGTCCAGGTGCATGGGGGACTTCACAGATTTTAACATGAATTTCATGGGATTAAACATCTATAAGACGATGATATTTGAGTATAATAGCCAAATGAGCATATTAGCCATTTCGATATTTAAAAAATGGAAATAAGTCAGTCTTTGTAATCTTGCCACACCCTGTAGAGTTATATTATCAGAGTGCAGAACACCTGTTAATAGGTCCTCAATATTTGAGAAATAATTAAGTCAATGTCACTTATTCTCTAAGAGGGTAATTTAAGAACATCCCATTTGAATTGCACAATAGGTATTGACCTTTATGGAATATCACTATATATAGGCGCATTGCACAGGTAATACAGATTTTATTGTTTTAGCTTTATAACAACAACAACAACAACAAAAAACCCAAAAGTTCAGAGTGAATGATATCTCTGCCCCTGCTCTTTCTCTTGTACCTGGATCCCATTATCATTTTCTCTACTTCTTTAATCTGCTCTTAAAACTTAGTATTTTGTCTCTCTCTTTCTGTATTCTAGTTAAACCTGTGTTTACCCATGAAAAATCTTGACTATTGAAAAATTTTGAATTTAATTTTCTATTTCTAAAAGGATTTTATTAGATTCCTGATTCAAGCATGCTTATATATACCCCGTTTTTATAATATGTTCTATCAAATGTATAGGATTCTTCATGCTATTTGAAATGTACAATTTTTCTACCTACCGTTTATTAATAAATGAGACTTATCTTAGTATTTCTTCAGTAGCCAACACACTTTCCTTTCTTGTGAGAATTCAACAACTTTGGCCAATTCCAGGCTTCTGAGTAGCTCACCACTAGAAGTCTATCCCAATTTGTTGTCCTCACCGCATGCTCCATAATGCTTATTTGTTCTGTACATTCTTCTTTCTACCAAAATTCTTACCTCTCTAATGTTCCTCCCTCCCTCTGAATGGAAGGAAGAGGTGTAGTCAAATTGATTCAAATGGAAGAATTCATGGTTTGTAATTTTTCAAGCTCTTCCATTCATTCAATAGAAAAATATATGTTTATTCATTTCTCACTAAAAGCAAAACAAACAAACAAAAAAACTACTACAGTAGGGGTAAAGAAACAGATTAATGGAACTCATAGTCAAAAGAATTAGGCAGAAAGTAATAAGGGTGACACAGTCTGTGTAGATAAGCAAATCAGTGGATTAAAAAGTAGGATGTTCTCTATATGGAGGTCACACTGGAGAGCCTTTTGTACAGCTGGGATTCAGAATCTTTCTGACAGATGAAGCACTAGACATTGACGATGAGAAAGCAGATCTGAGAATCCACTGTGGAGTAAGTCTACTTAGACCACAGGACATCCCGCCCCCCCCCCCCCCAGAGAGTGAGTCTGACAGTGGTGGAGAATCTGGGCGTCTTCCCGGCAGGTTTCCATTTACTTCCTGTGGGAAACATCCACATTTCCTCCACAGTAAGCTAATCTGGTTTATTTAGTTGTTGTTCTCAAGGTTCTTCCATTTTATTTGAAATAACCAGAGATTATGATGCTGTGAGATCAGACTTGCTGCATCTTGTGAAAATATTCATTCTGATATAAACCAATTGAATTTATATTACATAAATCTCTAAAAGCTTTTTTCTAAACATCTGAAATTGGAGCAGAGTATGATTTTAGAAACTTTCACTTCCAATTATGTTTGTGTTCAGTAATTAAGTTAATCATGTTAGCCTAACCTTTCTCCCCATCCATTCATATAGACTATGGATAAAAATAGCAATAATAAAATAAAGACATATAGGAATAACTTTTCCCAAAGTCCTACAGGCCCAGAGTTCATTTAGATAGGAGACTTCTGAATTCTATTGCAAACTTTCTGGAGAGGGAAGACTGATTTTGTGCTGCTAGCTGTTTCATAGATCAATTTAGAGGAATAAAATAGCACAGAAACACATTTCCAAAAGGATGGCTCCTGAGATGTCTTAGAACATTAATTTTTCTGTCAAGAGCACTAATGTGCTAATCCAGTCAAAAATGATCTGCTGAAGTATAGGATCAGGAAATATGATATGTGGCACACATTGCATTCAAAAGAAGTCTCTGTGTCTCAAGAAAGTCCTCCATACCCACCCTTTCACATAAACCCAGTTGTCTGTAGCAGACATGGTCTTTCTCAAACAGATTATCTGTACTTTTTCAATTCTTACTCATCTATTGACATGAATTACAATGTATCCTTCTGGCTTGTGGATGTTTCAACTTGAAATCTCAGTTTTGCAGCTTGCCAGAACACTATGCTCTCTATTTGCTAAAACCACATTGCATCTAAAAGTCTACTGCCCTTTTCCTTTCACCATCATTTTAAATAACCACCAACCAAAATCATCTTCTCACTAATAACAAAACACATGCTCTTCCTCCTAAAATTCTTCTTTAGGAATAGAGGCCGACTTTCTAAGAAGGAAAGCCAAGAGAGTAGAAATCAGGGAATAATCGATTGTTTTGTTGTTATTTTTATTGAAATAAAATCTTCATTGATATATGATTCATGTACCACAAATTCACCATTAAACAGCATGTAATTTGATGTTTCATGTGTATTTATGGAATTGTGAAATGCATCAAACTTACACTATATATATATATGGTAGAATTGTATATGATAGCCCCCAAAGGGAAACTACTTAAGTGTTCTCCAACTGATGAATGGATACACATAATCATCCATGCAATGGAGAAATGAAATACATGTACAATGTGGATGAATAGAGAAAGCATTATAACTCCTCAGGATTTCTATATATCAGATCGTATCATCTACTGCTTACTTCTAATTTGGATATTTAATTTTCTCATCTAGAAAGATCCTCTGATATAATGTAGAAAAGAAGCAGGCAAAGTAGATATCTGTCTTACTCCTGACCATCAGGGAAATGCAATGTTTTTCAACGTTAAATATCATCTTATCTATGGGCTTTCCAAGCTTAAAGCTTTTCTTTCTTTCTTTTAAAGTCTACTGAGATGGGATTTTGTTTTTTGATCTATTGATATCTTACACTTATTTCTTTTCATATGTTATACTCACCTAGTTTTCCTTAGTCCTGTTGCATAAATTCTCTTGTATATTGTTGGATTCAGTTTGCCAGTTTTTTTTTTTGTTGTTGAAGATTTTTGCATCTATGCTAGTGACAGATATTGATCTGTGGGTTTTTTTTTTCTTTTTGTGGCTTTATCCAATTTTGATGTCAGATTAATAAAAGACTTAGAGCAAGAGTTAGTCTATATTTCAGAAATATTTGTGGAGTGATGGCAGTAGATAGAATTCACTAGCAAAGGTAGCTGGCTTTAAATTCCCTTTTTAAGGATTTTTTTGATGACTAAATTCATCCTTTACTTTTTATAAGTATATTCAGATTCTTCCTTTTTTTTTTTTTCCTTAAATCAGTTTTTCTCATTTGTATCTTTCTAGAACTGTATCCATTTTCCCTAGGTCATTTCCCTTGTTGGCACAGAATTGTTCTCACTGTTCCTTGTAATGTGTTTCACTTGTAATAGACATTACTGGCGATATCTAGTAATGCTCTGATGATATCTTCTTTTCAATTTTGATTTTAGAAACTGGAGTCTTCTCTTTTTCCAAATATGTATACCAATCCCCAAACCACAGAACCTAGAATTGTGACATTGTTCAGAAAAAGGGTCTTTGCAGATATAATCAACTTTAGGATTATGAAATGGGGTCCTTGTGGATTCTCTAGGCCAATCCTAAATGCAAGAAGTGTCCTTCTATGAGACAAACGCAGTGGGACATTTTTGACAGAAGCAACACCTGAAGAGAAGGCCGTGTCCATTTGAAGGCCGACTGAAGTTACTCAGCAACAAGCAAGGCCATCTTGCAGCTGCCAGAGCTGGAAGAAGCAGATCAGGACACTGCAGGGGAAAAAAGCTGTTCTTTGAATAAAGACTGCAGGCCTCCAGAATGGTGGGAGAATCAGTTTAGGTTTGTTTGAAGCTGCTCAGTTTGTATTAATTTGTTACAGTAGCCATTGGAGACTAATGCATTCTCTCTGGGTAAAGGTTTGTCAATTTTGTTGATCTTGTCAAAGAACAAACTTTTGGTTTCATCAATGTTCACTTTGGGTTTCTTTTATCTATTTCACTTATTTATTATTTATTGTCTCCTTCCCTCTGCTTGCTTTGGATTTAATTTGCTCTTCTTTTCCTAGTTTCTGAAAGTAGAAAGTTAGGTTATTGATTTGAGATCTTCTTTATTTTTAATACTTATGGTTACAGCTATAAATTTTCTCTAAGCACTGCATTTCATAAATTTTTAGGTTTGTGTTTTATTTTTATTCAGTAAAAAAATATCTTGTAATTTCCCCTTTTTTTTTATTCTTTGATTCACTGAATAATTAGGGATATGTTATATAATTTCCACATATTTATGATTTTTCCAAATAATCTATTTGCTCTATGAAATTTCTAATTTCATCCCACTGTTGTCAGAGAACATACTTTGAATTATTAGAACAATTTCACATGTACTGACAGCTGTCACATAGCCTTTAGTGGAGAGTGTTGCACACATACCTGAGAATAATGTGCATTACGATGGTGTTGGCCAGAATGTTCCACATTAGATCTGCTTTATTTATAGTGTTCTAAAATCTTCTTTCCAAAGATGAAATTATAATAATAGCTTAAATTATTTATTTTTATATCACATTTGCATATTATATTCATTATTGGGTAAAGAATTTGACCTTCAACAATAATCATTAAATTGTTTCTATCTCATGATCTGGATTTCATTATTTTATAAATATTTTAAGTATATATATGTTTATGTCTTCTGGATGGGGTGACTTACTTATCATGAATTGACTTCAATTATTTTTTAAATAGTATCAATTTAACCACTTCACTTCTTTTTTTTGTATTCTAATTGATATTTCTTCATTGTTTCAAATTTTAACCTATTTTTTAATGCTAACATATATCACTTATAGATTGAATATGGTTTGATAATATTTTTAATAACATTTATCAATTTCTCTTTAATTAAAATACTCGAATTATTGACCTATGTGGTAATTAGTGATAAAGTAGACTGTAGGTGTAGTGATACTTTGATTTTTATGTTTTATTCAAGATAGCTTTGACTATCTGAGGTCTTTTGTAATTCCCTATGAATTTTAGAATTTTTTTATTTGCTCAGTGAACAATATCATTGGAAATTTGATGAAGATTGTATGACTTTTTACATAGTTTTAGGTAATTGGCCATTTTAATGATATTACTTGTCCTAATCCATGAATGTTGGAGGTCTTTCTACTTTTTAGTGCCTTCTTCAATTTCTTCCGTGTCTTATAATTTTCATCATAGAATTCTTTCACTTTCTTAGTCAAGTTTATTGCTAGTTGTGTGTAGCAATTATGAGTGAGATTGCTGTCATGATTTTTAGCAACTGTATTATTGATGTATATAAAAGCAACTGGTTTTTGTATATTGACTTTGCAATGTCCTAACATACTAAATTCATTGATCAATTCTAATTGTCTTTTGGTGAAGTCTTCAGAGTTTTCTATGTACAGAATCATAGCATCTACAAGCAGGGATAATTTGATTTCTTCCCTTTCCTGTTTCTGTGCCTTTTATTCTTGCTCATGCTAATGGCTTGAGTTAAAATTTCTAGCATCATATTGTTTCAGGTTGGTGAGAGTGAACAACCTTGACTTTTTCCTAATCTTTAAAGAAGAGCTACAGGAGAACAATTGCCTAGAATGTATAAGGTCCCGAATTTAATCCATAGCACAGTAAATAGATAAATGAATAAATTAAAACAATTTTTAAAAATTTGCACTATGTCTCTAACAGTCCTTTTGATCCTTCTTCCATCATCTGTACTTCCGCAACTCCTGTTCTGCATGTTTTCTCACACATGGTAGTACCACACAGGTCTCTGAGCCTCTGTTAGTTGTTTCTTCACATTTGTTCCTGCTCTGTGTTCCCTAGACATGACAGTCAGAGTTGACTGGTTTAAAGTCACTGGGTTCTTTTCCTTAATTTCACATCTCCCGTAGAACCTCTCCAGCGAGGGTTTCATTTCAGCTATTGTGCCTTGTACTTTGCAATTGTTATTTGGTTCTTTTAAAAGTATCCATAAATGTTTCTGCTGATATCCTTCATTGGTGTGACAGAATTCTCATGCTTTCCTTTAATTCTTTAGATATGGTTCCTTTCATTGTTTACACACATACATAATTGTTGATGTAACATCTGCCTTCGAAGAGCAGTTTCAAGGCTTCCTGAAGATCAGTTTCTATTCCCTTCTTCCTGTGTATGAGTAATTCTTGTTTCTGGAAAAGCCTCCTCATTTTCTTGAAAACTAGGCACACTATAGAATGTAATGTGGCTCCTGAAAAGGTGAGTGTCCCCCTCCGTGGAGATGTCATGGTTTTCATTGTCCTTGTTCATTTTGTGACTTTCACAGCTTAATTCTGTTAAATCTGTACTCCTGTTGTGTACAAATGCTGCATTTGTATGTGGTGATATTATTCAGATACTGACTGGGTAGAGATTTTTCTTAAATGTTTTGAAATAACCCATACTATCCTTTGCTGAGTGGCCTTGTATTTGTGTTGGAGCAGGCTTTCAAAGCTACTACATGCAATTTATTAAGAGTTGGACTTCTTGCTTTTGCAGTGCCTTTGGGTCAGCTAGTGGTGAGAAATTAGCATCTTTTTATACATTTTTTGTTGTATTTTTACAACCCTGCACATATACTCTGTATTCTCTGGAATGTCTGAGTTTTTAAAGACTCATCTGGCAATCTCATTCCCAGTTTCCCTTTAAGATGTTTCCATGGGCCTCTCCTGACTCTCTGCTAGGATCACACCAGTCACAGGAGATGTCAAGTGATCAGTTGCCACGGGTTGGTTATGCAGAAGGCCCTAAGGACAGTGGGGTCTGCAGAGGGAGCTCTTAGATGAGCCCGAGAAAGGCCCCAAGTATGGGATGTTTTAAGGGACTTCTTTTTGAGTTAAATAGCTCTCCCTAGCTGGGACTTTTGAGGAGCACCAAACTGTCCTTCCCTTCCAGAAGCTGCCAAGCTGCTCTTCTCCCAGGGCTGTCATGATCGTGAAGTTGTTGGAGTTTTATTCCACCATGGAGCTTGGGCAGGACAGGTAAAACTGGCATGTTGAGATGCCCCAGCGCTCACCCTTCCTAGCAGACACAGCCATCCTCTTAAACAAGCATCTCTGGATTGTTGCTGGCTTTTGTCAATCTTCAGGGGTAACAGTGCTGAGCCTGACATCTTTTTATTAGTCTTCCCTTGGTGTTTATGGAGGAGTGTATTTTCAGAGGCCTTTATACCACCAATCAGGAAGTGTGAAAATAAACAAGTTTTTTCACAGGTCCCCTGCGAGCCCCTGGCTAGCAATGTGACCTGCAGGTATTAATGCTGGCTCTGTGTCCTCACTGGTGTCATCCAGAAAGTGAGATCATCTGGACTATGGTCCCTAGGATTCAATGAAGATCTTTCATGTGAGTCTGTGAGTCGTTTCTTAATGACATAAAGGCTTTGATAAGAATACTCATTTAAAGTATTTATTTAAATTTTATGATCTTCATGAATCCCTATTTCCAGTACTCCTTATTTTATCACTTACTATTGCAAGTCCTTAATTTTCCTTAAGCATAAACTAATATTAAAATTATATATTTACTGTCAATATAAAATATTTCATTATTAAGAGCAATAGTAAACAAAGAATTGCCAATCTTCTTGCCAGAGGACACTAGATCAAATATACATATACTTATTAAATTTAACAGGTGTTGCATGTGCAGCAGCTCCAGAAATTTTTGTATAAAGTGTTGGAAATATACTGTATATCCTTGATGTTATATTTGCAAAAGCACATTATGCTGGAGAAGGTGAGGACATCTTAGCTATTGTATGTCTGTTGAATAATTAAACACAGTTTAGAGGAAAGGAAAGACATGGCCATGCTTTTATTCTTAGTTCTACTTGGTTCACCTTTGCTGCTCTGCAGCTCTTCTCCACGTGGTTTGATGCAATAGTTAGTAGATATAAGTGCACTATAGTATTGAATCACAGCCCTGATCTTTAGAATGAAAAACGTCATATAATTGTATTTTATTATAGTATTTCATTGATTATAAGGATGACACCTGACAAATTTAGAAGAAAAATAATTGTCAAATGATAATATGATTTAATAATTAAATCTACTACTTAATCACCCAGATCACAAAATGTACATGAATGGACTCATAACCAAGGTTTTAGATTAAAAGGTGCAGTTGCTATTATTCTGTTTATTCTCTAAAGATTCTTAAGTTGAAATATGCTGGAGTTACTTTTACAGAAGAGCTTTCCATAAGCTCTTGCTCACCATGGACCATGTGCCAAACAATCACCTAGGCACAGGAGATATGCAGTTAAATGAAGGGTAGTCCTTTTCCTGCATAGATTTGTAGTTTCCCAGGAAGACAAAGTATTGTGGTCAATCACTGGCATTTCTATAAACAATGAGCAATGATTTTAGCATCAAATCTTTATTATATGTTCCCAGAATAGTCATTGTAAAATTTACTTATAGCAAAGCTGAATTTCTTTCAGTATCTCTTTTCTGAATATCCTATATATTTTTTAGTATCTCTTTTCTGAATAGCCTATATATCTTACTTACTCCAAAAATGAGTTTTGTGTTAAGAGTTATGATAAAACAATGTATCCTATAGCATTGACACTAATAAAACTACAATGTGAACATGGCAAAGAGTAAAACTATTTTATATGTTAGTGAAAGACAAATGAAATCTTCATAGAATAGAAAATGATGCCAGATTCTATTTGTTAATCAGGTGGAATTCAAGTTGATTAGTCTTTTCCTAATGCAGCCCAAATTATCTCATAATTGCACATTACAGGAAAGTAAGATGGTAGTATGCGTTCTCAGCACTTTGCTCATTGTATTTTCCAAAGCTGAAACCAGTGTAATTTAACATGCTAAGTGGTTCCTCCACAGCATCTGTAGCTTTTGAGGGCTCATGATCTGTATCAGATATTTTTCCTTCCTTCGCTCCACACTGTCAGCTGAGCAGAGAAGTGAGTTGTATTCCTCATAACTGTTCTTAAAAGAGAAAGAAGAAAGGTCTATGGAACTGTGATTTGAAAGCATTTTAGGAACTTACTTCTTTAATTGAACTATTGCGTAGGCTAATTAATTATAACACAGGGAAGGAATTAAATCTGAAATTACCTTTCTGCATGAGAACTATTGTAAAGGTCATTACTAAAATTTAGGGAAATAAAGATGATGAGGAAAACGTAAAAGGCAAAGACAGAAGACAGAGAATGCCAGGAAGCATAAAAACATGATTTTTATAAACTTTTTCTATTTTACTCTATTCTATAGAATGGTGTTTTTTCCTTTAATTTCATAATATGGGAAATTTTCATATGTTGAAAGTACTAGAAATCCAATGCTAAGCAAGTTTTAAAAATTATGCAATTAATTTATCACATGCCATAGGGCATCTAATTATAGCTAACTGATGGTTTGTGTTGTGCATTAGATTTTGATGAAGCACCACAGCATTGCACAGCATGAGTTGAAGAATAAATTCTTGGGAGAATTTATTAGCCAAAGAGCAGTGGGGGTCTGCACAAACTACTTGATCATCCTATTTTTCCACTAAGAGACAGACTGGCAAAACAGACCCCCATCCTTTTGATTGTTCTCTCTATTCATAAGGGAAATCTTAAGAGCAAACTAATATATTCAGGAACAAACATATTCTTGACTGTTATGTTAATTTACTGAATTTCCAGTACCTACAGATGCTTGATTCCCATGGGGATTTGTAGCTCCTGCAGCTATAGCAAATAAACATGGGTCCTGTAGAAAACTAAGTTTGGATTGAGTCTCTCCAAATAGTGAGGTGTTGGGTGGGACCAGTTCTGCCCAGATCACTGTCCAGGCAATGCAGAGTGAATGTCTGCAGTCACTTTTGGACAGTTCTTCTTACTGCAGTACCACTGACCATTATGGATTCCTATCTCATTTTGCAACCAAAATTGCTGTACTTAACTACCTAAACTACTAAGCAAATGTGAGTGTATAATACACTTACAATTTCTGGGATGGCTGAAGTGGATCATAACACTTTTCTTAACACATTTTTTTTTGAGATTCTTGTTCATATCTAACTACTCCCATTTCCATGGCCATCTTAACATGGGGTGAGTCCTGTCAAGGGTACCCCCTATTCTAGCTCAAGGGAAAAAGCAGGTTCAAGAGTCTTCTGACTACCATAGGAAGAAAATAGATGCCGAAGACTCAAGGTGGTTAGTAAGGGAAAGAAAAAAAATCACAAAGTATCAGATTCTGCTCTTGTGAAAGAAAGGGTAATTATCTATGTTTCTGTTTTATGCATTGGTACATAAATTTTCATAGCAGAATAGAGCACTAGAAATTGCCAGGCATTTCAGGGCTTCCAGTGGTCTATCTTTGTTAAATGGAAAGTGTTATGTAAGATTCTACTTTAGTTGTATGTATAAAAGGAAGTTCCCTGTGAGAAGTTCCAGTGCTGTTGAATGCTTTATAGCAGGGGGGCGGGGCCTGATGGGATTGGGTATTTTGTGGGGATGTATAATTTGATACCACATGAGTTTCCCACAGTGTTGGGAAGGGAAATTCAAGTTCAACCCCTTGCCAGTCTGCACCTGTTGTTACAACTCTTAACTCTAATCTTTTTCTTAATTCTGTGACTATTCCTTAAAAAAAAAAAAAAAGTTATCTGGCCAAATCCCAAAACACTCAGTGATGCATTATAATAGATTGCGAAAATGTAGCCATTGAATATTGAGGGTTTCTTCTTCTCCCCTCTTCCACCCACATGCATTTTTCCTTGCCAATCTTCTTTGCTCTGCTGACTGTATTTGTTTTGTGAAAGAAATTCAAACAATCTCCAGAAAGGGAAAGTCCTCCACACAATCCCCCTGTAGTGAAAATCATCGTATACATCCAGTTCTTTATCTTCCTTTTCAGAGAAATGTATTATGAAAATAGCCAACTGTTTGTGGTAGAGACTTGGAGAGGAGGGACAATGTGAGCTGTAACAGTCAGGAGGCACCTCTGAAGAAGCTGCATTTCAGCTGAAACTTGAATAATACTGAGCTGGGTATTGATCTCAGAGAAAAGTAATCTAGGAAGGTGGAAATAAGTTTAGTGTCAGAAAAAGTCCAATGTGGCTCATTGCGGCACAGTTGGGGAATGGGATAAGGTGGGCACAGCAGAGATCACAGAAGGACTTAGGGTGTGCTTGGGTTTAATTCTAAAAGGAATTAGAAGTCATAGGGTGATATAAGCAGTCGAATGATATAACTTTATCCGTATTTTAAAAGATCACATTGGCAGCCTTGTTGAGAAAGGACTGGTCGATGGGCAAGAATGAAAGGAGAGACCCCTCCAGAGAGTGCTGTTATTTCAATTGACAGAACAAAGCAACAGACAGAAGAGAGCAGCAGAACGGATGGAGAGAACTGGCCTGATTTAGGATATTTTGCAGGAATAAAAAAATGATTCAGATGCTATTTAGCAGCTGCCTAATAGCCCATTATATGGCTGTGCCATGACTTATTTAATTGCAAAGAATACTTTAAAATCCAAGTAATCAATGCACATTCTGAGATCTACTATTGAGTTTCTATCTCCCAAATCTCCTTCTTTTATGATATTTATACCCTGTGAATATCTATTAAAAAAGAATAAGGCAGTACCCTCACTGTACAAAAAAATGATGAATAGTTTTATCTATCTTTATTTTTAAACCACTATCGTGTTTCAGTAAAAGTTTAATTTTTAAAATGAGAATGGATATAATGGATGAGTGAGCATTCTATATATCATTCAAATATATATTCAATTTGTCATGGAGTTTAATGTTATCACTTTGCAGATTTTCATTTTTTAGCTTTGGGTAGAGCAGACTTGAAGAAATATGGGAATACCTGCAGGAATCAGATGATATTTGATAATTATACCACTCCTTGACTTTAATTCAAAATTAAACTCTGGAGAATTAGAATAACTTAAATAAACCAATAAAAACTTTGGCTATGTAATTCAAAGCTTAACTGAAAATGAAAAGTTATACATCCAGTAAATTTTTCCATAGGCAGTTCATTTTTATGCTTACTATTAGCTTTCAGTATATTCATTTAAATGTTAGACTTTATCCTGAATCACCTAAATCTTCCATGGGCCCTCCATGTAGAAAATAACTTGGCAGATGCTTAATTGGGGGGAAAGTTCTTAGTTTTGCTTGCAACTATTTTCTTGTGAGAGAAAAATATTAAAAGAAATTACTTATAAGCCTAAAAACTCAAATGCTTTGTTCATGATTGGTTGCAATAAAGATAATATATCACACACCTTTAGAAAACTTTAGATGCATGGAACCTAAATGGAATTAAAAAAAAAAAACCAAATTTGCTGTTCAGGATTCAACCTGTTCATAGTTTTTTACTGAGTTGGGTAATGAAAGGAAGAGGGTGGGGTCATTTTCAGGACATGCTATGTACAATCTCGGTTTATAATATATCCGTTGTCCATTTAGTGAGACAAGAACACCCATCAGGGATTGTTGTGATGTGTATACGCTGCTCCCCTCTGGGCATTTGTCTTCTCAGCCACGTGATTACTAATTATTTCTTGATTCACAAGTGCCACATCTGGTGACTGTGTTGCCACATCAGTTTGTTGAACCCATGTCATGTGATTTTTGAATGCATATTTCTGTATCTCTGGAAGAACATGAGGTGTGGTGTCCCAAGGGCCCAGTGCAGTGTCAGACACACTGCTGGGACATAATCAATATGGATTATTGACAACTGACAGGTCATAGTGCAAGACAGTTTGCAATGTGTCCTCCATGTCAGGTGCTAAGGAGTGATGGAGAAATTTGCATTTCTACAAAGGAAGAGATCCACCATGTCCTTTAATCCTCTAGTGGAGATAGAATCTCCTGGTCAAATCATTAACCAGGTGAAGAGCAAGTAGATGGGAAAAGAAGATGGATGGGAGAGTCCTTCAAGAGGTTGTTGACTCTCCTGCTTTGAGGTTCTGCATCCCAAAGTACAGATTTTGGAATTGGTCTTTGAATGTTTAGTAGCATTATTTGGCAATCTAAAATGAAGCTGTAACATTAACACAATGGACTACACTGAGCCATTCTTCAGATTCAGTCGGCTCTTGACCACGTGCAGGAGGAGGCTCAAGAGCTCTCTGCTTTTGGAGAAGCCATCCTGGAGTCGATTGTCACAAATTCTCTGATGTCCACTTTGAGAGCTGAACTGAAATGTAAGAGTAATGTAGAAATAAAGATGAAAAATCAAATCTAGTAGCAACTAAGTGCACAGGAGAGGGTATTCACTGAAACATCTTTCTGTGAATACTTGGAAATTTTTCTGAAAAGTTAACTTTTGAGGAGTGCACATATCATCGGTTTTTGTTGTTTTTATTGTTGTTGCTGCTGCTAATAAATTCAGTGACCATAAGATTCCATGAAATATCAACATTACACTATATACCTTCATTAATATTTTGCATCATTACCTTTGTAGATAGTCAAAGAATTTCCTGGAAGAAAAAATTCTTAAAATTTAATCTAGTAAACTTTATATGAAACTTGTGAGTAGAAAATAAAGATTCCGGTTCTCTTTTTCAGAGACTCTTAGCATATCAAATGAAGGCTAACTCTATGTGCCAGAAACTCGACATGGACACAGGAGTAAGCAGAAGCATGATATTTTATCTTACCAGTACCTACAAAAGCTTGAAATCTCTGATGAAAATAAAAAGGGATACGCCAACTAATAAAAAAAATTAAGTTGGCAATAGCATGAGGAAATCGAGGGAAATCTATTGATTTTCAACTTCCTTACATGTGTGCTTTGTATTTGACAATGTTATAAGCATACATAAATCTTATATGAATGCAACTTTTGAAATTAGGACCTATACCTCTGAAGACAGAATGATACCCAGTGCCATAGGAAGATAACCATAGTGAGTTCTCATCAGCTGCAGGCTGAGTTCCTCTGAATGAGTGTGGAATGCTCCCATTGGCCAGGGATGCTGGTGTGGGACTCTAATGCAAAGCAAGAGTAAAGGTTCTGTGGTGACAGTGAGGTGTTCTCAGGAGCCTCCAAACCGCAGCTCCTTCATCAGCTGGAGATGCTGCAGGCTATTTACTCAGGAAAGGTGCTCCTTGTAGGCCTGCCTCCCGTGGGGCAGCTAGTACCATCACAGCCTCTCACAGTTAAGTGGAGAGTTGCAAGCTATAGCAAAATTAATAGATTTATCATCACACCATTAACAAGTCGTGAAATTGGAAAAAGACTGCAATAGAGTAGTAATTTTATTCTGGATTTGTTCACTAAAGGGCTTTCAATCTATTGCCTTCCCAAATTAATTCAAAAAGTGCACATTGCTGACTTCTAGGACTTTTGTGACTTCTCAAGTACCAGAAAAGACTCTCCCATAAATTCCGCTCTTCCCTAACATTTCCCAAAATGTGTGTGGAGTTCTAGCCATCCTTTATAAAACTTGACTTTTCTGAGCCTTCATTTTTTCCTAGTTCAGGAACAAGAGAGGGTGGAGAACAGGGGGAAAGACAGCAGACCAGGTTCTCACCCACTTGTTGTTGAACTGAGCTATGGTCTGTGATGAAGATTGGCAAGTTTCCTTCAAAGGACCCGAGAGTGAGGCTTTTCAGGCTGTAAAGTTTCCATCACAACTGCTGGACTCTACGATTGCACTGAAAAATCAAACATGTACAATACATAAATGAACAAATGTGGCCATGTTCCCATAAAACCCTATTACAGGACAGGTGGTGGCCCGAGTTGGGTCTACAGGATGTTGTTGGCTGACTCTTGTTTATGGCATAAACTTTGAGTGCAGCATAAAAGATCTCTCATGCAACCTATTTTCTCTGCCAGGAATTTCCAAATTTTGAATGATTGACTTTTTTTTTCTTCCTAACTTAGCCTCCTGTATCCTTTCTAGAAGAAACTTGACTATCTTAACTACTGATTGAAATCCAGAGGAATGTCATGAAAGGAAATTACCAGTATAAGACAAGCATTGTCTGATAATAGAAAAATAACTAGCTTGCTCCATTGAACACCCCACTACTTTATTTCTGTAGACAGCACCCTAACCACCAGGCATTTAAGGAGCATTATTTATATTTAGACTCAATAAATACTTCATCTAATCCTTATTATCATCTATTTCCCAAATTTGGAAATCTAGACTTGGAAAGATGAAGTGGACCTCTTAAATAGAAATTGACAAATCTAAACTTTGAAACTGGATTATCTGCTTCTAAATCCTGAGCTGATTAAGAAAATATTAGATTAAAAAATTCCAAAAGATGAAGACTTTCTCTGTGGTACATCATTTTGTTGTTGTTGTTGTTGTTGTTTTTGGCACCAGGGATTGAACCTACAGGTGCTTAACCACTGAGCAACATCCCCAGCCCTTTTTTGTATTTTATTTAGAGACAGGGTCTTGCTGAGTTGCTTAGGGTCTTGATAAGTTGCTGAAGCTGGCTTGGAACTCATGATTCTCCTGCCTCAGCCTCCTGAGCCTCTGGGATTGCAGGCATGTGCCACTGTTCCTGGATCTGGTACATCTTTTACAAAAAAGGATTCTGTGATGGGCCACCCTTTTTTACAGAATATACAGAGGATGACAACTCTCATTGGTTTTAGTAATAAATCACAAATCAATGTATTTCCCATTATTAGTTTATTTAATAGAGCACAATGAAAGCAAAACAACTGTGCTCTCCTTTTCTTCCTATAGTATTTTCTGGTGAATTTCAATTGCTAGTCTCTCCCCATACATTAAAGTTTGTCATTCTTCCTTAAGAGCAAAAGGCAATTTAATGAGATGCTTGCAGTAGATAAAATTGCCACATCCACTGCATCTGTGTTTCTTTACTTGAGAGATGACATAGAACAATGTTGTCTGAGATTATGAATTTCTATACAGAGATTATTGAAGCACCTGTTGTTCATAAAATACTCTGCCATGCTGGAGACAAAACTATCAAATTTTATTAAAATTTAGTTATATCAAGTCAGGCTTTAGATTTCCAAATAGAAATAGCGAACTGCAATGTGTCAGAGCTCTAAATTTCATTACCAAAGCAGGTGTCATTATTTGGAACACACAGCCAGTGTTTGTGATAACTACATTATACAACCCCAAAGGAAATAGCAGAAAAGTTCACTGAAAGCAACTTTTTTATGCTTAAGATAATAACATTTTTGAGCCACCTAGCCTAATGGAAATAGATATAACTTTTTGTTTTTTAATGTTGGGAATTGAACCTAGAGTCTCACACATGCTGGGCAAGCTCTGAACCACTAACCTACCCCAATCTATAGATGCAGAAATCTTCAGGTCAAGACAGAGATGATTGTCAAATTCTGAAATGCCAGGGAAGCACCTGAGAGATTACAGTATAAAAAAGGAATATGGAAAGAAACTTAGCTCAAAACGTTCTACACTAATTTAAGGTCAATGAAGCAATTTTATGAAAAATAATTAGTCAGAATATAAATTTCTGTGGCTAAGCATGTATATATTAGTAGTATAATTTCACTCCAATTTTCATCTCTTTCTCTCTTTTTCCATTACTAGGGCAGTGAACCCAGGAGCACTTAACCACTGAGCCACATCCCCAGCCATTTTTCTTTTTATTTATATATTATTTTTACTTTGAGACAGGGTCTTGCTAAGATGCTGAGGTAGCTTTGAACTTACAATCCTCCTGTCTTGGTCTCCCAAGCTGCTGGGATTCCTGGTGTGCACCACCATGCCCAGCAAATTTTTATCTCTTAAATAATTTTTGGCATTGCGTAAAGTTAATGATATACAAAACTCATTCTCAAAACTAACAACTCTGTGTGTGTGTCTGTCTGTTTGTTTGTGTGTCTGTGTGTGTGTGTGTATGAGAGAGACAGAGAGAGAGAGAGAGAGAGAGAGAGAGAGAGAGAGAGAGAGAGAGAGAGAGAGAGAGAGAGAAGAAAGAAAGAATGGTTTGTCTTTCAAAAAAAATTTCATTTAGGACAAACTATAACTCTTTGTTTAATTTTTCCTTCCTGGATTTAATTTTCCCTTTTTGTATCGTAGAATTTCTATTTTCTTATTAATGACACCTTTAAAAATATTTATATAAAGGCAACTGTTGCCTTGTTGCCACTACCTCCCACTCATACCTTGTCCAATATAAACTCTCCAACCTCTTTTAATTATTTGTTATTTAATATAGTTTGTTTGATTCCTTTTAATCATTGTAGATTTGGACATAGATTCTAAAAACATAAACCTTAAAAACTGTATGTAAAGCTAAATGGAGTTGTACAGGTATGGTATGAAGAAGGCAAGGTACTAGTTTGTTTTTTTAACCTATGTGGTCAATGCCTATTGATAAAACTTCAGATTATAAACACTTTAGCTATTTAATGATACTTTGTATTCATGCCACCATATTTACATCTGAGAATCATAAAACTTCAGATTATAAACACTTTAAGAACTATTGGTTAATTCTGGTCTTTTTCATTTAAATTACCTGGATTCATTTTTTTAATATCTTTTTAAAGTTATAGATGGCCACAGTATCTTTATGTTATTTATTTCTTTTTATGTGGTGCTGAGGATTGAACCCAGTGCCTCACAAATGCTAGGCAAGTGCTCTACCACTGAGCCACAACCCCAGAATTTGTTTTTGTTGTTATTATTGGTTGTTTTTGTTTGCTGGTTTGTTTTGTTTTGTTTTGTATCAGGCATTGAACCCAGGGTGCTTAACCTCTGAGTCACCTTCCCAGGACTTTCTATATTTTATTTTGAGTCAGGGTCTGACTAAATTGCTGAGAACTCACCACCCTCCTGCCTCAGCCTTCTGGGGTTACAGATGTATACTATCACACCTCGCAGTTCTTTGTTTTTAATTTGGCATATTATGAAACCATTGATATACTAGTTACAATATTTGTGTAATTAAATTTCTAATCTAAATATACTATTTCACAATTTTTTCACATGAAACCTAATTTAACTTTTCCTGCCTGTGTCTTTATGTGAATTGTGGATGACCCATCTAATCAGAAAAAAGTCGAAAGAAAACTCATTCTCATATTCTCAATAAACTAGAATCCGTGTTGGTGTCAACCACTAGTTGATATCCCAGGGTGCACTTATTAAAACCATTGAAACTCCATCAAACTCTTTGCCATTCCTCTCACAAGAGTATCATGTGAGTCTGTCAAAGGCCTGGTTGAAACATAGACGCGCTGTGTCTATGGCCCTTGTGAGGCCCATAAAGAAAATTCAGAGCACTTAAAAAGTTGCTTCGAATCTGTAATCCCATCATTTTTACTTATCTCTGGTAAAATATCTGCTATTTGTCTCATCTCAAGTCATATTAGAGAGTTTAAATGTGGGTGAGAAATATCTAGATCATCATTCCTCATTCACAGGATTCTCAAGGTAGACATCCTGATGCCATTCTTCATCCTCCTGCATGTCTCTGCCCTTGTGTGATGGTAGCTTCTTTGCATGATAGCATATTGAAGGGTCTCCATTACGCACGGCACTTGACTGTCTGGTCACAGAACTGAAAAAGGTTTTCCTTGGCGCCAGATGAACAGAGCTACAATTGACCTTTTCCTCTACATTTTCCCCTAACAATTTTTATTACACAGCATAAAATACTCAGGCTTCCATGTCAGCCTCCTGTCTAGAAATAGTCTCCTTTCTGACTCCAATGCCTCAGAAAAAAAACAGAGAACTCAGGTGTCACTAGTGAACTTATATATCATCTTGTGTTATTTCAACAATAGGACTCTTCAGGACTTAGAAGGTTCTGGCAAAATACAGGGTGCAAGAATGTATGTCCTTATGACATCTTTTTAAGTAAACCAGAGAAAAATCACATGAAATAAGATTCCCTTGATACAGTATGATTATCAGTTATGCCAATTGAGGAGACCCTATCCAAGACTATCCTGGCTCCTGAAGAAGTAGGTGAAAGATTCCTGGTTTTTCTTCTGTTTAAAACTGTTTTGCTGGAGCCTTTACGGATGATGGCCTGCTGGTAATTGTGAACATTTCCTGTGAAAGCAGAGCAACTCAGGAGCAGGGGACATTCCGTACTGTACCGTACTGAAAGGGGGTGCAGGGCTAGTATTCCTGGTTTTTGTTTTGACAAAAGAAAAAAACTAATTGGAAGAGCTGAGCAAGGGAAAGGAGAATAAGATTTTTATTCAAAAATGGAGATAAAGGGCACATCCCTGTTTTCCTGAGCTGTTAATGCTCTCAGTTTAAAGCTCCTGGTTCTCAAACTCTCATTTTCAAAGAAAGCAATGAAGCTTTTTGTTCTTGACCCTTATTTTTGACAAAATATTTAGCAAAGATACTTGCTATTCATGTCACCACATTTACATCTGAGAATTACTGGTGGAGAACACAAATGACATAACCATTTAAAATGGGTTTCCAAACCCAATTCAACAGAGCTCTGCATTAAATAGAAGTAGTAAGATGAGAAAAAGAGATGGACGTTTGGCTCAGTGTAATCAAATGGTGATAAAGGAGAGTCAAAATGATTCTTTGCTGCTGCTTCCTAATTTATCTGTGGATTGGTTGTGGCAGCATGAGCTTATTATGTAAATGGACATAGGATAGTAGTCTTTTGCCTGTAGATGCTGCTTCCTCCAGGGTCTTCCTTGGGCAGCCTTTAGGGTATCCAGGGCAGTGATGGACTCCTGAAGGGACTGGGGTGGCAGCTGCAGGCTATCAGCTGTAAACCACTGAGCATTGCTTCAAGTTTGTTCTCTTGGGAACGACCTGTTTATCTCACCAACACTACTGCTTCTCAGGTTGGCGATTTACCTACATGTGATACAAATCCAATGTCTGTGTTATATCTACTTAGGCTGGTATCAGCCAGAGGGTGGATTCAAATCACCAGTGCAGGCTAAAAGGGGACATCATCTTTAAAAAGACACAGAAAGTGGGAACAGAGAGATCTTAAATATGACATTTTAATGACATTTTAGTGACATTTAGTGACATTTCTTCTTTTTTTTCTGATTTTAAAATAAATATGTTAGGATAGAAAATAAATAAACAAAAACTAGAATAAAAAGGGAATTAATACAAGGACCCATAGAGTCACCATCCAAAAGAAACTACTGCAGAAAAGTTGGCTGCTTTCCATTCTTTGCTTCTTCTCATGCGATTATGTAGATGAGCAAAACTCTTAGTGAGGTGCGGTAGCTTATTTAAACAATATTGTCAGTTTAGGTAACAGTATTGTCAGTTTATTTCAATTGTTTGGTATTATAAATAATTCTATTCTTGGCAGCATTGACTGAACTGTTCAAACACATTATGTTCTATCTTTAAGTTAAATTTCCAGAAGTGTGATTTATTAAAATTTAAATATTCCAAGATTTATTGTACACATTTGCAAACTGCTACATAAAAAGTTTGTGTAAATTTGTACTGTGAATATAATTGTAAAATGAAAACTATTTTACACAACATTTTTAACGGGAAAGAAATCATACTCCTTTGCAAAGTCATCAATACATTCTGAGAAGTGTGTATTTAGGTGAGTTTATCATTTGTGAGCATCAGTTGTGTGCGGTGGCAGAAATCTAGATGGTAGAGTCCCCTTGTCCAAAGTTTATGGCATAGTCTGGTGCTCTGCCACTGTATATGTGGTCCATTGTTGATGGTGCATTCTTAATGGAGTGCATGAGTCTATTTGCTTATATTCAATTATTAACAGCTCCACATCTGGAAAGACATAATGAATAACATTAACTAGATGTCAGAAACTAATGCAAGGAGCACCAAGAAGATATTTTAGAATTTGCATACTCATTAAGTAATCACTTATGTGTATTCCACTAAGTTGTGCACTCAGAATGCAGGGTTTGTTCAATTATTCAACAAGATTTTATTGAAAACCTGTGATGTGCTAGGCACTTTTCCATTTCCTTGGAATGCAGAGTAAATCAAGATAAATTGGGCCAGCTCTCATGCATCAGAAAGAAAACAAGCAGGAGATCCCAGTAAATGTCAGGCTCAATGTCACACATCTGGAATTTATCTATACATAGACGGTATTTGTAGGTGTAATGTATAGAACAAAAATAAGGTGAATTTGGAAATTGATACTTTGACATTAATTTTCTGCATGTCACATTTGAGAGCTGTTTTCTACTTACTTTAAGAGGGATTCATCTCTTAAAAGTCCATACAGGAATCCCATGTAGAAAACAGCAAAATTTTGAAAGAAGTTTAATTTTAATCATTCCTTTCTCTAGATGTTAATACCAAGTAAAAAAAAAACAATATTATATAAGTAGATATTTTTGTGGATAAGGTATTTGAACTACATCCTCAATAAATTGTAATTGCTATTAAATCACTTTAAGGTGAGTGTTTAAATTTTGTTTCAACAAAAATTATATTGAATTATTTAAAGTAATGTTATCCAGGAACAGATTTTTTTTCTTATTTGAAACTCTCATTAAGAGATCTGTAGTTGTAACTCAAAGGTAGAGTGTGTACTTACATACACAAGACCTTGTATTTGATTCAGAATGCTGAATTGTTCAAAACAAAGAATCCTCATTCGGGGAATTCAATTTACTATGTTGCATTTCATGGCTTCTAAAATTTTATCTGCCAGTGTAGTCAATAGGAAAAAGTGAATGGACAGAAAGGGAAAATTTGTTTATAATCCTCTTTCTACTGATAGCCTTCCCAGAATCTTGTTGAATAAGTCATTAAAAACACTCTCTTAAGAAAATCTAGATGGAAAAAGTAGGGTGGGGAGCTTAGTAGGAAAATCCACGCTGGAACACAGAAGAACAATGGAAAAATTACCTGGAAGATTGTAAAAATTGTAGTCAGTAAGTGGGCTGTAGGTAAGGCTGATGAATTCAATTAGTCTCTGTGCACCCTTCTATATCACCAATACCTTTGCACCTTTACAGTCTTCTAATATAGCTATGATTGTTAGAAGGATGAAGTAAAGTGAGACATGTGTCCCAGCATCATAGTGCCAGGCAATTAGGATGAAGTTCAGGGTGCAGATTCAGAAATAAGGATTATCATTATGCAAGTGTCTTATAATCTCACACTCAGTACTAAAAATAAGATTAAATATGCCCAAGGACAGATATGGTCGTATTTTTTATTATATTCTGTGTAGTAAATTAGACAGGCCAGGAATAGAGACAATTTTAGTTTCAGAGCCTTGCAAAAAGATATGCCATAACACAAAGTTCTTGAAATTAATGAGCCTATTGCATATCAATAGGCAGGATAGGAAATGAAACAAGGCTGCCCACAGGATCATGGATGGTATCGACAGTATGCATATCCTTTCATTAGAGGATTCTTGTCAAACACAGAAGAAGAGGGTGAAGATGTAAAAGAAATGGTGACCTGTGGCTGAGTCCAGTTATCCTCACACTGATACCATCACAGTATAGTCATAGAACAGGAAGAAAAGGAGTCAACTAAAATATAAATAATATATCAGAAAAACTGAAACAAGACTTGAGTAAATAATATATAAACATGCAAGAAAGGAATCAAGGAAAATTACCTTTATGTGTATATATTTCAAGGGGCTAGAACTAGATGTATTTTGGCTTACAATGTAGTGAGATGATACTAAAACCAGAGACGAATAAAATGTACATGAAAGTAAACTTCAACAGAAAGTTCACAGTTTATTATTTTGATTTTTCTTGTATGTTTCTTACAGTACTCATCTATCAACGTAGCCCACATCATGTAGTCCCTCTTATAAAAAAAACTTCAAATTTGTTCAGTATAAGTGTTTCAGTTTTTCTGCATGTATAAAAGGAGAAATAAATAGAAAATGTATGAAAATGACAGGAAATTAAAAAGTCACCTACCTGAGATGATTTTATGCCTATCTGGGAAGCAGAGAAAATGGTTACTTTCTAGCTCAGTCTGCATTCAAAGCAGGAATTGTTGCCTGGGGTCAATACCTTGAGGTCATTATATAAAAATGTTTGAGGAATGAGATGATATTCTGAGAGTTCACATCTTCTGCTTCTCAACAACATTCATGAATCCTACCTGCAACACTTAGAAACAAAGATCTGGGAAAAGGTAACTAAATGTAAAGTGTACATAGGTAGTACCTAAGATTCGTGTTCGGGGATTAGCTTTCTCCTGCAGGACAGGAGCAAAGTTCAGGGTGTACTAGAGAGTGCAACAGAGGTACAGGTAAAGAAAGCTGAGGGGTCAAAGGGCATCTAGGAGGTTACATACCAAGGCAAAATACATGGTTTAAATGTATTATCTTGCAAATAACCATGCTCAGGTAATCATTAAAAGCCTGGAAGAAATAGATTTGATTAGAATGTTAAAAAAAAAATGATTACGTGTCGCATGTTTAATTAACAAGCTTCTTGAGCATGAGAGGAAAAATAGATGAAGAAGTTAGAAAAAAACGGGATCTGGTTATTGAAGTGAAAAATAAGGAAATAACTTGGGATCAAACTGAACAAGATTGTGGAAAGTAAGATGAGAAAGTATTGACAGCTTTCGGAAAACAGAAAAAGGAGATAAAATAATAGTTTTGGAGAAGGAAGGCTAAATGAGGGTAATACAAGCATTATGCAATTTAAGAAAATAATACAAAATTATTGACTCAAAATTAGGAATGAAATGAATATGTATTTACCCCTAGGAGAGATGAAAATAACATACTTTGTTTCCTTCTTAGTATGAGAACAAATTTTAATATTCTAAATAGAGAAAATGGAAAGACAATTCAGTCTTTATTTGGCATGGCTGAGTAGAATTTATGCTCATTCTACACGATGTGTCCTCAAATGTAGAAATTTTAATAAATTTTCTATTGCGTGATTACCATTAAAATGTAAAAAATGTTGCTGATGTTAGAGAACTATTGTTTTATCTATGGGAGGCAAGTTTTCTGCTTTCAATTTTGTATAACCCACTAATGGAACTTTCTAGAGACTAGATTCTGACTGAACATCTCCAGCTTTCTTTACCCCCTCCTTCCCACAGTATTTTCTGATACGGAAAGTGTTAATATATAGGCCAAATTCATGTGTATGTGAATGTGAGAATAAGGCATACGGCCCCATAACTTTATGCCACACTATGGGGTCGCCCGCTGTAATGTTCCACTGGGGCATTTCTAGAAGTCCCTCACACATCATAATAGCTAACAACAGTTTAATTCTATATGGAAGTAAATGCAAACCATTTAATTTCCTCTTACTACACCAAACTGAATTCATCCAGATTCACCTTTCTCTCAACCACATCCCAGAATTATCCTCAGCAACTCTTGTTACCAGCTGACACTAGGAAGAGGTCAAGGAGAGGGTTCAAAGTAAAAATCCATCACACAGGCATCACAATCAACTACATTTTTTAAAACTGCTAAAGTTACAAAAACATACATCCATGTGAACCTAGATTCTGTATGTATACAAGGAGAAACATAGAAAATATGTGATAATAAAGGGAATTAAAGCGGCCAACTGCCCTCAACTGTGAGATGATTTTTTTTTTTTTATTTCCCACTGCTACAAAACACAGAAAATGGCCCGGGGAATTAGAAATGAACTAGGCAAGTAGAGCCTTCCTATCAGCAAAAGAATTTGGAAACAAACTATCCAAAATGGTAACTATGTTGTAGAAAAGATGAAGAGAGAGTAACCAAAGGAAAAGCACTGGAAAGGTAAACATTATGGGCTGGGAAATAACTTTATATTCCATGTTATTGGAAATGCCTGTGTATATTGTTGAGGAGAGAATTACAATCTTAAAGAAAAAAAAAAAGATTGCTCCCAGTAGGACAATAATTTATTGCAAACTACACAGTCTTGTAAACACTGCCCTTTGCTGGAAAATAAAACTAGATTTGTGTTTCATGACTCATCCATTCCTGCTCCAAAGCAGTCCTGAACAAAGCAACATCATCCAGCTCATCTTCAAAGTCCACTCTTTCCTATGTGTCCTTTCCATTTCTCCTGACTCCACCTGGGACTTCCAGTGCTTGGATGATCTAAGTGGATGAAAGGCACCTGTTTTCCCTTATGTTGGCCAGTTTACCTGAGCCATCTGATTTGGTTAGCCCACTCTCGCGCCTTGTCTTTCACAAAATCACCAGCTGTTTTGTTTTGTTTTGTTTTTTAACAACTGCCTATTAACTAGGTATCACTGGCAAGAGTGAAAATAAAGAATGACATAAGCATTAGCATGGAGTTGGAGCTGAGTTAAAAAAGGAGCCTATGTGAAATTCATATTGGTAACATCAAGTTTGAACTAAGGTTCTGTTCTTAAGTCACCTGTCATTTTAGAAAATATAAATTAATCTGTGGTGTGTTCATGACTAAGAATATATAAATATGTGACGCCTGCAAAGAATTCTACATTTTGTTAAAGGATGATCAAATGGCTCTCTTGCTGTATTCAAAGGACTTCCTGTATCTTAGTAAACCAGCAGCAGAAAATCTGGCATGGATGCTTTCCTGATAGAAAACAAAAGGACAAAACAACACACATAAAACTGGAATTTATTTTAATGAATAAAATTCAATTGATTTTTTTCTAAGTATTATTTCTTATAATCTCAGGACAATTAATTTGTAATATAGTTAAGGGAAGTAAAATTTGCATACTTCCAAGAGAGCCTCAGAAACCTCCCAGATCTCTGAGATTAGCAAACACCTACCACAGAAGTGGGCTTAGTTGACACAGACAGTGAAATGGTATAAGTGTGTTTTATTTTTGACAGTCTCTGCATTTACCAATTGCAAATACACTATGCATATAGCCAGCAATTTGTCAAGGAGTGTGGTAGAAACATGTCTGATCCAGACAAAAGGACCAATAGATGGAAAAGTTTTGCTGATCTAAACTGTATGCTCAGTCATCAAAGGGGAAATGAGAACTATACATATCTAATCTTTTCTGGAAACTGAGATAGTTGTAGTACAGCTAGCTTCATAGACTGTAAAATGCATATATATACTCTCCACAGTAATTCAAAGTTCAATTTCTGGTCTAATTTTATCACAAAAGAATTTAGACATTACCAGTAGTATTCTATATATTCAGACTTGCAATGTGAATACCTCCTGCCTAGCTACAGTTTTGCCTTACATTGAAGACTGGGATCCAAATCCAAACGGAGGTATTTACTGCCTCTATGATACTAGGAATCAGAACTTAAGTAGTTCTCTTCTATGGCATGCGGATATAAATGATAAGGTTTAACACAATTACTGGGCATAAGGATTTTGAGACACAACATAAGAGAAATAGTTGTGTAAATTCTAAAGTTCTACATAGGATGCATATGTGCGCCTGTGCACGCGCGAGCACATACACACACACACACACACAAACACACACACACACACACACACACACACACTTAGGTAGTGTACCACAATAGGCATGACACCAAAATGTCTTTACAAAATTGTATTCCCTTCTTTGTGATCCCTTAGTGGAGATGGGGGTGTGGTGCTGATTCATAGCTGAATGTAATCCTGCCCACCCACAGAGAAGGATGATGGAATGTAAGGTTAAAAAGGACACAGGGAAAGCATCTCCCCCTGTAACGGCAGTGAGCTGAGAGATGTGCGCAGCCACATGCAGTCATCAGAGGGCCACATTCCTTCCCCTGTCCTTCATTCTATAATGATGAGGTAAAAGCAGAAAGACATGGATCCTGATCCCAATTAACATTCTGCTATTTCATTGATAGGTTGTGGTTCTGAACCACATCTATCAGAGGACACTGAGTTGCACATAGAATTAGGTGATATTCATTTGAATCTGTATGTTTCAATCTAAGTCTTTTTTCTGCAATTGCTTACAGGTTAGAAGCAAAGGCTGGCCCAATTTATATAACATATAAATAACAACTGGGGGCTGGGCATCAGGAGTGCAGGCCTGTAATCCTAGCCACTGGCAGGCTGAGGAAGGAGGATTGCAAGTTCAGAAATTTGGTGAAATAAAATTAAATAAAAAAGAGCTGGGTCTATAGCTCAGTGCTAGGCACTTGCTGAGCATATGGAAGGTCCTAGGTTCAATCCCAAATACATTGACACTGGAATTAATCATTTGAATTTCCTTTCAGGCTAGGAATTTGCATTTGATTGTTAAGCAATTTGGTATGAAGAAAGGTCTGGGAGCATATGTTGCTGTTCACATTAGCGGATGACTTGGAGGAGGAGGAGCAGGAAGAGAGTAGATGAGCAGGCAGAAGTGCAGGAAGGAGTACTGAGAAACACAGCACCAAAGGAATGCTGAGTGATCACTGCCAGGGACTCCTGGCCCTCTATTATTCTTGAAGGTTAATCATGAGCAGCTTTACAAAAAGGAGAAGCTAATTACATTTAGAGTAGATGCATACATACATACATAAAGCATTATCTTGCTATGAAGCAAAGTGTTCCGAGATACCCTTAGTCACCTTGCAAATGTCACCCACACAGCCATTCCTGAGACACTGCTATTGTAAACATGTATGACACATGAGAAATGTGTCCAGTGAACATGTAAAAAGGAGCAGCACATTGAAATTTTAGAGACTTCTTTATTTGTAAATGCTTCCACAGCATCATATTTATATCAAATGAGTATATTTGGAAATTAGCCAATGATATAATCCGGAATATGAAGTGAGCATTTTCTCAATGATGGATCCTGTGTGCATTGGAAGGCATTTATATTTGAGGGGTTATGTTATTACTCTATTCCTCTGGTGTGTAATCATTTAAGACTTGGATTTGAGGGACAAAATTAATAATACATAGTGCCAGGTATGCCTACAGTAACACAGTAGTTAAGTTTTGATAGGAGAGAAATTTTATTGGATTCTGAATGGTACACGACAACATCTACATCCTATCAACTTTAAAAATATGTTCTATTTGGAGGGATAAAAGGTATTTAGGAGATAAACCTGACACAGAATTGCTATCTACCCTTATAAATGTTCAATTTTTATAAATGCTTTGAAAATAAAGGAAAAAAGGTCAGCTATGGCTCAGGAAAAGCCCAGGAAAAAAAAGTCATAAAATTATTATAGTCATTCACCTATCTTTTAGAAACATGCCTCCTTCACTCATTCAACAAACTCATTTACTTCCTAAGTTCTTGTCAATGCTATCAGCCTCAGCCATTAAGAGAGAGAGAGAGAAAAAAAAAGAATAAACTAACATCCCTGATATCAGGAGGTTCTCCATCTTGTAGAGTTAGGCAGGGTATATAACTAGATTAAAACACATCAGGTAAGATAGCAAGTGGCACCGGAGAACACAGGAGAGGAGGGGGGAAGTTCTGACGCTGGGAAAGGGGTGTGAATTTTAACTTGGGTGGTGTGTTGGGTGGTGTGGGAAGACGTCACTGAGTAGAAGAATGAGGAAGTGAGGAACCACGGATCTAAGTTTTAGGAAAGGAGAGCATTTCAGGCATAAAGGAGAGCAAATGCAGTGCCTGAGGCAGGCATGTGTTGACCAGGCTGGGGTACAAGAGTGCAGCCATATTATGGCTGGGATCAGGTGGACATGGGGGAGACGAGCGGGAGACAAGGCCAGGGAGAGGGCAGGCGTGGAGGTGGGTGGGCAGACTGTGTCAGCCTGGCCTAGCTAGTTGAGCATTAGAAGAATTCTCACTGTCATCAGTGTGAAGAGAGAAGCTATTCAAGGCGTTTGAGCCCAGGGTGGTCCTAATTTTATTCACATGTTTAAAGGGCCATTCTGGTCTCATGTAGGTGGTGAGTCCCATAGGAGGGAAAGAAGCACCCAGGTGGGTCGGGAAGCTGTCCCAGGGATCAGGAGGAGACCAGCCTGTGGGCCATGGTGGAGTGGAGAGGTGAGGAGAAGTGGGCTGCTGCTGGAAATATCTGGATGGAAGGGCAACCCAGTTAACCCGAAGCCACGAAAATGGGTGCATTGGTCAATTTTAACCTGTGCTGAAATTATAGACATCTCAGTTCTCTTCAGCACACCTGCTCACTTTCCAGTGCCTGAGGCAACATTTTCAAGACCATGGTCACTGGGGGAGGACACCAATCCTCCTTGGGCAGGTCTCTCAGGCTTCTCTCTGATTAAGGAAAGAGCAAGTCATTGGAAACCACAGTATCCTCTACGACATTGCACTAGAGAAATCAAGTTTTTTGTCCCAAGCACCTGGAAAAAAATAGGGCTAATAGCCATTGAGATTAGAAGGACCACAGGTAAAATCAATTTTAAAAATATTTCTAAAAGTTGAAAATGATATCAAATTAGGTTGCAATATTTAAATCATTTAAAAATTATTTTGAAAGCCTATCACAAAATATAGAAAGCATGAGTTATTTTAGAGAGGTCTGATCAATTGCCCAGGTGACATATGATAATCAAGTACTAGGTCATTATCATTTGAAGTGAAACAAGTGCACTATTCAAAACAATTAATGTGGGGTAATGAAAATACCTGTATTCATGAGTGTAACCCATTTCAAAAGTCATATAATTATTATTCACAGATCATCAGCTACATTCAAGGCCTGGTGATATTCAAGCTGTCTTGCACTTCATATACCTAAGTGCCATAAATATTTCCCTTAACTATAGAAACAGGAAAGTAGCATAAAATCTACACAGAGTCATTATCGACATATTTATCCCTCTGTGAATGTAGTATTTTGCAGCCCTTCTGAAAGTGCTTCTGCACAGCTGTATATCATGTTTCTTACACCATCTAAGCCTGCCGGTACATGCGTTTCTGAAGAATGAGGGAGGGTTAATCAGCTTTTGGCAGAGATCAGCAAAATTTGCAAGCATTTTAGCCTCTCCATCAAGACTCATAAAATATTTTGGAAACTACAGGACAAAAAAACAACCCATCCAAGCAGAAAATTAAAAAGCAATCTGCCAGTTCAATGGAAATCAACCTTTGCTAGGCTGCGAATGCTAGTAAAATAGTTAAATATTCATTCATGATTACCCAGATACACAAAGCTACCAAAGAAACATGAAAATATATATATATATATATATATATATATATATATATATATATATGCTATGGGAGTTTTGGCAAGGTAGAAAAGAAAACAGGGCCAGATTGTGCATCTTCTAGTTTGGTGTTTTTATTTCATTTTGATTTAACTTGATACGTTTTAACTTGATTTCTATCAAGATGTTTGAGAATCCCAAATTCACATGGGATAGGGAAAGAGAGAGACCAGCCTCCAACTTCTACTCCAAAGAAGGAGCAATTCTTTTTGATTTCTTTGTTTTTACATTGAATCCCTGCCTAAGATTTACTTTGATTACAGAGTTGTATTCTTTTCCTCACTTGACAATAAAATAGTCCCCAAAGTCACCTGTTTGATGGCTCAGGAGAAGTTTGTTGTGGTAACTATCAATATCTTACACGAAAAATAAAACATTCAAACGAGAGGGAGAGAGAAGCCCTTGACAAGGCGGAGGCATTTCTACCTATTGCTTTTACTTTTCATAGTAAAAGAGACTATTACCTAGCCAGAGTGGCATCATGAAAGGGACGTTGGAGCAGGGTGTGCTGGAGGTGAAGGAGCTGGGCTGAGTGACTCTTAGGCAGACCTTGCAGGACAGAGCCCTGATGAGGAGTGGGCCCAGCCGGGAGCCTCATGGCTCTGGGCTGGTGAGCACCAGGGGGAAGTCTTCAAGCACCTTTGAGCAAAGTCTGGATGCTGACGAGGAGTCTGCTCACTCTGTTCTTGGACTTCTGTGACAGAAGCAAGGAGTGGCTTGGTCTCTATTGGCTTCTATATTGTTTAGCAGAATCGGGGAATTGGGCTGGTTTTGATGCTCTGGCGAGTATTGACCTATTTTGTGAGATTTTAGAAGGAAAGCCCAACTAAATGTAGAGATACTTGCTCCAGGTCTCTAACTTCTCACATCAGTAAGATTTCTCCTCTGATAGATTAGTGAGCCTGAAAATGCATGATGTGAGCAATAGGAGGTTGAGACGGAAAGCAATATTGCATGACCCCATCATCTTTAGAAGATCAAAGGATGAAGCTGTGTGAGACTGTCAGAGCCACTTACCACTGGCTTCTTGGCTGCCACGACTACTATTTTATTTCTCTTTGGGCCTCTTCTACAAGTAGGAGGATGGGCCCAAAGATAGACTCCAAACAGGAAGTGATCAGCATCTACCTGCCTTGGTCAGAAACTGATCATTATCAGACAGCTGAGAGAGTGAAACAGAATAAAAATGCGTTCAGCAGTAGGACAGGTAGGACTGCTCACAGGGAGGGGTATGTGTGCTGAAGATGACGGGGACCTTGCACACCAACATTAGTCTTATTTCTAGGGAACACATATCACACTTACATTTGAAGAAGCTTCCAGCATTTTCCCCCCCGGGAGATTTTCTTGTTATGGCTACCCTATTACTGAATCATTTGCAAGCTCTCATTTGACCCAGAAAGAACTCAGTTGTAAAGCTTCACATGCCAAGTGCTGTCAATTATAAAATATTTCTATCACTTGGATTGCTGGTGGCGATACGTATGCGTCCAGAGAACTTGTGGAGCAGAATTATGCTCAGGTAGCTCTACGATTAGTCCTTTTTAGTGCCATTTCTCAGAACTTGGAGAAATAGACCCAATTCATCCCTTCTACCTCCACCTCCTTCTTTTCCTCCTCCTTATATTTCAGAGCTAAAAAGGAATGAATACAGAATTGCTTCTGTCACAGAGCAAAACAATAGATCCAGTAATTGCCCTGTCAAGGGTTTTTGTAGAGAAGTACTCTGAAATCACAATGTAATACAAGTCTCAAGGAGGATTTCCTAAACAGTGTGTTGCTCTCCCAACCGAATAAAAATAACCTCAACCTACATTTCCTCTCTCAGGTCTAATAACCAGAGATCCACCAGGTCCATGATTTCACACTTCAACATAATTTACTTTGAACAACAATCTTCGGTGGAGCTTTATTATATTTTTAAGTATTAAATACTACTCCAAAGGTTCCCAATTAAATTGAAATGTGCTAGATGATAGTGGGCATCTGCAGGCATCGTCCACCACTTCATTCTGGCTCTATAGGGATGTTTCTTACATTCGTGGGCTCCCATAGACTGGATGATTTCCCAGTTTTAGCTGTTATTTTGCTTTAGGAGTGCATACTGTAGAGCTCACATCCCGTGAAAACAACAGGACTCTTCCAAGGAACATCTTCCCCAGAAAATCCCCGCATGCCCAGGAGAGGGGTACTATCCCTGAATGAATTAGTGCCAAGATATTCTTGGATTTTCCCCTATTGCTACTTTAGTGTCATTAATAAGAAAAACTATCCATGAGTTTGATGTAACAGAAAATCGCACTCACCTCGGGGCAGGAATTATTATTTCAATCTAACAGTGAAAACAAACATTTCCTCAGGTGACTCAAGTCCTTAAAAATAAGATGAAGTGTGCTTACAGACAAAGTGGCAGGAAGCCAGGGAAAGCCGGGCAGGGTCTCTCAAGGAAATTAAACCCAGTCGGCGTCTGTGTTCTCGTGTCTTGTTGTTTTGTTCTCCCGAAAATTGGTTTTGATGGGGGAGCTCCAGCAAACATGTGTGTTCTGCTGGTTTAATGTGATAAAATGAAAAAATACTCCCACTGGCAGCCAGGCTCTGAGGGGAGACCTGGGAATTGAAACGGAAGCCACCATTTACTAAATGGACTGCACTGGGACTTGGGGAACAGGTGACCTAGGCTGTTTTAACACCAGCTCAGCTAGAGCCCTATCTTCTGGGATGACATCACAGGCACACCGCTCCACAGCAGCTCTGCACACACTCCTGCTCCAAAGGCAGTGGTCCCAGGAAGCTCCCTATTTACACCTTCTCCCCGGTCCTATCCCTTATCCCCCCTCCAAACCATAAAGGTCCCCTTCCCCAGTCCTCCCCAATAGAGACCCCCTTGGTTCCAGTGATAAATATCCTCCCCAAAGAGCAATCTGATGAACTTAACTCCAATTACAGTGGTGCTGCCTGTCCTGCACAGGAAGACTGAGACAAATATATGGAAACAGGGAAAGATAAGAGATGACCAGGAGTAAAAGTTGGATGAGCAACAACAAGCAAGTTCTTAAATTTAACTATGTAGTTTATTTCTAGTATTTTTCCTTCTGTACATATTAAATCAAACTTTTCAAATCCCATTGACTTGGGAGGCTGAGATGGGAGGCTGAAGCAGGAGGATTGCAAGTTCAAAGTCAGCCCCAGCAACTTAGTGAGGTTCTAAGCAACTTAGTGAGACCCTGGCTTAAAATAAAAGATTAAAAGAGACCTGAGGATATATCTCTGTTGGTGGAGTGCTTGCCTTGCATGCACAATGCCCTGGGTTCAACTCCCAGCAACACACACACACACACACACACACACACACACACACACACACACTAGGGCTAGCATGTGACTCAGTGGTTAAATGCCACTGGGTTCCATCCTTGGTTAAAAAAAAAAATAGAATTTCCAGAATGTTTTTAAAGGCTTACTATGAAAATCAGAGACTAAAATGAATGCTGGTTTTGGAAGTGTTAAATAAATACTGGCCAAAGTATACAAGACTTCAGCAAAATAAGGAATAATTTCAGAAGATGATTGAACAACATGGTGGTAGAAGGTAGTAACACTGTATTGTATTCTTGAAAATTGATAAAATAGATTTTAGTGTTCTCACCACACACGTATACATGGAAAAATGTAAGTTTATGAGGTAATGGATGTGTTAATTAGGATGATTTGGCCATTCCATAATGTATACATATTTCAAAATGTCATGTATGTGATGAATATAGACAATTTTTATTTGTCAACTAAAATGTTAATTGTTTCTAAAAGGCTTTCTTGGCAATTCTAATGTGCAGCCAGGAGGTTAAATATGTGGCTTTTTCTCCACAGAATATGTCTTTAATGGAGTTATAAACCTCATACATAAAAGGTGTAGATCCACAGGGCGGGTGTGGATTAGTGAGCCTCAGGTAACCATCACCTTGACCAAAATGTCTCTCACTCCTGAAGCCCTTTTCTCATGCCTCCTGCCCATCGTCCCTATCCACAGGAAAGAATGGTTCTTTCTATCACTAGATTAGCTTTGTCCATTCTTGACCATCCCGTGAGTGAGGTCACACCCTACTGATGTTGCAGATGAGGGACAGGAGATCAGGTGACCATCTAATGGAAGACCTTCAACTCCAAAGCTCTTCAGAAAGAGTTTGCCTCTCCAGTTTTCCCACTGAGGAAATCAACATATTCACATTATTCATTAACAGGACCAAATACATGATTTGCAAACCCTCTTCATTGATATGTTATTCATCAACATTGTAATAAACATCAATTAACCAGCAACTTTAAAATATATCTCCTGCCACTGCCCAAGTTTATGCCCCCACACTTCTTACCTAACCTAGTTGGACAATCTTCCTGACTGATCTGTCTTTGAGTCTCTGATTCATTTATTCATTCATTTGTTTATTCAACAAACACAAACTTCTTTGAGAATTCATACTCTTATGAACTTTATTTGGCATTCTGCTGTCTACTGATTTTATTTTCATAAAATACAGTTCTGATTATGAAGCCATCATTAGCTTTTAATTATCAGAACTTATCAACACTTGGCTTTCTGACTAAATGCAATCCATAAGAGCTACTCTTTTTCCTTTTAAAAATTATTTTTGAAACTGAATGATTTGTTAACATTTAAAACATGATCAATCTGAGTGATAATTCATGATCCTGACTCCTCTTCAAATATGGAAATGTCTAGAAACCCTGACTCCCATTCTTCTTGGGTCTGTAGTGGCTTGACATCCATGGTAAATGAATTCTACAGTTCAGAGCAGCTCCTACCATGTCAGAAAAACAGTGACATGCAGGTACACTGCACTCACCCCTAGCCTTTTAGCATTTTTAGTCATTTTAATTTCTATCCTATATTTTGATATGAAGCCTAAATTTGTTGGTCAGATATTTAAGGCCTTTGCCTTTAGAATAAATTTTGGAGTGCATCTTGCCATAACATACCCTGCCTAAAATAATTGTTCTTCCTTGGGTAGCAGAATATGAATAATTATATTGTGTAACCTGGAAATCCAATAATGTTGCTTTTCTTCCTATTTTTCTCCTGTCATAGAAATAAGGAATGCCAGTATTTCCCCTTATTCTTGGAGAGGTTTTTCTCACCTAACTTCTCAGTTGGTTCAGGCTTTAAAGGTAATGAAAAATTAGATTATATATTGAAAGAAACGAAACAGACATTTATAACAAGAGGGAGAGTACCCTGAAGGCAATATTAAGCAGACTATACTTCTTTTCTGAGGGCCTGAGCTAGACTCTGGCAGCACAACAGTGGAAATGTGGTTCTAGCCTAAGGAAATTAAAAACAGTGTCAGGGACTGATAGGTCACTGGGCAGAATTGAGCTGGAATAATCACAGGGTACAGTTGACATATGAGCAGCATGTTTTGGGGTCCTGCATCAGAACCAGAACAAGCTATTGCAGAATTTCTGAAACTTAGACAGGTCTGAGGAACTAGAATTGGCAAGATGAATAGATGGAGTTCTAGACAGAGAAAATCACACAGACAAAAAGAAAGCACAGATTCAAAGACTCTTTGGATTATTGTGGCCAAAGAGAAACTCCAGTAGAATAGAGTGTGGCAGGGGGATTAGAGGACTGGTGAAAACTACTTTTCTAGGACACCGAGGCTGGAATCATTAGTCCTTATAGTTCATTTAAAGTATTTTTTCTGCCCTGAGTTTGTGAGAATCATCAAAATATTTATTTGGGCAGAGTACAATGACAGAACCTGTAATATCAGGTTCAGGAAATTGTTACAAATTCCCTGCATGTTGCAGCACCTAAGAGATACTTTATGCAGTAGATGTAAGGTAATACTGGTGGAAAAATACAGCCAAGGTATATAATAATGAAAACTATGGGTTATGATGTAGATCATCTTTGTATTGTCAGAATACATTTAAAAATCAGGTTTGGGGGATGGTTGTGGTTTTCAGAAAAGGTTTTAATTAAGAAGTAGAATGTGATCTTGAAGGAAACTTGGTTTTGGACCAGAATAAAAATGAAAATACAATTTCAAGTTTAAGAGGATAAGCACCTGTGTGAGTGTGTGTGTGAGTGTGTGTGTGTGTGTGTGTGTGAGTGTGTGTGTGTGTGTGTGTGTGTGTGTGCATGTACACATCACATGTTAGGGGCTCCTGCTGTTGAGGGATTCTGAGGTTATATCTGAGAACTATGGCAAGAGTTAAGAACTCTGAAATTGATTTGACAGAAAGTGTTATCTCCTTTTGCACAGGAGAGTGGCCCAATGAAAGGAATGTTTGGGCTATTTGTATATGGTGTTCAAATTCTCCAGAATGTAGAGTGGTGTAGTAAGATTCCTTGATGGAAAGATAGACTCTCAAAGAAAGAATTTACAAAATGTGAAGTACAGGGGCTGGGGATGTGGCTCAAGCGGTAGCACGCTCGCCTGGCATGCGTGTGGCCCGGGTTCGATCCTCAGCACCACATACCAACAAAGATGTTGTGTCTGCCAATAACTAAAAAATAAATATTAAAATTCTCTCTCTCTCTCTCTCTCTCTCTCTCTCTCTCTCTCTCTCCCCTCTTCTATTCCTGCTGAGGAGCACCATTTAGACTGTATTTGTTCTAAGAATTTGTCAAATGCAGGTGAGAGACAGGCAGGAGGCCATTTAGGTCATTAGTACTTGGTGGGCCTTTTTGGACCAGTCTAAACTCAATCATGTCTGAAGGTACAAATTTCTAAATTTCATAGGTATATATATATATATGATTTTTTTATGTTGTTTGTTTGTTTGCTAGTGAACTGTAGGGATTTCTTAACATATTTTGGAAATTAATCCTTTTTCAGATATATTACTTGTGAATAATTTCTCCCATTCCATAAGCCATCTATTCAATGTGTTCATTGCTTTTTTTGCTGTAAGAAGCTCTTTAATTGGATGTCATCCCATTTGTCTATTTTTGCTTTTGCTATCTGTGCTTTTGGTGCTAAAACCATGAAATCTTCACCAATATCAAAGGCATGAGATTTTTCCCATATATTTTCTTCTAGACATTTTATAGTTACAGTTCTTTAACTCTTTAATCTATTTTGAATTTATTTCTGTACATGGTTTAAAATAAGGATCCAACTTCTTTCTTTTGTATTGGTTTGGTATCTTAAAGAAGTTACTGAAGACCTTGGAAATGATCAGAAAGCATGAAGCAGTAATTTTGATTAATAGTTGCAGTAAGCCACCTGAATTCTGATTTTGCCTATCAGATCCGGGAGTAAGCAGAGATCTATTTGCAGCCTCTGACATAACAGCTGTGACTAAAATTATTACTTATAAGCTTTTGGGTTTCACAGATGATGCTCATATTTTCTAAAAGTTCTTATTAATGCGAATTTAAAGTACATTCAGACAAATATTGTTAATTTAAATTCATCCTGTTAATTGAGGGACACATTACAGTAATCTTTTCCAAAAAAGTAGATTGAAGTTGAGTGAAGGGTGGAAAGAACATCAGTAGGGGGCCTGGGGCTGTGGCTCAGTGGTAGTGCACTTGCCTGACATGTATGAGGACCTGGGTTTGATTCTCATATAAATACATAAATAAAGTAAAGGCTTATCAACAACTAAAAACAATATTTTAAAAAATCAGTAGGTTAAATGGTCATTTGCCGAAACCCTGGCCTGAGAGATAGGAGCCTGAGCAGCTGAAACACAGCTGTTAAGTCTCCCTGGCCAAGGACATCACACCTGCAGGGAGTCAGCTCCACAACAGGTTGAGTGTGACCTTAAAGTCCTGCTATTGATTTTGTTTTCATGTTGTTATTAGTCCAATATTCTGAGGTTCAAAGATTTAGATCCACATCAAGTAAAGATCAAAAAGGAAAGCACGGAGCCTAGACAGCTCCTTCAGAAGCAATCACGTCCAGGTTGCCAAACACAAACATGGATAGGACTAAAATGGGATCAGTGGAATTTAGGGGAGCAGGATGACTAGGCACAAGTGGGTTATCTGAAGATCAACTGAGTGCTTGACACTCAGTCCTTGCTGGGCCCCACCTCTGTACTCAATGCTCCTCTGGAGCAAACCATGGTAGCTGAGTGGATACAAGTCTCACTGGTCTGCAATGTAAAAGCAGGGTGATCAACTGGTCTTGGTTTGCCTGAGACTCTCCTACTTGCCAAACACCGTATGCCAGCAACATCAACATGAGAGCTTTTAAAATACAGATTCCAGGGCCAGGAACTCCGAGATATTGAGTCCAACTTTTTGTTAGTCAAGCTCTTAAATCCATATTCTTTTTATAAAGTACCACAGGTGATTCTGACAAGGTAGGTGCTTGGGAAACTGTCCTAGGAAACAATATGCAGAATTTCTGATTTTTGATTTTAGTTCTGTTGCCTAAATAATGTGTGAGTGTGTGTGTGTGTGTGTGTGTGTGTGTGTGTGTATTTTTGCCCTCCCTTTCCCCAGGATGCTCAAAATCCCTTCCTTCTCCTCATAATAACTGGAACTTCTAAGATCACAATGTTTGCATTTTTACAGTAGATTCTCACTAACTGTTAAGATGCTTTTGAATGCTGGGTTGAGAACTTCTTCAAACATGCTTATTTCCTCTCTCCCCCCTTGGGTTTCTATTTCTAGTGACCAGCTCAGAGCTTGGACGTAGTTTATACTAAGTACATAAATTAATTAAAAAGAGAAAATATTTAGAAACAATTCAATGCTCCGGAGCAAACTGTGGTAGCTGAGTGGATAAAAGTCTTCAAAATCTTCTCTATAGACTATTAAAGAGAAACATGAAGAAGATAATTTGTGGAATAAGTGATGCCCAAAAGGAGTTTGGAATCCAGGTTGGTGGAGAGACAGGGAAGAAGGGGTTTATAAGCAGGAGGGGAAATGAACAATACCAAGCCTACAGACACAAATACGGGGAACAGTGTGTAAGTAGAGGGAACTAGAGTGGATCACATGAAGACTTCAGATTCTTCACCCAGGAATTAGCAAGGGAACAGGAGTAAGACACATCTGGTCTTTGGAATGTATTTGGAGTCCAAAGAAACTGGCATAAGGAGACTCCAGGTAAAAACAAGCTCCACTCAGACCCAAGTGATCTGTTTTGAAGTGAATAAGTGAAAGAGGTCCATGCCTTCTCTCTTTTTGGTCCAAGTATTATTGCTACTGTAAGACTACATTTGTGAATAGTTGGGCTCTTGAGCAGGATTTTGGGGTGAGCAGTATATTACCATAAACAAAGCTTACTTTTTTCCTTCTCCTCATGTATTCAAGGAAAGAGACTTAACTGATCACTTCTGAGTTAAATGGCTAATATATAAATCATTTAAATGTATGTGATCAGAAGACTGAGCAGATATAATCCCCTCAATTACAACTAGCAATTACTGATATAATTAGCATGTATATTTACATACTTCACTGGAAACAGAGAACAAACTGCCAGGGTCATGAAGTGTCCTGGGACACTGTGTAGAATTCAGATTACTCTAAAGACCCTGCAGAGTGGGTGCTGTGGTGCACATCTGTAATCCCAGCAGCTTGGGAGGCTGAGGCAGGAGGATTGAGAGTTCAAAGCTAGCCTCAGCAAAAGTGAGGCACTAAGGAACTCAGTGAGATCCTGTCTCTAAATAAATACAAAATAGGGCTGGAGGGATGGGAATGTGGCTCTGTGGTCAAGTGCCCCCGAGTTCAATCTGCAGTACTCCAAAATATAAATAAATAAATAAATAAATAGATAGATAGATAGATAGATAGATAGATAAAATAAAGGCCATGCAGAAACACAGAAATGCTTTAAGGGAGATTGCAACTGTTAGTGTATATTCATTATTTGTTTACCATACCTAAATATTATCAAGTAAATTATCTCCCAGCACCTCAGAAACAATAGTGGGTGAAAAATTAAAGTTGTTCTTCTGCAAAATTCCCCACACCCTGCTTTCCCCAATAGCTTCTCTTCAGTTTTCTCTGACTCAATGCAATTCCATTATTTCAGCCATGCAGATCAAAAATCTTGGTGCTATCACTGACTCCATGCTCACTCTACCTTTAAAATATTATTTATTTGGATTAGCACATTGTAAGTGTACCTATTATTAGGTACAATGTGATGTCCTGGTTCATGTACACACTGGGTAAGGATTAAAGTCAGGGCAATTAACAACTTCATCACCTTAAACTTTCATCATTTCTTTACAGTGAACATACTCACAATTCTCTCTTCTAACGATTTTGAGATGCATATGGCATTATCAGTGTTTCTCTAAGACACCAACTCTGCTTTCAAAATATATTCTCTGTTTGGACACTTCTACCCCCTGTGTTTCTAAGGCTACCATTCTCTTTTTAAATCTGGATTATTACAGAAGACTGCTAACTAAATCCTTGCCTTTGCTGCCGAGCATCATATAGCAGCCCAAGGATCCTGTTAAACTAGGTCAGATCATAGCACTGCTCTTCCCAAACCCTCTAGCAGCTTCCCTCCTCACTTAAGAGGCCCAACTTGGTCTGTGCCTCTGCTCACCTGTCTGGCTTCCTCCATTGCACTTTTCCCTGCTCTGGTCTCCGGCCACCTGGATCACTGCTGTTCTTAGACCACGTTGTAGCCCCTCTCCAGGTACTTGCTCTTGCAGTTAACTCTGCTGCTCAGCCTTTGTCAGATAAGGACATCGAGTTCCCTCACCCACTTCTGCCTTTCCTTAAAAGGCCACTTTCCAGGAAAGCCTTACCCTGACACGCAGTCTAAAGTGTCATGCCTGCCCACCCTCCCAACATTTTTTATCCTTTCCATCTTACTGTGCTGTTGTTTTCTTCCCACTGGAGTGGGAGGCTCATAAGACACATATCTTAGAGTCTTCTGTTCCCTCCTGGGTCCCCTGCCCTGGAACAGTACCTGATTGTGTCGAAGATCATACTTGTCAGATACATGAGTATGTAGAATTCTGTTCACAGATTGTGTGGTGATATTTATCATCTCTCTCTATATATTTGGAAGGTTTAAACACATATTCATCTTTATATTGGGACTGATAAACAGGTAGAAAGTTCATAAAAAATTCTGTTTATTTCACATTTTATGTATTTTGTATGATTTGATTGTTCTTCTGAGTACTAAGGAATACCAAATTGAAAATTTGAACATCAATACTAGTTAGTTCTGACAGTATTATTATTTGTTTAAAAAGTTTCTCACCTAATGTTTAGATATATCTTGTGAATGTTTTGGGGTAGTAAATAAGATTTTCTTCTCTAATGCATCATTTACTTAATAGTGTTTCATATTTTAAAAAGATTTATTTAGGTGACTGAATTATTTTCTAGTTTTAGGTATGGGAGTCCAATTGCATTTCTGTTAAGGAAATAATTAAGGTTCATAACAGTTGGACTTATGTTTTTAATTTGAAAGCACTAGTGTTAGTCCAACTTGGGTTATAATGAAAAAATCCACTATATATTTATGTTTTTAGAAGTTGAGCCAGGCACAATATCACACTGTTTTCCACATATAATCCCAGGGACTCAAGAGACTGAGGTAGAAGGATCACAAGTTCAACGCTAGCCTGAGTAACTTATTGAGACCTTTCTAAAAATCTAAAATAAGAAGTGCTGGGATGAAAGTCAGTGGTAGAGATCCCCTGGGTTCAAACCCCAATTCCACAGGAAAAAAGAAAACAAGTTGAGGTCTCACGTGTCACACAGTGAACATTCTGATGGAACACTATGAAAATGCTGAGGTTTCCTTTCCTAAAATGTGGGCGTCCTACATCATCACAAGGTCCTCCAGGGGAGCAGTGAGAGCGTTACCCTGTCTGTTCTGTGACCGGCATCCATTTCCAGAAGTGCTACTTTAATTATGTAAACATAATTAAACATGATTTATTCACCTTTGTGGATAGGAACATGGTTATCTTATGGTTTGTTTTAAATAAATGCACACTATATATGAACACACACACACACACACACACACACACACACACACACACACACACTCACCCGTGAGTGAGCTGAGCAATTGTCCTGTGAGGCATTCCACTTGTTGATCAAATAGCTCCATCAACACCCATTCCTCTCCCTCATTGTGATGAGAATGCCGTGTGATTAATGTTGAGGCTGAGGCCAGAAAACATCCGAAAGCCACTGAAGCAATGCTTAACCAATCTTGGGCTGTACTCCAATGGTTGAGTAACTTCGACCTTCTGTCATGGCATATTGCTATGCCAGTGTTTTTACTTTGAAAGAGTGAGATTTGACGCTCCTAAGAAATACTCATTTTATGGTTCCTGGTACTTTGTCCTTGGTGTGGGAATTGTTTTTCACCCTGGAAGCCTTGGGTAGTGTGCATGTTGATTTTGAAATACATTTTCTAAAAGGGCATTTGGTCCCCCAGTAAACCTAAACCAACATATTTTTATTGACAACTGCTTTTGTAATGTTTACATTAACAAAATTAAGGTGACTCTTTTAAATTACATTTTGTCATTTCTATGTCTTTCTCCCACCACATTCCTCAAAAGCCCCATAGTTTTTTGTTTTATTTTTCCTTTTCCTTAAATTATCCCCATTCTTTCTTACTTTGTTGACTGATTTTGAATGTGGAGATAAGGGATACTGTAATTTTTTAAAGATGTCTGGCTCTCCAGGGAGTGTTTGTTTGGTTTGATTGTTTTTCTGCAGAACAGTGGACATAGCATTGAGACTGGCACTGCTACCAGCTCTTGCTATCATTCATTCTAAACTCCACATGCAGGGGACTGGCCACAGACAGCTGCCCAGACAGGTGGCCAGCCCCACACAGAGTCCCTGAGGCAAGTTAGTGTAAGAGCCAGCAAGATCTTTCGACAAAACAGGATTTGGGAAAAAAACAGGGAGATTACATTGATATCACTCTGGAGTGTTCACAAATAGCATTTCACTTAATTTTTTCTCATCAAATCTCATAGTCATCCTGAGATCTACTTAACTATTATTTCTCCCACTGTCTACATAAAGAAAATGGGGGCTAAGCAAGGTTAATGTATTTGCCAAAGAAGACACAGCATTAAGAGTCCAATATTGATTGTCTTACTACAGGTTTCTCACTCTTTCCTCAGCAATTTCATCTCCCTATTATTGAGGTGTCTTGCAATGAATTGGAGCATAGAGCTCCACCCCACATCCCTCCTTCCTCTCCCTTTGGTCCCCTCAAGGAACACAGCTGTAATGAGCTGGAAAAACTAAAGATACATGAGGACAGTGAAACTGAGCAATCCCAGACACCTTCCCTGTGTCTGCCCACCCCACGGAAAAACCAACCTTGACTTTGCTTCAGCTTAACATTAGCTAAGTCATGTATTAGACTATAATAAAATTCTGTCTACCTAAAAACCATCACTTTTTTCAAGGTAGCATTTGCTTTTTAAACAGCTAATTTACAAGAATAGTAACCATAAGGAAATCTTAGAAGGTTCTACATAAAGATTAAAACTACCATTAAAAAACTAGAAAATGGCATTATGTTTGCTATAATCTTCTTCCAAAGTTCGTGATGTGAGCAGGTGGCATCACATGAGAGGGAGTCAGAGGTGTGGCTTAACAGTGTGGGCTTTGATACCCCAAGGCCTGAGTGCAAATCTGCAGTTGGCCAATTAACTTTGAGTGACCTTGAGGGACATTTCTCATTTCTTCATAAAACAACCTTCTTTTGAACATACTTTCCTCCCAGAAGCATGGCAAAGGTTAAATGATTAATGTATGCAAAGCTGAGACTTAACACCTGGCATAGAACACACTCTGAAAACAGCTATTGTTTCTATACCTGTAAGTCTTCATAAGCCCCATTAAGTAGGAACCCCCGATGACATTGTTATATACTGATATTATGTCAGCAATATGGTTGAATTCCGAGAAATAGTCTTTCAATAAAAGCATGAAGAAATATGACTCTTTAATGTTAATTTTTTTCTAACATGTAATGCAGACTTTATTTTCTCTCAATACACATATAACCTAAAAATACCATATTTCTATAATGCATTTATAAGAAGGATGCAGAGGAGACACTTAAGAACAGAAAGAAATGTAAGGGATATTATCTCAGAGAGATGCACTTTCAGTGTCTGGTTTTGCTTCTTACTAGATTTGTGACTTTCGATACATTATATAATTACGTAGCTTCAACGCACTCATTGATAAAAGGGGGGAATAACCATTATCTCACAGTTAGGATAGGATAAGCAATAAACTGGTGTGTGCAAGTAATGTATAACAGTGCCTGAATCATGACAGATGCATAATAAATGTTAATTTTTTTCTTCTATGATTTTTACTTCTTCATCCATATCCCTCTGAACATAACACCTTCAAGAATAAAAGGAGTAAGACAAAATTCCTGAGGCATTTAAGAAGATCCAGGCAGAAAATTTCACATAGAGAATTCAAGGTTCTTGAAAATTCTAATCACTTCACTAGAACTGATGTTTGCTTGACACAAACATTGCCCATTAGAATGGTTGCTGTGATTTATTTAAGAAGCAAAGTGTAATATTTACAGGGGCAGAGAGGGCAGCATAAGAAATTTAGTGGAATCTGACCTTTGGTGAGCTGGCAGTATTTTGTAAATCTCGCTTTTCTCAGTGGAAGGGATTAGCTTTCAGTACAGTTAATTCCACATGGAAGAGAAATCCAGAGCAGTAGCCCTGTGGGATCTTGTACTACAAGGCCAGATTCTTCCACATCATTTTGGCTGATGAAACAAGCAGAGAGATAACCCTTCTAAAATTGTATCAATACTAATTGTTGGAGCCGTGTCTAGGCATCACTGTACTAACAGGATGCAAATTTCGAAGCAACATACAATTTAAATTAATAGAGTTGCACATAAGGACAGTTATTTTCCAAATGATCTATTAATTAACATCATCTTCTGACTCCTTTCCCAATAGCTCTATTAAAACTGTGAGGGGAGAATGGAGGACAAACTCAACTGCTGATGTTTAGATCATAAAGGGAAAAATCTACTATGTAGGTAAGAAGCAATGAAAATGTGCCACAGAAAAGGAGGTGGGGACAATATGCTCAGGCCCTCTGTCCTCTGGGGCACAATGTCTGGCAGTCCACTGCCCAGCTGAGTATAATAAGCAAAGTTGTTTTACATCGTTGTCAAAGGGAAGGAATGAGACGAGTAGATCTCTCTGTGTCTATTAAGGTAATCCCAGAAAAGTGTGTCTTCATCATTAATCCTGTTGTCTTTAGAGTTTACAGTTAGGGGTGCATTTTAGTCAGTTCTATTCACTGCTGCAACCAAAAGACACAAGGAGAACAACTTCAAAGGAGGAAAAGTTTATTTGAGGACTTATAGTTTCAGAGGTCTACTTCAGTCTCTTGAGTCCCTGGGATTGTAAGTGGAAAACAGTGTGACATTGTGCCTGGCTCAACTTCTAAAAACATAAATATATAGATCTAACTATTTTAGATCTAACTGATAGATCTAAAATTCCTATGCTTTGGTGAAAGATTACCTGTGTTACAAATTGGTCTAAGTCATATTGTTGTCCTCAGTTGACACTAAGGTATCCCTTCCTAGCCTTTGTCAGAAGAGAGCATTATCAGTCTTCTATTTCCCAATCGCTCTGATATCTCATTTTAAATGAAAACAATTCACAAAAACCAAATTCTTCCACATTTTCAAACACCTCTTAGTAATGGAACAGAAAGTCATAACATCTTCTCTTTCAGTTGAATATAACCAGTCTTTGATCATGTGCAGGAATTTCACTTAGATACAGCAGCTCTCTCTGAGCAGGATTTGGTCAAGATATAGATGGAGTCCAGCCAGAGCATCTTCTGGAAGTGGCTGTTCAGGGACCTAATGGAATTCATGGCCTGAGATACCAGAGAAGAGGAGAGGTGACCCCTTGCAATACACATCTGCTGGGACACCATGCACACAAGGAAGGGGCCCAGACATGGTATTTTAGCAAATCTACACATAAGAAACTTTCTTCCCTTGTGAAAAATATTGCTGCTGTCCATGATGATAATGGAGTCTTTAAAGGTTACCAGATAACTGGGTAGCTGACTGGTTGTAATAGCAACATCCAAGTGTGTGCTTCTCTCTTCCTCCTCCTTCTCCTCCTCCTCTCCTTTTTATTGAGGTATAATTAACATATTGGACACTGTATATATTTGATGTGATCAACTTGGATGTGTTGAGAAATAAGTTATACCCGCGAAACCCTCACCATAAACTATGCCATTAACCTGTCCATGACCTCCTAAAGTGTCTTTCTTTATTATTATTGTCATCATTTAGGGGTAGAAAAGGACACTCAGTACATGATCCACACTTCCAGCAAGATTTTAAGTCGACAACATAGTATCTGTTAACTGTAGGTGCAGTGATGGACAGTAGATGTCAAAGACTTATTCATCATGTGCAAAGGAAAATTTGTGCCCTTAGCGTAACACCACCCATGCCCCCCTTTTCTCACTCCCTAATTGCTGCCAACCTCCCGTCAACGCTCAGCTTCTAGAGATTGACTATCCTTTTTTTCTTTTATTGGTGCATTGCAATCATACATAACAGGGGTTTCCTTGTGATATATTCATACATGGAAGTGACATAATTTGGTCAGTTCATTCCCCAGTAGCTCCACTTTGCCTCCTGTTCTCTCTGTCCTGTTTCCCTTCTTCCACTTGATGGGTTTACCTTCCATTTTTCCCCTTCCAGTTTTGTGGGTTCCTTTTTGTGTTTCCTTTTTTTTCTCTCGCTTCCACAGATGACACAAAACATATAATCCTCAATTTCTGAGTCTGTCGTATTTCACTTAGCATGATCTTCTCCAGTTCCATCCATTTTCCTGCAAATGGGGTACTTTTCTTCTTCATGGCTGAATAAACAGAGTTGACTCTTTTGGATTGTCCTACACAAGGTATCTTGTGGTACCTATTATTCTGTACCTGGTTTATTTCATGTACCAGAGAGTCTTTCATGTTGTCCAAATATGGGCCTCTGATTAGTACCTCAACTACTGACAACTTGTGGTGTGTGTTTGCTCTATTAAGGTATTTCAGATGTTTTATAATAACGCCATGGAATGAACTAAAATGTGTATGAAATAATGCTTTCAATAATAACAAACAACAAAATTTCAGACAGAAGTAGTAAATTTCAAGATCTATCACACAGCAGGATGACTATGGCTGATAACAATGTCCTGTGTATTTCAAAATAAACAAGAGAGTAGATTTTAAATGTATCACTGTAAGACTAATAGATAAGTGAGCTGATAAAGATATGAACTCAATCTAAGTCATTCAAAATTGTGTACATGTATCCAAATATCACATCATATGTATAAATATATATAATTATGGCTTGTCAATTGAAAAAAATGAAAATATTAAAAAACATAACAAGCCAAGAAACTCCTTCTATTTTATTTCCCATTTATAAGGCAGTCTATGAATTGCCAGAGACAGCTCACGTATCACAGAATATTTTCTGAAATGACATAAGTCTGATATTTAATTCAGTTTAATTTTGTATATATTTCATCCTACTGTAAACCATCTTTGTTTTATACAATATAAAAGATCATTTCATCCAACTTTGAATTAGTTAGTTTCATATATTGATGAATGCTCTTAAGTTGTCATCTAAATTACATACCAAGAATGACATTAAATAGATGTCACCTGAATGCCCCCTCCTTCTCACACGCCCACACATTTGGATATCTCCACATTTGTCATTTAATCCCTTCTTGCCAATTATAAGCTTGGTCTTTCTTTTTCAGTATTTTAAATGAATCATTGTTATCTTCCATCAGTTAAAGTACCTTGATTTGCTTGCTGAAGTGTTGCCATTTTGTAGTAAAATAGTAGCAGACACTGCAGTCAATCTCAGCTAGGATTTGGTTATTATATTAATCCCATCGCCTATCGCTAAATTCCTTTGCAGGCTAATTAGATTGTTATCTGATTCTGTCTTGCCTCCTCTGAGTCAAGATGTGCACAGGTGGAAATGCATTAAATAAGCTATCTTCCTGGATGGCTTCTTTTCAGTACCAAGGAGTTTTGCAAGCACAAATGAAGTGATACCAAGGACTTTCAACAGTTGAAAGTTTTCAACAGCTGGGTCATTCATTGTGAGGCTGTATGTATTTGGCTAAGAGTTTCTTATAAGCATTTCTTGTGTGGCTAAGCATTTCTTCAGTGTATTCTGGGCTTCTTCTGGGTTTTTTTGTTGAAACTGTTCACAGCTATAAACCAAAGCTCCACTATCACTGTCCATCTCTGAAGCACTTCAGTGTCCTGCCATGTTGGAGTTGACACACTCGTGTCAACTGAGCTGAAGTGGCAATTTGTCACTTTTCATATTAATAGAGCCATGTTTGACATAGTTAAAGAGAAGTTCCTGACCTTCCCTTTGTCTTTCTCTAAGTGAGGACGAGTCAGCACGTCCATGGCTAGACTCCAATAGCACCCAGTGCTCATCTGTCTGGTACTTCAGCATGCTCTGCCATCAGTATTTGATTATAACTTTATCTCCGCCTCTTCTGGACCAATTCAAGGGACTTGGACTTACTTTCTCATTCATGCTCATATCCGCAGAACAATCACTGATGCATACTTAGCAAGCATTAGAGATAGAATTCAGAAAATTCAGGTGAGATTACAACTCCAGTGCCAATTATATGTGGTACACAGGCAGAAGCACTTTAAATGTATCTGTATTATAATATAAAACATAGAAAGAAATTAACCATCACCTTCCAGGTCATCTTAATAATTGCTAACAATGCTTTCTAAATTTCCTTTCTGTATATTTTTTAATAATAGGAATTTTTAATAGTGGAGGAAGACCCTCCACTCTGTGTCATCAAGGCCTTGGGATTCCTTTTAATCCGCCCCTTCACAACCAGAACTTGGCTGACCAGAAGGCACAAGAAAGGGGCCATATGAAGGCGTGGTTCACATGTCAGAATAGAAAGAGTGTTCTCAGAAATAAACTAGGATGCCGCCCTGCATGATGAGCTAATACTGGGAAACTGACGAATGTAATAATTGCAGAAAAAGTTTTAATCGAAATTACCCCTCCAAAAACATTGCTAATCTTAGAAATTTTATTTTATATTTGTATTTAAAAATTTTATATTTTATTAACTTGTTTAAAAATTACTACTCTTGTTTCCACTGACTACATAAAAAGAAGCATTCCATAGGCATAAATCATTCTGGCTTTTATAGGATTTATATTAAACAGCTTCCCATCATAACAGATTTTTGGATCTGAAATGTTCTTTTGGAAAGTAATAATTGAACACATTTCACTTTTATTTTTGCAAATATTTTTCAAGTTTGTTTTGGATACGCTAACTTTTTACAGTTGAGAATCATAGTTTTTGTTAATTTAATCTTGTTCTGAGTGATTAAAAAGATTAATTCTTCAGTTTTAAAGAATATATATAGAAATGTATATGCTATAGTAATTTATAGAATGTACTTGACAAACAGAATTTAAAGTTGAATTGAACAAAGAACAATGTGACATGTGTGGAGGCAAACACATGATAAATAATAAAAGGTAGTAGCAATATTCTGACTTAGAAATATGGGTTGAATGTATTAATATGGGGCTTTGTCTCCACTTAATGACAACTATAATTTATCATTATTGCAATTAATTCTGATGTAACTGTGCATGTACCTGTCCTTGAAAATTCAGTTAAATTATATGGCCATTGTGTTTCATTTTCATGGTGAAGAAATAGAAAATGCAGTTGCTAAAAGATAATTTTTAATATATATATGACTAAAACTGAACTTAAATTTCTAGGCTGTTGAACATTAAAATAATTTACTAGTCCAATCAAATTGTTAAAACTAAAACTCAATTCAATGAGGATATACTCCAACCCTGTCATTATTATATAGTTATTAATACTTTAAAAAACCATTTATGTGCCTATACCGTACACTACAGGGTTAGATTCTTTATATATAGAATCATAATCCATATTCACATTGTGAGAAAGTTTTCTTGTGTATCAGATACAAAATTGAGTTTTAGAGAAATTAATTTCTCAAAGGTTGTATAGGTAGTTGCAGACACTATGTTAAAAATCACACTCGAATCTAAAAGAAATGCCATCAAGTTAATTAATAGATTCACGTCTCAGTTTTCAGAAACATCTGTGTGCTATCTACAGCCAGGTGTTAGATTTTTCTCTGAATATGACCAAGGATACCAATTCTGCCACTATATTCTTGTATTTTCTTGTGCTCTTAAGACTCCATTCTTCCTATAGATATTAGCCCTCCTTATAGGCCCAGGGAAAGCCATATGTTCAAAGATGACTTCCAAATAGAGTCTCTCTGGACTCCCACTTCTTCCACCTTTCTTGCTTGAAAACTCAGACTCATCTTGTGATGTTATTAATACTGCTTATCCCCAGATCCCTGAGATACAGAATATGTTATCTGGCTTCTCAGAATCCTCCCGTGTGCTGTAGAAACTGCAAGATAGAAATGGTCCAATCAGTATTTATTTACTACTAGCTGCTAGTACCTAGTAGGATTCTTAGTTGTCTTGACTTCTCTGGACCCCTGGGATAATACAGTCCAGCTAAAGACCTGTTGGGTTCACAGAATTTAAGTAAACTCCCTGATCTTAAGTTGTCTGTTGGCATCATAGGAACAGGCAAAGCAATATCTTAAGACTAGCTCACAGGAATTAATTTTGAGAAAAGTTTATGGAGGTTATGATTCTTTTCCCTTCACAGAATCTTTCACTTCAGACACAAAACCATATTCTTAGGTCCCTCCATTAGCTGTGGATGAGTTGTCAGGAGCCTACAAATGGAACATTGTCTTTCTAATTTATTCAGAGATGTTTTTCCTAGAGTAACTATCCCATGGTCCTGCCTTGGAGCTTGGCCTAAAGATATTGCCCAGACTCTTATATTTCATCTCTAATGTCCAACATTAATAGGTAGTCAAATACTTGTATCTTAGAAATTCCATAAATCAACCAGGGAGACAGAAAGAAGTATCTAATCAACTAATACAGAAAGAAGTTATGACTAGCATTTAGAAGTTTCAGCCAATATTTTGAGGTAGAATGAAGAATACAATTTCTCTGGAGATAAATTTTTGCAGACCACAGGGACCAGTTACCTGTACAAAAACAGGGGTAGTGATGGGACCCTGTCTCTTTCTGTCTTAGAGAGGCAACATTGCTCAGCGAGCAAGGATCAGAGCTTCTGAGGGTGCCACCTTGTTCAATTCTGCTTACAGCATTGCCTGAGGCCAGTAATTAATTTCTCTAAACCTTCATTTCCTTATGAATATGAGTATCTGTCTCTGTTGGATTATAGATAAGGTTGCCATAAGTATTAGATAATTTCTACAATGTAGCAGTTATATATATATACTTACATCTAATGCATATAATAGATATTTATATTAATATAGCATACTATATATGAGACAACATGTAATATTAAATATATTCTAATTATATTTTATAGGATATTTTATATATATATGTATGTATATATATATATATACATATATATATATGTATATATATATATATATATATATATATATATATATATATATAGAGAGAGAGAGAGAGAGAGAGAGAGAGAATAGCTTACTTTAATTTTTTGAGGAAACATGTTTTTGGCTTGCCACAACATAGTGTGCACTGTATGCTTGGTGGGTGTCCATTGGAGCCTGTTAATGAATGGACATCTTCTGTCTGCTTTCCTTGGAGAAAATTCAGTTTTCTATACCCCATTAAAATCAGACCTCTGCCGTTGTGTTCATTTTCTAATTTGGATTTATAGTACTAAACTTACAGCCTGACCTCCCTTGTAGTCATTGATCGTGATTTTGTGTCTTTATGTCAGAATATATTTTAGAATCTTGAAATTATTATTTAATGACATTCAGGAAAAGGCAGGTTATCATGTGAACCTCCACATATTCTGTTTAAAGACATGGCAGCATTTGAAAACTTAATATACCTAAGCAAATATAAAGTTGGAAAAGAGAGAGGAGAGAAGAGAAGGTTTTACATTTAATAAAGACAATCAGAGACAAACAAAGAGATTGACAAGCCAATAAGTCCAGGACTCAGATGGCCCTTAGGCAATGGTCATAGCTGCTTTTGGTTTCTAAATTGAGGTGCAATTCTTCTTGAGTCATTTCACTGGTGAAACCTGTTAATACGGCATCTGTTCTCTAGTTCCACTCAGTTCTATGCCCTTGATTCCATCCGTTCATGTTCATAATTAGGTTTCTCATTAGTTTTACTCTTCTGTCATGACCTTCCCTCTTTGCACACTCTGGGAGCCCCACAGGCCTTCAGTACATTACCTATGTTTTTTATTAAAATAAAATTAAATTGCAATCAACTAACACCTCTGGAGACAGCACTTAATTTCACTCTTTTCATTTTACTGATAAGCAAATTGAGCTACAAAGTGATGAATGACAGCATACAATTTATTGCTTTTGTAGGAAACAAATAATGTGCACGTAGCCCTTAGTAGTAACCAAATCGATTTACAGATAGTACTGAATTTTATCTTCCTAAGAACCCCCTAAGGGAAGTACACATACTTTACCAATGCAAAACTGAGTATCTAGAAGTTAAGTGATTACTCAGGATCACAGGACAAGGGTCCACCCAAGGATAACACTTAGGACTTCGGATTCCTGAGGAAGTGTTTCTTCTACAACAATATTATACTTCTGCTTTTTCCTTTTGACTCTGAGTCTTGTTATTTTCAGTCTGTTCTTATTGTCTCTGCTGCCCTTTTCAATAATGGATTCAGGTACTTTTGAAGTTAAACACACACACACGCACACACACGCCATTCAGGACAAGGTATGTAGTTCTAGATTTCCTGGGTGGTACAGCTTGTACACAGAAAATCTTGTGTGAAAGTTGCCCAGTTATATTTATCCATATACTAAGTATACATTTTTAATTGAAACCACTGGTAAAATCTAGAGAAATTCAATTAAAAAGAAAAGAAAGACTCCTCTATAGGGATTTCCTTCTGTTCATTCACAGGTATATTCATCTCCATTTTCTTATTTGTTAATGTTAAATAATAGATTTTTTCAGAAGAAAGTGTAATAAATGTTAGAATTAATTAATCAGTACTACTATTTCAGGGGTGATATAGATATGGGGGTAACCCACATTGTTGTGTTTTTTTTTTTTTAATTTTCTATTTGGAATGATTTGCTTTGAAAAAAACCATCAAGAAAAGTCTAGTGAATAAACATGATTAGATGTAGAAACTCTTGTGGTCTGTAGGTAGTTAGAAGGTTTGTTGGTTAAAAAAAAAAAGTTAAATATCTTCAACATGTAGGCAAAAAAGTTTTTTTTTTTTTTAAATAGAGGAAATCTGCACATGAACTGCTCATTTTTCATTTAAAATAAACTGTGTGACTCCCTTCTCTCAGTGGCCCATGTCATGCTTAAAATATGAAAGGAAATAAATCTGCAAGCTTTAAAGAAAAGATAAACTCCCATGCCTGCTATATTTGCAGAGTAATCAAGGATTATGGTATATTTATCCCATTTCCTCACTCCTCCCTTCTTGTTATTTCAGTCTTCCTCATCAAAACACTTGCTTTTCACTGAATCCCTGCAAATTAGCCTCTCATGCATATTCACTGGCAAATCACACAGCAGTCCTGTAATGGCAGCATTGAGCTCAGCCAGGCAGGCACCCACCAGGCAGGAAGCCTGTCACAGCGGAGGCTTGGGGCAGTGAGCATCAGCTTTCTGGGTACAGCCTGCTGCTGCTGCCCTTCAACTAGCAACTTTAATCTTCCTTATCATGAGAGGGAGCTCAGAGCAATAAATTCCATCCAGTTCCACCTGGAGTTCTCCTAAGGGCAGATGACCTTTTATATTTTTAATGAAGATTTTATCTTTCCCTTTCCTTGAAACAAGTAGTTAGGTATTTTTGTTATTTAATAGAATAATGAAATACATCTCATAGTAATATTCCCCCCCCCCCCAAGACTCACCCCTTCCATTTGTAGACTTTTAGTTGAAAGGATTCTTTCTGAAAGGAGTCTACCAATAGGGACAGAAAAATTCACCAGTAATTTAATCTGGATTTTAATCCTTTCCTTGCAAATTTATTTTAAGATTTCCCAGCATATGGATGTTTTAGACATTTGTGTCTGAGTTAAAAGCTAAAAGAAAAATTTCCAACCTCACACATACATGTACTTCATTTTCTGTTTATGAAGTAACTTCTATCAAATAGCAAGTGACTGGAGCCACACAGTAAACTATAGACAACTACCTTAATTATGTTTCTCCTGCATGAAGTGATGGTAAATAATTATGCCACACAGATCTGAATGGATGATGAAATTGTGAGATAAAACTGAAATTTAGAAAAGATTCCTGTTTCTCAATAGGAGTATGTCAAGAATCCTGGGGAACATCTAACCATATCTCTCATTCAATACAGGGGTTCAGTATATGTCTGTCATGATATATTGTGTTGTTTCTCAAAAAGTGCTTGGAAAAAAGTCACATAATAATAATATATTTTTCTACTTTTCCTTTTCATTTTAAAATGCTATATGTCCAATAAAAAGAACAATTAATATACCGTATTACCAAAGCAGATTTCTGAAACAAATGGAATTGAACATCAACCGATTTCGTTATATTTGAAAGTACAATGGAAAAAATATATGTGGTTTTAATTGTTAGACTATTATCTAAGAACTGACTACCATTTTGCTTTGGGTAACTACAAATATTAAAATAGGATTAGATTTGGAGGTAGTTTAGTTTAACTTATTTTTGCCATAATTTACAAAGCTATATTCCCTTTCTTAATTACCCTAGGTAGTCTCAAGAATATATCAAAAAACTAAGTTGAAAACTTCAGTTTCCAAATAGTCCTATTTGAAATTACCAATGCTGTAATTGAAACCACTTGATTAAATCAGGTGCGATTTTAATTAAAGACATTTTATATATTGGAGCATTTTTGAGATTTGAAAATATAAGAGAGAAAAGTCTTTCCAAATATTCCATTTCAAGAAATATATACAATGTATTCTTCCTAGCATTTAAATTCCCACCTATCCTAGCACACTTTCCTGCAGACCCAGCAGGTCACCAGTGTTGGGACTGGGCAGTTGCTTAAATAGATCACCCAGCCAATGGACCCCATGGATGGATTCTGTCCCTTTGAAGTGTGCCCCAAGTCACTAGAATAAGTTCCCTTCTTCTTTTTTCTATGACTTCGGCTACTAAGTTAATTTTTTCCCATAATATTGATTCAGCTGATTCATGGTATCCTAGTTCTTTTTGGAAAATTCCACAATAATTTTTATTTTCATGAATTTAATGGAAACTTAATTATTCTAGAGAGTAGAACCCAGAGCTTATTTTCAACTTCGAATCTCACAGATGAGGGCAAAAATCATTTGTGCTGTTCCTTATGAATGGTATTGCAAACAAAGACACCATGCCAGTTCAAGTGGGCAGATGGCCAGAAGAGTTTCCTACAAGAGGGTGTCATGTGTCACCTCTTTAGTGTTGTTGTAGCTTTCCCACCTGACAAGATAGTGTCAAGATCTGTTAATGAGATGACCTCAAAAGTGTATATTTGAATATTTAATGAATAGCCATTTTAGCTTTCCATGGATCTGACAGTAATTAAATGCAATGCATGAGCTACTAAGGCCCATTCCAAAATATATATTCATATATTGGTATATTATATATTTTTCCCCTCAAAGGCATATCAAGGTGCACAAGTCAACATATTAACTTGAAAGGACAAGATAAGAGCTTTCTTTCCTAATTGATTCTTCTATTAGCTATCTGAGATCTCTTTGCTGTATTTTAGCCCTCTGTACATAACTGCCCCTCATTGTTGCAGAAGAAATTTCCATTATGAGCTTGACCTAACATGCTTCCATGTAGTGGGATGTAGACACAGAGCATCTCTCTTTCTTATTCTTTCTTTTATTGTCAAGGAATAATTGACCAGAAAACAATGGCTAATATATAACTTTCTCTAATGAAATAGAATGCAGTGAATAGGCATTTTAAAATAATCTATTTTGACTTTTTGGATCAATGATTCTAGATTTTGATGTTGTGTGTGTGTGTGTGTGTGTGTGTGTGTGATGTCTGTGTGTCTGTGTGTATGTGTGTGTGTGTATGAGGGAGAGAGAGAAGATAATATTTTATCTGCAGTGAAATAATTGATATTTATATGTATGTTCAATGAATATCATTTTGAATTGAAAATTATTCTTTTTCCTGCACTCAGAAAAATAGAATAAATATTGGAGCTTACACTTTTTAAAAGATGAATCTAAAATTCAATGGAACTTTATCTCTCAGGAAACTAATGGTTGATTATTTCCATAATAATTGTGTGAGAATTTAACATTGTCCTCTACAAACTTTAAAAGTTCAAAAGCAAGGGTGAAAATAAATTTCCCATCCAGATTACATGTTGGAAATCCAGTTTATCTTTTTGAATTTTGTATGTTGATATGACATGTTAAAAATGATGTACATGTGCATTAATAATAAAATTAGCAAAAATGTGATTTCTCTATTAGCAATGGGTTATGTTTAGTTATAAAATATATTAACTATTAAACCTTTGCATGTAGAGAATTCTTGTAAATAAAAAATGAAAATCCTTGCAACTAGGTGACCATTTAGTCACAAAAAAATACAGAAGCAATTTTCTGGATGATTCAGCATTTGACCAAATAATAAGAATGTTCTTAGAATTCAGCTACCTGAAAATAAATATAAAACATCTAGTAAAGTCCTAGATATTTCAAAATCACTGTATTAATGAGGAGATTCCTTTTCCTGCTTTGTAATAAAGAACGAAAGAGACCTTTTATAAAAGCAAGGAAAGATACCTTCTGAGTATCCTCTGCTCAATGACTCTGTTGGCCTTCTTAGCTGATTAGGTATCTTGAAGAAAACTTAATTCATAGTGTGTGCAAAATACCACTATGGGTGGACATGAAATGGTCCAGAGGCTTTTAAGCTGACACTATTTGACCTAGGGTTTCCCAAACTCACCTGCACCCAAGCACACCTGCTTTTTGTTTCTCTGTTTCTGGTAAACCCTTCTAGTATCCAGAGGAAAGCATCCAGAGGAAAGGACACTGGAAGTCCCTGATGATGGTTTCACACTGGAAAGCAAACCAGAACCTCCTGAGTTTAGATGCTGAATCCTACAATTCCAGGTTTAAGGGTATCTGTATTTTGGATATGCCATACAGTTCTTGTTTTTTTTACTGGACCTTGCATAATGAGTTAAATTGCTACTAACCCAAACTGTGAAACAGGAATTAAAACTGAGAAAAGTATCAATCCACTAATGAGGGAGTGAGAGCATTTGCCTCTATTATGGAAATCCCACTGTACCCAGACAGTCAGTGACGATGGTACCTGAACACATTTTCTAAAAATTCGAATTTTCAATAAAACCTTTTAAGGTGATATGTTACCATTATGGTTGTCAAGACTATAATGATGGTGTGCTTGACAAAATTATGAAAAAGCAAAGTCACAAAAAAGTAAATAAAAAGGATGGCACAATGTTTGTATTAAATTTCCCAAAGCATAATACATTTTTCCCCCCTAGTGTATGTAGGATCTTGGAGAAAAACAATCATATTCTACAAAAGAGTGGTTTGTATAAAAGGAGTTAGTTAGTTCCATGAGGGTAAAGTGAAGGATGCAACAATTAGAAAAATGAGTTTTTGTGGGAGAAAACAAAGAAAGAGTTGTTAAAAACTTAATGATATGGATTCTTGTGAAATTTGCATAGGTGGGATGGAAAAGTCAGATGAAATGATGAATGAATTAGTGAGCAATCAGTAGAGACATACTGATACATGGTATCAATTTGAAGTCAAATATGTGCTCACATTTGTTGCTCTGTGTCCTTCTGTGTCTGTGTCTTATGCAATGATGTACAAAAAGATAAAGAGAGGGATGTGCTTCCTACTGATTTTAGTGATGGCAAAGTCAGGAGTGAGGATAGAAATGTTGCCTGACAGGTTCGTGACTCCAAGAAAGAATCCAGCACCTGCAAAGTGCTGAATCAAACTTCAAATACCGTACTTCATTGTCTCAGTATGCACTTGCACAGTTGGTTGGAAGGCAACTGCTTGAAGACTGTAGAATGATGTGGTAGTGGAGCACATAGATGATTCAGTTATTTTTATGTACCAGGCTCAGCACAGAACAGAGGGATAATTCTTCCCTCTGAAGCCTCTTTACAGGTTTACAATGGAAGGGATTCAAATGGATGGATTAGCACTCTCAACTTTATTCCAATCCCCAGATGCCATGATATTTTTGTTTTTCCAAACAGTGTTTCCTTCTCTGGGCCCTCATTTCCCTAATCTTTCCTTCAACAAAAGAAAACCAAAATCACTTTTCTTCAAACAACTCGGTGCTTTTTTTCCCCCTTGTATGTTTTATTAAAATGAACTTTGCACACACATGCACACACGTAGAATAAGATTACCAGTAGTTCCACTTATGCTGTAGTTAAATTGTTTCTAAGAAGGCCTTTAATATATTCACTTATGACAATTGTCTCGTGGCACCACTCAGTTGCTCATAAAATGTCTGCAGAACAAATCTAATTTTTTTTCTTCCCTGTTTCCGTCCTTACTTTCTAGCTTGCTGGCTCTCTTGTTTTCTTGCTTTCTTATATAGTTAATTTATTCACTCAATATATCTGAAAGAAGTGGGAAATAGTTGTAAGTAATGACCTGTTGTCCCAAGTGTGAATTTTTTCCCAGTCACTGTGGGTCAAAGCCCCGCCCTGGAGCCTCACCTGCCCAGGAAGCTCACAGCCTGTCCTTGGCTGCTTTCTGTCGATTTATTTCCCTTCACATGTATTAGAATAAAGGAGCTTTGACTAAGGCCAGTGGCATAGAGTAGAAATCCAGACTGACCGCAGATGTCCACAGCCTGGTAGTGACTGTCCCTCAGCTTTAGGGATGCACCTTGAACCCTAGAATGTCAGAAAAGGAACTTTTATAAAGCACCCAATCTTGAGTAAATACTTGTTACTTTGTTATTACTTATTAGTTGGAAAGAGGGGTTAAGGAATTCAACATCCAGGGCTACTGCTGATATATTTGAGTACTTCTTATCTAAATGGATCTATTAACTTATTTCTTATATCCAAACAAGGGAAACAACACAGGGTTTTTGTTTGTTCGTTTAGGAAATTTTAGTACTGATGGAAAAGCCAACTTTACCAGTGTTTGAGACTGAATTAGGTTTCCCTTGGTAACAAAGTTTGAAAACCTTACAAGGTAATAAAAACTTTTTAAACTGGGTGGAAACAGACCATGCCTCCCTAGCTTCTCCCACAGTAGTTAATTTTGGCAATTTGTTTGATGCCATTTTAACCCACAGGTATCAATAGGGACTGAAGGGGCTCAGGTCTTGTCAATAGAAAGGTTTACAAGTAAGAAGGAAGGAAAAAGAATGAATGCAAGAACAAGGAAGATGCACCCTAATTGTGATTCAAGGCTGCGGAAGGTTCTGTGTACAAATAAATAGGCTTCAACACCTGCTGATGTGTTGGCATCTGGCTTGAAAGCAACAAACATCTGCTTGTAATCTGCAGTGGGAGACCATGACAGTGAAGATCGGTAGGCTGTCACTGAATATACAACCTTGTTAAGTTCCTAAGAAGATCCAGAGCAGAGATAATGAATGGATAATCTGGGACATGTGACTCCCATGTGATAAGGATGAGATTTGCTTTTATTTTTTTTCTTCCAGTTGCACTTATGCTTCCATCCTGAACCATTACCTAATAGACTTTGAACACTACTGAGAGCTTTCTAAAGGAAAGCCCATTGTAATTTTAAAAGAGACTTTTCCCAACACTGGGGTTATATCTTCCACTCTCTGGGGTTAGCATCTGCTCAGAATTGATGTGGACAGCATATAACTACTCAAACTTATGTAGGTCCTGTTGGGAGAGCCAATGGGAGGATTCAGCTCTGGGGACAGTCACGGTTAGCTGGTGCAGTTCAGACAGCTCATTTCACAGTCCCACCTGCCTTCCCTCTGTAAAGATCATGATTCTCTGGCTCTTTCGGTATGGTTGTGGTTTTGATACTTTAGGCAGTAACTCACCATTTTGCCACCTTTGCTTTTGATACAGGTTGGTTTTGTGACATCTCTCAGGCTAGAGGTTGGGAAGACTCTTGGCCAGGTTTTCTTTAAGGAGGTGAATGAACACTCAGACTTGGAGATGACCATGCCCAGGCACTCCTTATCTTCTCTTCATTTTCCAGAGAGTTCTAGAGATAATTCTGTAAACCAGTCTGTTTACATGTACCTTGGTGGTTAATGACAATTTCCACATGTCCATGTACTCAGTGAAGGAGAATTCACTGTTACAACCATTTTCAAAAAACCATCCTTAGATAGATGAAACAATCTGTAAGTCCTAAGAATGGGGAGGCTCCACCATAACAGCTGCAGGTGGTCACTATTTCAACCAGGAATAGTGATTCCCTGCTGTCAACAGGAGTCTCCGTACTCAAGAGGTGTCATTTAATTATCTTATCATTTGCCAACATCATTTTTGCAAATTTAAAATTCTTTGACTAACTTTGGTACTTAAATTAGATCAGTCCAAACTTCATTCTCAACATTTTTATTTACTATTTAAAGAATGTGGAGTAGTTTCAGTAATGCCTTTGCTACTTAAAAAGAATAAGTAAATAATAAAAGTAAAAGCAGTCATGGCTCTGCCCAGAGGTACAAAGAGACAGATTCGGTGGCTTCTGTTTTGCTTACAGCTAAATTTCTAACCTGTGTTGAGACTAGATTTATAGATTTTTTTCAACAAAGAAATTCACAGTTCACAAATACAAATACAAATATTCCTCCAAAAATCTAGAATTCCTTGTGTGTCAGATTTCACAAAACTAAAATATTCAGTGTCTCAAATCTTCTCTGAAAAGAGTTTGTAACATTTTAGGGTATTGAAAACCCAAGGGACTTTCAATGTGGCCAAAGAACATGATACTGACAATAACTGAGAGAATCTAAGATATAGATTCCAAAGAGACTCCACCATTTCTAACAAATTATATTTTAAATGTTTGTATCCTCATTAAATGAAAATATGCATCTGACCAATAAGAATAATGTTCAACTTAAGGGGAAAAAAAGAATGTGGATTTTTTAATTGAATAATATAAAAAAAGAAGCTTAGTATAAGGATAAAGCTACTGAATATCTATTTAGAGTCTATAAACAAGCTCTGTATTTATAATTTCCTTTGCTCACTTAAAATGCACAGTAAAATTCTGAATTCATTAATATTTCATTCAAGCTTTAATTATAATGAACACAAGTAAAATTTCAGTACATTTATTTTTCATTGCTTTTGGAAAGAAAAGGTTAAGATCGGTGACTTTGGTTGCTGAAGAAGGATGAAGACCTATGGACAGAGCCAGAGACTGGGTGTGATGGGGAGCAGGGGACAGTCCCAGGTCAATACTTTTCCTAGGTGGGCATCTATCACCACAGCGCTCTCTGTGGCCTGTACCTTTATCTTTTATATCTGGGAATGAAATATTTAAATATTTTATTTATTTGTATCTAATTTCTTTAAGATTGACAGGTTTTTGTTGTTTAAAAGTATTTTTTTATTGCCGTTATTGCTTTTTAAACATCCAGGTTATGTTTTCCAGCTACTAGAAAGGAAACCCAACAACTAGAACTTAGTAGAATCATAATTGAATGAGATCGTTCTGCCTGGAGCCATATTAAATCTCCAGTTCCCCAAGTGTTAATTAGTGGGCTTGTATTAAAAATTTTCAGAGAAGATTTGAGGCACTGAATATTTGATTTCTCAGAATTTAGCATTTGTTGCTTGGATCTCATCCTTACATCTGGATACAGGCATTTTGATTATCCTCTGCTCCAGAAAAACAACCTTAGGACATAAGAATCCTGTAAGATTTTCTTCCCAAGTGAGATATTTATTTATTTTAAGTTTCATTGGGCTATTTGGGGGGAATGAAGGAAGATTACAATGTATCTGATGCATTTAAATTGTGTTTCTACTACTACCATTGACTGAATACTTACTATAGCTAGGTATGTTCTAGGAGCCCTCTTATGTAAATATCCTTTAAACCCCATTTCATATTCATCATATAAATGCAAAAATTTAAACTTTACACAGGTAAAATCATGCCCGACATCATCCAACCTGAAAATTGTCGAACTCCGCCCGGAATATAAACTCCCAAACTCTTTCTCTCTGTAACCTGCAGCGTATTCACAGCTGTGGATACAGACATCTAGTGAAAGAAAATAAATTCAGATTTTTTTTTTTCATCTCTGGTCTGTAAACTCCCCTTTCAACTTTTCCTATTTTTCAAAAGTATGATTCATATCACATCCATTTGGGGAAAACCTTTTAAATAATCTTCAACTATGCCTACCAGATGGCCGAGCCCTTGAGACCTAGGGCTCAAAAATTGTGGCTGAACAATTTTACTTTGTTTTTTTTTTTTTACTTATCTGCTAAATAAATATTCTAAGTGGAAACACAAAGCTGCCTGTAATGGTATAAAATCACTTTCTCTAGATGATTCCATTACATGTTTGATCCAAGAGAGGAATGTCAGGGCTTTAAGACAGTTCTCTAGAGAATACAGTCAATCCCTTATTGCCTCTCCAAGCTTGCTTGTTAAAGATCCTCTAAACAAGTGTGATTCGTCTCCAGTCTCAAATAGCTACTCCTCAAAATCTCATTCCTAACTGAGCTCCACAGAGGAGAAGATATGATAGGATTTACACACACACACACACACACACACACACATACACACACACACACACACACACATCCCTGGAAATCTTAATGATGAATTGTATGGAAAATAATAGCAATCTATGCAGAATTTTTTTTTTTTTGACTAATGAAAATGTCATAATGTGAAACATCTCAGAACTCTTTGGGTGCCCAAATGCCAGCCCACTGAGAAGCCTCTAGAAAGCTCCACAAATTGAAGGGACTCTTAACCTTCACTTAAGCTTTCCAATCAGTCAAATGGGTGCCTTGCTTATGGCTGCCGGAGACTCGTTCGTAGAAGGACATGCAGCTTATCATTGAGAGGTTCACACATTGGATTCCAGGGAGAGACTAAAACGGATCACATGCACAAAATGTTTAATTTCAGCCCCCTCACATGAATCTAACAAGAAACCAGTAAATGTGACAGGCATTGAGTGGAAAATAAGATGTAATTCCTGGTATCTCATTATTTATTACATGATACCAAGTAATTTATTGAAATGAAAAAACAGCCAGCTGCAAGTTCCTCAGGCTGTGTAATATTACAGAGGAGAATCCTCTTTCCCTTTAGCCAACAGTCTCTTATACCTCTTTGTGATCCATTTACCCATGTTTTACCTACTGTTCTAAGTTGCTGAAGATCTACAACTTTAGATTCAACCAGGGCAGCATGCCCCGAATTGACCCCAAGCCACCGTCTCCTTTCACCTAAGCAATTACATTTCTTATGAATTTTCTGTAGGCAATAGGACAGTTAGACATTTGTGTGTGTGTGTGTGTGTGTGTGTGTGTGTGTGTGTTTTAAGACAAAATACTAATGTTTAGCTATGGATACAATGTTAAGCTATATTATTCTATAGAATAATTCTGTATCAGTGGGAATTTATCAGGGATATTTTATCCAGAACACTCAATTTCAGACTTCACTAAGATAATCTGAATTATAGGGTTTTCGTTGTTGTTGTTGTTGTTGAAAATAACATTGTATTCCACATTTCTATTCTTTTTTATTGGATGATGCTTCTCGCTTTATACTTTAATATCTTGTAGTGGAGCAGAACAGTGAGAATCTTTATATAACTCATTACCTTGATTTATTGCACTATGGTAAAAATTAAAATATTTCTTCCTGTTACAGATTTCTGAAAAATGGATGATTATTCCCAATTAAAATGAAAAATTATAATGATTCAACAGGTTTTAGTAAGAACCTTGGCAAGATCTGGAAATAAGGAAGAAAATCAGTGTAGGCAGCCAGATTTTCGCACTATTTTCTGTCTTCTCATTTCTGTGCCCTGTTCTGGCCAGTACCACCATCAGTACACACTTTGTATTCACATTTGATGTTTGGCTTATTAAATCTCTATAATGAAGTACCCAACATTTTTTGAGTGGGGATCATATTCAGAGAGTATTAATATGACTAATGGAATTATATGGTAAGGATTATTAAAATCCAATCTCAATGCTGGCTGGAGTTTTATTCCCAGTACCAAGAGCAGTGCCTGAAAACGGCAGGACATAGTTAACGTTGAATAATTCCAATGTTTCTATACACTTCACCAAAAAAAGTGCTCAAAACTACCCCAGAAAACAAAAGATAAAATTAGAGAAAATTGAAAAATTAATTCAGCCAATGGAATCACCTGTCAAACATGCCATGATTTGGAACAATATGACTGAATTAGGACAAAGGCTAATATTCTGATCCCTGTGCAACTTTCAGTCTTCCAAGGATGGGCTCACGGAGAAATGCACGTTCTGTGTTTAACCAAGGTCTCCAAGTAAATGAATCAAAGAACCACTTTATTTTCAGAATGGTGAATTGCCTCTATGCCTGAGTGACAAACTGGCTTTCAAGAGGGGGCTGGGCTTTTCGTGCAGGTTGTGGCATGCAATAAGCAAGGTAACTGTTATGCTTTTCACACAGGTAAAGCCAGGTCAGAACTGGCATTTCCTGGGTATTCCATTTTATATTTTATAGAGCATTAATATGGAATGTCTTGATGGTATGAAGAAAGTAAGATGGAAACAAATTCTAAGTCAAAGTTGAGCTTTTCAATATTACGTAAACTTGAATTAGAATTAGGATTTTTTTTTTTCTCAAACAGTAGTATTTTCACTGGTGACCAAATATTGAAAGTGACCTATATTGAAATGAAAAAGAGAAAATTTAGGTCACGAAAATCAGGTTCATGAATTAAACATAGTTTTGAAAAGTAGCATGAAGGGTAAAGATTTGATACAATGTATTAGAATAAACATGTTATTAAATAAATCATTTATTTATTTAATTTTTCTGATTTTATTTTGAGATATTTTAAAATAAAATTGGAATGATATAGCTTTATAAAATTGACTTGTTGTTATTATTGAGTTTGATGGTAGGTACGGAAGAAATCAGGCTGACAGACTGGAAACAAATGGGAGCTTCCTCTAGATCACCGGGATTTCTCAAGAGCTTTGTCTCCTACCATAGTGGGTAAAGGGCAAGATTTGAGAGTAGAGGGACTTGTGACTTTGAGAGGTTCCCAGTCTAGAAATGCAGCCATGTACATAAACAGCTGTAATACCAGGGTGACCACTGTACAGTGATGGAAGAGAGTGAGTGGTCTAACAAGAAGGAAATAGTTGTTTCTATCTCCTGGAAGGAGCACTCACTGGATCTTTAGAGAAGGAGTAATCTACCATCACAAGTATCTAATCTTGGGTGGCAAAGTTCAAGCAAACATTCTGTCACAGAAAAATAAATGGCCACTTCCCAAATGTTTGCAGCTTCCCTTTTCACCATTTTAGTTTTGTGCATATCTTACAAATGAGCATGTGTTTCTCTCTTTCTGTTAACTGTGCTACACAGAAACACCTGGATGGGCGTGATGGTTATTCTTGGTTGTCAACTTGACTATTGAGAAAGCCCAGAAAACTGAGAAAGCACCTTTCTGGGTGTGTCTGTGAGCACGTTTCTAGGGAAGATTGGGTCAGAGAGGGGACGGCTTGCCCCGGATGCAGTCCTATGGGCAGGGAGCCCAGCTGGAACAAATAGTGGAAGAGGGCCAAGCTCCCAGGTGCAGGCAAGTTGATTCTTCTTCAGTGCCTGTGGCCATCACCTGGAGACTTTCCTCTGCCTTTGAAAGTGAACCTGCCCCAGAATCTCTCCAGGACATTTCTAGGCCTTTGGCCTCCAGTGAGGCTCCCTCATTATTACTTCTTCTCCTGAGGTTTCCAGCTTCTTGAACTCAGCAGCTTCTGGTTTCTCAGCTCTCCCGCCTACAGACAGCCATTGTGGTGCCATCCAGCCCCTGATCCTGTAAGTCAATCTCATAAATTCCCTGCTACAATTACACATACATTCTATCGGTTCTGATCCTCCAGACAACCCCAAATGGGTTTTTCTCTAGAGGTACCTGGGGATTACCTGACTTAAAATAGAGGTTATTCATTATTTAAATTCACTCTGGGCTGACTTGGAAGATACCCTGAAGACACCAGCTATCATTCTAGAGAAGGCTGTAAGTGCTGATCATAAGAGACATGCCAAATATATTCAGACACTACAGGGAGAGAAAATAAACAGTGATTTATAACACAAGGCCCAATTTGAAAGTCACAAGGGCAGACACTTGAAATTGCACGTGCTGATTTGTGATCAAGGTATGCCTCAAGGGGGTGACTCTAGATAACATGCCCAGAGTGAATAACAGCATGGATAGACTAATATAATGTTGCCTGAGGTTTTCCCAAACAAAGCAGAGACCAGAGAGCTCTGAAATTATTTCTTTTTTTTTTCATAAATTTTATAAAGTATAAATGTGTTAGAAGATGCAGGAAAGACTTTTTCTATGTCTGAATAGGAAAAGGGATTGATATTGATTTTTGTTTCTCTTTCTCTGTGTTTCTTCTCCTTTCGGTACTGGGGATTGAACCTGGGGGCTCTTTACCACTGAGCTATATTCCCAGTCCTTGCTATTTTTAATTTTGAGATGGGGTCTTGCTAATTTGCTTAAGGTTTCCCTATGTTGCTGAAGCTGGCCTTGAATATTCAATCCTTCTGCTTCAGTCTCTAGAGTTTCTAGGATTACAGGTGTGCCCCACCATGCTTAGCCAAATTAATTTTCTTTACTTTCTTTACCACTGTTATTTTTCTGGGCATCTCTTTTATCCCCTCATTCTTGTATAGATAGATTACTCATTACTAGGTGACTAGGCAACATGATGGTATTTTGGACTCTTTGAACGTCTCAGAGATAGTTATCCTGAGCACATTGCTGAAATTTGATAGCCACGCAGGGCTGTTGGTGGATCAACGTGCAGACAACAGCTGAAGCACGGGAGTAGATGAAATCCCCCTCAGGTGGGAAATGCCAAAGGAGAAATAAAGAACATTTAGGACATAAGTTGGAGGAGCAGGTATTAAAGGGAAATGCAGAGATTGTAGTCTGAGAGCAAGCAGCCAGGGAAAGCAGAGCTCCTGGGTGCAGGCAGGAGAACCACTCATTTGGGAAATAGAAGTCAGGCACTGAAGATAATTCTAGTTAGAGTTACCAGTTAAATAATTCGACTGTGGTACAGCAGTTTCCACACTATGGGTGTCCCAGAGTGGAGGGCTGAAGAAAGTTGAGGGTGAGAATCTGAAGATACAGAGAAGGCAAGGTCAGCCCAGAGATGACTGGAAACCACAGGAGAGGTAATCATGGAGAGTTTGGGCTTTGTTACTGGACAGATGTCCGGACCGGTTTTTAAGATAAATGATCTCTTGTTCCTTAGATTTCACTTATTTATCAAAATATGGATGTGACAAGATTAATGTGGTGTTGGTTATATTCCTGTTTTCCATTGTTAAGGCCATTTGTATAAGTATCACTTCTTTCATCATTACTTGTGAATGATTTCACCCCATATGATTTATTCTTATCTGCTCTTTATTAAAACTGACATAACCCTTCAAAATTAAATTTAGAAAAACACTTTAAAGTTATCATGAGCTATATTTATAGAGTTTTCTAACACTCTAGTATAAGAGGGCTGGTTTTCCATAACAAGTTGGGATTGAGTTCTGTATTTTTGTGAGCATATTTTTAAATGCCACTTCTTTTGTGGGTAAGTGCAGGATCTTTTATATTTGTCTCTGATATAGATTATAAATTTAGATTTATTAGTCAATGTTAACTGAGACCTTAGCTACCCTGGTCTGCATATTTATTTTTGTAAGACAAAACGTTTTCAAAATCATCAATAAACCATGGAAAGGACGGATATAGGAAGACTGAAATAAATTTGGGGCTGTGATTTTCAAAAGCAAAACAGTTTAACTTATAGGATTTGGAATAATGGCAGAAACAAATGCACATGTTTTAAATTCTCCTTTGATGCTACTGTTTAACCCCCCTGAGCTTCAGACTGTTTACGGTAAAACATGGATGATCAGCCTCTCAGGGTTTAACGAAGAGTTACTTTAGCCTTGCCAATAGAGCGCCTATCACACAGTAAGACCAGAAGAAAGATGCCCTCAGCTGTAAGCAATGGAAAGTCCAATTCAGGAGAGCCTGAACAGTCAGGATTTGATGCAGAGACTGGGAGATGACCTGGGGAACGGCCATGCTGTTTAAGGAGACAGCTTCCCTCATGTGCTTGCTTGGTCTTTAGGGAGCCTTCACCATGGACACTAGTTACAGAAAGCTGGCTTCATATCCTTCACAGGAAGAGAGAGTACTGCTTCCATGAGCTCTCTTATAGTTAGGAGGCTTCTAGAAGCTTCCCCTGCTCCCAAAACTCTGCCTTCTCAGTGGCCTAATTTAAGTCATATGCTCACTTCTGAAGTAGGTCTTCTTCTACTTCTGAAAGGCCATGAAACAAGTGAGAGTTAAGCTTGAAATGGACAGCAGGTGCTGATTAGGTGTGTAATTAGTAGTTATAATTACCCTGCATCGGGGACCTATGATTTCTTACCAAAAGGTGAGGGAAATGGGTAAGGCCTACCAGAGCTGATGTCAGTCCACATGTTGGATCAAGACATCTCAGTCTGGAGATTCCCGGCCTAATACTTAGCATTAGTTTTGGCACTTGAGTTTTAGAGAGTAGCATGAATGAGAAGTGTGTGTGTGTGAATGCTTTGAAACACACACTTGCTTTGTTGATGACAGTTCTAGGTAAGATGTTTGCAACTACACAATGGTGCGAAAGCAATAGGAGTTCAGAGTGAGCGTGTCTGGTGTGCCTGCTGGGTGTGGCAGGCAGTGTGCAGGCTCACAGAACACTGTGCTGCTCAGCTACAGTGCTTGGCAGGTGATCCAAGGTATTTTTGACTTTTGATACTTTAGCCTCATGACTGGTATATGGAGATAAGACTCAGCATAAATTAAGGAGCTTCTGTATGCAGTCAACAAGGGATTTTGAAAAAGCAAAACTAATTTCTAGATATGCCTTGTGATATTATTCTTTTGCTAGTACTAAGTTATTTTAGGAATTCAGAGTTGAGAATGAGGAATGAAATTGATGAAGTGTCAAAGACAGATGTATCCTCCTTAAAGCAGAGGGGTCAATAAAATCCCATGTCCCTAGAGGCCTACTTTCTGTTCCCAAATCCCAAGCCAAATTAAGGGAACAATGGGAACAAGCTTGGGCCATAAAGTCCAGATAAAAGACCTTGAGCACCAGCCTGCACCCTTCCCACTTTGTCTACAACTCCTACTAATTGGGTCCTATGCAGAGAGTGAGCCAACCTGCCTGGTGTCTTCTCCCATTTGCTGACTTTCTCATCCAGCTGCAAATATTGTCATCAGGTTCCAGGCTTTAGCTAAGCACATGGCTGCTGCCCCAAATAACACAGAGTTAATAAAGAAACTCCTCAAAGGTGGAATGTGGCACTTCAGAATAGAGCCGTGGCAGACATGCTGCTTCTCAAAGCAGGCTATAGTCTGTGTATCCCTGACAATCATCATGAGGTGTCTTTGGCTCTGCATAATTCACAAACCCATGCCACTGGGTAAACGTGGTATTGATCCTTGGTTACAGTCTCTTCCTGCTGTCAGGAAATGTGTTGATTTCAGTCTGCTTACTCTTATAGCTAAGCTTGTCACATTCAGTTGTTCTTTGCATTGCTGTTGTGGGATTTGGCTTTAATGACACTCTGTTGGGCTCCCAAGCAGCATTTCAGAACTAACAGCACTGTGGAAAGGTTGCTCCAACTGCCCACCACTGGGCAAAGTACTGGGAGTATCCAGAGGCACTGCTTTGTGAAGCACCATGAGGGACAGAGGTGCTGTGAGCCTGTCGACACTCTTCTTGGATCACTCTCTCATCTCCTGAAATCTTCTCCCCAATAAACCATGTACCAGGCTGTCTCCAGGTATCCACTGGACTTTCACAACTGGACTGGATGAGACACAGATATAGAAGTTGATATCAGTGTCCTTTTTCAACTATAAACCTGTCTTGTGCTGTAACCTGTAGACAGCCATCAGACTCTACAGATGCTGTGAGCTCATATCCACTACCACCCGTATTCCCATCTTTAGTCTGAATCATTTATTCTTTTCTATGAGAGCAATATTTTAAATTACTAAGCAAGGTGATGCCCATATTTAAAATATGTCATGTCAGTCTTTCTGCTAGGACTATTGAAATGAGAAAAATAAATTTTCTCTCCTCAAGGACCTGAAGGCTAGTGGAAAACAGAATAATAAGTTGTCATATATTATGACCAGTGTTATGAAACAGGCATGCACATATATACACAGGCTCCAAGAGAAGGGGGGCTTTCCTGTCACCACATGCAATCTACCCACACACCTACTTTGGTGGTATCAAGACTGATGGCAGCAAAAAGGAAACTGGAAGAAATACTTTGTCTTCACCCTAGACCTTAAAATGTAAAATTTGAAGAAGAGTGAAGCTTTTTATTTAAAAAAATGCCGGTGTTTTGTATTTAGCATAAACTATTTAATGATTGTGGTATTCTTATTGTTGATTTAAGAAAATTCTATCACGTGTTGGTAAGATTTTGCTCATAGCAAAAATTACCCCGATAATTATTTTTTTTTTTTTAAAAAAAAGATTATGCCCTTATTGGCAAATCAATACACACTCATTAACAGTAGGCTAGATAAGATCCACTGGTTAAATGCTCATTAATTAGCCTCTCTGACTTTCAGAGGAAATGTTCTTTCATATACGAACTCCCATCAACCTCTAAGTTTCCCGTCAAAGACCTAAGAGTTACCAAACTGTACTCACAATGGTTTTCTGTCTTCTATTTTTGTTGTAAATGTATGCTTTATCCATTATCTAATTTAATTTTCATTGCTAACATAGCATTTTATGAAGCATTTTTAAAACCTCCCACAAAACATTTTTTTATTAACCTCATGTAAACCTGAGTAGTTTAGTGAAATGCTAAGACGTGGGGCAGCTGAGAAAGCCACGTGCATGATCTCTAGAGACCAGCAGAGAGCCCTGGTCCATCAGGACTCTGCTCCTGGTTCTGAATACCTGAGCTGTTCCCCAACATCACCTAATAGGTGATCATATTTTACTCCTGTGATGTAGAGGCACATATTTGAAAGTGAAAATCACCATCTACCTTATGGTTATGTGTGTGTGTGTGTGTGTGTGTGTATGTGTGTGTGTGTGTGTGTGTGTGTGTGTGTGTGTGTTAGATAGATAGATAATGGTTAATTTTCTTTGAAGAACCCTGACAAAAATTACATGCATGTGTTTTTTAAAATATTAAGGATATTAGAAACTAATTGCCTTAACTAAGCCTGGTTTTAATTCTAGTTGCTATATAGAATACTCTAGGGAGCTAGATGTAAGATATACCTTGCTAATTCCAGAAATTCCCAATAGGTGCTATAGCTTATATTTTATTACAGCTTGATTAAATATAAAGTTTAGCATCTCTGAGCTTCTCTGAGATTGTAAAGGTATATAGGAAAGTACATATATCCATTAGAGTAAGTAAGTATTAGAAGTCAATACTTTATGGTTTATAAATTCGAAAAATTTCTTCAACTCTATTATGTGATCTTTGGAATACTGCCAACTAAAATTTCCAACTAATGTAGGAAAAACATTTAAAACTATCATTTTATGTCCTGGCATGATATATTAATTGAAGAATATCTTTGAATCAAAATATCCCATAGATGTGAACCTATAAGTCGTTGTACATAACGTTTAACTAACAAATTTTTTAATTATTATTACAGAAAGTGATGTGAAGTCATGATTTTTAGTGACATCAGGTGCACATTTAACATAATTATTTACAGTAATGGATCCCTTTGCAATTCATTGATTTAAAATTTTATTTTACCATACCTCTGAGAAGTCACGTTGTCATTACCTTACATCCCTCCTTGGTATACTGCTAACTTGCTACAGAACACTTCCTTGAATATTTCTTGCTACTTTAGTTCACACACACAAATGTCCAATTCCATTTCCAGGGAGAGTCCAGAAGGTTTTTTAGAATGTTATGTATTTTGAGCCTTATGAACATTGTTGCTCTAAGAATACTACTGGACTGGATTGGAGGTAGGCTTATTACACAAAACAAAGCACACTGATGGCCAACACTACCTACTGTTAAAATAAAATGTCCCAAAAGATATACTTGGACATTGCATTGTGCTTTTTTTTAAAAAAAATTCAAATTCTTGTTCATGATTTGCAAAGGTGTTCCTCTATGTGATAAGGGAACCAGACTTTTCTCTTGATTTCTATTTAGATTGTGGGCAAAGGAAAGAAAGAGTAAGCATGGCCTACCAAAGGGGTTTTTATGAACCAGGTCTAGAAGCAGCACCTTCCTTTGCACTTATATCTGGCTGACTCTGCCCCGGCTTTGTACACTGGATGATGTATTCTAGCAATGGGCTGGGGGAAAACAGGCTGAGCTGATCCAATCTCTACCTCTGACTCCATCTGCCTCCCTTGTCTTCTCACTGTGTTCCAGCCACACTGTTTCTTCTTTCCCCACCTCTAGAAGTTGTCATGACACACTTTGTTCCTTCTACAAGGAATTCTTTTCACTTTACCTTCATTGGTCAATTGATTTCTATTTTTCATTTATAAATCCAAATGTGTACTTTTTCTAAGAATCTCACTGTAGGCTTCTATGATGCCTCAGATCATTATTCACAACACATAGTTTGTATCATTTATAAGATTTTTGATACATATCTCCCCAAGTACACTGTAAGTTTCTTAACAGAAATGAATACCTGTCTATACTGGAGTAGAGCACACTTCTTGTCAGATACTAGAACATGAACTTACTTGTTGAATTGATGAACGCAACAAAACTCCCCCTCCATCTCTTAGTGATGGAACTCCCAGGCATGAGACTTTGGCCAGAGGGGCAAAATTAAGATTCTACAAAATCATTACTGGAACTTTTAAAGGGTCACCCTAGGCTACGAAAGTGGAGCAGAAGCAAAGATAGGGGTATCAAGATATCCAAAATAATTAAGAGCTTGGTAAAGAATAACTGACTGTGGAAAATTCGATTTCTATCCAGTTATATCTAAATCTATCCAGATTCCATGTGGGAGGGCTCACTAAGCAAACAAGGTCATTGACACTTGGCCAAGTAATTTTGAGTGCTATGGAAAACGGTGGAGCAGTGTTAGGGAAGAAAGTTCATGAGTGGCCCAAGAGGGAATCCAGATTTGTATGTTTAAGATGTCAAGGAAATTGGCTAATTTGGGAAATATTTGAGCAGGGATTTTTAGAAAGAAAGGGCAAAATGCAGGTGGATAATTCTAGGCAGAAGAAAGAACACGTTTGGGTAGAACAATCCTGGCAACAAGAGCACTACATGTGTCCTCCCAACCTGGAGGAGAGGAAGGAGAGGAGTGAGATCATATTTGAACATTAGGAGCCACTCTAAGATTTGAAGCTTTCATTCTGAGTGAACCAGAAAGCAGCTGGATGGTTGTGAATAGAGGTGGATACAACTGGACTGTCATCAAGGACCTTTGAAGCTGATATGACAAGGATTATTAGAGGGTACAGGTATGTAAGCAGAGAGAACAGTTAGCAAGTTATTGTGTTAGAGTAGGTGAGATGATGGTTTGGCCAGTAGCAGTATAGAAAAAGTGGTATTAAGTAATTAGATTCTGGTCATATTTTGAAGAAAAAGTCAACAGAGTTTGTGGTAGGTTATATATGACGTGTTAGAAAATGTAAGTGGTCAAAATTAAAAAAAATAATAATTCCAATATTTTTGAGCAAATCTGAAAGATTGGACCTAGCAATTAGTGAGAGAACTACCAAGGCAGAAGTTTTTGAGGGAATGGAGGGAATTTCCATTTTTAGCACATTTCATTTAAGAAACTAAATCTCTGAAAAGGACAAATTACACTTTGGATTTGAGTATATAGAGTTGAGGAAAGAGTTCTGAGTAAATATGTGCCTTTTTCCCTCAGAGCATAGATGGGATTTTCAGCTCTGGTCCCAAATGAGATCATCCACAGCATCTGTGAGATGGAGACGTCTGAGGATGGGTTTAGGACACTCTAACGTTTTGAGAAAAGGGAGTTCTAGCTAAAGAGAAGTAAAGTGGATAAGGAAGGGATTCTAGAAGCAAAGTAAAATCATTCCAGGGAAGAGGAGACAACTGTATGAATTGTTACTGAGAAGTCCACAGATGAGGTTTGCTAGAAGATCATCAGATCTAGCAATGTGAAAGGCATTGTTATCCTCAAAAAGACATTCTGATAGCCTAAGTGGGGCAGAAGCTAAACTGGAGTTTATTTTTAATTGGAGCAGGTGTAAAGACAGTGAAGATATAGAACTCTCCAGGAGTTTTGCCCTAAACAAATATTAAAGGACTATGGAGAAATAGATGGGAACTGAAGTAGCTGGTCAGGCCAAGGGATTTTTTTTTCTAATGATTACTTTAAAAGAAAATTAGCAGCATGTTTCTATGACAATCTGCACAATGGCATATAAAGGGCCGATTGGAGAAACACAACCCAAACCCCTCTTACTTGGCTGCTATATGTGAGTGTCAATGTGTAAAACAGAATCAGTAACATTTTCACATTCTTTCTGTTGAAGGAAACACTGCTTCCTTCTTTCCTCAACTTCTCTGGCTCCATTTTCTCTTTTTTATTGACTCCTCCTTCCTGATGCAATGTTTATGCCTACCCATTCCCCAAGTTATATTTACCATTTTTGTGTTTAACTCTTTGTGGGTGATGATAATGGCTGATAGCATTGTGCATCCTAAAATGCACCAAGTCCATAATACCAGCCATCTTCTAAGTTCTGATTCTATATTTTCTTTGTTGATCTTTACTCAAAGCTCTACTGAATTCACTTGAAGTCCAATCTGCCTCAAATGAAATTCAAGGTAAGTTTCCTCCCTACCTCCACCATCCTCTTCTGTTTGCTCTGTTTCAATTTATATCATTACCATCTACCAGTTGTCAAAAACAAAACAGTTAACTTTCATCTCTCCTGATACATTTGCCATAACCAGGAAGGGAAAGCGCCACAACCCCTGGCCCAGGATCCCTGCTTTGGTCAACTGTGCCAACTCAAATCTGGCACCAATGCTGGTCAGCAGCATGGAAGATCTTAGTGGCTTGGAAGCCTCCCAGGCTCCTACATAGAAATTCCAATTTGGGTAGGGATCTCTATGGCAGCTGGGAATGAGATGAATACCCAGGGGAGAGTGTCCATGAGAAAATAGTCTCTGGAAAATAGCCACAAAGAAGATCTGAACAGGGCTACAGTGGGAGAGTTTCCTTGTTCCACTATAGCTGGAGTAGCTGTGGCCAGGATGTGTGACTCAGTCCTTGCACCACGTATGCAAGCCATGAGCTACTACAGTTTCCATGAGCTCAATTTCCAAAAAATTACTCCTGGTACTTGAAATGAGTCTAAACCTGTACTTTTGGATATACAAAGATTATTGGAAACACTTTGGGACCAATAAATTCAAGTTCCAAAGATTGTCTCCTAGATTAAAGTTGCATGAAAAGCCTGCAGTCTGCCATTTAATACAAAGATATCCATACTATCTTGGATCAAGACTGCTTCTGCCCCAGATCTAAACCTCCAATTTTATCCTCCTCATTTTCATGGGCATGTTTACCCCATTATGAACAAACACATGGACAAATAGGTCCCTAATGGGTGCCAACCTGAGGATCTCTTTCTTTGCGGGCTTGGTTCCTGCTTCCCATCCTTGGGGGCAGTCCCAAGCCAGGCCAGTACCTTGGTAGCCAGATTGACTCAGGAAGGCGCAGCTGGATTGCAAATCTGGTTTGTGTGGAACCTACTCTTCAAGTTCCTGAAGGTCCCTTGTCAATGATGGAGAGGGCTCAGGAGAGCGGATTGAATGAAGTGTAAGTGCAAAAATGTGCATATGAAGAAAAGAAGGCTAGTTCTGTTCTTTTTAAAGATTTTTAATTTTTTATTTGTTTTTAGATATATGTGATAGTGGAGTGTATTTGGACATATTATACATACATGGAGTACAACTCAGTCCAATTAGACCTAGTCCTTTTAGCCAAAACTCTGTTTTTATGCCTTTAAAACAATGATATTCAAGAACCCTTTAAAACCTGATTGCAGCCTGCCTGTTTGGATGAAAGCTCTAGCTCATCCTTTCCACCCACCACTGGCTTTTCAGCACAGAAGCTTCTGGTCCCTCAGAGCAAAGATCAGGGCCTGGCATGCAGCAGACGCTCAATAAATATTTGAGAATCCACAAAGGGTCACAGTCAACCAGTGCCTTCTTGCTTCTTTAGCTCTGTATCTCTATGTAGGCTATTTCTCATTTGTAATGCACCCCCCCTTTTTTCCTTCCTTTGAAATTTCACTTTTTTTCTTATCCGAGATTTTTCTCATGGACCAGATTCGATTCAGTATCCCCTAAACTTTATACTAACGAGTCCTGATGTATGGACTTCTAAGTTTGTGTGCATTCTCCAATGTCGACAAGAATCCTTCTAAATTGGCTTTTCCAGAATCTCTCACCCTTGGAATTGCCAAATCACCCCAGTGTCTAATCAGGGTTTTTATTCTCACCACTGCCCAGGTGGTGTTGAGGATCATATCTGTTCTCCTGGCCTGTTAACAGTAAGAATTTTGGTAGTTTAGTTTGTCCAGAATACTCCTTCCCTCTCAGGTTACTTCTTGGTAAGTTCACAGCCACTGGCCTCAACCTTTCTGTCTATAAAATTGTAATTGAGTCCAGTTCTATACTGATATCTCTTTCCTCTTATTTCAGTACTCCTAAATAACATGTCTGTTTAGTGTTTCAGCTGCTGTTCAGCCCTGGTCTTTGGCACAGCCACCTATGTTGAGTATTTGGACATATTATACATACGTGGGTTGTACTCCATGTATGTATAATATGTCCAAATACACTCTACTATCACATATACCCTGTATGAAGTCTTTTGGGCTTTGAGACCAATCTGGTCAATGAATCATTACATCCTCTGAGCTTTCATAGTGGTATTATTTGTCTTTGGCTCCTCTATTATTCTAGTGTATAAATCCACTTCTGACTACTAGGAGACACATGCATGCCCCCAGTGTTATTGGCATCTGATTCTCGAGGAACTCCATTATATTTTTCTTTTCTGTCTCAGCAATTTATGAATTATTTTGCTTATAAGAGAATGTTTGCAAACAAGATTAGATAAAAATCAAGTCCCTCTCAAAATATTAACCAAGTGCAAAATCTTACTCAAACATTTCCAATAGCCGTCAATAGTTCAGAGATGCTTGAAAAATGAATAAGCATTCCTTAACTTTGTGTCTTTGTAATTGAACAACTCATTACAATAGATGAGATGATGTGTTATGTGTTATAGGTGCTGGTGAAAGTTTAATAACTAGCTTTCTGGAATATTGTCTCAATCTGTAATGTTTGCAGATTTCTGTGTGCACATACTCCCTCTGTGGTATTCATTTCCAGTGTCATATCACTCACTGACCCTAGAGGTGGGAAGAGATGTGTAGAGACATGCCATCATATGCTATCTAAACCATAGAGATGTGAGAGACAGGAGTAAACTCCAAGACACAGATTATGGTAAATTGCAATTTTTGATGATGGGTATGTTTAACAGCTGGCTTATAAATTCCTGAAATGTAACTGTCAGCTCTCAACTGCTGTTCAAAATTGGCTCCAGGAGGCTAGCAGTATGGACTACAACATATTCAAATATATAATTGTTCTCAATGATAAAAGGAGAATATTAGCTGACTTTTAAAAGGCATTATAATTAGTTGCTAGTAAATTAATGTTCTCAAGAAACACCAAATATATCATATTTGATTTTTATCAATTTTGTTGTTAAAAACTCAAATTTAAAAAAACACCCTAAAATCACCACAATGTGTCAAGATACTCAAACATCCTATAATCTAATTATTGGGATTTGTAAATATACAAGATGGCACACTGGGAAAATATGTAATATTACTTAATATATAGTATTATGGTGGTCTAGAATAGTATTCCTAAAAGACAATATTTGCAGAAAGATTTGTGTTACGTTAAAGCTTATTCCTCAGTGAATATGTATTCACAAACCAAAACAATGATACTTTATAAATTTTAGTATCTTATATGATCCTTTGTAGCCTTTAGCAGAAGCAATTCTTCAAAGAGTAGGTGGGAATCTACTTAGTAAGGTACAAAAGTGACTATGTTCTAAACATGTGCAAGGTATTCCTAAATGTCACCTGTTGTCACAACAACCAAGATATCCAAAATAGTTGTTCACTAGTCTCCTTAAATATTTGAATATACGGAATATTCCCATAGTGACTTCTGGCAGAATGATCCATTCTTTTGATAGACACACTTCAGAGTTGTTTCTGAGCCTATTCTGGCTCTATCTTGGTTTCCAGTGGTACCATTATTCTACTGTGTTTTGATTTATAGTCCCACTTTTTAACTTGTGATCACTGATGAGACCTTTGTACAAAACAAATATATTCTCCTTAATATATATTTTTAAACCACGTCATTAACATTCTAGCACTAGAAGTTTTCAGTTGAGCCTTGTAAGTTGGCACAGTCCTGTAATCCCAGTGGTTTGGGAAGCTGAAGCAGGAGGATCACAAGTTCAAAGCCAACCTCAGCAGTCAGGAGGTGCTAAGCAACTCAGTGAGACCTTGTCTTTAAATAATACAAAATAGGGCTGGGGATGTGGCTCAGTGATCAAGTAACCCTGAGTTGAATCCCCAGTACCCTCCCACCAAAATAAGTTGTCAATGGATTATTTAATATTTCTATCAATTGTGAATAAATGAAGTAGTAGGCCAGCATCTTCTTCTTGAGATCATGTGCAGTACAGCAGCCTGCTCTAAATCAAACAGAAGTTCATAAAAGATTAACAGTATAAATTCAGCTGTATATATATATATATATATATATATATATATATATAAAATATATATATTTATATCCACATGGATATACATAGAATATTGTACTTACACCTTCTGTGTATATTTCTATAGATTTGAGGCTACTTAAGTAGAAAGTTGCAGTATCATGTAGAATCTTGGTTAGATAATTCTGCAGGACATACACTATGGATTGATAGTAGGGAAAACCCAGATGCATTACAATGAGTAAAATTAGATGAAATGCTACAAGGATGTCCAGAAACACAGTGCCCCCCCTGTGCAGCAGGCCCCTTAATAATGAGAAGAAACAGAAAGCTTCTGTAACAGAAATAAGCAATTGGCAATCAGAAATGTTGTGAGTAACGTAGTGCATGGGCTCTCAGATGATGAGGCTGAGCTATGACACCAACATGTGGCACAGATATGACTGCAGCTCTCTCCCAGGAAAGTTCCTATAAACAATTTTGGCCATGAGAGAGTACACTGATGGGAGCCTTGATGTTCTTGTTCCTGATTGTCACAAGCTTACAGTGTGGGAGTCCTGGCCAGGCAGCATGGATTTGAACATGAACTATATTGTCCCTCTGCTTGCATGACCTTGCACAAGTACTACAACCTATTCCCTTATTAGTGAAATACCAATTAAAATGGAATGATATCTTATATCTTGTTGTGAGGATTGAGTGAAATAATTTAACAAAGAAAGCCCATGGCTTTCACGATGAAAATATTCCCCCAAACAGCTGGTATTTTCATTCTCTGGGCCTAATAAATAGTGTGGCAAGGGTCTGTAAATGAATGTTGAGGTTGAATGACTTTACATGGCCATCTGAGATGCTCAGAAATAACCATGGAGCAAGGCAGATGGTTCTGAGCAGGGAGATGAATAGGGTTAGGGCGGCACAGGAGAAGCACTTTATTCTTGTGTGCACTCACACATATTTTGTTGGTGTGTTGTTACAGTTAATAGTTGGGTTAATTTCAACATGATCATGCATGCATGGATTTCATTTACTCCATTTAATCCCAAGTACACCCTTTTCCTCCCTTTACAACCCCCAATTTTTTCCCCCCTTCCTCTATGCTACTGGTGAGAAGTGCTTTATTCTTATTTAGGAGCTATCAAGAGTTCTTGAGAGAGCTTCAGAGAAGGCGCAGCATTGGTCATCATTGATGTTTTATTCTCATCATTAGTTTGGTGGCTGTTACTGGTAAGACTCAGATTGGAGTGAGATTTTAAGGATTATTTGGCATGTTACTAGAAATACCTGCTGTAATATCTGCCAGCAACATGTAGCCCAATTGGGAGATTGATCCCAGTATAGCTGTGCAAGTAAAATAAGTACATGAGTGTACATAATGGGTATTTAAAAAATGGATGCACTTAGCATAATTACATGCCTCAGTTACACAATGTAATTATTTTGCCACATATACATTAAAATTCAGTGTTTGCTTTCTTAAGTTTTACCCAGTCCTCGTGCACTGTTCTATGAACCCCACATCTTCTTTGCACTTTCATTTTGCTTAGTATGCTCATGACAAATGAAAGACATTATTCCGTGATTTAAAAAATGAACATAACTATTTTGAACTCTAAAAATAGGATCGTTTCCCTGAATGCTGCTTTTTAAATTGAGTTATTAATGAAGTTGAAAATAGATTTCTGGATCAATGTTGATGAGAAAACACACTATTATAATTTGCATTGTTAATAATTTTGGTAGAATAAAATAATAGCAGTAAGTAAACTCTGAAATATCTCATAAAAATCATGGCCATCAGCAAAATTCCCTCTCTTCCTTAAAAATCCCTGTTCAAACATTCCCCAGATTAGCCAATTCCCTTGATTATCCTATACATAGAAATCTAGGTTCCTTCTTGGGCTGCTCATGGCCCTTCTTCATTTATATGGTTTTAATGTTTTCCATAGCACTCAAAACTATTGACCAAGTGTCAGTTATTTTGGTTGCTTGTGTGAGCCCTCCCATATGGAATTTGGATAGATTCAGATATAGCTGGATAGAACTCTGGTTTTATTTACTGGTGACTCACTAGTGGACAATAGCTGAGCTACACGATACTAAATACATTTGTGAATTAATTAATTAATTAATTATACTCCATGTTTTTGGTGCTCTGTAAAACTATGCTTGAAATGGTAATTTATAGATATTTATGCTTTCCCATTAATTTAATTATGCTTTCAGAAACATGTTTCCCTGGGGAGTAATATGATCATAAACACATTCAAAGGGTCTCACATTTATATTTAAGAGCAGTTCTTTTTGTAAGCCTGTGTCATGGGCATATTCAATTCTCCCACATAACACTCATTAATGAGGCATTAAAATGTGCAGGTGATTCTCAACCATTTGTTAGCAATACTCCACACTGCCAATTTTCTGGTGGAAGAAAATGCATGCTAATTCTAGAGCAGTTACAAACACCTGGCCTTGCTTGGTAACTGAAAGGTGGACATTTTCTTCTTTATTAAAACTCAGATCCTCCAAATATGTGATTTGCATTCTAACTTTAATCATATTGCCTCTTTAATATGTTTAATCTTAGTTTTTGTTCTCATTAGTAGCCCAAATAGAAAATATTTATAAAACTGATTGACTTCATGAAGCACTACTTTTATTTCCAAATTATTTTATTTCTTCTTTTTTGCATATGCAATCAGAATTTTAAAAGATGGGAGGCAAGAGTTACCAGCCTGAAAATACATCCTTGTATTATCCTCTTCATATTTGTACCTTGTGTTTGTGTATGTATACATACACATATATATAGATATGTATACACATGGGTATGAATTTTGAGTCTTTTGTATACTTGCAATTTTTGTGTTCAACATTGTATCACAATTGGATTTTCCATGTATTTATCATTATCATACACTCTGAGCCCCTTGAGAAAACATATTTTTATTTATAATCTCTACATTACTTGGCATTTGACAAATAATAACTAGTCAATAAATGTTGCATTATCCTTTACCTAAGTGTATTTCACTTAGCCAAATAAAAAACACTGTTACCAGAGGTATACTAATTCTGCAATATGAGTAGTTTTTTAGGATTTCACATCAGAATGCTGTGAATACTAACTCTTACTTGGAAGTCATAAAGTCCTTTATCATAAGTAAGCTCTAAGAACTGAAAATAACTACCACCACCAATAACAACAACAAAAGGAATCTGTTCAACAGGGTTTAAAATATAAATTATTTGACCAACATATCCATTTTTTATATGTATCTCCCTTGTTATGCATATTCTAGTTTTAGAAGTAGGTTACATTAAGGTAAATACAAAGTGAGTCAAGTACTACCTATATTGAGAATGACATGAATCTATTTTATATACCAAATTCAATTCAGGAACTGATAATGGATTTTTATTTAATATATGTAGTCTCATATAGCAGATAACCGAAAAAGAGTATTTTGGCTTAAATGCATAAGGAATGTACCGAATTTCTGTACATGCAGTGATGATGGTTATTTTGGCACTTACATATTCAGAGAAATTTGAAAATTCACTAGTCTTTAAAAATTGTACTGCTTAGTATAATTTCCATGAGAAATGCCATGGCACAACACTTTTTAATGGTGAGTTATCCTGTAGTTGTAGATAAAAAGATTTAGTATTATGAAGATGCCAATTCTGGCTTTTTAATCCATATCTAAGTTTATCTAAAATTAAATAAACCAATAATCTATTTTCAATAAAGATACTTACTTTACAATATATGATTTTAAAAAGTGTACACAAATTACAAGGAGGATTCGGTAGAAAAGACAAAGTACTAACTCTATATGCTATTTATACTTATGATAAAAATCTCAATAAATTAAATGGTTTGATTCTGGTACAAAGAAATAGAATAGGCATATACCCAATCATATAGGAATTGATGTGAATTCATAAAAGTAGGAAAATTAAATTGGCTCATATCCCAACTTTAACACAGGCAAGTTTCTAAGAAGATCAGTTTTTTGCTTTTGTTTTTGTTATTGTTTATTTGCTTGTTTTGGTGCTCTGGAATTGAAACAAAGACCTCATGCATGCTAAATACATGCTCCACCACTGAGCTCACACCTGCAACTCCAAGAGCACAGGTTTCAAGAAAAGGAGCAATTGGAAGAGTAAATTTAATTTTGAAGGTAGCAAAAGCAATTAAATGTGGAGCCAAGATGCATATGCAAAGTTTACTTGATATTTAATAGGAGATTAATCACAAGATTTTTAAAAATTTTCTTTGTATTTTACTATTGTCATTTCAAAATTTTTGTCACATATCAATGCTAATTATCACATAACCACTTTGCCCTCTAAACTAATTAAAATTAAAAATTCATGAGCAAGAAATGCACAAAAAGGGCAATTCCTTGCAAAGGGTAAAGAAATATGCTGGAATGTTATTTGCTATGTTCCAAATAACATGGAAGAGAGTGTAGAATGGAAATCTTCATATTTGAAACACCAACGATTGCACAATATCATGCAGGAGACAAGGGACAGTCACTATCCCCAGGTGATTCCACTCTGGAGGCCTCTTAGAGTTCCAGGCTCCATCTCCTTAGGTTTCCCCAGGTGGCAGCATGGTCTTGTCATTGCCCCCAGTTTCCAAGTGTACTGAGTGTGAGAACACAGAATTGGAGCAGGTAACTTAAGCTTCAATAGACCACATTTAAGTGAGCACAGGGCTCAGCACTTACTGAGTGTATAAGTAGATCTAATTTAGTATAAATACATCAAGGATATGTAAATTTTAAAATGCTGCAAAATCTTCCCTGTAATACATAATCCTTCTTTGCATTGTTTCTTGTGATTCTTTCTTTCACCTCCTTTGCAATGCGAAAATTACATGGACTCGGGGACTATATCTTATATCTTTATAGTATTTGTCTTAATAGGTAGCTAGGAATTATGCTGAGTGTTTGCTGTATGAATGTATTTATTCCATATCCCAGTATTATCAGATGGTCGGTCGGCATTATGATTTTATTTCCACTTTAATAATGATGAAGTGAACTCAGTTAAGTAATTTACCCTAGATGAAACTCTTTGGCTCCAGAGATCAAATTTTTAGCCACCTCATGGTCTTATCCCCAGATCCAAATTGTGTTCAAGGAGAGTCCAGAAGAATAAGAAATATAAGTAAGCTTTCATAAATATTTTGAGGATTTCCATGTCATGGATGATAATATTTAATAATTATTTTTATATTATTTTTTAATTCTCCAAATTAAGTTATAATTGAGTATGGAAGAAGTAGCATATTTTAATTAAATAAAAAATGCCTTGCTGAATCTTTGGCATGATACAATGACATATAATCTATCTACACTGAGATATTAGCAGAATGTGGGTTATTATCAATCATGGATGCTATTGAAAAAAGTCTAAAAGCTGTAAGTTGGCATCTTTCAAGAGTTATAAATCTATAGACTTTGGTTTAATACTCAACATATCTCATGCTGAGCATAAAGATTTCAATGGACTTGAGAAAAGTAAAATATGTGGAGTAGAAAAATCAGGTGCTTTTCTCCTCTAAGACCAATTTCAGTGTAAAACTAATTTGCTCATAACATTGGGATGTGGATATACATGTTTGGAAGCAGATTTGCTAAAGCACTAAATTAAATGCATTGCTGACATCTAACATTATCTCAATATAATTATTATTAATATAATTAGCATTATCTACTTATGAATATTAATGAGTGTGATAATTAGAATGAGTCACATTACACATTTTCTTCCTCTCTATATTGTGTTATATTGCATATACTCTTTAGTATTACAGGTAGAAAAAAAATTCATAATCTTATGGAAAGTGGAAAAATTGTTATTTGACTTTGAACTTGTGAATAAAGTGAGCCAGAGAAACTATGTATCACTTCTAAATGGAGCTCTGTATAATACACCAGTATTTTCATGTAGTTTATTTTAACAATCATAGAACTTCAGTTTCTTGACTAAACTGATCTAAAGACAACTGAAGTGCTTCAGTTGGGTAGAGGGATGGAAAGAGACCCTTTCAAATAGCACAACTTCAACATTAATAAAAAGTATTGAATCCTGTTGTATTTTCTTGAGAAAATTGAAAAATATCAGCTATATTTCCATATTCTGTTGATTTTAGTTTATTAAACTCAGCCACATAAAATATACATGTGGGGGAGTGGGTATAAACATAAAATTATTAATCCCTACTGCATGATTTTGTGGGCTCTATTATTTGGAACTCAAATGTTTATTTCAACAAACAGAATTAAAACCTTTCATTCAATATCCGCTTATTTTGCTTGAGAAATTATAAAACAAAATCAGCAGGTGCCTGAGGCTGAGCACTTGAAATGACCCTCACTCTAGGGAGAAATGTCTCCTGTCTCTGTTTTCTGGCAGTTGACACTCTAACTATGGGTGAGAGTGAACAGTGGGTGAGTGTGGGACATGTCAGTAAACCTCCATGGGTTTACTCAGGGCAGAAATTAAATGTAAGCATACTGAACCCCCACTGCTGCTCTTTGTTCAGCCTTAAAATATACAGCAAAGGAGTTTGTACCAGGGCTAAAGTCAGGTTTTTTTTTTTTATTGTACTGTTATGAGGAATTAAGAAGTACTTAGTAACCTGTGTGCTTTCACCAAGGAGGAGGCAATATACTTTCCTCCTTCTAAACAAAACTTTTTTTTAGAATTGTACAAAATTAATACTGGATTGTCAGTCCTAAATTTAAAAAAAAGTATATAACAGCATTGATTATTTGATAAGTTTAGAGTGAATATCAAACAGACATTGTGTAAGATTTGAATCCTCTATGCAAGAATTTGCCAAGGTTCCATCTTCAAAGTATTTCTGGGTTTATCTCCATCAAACATTGAACATGTGTCATGAATCCGATGAGCACATTTAGAGGTATTTCCCAAGCCCCATCCCAGCTCCTCTGCCCAGTGTTGCTTTCATCCTACTATAGATGGGCCCACAGGATGGCACAACCCAGCTCAATGGAGCCAAAACTACATAGCTCATCTTTTCTTCTTCAGTCACTTACTGATTCACTGTTTTGTCTCAATTTTATTACCCAAGACTGAATATTTTGAATCTACTACCAGTTAACTCTTGTAAACTAATATCACCTTAATGTTTCCTTTACATTTAGCCTTGAATTTAGTTTCTTTGTTTGCTTCAATGCTATTTAATGTTTATTAATTTCATAAAAATTACACAAACCAGAAAAGGCAGAAAGATTGACAGAGCATCGAAACAGCTGGTGATATCATGTCAATGTCAGCATTAATATCTAGAACTGAACTTCATATTCTCCATCTTCTCACGTTAAGCTAGATAATTTGATAGGTTTGGAATGAATATTTCCTCTGTCATGAAGTAGTTCTTGATTGTGTCACCAAGATGTGTTGTTGCTTTTGTGGCACATACTTTCAATATCACTGAAATGCCACAGAGTCCATTGAAGGTACATCGTTCCCTATGCCAAGTTAAAACCTCTTCGAGGCTAAGGCACATGCTTACACCTTTCTTTGTAGAAGATCTAGTAAAGTGGAGAATGTCAATACAGTATTTGTGGAATAAGTGCATGTAATAATACAGATCTGGATAGATTGATATGGGGAATAAACAAATATATCTTCTCTAGAATGGTAACGTGTAAGCCGGTCAGGAGAAGGTAAAATTTTTCATTGAGTTAATAATGACAACCAAATGATATGCTTCAGGGAAGCACATTCCTTTCCATGGAACCAGGCACACTGTCAGGTGCACCGTAGCAGTCAGGAGACGATGTCTTTTCTTCTCATCCCTCTCTTATGGGATCTGTCATTCAAAATGATTAATGTCAGTACAAAGAATCATCCTTATGCTGCTCAAATTTGCTTCACTTAGTTTGGTTTGCCCTGTTAGCATTCCTTCTAACCAATTGCGTATCTTTAAGGGCTTTTGGTGTTGTTGATTCCTTTCATTTTATTTAGGTGTTCTCCCTCTCCAGCTAGTCCATATTTTCTTGATAAAAATACTCCTTTTATTCCCTGTGTGCAGTTTTAGGTATTAAATTTCACTGTCTCAATAACACGTAGCATAGAAGCCTTTGAACTTTTTCCCAAGCTAGATTGCATTCTAATATTTGAAGCAATAATTCCAATTGTTTCCCCCCACCCTTTTGAAGATTTTACTAAAATTTATGTTTCTAGGTTGGGGAAGTAGTCAGAAATGTAGTTGTCCTATATAAATAGTGCTGTGGAACTTGTTTCCCAAGATCATATTTATTCTTAGACACAATCAAGGATTATGGAAATTGTCACTCACTTTTAGTACTGGGTCTCCAAAGATTCATTTGTCTTTTCCCAATTTAAATGACTAAAGTTTGAACATCACATTGAACATCATTGTGTTTCTTGGTCTGGGAGCTCCATCAAAAAGTATGTGGAGCTGATGTCTCCTGTCTATCTGAAAATGTGTAGCAATTATTAATTGTCAATTAAGAATAAATTGTGAAATTTAAAGACATCTAATATTGTAGTCAAATGCATTTTTATCCTATTGATCAGCTAGTATGGTTTTGCCTTTTTTTGGTAAGGTAAATACATTTTCTGTATTGTGACTACCCCATAGCAGGAACAGTATTTATACATACATTCTAATTAGTATACTGGGAATCTATCTCATGCTTACAAATGGGCTTTCACATTTTTTTTCCCACAAGATCCAAGGTCATTCTGAAAATAGTGTTTCCAATATTTCATTCTAATTTTGTAATGATAAAATACCTATACAAGTAGTGTAGCATCGTTCTGAAATGACAAAGGTTTTCCATAACATTAGGCAAGATTTGAATCAGCTGTGGATCTCAAGTCTGACTCCACACCCATGGTTCTTACAGTATGCCCCAGGACCAGAAACACCAACATCCCCTGGTGTGTATTTGATGGGTAAATGGCAGGTCCATTCCAACCTTGCCAATCAGAAACTGAGGTGCAGCAGCAATCTGTGACTTAACAAATGACCACCCTCCAGTGAGTTCCATGCATTCAAGTTTCGGATTCATTTTTCTGTACCAATTAAATTTCAATCTTCATATGGGTCCTATACCCTGCCAATATTGAGAAAGTTGAAGAAGTCTCTGATAATTTATCATCTTCACATGGTAAGTTAGCAAACAGGGAATCATGTGAACTCTACATATCCACTCACTCACTGACATGAGTTTTGTTTCAGTTTAGTTGTCTCCTAGCACAAAAGAAGGGCCTGGGGAGACAGGCATGGATATGCAGGCTTCCTGAGAGTAGGCCTAAAACATTATCCACATCCAAACAGTAGTTTTGGAAGAATTGATGTGGCAGGAAAAAATAAAGGGGTTGGGGGTGGGGCTAGATTAAAAGATTAAGAAGTATGTCTTTGATTAGTTTGTGTGTGTATTTTTGCATGTGTGTGCACACTCAAATTTAGAGTGAGGTGGGATAATCTTAAAAGTACGGTAAAACTGATAGACTAGAACACATGATGAGTAGATATTATCACTGTCAGAACAACAGGAAAACAATCCTGGGAAATTTGGCATGAGTGGAAGTATTTAACTTAATTGTAATATCCTGTTATTATCTGAAAATATAAGAATGTTTAAATCCAATTTTTGAAATGTGAAAGCAATTTCCTCTTATTTACTCTTCATCCAAAATAATCTTGATTTATTTTTGTAAAAATCTAGACCCTAAAAGGTTTTGGTTGTTTCCAATTTACACTCTGGTCTCTGAACATATTAATTCAAGTGGTTATTCAGGATTTAGAAACAGTGTTTGTCATCTGTTAGCACATTAGTGTGCACACCTATTAGGAATTAGAATACGTTCTGAAAATGTTCTATTCCCAGAGTATTTAGGTTCCTGCCTCGAGCCCCTAGGGCCCCAATGCTGTTTACACATTAATTTAGTCAGTCTCCTATATATTTAAGAAGAAAGTATATTAATGGAAATGAGAAAGTCCCAACCTCTGGGATTTGAATCTGGAATTTAAAACAAGCTAAAAGAGCATCAAAAATGGAAGCAAAATTGCCAATAAAACTTTTAATGATTTTAAAGAGCATTGAAATGATAGTTATGAATCCATAAGCAAAGCCATTTATGTATTTTGCTTTAAAAGTTAATAAACCATCAGTGTGTTAGTTGGAAAAAATTATATTATTTGTAGAAATGCTGTGGAAGAAAAAAAAAGTACCTAGGGTTTCTTAAAATCTACTGCTCCTTTTTGTGTATAAGAATCTGAGGCATTAGAGTCAGATATATCAAGGGAGAAAGTAAAGATTCACAGCTACTGAAATAGAATCTTATGATGCCTCAATTTTAAACTCTTTCTGTGAAGGATATTTCTTACATATGTTTTAGATACTTTAACATAATAGTAAAGATGCCTCTTGATTTTAATCTCTTCGGTGACAGGAACCTTCATGGAAATGGTGCAAGGGAACACGTGACTTCAATTATGTCTTTTGATATAATTTTAGGCAAGTTTTACAAGAGAGTAATGCTTGTCAAGCACTGTGTCTTCAGACTCTCTTGATGCTCCTGTAGACTAGCTCAGCCTGCATCTGCAGACCTTGCAGGGCACCTCTGCCAATCACAAAGCCTTTCTGTGCAAACTCATCTCTCAGAACTTCAAACTTCTCCATTTTCTAACCCTATGCACATAGCTTAGGAGAGGGGGGAAATGTTTATTTAACACTTTCTTAAATAAAAATAAGAGAATCAGATAAAAATCTTAGGCTTGATTTTCAGCTGGATATAGTAGTTGCTTCCAACACAAATTCCACAACTGGATTGCCCCCCAGATCAGTGGACTCACTGGATGCATCTCCCAAGTATCCGTTATTGATATAATAACTTCTGGCAGTCTCAGCATGCTTTGTTTTCAGTGCATTCCAGCATGTTAAACTTTTTAATATTTGACCGGTGTATCTTTAAGTTGACAAATATAGAACTCATGTAATAATCTGAAGAATGAAGTAAATTTAAAATCTAAAAAATGAAAAAAAAAGAAAGCTTAGAATGCTCCCTGGTAGATATGGAAATTATGGTATAAACGTAACTATTGCTATTTTTAGTTGTTATGTGATTTATATTCTTAATGTTTCGAAAGGGCAATTTTTCTGTCCCTCTCTCTGTCCCTCTCTCCCTCCCTCCCCCGTACCCTCTCTCCTGTGTTCACAAGAGCCTTCTAGGGTACACAGAGTAGGTTAACAGCAAAATTAGCTTTCAGGGTCAGAAAGACAAAGAAGTGAGACAGAGGAGGTTACTTCAAGTGCTCCCTTTCTTTAGACAAGTAAAATTTCATGAAATATAAAAAGGTGAAAATTGAAATATCAAAAATATTATTTATAAAAAAATAATATTAAGAAAAATTCCTCTGATGGTTTAAGATAATAAAAAAGAATGGAAGAGAAAGAGAGAGAGAGAGAGAGAGAGAGAGAGAGAGAGAGAGAGAGAGAGAGAGAGAGAGAAAGAGGAAAAAAAAACAAAAACAAACTTCTGAAGTATTGTTGAGAAGTTCAGCTAGGTATTCTGGAAGATTGTTTCTGCCAGACCTCGTTGACTCATTTTTAAGGCAGTGAGTAAAAGAGTGAGAACAGCAAGGGACAGGAATTGATCAGATGTTTTCTTTTTTAATATTACATTTATTTTCTACACAGCTATGTTCAATCATTGGAACTGATTTTTATGACAGGGAATGAATGCTCAAACTGTCCATTGAAAACATTATGTCCCTCCCATCCCAACCCCTCCAAATACATCGAGAAAAATACTAAAGTATTCATCCATGACTTTGGCCCTTTTGGTTGTTGTTGATAATTTGTTATTTTTATTAGACTCAAGGATATTTTTGAAATGAAAACACTTTGGCTCATTTCCAAAAGTGCTAAAAGATTGTTCAATTTCATGTAACCTTGGTATCATTTTTCTTCCACTTACACACCTGGCTTTTATCTTTGTTGTCACAGATTTTACGTACGCTTGTAAATGGATAACTATCCAAATCTTTACATTTGTTTTTCTTCTCACTGGCTCCCAGTGAGTCAAAATATGATGACAATTTGAGACACTTGTAATAGGCTCCTTATATAAAATATGAAGTCCATACATTTTCCTTCTTTATGGTATTTCTTTGCTCAAAGAGCTCTGTAGCAGATCTCTGCACACTAGCCTGGTTGCACATGCCAGTTATTAACATCTTTGCTGTCCCAGTGAAACATATTTGTAATTTCTAGAGTTGTCATATGGGCTGGATAAACCTCTGACACCAAAGCTTCTGGTTGACATTTTTTAGCATTACACTGTGACCAACACTTCTTCAGCTTTTAAGAATATTGCCAACAGGTCTCCACAGTACATACATACATATTTTGTTCATTTGGCTTACATTGTAACTTTTGATTACAATAAAATAAAAAACACTTGTCTATATCAATGTAGTCCCATATATGGTTTTAAATTTTCTAGTATCCATATTCTTAAAAGGGTTAAATAAGAGTTAAAATTAACTTTATAAATCCATTTTATTTAATCTAGTTTTTCCAAAATATTATCCTGTCAACATGTGATCAATAGGAAAAATATTGGCCACATTTCTTTTAATTAACTTTAAGATGTTTTATATTCACGGCACAGGTTTGGACTAGCTCCATTTCAAATGTGTGGCTGGACATGGTGGCAAATACCTGTAATCCCAGCATGTCAAAAACCTGAGACAGGAGGATCACATGTTGAAGAGCAGCCTCAGCAACTTAGGGAGACCCTACTCAAAAAATTTAAAGGACTGTAATATAACTCAGTAGTAAAGTGCACTTAGGTTCAATACCCAGCACCAAAACAATAAGCAAAACAATAAACAAACAAAACAAATTCTCAATGTAGCAGTGGACTGTGACCACTATATTGGACAAAGCAGGAAACAATTTCAAAATAAAGAATATAGATTAGATGATGTATAAAGCACCACTCAGTTATCTTTTTTTCCCCCAGTTATCTTTTTTACTTTTTCACCAAATGATTTTTAGGCCTTTAATTTTTGTGTTGTGATGAACAAGTACAAAGTAGTTGTCTTTAGCAGATAAAAAAAAGAAAAGAAAAGAAAGTAATTCAGTTTTTTCTAATTATTTGTTGCCTGATTTGGGAAAATGTTACCTGTTTAGACCCTGGGGCCCTATTTATTTCTTAATAGCTATTATCTCTTTGATGCCTTTCAACATATTTTAAAGTTTTTATTATGGTGTCCTGTAAATCTTTTTTAAGTAACGCATATGCGTGATTTGTTTTAACTCTAGTTAAACTTCAATTTTCTGCTAATTATGCAAAGCTCCTCTTAGAAATATATTTAAATTGTTATGTTTGTTAAAAAAAAAAGATAAATTAGATAATAACTGATTAGTTTCCAGACCACCTTTCTTTGATAGGATTTATTTACATTAACTGAGTTTATGTGCTTCATAAATAAGCATTTAAGGAAATACATCCACATGTTAACAGACTATAAAGCTTACTAATGTATAAGTTCATAGGAAAACATGATTAAAGAATTTGGGAAAATTTGCCCACCAACTTGGCTTGGAGATTACAAGCAAGTTCAGAAACATCAAGAAACAAAAGAATGCAGGGAATGGGCTGGTTCCTCAGGTGTGAAGAGGTGACACAGTAATGCAGACAGGGTCCCAGTCCTGCTTCCTAGGGACTCTCTCTGTAATAACATAACCATCCAGCTAGATGCAAACCTGCAGGGGAAATGTTCAGGTGAGCTGGTTGATGTTGTGCTTGCAATCTGTCGCTCTGCATGCCTGTAAAAAGAGCACAAAGTTGACATGGCCCATGATAATATAGAGTCATCCTGGAAAATAAGACCAGGCTCAGTGACAATTCACTAAGATTTTGAAGTTATAAAAGGTCACTAACTTGACTTATAAAAATTGAAGTTCTGCAGGGCAGTAGTAGTAAAACCAGTAAACTGTGGTCATTATCATACAAATAAAAACAAAACTCTAGGCAATGTTTTTTTTTTTTTTCATTTTCTATCCAGATCTCTACATATCCAATTAAGCTAGCTCTCTATACCCGTAGTTCAGAAATTATAGAGCACATAAAATGAAAGAAGATAAAATAAGACATTTTATTTGTTTAAAGAAATAAATACTGGAAAATATTATTTTAATTCAGCATGTGGTCAAACCCTGACCTTGAGACCCAGGAAGAGAAGGGTTGATGCAAATAACATCTATTAAGTCACACAAAGCCACCCTCCTGCCTGTCCCTACTTGCTCTTTCTTAGTTCTCACAATTGTGTGATGATAATATCTCCAGTTAAAAGATGACTCTAGGATGAAAAAAAATAAATAAATATCCAATCATTAATTGAAGTATGTTCAGACAACTGCAAAGCCTATAGCTTTGCACTTTGCTTCCAGAGCAGCTAACACAACTATAAGGTTCACTCCTGAATCTTTGGCCCTTATGCCCATTAATGGGCATATGGTTCATTGGATCCTCTTGTGAATCACTGGATTCACCTGTGTGTATGTGAGAATCCACCAGAAGATATAAGGAATTTCTTCCATGAGGTAGTAAGTATAGAAATAAGATGCTCCATGTTTACTTTGTATCAGAGTGAAAGTCACACTCAGATATCTTAAGAAGTACTGAGCTACAACTAAGGAATAACGTATTTCAGCTGCGATTAGTGATGTACCCATTTCTCTTCAACATATACCACTCTGGTACTTTCCAAGTAGGACACACATCTGAGACTCTTTTGTTTTTCTTGTTTTGTTTTGTTTTTATTTTTAGTTGTAGATGAACATAATACCTTTATTTTATTTATTTTTTATGTGATGCTGATGATCAAACCCAATGCCTCACACATGCTAGGCAAGCTCTCTACCACTGAGCCACAACTCCAGCCTCAACATCTGAGACTTTTTCTCTGACTTTTCTGGCCAAGGGATCTGGCGCAGCAGAGGGGAAGTGGAAAGTGCCTGGAGTCCAGATTACCTGGAAGTATCCCTGAACCAGTGATTGGCAGTTTTGTGGCTAAATACCCTGGCTTCCTCACTCTTGGTTGGGATCACCAGAGACATGATACACTGTGCCTCCCTGTGTTTGATAATGACATTGGTTTCCAAAGCTCTACACGTGCCCACAGTAGTATCTGATTCAAGAAAACACATTTTACAGACTTCTCTGTGTTTCATTTTCTCCTCTCATATTGTTGCTACCTGGGGTCACACTCTCCCCGGGAATATATGAATATGTTAATGCTCACATGTTGCTCAGGATCTTCTGAGGGAATTCAACATTTTTTTTTAAATAGATTTTGTTTTTGAAGTTTGAACTTTAATATCATAATTCTCATTTTGTATTTCATGAGTGATCCCTGGCCTATTATTTTTCATGTAGCAAAAGAATGAAGGAGAATCTACAAGAGAGGGCAAAAAAAAAAAAGTCTATAAAAGTGCAAGAGGATGAGAGAAAAATAGGAAAGTAGAGTGAAACCACACACACACACAAACATGCACACAAACAAAAAGAGGGATCACACCAAGGAAACAGAGTTGAGAAAATTGAAGTTGTAGAGAATTAAAGGAATCCTAGTGATGTGAATGTGTTCACAGAGGATGAAACTCTTTTTAAATCACTAATTGTAAATTTGGACAATGAGTAAGTAAATAATTTCAAATACTATGGCTCTTTGTGTTATTTGTCCAAATGGGAGAATCTGGACAAATAGTGAAGTTATGTTGAGGATAAAGCTTCTGCGCAATGTAGTCAAAATATATATATATATATATATATATATATATATATATATGTGGACTTTCCCACTCAAAATTACCTACCAGGGCAAAGCTAACCCTCTGTGACTTGATCTTGAAGCACCTCATTTGCCTGGGCATCCAGCCTCTCTGACAGTACACTTGTGCCAACTCTCCCACTGTCCTGGGAAAGCCAGCCTTCTCTCTGAAAGTTCCGGAGACTGGAACAGCTCCAGCTCTGTCAGGGGCTGCTCATCCTTACTGGGGAGTCCTCATCTCACACACCATTCATAATGAAGCATGCAGTGATGAACTTAGATACAGTTTCTGGTAAGGAAGAACACCTTAAGTTGTTGCAAAGTGGGCTCAGTTGTCATGAAACTTTCTTTCTAGTTGATGGCAATATTGGGTGTGATAGAAAAAGTGGTAGCTCCAGAAAATCAGTGTTTCTTTCCTGCTTTTAGCTGTAGGTAGTTGTGTAGCCTTAGAAAATCATTTAAACTGTGAGGACTCGGGTTCCTTTGTCTATAAAAAGAGGAACTGGAATAATACCCCCACATCTACCACATTAGATCCAGAAATAGACTTCAAAGGTCTGCTTCAAATACTTTGGAAATGAATGCAAAAAATTGTAGGCCTGTGCATTTTTCTAGGAGAGAGAACATGATTTTAAATCATATTCTCAAAGAAAGCTGTTAAACAAGACATTTTAAGAATTGCTGAATTGTAGTATCTTGAAATACTTTCTTTTTCTGAAATTCATTGATTTATAATTCTATGACTCATTACCTCTGTAGCACTTTTCAATAGTCATTTTCATGAGAAAACTTTTCTATTAAATATCAAAGTTCCTCATAAACTTACAATGAAATTTTATCCACCCATGAAGCTTTCCACAGATAAAGAAGTGGCTTAGTTTTTGAAAATTAAAAATTGTCATCAAATGTTAGAAAAAACTAAAATTGTGTTATATAACTGGGCTAAAATATACACAAAATACCAAGAAATGTGAACTTCTGCTCTTCCAATAGTAGTCACTAAGATAAAACAAAGGGTACTTTTCTTTCACATGTCTTATATAAAAGTCAACCATTGTAAATCAAAGTTTGCAGTTCCCTCATATTGTAAAATACCTTAATAAAAGAGCTAATACAAAACTGACTAAATGAAAATGAATTATTTATAAAAAGAGACATTGGTTTTATCATTACCATTTTGTGACCTTATTTCTATCTCAACTTATGATATCTATATGTGTCATTTATAATATTGATTTGGCTTTGTAACTTTTCTGAGGGTTTTATTAAAGTTGTTTTCTCAAATTATCCTAAGGATTAATAAAAAGAAAGAAAAATAAAGGAAATAGGAGTAAAAATATCAATCTTCAGGAAGTGGTTTGTGGATGTTCTTCATTCCCCGAATCTTCAAATTCAGTGCTCAGCCTGGGGTAGATGTGCAGCCTCACAGAAAGTCCAATTATTTTATGGCTGCACCTCAGAAGACAAATCACCCCTTTCATGAGCTGCTTATTGAGAGAAGCTGGAAAGGGATTGATAGAGTTTGAAGATTCGATGTCTTTAGGCCTGGTAGAAAAATCACACAACTATTTTTGCCTTACATACACGGCTATTTCTCCTAACACACTCACCAACTAAGATAAATCTCATGGGCTTTATGTTTTAGGATGTTCTTTCCAAAGATTAAATTAACCAGCAATTACAATATGAATTACTTTTAGGATAATGCTCTCAAATCACTTATAATGTACCTGTAGTACACAATCACCTGCTTTAGAGAGGAATATCACCAACATTGTCAGGTAGGATATTCCCATGAGGATGAGTGGATGAATTTTCAAATATCTTAAACACAACTGATACATGTCTAAAATGTTATCCTAGAGCAGTAAATCAATTCTGCTCTTGTAAGCATGTGCATAATTGTTTTACTTTAGAGAAAATTGCTAGTTTTTTCAAATATTTTGAAACATTTTGATATTGTTGAACAAAACACATAAATTTTTATGCAAAATTATTGAAGCCATAGAACACCAGGATAATTGTATCAAAAACCATGTAAACAATAACAACAACAAATGCATGTGGAGTTGCTGAAATAAAATCATAATGTCATTTAAAAAAACTCTTCAAATATAAAGAAAATAGCATGTAAGCTTCAGAAACATTGCTCATTTTTATATTAAGTACAAGAGAATAATGACTAATATTTAAATTATGTAATTTCTTAATATTTTTCAGTAGCATTTCTTAAATTATACCAAAACCTAGTGGTTAATTAAACTCAAACCTAAGATACTATATGAAGCAAAGTATTCTCTTCTCATTATTATTATGCATATTGTACAAAACTTACAGTGGAAACCTTACTTTACCCAACAGAGAGGTAAGAGTATTCCCTTTAAGGATCTGGTGTTTTTCTAGCATTATTATCTTTGGAGGTTTGAAAAGCATGACTCCGTTCAACCTGCATGCAGATTCTGCTGTGGTACAATTAAATTGTCTTCATTCCTCATTCTTCCTTCTAAAAAGAGCAACATAAGAGGAATTGTGTGTGACATATGTTGATAACAATCTGTGTCTATGATAGATAATAAATATAGGTTTCTATTCAGTTTTATATTCTGATTTTTACCATGAGAAGCAAATGCAAACATGATAATTAACAGGAAAAATGGCATCATTCACACCGATTGCATTTTATACGTTCTTGAAAGATTTCTTATGAAAATGACTTTTCTATGTAAAAAAAAATAATAATTTGGTCATGATTTAATTCCAGATTTTTTCATTTTTGGTGGTTTTTCTATCCATTACCAACATCACCTTAAGTATCCAAGTTCTATATAGTTTCTCTTCCTTAAAATTTGTCTTTGTTTTATATTTGAATCCACACAGGATTAAGGCTTAGACATAACAATTTAAATCTATACAAGTAAATTTTACAAAAATGATAAATATATTATAAACATAACACAGCAAGATTACTAATATTTCAAAGACATAATCCTACAAATATTTGAAATATATGTTTAGTATTTGTACAGTGTTATTCATCTTACCAATTCTAGTCACTAGGATGGTTTCTCACAATATTCTTAGTTCAAGTAATTATTATAGGTGACAAGGAACAAAAGGACACAAAGACTTCAAGCTATTTAAGATCATGCCGAGCTCCAGAATAATGTTTCCTGTTCTTTTCTAGCAAACGATGCAGCAGTAAATAACACTTGCTGAATTGTGCCAGAGCCTGAGGTCTCAGTGTGACTGTGGACCTATGGCTAACAATGTAGTATGATCTGAGCAGTCAGGTTCTTGCCAGAGATGTAGAACAAGGTGCTGCATTGATAATTGCTAGCTAGCTCCTTCACCTTTCTCCTCATAAATGTTAATGATAAGCTGGAAACCCCAAGGCAGTTCTCCAACATTACTATTCTTCTTGTGAAATATTGATTGGAGGAGGTTAATCAATACTATCCAGGAGACCATCGGGCTCAATCAGAACTAATGTCTACAGCCACAAAAAGCATGGAATGTATTTTAAATATGCTAACTCTTAGTTTCCTAGAAGTCCTTAAAATTGAGTTTCATATCCCACCTTTATCATGCCATATCTAGCTGTGAACACTCAGGGAATGACACCATTGACCCCACAGAGAGGAATGTTCTGCTGGTCTGATGTGAGTACGTATCAGAGAGAACTTTGAGAAGTGCAGGGCTGTGCATCATTATTAACCTGCCTCTGTGTGCTCACTCCTTTCTAGGTTCCTTCTGCTCTTTATGACCTCACTTCATGCTTGAGACTTCATTTTGTTGAATAATTAAACATTTTTGAAAGACCAAGTAATTTTGAATATCAAGTGTCAAGAGCAGAGGAGATAAAGTGACTTGTCACATCATTCTGTAACTGTAAAATCTGGAATATTTATCTTCTGTATTAGCTGGAACATCTCTTATCCTGTTCTTTTTAGAACTGCCCTCATTTAGCCACACTGCACTGGGACATATGTCCACATATTGATCTCAACTTTCACTCAATTTTCTTCAAGGGTAAAATGCCAACCTAGAGTGAAATTTAAAATGGTGTAATAACAACCTCCCCATTTTGTATACACTGGCATAAGGTATTATAATGTCTTTGTTATAAAAAGTTTTTAATTTCATAATAGATTTGGGTTTACAGAAGAGTTGTGAAGATATACAGAGAGTACTTAATTTCCTATCCAACCAATGATTATAAGAGGGGAAACCAATAATTTCTCCTATTCTCATAGTATTCGTTCTACTTAGATGCGCTATTGTTAATATTTGTCTTAAATAATGAACCAATCCATAATGCACTAAAACCAACTTTTATTGGGATTCCCTTAGTTTTCCCTAGTGATTTTGTTTTTTTGTTGTTCTTCCAGGATCACATCCAATTTATGTGGTATTGAGTCATTTTGTATCCTCTTGACTCTTCTAGCTATGACTCTTTTTCAGATTTTAGTTGCTTTTGATGATCTCCACAGTTTGGGGGAATGCCGTGAGGTATTTTGTAGACTATCCATCAATGGGCATTTGTCTGATGCTTTTCTCCATGACTAGATGGGCACTATGGGTTTCAGAGACCACAGAAGTGGAAGTCCATTCCCATCACATTGTCCCCAAGCTGTGGAGCATCAGTGTGATTTATCACTGTGGAAGTTGATTTTGATCACCTGTGGGGAAGGGTTTGCTGGAGATCTGTACTCTTGGGAAGGATTTTATTTTGTATAGTCCATGCTAAGGGAGGAGATTATGTTCTACCTCTTCGACAGTACAGTATTCACCAATTATAGTATTACAAGTAACTTTATTTGGAATTTTCTACAGAGGACTTATTTATTCTCTCATTTCATTTTTTAGTTATTTATATCAGTTTGGACACATGGATGTGAATTTTATACTTTAGGTAAAAAACTAGTATTACTTTGTTTATTTATTGCTCAAATTGTTTTACCTTTAGTCATTGGAACTTCTTTGAGTTTTCCTGTGTCCTTTTGATATACACAACCCCCACCAAACCTACAGATTTGTTAGAAGGCATGTATTTATTTTATGGAACTAAAAGGTATATCATCTTCTTTGGTGTAACTCCTAACCCAGTCTAGAAATAGCTGTCATGACAAAGAAAGTCTGATTTATTTAGAATAGTACTAAAAATCTAAATAAAATCTGGGAGCTAGGTGTGCTCATTGATACTGGAACATCATTGTTTCTGTTTGAGATTATAGAGCAAAAAATATGTGTGTATACTAACCCATGTATTTATTTATCTCCATAAATTTCTTTACCTATATACATATATATCTATGTCTACATTAAAAGAAATATGGCTCCATGCTGATGTCTGTAACCATAATCCATTATAGCCTACAATTGTTCTAGCCTTATTTTCTTGCTTGTTTGTAAATTCCCACCCCAACATGGATCCTCCCACCTACTGTCCATTTAACTAATGGTCCCAGCCTACATGTACACTAGTTTCAGAATTGCTAATGAGACCCCCACGGGGAATGATTTATTAAGTAGGATATGGCATTTATGTGCTGCTCCTTTTAATTTCAGGCTTGCACTCTTCATTCTTTTCCAAAGTTACCCACATTAGCATCTTCTCCTCTTTTTTGCCCTCATGTGAGTTAGGTGATTTCATACATTATATGGATAAATCATTTATTTATTTATTTTACATATAAAATAAATATAATTTATATTTTTCTCCTGTGAGCCTTAACTTCTCATGTAATTGTTGAAACTATTCACATATTTTTTTTTCTTTTTCTTCTGTGAAGTTCCATTGGTTTTGAAAACTGTATGGTACTATATATGCAGTTACATTATCAAAGAAATTACTTTGATTGTCCTCAGAAAAGCCCACTGCTTCACCTATTCAGCCCCTCCCAATCCCTCTGCAGTTTTTTCTTTTCATGAGTGCCATACCAAAGGAATCATAAATTATATTACCTTCTCAGGTTGGCTTTCCTTTAAATCTAATAATATACATTTAATATACATTCATGTTATTGCACAGCTTGTTTATGTATTTGTCTGCCATTGAATTGTGTTGGTTTATTTACTCATCTGTGAGAGTATATCTAGGTTGTTTCAAGTTTTTTTCTGGAAATAAAGTTTCTATCAATATTCCCAGTAGGGTGGGTGGGTGTGTGTGTGTGTGTGTGTGTGTGTGTGTGTGTGTACACACACATAACCTTTCAGTTTGGCTGGGTAAATGGAAAGGCAGGTGATTTCTGGATAGCACAAGATGATGTTGAGCTTTTAGAAGTAGCCAAATGATTTTGCAGTGGTGATGCTCTTTTGTAGTCCCACCAACAATGAATATAAGTTCCTATTGCTTTTTTTTTTCCTCACTATGAGTTAGAATTCTCAAGGTTTTTGAGATTAGGCACTGTAGTGGCTGTGTAGAGGTGTCTCATGGTTCTTCTAACTGTAACGTGCACTAACTTAATGGCACATTCTTATACCAAAGAAAAGAAAGTTGAGGGACTCACATTACTAGATCGTGAGACAGAGTGTAAAGATACAGTAATCCAGACTATAAAGAGCAAAGTGCCAGACTTTGTACTTCCTGGCACAGGAACAGATACAGAGATCAGAGAAACAGAATGGCAAGCCCAAAAATAAACCCACACCATCAACTGATCTCTGATAAATGCAATACAACAGAGAAAGGGTAATCTTTCCTCTTGGGTTAAAGGCAGTTTAAAAACAGGGGATCTCACATGTTCAAAAAAATCAGTATAGGTATAGACCATATGCCTTCCATAAAATATATGTAAGAATGGAAAACACACCTAAATATAAAGTGAAAATGATAAGACACTTAGAATAAAATAAAGAGACAATCTAGGTCTCCTTGGTTTGGAGATGAACTTTTTAGCACAACTGTGAGAGCATCATCGATGGGGCGGGGGTGGATTTAAATTTCTGACTCCTCAAATGACACTGCTCAGAGAATTAAAAAGCAGAGCACAGACAGGAAGAAAATACATGCAAGGCATATCCTATTCATGTCCTTATGCCCAAATTAAAGAAAGAACTCTAAAAACTCAGTCAAAGGAAAAGAAACCAATTACTAAACAGAATATCTGAACAGATGCTTCATCAAAGAAGGTGTGCAGGTAACAAAGAGGAACATGGGAAAATGCCTGACATCATGCATATGATTGGCTATTCTACACCTTATTTCTTATCATATGAATATTAGACAGTTTTGCTGATGGAGAATTTGCTGGGATTGTGTTGAAAGAATAGATGGATGCAAAAATAATTGATATTTAACAACATTGATTCTTCCAACCCATGAACATGGAATGTATTTCCAATATCCTGTTATTTTTATCTTGCAAAATAATAAAAAGTTCGTCTTCCATTACTCAGTAACAAATAATGTTTGCCATATTAAGTACAAAGATTACTCATGTAGATACAGAAAAGGAAAAGAGAGAAATTATCCCCACCAACAAATGGCGCACATGAAGATAAATAGATATGCAAAGATAGGAGTCATGCTAATTAGGTTTTCAAGTATATTCACATGAGAACTTTGGCAGAACATGTTTGGTTTATATTAGTTATTAGTCTACTTTGAATATTACAGTATAGAAATTGAAATTCATCACTCAGAAGATTATTACATATGGTAAGAAAAGAAAGGAGTCATAGGCAGTAGTGAATTTTTATTAATTACAAGTTGGACAGACTAAATGCAGAAGTGATGGAGAAAAAGGATATGAATCTAGAGGAGGAAAATAATTTGGGGAAGTGTATAGAGATGTTTAAAGGAACTAGTGTGTTTTAAAAGAATGCTTGGTTACAAAAAAAAAAAAGATAAAAATTTCATGTTATGGGATCAGAAATGAACAGCCTAGGGACACATCCTCCTCTATCCCCAAAATTAAAATTGAAAACAAGGACAAAGATACCTAGAATGATTCCAATGTAATACATGAGCCTAGTATTTGAATATAAATATATGTTTTCCAATTAACAGTCTCTCTTTGGTCTGGGAGTTGCAAATTCTATGTATTTTGCCAAGTTTCATTCATTTATCAAGTTGAGGAGTATTTTATTCCAAATGGAAAAAGGTATCTTTTTTTTTTTAATTCCAAAATGCAATTGAAAGCAAAGACTGGCAAAGATATATGAAGCAGTAAATATTCCAAAACAATTATTTGGTTGTTAACATGCCAACAAAAGGTTGGTTTTGAAAAGATCTTTTTTTTTTTAATTTCAGAAAAATATGGTTTCTGTAATTCCCATAAGTAATTCAGCTATGAGCTATCTACTGGTAATGAATTCTCCTACAAAGGAATAATTTATTCCCAGTGTACTCACAAAAGCCAGATGCTACCGGGAACTTAAAGCTACACAAGAACCCTACCTTATTAGCTGCAATGCCACACTAGCAACACATATCTCCTGAGCTACATATGCAACAATGAGGTGTTATTTATCTTCCTTCCTTACACTAAATAGTAAATGGATGAATCATTTCTCATTTCTTCTGAAAGAGATAATTGTACTTTTGTTCAAATTCTAATTCAGGTTTCAAAACTTCAAACTTATGATTCTTTATCTAATTGAAACAGTAGTGTGAGTATTTGCACACACAATAAACCAAAAAACAAATGAACTGCCACATCTAAAAGCAGTAAATACTTACAAAGAAACCCATTAGCAATAATAAATTTTTGCTTCTCTAAAAATGTCTAGTTATTTATGAATTAAAATTTATAATTCTAAGTATTTTTTGTTCTCAAGGTTCATGAAATCTAATTTATATTGAATTAAAATAAAAAGTATTAGTTTGGAAATCAAATCACCATGCACATATCTATTATTCCTTTGGAGGGGGCAGATTTGTGGATACCCATAAATAATAAATACACAAATGTAAAAGCTTTAGTGAGTAGAATCCAGAAAACATTCAGAGTGATACCATTATCAAATATTCTGGCTCAAAGTTACTAATTTGTCTTTTGAAATTAAAAATAAAGAACTCTACGATCTGAATACTTATTGGTAGGAAACATATGTTTATGTACCTATATAAATTAATATTGATAACAAAATCTCAATGCATTTAGTGTTTATATTCTCCATCAAGATGTTTTAAATGCTGAAGGGAACACTGAGATTTAATTATGAATAATAATCTCCTTATTGTGCTTTTTCAAAAAATTGATTCCTTTGTTGATATTCCTGAAAAGTAAATATTGTTTTGAAAATAGTCATACAGTTAGTAAAACGCCTACGATGATCTAAAATTTGTGAAAGTTTCACAAATATTGTTGGCTGAAAAACCCCAAAACTCTTTGAGAGAAACCTTTACGGCTTTTCGTGTTTAGAACCATAATTGCTCTTGAGGACCTTAGAAATATATACATATTCGCCTAATTATGTATATATGTACATATATATGGGTGTGTACATTTAGTTGCAAACTCACAGAGAGGCCTATCTTAAAAATATAAATTCACACAGTTGCAAACTTTTAATGCTCAGTATCTGGCATTACCTTAAAGATTTCTTCCCTAAGACTTCATTTAAATAATTTTTGACAGACTTCTAAATCTCAGATGCCTTTATGGATAAAATGCGCACACTACTAAGATAACAGCCAGAGAATTATTCTCCCAAAATGACATGGCAGACCCCTTCTGCTTTACAAAATCTAGAAAGGTTAAGCACTAATCTTTTGTTGTTGTTATTGTTGTTTCTTATAATCACCATTTTTTTTTCTTATATAGTCATTTATAAGGTATCATTTTGCTAGAGACTTGTTTAGGGAATTGGGCTGTGAGAATCCAATTTCCCTTTACCAAGTGAGCAAAAAGAGAATGAACAGTGGTTATGTTGTGGTGTGCTAGCATATTCTTGTCTGAACCCTGCCATGGAACATGAGGCAGGAGGAAGGAATTATGAATTCCTGGGGAGAAAAATGCTACTTGATGTTTCTCCCTAATGATATTGCCTGGGAATTATACAAGACACAAGGAAATACCTGGGGTGGAAGGAAGGATATGCTCAATACCATCCAGTAACCCAAGGTCAAGAAGTCTAGCAGAAGCAAGGGCCTGGGGCCAATATTCAAGATGGTGCCTAGGTAGATGCATACAAGAAGTTAAAAAGAAAAATGTATTTGTAGTCTGCATTACAAACATACATGTACATATATTTTTTGGATTTCTCATTAGATTTTATATGTTATAAATGTCAATGGCATTCATTAATTTATTGACCGAATTTAATCCAAATAAGAATTTGAAATGAGAATTTTGGAGGAAACCAAACATTTTTTCACATGCAACAATAAGCAAGGAATGTCGAGAAAAATTGGGAGAGGTAACTTTCCTAGTAATGTGAAAATATATAAAACCAGTGGTTACGTGATTTGGATATGAGATGTCATCCAAAATCTAATGCTAGCAATGTAAGAATGTCCAGAGGTCAAATTATTAAATTACGAGAGCTATAACCTCATCAGAGGATTCATCCATTTGATGGATTAATAATTTAAATGGCTTACTGGGTGGTAACTGTGGTCAGATGAACTAAATGGCTAGAAGAAGTGCATCACTGACAACATGCCTTTGGGATTTATATTTTCTCTCTGTCACCTTGCTTGCTCTCTTCTTCCTAACTGCCATGAACTGAGCAGATTCCCTCCACCATGCCCCTCCGCCATGATGTTCTGCCTCACCTCAAGCCCAGAACAAGGGAGCCAGTGAACTGTGGGCAGAAACCTCTGAAGTTATGAGCCCCAAATATACTCTTTCTCCTCTCAGTTATTCTTATCGGGTATTTTGCTCACAGTGATAAAAAGCCAACCAATCAGTGTTCCACAAAACATTAAGGAATGGCCCGAAATTAGGGCCATGATCATCTAAAACAAAAAGGCCAACAAGAATGGAATGAAATCACAGGTTCTAACAGATGGTGAAAATAGGCATCCAAACAGTAAAAATAATTATTTAATGGATTATAAATGCTGAGTTAGAGTTGGATATCAATGAATGTTTTTTCTTCATAATTTATTTGTACATACAAAAATAAACTCCTCACAGATTAAAGACGAGATCAAAGGTATAAAGAACATTCACAAGAAATTGAAATATTTTTGTTTCTTAAATACTATCTTCATTGAGTTCATAGCTATAGTATTAGAAGAGCCCAAGTTTGTTGGCATTTGTGAATGAGGCCCTGGTGCTTTCTCTAGCAGTTTATCTCATTCCCATAGTGTCACGACAAACTTGTTATAACCATACAGGCCAACCATGGAAGCCACATTATAACCCCAGATCTGTCAGGTCTTGTCTAACTCCACAGGTCTTTGCTGATTTTCTATTTCCAGGCTTGTTTCTCTTTCTTTCCTTAATTGATTGGTTGATATTTTATGCATTATGTATGAAGATGCATATCACTTCATGTTAACTGAAGAGTTGATCAGACAAAAGCTGAGTGATTATGCAAAAGAAAGAAAATTTGTACCGTAACTAGGAAAAAAATACTTCATTGGTCAGAATTAAAAGACCGAGTAAAAGATTTCCAAACCAAAGTTTTGAGATATGTTGATTATCATAATTAACTCTTTGTATCATTCTCTATAGTGTAATTCTTTAAAAATTTTGTAGGAAGCTGGCTTAGTTAACATTGAAAGTAGGATTTTAATTTTAAGTCACGGAACTTAAAAATGATATGCAATGACCTTTAATTTTTTATCCTTTTATTTAAGGGCATTATTATTTCGTCATGATTCGAGGTAGAGGTATAATATTCTTCTCACTAACTTCGCTATTCAGATCAAAAACATTTTATATATCGAAAACAAGTATATTCAGAAATATGAGGTTTTTTTTAGCTACATGGAAGTACTTTATGGGTCAAAATGGATTAGTGATATTTTCTCCTGTTTCCTTCTTTTTGTACAACTCAACTGGTTTTAAATTTGGCTTTAATTCCTCAGTTTTGTCATTCTGTTTCATTGAGAAAGCAGATATTATGTATACAGAAATTTATATGTGTTTGTGAATGAGCGTATGAACACATATATGTGTGATTATCTATACAATAATCTTTCACCCAACTCTTCCCATGAGACATTTATCTGTCCCATGTGGAAATGCTGTGAGCCACTTGTGTGCTCATATCAGGTATCTCTCCCACTTGCTTTAAGCAGAAAGAACTCTTCAGACTGAGCTGGGTTCAGGCCACTCTTACTCTCAGCATGCAGACAATATGGTGTCTCGAGAAGAGACAAGGAACTAATAAATCTAGAGTAAGAGCATTTTATAAGTCAAGAGACAGAAGGTCACATTCACCCATGAAAATATTTGAGCACTTTGTCACTCAGATGGGGAATCAAACAAACAAACAAAACTCCAAAAAACTGACTTCATAGGAGTAGACAGTAGAATAGTGGTGGCCAGGGATGAAGTGTTTGGGGGTGAGGCGGAGAAGTTGGTAAAAGGATAAAATGTAATTTAGATGGGAGGATAGGTTCCAGAGGTAGATTGTATAACATGATGAGAATGTATTTAAAGTGTTCGAAGCACAAAAATGAAAACATATGAGGTACTGTAAGTAGTGATCAGCTGGATGTAGTTATCTTGTTGTGTGTGTGTAATTTCACACTATCTAAAAATTGAAAAGCTAATATGGGTATAACAAATTTAGTCTTTGTCCTATCATTTGCTACATAATTTTAATAATTTGCTAAACTCATAGGAAGTCAACATTTTTTATTTACATGGCATTTCTTAGTTATAGCACTTTAAATGCTTTCTATCAGAGATACATAGTTTTAAATGTCCTACAGAGCATTTGAAAAGTGTTCCTTCATGTATTATTTCAATAGTATTTGTGTTAGGTTAGTATGCAAAATATTTTAAATAATGGGATTTCTACTCTAAAGACTGCATCACTTCATATTTCCTGAAAGAAAAAATATCCCCTTGATTATTTAAAATCTCCGTTGACCTTGATAACCATCATCAGTGATATTTGTTGGGCTGTTTGCAGATATTGGAACTATAAAATTAGCAGTATATGACAAGAATTTTTTGTTAATTATTGATTATTTGAATAATCTCAAAGCTTTATTGTACAGTCTGTACAACTAATAGCAACAGAAACAAATCAGAACACGATTTTTTAGAACATTCCATACAGAAACTGCACTCAACTGTTAATATAGGAAATGCAATGGTGATGAGCTCATTAGGGAGAAATAAATATTGTATTTTATTAGCTTTCATATTTTAAGAAGAGACTGGTCCTGGAGAGCTAGGGAAAACTTTCCATAAAATAAATCAAACCATGTAATGCATTGAATATTCTGATCTCAAATATGAATTTCTAAGGCTGCATTGAAAGGAAAATAGGGATGAAAATAGATGGTCAATTTAAGTCAGCCACATGGAAGGAATTTGAAGAGGGGTAGATTAATATTTTCAAAGTCAAATTCTACCAGAATCATAGGTGTTTCGGTCTCATTTCATTGGTGGACATGGCTGATGATGCCCGTGTCTCTAACTCTGGGCTGAAATCTACACCCCTCCACGGCCCTCTCATTGTAGTTCTATGCCAAGACACATCTGCAACATCTTCTACTCAAGAACCTGTTGTATACTTGATAAATATCAGGCACTGTCTTTATAATGGATTTATTAACTAAGCTGAATGGTTCCTAGGTCTTCAGTAGCTCCTCACAAGAGAAGGTTGTATTCTCTTCTAAATTCCTTTGGGTCTTATCTGTCTAGGTTTTTATTAGAGTTCTGAGAAGAACAAATCCTATGTGCAACAATGCTGCACACTATTGAATCATACTGAGTCTGTGGGTTTTAAAGAGCCAGCCAATTCTTAAATGATCTCCCAGGAAACTAAATACTGGCTGGTAATTTTTACTAATCGCTCACTCATATACAAACGCATGTGATCCACCGCCAAATTGAAATAAATCTGCTGATGCTTTCCTGTGTTGCTATTCCATCAACTACAGATTTTCCAAATCTGACAAACAGAAGATGATTTAAAGTCTGTTTGCAAAATCTTAGAAATGATTTTTAAAATTTGATTTAAAAATTGACGATAAGTGATCTAACATGTATTGAGCCAACCTGCATGCTGTGCTTACTGTGCCAAGGGCCTTAGTAGCAACAATGATACTCTACTAATAGGGCAGATAGATGGAGCTTTGATCTCATAGAGGTGACTGTGGACATGTCACTGTACCTCTGTGTGCTTCAGTTCCCTCCAGTGAAGGAGGAAGCTTGATTGAATAGGAAAGAGTTTGGCTTAATCAGGAAATCTACATGGAAACTTAGTGATCATGTTTTTTGTTGATAAATTCCCCAAAACCTATTTCCAACCATTCCTATGCAAATGTTTTTGGCATTGGGAATAAAAAAAGAAGTTGCAATTTTCATCTCATATAAATACAGTTTTCTTATTTTACATTCGGGGAAAAGTGTTGTTAAAAAATCTGAGCAACACAATATAGCAAATGAAAATTTCAGCACTAAATATAAAATGTCTCAAATATGTTGGCATCCAGAGATGGTAAGATTAGAAGCAGTGAGAATTTAAAATCTATTCAGGCTTAAGTAACTTTGACATGTGTTTTAGAAGATCTCATTTGAGTATATGAACTACTGAAAACTAAGAATGATTATCCAATGAATATTTTAAAGTTAATAATATAAAATTCAATGTTTTCTAGACAATAATTGAAAGGATAAGACCTTCACTCTAATTTATGGTGCTACATAAAATCCAGAAGTCTTTTTAAAATCTTTGCCTATTGATCAAACTTACAATGACTATCAGTAAATCTTGATTTATATTTTCAAATTACATATTGTTTTAAAATATAATTCAAAAACAAAGTTACAAATAGTAGTATATCTATAAAGAATATAAAAAGAAAATCTATGACATATTATTGAAAGCTATAATAGCATTCATCAGGACTCTAGATTTTTAGTCAAAGGTTCAACCATTATGTGAGTTAGCCTTTTGAGTAAGTTACTTTGAAATTACATGGTCACTTTCCTGAATGTTCACATAGGAATATCAGTAAGCAAAATAATAGAATAAAAACAATTAGAAGAACGGCTGAATTCAGAGAGAGAAAGCACTCCACAATATCAGGAAAAACAAAATAAAAGCAGAGTTTCTGAAATACAGGGAATTTTTTTCTTTATTTTTTCACTCTTAATGAGTAATTCCCCTCTGGTTTTACAACATAAATATGTTTTTCTTTTAAATGGGGAGCATCCACTCAGAATTATTTATGAGGAATATTTATGTATGATACTGTTGTTGTTGTTATGCTGGGGGATCAAATCCAGGGCCTTGTCCATGTGAGGCAGCCCTCTACCAACTGAGCTATATCCCCTCTGTAAGATACTGTTGAGACTAGATGCATTCCTAAACTCAAGGTCCACCAGATCTTCCACCCACTCAGTAAGTGAGGAATTTGGGGGCGGAGGCCTTTCGCCTCTGGGGTCAGGGTCATTGTGTGTTGAATGGAAGAAAGGCGAAGATTAGCAAGGTTAATGCATTTCTAATATCTGAGAAGAGATAGTGTTCTACCGCACTTCTGCCAAATCACAAATTAACCTACAGTAAATGACATTAAGGAGACAGCTTTGTTCAGCAAATGGTTAGGATGCCATATGGCTTTGATGTTAGTGTGAAGTTAATCACAAGCTACACGTTAGGCCATCATATAATTCCATAATAAATTGCCTGTATGAATGCCGCTATTATCTGCACAGCATGCAAATTTTGGTCATCAATAACATTTAGGGATAAATGAATATAAAATCTTGACTAACAATATATATATGAGAATGGTGCATTGGAAAGTTAGAGTTGGCCCTCTGTATCCTTAAGTTCTGTATCAGAAGATTCAACCATCCACTGAAAATATTTGTAGAATAAATTCCCTAAAGTTTCCAAAAGCAATACTTGAATTTGCCATGCTTCAAGCACTGGGCTGAGTCTACACCAGTGAGGATGTATGGGCACAGCTTATATTGGCCTCCCTGCACAGTATGGAGCCTCAGCACCCCTGGACTTCTCCTCTGAGCATTGTAGGTCTCACATGTGCATTATGCATTACATAGTGAGGCCTATGATGGCTGCATCTGTACTGAACACATTCAGACTTTTATCTTTGTCATTATTCCTTAAACAATATGCTTACAGAGCATTGCCTTGAATTCAGTATTGTAAATTTACAAACTACAGATGATTTAAAATTTAAGGGAGGATGTGCATAAGCTATATGCAAATACTATATCGCAAGACATGAGATTTTAGGATCTATGGAATTTGATGCTCCAGGAATTACTGGAGCCAGTTGCCCTCAGACACCCAGAGGTAACTATATATCTAAGTTGTAGGGAAACTCCAAGCATAATTTTTGAGTACCCTCAAAGGAGAGGACAGACTTTTCCTCCATTTCTCCTTTTTCCATCTTTTGAAAGGATGCCTATAATGGGTTTGACCTTGCATCAAAAGCATCTCATGGGTCAATTCAGAGGAACCTTTTACTTCCCAAGAAATAATGTGATATTGCCTTTTTTCAAGATTCCCACACCAGCTTCAGACCTTCCGCCCACATCCTCCTTACTTCAGTTTTTTTCTTGTAAAACAAGTACAAAGACATTCAATGAAACCAATCCTTAAATATAAGATTATGGTATTTCAATTCTTTTGTTACCAAATACTTGATTATCCAGATGGAATCTATTTGAAATCTTTATGAAAATCAGAGTTCCTTAATCTTCAGTTAGAAAATGCTGACAATCAGAGCAGAAGTACCATATTGGTGGGCGAAAATGATTAGAACATTAATGAAAACTGATCTGATCTATTTTTCTTAAAACTAGAGAAGATAATATTTTCAGAATTGTCTCTGCTCTTCCAAGTACAAGACAACACTTAATTTATATGTAATTCACACACCAGTAGAGAGGTTTTTTCCTACTGATTGCTTCCACTTTAATAGTGCTCTACAAACAAATAAAGAAATTAACTGATGTTACCCCTGATCAGATGATCTTTCTTTGGAGATGTGACATTTAATCTGATTATTCATGAATATTTTAATGCAAGATTTATCACATGCCAGTCATTAAACACTGAGTATTAAAATGCAACCAATCACTCAATGTTGATGACAAGCTTCCATTTCTAATATGTGGAGGAAGAAGAAGCAAACACAATGAATTTAATACTAGTGGTTTCTTTCCCCCCCCCCCCTAAATCTTGTGTGCCACATGTCTGATCCAAGGGAAAAGGGAATTTTTTAAACCCAAAAAGTGGACAGCAATCCACTTTTCTGTCCCTCACTCCAATTAAAGCAATGGCACTTCAATTCAACAGAAATTAGATATATTAATGATTAATAGAGGAGTTGTTGTTCATTTTGAATATGCAAGCAACAGCAAATTGAAAAATGGTTCTGGGATTACAAAAGTGTATTTGCAAATCTACTGCTTGGAACTTTAGCTAGATACACGATTTCCATAGGAAATAACAAAGAGTGGCAGGATCTCAAACTAGTTTACAGGGGCTAATTTAACCTCAGTTAACCTGCACTCTCTGAGGGCAAAGAAAGCACCCAGTGACTAGTAGAGTGTTTGAAATATAGCTGGCATTCAAATATTACTGGATGAATGAAGAAAGAAGAAATGAAAAATACCAGAATGTGTTGTATTATTAGAGTGTAAAAATTCAACTGCAAATTACACTGTTTCCATTTGAGAGCTTCCTGAAAGAGTCAATGCTGGTTCTCAGGTTCCTAGCAGCACTGTTCCCACCCCTCTGTTCCCTAGTCAGTAGCAGTGAGGACATGATTCTCCCATACCACTGGTCACATTTTCCCCATGCTGCTCTAAAGTTAGGGGAGAGGATGAGACTCTCTCCAGTGCATGGGGACTCTGGGGGCTGCTGATCTCTTTAGGTTAGGAATAGAGGTGACTAGAGAGAGAAAGAACAAAAGGTACATTGGACCATCTCATGCGATTGAGTAATAACACATTCCTGAATATGTACAGAGAAGAAAAATGCATCTATGAAAATCAAAGGATTCTAAATAAATAGAATATTGGATGTATTAGAAATATTCTTGGGTGTGCACTCTAATAAGCCAAGCTCTAACAGTAAAGCTTAAAAAAAAAAAAACAAATTGTTGACCAATTGCTGTGTGTTTGGGGGCTGCATGGATTACACAGGAAGCAAGGGTTCTGCCTTGCAGAGGCCTCCTCTCCTGCCTGTGCCCTCAACCAGGTGCTGGGCTCTTACTCAGATAAGCGTTGAGCAGATATTTAAAGCATCAGTTTGTCAGAATATTAGACTTTTCTGCCAAAAGCACACAAATGCCCTTCTCTCATTTTGGGTAGGGCAGTGGGACAGGCAGAAGAGGGGTCTATTCCAGTAGCAAATCAGAGGTGCAGCCTTCACGTTTAGGAAACTGCTGGGTAGGTACAGTATATACACTAATTTATACAGTTGTTGTTTCCAAACATCTTGAAAAACAGGTGCAGTTTTCCTGCTATTAAAATATAGGTTGCAAAGGCAAAACTAAAGAGACAGAAAATGGAAGAGGAATTTCCAGGTCGTGGGAGTGGGGCTGTGGATGATGGCCGATGTGTTCAGAGGAATGCTGCAGAGTTATGGGGCTCTCCTAGGTCCTGAATGGGCTGATGGTGTCCCAATATTTGCATTTATCAAAACTTCTGGGATAGTATACTAAAGAGGCTGGATTTTACGTTAAATAAATTGCACTTAATTTTTTTTGAAAAAGTGTTATAACTCTAAAGATTCAGACATAGGGAGTGTTAATTGAAACAGGCTTGAACATCTCCTCATCTAAAAAATTGCTAAAACGAACTGTGACTTTCAATATCTTTTCCAGTTTTTTTCCTGTGATGATTCTGTGTGTAAATAACCAAGTAAATCTAAAGTTACTTGGTGACATTGTACCAGCAACGGTCGTTATTCCACAGGCCATGCTCAGATCATATTGATTACTTTTTCATCACTGTCCAGTATGTAACTAAGACCAACCACTAAAACTCATTTTAACTTCTCTTTGGCCTCACTGATTATTTGTAGAGAGCATTTTATTTATAGGTCAAATCATCTCAACACTCACAGCTAACTCTGGTTGAGCCAAGCTAGATTTCTTTCAAAAGCTCTGACATTGGGACTCTGCTCTGGCATTTATTTGTTTGCGTAGAAAATGTTAGGGCTCCCTTTGCCAAGTCTAAGCTATGATTTCAAAATCCTCTCATAACCCTGTGTCTCAGCTGTATTCCAGACATAAACCTGAAATTGACCCTTTGGTCACTGCCAGAGGCAGACATGGAGAGGAATGTGCTATCATAGCATTATTAGGCATATTCGTGCCAATCATACACCCCTGAACTTCAAAAATATAACATTCACCATTGGAATAATAATGTCAGTCACACACTGAATTAAATCAAAACCTCAGAAAAACGAGGGTTTATGAAATTTTGCTGAGTGGCACACTCTAAATGATCAAAGAAATGCTTCACAAACTCTCTCAGTACCATCATAAGTCATGGAGACCAAGAGATCCCTGGATACATTAACCAGGACACCTTGGAGAAGAGTGAAATTGCAGAAACATAAAGCCATACTGGTTTTTTTTTAAATTTCATGCTTCTTAATATATCTTAAATGTGAAAATGACTTGAAAGTCATCTACTGAACAGGAAGTCAACGTGCTCTTCCTGTCACACGTCTTGCTTTTCTTTCCTTTGCTTTCACCAGCATTTCCTTTTCCACAGGAGGCTCTCTTGCCTCTGCTTCATTTTCCCCAGCAGTTAAGTGTTTTGTTCCATCTCCCCGTCTCTCGGAAGTCACACAGGCGCACTTCTCCTGCTCCACATTGTCCGCACTGTGTCCTCACACTTAGAAAATGCTCTTTCACTTGACCCTTCCTGATGCCTGTTTTCTTAGGACTCTGAAAAGTTGAACAGATGCTGGTGTGTGATATCCATGAGCAGAGTGCCTCTGTCCCCTACAGACAGACAAAAAGGAGATTCTTAACAGACCTGGGACTGTTTCAGAGAAGCAATTAGATGTGGCATTGCAAAATGCTAATATATGAGGCTATAACAAGATATTGGTTTAATTTTTCAAGTCAGGGTTGATCATGTTTATTCTATCCCTTATTTTCTAAAAGAATGAAAACAACATCAATATCTAAAGCATTTGAGTTGTAGAAAATGTCATTGTCCTGTAGGACATCCATGTCATCCATGTCCTGTAGGACATGCCATAACCCACACAGTCACATACGGGGTGGATCATAACTTCAATCCACCCAGGCACCCCTTGTGCTCACTCCTGCTCTGTAGGCAGGTTGTGTGACAACCCAAAGGAGTTCTAGTGATGAGTCCAACCTATTGGTTGCTTGAGGTGAACACCATTATATTCCTGTCTATAAGCTCCCATCAAGGTTAAAAGAAACTGACTGAACTAAAGAGGAGTTTATGACTATTCCCAATTGATAGCATATCCAAAAGGAAGAACTGACAATGATTTAAATTATTAAGCCTTACAAGAAATCCCTGTATCCCTGCAGTGTTAAGTTCCTGAAGGCTCTGACAAAGGACCTTTACTTTGTTATACAAGGTGGGTGGGACGTGAAGGCAGCCTTGCTATACAATACATACATTATATATATATATATATATATATATATATAATATAATGTGTGTGTGTTTATATACACACACATATATAAACATGTATGTGATTTAACTGTTTATATGTGTATAAACACACACACATATATATATGTGTGTGTGTGTGTGTTTGTGTGTGTATTCATTCTATTTTTTTATTTGAAATTGTACTTGGTAGTCCATAAAAAATATGTAAATCTTCATGGATTTAAAAATGATTTTTTAATATGAGATATATATATATAATATTGTATCTATTATTTAAGGTTTATATGTATGATTTATTTATATCTATATCTATATCTATATCTATATATATATATATATAAATAAATCTATAATCACACACACACACACACACACACACACACACACACGACAAAAAGAATCCAAAATTCCATTGCTTGATTTTGGATATGATTTTTGAAGCTGCATGTCATTTTAACCTCCATTATTATTATTGTTATTCTCATTTTATTCATGTAAACTTTTCCAGAGAAGAAAATTAGAAGTAGAGATAAATTATTAACAGAACTATTAGCCATTTAGTCTGATATCTTTTATCAGGAAAACTTGAGGTTCAAAGATGTCTCACACTAACAAAGTCATCTCTTTGGTTAGTACAAAAACAGTGTCATAAGCAGAGTCTTTCTGAATTTAAAGTTCCCTATGGAACTATTTAAATTCTGAAAGTGATTTAACTGTTTACACATAGGAATAAATACCCAAGGTTTACTGAGATATACAAAAATTTGATACTTACAAGGCAGGTTTAAGTGGCTCATAGCAGTGGTACACGTGTGCGGTGAGTTTCCATCCTGTGGATTGCTGTTGACACATTAATTGAAACACCTTGTAGAAGAGTGAAGTGGCAGAAACATAAAGGAATACTGGCTTTTTAGTTTTACATTTCTCAATGTATCTTACTCATGAGAAGCCTGGCTTTCCAGATCTTGGGTTGGTTAAGAGTCCATTGCAAATCCTAGGGAAGCTCAACCTCCTGAGATCCTCTTCCTGCTCCCCGGGCCCAGCTCTCCCCTGAACAGCCTGTGCTTTCCTGCTCCTGGGTCCTCTTCCCTCCTCGCTGTGCTGACTCAGCTGTGGACTCTGGGTCCCTGTCCCCAGCATGGGAGTTTCCTTCTCTTTATTTCTTAATTTTCCCCAAACTTACTGTTACACTTCCTCTCTCATTCAGATTTTATCTCAAAAATAGCAGATCATTGATGCATTCATGAGCTAGTGAACATTTATTTTCATCTTATTAATTATTAAAATTTATATTTGTTTAATATGTAATAAATATACATATTTATGAGGCTTTGAGGTATAAGGTGATGTTTCAGTGCATATATACTATATGTTCTGAGCACATTAGGGTAATGTTTTCATCTCCTTATCATAACCTTGTGTGTGGAGACTTTTAGCTCCTCCTAGTTTTTCATCAAACATATAATAGGTTTTTGTGAGCTGTCATGATTTGATCATTACCCACTATGTATATGAATCTAATCACCACACTATAAACATAAATCTGTAGAATGAAAATAATAATTAACAAAATATAATGCCAAAAAAAGAGAGAAGAAACTGGTGAAAAATTCTGTTCTTATCAGCACTACATAAAAAGGATAAAAACGCTTTACTGGAAAAAGCAGCAGATGACATCATTCTATGTTTTTAAGAAAATACCTATAACCACTAACTTTCAATGAGCACTTACTGTGTGCCACATCCTGGGCATGCTAACAGCGCTGTAGGTATTATCTCATATCATGTCAGCCCCCAAAGAGTCATCCAATATAGATTCTCATTATCCCCATCTTTATGGGGGAGGAAACCATACTGCAGGTTGAATCACATCTCCTTGAACATAAACTGTCTTTCTGTAAGCCCTCCCCACCACTTATCATGGACCATCCACCAAGACTGGTCAACAAGATCTCTGCACATGAACCTTAATCTTAACATGCAGGCCCCTCCCTCAGGGAGCAGAGTTGACTTGGGTAGCCACAGTAATGTCGGCAGTGATTACTGGTGGCTGAGTACTTTGGGTGCCAAGCACCCAACTATAAAGCATCATCTCGGGTACCACTAAGAGCAGGCCCAGAACATGGATGATGCTGTGATCACGGCTTGAGAAGAGGACCCTGGGGATCAGAAAGGCTAAATCATGGGGTCGGGGCTGTGGCTCAGTGGTAGAGCACTTGGGTTGTAAGTATGAGGCCCTGGTTCAATCCCCAGAACCATGGGCAGAGGGGATTAAGTGCATGGCCACACCATACCCGAGGAATGGCAGGATCAGGAGAGGAAGGAGGGAGTCTGACTGCAGTGTCTACTCTAGCGCCTACTGAGAGGCAAGACCACTGGAGACTGAGTGGCTTTTGGAACTTCAGGCCTAAGGATGTGCGCTTCCTGAGGTGAGGTCATACTGTAAGGAAGTCCTGTTGGAGTGCAGCAGTGCCTGGCCAGGGTCAGCCTGTGCTGCACCTCCCTGTTCTGATGTCAAGGGCTCTTGGTAGACAGAACAAGACAGGAGTCGACACCTCTGCCTTCAAAATAAAATATCTGAGAGAAACATTTTTCTATCAAGAATATACACGACTTGTTGTATTTATGGCTTTGTTTTGTTATTTGCTTCTTTGGACTATTTCTATCTGGAGTTCACAAAGAAATTATACAAAGACTGATGGAAATCCCCAAGAAAAGATCGGCATCTTTGAGGCTCAAAAAGCCAGGAGCTCAGTTAGAGAGTGAGTGTCCTGATGGTTACCCCCAGTTGCTCTGTGGTGTGATAATGGCACTTTGTAGGTCAATTATCTGAAGACTTCTTCATGGCCAGAAGGTCATTTTTGATGCTTTTGTGTGGCACCTCACTGAAAACACGTCAGTTCTCTGTTTTCCCTGGCTTTGGGTAGAGTATGTTTTCTAAGTGGAGTGGCCAAGTGTGTGAGGGGTACATTCAGCAAATTGGTTTCATGAGGACCATTGTGTCTAAACACTTAGAGAATTTCACTTGATTAGAAGAGGGCTTCTCCAAGTAGCTTCTTTTTCAGCTGAGGTTGTCCATAGCGTCTATCGTAATTGCCTCCTGAAAAGAAGCTAGTATCCCTGCCGTTGCTCCAATCTGCTCTTGTTTCGTGGATTTTTCTCTCCTTTAATATAAAGCATCTTAACTGCAAGAATTTTAAGCTCTAGTGTTTGAAGGATGAATTGATGTTGATTTTCTGCAAAGGAAAATAATAGATAGGCTTAGAGAAAGGAAAAGGAAATAAATCTCCTGGTTTGAGGTAATGTGGAAAGAATAATAAGCAAGCATAAGGAAGATGACATCTGGTGAATAGGTCCCGTCTATTAATGCTTGTGCGAGGGGAAAATGCCTAACATGTACAAGTGGAAGCCCAACAGGAAATAAAATGAAGCCAGGACTCCAGTAGTTTAGCATCTGAGAAGGAAAAAAAGAAGCATCTTCTAAAACACAACCAAATGCCAGGGTAGGTCTCTAATGGTCATTTATGAGGGAGATCATGTTGTCTGTTGATTATTACCCATGCCACATTTTATAAGGAATAACAGGACAATTAGCTCTGTTTGGGTTATTTCTCCTCACTTCTCATTTATTTTTTCTATTTCTATGATTATTTCTCCTAGTTTCAATCTCTAGCTCTTTCTGCTCTTCAATTTGTGGATCTGTGGGGTAATGGAAGGCAGGTGCTGGGGTGACATGGCCCATTGCTTATCACACTCTAATAGATTACATTCTCTTTGATCTCTGCTCAAGAGTTCTGTGCAGGTGTTTGGGAGGAAAGAGCAAAAAAAAAAATGATGTTTTTCCTGACACTTTTGGCATTGCAGAAAGAAACATAATTTAACAAAGAGAGTAGAGATTCACAACAGATGAATATCTACCTAACAGATAGTGAGCATATGAAAATCCATGTGTGTGCCTTTGTGTTTATTGTTTATAAACAAGCACAGTGACCCTGTAGACAGAATTATTCTTCATGTTCTATGAGAGTGTTACAGATTGTGTAAACCAGCCTTGCTTTGAAATTGAGAATATTTGAGAAATGAGATTCATGTGACAAAATGAGTAACAGTCGAAATGAAACATGCATAATCTAAGAGAAATTTTAAGTTGATGTAAGTATACATATATGTCACTATGCATACTATTATTTTAAAGAGAAAAAGCATACCATAGCTTATTTAAAAGGTAAACACTTTTAAAATCAATTAATGAAACAGGCATGTATTTCTGAAAATGGTGATTAAAGTACAAAGGGGTTGAGAATTCTGATAATGTGGGTTCCCAAGAGCAGGAAGAGCATCTGTCTTCTTCACTGTCCTCTCTCTACACTTGCACTTTAGTGAATGCATGAAGATGAATATTACAGGGAAAATGATGGCCTTTCAGAAGTGTGCAGATATACAGCACTGGTGGTGGGTAGTCAGCTGAAGCACACACTCATCACATGGGCTGGTGGAGGGAGCATAAAATCCAGGAAGTAGTGGAGTGCAGCAAGGCCCTTGACCCTCATCTCTCATTCTTTGCCAGGCTTAGAAAGTCTGCATCACCAGGGACACAGTCCTGGCTGATAAAGGTCTCTACCCTGGTAATGCTGTGCATATTTTTAGGGATGAGGGCAGGGAATATCTCTGTGCCTACAAAATAGTGGAAGAAGCTCTTTGACTGGTAGGTGTGTCCTGTTGGAGGTGGAGGCACACAGGAGCTTAATGAGTGCATGACTGATTTTTTTTAAACTGAGATATACTTATTCATCTATTATAAAATGGACCAATTTAAAGTGGAGAATTCAATGGCTTTTATAGTATTCAAAGAGTTGTGTGTCAAGTCACCTTTTAGCTAATCTACCTGTGTGTTTGTATGTGCATGTACACGTGTTGTATGTGCAAGAACTTTCAGTGGAGTGGGACAAAAGGACACCCAGGACTTCCAGGTCTGTCTCTTTTCATGTGTTGGAAAGAGCCTTATAAGTTTACTCTAATTTATCTGAAACTCCTGCCCGAAATTTCATATTGAAGTAATGGGGAAAGTCACATATGTCCGTGTTACAGGTGACAAGTAAATTGCAATGTAAAACCTTCAGTAAAAAGATTTCCAATGCTGAATTCACATGAATGATTTACAGCCATTTATTCACAACTTAAAATGTCCTGCCAATGCCATGTGGCATCCCCCCCCCCAATATTATAAAAGTAGAAACAGAGCTGTCTAAAACCCTGACCAAGTAAGTCCAAGAGAAATTCTCATTTCAGAAGATAACATAATGTAGTTCACTGATATGTTCCAGAAGGAAGTGCAAACATACTCATTGTTCTTGTTTTTAAATGCTACCATGGTAGGCAGTATGCGTATGTGCAAGGTATTGCGTGTGCATATACACATGTGTTTCATTCATATAACATAAACTATATAGCAGTTAATGTGAATTACACATTGCGCATAAAATATGTAAAACAAACCATAATAATAGAATGCATGCTACTATGAAAATATGGAAAACTACTTCATTTCTAAGTACTTATGTTAAAGTTTTATCCTATTTCTCTTTGAATTTTCTTGCAAACATACTATGGCTCCCCATGTAAGCTACTCTTGTTATCCACTTTTAATAGACCTGTCTGGCCAGTTTCTAATTTCATGTGGAGTCTTGAGTCACAGGTTACGCAAAGATACACAACCCGGCCATGACAGGCCTGTGCAGCAAGAGCTGGTCTGTGACCTGCAGCCAAGTGCTCCAGCAAGAAGGGTCAAGATGTGAGACTGCTCATAGATAAGTGCTGGGACCGGGGAAGCAGAACAAGAATAAAATAGGATGCAGGCCAGTATTCCTCAGGACAAATCTAAAAGCTCATTCTGGAGCTCACTGTAGATAAATGATGTGCAATTATTCTTCAGCCAAAGAGGCTCTGAGGCAGGGCACCTATCAGTGGCCACAGGAGGACAGGGACCCTGACATATGTCCCTGTCTTATCAGAGGTCTGGCTCAGGGCAGATTCTGCAGTGTCAATAAGGAAAGGGACACAGCATGAGGCAGGAAAACCCCAGCAACCATCACTGCCACCAGAACCCTGTGTCACTGCCACTTCGCAGCCCTTGGAAGACCACATTCAGAACTTTATCCTGGGCTTCCTTCCTTATTTAGGCCTGGAAAAAAAAAATGAAAATAAAAAGGCCCAGAAAACCTGAGGAAGGTCAGCTTCTGTTTCAAAAAAAAGAGAAGAAGAAAGAATCTCATCTTGTTCTTTGGTGCACATGAAAAGGAAAAAAAATCAATATCCCTGTAAGAAACTTGTCTGAGGGATTAGGTTAAAAAAGATAAATAATTAAAAACATAGAACATAATATTGAAACACTTTTCACTTGTCTGTTTCTGGGTTGTTACCATTCCATTAAAAGAAACTTATAGAACATAAATTGCTTAATCTTTGGACAAAAAGATTGAAAACACCCTCCTTATTCTCTCATGAGCCCCAGGAAGAGAAACAGGCACGGAGCAACAAATATGGAGGGAGTGATTGATGGTGGTGATTGTGACCAGAAGAATTAAAGACGACCCTGGGGAGCAACATGGCATGGAAACTCAGGGCTTCAACTCTAGTTTTTTAGTCCCAACAGTTAGATGGCATCATTTTCTCTGTAAACTGTCTTGTCTCTTTACCTATTGCTTTTGTTAGAAGTTCCTTTTAATATTGTGCTGTACGAACCAATATCCATCCTGAGGATGATTCTCATGTAAAAAGAAAATCTGTCGTATTCCAAACACAGGCACAGAGCAGAGGGCCTGTGGAACTCGCCATGGATTCATAAAACATTTTAGAGCAACTTGGTCCCTGTCACTTCTCAGCTGCGGGCCTGTCCCACTTACCCCTCAGTCCTCTCAGTCCTAATCTCCTAGGGCCTGTACCTCAACCCCAGATGCCTCCACAGGTCACCTGGAGCCCAGAGCTAGGACAAGACACAGGACACTGCAACCTTGAGGTCACAGGCTGCATAAAACACTGTCTCATCTCCCCACGTGAGGTAGTGTGCAGGCTAGTGTGGGGACTTCCCACAGTGCTTTGTCTCTTTTCAAAGGTAGATTTTGAGTTCTAAATAAATTATCTCCAATGATCCTTTGAATCAAGGTCTATGTCTATACCTTTCTATCTCCAGATATCGGGGAATAGAGAAAGAATTGAACTGTTTTTTTTTTTTTTTTTACTTTCTAAGGCAGTAAATTTTCACTTTTTAATATGTTTCCAATAAAATAACAAAAGCCAAAGCTAGGGGACATTTTTTTTAAATTGGAAATTTTCAAATCTAGAAATAGAAAAAAGTAAAACCAGATTCTAAATTCAAGTGACATTTCTAATTTTACAATATTTCTTTCAATTAAATAAATATTTTATATGATGAACTTATTTCATGAAGACTTTAAGTCTAGAAGAAATAATAGATTTGACATGAAACTTTTTTTTTTTTTTGGCCTGGAAGGAATTCTCAGATAGTTGGGAATGAATGGAAAATTAATTTGAAATTGCTTTTTTTCCAATGTGCAATGCATATTTATAACCTACAGAGCGAAAGACAAAATCACATTTTGGATCTTTAAGACCTGACATCGAAAAAAAGCTAATTTGCTTTGAGGCTCTTTGATGCATTTAATTTAATTTATTGGAAGCAAATTAATGTAAAATGATAAAATAATTATTAAAATGGAAATAGAAGAAAAGGAATGATTCAAATCAACAGAGGGGGGAAAGTGCCTGATGACTGTAGTTCACAGGATAATTCCCAACTTAATCAGATTAAATCTAATTGTTAGCAGACAGATAAAGGGAAATATTCTTGCTTTGTAACAGAGGAATAGAAAGAAAAAAAAGGAAATTCAGACCGGTTGGTAGCATAAAAAAATAAGAGTAAATAAACCATGGAAATCAAAATGATTGTCTTAAGGAAACACTGCCTCTTTTGTATTATAAAATAAAAAGCTGTTCAATGACTGTTCTGTAGTTTTAGAGGACTGATTGTACCTTGAAAACAATCTGCATTTAAGTTAGTAAACATATATTGAATGACTACTATTTTCAGGAAACTCTGTTGCTTCTCTCTTCTAGCCAAGTTTAGCTATAAACTTGAAAAAGTGTCAGAACCCAGTTTATTGATCAATGAGAGCCCCTACCCAATAGTAATGACCAATGTCTTCAGTAAACTTGACATGTGATTCTTCTATACTGAGTTTGATAAGGGTATCAAATAGTAGAACTGGTGGTATATCTGTGTGTAAACATGATCTATATTGGAGTTTTAATTTCATGTAGCTATCTGTTGCTATAATTTAAATCTTCAACGAAAAATATATGAGTTTTTCATTATTCTTATAAAAATGTGATGTTTTTAAAATGGCAATTCTAAAATAAACAGAAGAAAGTGGCACTCATTCTCAATACTGAACATTTTTTAGTATGAATGACCATTCTTGTGAAATAGACTATTTCTAAAGTTTAAATTTTCCTGATAGGAAAGAATCTTTTATTTAATTCTGCTCACTTACATCCACCCTTAATGTTTTTTCAGATAAAGTCCCATGACATTTCTTGTAAACTGTGATAGTAATATCATAAGAGGACATTCCTGTTCCCTTTTTCTTCTTCTTATCCTGGTTATTCTGCAAATCACAGTCTTGGATTTAAAAATATATTTTTATTTATTTTTTATTTAAAAATAAATAAAAAACATTGAATTTATAACTCATAACAATGTGGTTGCAAGAGTACCTGGTGAGGTATGCAGCAGTATTAAAGGGGACAAATCAACAGAGTAATAAGCAGAGGTGCATAACTATTGCATTAGACAATATAACACATTAGTTATTCTGAGGACTCTTTACAATATAAAGTAACTGGATCTTTTTTTTTTAAGACAGATGATCCCACTCTTGTTTAGATGACACATGACTAAAATTGCAGGAATTCAGGAAGAACACCAAGCTCTCTTATCCTATTCTCAGATTCCCAGACAGTGTAGGTATTGTGTAAGAAGAAATGGAAATTTTGAGCCCTTTTGAGGGAAAACTTTTGGAAGGAAATTTTTTAAAATAAAAAATAAAAGTTAGAAAGCAAGAAGAATGAATGCACTATTATCCAGAACTTATAAGTAACTACTTTGACTCTAGTAGGAAAACCATAGAGACTCATAAACAAAATCTTAAGAGGCCTGAAAACAAGAGTGACCTATTGTCACATCCATAGCCCAAATGTACCAGGATGGCAGGATAGGTTGCTGAAAGACCAAAGCATCTGGACCATGTGTGAGACACATGGCTAATTGGGGAAAGCTTGCAGGAGGTCACTGACTGCTTCAAGAAGAGTTCAGTGGTAGCAGTTAGAACTGAGAGCACCCTTGTCCATCACTCCTCTAAACAGTGTTTCCTCTCCTTCATGATGTTCTGTCCAGTGACGGTGTCCTTTCCCCATGACCTTCAGTTCTGTATCTGTCCTCACTTAGGGTTTTTATACATTAGGCTGCAGAAACAGTGACCTGCTCAGCACTCGCATGCTTATCCTCTATGACTGGCAGCCAATTGTCCTGGTATCCATGCAAGAAAAGAGTGCTCAGATAACACTAATTTCCACAGTTCCCACTGTGCATGAGAAAGCTAGTGTCCTTCAAGATGATATGCATCTGGATGTTAAAATCTAGACTTGTTGATATGAAGTGTTCCTCAGTAAACTTGTTGGCAATGCAGGAAAGTTCAGGGGTGTAATGATTAGATTATGAGGGCTGTATTCTCATTGGTTAATGAATACATTTGATGGATTAATAATTTGAATGGATTGCTAGGTAGTAGACTGGTGGGGCATGGCTGGAGGAAATGGGTCACTAGAGGTAAGCCCTTGGGGACTTTGCCTTGTTCTGGTTCCTTGCGTGTACACACACACACACACACACAATTTCTCTCTCTCTCTACCCCCCTTTCTGGCTGCCCTGAGCTGGGCAGCTTTGGTCTGTTGTGCTCCTTTGCCATGTGTTCTGACCCTCTTTAGGCCCAGAACAATGGAGTCAGCCACCATGAACTGAACCTCTGGAACTGCCAAACTCTTCCTTTAGGTTGCTCTTGTCAGGTTCTTTGGTCATGAGGATGAAAAGCTTCCTAAGAGACTTACTCTCATTGTTCTTGTAACTTGCCTGGGGTTTGATAACTAGAAAGGGGCATTTAGGGACATGGCATTTAACTCTCCTCCTGTTCTTTAGGAATGCTTCACCTACAAACAAATGCCATTCAGCCTCCTTACTAACTGTACCTCACAAGGCACCACTTCACATGAGAGGGCTGGCAAGGGTTTGTGATGACGTGGCGTTAAAGGAACCTTTATGCTCTGCTGAGATGGTCACTTTGAAAACAACTTGGTGTTGTCTTATGAAGCTGAACATTGACCTACAAGCCAGAAATTTCATGCTCTGTGAAGTGCTTCCCCGTACTGTGTATGCTGTGACATTGACAATGATGCTTACCTAGCATTGCAAGGTAAAGCACAAAGTGGTTCCTAGGTGGAAGGACACGGTGATCCCCTCTTACTGCTGCTCCTCTCTGTTATAAAGCAGCTACAGAAATCAAGTAAATTCATGGCACATGATCCGCAATGATGAGTTGGTGTGTCAGAAATGCTAGTTTGCATAGGTGGAGTGTTTATTTGTGCCTTAACTGAATGGATTGACTGCTGGAGTAAGGTATCTTTCAGCCTCACAAAATAAGCCAGTGTCTGTTGAGACCACTCAGATTGAGGGGGATGTGTGCAGAGCGGAAGGACACATGTTGTGACAGTTGGTTGTCCTAACAAGCTGTTAGAAAATCAGAAATGAGGGCAGGTGACTTGTGAAAGATAAAGTATGGAAGGAGGAAGCTTCAAGAGGAATATGGGACTGAAAATAAAATGAGGATAAGTGGAACAATGAGAAGGCAATCCCTAAAATGCTACTAAAACAAGGACCAGAAAGAAAATGATTTCAACTCAGTTACAAAGGATGAACCTGATTTTAAAGCCACTTGAATTTGTGTGAATTTTGTTTAGACAAATGTATTCCTACAGAGGAAACTTCTCTCAAGGATTGAGGGCAGAGCAGCAATGTGCATCTGGGTCATTGGGAAACTGACCCAAGACCCTTGCTGTTCTGTGTATCCCACACGGACTACTTCCTTTTCTACCCTTTATTTGTGAGGTGGGAATAGTACCAGGCAGCTGTCAGGATGAATTAATATGTGAATTCCTCTGGGCTCTTTAAACAAAAGATTTCTGACAAGTTTTCTTGTTGAGTGGGGATTCAAGACTTCTAACTTAACTGAAATATTTTGGTAAAAGAACCCTTTAGAATTCTTTTTACTCCTGGAGGTGCACATACTGTTTGGGTGAGTGTGAATGACTGAGCCATTCATAAAAGGGAAGTTTAGGAGGCTGTTATAGATGTCTTTCCTGTTAAGTCCAGTCATGTAAAATAACCTGCACTTAAGGAAGTAATTAAAAAGAGTGCTTGAACACATGGAAATTTCTTAGCCAAACAGATCAAGACATGAGTCAAAGTGGAGAATTACCATAAAGAAAAGGAATCGGACTAGAGAAGTCCATTTCTGTTGGACACGGTAACTTTGGAGGCAGAGGCGGAGAGGAAGGCAACTGTGACAGACAGCAGCCCCTACCCATGTGGTCACTTTCCAGCTATGGTCTCCAGACATGAGCACTTCTCCATCAACCCTTAGGCGGGTGTCTCCATCCCAACTTGCTTTCCTGCAAGGGAAATGAAGACTTATAAAGCTAGAAACACCGAGGGAGGGATGGCAGGTGACAAGATTTAATATTGGGAAGCTGGCCAGTTCACATGCTTCCCTTAGTTACCAGGTTGTCAGCTTGGTTTGGGATCCATGCTCAACTCCCCAAGTGACTGGGCAAGAGGGTATTCTTCTGAGGTCACTAGCTCCTGATTCAAGATGAGATCTGCAGAGTTCTGACCTTGCTTCTTGCTGTTTACTTGACTTGGGATTGTGATGGATTCACCCCAGGGTCCATTTTCAGTATTTCCTGGGCACTTGCTGTGTGTCAGATACACTTTAGACACCTAAAAAGGTAAGAGTGAACAAGACCGGCACAGTCACTGCCTTCCTGCAGCTTCTCACACAGGATTCTGTATAAATATTGAACATACAGAGTATGCATTTGCTTATTAGAAATAGAGCATTTGTATTAACATTTCCAGCACTTATAAACAGATATGTGAAAAGCTAATTAAATACCAAAGCATCTTTTGGAAAAGCAGTATGACATTTTAAAATTAGACTGTATTAGTCAATAGTTAATTGTTAATGAAGTTGACTAGGGAGAAAACAACAAGTCAAAACAAGTAAGACTGTCTGTGAGTACCCTTCCATCAGTGAGCTGGGGACGTTGTGGCAGGAGACATTGGCAATCTGGAAAGCGTTTGTATGGAGAGCGATGGGCAGGCCATTGTGACTTAAATACACTTTTGGATGAAAGGAAACATCTCTTTAAACCAGGGATTGGCTCAGGCTCCTGTGACTGGCAGTGGCAGGAACAGAAATCACATCTCCTGACTCTCCGTCTACTGCTTTTCCATGACTGCGGTCTTGAGTTCATCACTTCCACCGATGGCTTGATATGAAAGAGCAGTCTCAGGACAGCCATGTGCATATTTTAAAAATCAATCCCTTCACGTGCTTTGTGGAAACCAGGCTCCATGTGTGAGGCTGAGGCCCAGGGCAGCTCTCTTTCCCACCCTTTGGCCTTTAATGTGTCTTGCTTATGCATGGGGACAGACTCTAATGACAATGATGGGCACGGTGTCCTTGCACATAAACATTTGGCTACTCACAGTGTGAGATGTCTTGTCAGCACAGGGGATAAAATAATGGTGTAAAGATTTACTGTCAGGGAGCTGGGCCCGTCTCAGCAGGATGGCAGCTGAAAGCAGATAGATAGCCTGGCACGCTTGGGTCACCTGTGTTTAAACTGATGAATGTGTGTGGTTTCCCTTGTTCGCATCATTATATGGAGTTGTGTGGGTTTTTGTAACTCACCCGGAAGGTAGCTTTTTATTGAGAGACAAGTAGCCTAATATCTTAGTTTCCCAGAAAAAAAGGGATAGGATACCCATGAAAGCATTTTTCAACTAAATGAAATGACTTATAAATTTTAAGGATTAAGAATAATCATATTTGTATTATGAATATATAGAATTAGTTAAAATTAATGTTTTAGATTTGTGTAAATTTGTAACCAAATATTTATTGAATTTAGTCTCACATTGATTTCATTACATAATTTAACATTTACGTTGTGGCTTTTGATGTACCATTTTCTTGAATGAAATGATTGTGGTATGATGTTACAAGAAATAATGGTTTGGCTTGAAATAGAAATTTGCAATTTTTGTGAGTGCATTTATGGTTTTTTTTTTTATTTAAGAGTTTCAATTACAAGTCGTTTTTTTTTGAGTTCTAAAGGATATAGTTATGAAATTATATGACTATTAGATGAAAATCCAAATTATATTTGTGGATATTTTAATCAGGATACTAAGTGGATATCTCTTATACAATTATATATTTTATGTAACAAATTTATTAAAAAATCATCACATCTGTCAACATAGCATATTAACATATGATTATAAATTTACAAGACTTGTGTTTTCCAAGCATACCAAAAAGTCCAAAATGCAATTTATTACTAATTTTTTTCTTGAAATTACTTTAAAGAAATGCAATTCTCTTTAAATTTTGAAGTTTTAAAAAGGCATTGTTATTTTAATGTTGCTGTAATTGCCTACAATCATGCCTTGATTTTTTAAAAATTTTTATTTATTTATTTTTTGGCATACAGATAGATTCTTTTGCAAATTATCCCTAGTCAGAATGTTTTTCTGTTCTAAGGTATACTTGATTTTCAGAAATATAAATGCCAGTTATAATCAAAGCTTATGATCATTCTGAATATTACATTTTTAATCAAAACAAATAATAATCCTAATGCAATGGGTGTTTCTGACAGACCTTGACAAATATATTCTGGTTGATTTTGTTTTATTTATTAAGTTCTTCTAAAGATATTTCTGGACACAGTCTCCTATGAAATTTTAGCTAATTACAAAATAGAGTTCTCATAAAACCAGTATTTCATGATCTTCCTCTTGATGAATAATATTTAATGTGAGGATCGTTTGATTGTGTAATTTCCCATTTCTTCTCTGAGTATGTCTCTAAAAATAGGGAAAAAATGTGATAGATTTTGTTTGGGTGCTTTCCATTGAAGCTTAGCAAGGTCATGATTTTGTATTGTCTATTATCAGACATAATTTCTCAAAAACAGATGGCAAACAGGCAGAGTTAGAATATTTGTAATTTACAATCCTGCACCAAAGACAAGACACAGAGTAAAACCACAACCCCATTAAACACCAAAACAACCTTCAATCATCCTGCCTAGTTCTGCATGTTTCTCCTGTTATGGTTTTTGGCTGAAGGCCCAAGTTCATCTCTTCTTGCCCTTTCCTCTGTCTGGGAAGATCACTGCCTGCAGGTTTGCCTTCCCAATGGTTCTACCTGGCAAAAGAAATAAGAAAAGCTGTCTTCCATCATCATTCCTGTCCACTTGATCCTTAAGATCAATGAATCCTGAAAATTAGAAATAACCAATAAGAAAAGTAACCATTAATATTAGAAATAAAAGCTTGAAACAATATATTTGACTCTCTGAAACTGCTCACTGTTAGAAACCACCACTGGTCCATGTCAAATTCAGAAAACAAAACTGAAGCAATTTACTTTCACATTTACTAAATGGTCACTTTTAAGCATAAGGGTGAGACTTATACAGGCTGCCTAAATCTTGGTTTCCTGCGCAGCTGGGGCGGCAGGGGCTTGACAGGTGTGCCAGTGTGAGGCAGACACAGAAGCAGCTGCTACCTAGGGGTTTGGGTAGATTCTGCCAACACCCACCCATCAGATCTCTTCTGTGAATCGATGATTCAAATATGTCAACTTGGAAAAATATTCTTGTAATGTCTTCTTTGATTACTAACTTCAAAAAGCAAATTGAGAAGTTTTTATTCAACGTTCCATCAATTTCTTGAATGAAGGAACAGAAGGGCAGCTTGTTTAATTTCCGAATGATAAAGATAAACGAATAACTGAAATTATCTTGAGAGTTTGGAATTCTGAGCTAATTTATGGTACTGGGGCTTGAATAGAATTTTTACATGAGTTTTGCATGTTAATGTGATTTCTGCAAAATGCAAACACAATCAAAGTTTGCATTAATGGAAGGAGAGTGTTCAGATAAAAGAAATTTTAGTTTTTATGTTTGAATCTCAAATTGTGTTACTATTAGACCATGTCTTGAATGTTCTGTGCTTCTGCCTGTGACATCTGAAGAGCTACTGAAATATGGGGAGAATGATATAAGAAGATTAGAAAGTTGAGATATTTGAAACTGATGCCTATGAGAGTGTGGTCTGAAGAAGACTAAGGGGAGACATGACACAAATTTAACGAAATGAGCATACCTAACATTCATGGGTCAGATACCAGAACCCATGGGTTCTCATGACTGGTCTAGTAATGAGGTGAGTTGTGGATGCGGACAACTTGGCCACATAGCAGAGTCCGGAAAGGGTTATAACCATTCGACCCACCATGTGCAGCCAGGAAAACCAAGCCCTCTAGAGATGACAGGCAGAAAGAGGTGTGATGCAGAAAAATAAAGAAGGATGTATGACTCGGAACAGGAAGCTATTGCAGTGCTAGAGCTGGAGCAGAGGACACCCCTACACACACACACACCCACACACACACACACACATATTTCAGCAGAGCTACTTGTCCTGCACCTAGTGCCCTATTTTCTTTTGCTTTTTTTTTCTTTTGCGTGTGTTCATGGTACTGGAAATGGAACCCAGGGCTTTGCACATGCCAGCAAAGTGCTCTACCACTAAGTCACACACCCAGCCTATGAGCCCCCGTTTGTGACTTGTGGAACTTGAGATAACTATTGCCAGAGAATAATTCCTCCTCTATCTTCAAATTTGCCTCCAAACCTAACGCAGTTGGCAATAGAATGTTAGGAATGTTAGTTTTCTGAATTCAGTACTTGAGGACAAACATGCAGGAACATTATGAGAGGGTTGGAAAGGTGAGTGTCACTAGCTAGCACACGGAGGGATAAAGGTCCCTGCAGTAACAAAGGCCCAGGAAGGAGGTATGGAGATAGCCAAGGTTTAGAAGGTTTAGGACCACAAATATTTGAGAGTGCTTGGAAGGGAAGAGTGGTGCATTGTGCTCTCCCGAAGAGCAGTGAAATGCAGAAGCTATGAGGAGTTGGAATTTAGGAAAAGCAGCTCCCTCCTCACTAGAGCTCTCAGCAGAACACTCTGCTTTTCCACTGTGGTAGAGTGCCTGATTTAATGGCAATTCTTTTCAGGGATGCTCTAGAAGGGCTTTTCATAACAGGGGCAATGAGATTGGTTGACACCTGAAAGTTCCTTAATATTTGGCAATTTCATGACTCTCACACTACTCATCTAAAAATAAAATCAGAAAAAAAGAATAAGTAGATTTAACATACAAAACATAAAAGGTTACAAAGAAAAGGAATTAAATATAGTCAACATGTTTCCATAACTTGAAAGAAAATGAATATACGAGGAGGAAACAAACATTAAGTCCTACAAGCTCCTTCCAGTCTCATCAATTTTTCTCATGAGTATTCATCAATATTCCAGATGAGCTCTTGGGGATCTGGGTGGGAAAGGTAGCTTCTTCCTGGTATACCGAGGCTCAGTACTGAAGTGCAGCTACCAACTTCCCGGCTGCCTACACGAGGACCAGAGCAGCATCTGTCTGGGAGAGTGGATTATCCCAGGGGTGGCTCCTCTTACTGGCAGGGCTGTCATTAAGCTCCAGTGACCAGAAGCCTTTTCTCTCACCTGTGCATCAATCTAGTAATGTACAGTGATAAAGTGCCTATACAATTTTTCTATATAAGGAAGAAAATCTTGGAGAGTAATAGTTGAAAAAAGAAAAGAAGATAGTACATATTCATTTATTATGCAAACAAAATACACTGGCAAAGAATTTCCCAATAGCTCATGATTCCATGATTCCTAAGTAGCAAGTAGATGGTATCCAGCTCGTCCACTATTGAAACCCTTATAAAACAACATTTCTGTTGAGTGTGTCCAGTGGGATTGAGTACAGTCAGTGATGGAAAAAGTGCAGGATACCCCTAGGCATTCCACTGGAAGACAGGGGGCAGAGCTAAGCCACCGGGACTCAGGTTCCTATCTTCCTATGTTGGGCATTAGCTGTAGGATCGCAAGTGTTTCATACCATCTAGCTAAATTCCAATGGGCTTACCTTCCATGTAATCTCAAACTGTCATTATAACATTAAAATAGATAATATGCACTATTTGAATAAGTGTGGAAGCTATTATTCTATTATTGGATACTTTTAATGGAGACATTTTCTTTATACAAATCTAACTTCTGTTTCTCTATAACTGGAGCCCACTAATCCTCATTAATTAACAAAATTATTTCATCTTTAGCTGATCATCTTTTCCATACTAGAAGCTTCAGAATTGTAACTTTTCTCCTTATTCCTTTAGGGATCTAAATAGACCCATTCTCCCAGCATTTTCTTGTATTTCATGACTCTTAGCCACCTCACTGTCCTGAGAAGTTAAGGTTGCAAACGTGCAATGATTGTGACTACGTGGTTGAAACGTGGAGATAACCATGGTAAATGGAGGGTAAAAAGTCTTGGAGCAGCCCCAGTTTTGAATTTTTGGACAGAGATTCAGTAGCTCTGATCTGCTTGCTGATACTCACTCAGTGCTGCGGTTGGCCTCCTTTCAAGGGCACAAAGCTGTCATTCTGCTCACGGTGGGTTGAGGATTCCCAGAGAGGTTTCTTCTGAAAATACACTCTGCTTTTTTTTTTCTTTCCTGTATGAAAATTGTACATTTACTTCTCCACTATTTTAGTTCACCTGTCAACAGACACTCCTAGGTGAAAGCATACTCTGGCTGATTTTAACCATGTATACGCAAATGCATTATTTATTTATTTTTACTTTTTGTTTTAAAAATCAGACTCATTAAGCTATACTTTAGTGCATCAAAATTCACCTTTTTCAGATCTATAATCCTATGAAATTTTGCAAAGGTAGATAGTCAAGTAACCAATGCCAAAATCAGATTTAGGTTCCACTATCCCAAAACAGTTTTTTAATGCCATTCTTTTAAAAAAATTTATAAGTGCATTCTAGTTAAATGTAACAGTGGGGTTCATCTTGATATAATCATCCATGCATGGAATATAGTGTACTCCAGTTCAGTTCCCAGTACTTCCTGTTACCTTCTCCTCCTCCCTCTCCCCATTCTCCTTCCTCTATTCTCCTGATCTTCCTTATCTTTATTCATTGTTGAAGTGAATACACTCTCCAGTGCTCAGCCATGGTAACTGATTTGTTTCCTGGCACTATGTTTTTTTCCCATTTCTGGAAAGTCATATGAATGTAATCATACAGTTTGTAATATATCGGTTATCACCTCTTATATTTAGCATAAGGCTTTTGAAATTCATGGTCATATAACATACATCATTAGTTTTGCCCCATCTCCATCTTTCTTCCTGTGAATTATACCATGGTGCTATAATTTATTTATTCACAATTTACCCATCCATTCATGAGGCAGTAGGCATTTCGGCTTTTCTTGGTTTTGTCAATTTTGAGTAAAGCTGCTCTAAGTTTTCATGTATAGATAATTGTGCATTTATATATCTTCTTTGATGCTGGGTGACAACCAGGTTTATGATTACTGGTCAGTAGGGCATTTTTTGTATGCTTACCTTTGTAAGAAAATAACAAGTAATAGTGATACCTTTTTGTGTTTCCAGCAGAATCATGAATTGTAATTGCTTTGAATCCTTGTCAGCACTTGATATTGTTTTTCCTCCTCTCTTTTTAAAATGTAGCCACTTTAAAGGTGTAATTGATTTTCACTGTGGTTTTGATCTGAAATTTCCTCACAGTTAATGATGTTGAGTTTTTATTTGTATTTGCCATCCCGTGTCTTCTTTGATCAAGTGTTCAGCTTTTACATCTGTTTTTATGTTGTGTTCTTTATTTACATATAATTGAGTTATGAGAATTCATTATCCATATTCTTAATACCAATCTTTATATATGTATTTTTGTATATATTTTCCCAGTCAATGGTTTTAAGAAGAAATTTTTAAAAAAATCTATTAAAGTTTTTCTTCAACAGTTCATATTCTTCTGGTTCTATATAAGAAAGCTTTGCTTAAACTATGGCACAAAGAATTTCTCCTATAGATTTCTTTGAGAAGTTCTACAGCTGTTTGTTTTAAATTTACATCTTTCATCCATTTTAAGTTGGTTGAGAATTTTTTATTTGTTTTTCCTTCTTCTTCTTCTTTTGGGGGCATATGAATACCCAATTGTTACACATCATTTGGTTAAAAATATCACCTTTATTTCATTTGAATTTTCTTGGCAGCTTGCTTAAAAGGAGATATCAATTCACCATATGTCTGTACATCTGTGTCCAGAATCTTCATTGATCTATATCCATATCTTTCTCAAACAAAATTGTTTTTCTTAACTTGACAAAAAGAAGTCAGAGAGCGAGAATCTTTCTTCATCGTGTCTTACTCAAAGTTATTTTATCCATTAGAAATCTTTTGCTTTTCCACATAAAGTTTATAATCATTCTGTCAAATTCTCTGAAAAACAATGCTGAATTATGTAAGGAAGGGTATTGAATCTGTAATTCAGTTTGGAGAAAAAAATGTCATTCTCTCAATATGTGATTTTCTAATTAGTTAATATGTTATATAGTTACACTTAATTAGTCATTTTTCTCTTTAATGTTTTGCATTTTTAAAATATAAATCTTTTGTACATACTCCATTGGTTTTATTGAATTTTCTGTTGCTATTTTAAATGGTTGTGTTTTTTCTTCAATCCAATCCCAAATTGCTAATTTCTAGTGTAAAAAAAAATGTATACAATGACTTTGAACCCTGTGACCTTGCTATATTCACTTTGCTAGTTTCAGTAACCTATTTATGAATTATTTGGTGTTTTTACTTAGGCCACTATGTGTACTGTGAATTAAAAAAATGTTATTGTTCCTTCTCCATCTGTGCGCCTTACTTATTTGCTTTATTTGCCTCATTGCACTGAGTAGGAGCACAGGAGAGAGCAGCTAGAGTGAGTTTGCCCCTCCTCTTAGGGAAGAGCGTCATTCTTTCTCCAGTAAGTGGAACATCAGCTCAGGGTTTTGCACAAATTGTTTATCAAGCTGAGGGAGTTCCTTTCTATGACAAGGACTTCTTTTTCATTTTTTATTAGTGAATATGCATAGTGTTGGGGTTCATTTTGACATAATTACACAAGCAGGAAATATAATTTGCTCCAACTCAGTCCCCAGTACTTCCACTTGTCCCCTGCTTTGCTCCCTTTCCTCTAAATCTTATTGGGAGTTTTCATTATGAAAGAATGTTGAGTTTTGTCAAATGATTTTTCCATTATATAGAGACGATCTTTTCTTGATATGATGAAATGTATTGATTCATTATTTAATAATAATCAAATCTTAATCATCTGCATTCCTGGAGCAAACTCCACTTGGTATGATACAATCATCTTTTCATATATTCCTGTAAATGATCTAATATTTTTAAGTATTTTTGTGTTCATATTCATGAAGTATATTGACTTATAGTTTCTTTAAATTTCTCCATAAGTTTTTTCATCGGGTAACATTGCTCTACAAAATAAGATGTTGTCCGTTGCTTTATTTTCAAGAAGAATTTATATAAAAGTAGTGTTATTTCTTTCTTTCAATGGATAGAATAATCCATGAATAAAACCATTTGAGCCTAAAGCTTATTTTTTTAAAGATTCTAATAATTCAGGGCTGGGGATGTGGCTCAAGCGGTGGCGCGCTCGCCTGGCATGCGTGCGGCACGGGTTCGATCCTCAGCACCACATACCAACAAAGATGTTGTGTACGCCGAGAACTAAGAAAAATAAATGTTAAAAAAAAAATTCTCTCTCTCTCTCTCCTCTCTCACTCTCTTTAAAAAAATAAAAGATTCTAATAATTCAATTTCCTTAATAGAGATAGGTCTACTCAAGCTATCTCTTGTCAATTATTTCTTGTGTATTTCTTCTAAAGTAAACATAACTAATTTATAGCTATGCATGTGTCCATTTCATCTAAATTGCTGAAAGCTTTGGCATACATTTTTAATAATATTCTTTTGTCGTCCTTTTTACAATACTAGCAGAATCTTCATGATGTCTGTTCTTTTGACGCTGACACTGATAGTTTGGCTCTGTCTTCCTTTGTCTTCCTCTCATTAGTCTGGCTAAAGGTTGATCATTGTTATTGTTTGTCACAAGCAACCAGCTTTTAGTTTTCTTTCTTGTCTTTATTTTTAAACTTTCTTTCAATTTTTTTGGTTACAAATTATAATTTACCCATGACCACATCTTTTCTGTGATCTATAGGTTATTTAGAAATCTTTTCTTTTTAAATTTCCCAATATATTCAGAATATGTGTTTGGGCATACATCTATATTCAGATATATTTTATATATATGTGTGTGTGTGTGTGTACACATATATTTTTTTCTGGTTTAGTTTTTTTTAAATTTTCTAGTTGTAGGTGGGCACAATATCTTTATTTCATTATTTTTTATCTTTATGTGGTGCTGAGGATCGAACCCAGTGCCTCACACATGTTAGGCGAGCACTCTACCACTTGTTAGAATCCACATTTGTTAATTCCAGTTCTTTTAACTTGGTTAAAATGTGGTCTGTGTCTCAGAGTCTAGCTTTGTGACTGCTCCTTCTGTACCTGAAAGAGCATTTTGCTGTTGCTGGGTATTCTACAAATATCAAGCAAGCTGATGTGATGATACTATCTATCTTAAGAATATATTTTGACAGATGCAGTTATGTATAAAAAGTATAATGGTTAATGATGCCTATAGTACAAACACACATTCAGAAAGTACAAGGAAGCTTGTTGCCCAACCACCCTGACAGCTTCGAGAACTTGAGGCCCTCAGCAGTGTGAGGCCTACTAGAAAGGCAGCTGTGTGCTCGGTAGCCCACGTCTTCCATCAGAAGGTTCCAACCCCAGTGACGGAGACTTTGCAATATTTGTTTGACACCAACCTAAAAGGAAGCCTATTGAATTTCAGACTTCTTAATCCAATCTTGAAACATCTCCATTTATACAAAATAAGGGATTAAGCCACTTTTAGGAAAGGCAAGATGCTAAGAGGCATATGTATTCAAACATAACTGAATAGGAGTAGCGGGTAATGGATCCCATGCCAAAAACAAACTCAGAAATCTCTGTTTGCTTAGGATGTCATTTTGTGTTTTTTAAGGGTGTAGTAACATCTTTAGAAAATATCCTTCAAAAATATATCCACCTTTTGATGATGTTAGTTTTTAGTAGATACCTAAAGAACCCTCCCAGAGCAGAAACGGTTTATGGATCATCCTTGAAAAGTGTCATCCCCAGGGAGTAATGTAAAGGTCATGTCATTTTCCTCCAACTTAGATACATGAATTTAAAAGAGGTTAAGAAAATCTAGTACTGTATCTCAGACTTTTCCTTTAAACTTCGATAACAGAATTGCAACGTTTTTTCAAAGCAACTTTGCATTTTATTTTTATTTAATTACATTTTCATATTTTTTTTTCTTTGATGATGCTGAGGACAAAAAAGAAGGAGCAGAGCTTTAGAGAAGGTCTTTCCTTTCAAACCCTCTGTGTGGCAATCAAATTTTGTAATCTTTGAAAGGGTATGCATTCATGTTCTCTTCAGAGACAGTTCAGTCTGCAACTGGCCTTTGAAAGGTACCAACACAAGGATTCTGTAGTGTGATACTCATTCAGTATAGTTTTGTCTTTTTCAAATAAGCATTTCTATTATTTTCAGAAGGACAGATACTAGCAGGCTGACCAAAGACCAAACGCTACTTTAGCGTTTTCCATCTTCTCTCACCTGACTCTTGGAAAACCCCATTTTGAGCATTGCTTCTGGAAACAGTCACCTGCAGAGGATGCACGTGTCAAAAGAAGGGACCATTTTGACAGTTTTGCCTGAGACTTCTACCAGCTTATGTTATGGGCAATATTTCTGTGTCTATGAAAAACATAGCCAGAGATATTCCTAGAACCAAAACCCAGGGGACAAAACAAAGCTCTCACTTCTAGATGTGTGAAGTCTAGCAAAGGAAATGTTAAAAAATCCTGCCCTACTTATGGGCTTACAGACACATTGACGGGCTCACAGACGTGTGGTGATGAAGAAATATGTTTTCATGGCTCTATTTCTTTCTGAAACAGACTAATTCTTCTTCACAAACTCAGGAAGTGAATACAAGTATAAAAACATAATATTAAAAATGTCTCCCTCTTATGGGTGTGTACATTCTCACATGATCTTAATTTGTTGATAGGAGGTTCTGGAGTCCATGTCGGTCCACCACTCCCAATTATCTAAGAAGCCAGGACTAGAGTCCCAAGCCAGTAGTTCATCCATCCTAGTTAAGGGCAGGACTGAGAAAGATGGTTCTCCTCAGTGTGGTCTTAGCTTTGCTCCTGTTCTGCCCAGGCTGGTGGACCAGACGCCTCCATTCCCACTAGGGAGTCTTACGAGGTGCCACCCCACTCCCTCAATATCCCAGTTCCTTGGCTCTTGTCCAACCCTGCATTCCACTAGTGATAACTCTTAGGACTCAGCACTCCCATGTCTGTGGCTCCTTGAAAACTGACCAGAACTCACTCTCCAGGAGATACAGAACCCCCAGGCCTCCTCTCCACCCAAGTCTTCTTCCGGATTGAGTAGCTCTTCTTCTTAAACCTTACAGACACCCAACAACGGATTATTCTCCCTTTTCTCTAGACAGTGAGGTTATGGGTCTACCTTTGCACTGTAGGTCACTGCTAGTGACATAGGGGCTCTCCAAGTCCCCTCAGTTACGTGATGGTGCCTGTACCTAGATTTAGGAGAGAAATGAAAACAAAAAGAGGCTGCTTTTAATCTCTGTCTTGGCTGTCACATCATTCTTTTATCCCTTTACACTATCCCTCTCTGTGCTACCTCCCCCACTTCACCCCCTCTTTCCTTCTGGTACATACACACTCATGCAAAATCCACCCTGTAAAACAAACTAAAAATCTCTACTATCATTTGGGGGTTATAACAGGATTCAGCTAATTACAAAGAGAATGATTTCTGTAAGTATCCAACTTTCTAAACTTTGGTGTTCCTCCCTATACAGAAGACATACAAATATTGAGAACTCAAAGAATTTTGGGATGAATAAGTAAAATAATCCCTACATAACCTTTAGGGAAATGCTTGAATCAGAGCAAAAATACAACTAGCCATAATTATGCCCTGTATGTATTCCTCTACTTTGGTAAAAATAAGCTTACCTTTCCACAATTGTTTGCATCCTCATTTCCATTGGTGATCTCCACCATATAATCTCCCTCCCCGTCCCAGGCACCTATCACCATTCCAAACCCCAGCGATCATGCATGATGTCTTCTGCAAACCTCTTTTCATTGAAGCAGTGCTCCTGGCTTTCCTCTATCCTTTATTCTTACAAGCATATCCAAAGTTCGTCTATTTTTTATCAGTTCCAGGAGGATTCTGTTGATTTATTTATTTTTCAAAGTTCTGCATAAATTATCATGTCATAACTTATTAGCAGGATGTTCTAGGTGTCCATCTCAGCCCTCCGCTCCCAATTATGCAAGAAGCCCAGGACTCGCAGCCTCCTGAGTCAGAAGAGGCTGTCTATTCTTCCCAGCCAAGAGCGCAACTGAGTGAGATGGTTCTCCTCACTGTGGTCATAGCTTCCCTCCTGCACTGCCACACAGATCATGTCACCTATGAACAAGGGACAGTGCCAAGAGGGAAAATGGAGGCTGTAGGAATTCCTAAGTCTCCAACCTGAAGATTTTTCAGCATCTCATCTACATTTTCTTGCTAAAGGAATGCACAGAAGAGAGTGGTTTATGCTGTGTGCGGAGTGGAAGCCGCATGAATATGGGAGCATCTGCTGCTCTCCTTGTGCAACAACTGCATCCCTGAATCTGCCACTCTTGTCCTTGTGCCCTAATTGATGGCAAGTTCCCTAAGAGTAAGAGTCATGGCTTTAGCTCTTTTAAGTAGATGCAAAGTTCCATAATGTCAGAGACATTCACACGATGAAGTCATAAAAGAGCCACTCTGTCCACAACACTATGCTCAAAGGCTAATCCCATATTTGTTTTTAGCATGTACAATCACCACCCTGTATTTGTATTAGAATCATTTTTTTTTAATCTTCCTGTTCCTGTACTGATAGGACCAATATTCTTAATAGGATCTTATTTTATTTTGTAATCTGAATGTATTAAGGCAATAAATGTGATTTTCCACTTAAGGATATCATTATGATTTTGGTTACTGCCTATTGCTCAGCAATTTTTCTTCATATCAGAATTCTTCCTGGTTGATTTACTTTTTAATTTTTTCCCATTAAATGATGTAAATTTTAGGAAAGTACTTTTCTCTCCTTATATTAGTTCAGAATCACAGATTCATGCATAATCTCTTTGATATTCAAATAGCCCTCATTGCTTTTGATACTTTTATAACCTTCATTTTAGAATCTTATAATATCTTTCATTGAATTCTTCTGGTTTATGTTAGTTTCAGTAATTTGTTAGTTATCCATTCTGTTTTCAGAATCACTTGTCTGTAAATTTTTCTCATTACAATGCTCATTTCAGTTTTAACTAAAGTTCAATCATAATACATCACACATAATGGTAAGTTTAGAAGCTAAAATAGAAGCATTTCCATTTCATATATAATAGTTATACCAAAAATGAGATAGAAACTTCCTGTTTCTTTTGTCAAATAATAAAAGTAATTTTTAATACAACAAGGGTTACAGTATGTATCAATTATGCTTTGCAACCAAGGCAGACTCTGCAGGGTATCCAAAAGAGAGCCACTGATGCCTCAGCTCAATATGCCCCTTTCCCTACACAGACTGCTTCAGTGATATATTTCTATTAAGCAAATTCCAGACTTCATTTGCAATTGGGTTTCTGCCTCCATTAAATTTAAACAAAACCAGACAGCTAGATGGTGTACCAATGGGTATTATTAAATATTGCAAGGCAGGATAGAAAAGGGTACATTTGTGTAGTCCCAACTATAAAAATAAAAATTGTATGTGAGGCAGAACTTTTCAGACTTCTCAAGAAGGTAAAACTAATTCAGGCTTTGTAGGAACATAGAATATACTATTTCTGAAAACTAGGAGGGAGTTATTTTGACACAAAGCAAATGATTGAATTTAAAAAAGGAATTAATAAAAAAATTCAAAATCAACTAAAGGTCGATAAAAAGATGCTGAGCTGACTAGAGTCGAAATTACCTTGGGGTATTAGTAGATAAGAAGGTATTGCTTTAGGGAGGCCACAGATCAGCTACAGGATCTGGCCCACATAGACCTACCTAGGAGTTCTTTCTCCATCACTTGTTAATTGACCATGACTTTAAGCATCTTCTTTTGCCAAAGCTGCATGTCAATTTTCTAAAAAAATAGATATGATGAACATCTCCTACGTTTTTATGACAAATTAATATACATGCAAATTACGTGTGAATTATGATTTGTGTTAGTTGCTCAATAATCTATGGCAATTACCAACAGCTCCACATGTGAAAAGTTAAGGTAAGGAGAGCCTGAAACTCCACACTCACGAGTCTTGGCTTTAATCTTGTAAGTCATTAAAATTCTATTTTCTCTAGAGAGATGATGTAAAGAGAATTATGTATAAATCATAGCAATCTGGGAGGAATGTACAAAAACTGTGGATGAAGTTTTCAGGCAGAAACACAAGAGTGAAAAAGAAAAAGATTGTGACAGAAACCGTTGTAAGATTCTGGAATGGGAAGGAAGGCAGAATGTCTAGGGACAAAGAGAGAGTCAGCAAGACTGAAGTAGAGGATGCCCTTTCAGGAGGAAGTGACCTTGGGCGGGGAAAGAGCAAGTGGGGGATGCTTTTAGGCCTTTGAAGAGGGACTAAAAGATTTAGGTTAGAAAGAGTAGGTGGGAACGAAGCGTTCAGCTGTTCATTTAGCAATAGTAGCAGAACTAACAGAATGGAGGAATTCCTTAAGATGCTTAAGCTTAAAGACACTGAGTATATGAGGTGCTAACGAGCCTAAAATCAGAAGCCACAAATATCCCAGTCATGCTAAATGACATGGAAGATAAAAATACTTGGGAGAGAGTTTCAAGGAAATTGCAACTTTTGTGGGCAATGGAACAGTCAAAAGAAGAAGTTCATGACCATGTGTGGAACTACCAGGTTAGTTCAGCCTAACTGGGGCATTTCTTTGTAGAAACTGAAGCAGAATTACATTATAGCATGAAAAGAGGAATTGATGACACATGGAAAGTTGTTACAATTAAGGTTTGCAAGGAACTTACACGTGAGGGGAAAAGAGCAGCAAATCATAGCATTTCAAGTGTATATGTTTAAAGTAGAAAGAAGCTATGGAAAGGAAATATGTTTTCATAAATATAATCTTACTAATCTATAAGTAATATTCAAAGTTCCTACTATACAATCAGAACCCTCTACACACTCTCTCTCTCTCTCTCTCTCACACACACACATACACACACACACACACACACACACGCGCGCACACAGTGTTGAGAATTAAGAGGAATACAATTGCCTTAGAATTTTTTTTAACTGAAAGAACAAACTTCTTTGGTTACAGTTATCATAGAGCAAGAAATTGAAAATCAGCATCACATTCAGAGCCAAAAGGAATTTTGACTCAGGCTACTATTTTTTCTTTGGGCTCATTCATGTCTTCTAAAATTCATTTCCTACTGTCTACAATTGCCCACCCCTTCTCCCTCTTCTCTGTGAAGAGTATATTGAAACTTCGAGCCCTTTCTTTGAGTTTTTGTATTTTATATGTTCAGCTTCTGGGTTTACATATGTCAATAAATTTTGTTTGATTAAAAAAATATATGCAGAGCAAGAAATACTCTTAACTTTCTACTTTATTAATTTTTATATTTATGTGAGAGTTTATTATAATCAGAAGTGCTGTATAAATTATAAATCAATAGTATTGACATCTCTTCATGAGTGTGATTTAGCACCTGAAACAGATCTTTAAAAAATTTTTATTGTTGCATTATAATTGTGCATAATAGTAGGGTTCATTGTGATACATTTTTATTTGCAATTTGGTCAATTTAATTCCTTCCTATTTCTTAGCATTCAAAAATGTTTGAACAGTCACCATATAGCAGAATTATACAATGTCTAAAAGTTTTCCAAAGCCCATATTTGAGGTTTAAAGAACTAACTGAAATACATGTAGGTGAGGCAGAAGTGTCGAAAATATTGTTAGCACCACAACCTGTCATTATAAGACTTCAAATTAAATTTTTGATGGTAATAAGACTTTTTCTATACACATATACACAAACACACACAAACACATTCACACCATCTCATTTTTCCATCTCCACAAAATCGCACAAATTGAGCCACTTTAAGTTTACTTGGGAGCAAACCAACGCTTATAAAATGCATTTTAACCTATGGCCATGTACAATTTTTCCTGCCAATTATTTGTTACCTTCGGTACAATTGAGCTATAACAACCACAATCCGGATTCCACTTAGGAAAAGGCATTTTAGGTCAGGCAGTGGTTGCTGTTGACAAAAGTTGCTTTCCTGTCTGCAGAAGGAAGGAGTCTCAATTTCTAAAACAAATGAGCAATAAAACAAGGACTGATTGAACCAGTCACCAGCTATGTGTGTTCTACCTGTGCCTTGTTCGTGTCCCCACTAGCACACTAGTGTCATTACTTTTAGGAGTACTTTGCATTCCTCCCAGACAGAAGCTTCTAACTGATGCCCTGATGAATCGCCAATTGCCACCCTCCAGTGTGAAGACACCAAATGTTGGCTGTTCAATGAACAGGTTCTGAATGAGAGTCTGACTGGTAATGAATCAAGTCTCAGCCACAGCCACAAAGCTAACATACCTAAGACTCAAGAAAATTTCTAGAATCTTCCAAAGGGGGAGTGTTAGAGCTTTTTGGATACCTCCCGGCTACCTGAGGGAGTAGATGGAAGTCAAGAGGAAGGCCTATTTACTGAGCCATTGTGTATCAGATCAGACATTTTATTGATAGTATCTTAGTTACACTTTATATTTTAAAGTGGATATTATTCATCTAGTTTCAAAATAAGAAAACCAGTGAGCAGTAGAGGTTGGTGAGTTAATGCTTCAAACTGGTAGTTCTTAAAACCAGTATTAATCCAGTTCGGAGGGACTCCAGTCCTGCTGATGGGATCCTGGTGCTTTCCCCCTGGTCCCACTCTCCCCTGTCCCTGTCACATTCCACAGACACTGACACGTGCACTTGAGAGCACTTCTCCCTTTTCTCCCCTTTGTTCTGTCATCTGCTTGTCTCTTGCTCTCTGTGACAAATTTATAAGATCAATTGCTTGTTTTTTACTTTTACTCACTAAAAATAGTTCCCTTAATCTCAATTTATCTTAATTGATATACTTGGTATAGTTTGGGTTTGTTGTGTTCCCCAAAAGTTAGTGTGTTGGAAGAATGGTTGAGAGGTGGAGCTTTTAGTTAATGATTGGATCATGAGGGCCCTGACCTTAGCTGTGAAATAATCCATTAAGTGGATTAATCCATTTGCAGCTGAATGGATTAGTGGGAGGTGGGAACTAGTTGGACAGAGGAGGTCACTGGGAGCATGCCTTAGAAGGATTCATCCTCTCCCATCCCTTTCTGGCTGTCCTGATCTGAGCAGTTTTCCTCTGCCTTGTCTTCTAGCCATGATGTTTCTGCCTGGGAGTGAACTCACCATGGACTGAATCTCTTAAATCAGTCGTCAGCCAAAGTGAATCTTTCCTTCTCTAAGTTTTTCTTGTCAGGGATTTTGGTCACATTGATGTAAAGCTGACTCACTTAGCACTGTAAGGGTGCATGGGTGTGTGTGCATGTGTGTGTGAGTGTGTGTGTGTACACTACTGACTCTGATATTTTCAGGACTGTCTCCACAGTCTGGATAGATACCTCCTCTCCATGCCTCCATGTCAAGAGCATTTGGATAGCATTGTACTTTCACTGAATTGCCATTATCTATTCTCACATCCTCACTAACTTCAGGGAAGGGAAAACAAACCAACCAACAACTTTCCTCTGATGTCTTAAGTTCTGTGGCCTGGACCTGAGAGTTTTGCTGTTAAAGAAAATTAACAAGAGGAAGAGTTCATTTCATGTGAATGTGAATGTGGAGCAAGGGAGAGAGGGGGAGGTCTACATAAAATAAGGGGAAACTGCAAAGAAAGAGAACATGTATACCAGGTTAACAAAGGGCAATAAAGCCTGGAAAGGAGATTAGGCCAAGGAAACCAAGGGAGAGAGGGTCAGTAACTGGGAGGCTTAGGATACATGAGGGCTGTTTAGTAGGTTTGTTATGCAGTTTTCAAGCTATCACCAAGGGCAGAAGTTGCTCTCTTCTTCCTGGTATTGGAGAACAGAGCACTTTGACAGATGGAAATTTCCTTTGTGAAAGGTAAATTTAGGCAGAAGTTGGGAGGAGCAGCAGAAAACTCCCATGTTTGTTGTTTTATGGTTGTTTTTAGCTCAAAATATTTCTTGTGTAGAAGTTGAACATTTTGACGTGGCATATTCTAACTTCTCTTAAGCTGGTAAGAGCATGAATCATTTTTGTTGTAGATGTTGTTTTGTTTTTTGGTACTAGGGATTGAACCCAGGGGCACTCTACTACTGAGCTACATCCCTACCCATTTTTATGTTTTCAATTTGAGACAAAAATCTCACTAAGTTGCTTAGGGCCTCTCTAAGTTGCTAAGGCTGGCCTTGAACTTGTGATTCTCGTGCCTAAACCTCCCAGGTTGCTTGGATTAAAGGAATGGGCCAGCTGACTCTTGAAAGGCATATGTTATATCTTATTCATCCACCTTTTTCTAGGGTTTATTGCAGCACATGGCACAGAGTTCTCAGTAGATGTTCAAGAAAAACATAAATTAAGAAAGTAATTCATATTTTTAACTCCTAGAAAATTAATTATTTTCATTCCAAATTGGCGGTTCCCCACCCCCACCCCTTTTTATTTCTTTTTTTTTTTTTTCCTGTGGATAACCTACCTTCCCATTTGTTCAGAAAAAATTCAGATCATTGCTCGCTGGGAATGAATCTACAAATACTAATCTGTGTTTATATTTTGCAAAGCGCTTCTTGCTTACTGCTTAGGACTGAAGGCTAAGCACAGGGCCTGGGTTGGAGCCTTGGCGAAACCAGGAGATCTGCCGGGTAGCTTTAGAACTCAGGCCTCTTAGGTCTCAGTGCTTTATCTTAAACTCCAGGTGAGGCTTTTTGTTGTTTTATTTACACATGGATCCTCAAGTACATAGAGTCTAATACATACCCAGAGCATTTGGTTGAATAAATGAATGCCATCTAGCACCTATTTTTTTGGTTGTTTGGGGGGTTTAAATAGGTTGATTAATTTTAATGTGTGAAGAATTCCTCCTCAGTAAGAGCTCAATAAATTAACCATTCTTATATAAGTGCAACTCTCCACAGTGTTTCACCAGGTATAATTTATTATAGCATTGTTTATTCAAAGTAACTTATGAAAGATGATTAAATTTGATGTCCTTTTGTGTGTGCAGGGGGCGAGTACTGGGATTGAGATCAGGGGCTTGTACATCTTCCACAAGTGTTCTATCACTGAGACACAACCCCAGCCCAGATAATAGCCTTAATTGTATTCATTGTTATGGATTTAGTCACTAAATATGTTTGCTTTCTATATCAACATACGGGTTTCTTTGTATAAGTCAGTGACATTGCATAGCTATCCTGCTTTTCATTTCTTTTGGATGCCAGGAAGCTCAAAGTGAAACTCAGTGCTTAAGGTATTTGGCCACATTATGTTGGTAAAATTATCTGTAATATATGGCCTCTTTTGGGCATAAATCTGCTCTTGGTATTTGTGATACTATGTCATATAATATTCTACCATATTTTTGTGAAAAACATAATTATTCTTCCTAAGTAAGAAATGCATGCCATAAAGCATCTTAGAATCACGCTACGTCTTTCCCATAATTAAATAATTTAAGCATGATTTTAAAAACCATCCACTGACAGAAGCAGTAGAAAATATAGCAAGTTGAATTTAGTATTTCTGATATTGGGCATTTAGGTATTTGACTACAAAAGATGTTTATAAATGTAAATGTATGGCATGTTCATGATCTTGTCATGTTTATAATTTTCAAATGTCATATTAAAGCAAAACTAAAAGTATTCCAATCAAAAGGGGAAACAAATAAAAATACTTTTACTTTTAAAGCAGTAGAGAAATAGCTTGATTTGCACTTTTAAAAATCACATATTTAATGTTGTAAGAAATAATTACACAATAATCGATAGGCTGTATTAGGTTCACTTAGAATAATTTATTTTAGAAAGTCACAATTAATGCTTTATGCACTTTCTAAAAAGTTTACCTGTTTCCAGAGAAACCAAACTTCGCATAGAGGGTTTCTCAAATTATCTAATTAATTTTATCCAGACACTATGAAAACATCATCCCACTCTCAATAATTTTTCCTCCTTTTAACTAGATAAATTAATATGAAATGTTTTAAAATAGACTAATTAATATGAAAATTCAGTGGACAGGTAACATGGGTGAAAAATGTGAAGTTTCATCCTGATACCATAAGCAGTTTGTTTTCAGGATGTAAATTAGATTTCTATGAAGTCTTTTCTAACATATCTAAAAAATTGGCATTTTGATTCATCTTGTCTGATTCTCCGGTTGGAAGGTCTTTCTTCCTTTCTCTCTCTCTTTTTCCTTCCTCCTCCTGCACTGTCACTCCCCAGCCATCTTCCCTTCCCCATCCTTGGTCCCTCTCTCTCTTCCTTCATTCTTGCTCTGACCCTGTAGGTTCAGTTCAGGTGGTAGTACTACTTCACATAAGTTGATGAGATTTTCCTGTTTCAATCTTTATACTTATTCATATTACAGATTAATTTTAACACACTGTAAAGTGTTGTTTGCCTTGAAATGCAAACAAGCAATAATATAAAAAAATGTACCATTTTAGTTGTAGAGAACAAGAATATCATTCTATATTTATTATATTTTTAATTTAATGCAAATATATAGTCCCTATCATGGCATATGTCATTCTAGAATCAATTATGCATGTTTACTTACTTAATTGTCATTATCAACTCATTAAATATGTATAGCTAATCTCTCTCAGTTAGGTATCATTGTTACAACTGTTTTATAGATTAAAAAAATAAAAAGGCACAGAAAGAGATTAAGTAATTTTTCCAAAGGCAGGCAGTGTACAAGTAATACAATCAGGATTCAACCCTGGCCTGTGTGAACTGAATAACCGTATATTAAGTATTTAGAAGAAAATAAAAGCAAAATCCTCAGACAACAAAAAAAGCAAACAGTACCCCTTAAATCCTGTTCTCAGTCTATGTAAAAATGTGGAACGTCAGTTTTTATGCTTCTTTTCTTAGCTTATGAATGGAAGCGGTATTGTAACTGAACGGGAAACCTTTATAACAGTGATTGCAGCAACTGAAGAACTCTCCAGGAAAGAGAGAGAAAGGGAGAACATGGTTTCTTTTATCTCTCCCCGTATTCCGTGTCCTCAGAAGTCATTCTTAACGTTTCTTCTGAACAACGTCACAAAGTATTCGATGATCCGCGTGTCTTATCACAGAGCTTGTGTGAGTCCACTGCATGAGTGAGGCTTTCTGGAAGTGTGTGTTCCTAAGATGATGACTTTTAGAACATCTATTTGCTCTTTCGAAGTGCACAGATGGTGATAATTCAACGTGTGGCAAAGTTATAGCTTTATAATGGCACTGATGAGGCACCCGTGTGAGGATTACCCTCTGTGGGCACTCCTGCCTGATTCGGATTATGGTGGGATCACATTCTGGAGTACTATGCAGCAATAAAAAATGACAAAATCATAGAATTTGCAGGGAAATGGATGGCACTAGAGCAGATTATGCTTAGTGAAGCTAGTCAATCCCTAAAAAACAAATACCAAATGTCTTCTTTGATATAATGAGAGCAACTATGAACAGAGCAAGGAGGAAGAGCAGGAAGAAAAGACTAACATTAAACAGAGTCATGAGATGGGAGGGAAAGGAAGAGTAAAGGGAAATTGCATGGAAATGAAGGGAGACCCTCATTGCTATACAAAATTACATATAAGAGGTTGTGAGGGGAATGGGAAAATAAACAAGGAGAGAAATGAATTACAGTAGATGGGGTAGAGAGAGAAGATGGGAGGGGAGGGGAGGGGGGATAGTAGGGGATAGGAAAGGTAGCAGAATACAACAATTACTAATTGGGCATTATGTAAAATTGTGGATGTGTAACCGACGTGATTCTGCAATCTGCATTTGGGGTAAAATTGGGAGTTCATAACGCACTTCAATCTAATGTATGAAATATGATATGTCAAGAGCTTTGTAATGTTGTGAACAACCAATAAAAAAATATAAAATTAAAAAAAATAAAAAATAAATCTGCCAGGTGAGCATCAGGACACAGGCCCTTTAGAAGAGCTAGGAATTTCAGAATTCTATGACCTTTAACCCCCCTCCAGTAATCCCAGGGGTGGTGTCCACAGAGTGCCAAGGTATTAGAGAAGGGGGTAATTAACTGGGACTTGGGAGCCACAGAATGCCTTCACAGAAAAAGTGACCAAGTTTTGGAGAGAAGGGAGAGAAGTACAAAAGTCATGGCACAGTCAGAAGATTTTTGAACTTTCTGTGTGGTCAAACTGCCTTTTTGAAGAGAAGAGGGTTGGGGGAGGTTGAAAGTAAAAAAGAAATCAACAGTATCCAATATAGCATTTGTTACATATATAATGCAGTTAATTTTGAATATTTAGAAATATTGCCACTGCTTTTTAAATTCATATTTAAACCTTTATCATCTGTATAGCATGCATATATAAAATATATTTTCATTACATGTATATAGAATGAAAATGAAATGTGATAGATTCTTATTTTTATGTCTAAGGATCCTTTCTAGGAATTTAGGATCTTCTCTCTTAAAAGTCTCTTGTCTCATGGGATTTGAGGGACCATTCACCTTCCCCCACCTCCAATTCTACATCTTGTATTGGTCCACACTTTCATTTTCTACATGGAACATTCTTTAAAAAAAAAAAAAATAGTTGTCACAATCACACAGGTAGATTATGGTACATTACGCCCTCCAGGCTGATTTTATGTATGATTTTACAGAACATATAGTGCTACAGAAGAGTGACAGGTGAGAGCTGGTTCAGTTATGCCCACAGTTCTTCCTGTGGATCCTGAAAACGTCTCATTAAGAATCTGTACTCCTTGTTCTGTCTAGTGCAAGATTACAGACCTAAAAACACTTATCATTATCCAGAAAAATATCAAGGCCTCTGGACGTGTTAGTTACCTCCCTCGATTATCCCCTCCCAGTCTAACTTTCTTTGCAAGGTGTAATATTGTTCAATGAAAAAGTGTTTTTCTGTCAGTTCTTGCAATGTTATCAAACACAAGCGGTCTCCCTTTCTTTACTTGTGTGTGTGTGTGTGTGTGTGTGTGTGTGTGTGTGTGTGTGTGTGTACAGTGTCAGTCTCCCAGGGAGTCAATCTGACTTGTCTCTAGAGACACATTTTTCATATTTTCTTCAGATATAAAACATATAATTCAGATCCTTGGCGCTTCCGGTTCCATTATTGACCAACGATGATTGTAAAATATGATTTTTTCATGCATCAGTGAGAGAATCAATGATCATTCTTATTTCTTTCAACTTCTTAAAAAATTTTGGACTAATGAGTGACTCTTATTTTCCTCTCTGCATATACAGAAAAAGATATCAGTTAAAATTTAAAAAAAAAAAAATGGATCCCAGCTAGGTTATCAGTAGGTTCTATTTTCTCAGTAGATTTCTATCAGGTTTTAAGAAACAACTCATTTACTGTGTATCCAAATCTTAAATAAGACAAATATTACCTGTAAAGACTGAAAAGCATTAATTTCAAATTTCAAATGTTTCTTAATGATATTTGTTCCTATTTTTTCAGAAATTTTTTATCTTTTTAATGTAAACATTTTCAATGTGATTATTGCTTATTCAGATCAGCAAATTTAGGTATGCTGCTCCCTGTCATTTGTCTGCCTATGTAAGTTCATATTAGTTTAAGTTCAAATAATTTTTTTCTGTATGCAAAATTGACAGTTTTCACTTTTCTTACAGAACTTTAGTTTTTGTAACTAATTTGAACTCTTGGTAGGAATTCTTTAAAATCAAGAAAGAAAAATTTATATCATTAACTTCTCATGGTCACTGATTATACTAGTAATATACAAAATAGCATTTGTAAAGAGTTAAATATCCAGGTAAAATATATGTAATCTGAGCTTATAAGATCCTTCGGCAGAAAATTACATAAAATGGGCAAAACCTCATAATGTTCATGATTTCCCCGTGTACAAGCACTGTCTTACATTTTACAGTCTATTTTCTTTATAGATTTCCATGTGATTTTTTTTCCTTTTTTTTAACTCACAGGTTGTTGGAATGACAGAGCAAGTGAGGTTTTAAATTCCTATGAGGCAGTATCACATGGGTCCACCCACCTAACCAGTGTGGTGGGTGTTCTTCCTGCCTCTCCCTCTACCTATTCAAGATGGCCTGTCCTTTTTCGTCACCCTCTGAACATTGTCATCATCCTTCACTTGCTGATTTCTCTTAAGGCTTCTTTCAGGTTCCTAGTTATTGTCCCAAATTTTGCTGAGAATGTGTTCTAATGATGTCTTAGATATTTTTGTAGCCACTCGGATTCCGCACTGTATCAGATGTGTAATGACTGTTTGAGAATATCAAAGAACAGTAACAAATTGTTTTCATATCTAGTGTTTATTTGACCCCTAACTCAGATGTTAGAGTGGCAGAACAATGGTTATTCTTCCTACTTCATCTATGAGAATATAAAGACTTAAACAGATGCAATGCCTTGCTTAACGTTACAGAGACGTATGCTAACGTGTTATGGTCACAACACGAAGGGTTTCAGGGCGTCCTGCCCCACTTCTGTGTTATTGCTGGTGTTCCAGTTCATTGTCTGTATGGATTATTATATCTCATGTTTCCAGATAAAACCATGGAAAGTACTCTCTGATGGGAAGCACAGAAATATAATCTCAAATCATCTTGCAGGATCCCTTAAAGTCACAGAGCCATTGCTCATTGGAGAGTGAGACAGTAAAAGTGATGCTTTGTTGAAGGGTATATTTCACTTTTATAATCATCTTCTAAATTATTTATATTAAAATTTTAATAATTAGGAGTAACCTAATTTCCTCACTGTTCAAGGATACAAGGTGTGTGTGTGTGTGTGTGTGTTTGAGAGAGAGAGAGAGAGAGAGAGAGAGAGAGAGAGAGAGAGAGAGAGAGAGCGAGCACATACTCTGATATAATCAGCATATGTTCTTTCATCCAGAAAATCTTCATTTACACAGTGCTCAACCCAGCATATGCACTGAGTAACTTACAGCATGTGTCTTCCAGCCCTTTTCAGTAGATCTGAGCTTTGGTAGCATTTATACTAAGGCTGGTGCAAAATAGGTGGCAATCAGAAGGTGATTCTGAACTTCTTGTTAGTCCCTGGATCTAATACTTAATACTTTTTTTTTTCAGCTATTAAGGTGAGTTGCCTTCATTTCTGTGTTTCAAGCATAACACAGTGAGAAAATAGCAAATTACATCAACCAGACAAAAAGAGTGACCTATTTTTCAAGCAATGAAAACCACAGAAAAACATTAAGCAGAATATTTAAATCTCACTCTCTTGTTAAAAGGGCTATAAAAAATTATGGCAATTTTGCTATAAACCAAAATAAAACTGGGGAGGGGAAAGTAACTATTTTTGATCAATTGATATTTCAGGGCACAGATTTTTATACCGTAAAGCAAATATACATCATGCATGCACATTTTAGATTATAAGTAAAAGGGGAAAAAGACCCACTATCTACAGACCTTCTTTTGCACCAGATGTGTTCACACACTAGACTGCTGAATCTTGTTGATGTTTTATACGAAGACCTTATCATCTCAGTTAACATGAAGATGTTCTGTCTTGGTGAGATTATTTTGCTAAAAGTGATAAGTTGCTATGTACTCACTCTTGTGGTACTTTGTGAGTGGGTATACATCTGTGTGTGCACACACATATAACAGTATCTATATTTTTTCTCGGTTATCCTGGTAGCTTAATATTTGCTCAATAAAAGTAAAAGATGGTTAGATATTTGGTATATTTGGTCTTCTTTCCTCAGAAAGCATGGAATACTCAAACTGTTCATTCAAGCACACATTAGAAAGTCTGAACTGTGTCTTTGTTACTATTGCTCTTTAGTATAGTTTAAGATCTGCTTCACTCTTCTTGCTAAGGATTGCTTTAGCAATTCTGGGTCTCTTATTTTTTCAGATGAATTTCATGACTGGTTTTTCTATTCCTATGGGGAATGCCATTGGGATTTTGATTGGAATTCCATTAAATCTGTATAATGCTTCTGGTAGTATGGACATTTTGACAATATTAATTCTGCCTATCCAAGAACAAGCGAGATCTTTCCATCTTCTAAGGTCTTATTTAGTTTCTTCCCTTAGTATTATGTAGTTTTTGTTGTAGGGGTCTTTCACCTCTTTTGTTAAGTTGGTTCCCAAGTATTTTATTTTTTGATGCTATTGTAAAAGGGGTAGTTTTCCTCGTTTCCCTTTCAGAGGATTTGTCACTGATATACAGAAATGCTTTTCATTTATGGATGTTGATTTTGTATTCTGCTACTTTGCTGAATTCATCTACTAGTTCTAGAAGTTTTCTGATGGAATGTTTTGGGACTTCTAGGTATAGAATCATATCATTAGAAAATAGTGCTAATTTGAATTCTTCTTTATCCCTTTAATTTCTTTCATCTGTCTAATTGCTCTGACCAGTGTTTCAAGAACTATGTTACATAGAAGTGGTGAAAGAGGGCATCCCTGTCTTATTCCAGTGTTTAGAGGGAATGCCTTCAATTTTTCTCCATTTAGAATAATGTTGGCCTGGGCCTTAGCATAGATAGCCTTTATGATGTTGAGATATGTTCCTGTTATCCCTAGTTTTTCTAGTATTTTGAACATGAAGGGGTGCTGTATTTTGTCAATGTTTTTTCTGCATCTATTGAGATGATCATAGAGTTCTTATCTTTAAGCCTATTGATGTGATAAATTACATTTATTGATTTCCGTATGTTGAACCAACCTTGCATCCCTGTAATGAACCCCATTTGATCATGGTGCACTATCTTTTTTGATATGTTTTTGTATTTGATTTGCCAGAATTTTATTGAAAATTTTTGCATCTATGTTTATTAAACATATTGGTCTGAAGTTTTCTTTTTTTGATGTGTCTTTGTCTTGTTTTGTAATCAGGGTGATATTGGTCTCATAAAATGAGTTTTGAAGTAATCCCTCTTTTTCTGTTTCCTGAAATAAATTGAAGAATATTGGTATGAGTTATTCTTTAAAGATCTTGTAGAACTTGGCTGTGGATACATCTGGTCCTGGGCTTTTCTTGGTTGTTAGGCTAGCTTCTGATGGTGTCTTCTATTTCATTGCTTGAAATTGATGTTTTTAAATTGTGTATATCATCTTGATTAAATTTGGGCAAATTATTAGACTCTAGAAATGTGTTGATGGCTTCAATATTTTCTATTTTATTGGTACCAAAATAGAGCACACAGAGACTTACCCACATAATTTCAGTTATCTTATAGTTGACAAAGGTGCCAAAAACATACATTGGAGAAAAGATAGCCTCTTCAACAAATAGTGCTGGGAAAACTGGAAATTCATATGCAACAAAATGAAATTAAACCCCTATATCTCACCATGCACAAAACTCAACTCAAAGTGGATCAAGGACCTAGGAATTAAACCAGAAATACTGCGTCTATTAGAAGAAAAAGTAGGTCCAAATCTCTTCATCATGCCAGATTAGGCCCCAACTTCCTTAATAAGACTCATATAATGCAAAAAAATAATATCAAGAATCAATAAATGGGATGGATTCAAACTAAAAAGCTTCTTATCAGCAAAAGAATCAATCAGTGAGATGATTACAGAGCCTACTAATTGTGAACAAATTTTTATCTCACAGAGCACTAATCTCTAGAATATATAAAGAACTCAAAAATCTTTATACCAAAAAACCAAATAACCCAATCAATAAATGGGCCAAAGAACTGAACAGACACTTCTCAGAAGGTGATATATAATCAATCAACAAATACATGAAAAAAAGTTCAACGTCTCTAGCAATTAGAGAAACGCAAATCAAGACTACTCTAAGATTTCATCTCTCTCCAGTCAGAATGGCAGCTATTAAGAATACAGACAGCAATAAGTGTTGATGAAGATGTGGGGAAAAAGTCACACTCATACATTGCTGAAGGGACTGCAAATTGGTGCAGGCAATATGGAAAGCAGTATGGAGATTCCTTGGAAAACTGGGAATGGAACCACCATTGGACCCAGCTATCCTATTCCTCGGTCTATACCCAAAGGACTTAAAAACAGCATACTTCAGGGACATAGCCACATCAATGATTATAGTGGCACAATTTCAGAATAGTTAAACTGTGGAGCCAGCCTAGATGCCCTTTAGTAGATGAATGGATAAAGAAAATGTGGCATATATACACAATGGAATATTATTCAGCATTAAAAGAGAATAAAATCATGGCATTTGCAAGTAAATGGATGGAGCTGGCAAATATAATGCTAAGTGAAATTAGCTAATCCCAAAAAGCTAAAATGCTGAGAGATTTATCTGATTTAAGGATGCAGATTCATAATATGCTTCAGGGTAGGTAGGTAGGAGGGTTAAATGAACTCTAGATAGGGCAAAGGTGAAAATATAAGGGAGGGGGAATAGGAGTAGGAAAGATGGTGGAATGTGATGTCATCATTACCCTAAGTACATGTATGAAGACGCAAAGGGTGTGACTCTACTTTGTATACAACCAGAGATATGAAAAATAGTGTTCTATATGTGTAATATGAATTGTAATGCATTCTGTTGTCATATATAACAAACTAAACTTTAAAAATAGAAGAGTCAATTATGGCAATAGGTTAAAATTAAAATCTCTTTAAATACATACAGACACACATAAAAAGAAATTCTGAAGTGTGTCATACCAGGCACAGTATGTTTTGCAAGTTGTATGCTCATGTTGGACACATGGTCCTCTGATGCATAAATGCACATTGTCTTTGTTTTTCCAGGACAGAGGCTTCTAATGATTCCCCTTTATTCTTGAGACCCACTGGCATCCTATAGTCAGAGCATCGACCCTTTTTACCAGCCTCAGGGAAATGCCCCAAACTCCTTTTCCTGCCTTTCATTTTCAAACATCTTGCTTTCCGTTGGGCATCCTGACTCTTGTTTTGCTGGCTCTGTCTGTCATGACATCCAGAGGATAACTAATCAGGATGCTGACCCTTCTAGCAGCCTCCATTCATTTACCTATTGTAATCTGGCCCTAATTTCCAAGGACTTACAGTAGATCTCTTGCCTGATGATTTTTTCCCCAGAATGAAGATGCTGGCCACCATAGAATATAGCAATATGTAAGACCCATTCACAAACCAGGGCAAAACCTCACACAGAACAATCTGAGGCAAGGGCAGCCTTAACAACTGCTGTTGTCAATGAGCTAAAAGTCATAAAACAATATTGCCTTCCATTTACTTGTAGAGAGAGCTACACAGTCAACATTTCATACACATGTATTTATAGAAAACAAAATGAAGGTCAAAAGTCAAGATCAGTATCCTCCAAAATTAGACATCTTTGAATTTAAAAGAAATTCTGATATTCTATGGAACAGTGGGGGAGATTATAATTCACAATAAACTGTAACATATTGTTTGAATAACTAGAGCAGAGGCACTTCAAGCCTCCAAACACAAGAGAATGATAAGGAGATAGAAACATGAATTATCCCAATTTGATCTGTAAAACTTGTATACACGTATTGAAATATCACACTGTAACCCATAAATAAGTACAATTATTACATGTTAAGAAAGAGTTTACAGACAGAAGTGCTAAATACATTCTGGGATAGTATCAAATCTTTACTTATGCCCCATAAATTTGTATGACTAAAATAATAATTTTAAAAATCTTATTTGATTCTTTTAAATCACTGCAAATCCTGTGCCATACAATAATACAACCTTTGTAGGCTAATTAAAGGTAACATTTCTAGGCCTAATAAATTATGACTTTTGGATATTTATACCATGGCAAGATCACTATGACAAAATTAGATGCTCCCCAAATAGCTTTAAATAAAAGAGTCATCACAATCTGAAATATTCCCTGGATCTGCTAGTCACTGACTATGGGACCTCCTAAAGATAACATGACCTATTGGACATTTGCAAGTCACATGACTTCAATTCACAAATAAGTATACAATTGTCCCTCAGGTTGTTTCTAAAGAAGTATGCCACCCAGCTCTTGGAGGTGTGGTGCATAGTGTGGTCTATATGAATGGTACCCATTGCCAGGATAATGTGTGATCTCACAGCTGTGAGCAGTGGTTTTGGTTTTTGAACAGTATACTATAGATAGTGCAAGCTAATGAGTTTTGTAAACTTTAAGCATTTACATAAATATTAATGAAAAGGTTACTAAAAATCAAGATCTAGAAGACAATGCCAAATAATAATGAGCAATTTAATCCTCATGAAAATATAAAAGGAATGGACAGTTATCAATATTCCACAGTCTTTCTAAACATGAAGAAATTGAAGTACATAGTGTAACAGTGGCAAAGTAAGATCTCAAAACCAGACAAGCCGAAATACAACAGCAACTCCATTTACAAACACTGAGTTACTCCCACTGTCACACCAGTTTCAAAGGATAGTATGGTATCCTTGTCAGTTCATTTCTTGTACACAATGAAGGATAGGTAAAACTACGAACAGGTTTAAATAAAATTGATGTTATCTCTTTGATCACATTTAAGTTTTCACGATGAATAAGAATCTCATCTCTGATTATTGAATAGAGCACAGAATCACACTGTATGACCTTTATGTTCTATGAGAGGTTTGGTTGATCTTTCAGCTCTGGCTGGAGTTACGCAGTGTACTGTTTACATGGCATACTGGGTTTCTGCCTAACCTTATTCCTATTTATCTTTGAGGACAGGCATTCTAAAGGCCAGAAGTTCCTCTGTAGGTTATGGTTTGCATATGAGATGTTCCCCAAGAAGCTCATGTGGCAATACAGGAATGTTTGGAAGTGAAATGATTGGATTAAGGGAGCTATCACCTAATCCATGGATTAATGCACTTGATGGTTCTCCATCTGGTAACAGTGTTACTGTAGGTAGGTGGCGCATGGCTGCAGGAAGTAGGTCACTGGACATGTGACTTTGGGGATTTTATTTTGTCCCCGGCTCCTCTCTTACACTCTGCTTCATGGTTTCCATGAGCTGAGCATCTTTCCTTTGCCAGGCCCTTCTCCACAATGCTCTGACTCACCAATAGAGTCTTAAGACCTCTGAAATCAGGAGCCCAAATAAACTTTTCCTTCTCTAAGTTATTCATGTCAGGTATTTTGGTCACAAAATCCTTACTAACACCCTAGCCCAAAATGGTTGGGTTTAGGAGGAGTGCCAGAGCAACATGAAACAACCTCCAACTTCATTATAAGCTATTTTCCATGTTAATTGTCATAGCCAGTGACCACCATGGCCCAAAACTCTAAAAGAGGAAGAAGAAAAAGATGACAGGTCCTGAGAAGTATCTGCCAATTTCAGAAGAAACATGAACATTCCTCCCCTAGGTGGCCTGTCCCCTTCCTTAATTTCTGATAATTTATATCTATGACCTCTCATCCCTGAATGAGCTTAGAAGTTGATTTGTGAGCAAGGATTCTTTCTCTATTCTCTGGCCATTGAATAAAGTCTTTGCAACTGATGTTCAGATTTTTAAAATTTTTATTGGTTTCATAACACTGGAGGGAGAAAGAACGACTTATCATCTCTCCCTGTCCCTACAGCAGCAGGAGATCTGTTCATAGCACTGGAATAGACCACATGTTGTGGTAAGATGATGGAGACCCTAGAAAATACCTGCTCCTCTGGGACTGACCTGTTAATACCCCGAGGAAAGGATCCGCCTGATCTATTGATCACTACTGATGTGTTATCATACAGAACGAAGGTTTACATATAGTGGGCATTGGATACAGTCACCGAATGAAAAACCAGATCTAGATAGTGAAACAGTATGCCAAGGAGTAATTATTCTTCCATGAAGTAAAGACTATTTAAAAAAAAAACTTTCTAGATATATTAAGAAATAGTTTTGATATCTGGCCAATGTGTATGTACATAGAACTTACTGGTATATTTCCTATTATACTTCAAAATAGTTATGTGTAAATTAAAGAGAATTGTTTGTAATTTAATTATGTGAAAATGAAGGTTAGAAAGAAAATTTGTTTTAAATCTGTAAAATCATATGCCCAATGATAGTGTTGGTCTTTAAAATGTATTTGATTATTTCTTCTCTCTGGTTTGAGTATTACATAATATTTAATAGCACAAAGTAATATTGACCCTTTGATTTGTATACTTGAAAACAACTCCCAAATCATTTAAAAAGTCAGAATAGAGTAGTGTATAGTTATATTTAGCATTTGTGAGTCACAGGAAGAGTGTGACACATTTCCATGGGTTCTGAAATTTCAGTTGGGCTCTCCTGCTTTCCCTTCTTCGGGAATCCACAAATACTTAATGGGAAGTCAAGACAGGCCAGGCACTGAGGTCTCGGCACAGACTTATGCTCTCCTTTCGTGGGGTCTGCTCCATCTTCCATGAGGCAGGGGCACAGAGAGTCTTTACTTCTGGGTGCTGGAATCACATCATCATTGTAAATGTATCTTCCTATATCCAGATGCATTTTAATGACTCTTAGCATTGGTGCTAAATATTGCCATTAAAATAAAATAGATATTGATAGTTAGCCTAATGAGAAATTTCAGCTTTATGAAAAATCATATTGTTTGAAGATAATTCCCTTCTCTATAATGTCAAAAGAATGTGAATCTAAACTTCAAGAGACAGCATTTGCCATTTATGGGACCAGTGTTTATCATCTTCCTTTAAGGATTAAAACTAGCCACACTAAAGATATTACCAATTTCTGAAGATATTATCAATTAACTTCAATTAATTTTAAAAAACTTGTTTTTGTGGGGAGGGGGGGGAGAGCAGGGATTGAATTCAGGGGCACTTGACCCCTAAGCCACATCCCCAGCCCTATTTCGTATTTTATTTAGAGACAGGGTCTTCCTGAGTTGCTTGGCACCTTGCTTTTGCTGAAGCTGGCTTTGAACTCTGGATCCTCCTGCTTCAGCCTCCTGAGCCACAGAAATCGAAGCATGCACCACCTTGCCTGGCTAACTTTGGAAGACTTTCTATTCCTGTGGCCAGAGGACCATCCCAGTTCACCAACTCAGTGCCTCAAGCTGCTTGGGGGGCTGTAAGAAAGTACCATAAAGTGAATGGCTTATCAACAGCAGGAATTAACCTTCAGAGCTCTGGAGTCTGGAGAGTTGAGATCAGGGTGCCAGTGAGGCCCTCCCCTGGTGAGGCCCTCCCCTGGAGTGGGTGCAGACTGCCTCTTATTCCTTGGTTCCTCTTGTGGAGGAGGAAGCACGATCGAGGGCTCAGGACTGTTTTTCAAGGGATTTTATTTCATTCACAAGAGCTCTGCTCCCCTGACACTATGTCCCCCAAAGACCCCAGCTCTTACTCCCAGCATATCAGAGATTGGGACCAATGAATTTGGTGGGGACATAATTACTCAGTCCATAACCCTTAGTAAAAAGCAAATTAAAACATAATAACTTTAGAGGAAGTCTAATTTCCCTTCATTTGCTTTATGACTTCCCATAGGATTTCTTCTGAGATGGTTGATTAGAAAAAACTACTGACTTCTCATATGATGCTTAGAAGATATGGAATAAGAAATATCACTTGACTTATCTACAGGGTTTATGGCATACACAATTTTTAGATACTCCCTTAATATGGAGCTAATGTAATGTCCACTAAGTCTTTGGAGTGAATTGGCCAGTGTTTGTCATAAAGTAGGGACAAATGCTGGAAGTTGCCTTGCCCCCAATGCTTTTAGGTGCTAATGCTACTAATGTTGTATGTATACTTCGCAGATTTTGTATATAGGACCCATTTTCTTCAAATAGCGTGGATCAGTTCATAGTTCTCTCTAGCATTCTTTCCTGAGAGGTACATAAGTTACCTGAGAGATTACTATTGTTAATGGTGCCATTTAATCATAGAACTTTCACGGGGAAACTTCTCAGGAGTTAAATGTCTCTAGAACTCAGTTTGTTTCATGGGTAGCTCTTTAAAGCCACAAGCTCTCAAAAAAATCCTTGAGATGTGTAAGTATTGAGTGCAATTTAAAAGCCCTGGCTCTGTAAACTGCCTGGGATAAAATCTCACCTCAGACATTTACTACACATGTGACCTTAAGCAAGGTGACAGATTCTCAGAGTTTCAATACTCTAATGAAGAGAACCGTGGCAAGGTTATCCCAACCTCATGGGGTCATTGTGCAGTTTGTGTGGGATGATACCTAAGTGTGTCTTGTCAGAGGAAGCACAACGCACGTCAGTCATCACAGGCTCTGTAGCAGCCTTTGCTTCTGTTTATGTGTCACACAGCAGTGAGGGGGACACCAGGGCTTCGAGTCATTCAACAGTTCTCATATATGTGAATGTGCAAGAGATGAATTTATGCCACATGGATGAGCTCCTGATAATTTTAGTTACCTCTTTTTGCTGAGACAATTAGGGTTTGTCCTTTAAAATCAAGTGGTCACATAACTCCCGAGATTTTTTTTTTAAATAATTAAATGGAAATTAGCATTAAAAATTTGAAATTTTAGGAAATATGCTTCTGTAGCTTACAGAAAAACTGACACAAAATAACGCAAAGATGAGGGTTAAAGTGGGAAACAGAATCAGGAATGAGCTTTTTCAAGATCTGTTGTTTGTTGCCTTGCAGTTCCGTGGTGGTACTCTCCATGGGGGACTGTGTATGTGCATGGGGTATGTTTTTGAGTTTTTCTATTATACCTGTATGAACACATATTTTCCTATGGCAATTGACAAAGGATTATATATGACCATGGAGAGGAACTTAATTTCTTCGGTCAAATATATCTTTTGGTATAGAGTTCACTAAACAGACACTGCTGGTTTCCTATTTTATTATCAATCCAAGTTGGAGAAGGAATCCTGGAGCACAAGACAGCATTTGTTGGAAACAAGGCTTAAGTGAAGGGATTCAAATGGAAAGAAGACACTAATTTGAAATAATACTCCAATCATTGCTAATTTTGGTGCTATTTACTTTAATGATATTAATCAGAACAAACTTAAATACTAATACAGCAATAGTCATAAGAACTATTCTTCTACAAATTCTACTTTGAATCTTATAACAATTATTGTTCATCATATTATTGCAAACCAATTGAAAAATATTGCCATGAGATGACATAAAAATGAAGAAGGAAGAGACTATTAATGACTAACCTAATTACACAAGGAAGGAAATCAAAGCTCTTCATCAGTTAGTTACCACTCTTATTAGCTGATTAGTGCATGCATGTATAAAATTGTCTGGTAAGCAAATTGTAATGTGCAAAACTAATACATTTAGCTATTAAAACTTTCTGTGCTCATCTCTTATGTACAGCTTACATGATGTTTCACAAAAATCAAAATAATAATAAATATTGGCACTTTCTAATGCAACTTTCCAAAAATTTACTTGAAAATACTCAGAATTTAAGAGGCACAGTTTTATACTGCAAATATAGTTGTAATAATAAGTAACTCTTAGGTTTTTTGACTTGTTCTCTGAAGTGCAGGTGACCTTGAGCAAGTCACCTCATTTTACTGGTCTTAGTTTCTTCTCCATGAAGAGTGATCCAAATGCCCATCCTGGCTTCTGAAAGCCAAATGAGATGGGCATCATAAAGCAGCAAATTGCCATGAAATTCCTTGTGCATCATTTTATTATCACATTTGTGCTGTTATTATAAGTTTGTGTTTGTGTGTATGTCATCCTTATTGATCATGAAATCATTCAGGATAGGAACACTCTGCAAATTTAAAAAAAAAGAAAGAAAGAAAAGAGAAGAATGGAGGAATGGTAGAAAACAAACGATTTTTCTCAGGAGCTTCTGTTCCATTAACTCTAAAGTGTAGGCCACCAACGTCCTTGAGAATCTTTCATTTATCTGTTGCTACCTTATAATTATATCTGCCACTCTTTTTATTATCTGAAGGTTTGAACTGTGCATTTTAAAGTCTAACTTGTCCTTTGTACTAACTGCCATGCATGCCTGATGAAATATAACAAATTGAACAGTAGTGCCATTATTTTAAAAATCTGATAAAATGCTGCAGTTGTGTGGTACAATGAAGAATGTATTTGGTTTCTTCAGGGAATCAAAAGCATTTCACATTTTGAATTATTTTCTAGAGTCTTTTATGTGAATATGCTACAGTTTATCATGCAGAAATGTTGGGTATCTTTTTTTTTCTGTCTACCAGGAGAATGAGTGGGATATCTCAATCTGCTATTATTAAACTATCCAGTGTTCAAATACAGTAGGATGCCTATAGAAATAGAAACAGTGTTTCAATCAGAAGTGTGTGTGTGTGTGTGTGTCTGTCTGTCTGTCTTTAGGAAATATTTTTTCTAAATAACCACAAACAAAATTCTACAAAATTTCTTGAGTGTTCCATTTCACATAATTAGAGGTGGTCCTCTTTTCATATAATTCCTTTCTATAAAAATTTTATTTATAACAATATGTCAAATAAATATCAGTCTCCCAATGACAGTTCATGGCATATTAACTGTAATTGTATGAAGTATAAACTCTGTTGCCAGCCCTTCAGTCTACAAATCGCTAGATAAATAGTATATGTGCCTTAGTGTCAGTAAACAATCACTCACATGCCCCACAGACTGGTCCCTCCTGCATATTGAACTCAGCCTGTGTCTGGACAAGGTCCTGTGTCTAGCTCTTCTGGCCCACTGAAGCTCCCAGAATGTCCTTTTGCTAACCTTGGTTAGTATATTGCTTCATAAGTTTTTAAGAAACAGGATTATGAACAAGTTTTGTGATATAAAGTTTGGGAAACAAAATTACCAGAGATTGAAATAAATATTTTGTATAAATGACAAATTTCTGTGCTTTATATACACTTATTTGCAAACTTATTAAAGCATATAACTGGAATTTGCTCTTAACCAGGAGAAGGTATGGTAGAATTTGCTTGAAATTATGAAGTTATAGGAGAGAATTCTATGAAAGCAAATTAATATTTTTTATATTCTTATAAATATGTATCAAGAAAGGGGAAAACATCATGGCAGATGATTTTTGAAAGATTTTTTAATTTCTTGGTTCATTTTGGATGTAAAAAAGAAAATTAAGTTTAGTTTTTGGAGCAAGTACTTCATGTTGTTAGTTTTCCTCGCTTAAAAGAGAATGATTTTTAAGAAATCTTAAAAACTATCATCTGGAACAATTTCCCAAATGAATGATTGCCACAAATTAACTAACCTGTGGTTATGCTGTGATTTTGGATAATGCACAATAGATTCATTCCTCATTTTAATATGTCTTGGAATCTTTCCAAATTCATACCTACATAATATATGATGCATATCCATATGTATGCCTATAGCTTCTCAATTGCATGCAAATTATAGCCACTTTAATTAAACAAGTTTCTCCACTTTTTAATATTTCTATTGCATAATCAGCTTCTTTAAGAAAATTCTGAGAAATGACAAATTTAAAAATGGTAATTTGTCTTTTTTTAATCTGTAAGCAATATTTTCAATGAAAAAAAAATGGTTTTCATTTTAAGTAAAAGATAGTAGAGGGTGCTTTGTGTACATCTACTGTTTCTTTCCTGAGTGTAGACATATTGAAACCAGTTCAGGGGATACTACCCATACTGCCTACTCCTCAAGATATCCTCTCCTGGGGCTGGGGATGTGGCTCAAGCGGTAGCGCGCTCGCCTGGCATGTGTGAGGCCCGGATTCGATCCTCAGCACCACATACAAACAAAGATGTTGTGTCTGCTGAAAACTAAAAAATAAATATTAAAAAATTTCTCTCTCTCTCTCTCTCTCTTTCTCTCTCTCTTAAAAAAAAAAGATAGCTTCTCCCTCTGAGTTACTTTCATAACAAATCTCTGTGTTATGCAATGGTCAAATTGGCACGAGTGAAAAAGTCTAATTTGTTAATTTAACAGTATTCAGTATCAGAAATGTAAGAAATGAGCAGATTATTTTTTTTTGGTGACTATTCTGAGTAAAGGAACTTTGTCCTTTAAATGGCATTGACTTGGATTCAAACCAATGACCTAGAAGTTTAAGGTCCTAAAACCCATTACTAATCTGCTGAGACATCTAATCATACATGGGGATCCTTCTAAAATTGCTGACTTTAACATGTCTAAAGCTAGTCAGAGATGACAGGATAACTAGCAAATAAAGAATGTGTTTTTCTGGTTCCTGGAGATAATGGGCACATTTATGTTTTTCATCTCTAGTTACAATAATCTGTGCAGACTTATCTAGTCTCCTACAATCCCTGTTGTCTTGTAGAAATGCTTTTCTGTCAAAGTTTATGCTTTCATATGATAAACATTTACATAGAGTCTTGTCACAGTTGCAAGCATTTAAAATGCATTTAGAAAATGCAGTTTCATGTTGCATTTGAATTGCTATTTTTCCTAAGAAAAAGAACCTTCAAAACTTAATACTAGTAAAGGCCAACTCTTGGGGTTCTTATGGCCTCTTTTTGTGCCCACTAAAAGCTAACCTTTGGGAAATAGCATAAGCATCTAATCAGTGCTTGCTAATTGTAGTTGCTTTCAGCCAGAACAGGCAGTTGGACACAAAATTCAAAAACTGAACAAATGTTTAATTGCATATGCAATCTTAACCTATTTTCAAGAGGGAAAACAGAAAGAATGAAAATGACCATTTTGACTGTGGTTAAAGAAGAATTAAAATGTATCAGCAAAAGTTTGAATCTGTAAGAGATAAACATAGTTCAAATATATAGTTGTTTCACCTTAGACATGTCACCTTGTCAGTGTGAGCATCAGTTTCCTCATGTGGAAATGGATTATGGCACTTTCATGGCACAGTGCTGTGGAGTACTGAAGTGCAAGCTCAAAAGAACCTAAAGCAGTATAAGTCATGTGTTAACCACTCAGAACACGATGACAGATATGATTTTAATTATGAATGCAGCAGTATCCACTTATGTACCATTTTGCTTTCCATGGTTTCAGTTACCTGCAATCAATTGCAATCTGAAAATATTTTAAAGTTACAGAAATAAACAATTCGTAAGTTTTAGGTGGTGCACTATTCTGAGTAGTGGGATTAGTTTCCCCCTATCCTGTTCTGACACAAGTTATCACTTTGTTCAGTGTATCCACACCATATATGCCACCCTTCCATTAGTACCTCTTTCAGTTATCACCTTGACAACTGATTGCACTGCTGCAGGCTTGTGTTCAAATAACCCTTATTTAGTAGCCTAATATGAGGTTACAATGTCAGCAAATGTCACCTCACTTCATCTTATTACATGGGCACTGAATCATCTCACAACAAAAAAAGGATAAGTACAGTACAATAACACGTGTTAGAGAGTTATTACTGTATATTATTATAATTGTTCTATAATTTGTTGCTAATCTCTTTATTGGTTCTTTTTAGTTTTATACAACGGTAGGATTCATTTTGGCATAATTATAAAAGATGGAATATAATTTGTTCTATTTCAGTCCCCAGTACTTCCCCTTTCCTCTCCTCGCCCTCACCTTGTTCCTTTCCCTCTATTCTACTGATCTTTCAGCTATTATAGTTTTTTTTTTTAATCAGTGTCTTGTGGATGTACATGATGGTGAGATTCACTGTGGTATATTCATATATGTACACGGGAAAGGGAAAGTTAGGTCAGATTCATTCCACTGCCTTTCCCCATCTCATCTCTCCTCCTTCCCTCCATTCCCCTTTTTCTACTCCTCTTATCTTTCTTCCTTTATTTTTAATCTCCTGCTCCCTCATTTTGGATTAGCTTTCATATATCAGAGAAAACATTTGAACTTTGACTTTCTGGGACTGGCTTATTTCACTTAGGATGAGAGTCTCCAGTTCCATCCATTTAGCAGTAAATGCCATAAAGTCTTATTGGGCTTAATTTATAAATTAAAATTTAACATGTGTAGGTGTGTATAGGATAAAACATAGTATATGCAGGGCTTGGTGCTATGTGTGGTTTCAGGCATCCACTGGGTTTCTTGGAGCATATTCTCTATGGATAAGAAGGGGATATTGTATTAATAATGAGGGTCACCCTCCCCTAAAAGTAATCAAAATGTAGACCTTTCTCTTTCCTCCAGTTAACTAACCATGATCTTTTAAGCTGGCATTAGGCACACCATCCGTTACACTTACCAGCATTCTGTGAGTTGAGTTCTCACAGGAGCAAAAGAGGAGATGAGTTTTAAAGTTCCTTGTGCCATTTATTCATGGCCTGAACTTGAGGATGTCATTTAACATCTCTGAAACAGGCATTTCAGCTACACAGTAGAGGCTTACTTTGAGAGATCACTGAGAGACAATATGAAAGAAAGCATTGTGCTTGACTAATTAGACATAGACACATAATAACACTATTAAAGGTTAATAAAGTGACTTTGCTTATAGTAAGTTCCTCTGGAAATTTGTAGAAATTAAATATTTCCTCCTATATTTTTTTTCTATCTTAGATCGATGCTATCATTCAGCTGTCTTATTTTTTGGCATTGCTTGGAAAAAAATCAGAAGCAGAGCAGATAATTTATTCAATCAAATTTTTTATAACTCCATTAGTTTTATTTCCTCTTATTCTCTATATGTTTTTAGTTTTCTCTTTTAATTTCCTCAACACAAATGTCTCCTTTTTATTGATTCATGAATCATATTGTTGATTCATGAATCATCACTAAAGTAAGCTAGGTTTCAGCACCCTTAGTGCAGGGAGGACTTTGAACAACGTGGGTATGTTTCCTAGTCTATCACTATATTGACTTCCTTTATTTACTTATCTATTTAGTTATTTTGATGCCAGGGATTAAACCCAGGGACAATTTGCCAATGAGCTATATCCTCAGAAATCTTTGGTTTATATATTTTGAGAAAGGCTCTAGCTAAGTTGCTAAGGCTGGGCTGGAACTTGTGATCCTCCTGCCCCAGCCTCCAGAATCTCTGGGATTCCTGGCATGCACCACCAGGCTTGGCACTATATTACTTTAGAAAAGCTACCTCCCTTTTCTGGACTTCTGTTTCCTCATCTACTAAATGGTGATATTACTCCTTTTATTAGTATCAAAAGAAACCCTGAACAAATTGAATCACCAATTCATCTTGAAAAGCAGTGTAATTATAAAAGAATGCCAGAATGAAGAAATCATTAGACACTGAGTATGGATATTTGCATCCTATTTTTTACAAAATTGAAAATAATGTTTGTGTTGAGCACAAAATTACAGCTTACCAATTTAATTAGTAAATAAGAAAGGTAAGTGAAGAATTGAAGGAAACCAGGGATACAATTAAAACTCCGCAGCTACAGACCTGGAGAAAAGCACTGCTGTGTAGAGACGAGAGAAAGGGCTTATTTGGTGAAGGGAACTTGAGGATGTACAGACAACAACTTCATCTTGTGGCCAGGGTGAGGTCAGTATCTGGACTGGCTCTTCTGTGTGTGGGTGTCCACTCTCTCCAGTGTCCTGCTTGGAGACCACCAACTTTCCTTTGCTCAGTTTGCAAAGAACAATTGACTCTATTTGCATAGGTCTGTTTCTGGAATCTCTATTTATTTTGTCTATTTTTTCCACCCATACCAAACTAGACTTTGCATTTTGTTAGGGTCTGTAAACAAGTTCGGGATGGCGCCTGGCATTTTGCCAGAGGGAGTGGTTTGTGAGGTGGCGCCAGCGAGCCATTAAGTGTGGAGATTCCTTATTGGTTGACTGCTGTATCTAGTTTATGTTAATTAAGATAAGCTGTGTGGAATGTATATATACCCCTCCTGTCCTACAATAAACAGCTCCCACTCCTGCTGTGTCAATCTACACAAGTTGCTCCTCACCCCCTGGTTATTTTGCTGCAGTCGGACTGCGGCAGCATTTCAGTTTAGAAAGTTCCTATTGGTATGTCTTCAAGGTCACCAATTATTTCCTCAATTATGTAACGCCTAGTAACAAGTCCATAAAGGTGGTATTCATGCCCATCTTTTTTAAAAACTCATTATTTCTTGCATTTTCCTATATTCTTTGAGTTTCTGCCCCTGTCTTCATTGCCTATCTACTCTTATCATTTGAGCTCTCAATACATCAATTGTAGTTATTTTCAATTACCCATGTAGTCATTTTATATTCTCTGTTGTAGATTAATCCAGTTCTGAGTTTTGCTCTGATTCCTCAGACTGAATTCTTTTCCTTGTAGCAGGTCTTATAAATGTTGGTTGCAACCAGAAATGATGTTTCAGGTAAAGTGACTTAAATAGACTGCAGCTTTATGCTCATTGTTCTAGGAGTGAGGCTGGGTTTACTGTTTATTGTAGAGCTTGTGTCAGATTCAAATTTATTCCAGTGTTTTTACTTTCATATCCCCTTTATCATCCTATGTCCATGGAGGATTTATCCTCAGTCACATTAGAAACATGCAGTCCTCTCATTTGTATCCCCTGTAACCATGCAGAAGTCCTGATCATGTGTTGATGAGGTGAGAGGAAAAAAACTGGCTCTGGTCCTGTGATGAGGTCTTAGGGTTTTTTCTTCACAAGATTTATGTGATACAGGAAAGACAGAGAGGTTGGCTATTCCTATCCCTTAAACCCCCACCCCACCCCAACACACACACACACACACACACATACACACACACACACACACATACACACACACATACACACACACACACATACACACACACACATACACACACACACATACACACACACACACATACACACACACACATACACACACACACACATACACACACACACACATACACACACATACACACACACACACACACATACACACACACATACACACACACATACACACACACACATACACACACACACATACACACACACACACACACATACACACACACATACACACACACACACACACACATACACAAAGGCTAAAGAGAACTGGAGGTGAGTAGTTCTCTTCCCTAAATTTGGGTAGGCTCTGGTTCAAACCCCATCCATTAGGCTCCAGTGTATTCGTGTTCCTGAGGGTGGACTGTGTTAAGTAGAACAGAAAGTTCTGGGCATATTTCAAAATCCTTCCTTCCCCCCTTCCTGGATGGAAGAACAAGTGGATTTTTGTCCCATTTTTCCCCCAGGGAACCTGGTGGGTCAGCTAAAAGTAAAACTTATCCAAGAATGGGTTCCTTTGAAGTCCAGCAGCCTGGGGGTTTTTCTCTCTCTGAAATTTGTCGGCGCTCCCTTGGCAGTGCCAAGTCAGCTACCTTTCAGATTTTCTCTGGTTTCTGGCTTCAGCAGTGCTGCCTGCTCCAGGTGCACTGTGATGCTCTGTCTCCACCTGTATATCTGGTTTAGGGTTAGCAGCTTGCCCTGTCACCTGATGTAGCTGAGAATCTCTGGTGCTCAGTGAAGTCATCTTTTTTATCATGAAGACCAAAGGTCTTCCCAGCTTTGGAAAGCTCTCTCTTCCTTCATAATTTTTTTAATTTTTTTTTTTAGTTGTAGATGGGCACAATATCTTTATTTTTATTTATTTTTATGTGGTGCTGCGGATCGAACCCAGGGCCTCTTGCATGCGAGGCAAGTGCTCTGCCACTGATCTACAACCCCAGCCTCTTCCATCATCTTTACATGTCCAACCAGACAGATCTTCTTTTTTAAGGAAAACATTAAGTCGGTATTAGCTGGGAAATTTAGCGCTTCTGTTATCTGAAAGTCTGACTTTCCAGAAATTCATTTATACCCAAAGATATAACAACCATATGTTTATAAAAACTACCCATGACAATGAAGAAGTAACCTGGAGACAGTGAAAATACATTATGTGGGCTTTCAAATGAGGGTTTTGTAGAAAAAAAAAAACGAAGGAGATATTTAAACATACGATCATTTTAACACATTTTGTTAGCTTTGTGTTCCTAGAGTAGAGGAAAAAAAACTAGGAATATATGTTGTAAGTTGTTTCCAAATTTGCTGTTAGCTTTGCATGCAGGCAGGTCACCATAAATGTGTGCCAAGAAATCCAAGTCTGTAGTCCGTGGGGAGTTTCCTTTAGCACAATGCAACACTAAGGCACAATCCACCAAATACTGCAGCCAACACAGGATAAGGGTCCCAACATCTTCTTAGTAAAATTTTTTAAAATAAAAAATCATATCATTCATATAAAAGGATTGGAAAGTTACTCAGAACCTAAAAGAGAAGAGCAAAAGACTGTTTAGTTCTATTTCATGTTATTTACAGGGAATAATGTGGACTCAGTCCTCTTAAAAATGGAAGAAAATATCAAAGGAAGACTATTTTTTATCACTCTTGTTTTTAGTGGAAGAAAATAAATATGACCAGGTGCTTATGTGATATCAGGGACGTTATTCTTTAGCAAGATAGTGGTACTCAGTTGCTGTACTTCAACTGAATGATTCAACTCATTATTAAACTACTAAAATACCAAACCATCTTGTTGAATATTAATATTAAAGTACTAAAACTCTCATGTTTGTTATGCTGGGTTAGTGCCCATGCTGTAAACGTTGTTAAATATTTGAAATAGCCTCCTTTAAATCATGAAAGAAGCAGACTATGATGTCTGATTGCAATTTTAAAATATTTCTTTGCCTTTTAAAATTATTTTTGATGTATGGGTTTAATTATTTACATAGAATACATCACAAAGAATTTCAGTCCTGAAGTCACTTAAATATACAGTACATCATTAGGTGTGAGTTTTTAAAACATTACAAAGCATGTAGAAATGTGCTTGAAGAATAATTGTTCATATGTCATATACGCTGGCATCATCAACATATTGGATTCTGAGAAGAGAAATTTTTAGGTTTTGAAATGAGCCTTCCCCAAAATATTCTTTCTGGGACAAAATATAGGTAAACCTATGATTCCCCTGGAAAAGTAAAATTTACATTGAATTTCTTATTAAAACACCAGTTAAGTTTGAATAAGGGGGAGGGAGAGGGATGAGCCCACTGGGATGAGTCTTTTGAAGATTTTGCTTTTTTTAGTACATAAACCTTGTGTAATTCATTGCACAGTGCTGCTGTATTTTTTTAATGTTAAACTTCAGTTATCTGGAAACTCAGGCAGAATCTCATTCCTGAAAAATTATTCCAAGTGACAAGATTTTCACATTTATATTTTTATGAAACCTTAATTTTATGTGTTTTCCTTGTTGATTTTCAGATGGTCTTTTTAGCAACTTTTAACATGCTAAGCATCATATCTATGCAATATGGAAAACTGCAAATTTGAGACAAATTTATTTCCATTTAAATAATAGATGCATTGACAATAGTGCTAGCATTTGTCAGGAAAGCTTTGTGGCTGATCATACATGCATAATGATAGGGTTTTTTTAAATTTTTTCATTGAAATAAATCCTCAAGGATCTTTAAAACAGAATTTTTTTCTTCTCCTCACAAAGCAATTTGTCTTTTCTATAAATTCTGAACTCATTATAGTTACAGGAGAGGAAGCAAAGTCAGCAGAGGTATTTATGCTTGTGAGATCTTTTGGTTCCGGGGTGCACTAACATTTAGTCAGTTAACAGAAGCATTGAAAACACTGTTATTTTCAGCTCTAGTGACAAGTCGATATCCTAGGCTGAAAAAAAACCTCATGGTCTGCCCATGGTGAAAGAAAGGCAGAAGCCATTTATCAAGAGGGGGGTCTCCACGAGGGTTTGTCAAGCAATGACCTTGTGATAGGACTGCTGTATTTAGTAATGTCTGCAAAGAATGTGGATATCAAACCAGGAACATGATTTTTAGAGCTAGCAATTCTATCATCCTTAAGATCCCACAAAAAAAAAAAAAAAATCTGTGGTTTTAACTAGGCTTGCACCTCATGTTTCTTTTAGCTGTTTTCTCCCCTTTATTCTTTGTCTTAGTCTCTCAGGCTGCTATAGCAAAATACCCTTATCCCTTAATCTGGGTGACTTATAAAAAACAAGCATAATTTCTTATGCTTCTGGAGTCTGGAAAATCCAAGATCAAGGTCCAGGCAGATTCAGTGACTGGTGAGGGATTGTTCCTTAAGGAAACTGTGTTCTTACATGGTGGAAGAAGTAAATGAGTTCCCCCAGGCCTCTTTCGCAGAGAGACCATTTCTACTCCTGAAAGTGCTATGTCCATTATCCCATCACCTCCCAGAGGCCTCCCCTCTAAATGACAGTGCTCTGGGGACTTGGTTTCAATATATGCATTATATAGGCACAAGCATTCAGACCCTGAGCTTTTTTATTACATGAATTTTATTCCATTTGCCTTTCATTTGCTCCAAGTCTTTATTCTATTTTCCTCTCTGATAAACTTCCATCAATGCTTTCTGTTATTTTCTCTTTAAATATTTTAAATGAGAGTCTTTTTATAGGCCATATGCTCATTCAGTGTTGATTGTTAGATGAATCATATTTTGAAATTGGCTTTTAATAAATTAATTGATATAAAAATTTACAGCTCCAAAGAGAAAGACACGAAATGTCAAAGAGTAAATGTATTTTATACATTGCAATCATGTAGATAATATTTTTGTGTTGACACACATGGTCAATTTTAAAGTATTTCATTTCCAATCATTGTAGAGATTGCTTAATTATGCTGCTCTCTCCAGTGCACTATGTGCATTATAAGCTAAGCCTCACTGCCTGATCTTGGAAACTTTATTGATATGGGAAAAGGAAATAAAAGTCAGCTATAGAAAGTATAACCTGGGATCAAAATCAAATAAATGCAGATACTAATGTATTATGGAATGCTATAAAATATTAGTAATATAGGGAATTTTAAAAAATGACGCAGAAGAAATAATGCCAGATAAAGCTGATATGGCAACGGACCAAGTGACTTGCTCTGAATCAGAAGAGTTAACAGCAAAATTGTGTCATTATTTAGGCTTCAGATCCTATGCCCATAGTTCCATCCAACTCTTAGAAACAATATGGACATAAGCATAATATTTTATTCTACATTTTCCAAATAGAATAGAAAACGTCAGCCTAATATAAAGTCAGTTAGTGTGAATATTCGAACAAGCGTCAAGTCCCACGACATCAGTTTGACTTTTAAAAAAGGGGGAGGGGGGACATTGGAACCTTTAGTAATTTCCAGTGTGAAAATCAAGCCAATCCCTAAAAAACAAATGCCAAATGTCATCTTTGATATAAGGAGAGCAACTAAGAACAGAATAGGGAGGAAGAGCATGAGAAGAAGATCACCATTAAACAGGGTAGAGAAGGGGGAGGGAAAGAGAGAGAGAAGGGAAACTGCATGGTAAAGGAAGGAGACCCTCATTGTTATACAAAATTACATATAAGAGGAAGTGAGGAGAAAGGGGGAAAAATCGAGAGAGAGAAATGAATTACAGTAGATGGGGTAGAGAGAGAAGATGGGAGGAGAGGGGAGGGGAGGGAAGGGGGGATAGTAGAGGATAGGAAGGGCAGCAGAATACAACAGTCACTAGTGTGGCAGTATGTAAAAAAGTGGATGTGGAACCGATGTGAATCTGCAATATGTATACGGGGTAAAAATGGGAGTTCATAATTCTGCTTGAATCAAATGTATGAAATATGATATGTCAAGAGCTTTGAATGTTTTGAACAACTAATAATAAAAAAAGAATAAAAAAATAAATAAATCCTGATGTTTTGATAACTAGGCTTGATTTTTTTTTTTGAAGTTATGTATGTGTTGAGAGAGAAACACCCTTGAACCTTGAACCTTGAACCATAGCTTGAAATCTTCCATTGACTGTGTCTGCAATGTGAGGGGGAGCCAGGGAAGCTAAAGGACTGAGAGAGAGGAGAAGAATCAGCCCCAGAAGCCACCTTCCCCGCAGCTTTCCTTAGAGAACAGTTCTTTCCTTGGGGGTCTGCCAGGCTCTTGGGGAATTTTGGCAAGTTGCCCGTCATAGCATGCTTCTGCCCTCTGCATGGTACTTCAGAGGCCTGCCCTCATCCTCTTCAGCAGGGTGCTCTGGGGGCAGAGCTGCACTCTGCTGCCACGGCCAGGCAGAGCACTGGGACACTCTTACACTATCTCCCATCTCAGCAAAGTCCCTGCATCTTGATGTTTTCTTTCAGCATCAGATTTCTTGTGTTTGTTTTTCTTAATATTTTTTAGTTGTAGAAGAATACAATATCTTTATTTATTTTTATGTGGTGCTGAGGATCGAACCCGGGGCCTCACATGTGCGAAGCAAGCGCTCTACCACTGAGCTACAGCCCCAGCCACTCAACGTGAGTTTGAAATGGCCAGGCTTTCCTTTGTTCAGTTTCTGTTTATTATTTCCTGTCAAGACTGTTGCAGGGTCCATGTTCAATCAATGAAAACTCTACATAAAGAGAGTTTTATGTATCATACAAATTTTTTTCATTATCACAATAATAACATGTACTCAATCCTTCCGTGGTTAACTCTAGGCTCAGCCTAAAGAATACCTGGAGTATTGGTAATTGAAGTGGAGAAGGAAGGGTAGACACAGCACCCCACTCCTTTTTTTTTTTTTTTTTTGCCATTTCTTGCGGGGAACAGGGAACACAAAGTGACATTTTTGATTATGTATGCAGCAGCAACCATGATTTATGGCCCCTGTATATATCTGTTACATGAGTGATGGCTTTGTAAACCAAAAATAAAGCTACTGTATTCACACCTGAGGCCTGAGATGTAACAGTTTAATAAAACAACTGGGGAAAACGAATATCTGTAAAAAATACCAAGAAATAAACACAACAAACGCAAGCAGTTTCCTTAGCTAAGACTTTATTAGTTTCTACCTTGAGTTATTTAATTTCGACCTGTTCTTCCCTGACAAAGCTATAGAGTATTGGTCTCTCCTTGCTCCTGGGGCAGTCTTCATAGTGATGGCATGACCTTCCCGGGGACGTCTTCAACGAGAGCATGTTCAACATTTAGTCTCTATAACTGTCAACAGAGTCAAGAAGGTAACCACTTGTTAGCAGTTTCTTTTTTTATAATCTCTTTGGGTGTGTGTGTGTGTGTGTGTGTGTGTGTGTGTGTGTGTGTGTGTGTTAGGAAACTCTCTTGCTGAAGGTTAAATGCTTTGAAAATAATTTTTAAATAACCGTGCTAATTAGTACATATAAATGAGCATCTTAGCCTGAAATAGTGAGGAGCCATCTCCAAAAAATACATGACTGTGTATGAAAATGGCCATTTTTGTGCTCTCTACTCTCTTTATTTAAGAAGAAAAAACCTGCTTCTTATATGAAGATGCTTTGGTTGATTTACAGATGTTTGAGATGTAGATTAGATTTCAGAAATATAAAGCTTTGAAATCACCATGGGAATTAAATGTAATCCTGTGAGAGATTTTAAGGGGATTATATTCTGTGTATTAACAGGTAAAGTCAACTACTGCTGTAGACGTCATTTATATGAGTAACATAACTGTGATTTCATCTGTAAAGACAGATAAGTTTGGGTTAGGTGGATGGAATGCCCTTTTTTTTCAAACATTCTAGAATCAATGCTGGAGAGGACTTTAGTCCACAAACCTGGTTTTTAAGAGACGAGGGGACTGAGATTCAGAGTTCATGAGGACTCGGGTAAACTCCTTAAGGACCTGGGGGCTGGCCAGTTTGTGTTCCTGGAATTGTTCCCAGTACCCTAGAACATGGTCCAAACCAAGATGCAATTGTAGGGCTACAGCCCCTCAGTGATAGCTCCTGTTGGTAAGCAAGAAGCCTATAGGCAAGGGGACAGCATACACAACAGTGATTGATGTTCGTGTCCACATTAACAAGCGCAGGCCAGAAAGAAGTTTTGAGGGCCTTACACATGGATACATACCAGTTCAGGCTCTCAGTCATGCCTGTCTAATTAGTCCAGTGGGCAGCAACACCATGGATGGAATCCTCCAGAAAGGCACTTAGCCATCTCACACAACTGCATGAGCAAAAAGGGTAGCCTGGAATCCAGCCATGAATAAAGACTGATTCTCTCCATCTTGACATCTCCAGGCTTCGGCCTCAGCCTCCGATTACTAAAAAGAGAAAAATGGGTTGTGGGAAGATAAAGGAGGCTGAGGAGTCGGGGTCTGGTGGAACTACGAACTTGAGGTGTGTGGTATATTTTGAGAACCAGTGAGCATATAAAGGGGAGCCAGAAGGAAGGACCCAGGAGTTTACATTTTTCAGCTGTGGAAGACACAAGCTGGGTACCAAACTTCAGAACAATGAAAAGTTCAACACTTCACAGGAGCAAGAGCTTCAGTGTCTTTGCATTCAATCAGAAATTTTGAGCAGTCAGAAGGCAGGACCTTGAAGTGACCCACTAGGGTCTCAAAGGGAAGGTCTGACCTGGGGCTGGTAGCAAAGCCAGGAAGAAGCTGGCCAGAGACCATGGCTGAAGGGTGGTTCACACTCTGAAGGCAGCACTGGAGGAGGGCCAGGGCAGGAGGGAGGACTGTGGAATTGGTCTGGAAGCCAGCAAGGAGAGGACCAGGACACGGAGGCAGAAACTGAGAATGGACAGTTCTGAGATACAAAAAAAAAAAAAATGTGGTCGTGGGCATCACAATTCAGGCTCAAAAGAATGGGAAGTCTGCTTACAGAGTAAATGTCTCGTAAATGAGGTACCTGAGATGTATCTGAAAAATTATTCAGCTGGGATCTGCCTGGCTTCTTTGTCTTATCCCAACAGAGCTTTGACTCTGACTTCTAGAACCCTACCTTTCTAAGGAAGAGGACATACCCAGTAAGATCAACTGCTCTTTCTTACAGTTTTGTCTTTGCTTCCTCTTTATTTAAATCACAGGGAAGGGATATGCAGTTTACAACAAAGTTCCTACTTAGAGGGGCACCCTGAAGCATTATTGAGAAGCAAACCTTCCTTTGAACCAAAGCACTTCTGGTTTTATTTCTCTCTTCTCTACTTTCATAATGTATTTGCCTTTTTATATATAATTCACATTTTACAGGTTATGCCTTGTAGAGATGATGACCATTGCAAATGCTACTTAGCCTCATTAGAGGGGCCACTAATTTGGAATCAGCATTTGAAGACATCATAACTATCATAAGACTACAGGACATTTCAGGATTAGCATTTGGTGCTCTAATTTACCTTCCTCGCCTGCATCTGTCTGTTTTGGGCACTGGGATCACTAGCCAAATTAGAATATCTCCTGTTAGGGGTTGGGGGGATACAGCTCAGTTGGTAGCGTGCTTGCCTCACATGCACAATGCCCTGGGTTTGATCCCCAGCACCACACACACACACACACACACACACACACACACACACACACACACACAGAAGCTCTCTTGTTAGCCAATTCAAAGCAAGGCACCCAAACCCAAGGTCGAGGTTCCCACATGGATCCCTGGGTTCTAATACTCATTGATCCTTCCCTCATCCTTTAACTTCCCCACTTATTCAAGACTCAGGTGCTGGGGAGAACACAGAGGTTGGAAAGACACAAACTCTGCTCTGCAAGCATTAATCTCTTAAATAAATCTTATGTGTATGCATACATATATATATATATATTACACATACATATGTATAGATGCACACATCTATACACATGTGTGTGTGTGTGTGTGTGTGTGTGTGTGTGTATATATATATATATATATATATATATATATATAAAATATATATCTATCTGCAAATACATGTATTTGCAGAAAATGGAAAATAGGAAAAACAATGCTTGGGGCCAAACTAGAGAAGAGGAAAAGAATAATTTTGACATATTTTAATTAGACTTTGAAGAATAATAACTTGTCCCCAAAAAGAGTCGTGAAAACACTTGACCTTGAAATGATTTTAATACTTGGCAGCCTCCTGTATCATAGTTGTGCCTATTTATTTTACCACCACCCCATACACACCACTAGAATTCTGGTCAACTTTTGTTTATTGACTTTTTCAATTTAAGATAAAACAAAGGCTGTAATGCCCATGATACATGGACTGAATTTCATCATAAATGATAGGATTTTTTTTCATATTATACCTTACTTGATTCTTAGAATCTATTTTTCATGTTCTATTTCTTTCTTTCACTTAAAATCTTCCCTGAACTTCCTAATCATGCATTTCAGATGATCTTATTGGGTATTTTTATTGGGATAGTTTTTCACCTATTTTCAAAATCCCATTGGTTCATTTTGTGTGTGTGTGTGTATTTGTATATGCATATATATGCATTTATATATGCATGTGTACATGTATATATGCACATATATTAATCTTGCATGTATATACACATACACACACATATATATATATGCAGACATCAAGGGAATTCTACAAGCTGACCTATGCCCCTCACTTTAAGTCATTGCCAGAGATGAAATGCCCTTGATGGCCTCACTGTGAGATTCACTGGCCTCTCTGAAATACTTCATTTTTGTTTTGCAAACAAAACTTGTAAGAAATCTCAGACTGTCAGGACCTTAAATACCATTAGTAATGCAAGAAGGAAAAGGAAAAACACACAAAGACAGACATGTACAAAAGGATACAGTATAAAATACCCAAAGAATTAACAGAATGAGAAAAGGAAGCATTAAATTCACATCAAACAAAGCTTTGAACATTAAAGCAAATGAAAGTGAGGGCAAGAAATCTATGTGGAAGCCAACAATCCTTGCTTCCTGACAGCTGCAGTTATTAATTAGCATCCCATCATTTGCACTAAATGGCCGATCGATACTTTTTCTTCTCTGGCAGGCCATTTGCTCTGTAGCTTGCTTCTTAATGGGGATGATTCAGCTCGTCCTCCCCGGTGTCATTCTGCTCAGATCTCCTGGCCTGGCCGAGAGTCCACAAGCTGTGCTGCCTCAGGACCGAGTGCAGGATTTTTTTTCCCAGACTTGAGCTCTGTCCTGCTGTACCAACTCACTTGCCATCTATTGTGCAAATTGTTGCTATCTTTTTTGATTCTCTGTGCATAAGATGCTTGAATAGTTAATTTTATGTTACCTTTAAGTATGACAAATTCCTTTCCAGTAAGATTCCAGGCTACATTTTCCAACTCATCCTCTCCCTTTCTTGTTTCTGCTCATCCTGTGTACCAGTGACAACATATTATTCAGGCAAGCTTTATTAGAACCGATTTTTAGTGAGTAGAGAGAGTCCTGCTGGTTCTTGGCACTGTGTGCCGCCTACTGTGTGGCACTGGCAGATGACTTCTCCTCTCTAGACCCCTGATTCCTATTCTCACAGCTAATACCTAGCTCAAGAGGTTAGTGTAAGAATAAAATGAACTCAGATGTATTTATAGAGAGTTAACTGGTTACATGGGGTTGGGTGGCATTTAAATAATGTTTGGTGAGTGAACGGCACAAATGGTGAACAACTTTGACTCATTACTGTTAAATTGTTATTTCAGTCCTGGCAATGAAGGAACCTAGGGCCCCTCACACATGCTAAGCAATCACTTTACCACTGAGTCACAAACCAAGGCCACATTGATATTGTTATTATTACTATTATTATTCCCTTTTATGAGTTTTTTATGAGTTCTTTTATCTACTGGAATATACTTTTCTACCTCATTCATATTTTAAGAACTGCCTTGTATACACTACCCATATAAAAGTCTGACATGGAAATGTAATTATTCACTTCTCTATTCTATACAGTGCCTTATGAATATGTCAATGTGACTTTCCTTATACTGTATTTAACTATCCTGTACATACAATTGCTTTATTACATTTTGAAAATCACGTTTCTAGAGGGGGGATACTGGGGATTGAACTCAGGGGCCCTCGACACTGAACCACATCCTCAGCCCTATTTTGTATTTTATTTAGAGATGGGATCTCACTGAGTTGCTTAGCACCTTGCTAAATTGCTGGCTTTGAACTTGTGATCCTCCTGCCTCAGCCTCCAGAGCCACTAGGACTATAGGCATAATCCACTGCATCCAGCTGAAAATCACTTTTGCTAGAATATCTTTGTTCATCTCTTAGGTTTCCACGACTATCATGCCCCTGGGAACATATTGAACAAATCCATTTGCTTTTAAGCAGATGGACCCTGAAATACCTTACAGTACTCAAAATAACTCATTTCCAAAGTGTAATTAAGATGCTAAGATGGAACCATTTTGGACTGGAATCATTGTGACATTGACAATAAAAATATTCAAATCCAAACCTCAGATGAAATTTCTGCTGATAATTTTATGGTTAACAGATATTTATGAATATTGTGTTAGGAATGCACTACTCACTGTAAATTTTTCTTGAAATATGTGCCTATAAGAAATAGAACTAGCCACAGTCATAGAACATCGAATCACATAAGGTTTTAAAGTTACATTAAAATAACTGACAGTTATGCAGACCTATAAATTAAATAGGAAATGGTTGTCTCTGGAGGATTATGTAATTAAGAAAAACAAATACATATTTATTCAAATATTTGCTGGCACATTACTGAATTTGGACACTACTCCTTCAAAACCGGTGACAAAAAAGAATCACTGTGATACACATTTGCTACTAGATTCATAACCTTTTGGGCCCTGGGTCCAGCCCTGTTATTTGTGTTATCAGAGGCAACTCAGTTAACCTCTTCACCTGCCAGTATTTTCATCTGTAAAGTAGAAATTACAATGTTCTCTGACCGACCCAAATGGTGTCTATTGGAAGAAAATGAGACAAAGCCAATACAAGGCTCTTTTGTATTCTAAAACTCGATTTAACAGCAGATATTGTGAAACCCAGCAGTCCCCGAGCCTCGGAGGTCTCCATGTAGAAAGCAAGGCTCTTGATTTAGGCCTCATCCATTCCCCTGATATCTTTCTTGCATTAATCAAATGGGCCTCCCACAATTTAATGGCCCTTGTAAGGATTTGTAAATAGTCTCAGCAGCAAACTCCCCAAAGACCACACGCTAGAACCATGTCCATTTGACACTGGAAAGAAAAAAAAAAAGAAAAGAAAATCATCACACCTGAATCAAAGAGCAGAAAAGTGTTGCTTTTGATAAATGACTAACACAATTCTTTTTTTCCAGAATCATAAAGCTATCATTTAGGATTCAACTAGTGGTGGAAACTTAAGTTACAATACAGATCCATTTAAATTTTGATATTTTAGCCTACTGAAGATTAATTAATGGTCTATCTAAAGAACTTGATCAAGCAGTTCTCAGCTTAGCAGGCTTGTGACTCCTGGGGTAGTAGGAGCTTTATCGCTACGTCGGGTTCCTCTCCTTATTTCCAATTTTGGCTTCCAGATTTGAATATTCAGCTCATGTTCAACTGCTCCTAATGACATCACAATCACAGTGTTGGGCTCAAGTGCTGCTGGCTTACCTGTGCCACCCCCAAAAGAGGAATAACGGCCACAAGAGATCATAGCGTGCTCTCTGCCTCATTTATTCACCCACTCACTCGCGCACTAAATTGAGCTAGAACCTGATGGGAAGAACATGCATGGGTTTGGGCACAGAGGAACAAATTCCAACAGACAGAACCTTCCACTAAACCATGGCCTGAAGCTTTGGCCTGACTTCCCTGCCTGCAGCACTGTGTAGCAGTTTGTCCAGCAAGCGGTCTACAGAAAAAAAAAAAAAAATCTTTGGTTTGGGACTCTATACTGTGAAAGACGAAATCCTCAGGATGTGTACTGTTAGTTGTGTGGACTTGTTCATGTCAATTACCCTCTTGGGTAGGAAAAAGTCAAAAGGGTTCCTAGTGATCAGAGATCAAAAACTCACAAACCTTCAACAATGTTTAGCCTTGAAGGGTTTTGTTGTTTAATACTTGAAAATTCTCCCGGGGTGTTTCTAAAAAGCATGGTACCCAGGCAGTTGTGCTGAGCAGCCATCCAAACTCCTCTATTTTGGATGCCTAATAGCAGGTTTGATGAGTGCACTTAGGTTGTGCTTGCTGTTTGCAATCATTTAGGTTTGGCATCCCTTGACCGGGTAACCAGGTTCTCATGTTAGAAATTTATTATCTCTGAGCTACCTGGGCTTCTCGGGCTGAGTCACTTCATGTCTGCAAGTCCCAGCTTTCCTGTCTTGACTGTAAGAGTGGTAATTCTAATACCTGCCTATCAACAGTGGTGCTTATTAGGATTAAAGGAGGTGGCTACGTGAGCACACTTTGCAATCTTTAAGCATGAAGAAAGGTTCATTGGGGAGGAAAGTGAAGCTGGATTGGGAGTTTGGACTATAACAGACAGATAGTCACACCTCTATTATGCAGTTAGAAGATTTAATAAGAAAGTATGAAAATAAATAGGGGCCCCAGTGACATCTGGAAAGATATTCAAGAAGATGGATACTCATGAGAGGAGTTTACATCAAGAGGAAAACCCCTAAGACTGGTTGTCCTGGACTGGTTGTGAAATCGCCTCCCTTTATCTTAATCTCCTCCCATACAACTGTGTGTACCTCCTAGAGGGGGGTGATGCAGCTAGAATAATTTTGTCTGCTCTGCATATTATTTAAGATCAGTGCAGTTCATTTTAAATTGACAGGAAGAGATCCACCTAAGATGCAGAGAGATATCAATTAGTTTGCCACAAAGTATTTCACTATAAAATATTGTTTTATTTAGCTCACTTTCATTTTATTCATGGAGTGGTGATGATGATGGGGAGAGGAACAGGGACATAATACAAACTAATTTTTTGGATACATTTTGTGCCAGGTACCCTGTAAAGCCCTTCACATTTTTTTTTAAATTACCCCAGTGATTCTAGAAGTTCAGTAAAGCTTTATCCCCATTTTCCAGTTAATTAAACTGAGGCTCAATGATGTGAGTAGTTTGCTCAGTTACACGGATGATCAATGGCATTAACAAAATGGGAAAAGAATACCTTCTGATGATTATACAACTCACTTGAAATTCCTTTCTGATGCTTATTCTGCATGTTGAACAAATTGATGAGAGTTAGAAAACACATTTTAGACCACAGCCAATAAGCCTCTATATAATAACAGCCACAGTCCTAATTTGATTCAGAAGCCTCCAGCTTCAGGTGTTCTTTTAATATTCCATATGCTCGTCCATTTTGTTTACCATCTGCAGAGCAGTAAACCATCAGGGCACATGTTGACTGGACTAAATATTTAGACTGTCACATATTAAAAAAAAATCTCAGTGCTTTCTTCCAATTCTACCATATGAGTTGTCTACAAACCAATGACATAAATTGAATTTCTGCTTTTCTCTTGATAACCTTCTCTCTGAAATTAGCCTAAGCTTATCGAACGTAAAGACTGGGAGACAGGCATGTTTGTGGCCTCATTGCTGGGGAAACTTGTGTCTTTTTGGGTAGCTGTGCATAGGGGTGCTGAGGAGTGTTTGGGGACTGATAAGTCGGGGAGACGATGGTTGGTATTCAGGGACTGGAAACAACATCTATTCCTGTACCCATTTCTGTTTAATTAGATTGAAGGATGCCAGATTTTGTGCTCATTTAAATAGCAATGAAATGATGAAAAACAGCAAGTTTTAATTTTACAACTAAGGAGCAATAAATAACCCTGAGTCCCTGGCTGACACCATTGGTTATCATTCAGCTTAATACTGAAATTGTCACAGCTTGGCTAAGAAGAGAAGAGTTCTCAGTACTCGTTGTGTGGTTGGATAGTTCATTACCAGCCAACACAATTCCCTCTCTCTCCATCACCAAGTCATAAAAGAGGAAAATAACAGCCTCTTCCCCAGAAGTTTTGCTTTTGCCTCATTATTGGCTTTCCATGACAGTTACTTACTCATGGGCTCCTCTTCTAGTTCCTGATGTGCCAAGGTTAGGGGTGCAATTTGTGTCTTCACATTTACTACCTGAAAATAGTGTGTCCTTCTTTGGCACTTGGGTTCGGTTTACTAATTGAAGCGGAATATGTCTTTCTGTGGAGTTTTTACCTCCACAAGATGATTGGTACCAGGGAGTGTCTGACTTCAGACATGCTTCTGAATTCGGGAAGATTTTTCTCACTAAAATTAAACCACTCTATTTCGTGTTAAATTGAATCTAGTTGGCTCCCGAATCAATGCCGAAGCCCAAAGTAGTACTTGATCTTTTTCACAGCTCTCCGATTCCAAGAGTTTGGCCTCTTCGTGCTCTTAGTAATGAGCAAGGGGACTTGCATCTGATCTCTGGTTTCCTAGCACCCTCCTTTGCCCCTCTATTTGCCATCCTCCTGGGTTTTAGCTTCTGCTTTATTTGGAAGCTGAGCCCCACAGTCACATCTGCCGAGGTCCTGAAGAAACACAATACACCATGACACGCACGAGGAAAGCTATGCTGGAAACATCAGGAAGGGCGCTGATCAGAGAGAAGACAATTTTAGCAGTTCTCATCTATGTCCTGAACAGCCTTACATAGGAATAAAGTGGGAGAAACATAAAAGAATAGGAAACAAAAATCTTGCCTTTTCTCTAAATTTCAAATGATTGAATCGAAATCATGTTTAAAATCATTTCATTTCACCTGCACATGCCCAGATTTTAAAACAAATCAAAAGAAAACCACTTTGGCCAATACCTCTGCTTTCCCTAGGGTCTTTGAGAACATCTGTGTTAGTCAGCTTTTCCTGGCTGGGACCAAAATACCTGACCAGAACAATGTAGGGTAGGAAAAGTGTATCTGTGGCTCACAGTTTCCCAGGCCTCAGGCCACGGTTGGCCTGCTCTGGGTCTGGGATGAGGCAACATGTCATGGTGGAAGGACTTGGAAGAGGAAAGCTGCTCAGGACATGAGAGCTAGGAAGTAGAGAGAGAGAAAGGGGAGTGCAGCTTTGCTGGGCACACCCCAGCGGCCCACCTCCACCAGCCACACCAACCTGCCTGCAGTCCCCACCCAGTCAGTCCGTTCAAACTAGGATGGACTGATTGGGGTACAGCACTCACAGTCCAATCATTTCACCTCTGCATTAACAGGAACTTTTGGGGGACACCTCATATGCAGACTATACATCTGCAATTTTTGCCATAATATCATTCACTAGCCTTAGATGTTGGCTGTCTTTATACATATATATTAAATTTTATTTTCTTGGTTCTTCTTAATTATACATGATAAAATACATTTTGATAAAATTATACAAGCCTAGAATATATCTAACTCAAACTAAGACCTCGTTCTTGTGGGTGTGCACAATGGTGGAGTTTACTTAGGTATTTTCCTATGTATGAATAGGAAAATTGTGTTAAATTTATTCTGCTGGCTTTCCTCTCCCTATATATTCTTTTTAATTGAAAAGATAGAACTCATTTGTCTTTGAGTCCAGTTCTCAAAGACATCTGATTGTGGAAAGCCTGTCCCTGCTCTCATGGGCTTCCTGTGCGACCCCCCACCACCCCGACTTTTCTTGGAGTACTGTTCCTAAAGCAAGGTAAGCTGTTTAGTTTTGTTTTGGTCTTAAAAGAAAAATATTTTTTTCAACTATAAAACAGGGACTAAAAGCAACAAACTATTATCCAAAAATATCTCCATAGCATAAGCCCCAGTTAAACATCTCCAGGAGGGCTGGCTTCTACTGTAGCTTAAAAGCCTGAGGTGACCCAAATGTCAAAATGCTGATAGAAACATCTATTGGACTCACTACAATCCTGGGTTCAGATGCCAGTGTTATCAGCTATTGATCATGCGGTACCATTCAGAAAGAGTGAGTGCCCCCCCACCCCCCACCCCCGCCAAAAGAAAAGTCAGATCAGCCTTTATCTGTTTTCACAGATTGATTGGGGGTCTTGTATTATTATACTCATGCACCACATTTTTTTTCTAGATATTTCACCAGAAAGAAGGCATTGAGTTTGTCCACAAAGAGTTTGGTGCCTCTGATTTGTTGCACATTTCTGATTTTAGTAGTTTGTATCCCCATTGTCTATTCCAAGATGCTGTCAGCACAGTTTCTCCTGCCCCATTTATCATCCTGTGGAGTGCTACCTCTTTACTCGCTCACTTTAAAATACCTGAGTTTGCTAATGCTGCAGCTTTCCACATTACAAAAGACCCTGGTAGTCTCCCTAGAGAAGGCAATTATCTATTATGCTTAAGGGACACAAAAATCAGCTCATGCCGGGAAGCGCCTACATCCTTAGTTCATGCTGGGGCTGACCTGAATCAATTTTAGTTGCCTATAAATACAAATTGAGTTCTGGATATAAGGTTAAAACTGCAACATTTTTATTAAAGAATGGTCCTTCTAGGGTAACAGCAAATACTGAATAATTTTCACAGTGATTACCAATGTTCAAAGGAACTCTAAAATCAAAATAAAAATAATAGGTATTTTTTAAGTGTCTTTTTTTCACTTCTGCCCACTATATATTATACATATATATTATATATATTTATATATATATAATATATATATTATGTATTCTTTCTTTTTCTGTAGATGTTATCTCTTTCTTTGGTTTAGTTTTTTTTTTTTTTAATCTTCTACCATGTCATGTGGTATCAACTGTTATAGAATGGGTAGGGGATCAATTTCATATAGAAAACAAAGTTAATTATTATTAATGAACTATTTAGAAAAAGAAAATCTGGGTAAATATGTCAAACTGTGGAACACTTACTGTTTCTTAATGATTCAGCATGATAAATAGCTGATAAGACTGGCATCTGAACCCAGTATTAGGGACCATTGGCCATTGGTCCCAGCATACGTAAGGGTTGGTCTCTGCTTTTCAGGTATGTATAGCCTGGGAAAGGGTAGAAGGGATAAGTACTTAATTGCACTCATGTGTCAAAAAATACAGTATTAGTGGTAATTTTTATTGCTCTATTTGGTTAGATTGATAACATAGATGCTAATGCAAAGTTTTAGAACCAGCAGCAATCATTTCTTTCATTCTCCTTTCTCAATGCATTAATCATTTGGAGATTTTCATTCTGGTGCTGGTCTGTGAGATCAGGTGATGCAGACGGAACTCCTTGGTCCATGGGATTAAAGATCTGAAATATGTGTTATATAAATTGTGCAACTGACAGTGTTGGGAGAACATGGGCACTTTGACAAAACTATATTACAGGTTAGTGCTATGGATTAAACTGTGTTGGCACAAAAAGACATGTTGAAATCCTAATGCTTAGTACCTATGATTGTGACATTATTTGAGGTTGAGCCTTTGCAGAAGTCACCAAATTAGGTTGGGTAATCGCTATGGGTGCTTGACTGGTATCCTTATGAGAAGAGGAAATGCATGAGGCAACAGTGATTCTGTGGCCACATGGAGATGGAGGCAGAGATACAGGAGCCACCAGAGGCTGGAAGAGGGCCTACCACTGCCTTAGATTTAGGTTTCAGAACACTGCCCTCCAGGACCAGAGTCCATACATTTGCTATTTCAGGCTACCCAGTTTGTGTATTTTTTTTTTTTTTGAATTTTAACATAGCAGCCCTAGGAAAATGATGCAGTTAGTTACTTTTGAACGTATTAAAATTATAGCTCTCACAAAATATTCATAAATTGAACCAAAGAACGGAGACAGAATTATATCCTATAAGGCACCCATTGAATTTAATTAATGAACTACAAGTGATTACTAATAAACACACCTGGGACTAGGGTTACTTGAAGAGTGTTCTTTATGTTTGGAGAAATGTATTTAAGTGGTCAGTTCAGTTCGTTCAATGACATTTCTTGAATTTACTATGTCCCAGATCCTGTAGGGAAAACAAAGATGCAAAAATTAAATAAGAGGTAACTTATAAAATATGGTTCTTTCTATAATGATGATCAGGTAATTTCTTTTAGAATTATTGTGTGAAACTTCAGAATTCTTTATAGACTAATGTATTTCATTCCCAAATCTCAGGTCTTGTATTAGTAAAGTTGCCAGAAAAAAAAAATATAAGAGGTCCAGTTAAATTTAAATGTATTAAATGCTTTTAGTGTAATATGTCACAGGCAATCTTTGGAACATATACTAAAAATCATTATCTGGAATTCAAATTTCACTTTGCATTCTGTATTTGCTAACTGTGGCAACTGATGTAGTAAACATCATCTGCAGGAGACTCATTGCCTGGACATGGCTGCCTTCCTAGATTTCCTGTTATTCATTACCACTTTGCTTTCTCAATGGGTCTATAACAATTTTTAAAGACATCTGTAGTTATTTAAGTCTTAGGACTGCTTTGGTGATTAAATGTGATTGGGTGTTATGTGTTTCAGAATGTCACTCTTGAATAGCTAGGGCTCAGTAAATGTTGCTTTATTTTATTTATTTTTTTCATTTTTAAATCTAATATAATGCCTGGGTAGAGCATTTTCTTATGTATTAAGTGAGGATCGCAGTATTGGCCATGTGCATAAATTTGCTAACAACATTATCTAATGTATTTGTGAATCCTGAAAGTTGCAGCCTTGAAAAAGGATGGGTTTGGTTCTGTTCTCTTCACTCAATAAGATTTCAGGCTAGTGCCTGATGAAGCATCTGACCTTAAAACCTTAGAAAGTCCTGCTATTGAATGTGGCCATTTATGTTCCCACAGTATTAGTTACTCAGAGCTGCAGTAACAAATTTCCCCAGATTGAATGGCTTAAAACAGCAGAGCTACATTCTCTCCTTTCTGAAGGTGAGGTCTGAAATTTAAATGTTGGTAGAGTTGGGGCCCCTTGGAGGCCCTGCAGAGACTCCATTTCATGCCTCTCCCAGCTTCTAAATAGTGGTGGGCAGTCTCTGCCTCCACCCTTTCAAAGCATTTGGCACTTCCTGTGTGTGTTTCTGATTCCACTTAGAAGGACACCAGTCATATACGTTTAGGACTCACCTGGATCCAGTATGACCTCATCTGCACAAATCTTCTTTCCAAACTAACAAGTAAACATTATTTATAGCCACTGATGGCTAGATTGTCACCATATTTTGTAGTGTATGTACACATCAACAACCAGTAGCTACACTTCAGAAGTGTTTTGGGAACCTCAGCAACTGTGTTTTGTAATAACAATATGCACCTTTCTCTAATGTTTAGGTATCTTGTGCAGTTTATCATTGGTATAGAGAAAGAAAATGTTTGCTTTAAAAAATAGTATCTTTCTTAAAATATCTACAGCAGAATTTAGAGAGTATTTAGGGATACAATATCTAGATAGTTGTACATGAACACTATATTTAAACATTCTGTGATGTGATTATAAAATAACTTTCAGAGTATGGAATTCCCAGTGCCTCAAGGAAGAAATAAGGTAGGGAAAAAGTAGCAATAGAATTTTTTTTTCTTTTAGCTTTCCTTATTTGTGAACCTTTGTCTCTGTATTTTGAACTACTTCATTATTTTTAAAGTGCTATTCAATTTTCAATTGTATAACCAGTGTTTGCTAAGCAATTATGCAAATTTTTTAGGTGGGAGATTAGATGAACTGAATGCTAAAATATTTTAAATTAATATTCTTGCATGAAAGTCTACTTTCTCTCATTTTTCAAAGAAATGTCAGTAAATCTGCAGTAGAGTAAATGCCAACATATAGATAGTAGCTATTCTTAAAAATTATAACTTAACGCTCATAATTCCAAAATTAAGTTTGTGTAATAAGAAAATTCCTGGATTGTGAATGACCTCATATTTGAATTTCCTCATCCATAAATAAGGATTAAATAAGTAACGATAATGCCATTGTCATATTTAAATATTCCACATTAACAAAGTGCCTATCATGGAGATTTTCATGTAATGAATATTATTTTCTTACCCTTTTTATTTTTTAATAAACTACTCAGACATGCCAATTAAACATAATGAGGTATATATTATTGCTTTGATTTTGCTTTGGTTTTTTTTTTTTTTCTGAAAGTGAGGATTATAGGGGAAGGGAGAGGTCATTTTCTTTTGCTTTTTTTTTTCTTAATGAAATTATAAATACCTGAACTTGGAGTTATTCTCTAATTCTAGTTAATACATTAAGGAGCATTTACTAGAGAAAACATTGGTCTATAAACCACAATCAGCAGTTTTCAGGTGATCAATAGAATAAATTTGGGAAATACCCAGGATACTGGTAGTACCAATAAATGATTACTTTCCACACAATGTCCTTCACAATGCAGAGGGTAAAAAGACAGATTATGTACACCCATTTTGGTAATTTACAGGTAACAACTAACTCACTGAAGCCTAGGTGCTGTATCTGGAATATCAATGCTCATACGAATAGAGCCAATTTTGTTGTCAAAGCATAATCACAGTCAAAATCTTACCACCACCAGAGAATGCTGCTCAGATCGAGGCCCTTCACCTCAGGAAGGATGCAGAGATGAGGCCATTTGCAAGCCACATCTGTACAATGGACAATTTCTGTATTCTTTACAGAAGAAATTGAGGACTCACACTTATCCATACACTCTAAAACCAAGTTATCTGGATAGGCTGGATGTGATTTATGTAGATGTTTCTCAATTGCCTGCCATTTTTTGCTAGCATGCTAACTACATGCAAATCTTTGACAAATAGTGGCTCATTTTTACTGGAAATTCCAGCATTATGTAAGAATATCTTTAACTCCAGAAGACCAAGATCTACCCAGAAATTTTGTGGAAATGAATTATAATTGTTAGCAGAAAAAAATCTCTGCAGCTGACTTTTATTTACTCCGTGAGTATATAGATCAACATCTTAAGAAAATGCTCATGTGAACAGCATGTCTGATTTGGGCAACAAAGTAATTGGCTTATTTCTAAATAACTATTGAAGTACTCACGGGGGATTTTATTTGTGTCATCCAGCATTTTGCCGAGTCTTATGCGTGTCACAAAAAGACAAAGCTCCTTCTCTTAGGTTTGCTTAGGAAGTAGAGAGAAGGACAGGTAGTTTTAACATGCTGTGGCCAGTGTTGCCCTCAGGGCACTCTGTGAGTAGGTGGAAGAGAGGGTCACAGTGGAACCTGTAGGCAGGTGGCCTTCTGGGGAGTCCATACCTACCTTGAGCAGTGCTAGATGAATAGGATTTAGGAGTAAGATGTTCCACAGAAAGAGAAAATGCATGGATCAACAATATGTTTCTAGAGAAATGAAATGACAGTGGTAGTCTGACCAGATGGGTCAAGGTAAGAAGCTTTGGGTGTGGTGGAGGAGAGGTCATAGAAAGTTTTTCTGGCTTGCAGGTGAGTTGCTATTTATCACATGTGCACCCTGGAGCCCTAGCTACTCCAACAATGGAAGGCTATCTGGTTGTTCTCATGTATTAGTGAGTGGTTATGTTTTCTGTTAGGTATCTTTATATCCCAATAGTTAGGCAGATAATGGCTATAGGTATGTTAATTAATTTGATCGTGTGAATCACTTCACACTTGACAGATCTATGCAGACACTACCGTAAACCATAAATGTACATATATTTTATTTGTTGATTGTATCTCAAGAAAACTGATAGAGGGAGTGGATTTCAAAAACAAACCAACCAAAATATTCCAGAAAAACAGTCTCACTTCTAATTCTGCTTCATGTTAAAACACTTATTAACTAGCAGGACAAAAGGCAGTTACACAATCTGTTCTGCGAATTAAGTGAAATTCACAGCTTTCCATCCTTTTAGCTACTCTAACAAGATCTTAAAGTGAAGGCTTTTATTCAGATGTGACGAAATTCAATCTGCCATTCTTGGTTACCAATGTGAGCAGAATCAGACAGCACAGGCCTATGGTCAGCTCTCCACAGGACAGGATGGCCTCTCAGGGCTACTTAGCAGAAGTATGCTTGGTATAGTCCACTGGGCTTTACTTTCTTAAATGATGTTCTGGAAAAGACTGTGTTAATGTTACAGAGCCGGAGCCTTCCAAAAAAGTGAGGCATCATGAAGACCCCTTCATTAAACCCCAAATCTTACCATCAATTCAGAAAGGTTTCACACATGTCAGCTCAGAGAAACAGAAATGAGTTTATTGAAGAGATAAGGAAAAATGAAAGGGGATGCTCAAGGAAGAGAGTGAGTCCTCTTAAAGAGGAGAGAAACAATGTGTCTTTCCTGCATCCCAGTTTTATTGAAGGTCCCAGGGAAGTTTCCTAGGAGTCCCACCCAGGTCCACTTCTTGACTTTTGATTGACATCAGACTTTCAAGTTCCTGTTGCCATGACAACTCTGTCATCTTGGCCCATGCTAATTGTTCTAATTGTATTCTTAATAATTTCTACAGGTTTTATAATTAGGAGGAATTATACATATCTTCTGGAATCTGGTCTGTGAAAAGGGTCACAATGTCTCTTCCTTCAAAGCAACATGGGTTCCTCATTTTCTGCCTGCATTTCCTTGCAGATAAGAGGTAGTTTAGTTTAGGGAAGTGCATACTTATTCTGTTATACCAAGCTCCAAAAACTAAATGTTATTTGTGTTTCACAATTACTATCATGGATAAATAATTATAAATATACACACACAAATCTATTTTTGAATGTGTACTTCTTTGCGTGTGTATAGATCTTTCTACCATATTTGTATATCAAACATAAGTTATTTATTTAAATATCAATATCTACATCAATATCTACCTAACAAAAACCAGGCCAGGTTTTTAATAATCTATTTAGCAGTCCTTCCTTTAGTCTGAATGTCCTTTGTACTAATTTGGTTCTTCTCATCTATTTATTGTTTGCATCCATTTTCTCTGCAGAATGTGAGAGGGATCACCTCTCTAAAACCCTTTGGAAGAATCTTCACATTGAAAATAAAGAATGGAGAGCTTATTGTAGATCTAATCAAAGTTCTAATATGTTTTGACCCGCTACATAGTTTATAAAAGGTGAGGGACAGTAAAGCTAATTTAAAATGCTAACAAGTTGGTAGTTAATCAATTTGCACAATTAGATGATTAATAGCTGGGGAGTTAATCATCACCAGTCAGGGAAGAATGGCCTCGCCCTAGCTTAGTACATAATTAATTATAAGGCAGCGACATTTCTTTATTACCTCTTACCCCCGAAAAGCTATTGAGTGCATTTCATCTAACATCTGGTGATATTAGTGGGCTGTTTTCCTCACAACTTATTCCTACTCAAAAATTGAAAGCAACATTCTATGAATTTGGTCATTAAAATAGTAAAGGTGTTCTTGACTTATGATGGAGCCACATCCTAGTACTACCCCTTTTAGCTGAAGATACTGTCAGTGGAAAATGCACTTGAACCCCATAACCTACAAGAGGTCAACACTTAACTCAACCTGCCTTCCATGTGCTGGAGGACGTGTTCAGCCTATCACTCGGCAGAATCATCCATCACACAGCCTATTTTGTGATACTGTAAAGTGTCAAGTAACTCATCCAAGTTATTGAAATGATCAAAATTCAAAACTTGAAGTATGGTTTCTTCTGGGTGCATGTCACTTTCACACCATTGTGAAGCTAAACCATTATAAGTCAGGTCATTGTACATCTGAACCATCTGCACGTGGAACATATGAAATAAATATGTCCACTGGCCACTGGGAACTGGTCGGTGACAAACTCGGTTTGCTCTTTCTGTACTTCAGTGAAGACTCTTGGCTGCACATTCAGGATCACCTGTACTTTCGTTGTCATTTAATTGTTTCCAGAATGTCCTTGCTTTCTCCAATGGTATTGAAGACCTTGTGTCTCTTATATCTTCTGTAATTTTCCCAGCCCCGTAATATAATCTGTATTCCGGTAATATTTATAGTCTAATTGAAGAGAATTGAGATGTGACATTTTCTCTCCCAGTAACTTGGGGGGTGGGGACATAAGGTCTACCTTACAGTCCCTAGCCACTGCATCTCTGCAATATGGGTTTCTGTCACTGAGTCAATGGTGGGACGATACAAGGGATTCACTGGGACATCTCTGTTCCTGGATGAATCATGGAAAACCAGGATCTGCAGCACACAAACTATGCAATTTTACTTCTAAGAATTGTAATCATTTGCTTAAACACCAGGGAAAAGTAAGTTACAAATCTTGATGAATTTTTTTTTAAACCTACTTGAGCCAAATAGAATGTGGAAGCAGGTTTGTCTCCCAAATGTCCTCACTTGCACTGTCTAACTTGGGGGAAAAACAGACAAAACGTGGATTCATGGATTAGCAGTTCGTTGGTACCTGTTTCTCCACACCACTGAAGGCTGAAAATTGTGGTTTGCTGTCTTCAGTGAAAGCACTGAGCAAGTTGACCAGCCTAGAACCACTGCATTAGAGTGTGAAGCAGGTTGAAGTCCAGGCCTACCGAGACTGTACAGAAGAAGCCCAATCTGCTCTCAGAACACAGAGCTACAAGTAGTTACATATTTGCAAAGACACATCTAAGATAAAACATGGGCTTTCCTAGTTCTTGGCTTCTTCCAGCACATACTCAGGATCCCAGCTTTGATCCTGGTAATCTCCTGTTGGGGTCCATCCCCTCTGGAAGACTCTACACGAGGAGGTCTGGTGGGTGGGCTTCAGTCATCGCTGGTCTCCACATTCCTGTCATTTTATCAGAGAGGCCCTGCTGACCACCCTGGCCAATTACTGTACCCTGCCTCTTTGTGCTCCATGTTTCTCTTTCACCACATTTATTCCTTACTCATAAGTGCTATTACTACCACCTCAAACTATCCCATTTGTTTTTTTTTTTTTTTTTTGAGTATTTCTTAACATTTTTCTTGACTGCAATTTAGATATGTGAGGACTGGAGTCTTCTCTTCTTCTCTGTTATATTTACAGTTGTGTCCTCTGGGCCAAGAGTCTAATATTTAGGTACTCTTAGAAGTTTCTCGAATGAGTGACTAAATGACTCAGGGGATAGAATTCCTGCTGTCTTTTGCATTGACTTTGCTAATTGCATTTTGCTCTTCTTTGTTTCTGTCTACATCACTTCCCATTCCTAATGCCACAGGCACCTTAGTTTCAGATGATCACCATGTTGACAAGTTATAATCAATTCGCTTTTTATCTTCAATGAATTAAATGTTAGCTTACTTTTAAAGAAACTTTCCATCCACAAAAAATCAAACCCTCACTTTGCTAAAGCATCAGGAGCCTAGTGTTTCTTGTGCTCATAAATTCATGACATTTTCCAGTGAAGTGAGTTAAGAGACTGCCTGGTGCAAACTTTTATTTTACAGATGAGAAAACTGAATGTCGGGTGGGTTAAATGATTTACTGAAGGTCAAATCACTAGTGAGTGACAACTGAGTCTGAAATCAGAGTCCACTGGGCCCTGCTGATTATAAAAGATTATAAAAGAGTCCTGGTGGTGTCTAAGCCACAGAACCACAGTGGAGGGTGAGGAGGAGGTCCCAATTTCTCACAGACCTGGATGGAAAGTCAGGAAAAGGTTCAAGGTGATCACACCAGAGTTGGGAGACACAAGAACAGATCACCCAGAAAAACAGAATTGCAGGAGTGTCGGTCCACTGTTTTCAGTTTCCAGGAAGGTGCTAATTCCAATGCTTAAGGAACATATAGGATACAGAGCCCAACCTGCTTCAAAGACCTAAGTGGTACAGGGAAAATCACAAAGTCATCTTTCATAAATTCAGCAGCTCTGAAGCCTGTGGACACGACTCACATCAGATTGAAAGCCTGAAAATTGATATCTTAAACTGAGGAATATCTGAAAACCCTGAGAACTTTCTAGAAACCTAACATAAATAGCACAGACTGAAGTGGGTTAGTAAAGTAGAAACTCACATTTATGCCTGGTGTTCCATTTCTCTTAACACCTTTTCAAAAGTTCCTTAGTTCAAAGATTCCCTTCTGCTTACTATTGAAATCTGTCATAGAGCACGGGTGATTGGAACCTAGAACACATTTAATAATTTGTTGAAAACAATGTTCTATTTCTTACTTTTTATTTACTGATTGTTAGATAACATTTAACAAATAATTATCTAATTAACAATTAAATATTAGATAACAATTAGTAAAAAATTTACTAATTTGACTAAAATTTTCATTTCATTTAGATATAACTGTGTAGCCAATTATTTTAGACGAGTGTGATTATTTAGTGCTGGATATTCACCCCATACAGTGAGTCTCCTATCACATGCTAGGGAATTAGTATAAGGATCCACACATAATACAGTGGCCAAAACTCAAGTCCTGGGTCATTTCCTTATAAATATTTGTCATTACATTTGAGTGTCATGGAAGTTTCAAAAGAGTATTGTAGTACTTGCTTCCAATTTGTTTCAATAGACCTCCAGCAGTAAAAAGTTATTCTTTTGATCTTGCAAAGCCAGTATCAGTTTTTCTATAGCACTGATAATATAAAAGCTCATTATGTAAAAACGTGCATTTCACTTATGATAAAACTTGTTCACCTTCATATGTTGTGGCTATTTCAACTTAGGAATTTACCTTCTATTCCAGTTAAACTCAGAATTTATCATGCATTCCCTGCTGCTAACCATGAGCTTAGCAAATAAAATATCTATGTCAGCTTTTTTTCCTAGCCCCACTATTCTCTCTTCTTGGAATTGTCTTTCTGAAGTTTTTGGTTATATATGAACCTCTACGGCTCTTATAAGAAATAAATGTATCTTCAGTTCATGTATAACGTAAAGATTTCCCCATGTTTTTCAAATGATAGATTTTGAACTGGATATTTGAAATTGGACCTTCATACCAAAAAGAGATACTTGTGATATGTAATTGGGAAACTCACATTTTCAAATAATATTCTAATCTAAAAAATTCCAAAGTGGCAATAAATTACCATAGACTGACAATGGGAAGGATCTTAATTGAGATCAGAAATGGGAATTCTATTGTGGCTGAGAAGTCTCTGATGGGTTGAACAGTCCAATTGTCCTAATAGCTACTCTGTCGAAACCCCACATTGTAAGTAGCCATTTATTCAGTTTAACAAACATTCAAGATTCTTGACCCTCAGCAATTTGGATTTATGAGTGCTACAAACTTGAGTAATGCCAGGTTTACTTGTTGTCCATCAAAGTGAGCATTTATGTAGTAAATAAATCATGAAAATCACATATGTGGGGAGAAAATGTTACTTTCTTCAGTTCTTTGTTCTTGTTTCTTTTATCATTTTTAGTTGCTTTGTTATTTATATTATTTCTTTATTATATTCAATAAGCCAAAAAGAAATAGTTGAATTTATGCATTTCATTTTATTTAAAATTTTAAAATTCAAACTATGTTTTAAAATTCTAACTTTAGATTCTGAAATAAATCAAAGTACCTGTTTTCTATTCTGTTTGAACTAGTGATGTTTCAGATCATAAATAAAACTAAACGGCATTTACTTTGTTTTATTGCCCTTTTCTGAAGTGAATCAATTGACATCTTGCAAAGTAGACGATCTCTAGTCCTGTAGTCGACTGATGAAGATGGGCAGTCCTTAGGAATATCCAGGACTGAGAAAGAGATAAGTTATGGGAAAAGAAAAAGAAAGCGGAGGGAGGGAGGGAAGAAGAAGGGAAGGAAGCCAGACAAGATTTAGGAAAGGAGAAAAGGGGATCCTGAGTCTGAGGAAGGGAGTATGAAGAAAGTTTTCTATTTCTATTTCCCTATGAAGAGAGTTTTCTATTTCTATTTCTATTTCCCTATGAAGAGAGTTTTCTATTTCTAGATCTGTTTTCTTGATCATGTCTTTGGCTGATTGCTTTTCATAGTTCCTTTTGTGGTGTGGTGGTTTTAAATGTGCAAGTATAAAATCATTCTTTTTTTTTCTTTTTTCCTCTTTTATTTTCTGGCTATATTGGTATATCAATTTCATAATTATAGTTACTTAATGAGTCAGTTCAATTTTGTCTACCATTTCTATGCTTAAACATATAATAATAAGAGAGTAAAGAGGCTAGTTATCTGTATACATGTTTTTGGTGACCAAAAAAAAAAAAAAAAAAAGAAGAAGAAAAGAAAGAAAAAAGATTTTTTCATTATACTGCAATACTAAAGATGAGCCAGAAATATTTTGGATCAATAGGTATGACAAATATGTCCTGTGCTGGGATCTCTGGGTGAAGTGGACACTGACCTTCACCTATAGTCCCTGCTAAGTGTATCAGACAAAATGAGGGTGGCAGAAGCTTAGATTCTTCTATACTCTACTGCAAGTGAGGAAATATGTTAATCTATCTTATGAGGCTGGATATAGAGACATACACCTGTGGAGCTCCTGCCTCACCCAGATATCCTCCTTTACATCATCTCTCATATATTCTGCTGAGAGCAGACAAGAGTATTCATACATCCAGAAGTAGCACGAATAATAACAATAGTGACCTCAGCTGAGGTCTAGTGCTGACCAGAGGCTAAACCCTCATGTAACCTGGGGCATTTTAATGTTCCATATTTTTATATTAATGCATTCTCCCAGAGTTTTCAAAAACCTACCAGGAGTGTAGCTAATGCTTGTGAGTATAAGAGAAAGAAAATGCAGAGTTCTGAACTTGACATTAATGAATATGAAAAAAATAACAGGGAAAATTATAAATTTAAAGAGGTAAGTGTTCAACAGCCTAGTTCAAAAATCTAGTAGTAAGAAGGGACAACAATTTTATGAACACAGAAAATTAACTTACTAAGTTATAGAGCTAACTGATTATAACTTACATGAAATTTAAACATTGCATATCCTGTGTAATCAACATGTTCTCTGTCAAGAGAACAGATTAAAATGTGGGATGGGATGAAGGTAAGAACCATGGACCAGTGTCTGTTACATAATGCAAGATAATAACATTAGCTACTAAAGAATGTTAAATATTGCTGATGTTACTTAAAATGAACAAACTTCAGCTGGACTCCACAGTTCTGAAACTGTCTTTATGTAGTGATGCTAAACTATGCAACGTCTCCTCTCAAGGGCTCTCAATGTGTTTTCCAAAATTAAAGCTGAGTGTGTCCAAACTAATTTCCCCTAAACCCTTAATTTTGTTTAATGCTGTTCCCCTTCACCTCTTTTTTCACAGAATCTATTTTTATTTTCTGAAGGAGTAGAGGGTGTATATATTAAATGCAGCTAAATGGACCGAGAAAGAAACCCAGATGTTTAACCATGGAATCTAAATTTGAAACAGTCTTTTTGGAAATATGTTGAAATGTTTCCAAAATATCATGAAGGTCAAAACAAATTGCTATTAAAATGACCTTCACTGTAAGCGATTTCAACAATCTGGAATTGTATGAGAAGCATTGATCTTTGTTTTTAATCTTTTTTACTTTACCATTGAGTTAGAAATTCCTGCAATATCATTTCTAACAAGTATAAGTCAATATGATCTTATATTAAAGATTTTAAAACTTCATTTGAAATATACACGTATTTAAATATGCATTGTGTAATATATCATTTCAATGTGTTTAAAGATATTTTCAAATATGTATGTATGTATTGAAAAATTAGAATCAGGCTAAATTATGCAATTTAAATAATCTTTCATTAGATGAGAAACAGAAGTAAGCACAGCATCTATTTGTTTAGTTGAGGCACAGGGTTGGTGACATACTTCACCAAGTACAGAACGTAGGATCAGAGGTTCAGTCTCCAGGTCCACACTCATAACTTACACTGAAGGTGAATAACTATACATTTCATATCTATAGATATGCTCTTAAACTCATATATATAATTTGGAGGAAATGTGCCTTTGTTGGCAGGTGTGATTCTGAAATCTACTATCACTAAATTAACTAGTATTTTCTGAATGCCTACTCTTCACCTCCAACAAAACAGGGGGTACTGAGGGAACAAGACTAGGATGAGGATCTGCACCCACTCACACATAAGGTTTCCCTCAAGGAATTGGCCAATCATTTTCCACAGTCAGCCATGTTTGATGGTATCTATTAATCAAATGGAAAAGCACTTAAAAATACGGGGACTGCAACAGAAACAAAGCCATTGGGAAGAACCAGATGGACACAAGGGTATCAGCTGCAGAATTATGGCCAAGTTGAGAAAGTTAAAATAGGAGGGGGAAAAAAAAGGCAGACACTGGGAAAAAGACTTGCCAGGAATAATTTTGAGGGGGCATCAACATGGTCTGTGAGGGTCTGAGAACTTTGTGATTCCTGCTTTACCTGACCATTTAAAACCTACAACAGTATTGTGAGGGAAGAAACAGTGTTATCCCCTTTTCTTTCATGAGGATTCAAGGGTAAGAGGTACTAAGCAGCTTGACTGTTAATTGCTGCTACCAAGGGCAGAGAGGGAGTCTGGTTCAGGGAGCCTAGCTCTCAGTCACTGTGCTATGCTGCTGCCCAGCAAATAGGAGAGTCGTCAGCATGGTTGACGTCTACAGGATGAAACACAGTAGAATCTGAGATAGAAGAGAAATCAAATGTCCTATTTGCAGAAACAAAGAATTAAGAACTATAGTAGAAAAAATTCTTCAGGAATGAGTTCATACAGTTGTGATCACAGAAAAAGAATAAGGTTAATAATATTATTGAGCTTTAAGGGTTTTTTTTCCTTAATATATGATGACTTAGAAAATATGTATATTTTTAAATTTTCTTCTGGTATGTTAAAGAGGACCAGTAGAGGGAGCTTTATATTAAGTTTATATTCCATTAAGAAAATCAATCAAGTAATGTGTGACGAAAAGTAAAGCAATCTTAAGTAACAGAATAATGTACAAGAAACCATAAAGAAATTTAAAAATAAAGTCATATTTTATTTCTACAACTTGCTTTAAAAATCGCTCAAAAGACATGTTTTATTACTTACTCTGTGTCCGTTGCTGTGCTGGGTATTAAGAGCTACAGGAGAATTCCAAAGATGTCTGGTATATTTATACTTCACTTGAAAAGACTTTGACATATTATAAACACATAGTAGGAAAAAAACCATTTAATTGACTTATTAACTATATAGTATCAATAAAATTGTCAGAGAAGATAAGCAAACAAATTAGAAAAGACAGAGCACAAAGAATGTTAGTTCCTCCTATGGGGGTAAAGGATTTAGCTCCATGGTAAAGAATCAAAAGGCAATTGCAAGTTCTCTGATACAGAAATTAGCATGGGAGAAGAGAAATCATATACGTACACCCAAAGTTCAAGGTTAATCTGGAGGACACAGGAAATGGACTTTAATATCAGCTGAAACTGAGTGCTACATGGGGTTGAAAGTAATACAGAAGGTGGTAGGAAAAGAGAGGGAATGAGGAAAGGCTAAGTAGGTCAGTCTCAGGAATGGGGAGGGGACCCAAGGGTGGACTTGGAGGGCAGTTAGAATGTAGAAGATATTGGAGGGAAGAAGCCCAATAAGAGGCAACAGCAGTGTTCCATCCATGAAGTGCTTCATTTAGATAGATATATTGGCCTCTTTTTCAAGTCATGTAATAAAGTTTCCCCACTAAACAACCATTACAGAACGAACGTTGTGGTAGTGATAATAATAGCAATAATAACTATGAGCTGGCTTTCTCTTCTCCTTTTAGATTGCATTAAAAAATATTGAAACTAGCTTTGGCTGTGCTCCCAATGAGTCAGTTGGAGGAATTTTTTGTCGGTCTGCCTTTACTTCCATGTTTTATCAACTGCTTATTTTGAAGTCTTTTGTTCTTTTCATTTATTTCCCCATAATCTAAATAAATAATATTTATTTCTCTAGCATAGCAGCCATATACAATAGGAATAGATGTACAGAGTCATTTTCCATTGACTTAAATAGTTTTTTAGAAGCACTTTTCCCATAATCCATCACCCAACCACTAACCACTGATAATGCCGGTTATCGGTGAGGAGTCCTGCTTCCCCACATGTTGAAGATTGAAACATTAGAGAATCACACCAAGACAAGCATATAAAACAGGGTTTATTTAAAAAGGGATAACATAGACTTCTTCCGGGAGGGAAAAGGGGGCCATAGTGCTATCCTGGTATCCTCAGAAGGAAAGAGTTCTGCCCTTTTTATATGTCCTAGGCTTCCTTGTTCTCCTGCCCTCTTCCCCTTATCTTGCTCCCTCCTGCATAAGTGACTAGGCCCAGGGATGCTCTGTAGGATGGCCAAAAGGTGGCTGAAGGGGGAAAGGCAGGATAGGGCAGCTCAGGACACATTAATCAATAACTTTATTGTTCCATGTAGGGAAGGGCAACTGCTGTCCCAGGAGTTGCCCTTCCCTACAGGTTGAAGCAGGCAGAGGTCTGTGATAAGGGTGGAGGAAGGGCTCTGAAGGAATTAACATTTCAATCCCTCAGGAGACAGGCTCCAACTTGCCAGACTGGATCAAAATTGGCCTCCTTGATCCGACCTGACATATCTATACTGACTACCTGTCTAATTCTGGCTTCAGCACCAGCATATTCTTCCTGAATCTTCATGACTCATGGAGGAACAGCCAAGATTAATCAGATCATAAAGTTCAAATAGATAACTTATGGGCAGTGGTAAGATTAAAAAGACAATTTGGAGTTTTCAGTGCTGTCCAAAGTGTACTCATGAGCCACTATAAAGTTTTGAGCAGAACATGATGATTTTAAGCCAACACTTTAGGAAGATAAGGTGTTGTGAGTTGGGCTTAGGGCACCCTGAAGATAGGAAAAGAATCAGGAGAGTGAAGAACCAGATGTCTGGCTGATGGCAGCATGAGAAGGGTTGGGGTGGAAGGAGAGGAGTAAGGAGAGAAGAAGAGAAAAGAAAAACATGATTAGCCACAAGTAAGGCGTGCAGGACAAGGCCTCACCAATGACTGGCAAGTGCAGGTTAGGTTACCAGGGTGGGAATTGATACGTATTCAGGAGAGAACTGGAACTTAGCTGGAAACTGTGAGTTTCCTTAGGCCATTGATTTTTAGTGTTAATATCTTCAAGACATTTCTAGTATCCTCACAGTGCAATGTTCAAACTTCACAATGGAGGCTGACATTCCAGAAGTTGAATAGCCTTCTTTCTTTTAAAATACAGAAGTCATTAGAAATTGGATCTTTTTTTTTTGTAGGAAAATATTTGCCTGAAAATAGCGAATCTTTTGTTCTTTCAGACATCTGCATCAAAACCCTGATATTTCATGTCACTTTTTTTTTTTTTATCTGAAATCCACAATTAAATTTGGTACATCAGTCAGTATGCTATCAACTCTGATGTAGTGGACTTGGTAAGTGAAGAACAATGCTTGTGAATTCCCCTTTTCTATTACTATGGGGAACACATGACAGAATCCAGAGGAAATACAAAGAGATATTATATGATGGGGCTTAACAAGATAGCATGTTCGTCCCCACCAGAACCAACCACCAGCAAACAAAGGGCAGATATGGTAGAAGCCATTTTTCTGAAGCCAAAACTGTAGGCTGATTTACAAGGGATATTTGCCATCCCTAGAATTTATTTTTAAATGCTTCTTATTACACCCTAATAATTAGATCAAATTATACATGCATATTTTATATTTAACTAAAAACTCATTTGGGAAACTAGTTGAACCCACCCTGTTCTCTGTTCTCCTGCCTACGCTGTGACAGTTTATTTGAATATGGGTCTTAAGTGTTTGCCTAAAAATCATAAGCATGCATGGCACAGCTTCTGGATATAGTGACATGAATAAAATTGTAAAGTGACAATACATGGCCTTCAATTAGTAGCACTGATGAATAATGCCCATGAAGTTGACCCGACGACAGTTCTGAACCAGACCGTGGGGAATAGCCACCAAGAGACCTGTACCCCAAGATTGGGTCAAACAGAAACATTGTGGGAAAATTTATAGGACAAGTATAAATGTTTTTATCTTGTTTTTGTTTGCATAAGTCTTTTTATGTTCCTTGAGAGTATTTCCAGGGGAACATAGCTCTGTGACTCTGTGGGATGGGGTTGGAGAGCAAGTGGCCTCTCTACTGGTCTGATTGTGCACATAGACATTTCTTCCAAAGAACTCAAAAAAACTTATAGCCTTGTTACTCCTACTTTTTTAAATTTGAGACCTAAACTTAATGGAATATAATGTCTCCTCTGTAAATAGAGAGCTTACATCATATTTGCATCATGTAAACATTGATGATTTTATGATCAGGCTGTGAACATTTTATTCTTTATCCCACTTTTTTTTCTATTAGAACAAACTTGGAGTTTCAAGTTTGCTTGCTCTACATCATTGTGGGTCAGAGAAAAAGAATGATTATTTGAAGAGCATAGCAACATTAACAGACTCAGCCCTTTGTATTACCACTGTATTACTACATTGCAGACCTGATCACAACACTAAGGGTTGAAATGGATTCAAGAATTTTCACGTTATTTACAAATGTGTCCAGTGCTGGGTGCCCAGAGTTAGTCCTGATTTACTCCAGGTGTTATCCAAGAGCTTTTAAATTGCTATTTCACCTAGTCCTCACAACAACATTGTGAGTTTGGTATGCATGTATTTTACAGAACAGGAAACTGAGGCAAAGGAGAGTTCAGCAAGCTGTCCAGGATCACAAAGCCATCAAGCAACTAAGGAAGATTTAAACACAGGTCACACAATATTCTATCTTCACCTTCTTACAAGTAGCTTGAGAGCAGCAGCTCTTGCCATTGGTGCACAAGGCTCCCTTCACAGGGAAGAGAAACCAGAGTTCACTGGTGGTCTGTGCTTTCTGCCACTCACCAATAGCAGAGGACACATGGATCTGGGAAGAGACTCCTTACTCAAACAGATGTGGTTTCAATAATTATGAAATCTCTTCATTAAGCACTGGCACTAACTCGTTACAAGATCTTCTCCAGCCTTTGGGCAATGATCAAGTGTGGAACATCTTCTCATTAGGATAATGGCGTTCAATGAAAGACTGTCATTCCCCATAAGGGAGCAGAGAGGAACTTTGTTACTCTAATCATTTGGCGATACATTGTATCTTTCTTAGATCTTGTTAATTTATTATTGTACAGGGCTAATTTTTCCTGCATTTAGATTTTGATCTTGACAAAATGCATAGATCCTAAGAATTAACTTTGTAAAAGAAATTAAGGACAGATTAAATTAATGTTGGGAGCACAATGAAGAGAAATAAGAAAAGCATTTTGTTTTCATTCACTAGTAAAAAGATACATTAGTTAAAGTATGAATTATACATTCTAAATTATATTTCAAGGATATTTTGACATACATTTTCCTATTTTAATAACAAATAAAATCAAAAGGAAATTAGAAATATTTGAGTTTTGCCTGTATTCAGCCATGATATGATTTGTGACTGATATATCTTCTTACTATTATATGATTATTGTCTACATTAGTATAGAAAAGTAATAAGAGATCTAACAAAAATCTTAGAAATGAGGCTTCATTTGAGTTTTTTAAATGTAATATTGCTAACCAATCAAGATAATGATTAATAACTTTTTAAATTTTTCCTCTTCACGAACTTTTACCTACTTGTAATTAGAGTCTTCTATCCCGATTATTTGTACTTATTATTAGATCAAAAACACTTTCCAATCATATAATTTAAAGTCGAAAAATGAATGGTTCTAATATTTCAATGATAAAATAAAATTATGTAGTTTAGCTTTGTGCTTAATGTTGGACATTTGGGTAATTTCAAAAATTTTTATGTTATAAATAACCAGGCAACAAAATGATGTTTCACTTCATCCTTTCTCCCATATTTGGGATAATTCTGTAGAAAATAATCCCCAGGAGTGATTTTAACAAGTCAAAGGGTATTATTGTGTCTAAAGCTCTTGATCCATAGTCCCTAAGTTGTAGGGAACTTAGTCTCTTCATCTCTGAACCCAAGAGCCTGGAAAGACTCTGATGCTCACTGCTTACATTTAGAATGTCCTAGATATTTTGAGAAAGAAAAAAAAAAAAATATATATATATATATATATATGAATGATACTTTTATCCACATGGCTAATTAGAAACCTCATGCTTGTATAGATTTTTATTGTTTGTGATGAACATTCATGTGTATTATCTGATTTGATACCTGCAAAATACTCATAAGATGCACAAGGCAGACTTTTGATCACACTTTACAGAAGAATGAAGAGCCTTATAGAGATTAAGAACACAGGCTGGGATTGACTCTTCCGACTTAGACTAGAATAGTTCCATTGCACCCTGTCTCTGTACAGTGTGCTCTGTTGCAAAAAAGGATTTGAAATGAGTTGATTTTCTTTTTCTTTTCTTTCTTTCTTTCTTTCTTTTTTTTTTTTTAGTGAATAATTGCTTTTACTCCTTGGGAGGAAAACATTGGAAATATTTTTATTTGTTTTATAATCCATTCCTTAATTATTATTATATAGTTTTTTTCCAAATGCCTAATTCCAATAAATAAATAATGTATTTTAAAGACTTCTTTTATATTTTAAAACAGAGTTGAAGACAAAAGCAATCATCTTGGACTCCATTTGTTTGTCACTTAGATACATTAATTGGGAAAATACTTATTAAAATTTTTAAGTGAGCTATGTAAGCAATGCAAATGTGACCTCTGCCCAGCAATGATTCCCACAAACACGGATTCCTAAAATTTTCTACAGGAAACTCTACATACAGATGACCTGGTACAGTTTAAGAAAAGTATGAGCCATTTCTTAGCTTTGTAAATATAGGGGATTGACTGAACTTTTATGGAATTTTTTTAACATAAAAATGTGTTTGATAATATCTCTCCAATATGAATAAACATTAAATTATTCAGTGGGTGAAACTGCCTGCTATAAAGCTTGGTAAACACAATTTACAAAGCATAGTTTTCTTTCTTCCCTCCTATTTTTTTTGTTTTGTTTTGTTTTTTAGCCAGAAAATAACCATCCTTATTTCAAAGATGCAAAGATGAGATTATTGACACCCATGGTATAGCTTTCAACTCTATATGGCTTTTAGGTATCATTACTGGGGTCTGAAATCCAAATTTTCCCACCTTAGACATAAGTTCTTCTCATTAAACCAAAAGGCAATTTAAAGAATAATGATAGAAAAAGATGAAAGTCCATTAATGTACACTTGTTTCAATTCCATACCACCATTTTCTAGCACGAGTTTGTACGGCATCATTTTTTGAAGATTTAAATTTAATGTAATGAAAACCTTTTCAATGTAAAGAAAACATTTTTTAATGGAACTGCTTAACAAGGAGCTCTTAAAAGAAATCAACTTTTTGACCAATAAGAGATTAAATGACTATTGAACAAGAAAGCTAAAAGATTTCTAACCAAAATGGGTGGTAGATGAGATGACTTTTCAGATTTAATCAGTTTCTAATTGAATTAGTTCTTGAATAGATCTCCCTCTGTTTTATAGTCTTTTTCTTTCATTTTTCTTTCTTTTTTTTTTTTTGGCTTTAGGCTTTATGTTCAGCAAATCTATAATTCACCCACTTTACTACAAGTCACCAGTAGATTGCTTCAAAGATATTGGGTCTCTTTTAATTTTTATGATCATCTCTTACTAAAGCTGATGTATGGGGAATACACACAATGTGTCAGGTGTCATGAAAGTTTCCATTCCTTCTCTCTCAATCTTTCCATCTACATGCAATGCAATTATGTATAATTACATGTAAACATATATGCATATATTGGACATACATTTAATCATGTATATGCATATATAATCACATGCATATAATATATAAATACATGCACATGCATTTTATTTATACATTTATACTGTAGATACAGGCATGTACCACATATATATGTTATATGATTATTAAATCTAATAGCAATCCTATAAATCAAATGCTTTCTTGCCAATACTCATGAATATAAAGAAAGCTATATTAAAAAAAAAGAGGGAAAAAAAAAAGTAAAAACTACCAAAGGTAACACAACTGTCAAGTGGTAAAGCTGGGACTCAAACTTTATGGAATGGTCGCCAAAGCCTTCACTCTCAACCAGTACATCATCTAATGAAAAGTCAAACTTGTGTATAGGCTTTGTTTTTCCCTCATCAGAGTCAATGCTATTCATATATCATTTAATACAAAGCACTTAAAACAAAGCTAACTATACCAGACAGCAAGATATTCATGAAGCAACCGTTAGTGTTTACAAATTTGTGTCTCCTGTTAGATGAACTAAAACTCTTTTAGAAAAGAGGTAATGAAACCATGAATCAAGGAAACTGCAGAGAAAAATCTGAATTAAATAATAAAGGGAGATGCTCAGTGAGGAAAAAAAAAACACTCTTCAAGCTTAGTAGAGGTAGAATATGGATTTCAAACAGGGTTTCTAGTATTACTACCTTAGTTTGGAGACTGTTTACATGTCATCTTTAATCACTGACCCAGAAACTTTGGGGTAGATCAGACAGAGAGTAGCTTGTTAGCAGCAAGTGATGAAAGGCACTGTTTAGGTTGGAGCATAACTCAATGATCAAGCCCCCTTATCTAGCTTGCAGAAGGCCCTGGGTTCCCTCCTCACCACCACCACCAACAAATAAAAATAAAAAATTAAAGGCCATGCTTATTGGCATTTGAAGACATTTTCTCACACATACTCTCAGGACTATGAGGAACTGGAACTTAAAAGGGATTGTCCTCATCATCAGCCCACCACAAGATCCATCCAGTTGCACAGGGAAAAGTTTGGCTCAGCCAAGAGGTTAGCATTTGAGTCATGACCTGGACAACCCAAGTTCATTCGGAGTCACTAATATCTGACCAATCTGATGTTCATAAGCTCCTAGTTTTTTTTGATCTCCATGAAGTCTCCATTTGATTTCATTTTGTTCTCCTATTTTCCAATTGGAACATCTACTTCTCTGTGTTTCTATCCCTACCTTACCTTCCTCCCTTGGAATGAAGGACTGAACTATCTCATATGTCTCCATAGTCTTTCCTCTGGGCTCCAACATTCTCAACCACTCATAATTATTTCTTTTACATTTAACTATATGACTACTTCATTTTTTGCTTTTCCCAACCAAGTGAAAACAGATAAGCTTGATTCTTTTTTTTTTTTTTTTTTTTTTTTTTAGTGCTAAGGTCAAATCCTCAGCACTTCATTTAGTTTGCTCTGCCACTGATCAGTTCTTCATTTAAGATCCAGCCATATGTGGGTATGTCCAGAGGGCTTTGTGAGCCAGGTTGCCTTGCTTTCCAAGGAACACTAGTTGAGAATTTTGTTTTATAAAGGCCGTAATTTGCTGTAGTCTTAAAACTGACCCCAGTTATGTCTCAATGAACTTGATATCTAATTCATTTTTCTGACTGTAGGGAGGTTACATAGTTAGAAATTTATAATTATTGTACTTTCTCTGTCATGGCCTTATAAAAATTTCTTAACTCTATGACTTATTATATTACTTGAGAAATTAAGTAACAGAAACTTTATATTTTCCTCAAAAAGCTAATTATTTAGTTCAGATATAAAAATTGCACTGACAGAAATATGCAGTCATTATGACTGGGTAGTTTTTTCTCATTCATTCAATTTTATATTCAAAAGAACATGTTTTTTTGTAAAAAAGATAGCATAATTAAATATTTATATGTATTAACTTGGAAGTAAATTCAATATTATTTTATAATAATAAAATTGTCTTTACATTTTTAATGTGGTACCATCTCAATCTTAGTATGTAAGAAAATTAATCTGTTTCCCAAATATATTAGTAAATTTAAAATTAACAATTTGGAAGACTTTGAATATTAATATATTCAAGTTAATAAAAATTTTACCTTTATGCCAACCTAATTTTATCCTTATTCAAGAAAAGCATGTGGGCTGGAGATGTGGCTCTAGCGGTAGCGCGCTCGCCTGGCATGCGTTCGGCCCAGGTTCGATCCTCAGCACCACATACCAACAAAGATGTTGTGTCCGCCGAGAACTAAAAAATAAATATTAAAAATTCTCTCTCTCTCTCTCCTCTCTCACTCTCTCTTTAAAAAAAAAAGAAAAGCATGTAATTATATATTACTTATTCTAAGGAGTATACTCTAAGGTACCTACATATTTTAAGAACTAGAATGTTACCTGTTAAATCAGAGTGTTAGTTAAACACACACACACTTACTCTGACTGACTTTTAGTCATGGACTTTTGTAGATTTTTTTCCTCATAGCAATGCAGGTTTCTGATTAAATATTTCCTAAATTTTTCTCCACATGTAAAATGGGTATAAATTTTTGTTTATAACCTTAAATCTTATCTTTTTTTTTTAATTACTCTCATTTGACATTCACCATCAGCCAGAAACTCATCCTCAAATTTTGATTCTTTCTAGAAGTAGGCTGAATCAAGGGGACACTTGCAAAGTGCATGAGGTCAGCAAGCCTGCCTGACTCGCCTATAGAGCCAGGATCCATGCAGGGCTAGTGGAACCTGCCTTTCATGTGGTAAAGTTGTGTAAGAATTCTGACCAAAGCTTCATCCTGTGCCTTTGTGTTAGGTAGATCTATCCAAGTGCTACAGTCATTCGCTAAAATTTTTTGAGGTAAATATGCAATGCCAGATTTTTCCTTTTTAAACAAATATGTTCTATGAAAATCTGTGATGATATCTATTATTTTAAAAAGATTTCCCTTGCAAATATTTATACAGTCTTTTAAAACTCAACTCATTATTCAGGAATAAAAATGATCATATCACTTATTTTTTTACCTTTCAGCTAAAAACATTATAGATATTTTATTAACTTATATAATTTAAAAAAACTATATGAATAATCATTATCTGGACTCAGTTGTGTCTTTCCTTGTTGATCTACTAGGAAATTAAGCTTTTGTGTATAAAAGATGCATGAGAAGATACTAACATGCTAAGTCAGTAAGAAAAAAATATTATACAAAAATATTAGAATGATCTCACTTTCAACATTCAAGACTCAATTACATACAACTAGGCAACAATAGTCAGAGTATGTTGAAATTGCTTTGAATTTTATTTTCTCCATATTATGAAAGCAACATAAATTCCTTAAAGGGTATACAAGTAGAATTTGATTTCTTTTTCATTGATCTTGGAAAACATGGTCTAGTACTCAAACTACTTTCACCCAGATTTATCACCAAAGGTTTCCCTCTTTTAGAATGTATATTTACCTTCTCTCTTGCACTGTCTTTCAGCCACCAGTTTCCCTTATAGTGTTGCTTTTAGAGTTATCCGTAATACTGAGAGGTTGCACTGGGGTGGGTAGGAAATAGGATAATACTCTGCATATATTAATATATTTGGGATCTTACCTCATTAAAACTCAGCATATAAAAAGGCAAGCTGAATAGTTTATAGGTATGTGAGAAAAATACCACCTACCTCTATATTAGTTTTACTCATTCATTAATTCGTTTATTTATTTTGGTGGACATGTAGAAAGTCCTTTGCCAATAGATAGCTCAGGTATTGATATGATGATATTTGTTTTCCTACTTCCAACCAAGACACCTTTAGTCTCTCCAAAGTTTAATGCCTCTTACTTTAATGTTCCCTTTTGTTTCTCCCAAGCCAATCACCTGTGAAAGCTTGTGTTCAAAGTCTTCATTCTCAGGAGCTAATGGCATTTTCAAATGGTGTTCCTACCAGGGACATTTCAGTTATAGCATTAAATCTGTAAGAGAAATGGAAGAAACTGAGATACATATAGTGTTAACACATATAAACACGTAATAAACACAAAGAATGAACAAAAGGTAAAACATTTTCCCATCCAAGGAAAAAAACACTGTCAGTTAAGTATATTTTTTGAGTCATTTTTCATAGCAATTTTGCCCACCATGGAAATAGAGCAACAATGTGTGGCAGCTGACTGCTATGTGGATTGCACACATCATATCATAGCTTTTATCCAATGAGATAGAAAATTAAATAATGCAGGCTGTTACTTCCTTTCTTTTGTACTGAATCTAGCTGGCCACAGTAGTAGCACTGACCTTAACCATGACCTCTCTTTGTGATAGTTCTATTGCTATGCCATAGAGTCAAATAGTGTCTCTGCAGTTCTTTTCAGAAATCTTGGATGAAAAATGTAGCAGGTATAGGCAGGGGTTAGAAAAGAAAGGCTATTTATTCTGCCCCTGTAGTTTTAGATGGAAAGAAATACTTTTTAGGTGATTTGTTTCTAAGAAATGCAATTTTCAGAAAACCACATACCATTTTCTCAAGACTATTTTTCTTTAAAATTAACTCTCATCATCTCAAAGTAAAAGATCATTCTTAATTAAAAAATGCTGACACTCAAGTTAAATTTGCTTCAAGTTCAGGGGGAAAAAAAACCCATCTAGCTTAAATTTCTCAAAGACTTTCTTATCCCCGTTATTTTTTTTAATCACATGTGCAATTGATAGAAGGAATAAGCCCCAGAATTCAATCTTTGGGAGTCTTGGGGGGAGGCATTCTCCTGAGATGGAATGGAACTCAGGATTTCTGGGGTTTGTGATGAGAATATAATTGTAGCTCATGTTCGTAAACCCACAAACCCCTATTCCACGAGATAGGAATACAGGATGTTTAACCATTCAACAAATATGTATCTAGCATTGGTGATGTCAGTGTCTGCTGGCCATAAAACTAAGGGATGAATCAGACACAGTAGAGAATGTCTACAAGCCCTGTGAAATTATATATTGAACCGGGATGGACTCAAGAGTGTATGTGTGAATGTATGTGCTCTTTCAAATCCAGGAAAAATATTTTCCACTTCACCAATTGTGCCACTAAAAAATAAATTGTTATTGGTATACAGTGACATTTGAAGATATTAGAAAACTCAAATCAAAAAGGGAATGCTGCTCTGCCATGAATAAATGATGTTCATACTTCTCTTTGCAAACTGCTGTGTCACCTCCAGGGTAACTTGTCAAGTGCATTTTTATATTATGTTTTAAATAACACTAACCAATAAGTGGAACTTAGAGAAATGTGTAAATGTACATATTCTTATGTTCTGAACAACAAGAAATATGGAATGTCAGGTGATGAACAAATAGAGAACATATGATTCTAATCTTTTTTTTTTTTAAAGTTAGCTTGCAAGGGAGTCAGAAACTGTATCAAGAAAATGTAACAGTGTGCAGAATGAGTCTGTAAACTGATTTATTGAAGCACTCAAATAATACAGTACTATTTACGGGAGACTCAGACCTCACTGCAGTTACTATAGAAGAGACTCCTGTCCTTTGGGGTCTTCCAGTAATGATAGGCTGATTGGCTTCAATAATAGGCTTATTTGCCTTGTTGGTGCACTCCTACATTAGAATATACTTAGTAAAAAAAAATGATTATCGCTATGAATATAAAGTGGACAGCTATATGCAAGAATGTTCTAGGTTTCACCAGTTGATACATAATTTTTTCAAGTTAAATATCAATGAAATTCTAGAATCCAAGTGGATTTTGTATGATAATAAAAATTAAAAATTGGTAAAATAAATAATATTACACATTGGTTTACATAAAGTTGCAAAAGTCCAAAAATATTTTCAACTACCTACAAAAATTGTTTGTCCTTAGATATCTAATACTGCCTTGAGTTTTAAGGTGAATTCATGATAAGAATTCTTAAGAATATACAATAGTTCACTATTTTTATTGTTATAATGGTGAAACTAATTAATATTGGTATATGCGTTTAACAGTGCAAAAGCCATTTATTTTCTCCTTTTATTGAAGTCTCCATTAGCACAGTGGTTGCATTCATCTAGATCACAATAAATTCTCCTAGCCTGGAAAGTGAAAGAACTTTCTTTCAGTACTTTGCTGTAAATCTACGCTTGCATTCATAGGTATGTTTTGTAATTTTCTTAAATCAAGAGAAGATGTTGGGGTGCAGCTCAGTGGTGGAACCCTGAGTTCCATCCACAGACCACAAAACAAAGTGTAATTTCTTTATATGAGAGATGGTTACCTTTGGACAACATTAGTTATCCTATACTTTGGTACCCATATGACTTTTTGTAACTTTGTTATCACTGTTACAGCACTTAATATTTATTGAAGGTGTCTCATGGTTGGCGTTTATATCTCTTTTTGAACTTTGAAATCTTACCCATATCCTTAATCATTTTTATTTGACCATTACACATTACATACGTGTATTGAAAAATCACACTCTACTATAGAAATGTGTATAAAAATAATAATAAAATAAAATTCTATCCAGAAAGAAATATTTATTATCTCTACCGTGCTCTCATTTTGCAAATTTCATCTTTAAACAAAAGTCCTCTTATTGGAGCTACGTAAGATTTTATTAACTTTGTTTTCATTGCAGTTTTCCCAAAGCTAAAACTGGGATTCTAAGATATTGGGATGACCCCACAATACATAATAATAAGTGGTAGACCAGGTATAATTCACAGTCTCCTCACTCTGAACACCATGTTTTTCTAAGATTTATTTCCTCCGTCTTTCCCTGTTCTTAGCATATATGAAATTATAGGTCTTATTCTATAAGAAACATTGTAATACAAGATGCAGAAATACTTTTCTTAAAAGTGCTAAACATTCATTTTGTAACACGCAGTTTCTGATCTTCTTCCTAAATACAAGTCATAGGGCACTATCTTGGGATTATTTCTATTCCGCCCCACAGTTTGTCTACTCAGTGTTTTAAAATGGGATGAAATAATCATAAAGCAAAATTCTTTTCAAGGCTAAGTAATAAAAAGTTCCTTATTGTGAACAGTGAGGCAGTAATTCATATCTCTGGAATATCTGTTTTTCATGAAAAAGAACAATTGTTGTGATGTAACCAGACAATGAGCCACTTGTGCTGTGCAGGTAGAAGTAATGGATGACAATTTCCTGAAAATCTGGCTGTGTTCAAATGAGCAGAGATGGCAGCGTGTCCTGTGCTTTATTGACAAAGGAAGGCTGTGTCATTATCTATTGCTTTGATGATTCATCTGGATCACAGTAAATTCTCTCAGCCTGGAGAGTGGAAGAATTCTCTTTCAGTACTTTGCCATAAATCCACACTTGCCTAAAGACGTATGTTTTGTAATTTTCTTGAAATAAGAGATGTTGGGGTGCAACTCAGCAGTGGAGCCCTGGGTTCCATCCACAGACCACAAAACAAAGAAAAGTGTAATTTTTTTTTATGTGAGAGATGATTAAGCAAGAATTGCTTTACAGTAAGGAATAGGCTAGCTTTTTAAATGTTGTACTCTCATGAACATCTTATGATATTATGGATCCTGATAATGCCAGCCCATGAAAGTGTCTCTGAATCTTACTTCACAGAAGGGAAGACAGAAACTCAACATGAATTTGTCACTTGGTCAAGAGGGTTGGTGTCTGAGTAGAAATGAGAACCTGAGTTCCTAAATGAGGCTCAGAAATGCCGGTAAAATGTAGGTGTTGGGAATACAATGGAGTGGTTTCCATGAGACTGCTGCCCTCCCTCCACTATGATGGTCATGAATATACATGTCTCATTTATTTTTCATTACTGCGGCTCTATTTCTTATTTCAGGATGTAAAACCAACAACTTCCCCGTCTCTAGGTAGCTGCCTGAACTTTGGCAATACAGAACTCAGTGGATTAGGTTGCCTCCATTTCCTATTTATTTCTGATTACATTGTTTTCTCAAGATGCATTTTCTTTCCCCATCTGGAATTCATTCTCTGGGAATCTCCCTCCCTAAGGAAGCTTAAAAGCCAAAGAGTGTTTATTTTTTATAACTTTGCTTGCACTTTTATTCTGTAATTCTTCTGTTCAGAAACCCTTAATTGTCCCCAATTCCCTTCCAGATGAGATTGCGAATTCTCCACGTGCTTTTCAAGGCTCAGCACACTATTTACTTTCAAAGTCTTTTTCTTCCCACTTCCCAAAACCCACTTGGCATATCAATCAAATTACTTTCCATAGCTTCTTATCATCTCATGCCTGTGCCCTCTCTCCTCCCTTTCTCCCTATCCATGGATGGCCTAGGATTGCCTCTGAACTGTGAGTAAGTCCAGAGATCATCTAGCTTCTCTTTCCACGTGCACCTGGCTGTGAAGAACCAGGAACATAGGAGAGGGCCTCCTAGGCTTGGGCCTCCCGGGTTCTGCTCCCTGCCTGCTGGCCTCTGTCTGTCTTCCCACTGATCCTTCCTTCCTGACCCAGGCTTTCTGAACTTGACTGCTCTCTCCTCACCTCTCTTTCAGACCGGAGTTCTGTTGAGTTCAGTTCTGCTTATCTAAAGACTTGATGCTGGATAGAAGGGCTCACAGTGACACAAAATGCATTCTCTATGTAAAATAAAGGAAAAGTGTGTCTTGAAAGACAGAGGCATAGAAAGGGGCAGATGAAAAGATGAGAGAAAAATAGTCAAAGATCCCTCAGAAATCGGAAGCAGGGAGGTGTCACTCCACAGCCACCTCCCTTTTTCAGTGTACCCCACATGGAAAAATGTTCCTGGGAATGGAATACCATTGGGGGGATGTCTGTGGGAATCTGAGTCGACCGTCAAGTATCCCTGTATTGAACCCTGTCGGCACAAACCTGAGTAAGGCAGCTAAAGGGAAACACTGGACAGGTCTGCCTGGATGGAGATCAGCGAGCATCTTAAAGTCTGCAGGGTGTTTCTGCAGATCCAACAGCTTTTGCTTTCTCTTCCCTAGTTAAGCAAACTCTTTTTTTCCAAAAATGGGTTATGGAACCTGTGACTGGTAATTTTTTGTCAAAAACAGGAAATCATTGGAGTGTGAAGAAATAATCTTGGCATATGTTCTTAAATGAGTCATGTATCCTATTAAAATAAGTGATCAAAGTCAATGAGTCCAATACCATATGTTATCATGTTTGCTTAATGAAGGACTCCATGCTCCACTTAGTCACTGGCATTAGAAATCTCAGTCATTTTTGCCTCTCTTCTTAAATTCTCCCCATATTTGGTTGAAAACCAAGTTCATCGTCTTCCAAACTATCCTTTTCATCTTCTTCCAGGATTATGACTAGATGTCATCATATTATCCCTTCATCCTATTAAGACACCATCTTATTAGCTTCTCAATGCCTACAGAATGCAATCCACATCTACAGCATGATATTGATTAGCTTGTGAAGCCTTAGTAAAAAGATGACTGGCTCTAGACATAGTACTCATCCAATTAACATTCATGAAGAAAATAGATGAGAACATGGAAAGTAAAAAGGAACGAATGAGGTGATTTACACAACTTAGCCCCGTCATCCTGTTTTGTGAATTCAGTGAGCAGCCTCTTTCCTCTCACTGATCATTCATTCTGGGTACCCATTTACTGTCCTATGTGCTAAAAATCCTGGGGTCTATCCCAATGGATTTACCAACACAGGGTACAGTCAGACTTTAATTATATACACACATGAAAACAGAATTAATATTTTTTTTATAATTTTTGCAAAAGAATAGAGAATTGAGTTCTCTGGGAAGAGATGGAGATACACTGAATTTAGTTTAATGGATGGTCGATTTGGGAGGTTCTCTCCTGACTTCTGATTTAAGACATCACCAGTTATCCATGAGAAAATGGAAGAAGAGCATTTTAGAGAAAACAGATTTTGATTTTTTGCTTTTTGTTTCATTTATTTTTGAGTTGTTCTGTTTTCAATTCTATCTGTCCCATTCCTTTATGATGATACCGTACATTCCCATATGTATACCTTTTTGTGATACTGATTTTGCATGAGACATTCTTTGCTGCCGTATTCTATGTAGTGATTTTTTTTTTCATTGTTACTGTTTGGACCGGGAATGTCTCCCCAAAAGACTTTGAAGAATGATCCCCAATGCAACCAGATTCAAAGGTGGGACTTCTAGCCAATATTAGGGCTGTAACCTTAGCTTGTTAATGGATTAATCCACTTGATAGATTACTGGCTTGAATGGACTACTGGTGTTAACAGTAGGCAGGTGGGTCATGGCTAGACGAAGTTGGTCAATGGGAGCATGGCCTTGGTGACGCTCACTCTCAAGCACACACTCTTTCTGCTTCCCAGATGCCATGTCCTGACAGGTTGACTCTGGCATGCCTTTTCACCATGATGTTGTCTGCCTCGGAGCCTGCCAACACCAACTGAGACCCCTGAGGCTCTGAGCCAAAATGAATGAATCTTTCCTCTAGGTTGTTCATCAGGTATTTTGATCATGGTGACAAAAACCTAACACACTTGATGTCCCATGTGTTTTAAAATATTAAAACTGAAAATTGTCCTTATTCTCTCAGATGGAGGTCACCTGGCTTCCCCTTCACTCTTTTTATTAACTCTTATTATGCGAGCCAGAGTGAGCTGTGTGCCTTCTTTCTACTGGAGATGAGCCCTCACAGAAGGAGATAAAGCATCTTCCCGTCCTACCCAACACTAGGTTCTTGTGTTATTGAAGGTACTTGTAAGAATAATCAAATCAGATTCCTGAGAGAGATATATAGAGAGATTTCTCTAGTTGTCACTTCAAAAGATGATATTGAACTCAAAATCTTAACAGGCTCAATAAGAATTGAGGTAAATGAATGAATGATAGGTTAACAGAAATTAAAATAAGCTAATGGTATTTTAATACTGACCTTTAAAGATGAAGTTATGCCCAGAGAAACACACATTATTTCACTTTCTTTTACTTACCATAAACATTGGAAACAAGAAGTTGATTTGAGTTACAGTTATAACCCCAAATGGTGGCCTGTATGTAGAAATCAAATAGACTAATTTCTAGGTAGAAAACAGCACTGTTTCAATAACTTTTACTTCCTTTATAGTGAACTTGGAAAACATCATATTTCTCTTGTGGAGGACTTCCATTTGTCAGTAGCACTAAGACCCAACCCTCACAACCTCACAGAGCCCTTCACCTGCCACCCAGCCTGCCTCCTCCTTGACCCCAGCATCTCCCTGACCTCTTCCTTGCCATTTCTTCCAAGCCCTCTTCTGCTCCCTCATGCAGGCCTCAGGGAGGTGCTGAAGATGCCCTCCTTGCCCTGTCCTGGACTTCTCACCTGTTTTAGAGCTACCAATGCATGGACCTGGACAAACCTTTGGTTGCTTCTTCTTTCTCTACTAAAAATGGTGCCTGATCTCTTAGTGTTTCCTGGACGTCTAACTGAAAGAGCACTCCTTACCCTCCCAAACCCATCTTCCCCTCCTGCTGCATTATTGCCTGTAACAACTCACCATCCTAAACTATATGTTTTATTATTTAATATAAAACTGTGATGTTCACTGAGCTACCACTGCTGTAGCACTCATTAAATAATTGTCAGGTGAATAAAGGAGAGCATATCATCACTGCATCACTGGACACTTATCCCTAATATTATGGATTTTTCATATCCAACAAAAATCTCTGTTAATTAAAGAACATGGCAAACTGCAAAAAATAAAATCCAAGGTAACCTAATAATATAAGCATACAAATATGATGAACATTTTGGTTTACATTTCTTTCAAATCATTTTATATCTATAAATATGTTATATAATGAGGATTATATTATAAATATTCTTTAATAGGCTAATTTTTTAAAACTTATCATAAATATTTTAAATTAATTTAACACTCTACTGCAGACTTGCTCTGACCAACTCTACAGTGTTCCAGTCTTCATTTTATACCTATTGAATACATGATCTAATCTTGATTGACTTAAGCCACGGACACTGGGGGAGGCTTTTCTGGAGCACTTTAGTCAATTATTTAAACTAGGGCAAGTAGTTTAGGAAGTAGACTTGACTGTGTATAAGAATATTATTTCTTATTGGTAAATACTGTCCTTGAATGAACCAGTTAATGAAAGTAGAGTCAAAATGTGACAATTACCAGAAGACCAACAAATGATAATCTAAGAGAGTCACTTCCATAGGAAGACTGTCAATCAAATCTTAAAGACTACTCAAGTTCATTTACTCATATTTCAATAGACCTTGACAGTTTCCAAATTATTTGTTTATTAGAATTGCTAGGTAATTCTGCCTGTTAATTAGATTGTAGAATTTGAGTTTAAAAAAAAAAAATAGACTACTATCACCATTGTTTTAGTGATAAAATCTCTGCCTGGCTTTTGAGTATTGAGTCTATTCCTAAAAACTATTTCATTTTTTTTGCATGAAGTAATGGAAATTAAAATTTCAAAAGCATTTCCAGATTACACAGAGTATAAATTTGATTTTTATTATTTTATGTTGTAGGATTTATTTCTATGAAATTAGGAGATCAATTTGGAGGAGACAAAATCTTATTTTTAAAAAAGTCTCACAAATCTCTTTCTTCTATAGTATATAACAGTTTAGTAGATAATTTGAAACTGATTCATCTGTTATACCATCTGTCAGAAATATGCTGCAGCTGTTAAATGTCCAGCAAAATTTGAACTACATCTCAAAGTAATTTGCCCTTGGTACATGCAGACCAGACAATTTCCTATTTGATTTACAACCATGATTCTTGCAAACGTGACTGAATTTTTAGCTATACTACTTTCATGGATTTTTCTAAACTATTTGAACAACAAAAAAAGAGACTAAATTGGAACTGAATTTTAAGGAAATAATATCGAACTCATCTATTGCCATAAACTATTGACAGACTGTGTTCAGTATTTTTTGAAATACATGAAGAATTCCTACTATGTGCACATTGAGAACGAAAAGATGTTTCTTTCTTCAAGAAGAAATCATCATATGGCAGAAAAGTCAATTTATAAATCAATTTTTGATTAAATGACAATATTGAGATACTGATTTCAATGACACAGAATGAAAATACAATTTGAGAAACACCAGAGACTTCTTCTGAAGACTAAAGTGGGGTGTGAAAGGGCTAACTCAGAATTGCCTATGTCTTTATCACTCATAAAACTCATTATCTGGAGCCATAATATATGAAAACTTTTAGAGGTAAATATTGATGAGTTAGACAAGCACTCTAGGTAATTCAAGGGTTTCAAATTACATGACATTTTAAGTTGATAAAGATCAGCGGGATGATCTTTCTTATCAGGGACACAGTAGATCTATGTATCTGTCAATGCATAGAGCAGACTCTCTTTTGCAATACAGATTTTTAAATGGACAATACAAAATGTCTATTAAAGCTTCACAGATAAAGAATATGTCTTATTAGTCAAATCTGGCTCTATCTTGCCTTGCTCACTGTTAAGTGGATTTATTGCTTGTCACTGTCAGCAATTCATTGACTCAATAACTCTTAGAGAGTTCACACTAACCACCAGTTTTCTAGGCCCTGGGGATACAGGGTCAATAAGTGTGATGGGTGTCCCACTCTCATGCTATTTAGAGTGTGCTCAATAAGAAAAGTAACACGTTTCAAAACAAGATGCAGGATCATTTCAGATTGTCATTGGTGCTGTGAATCAGCGTGGTAGAATCGCAAGGCTGTCTGGAGAATCTGAAGGCAGAAGTTGGGCTGTTAATTTAGACGAACAGATCACAGAAGCAGAAGGTGGCCTTTGACTGGGTGATGGAAGAAAGAAAGTCTTCATCCGTCTCTTCTAGACCTCTTGAGGGAACTCTGGCTAGAAACCAGAGGGTGTGGCCAAACTCTTTAGCAAGTGTCTTGGTGGGTCTGAAAAGATAAAGAAGTGAATCAAGAGCCCAGGGACCCAGTGGAGGTGGGAAATAAACTGTCACTAGAGTTATATGAGGGCCAGACCCTCTCAGGCCCCGGTGGAGCTCAGATTTCAGACTGAATGAAGCAGGGTGAGGTTGACCAGGTATGGTATCAGCTGATCCTCATTTATAAAAGGTTCGCCTGGCCACTGTGAAGAAAATGAATTGTAAAGACAAAAAGACTGAAGGAGTATGTAGGTGGCTATGCATGGAATGAGTGAATGAATGGGATAAAGTTGGTATACTTTGGTGAGCATATTCAATTAGACATATCAGTTGACTAATTATGAATAGGTCCCTCTGAGAACACATTTAAAACTGCAGGGACCTCTTCCTTTCTGGTGAAGGATAAAAGACTGATATAGCAAGAAGATATTACAGTTTCAGCAATACTATTATAAAGGATATCACCTCAAGTAAATTGTCCCAGGAGGTCAGGAGAGCAAATTGACAATTTCGGTATGATCAGATCCACATAGTCCATAAATAACATGCCCTTACAATATAGACCTTAAAACCATAGGCTTTGTAATCAGGTACAGTTCATTTTTAAATTTTTTTTGGTCCCAACTCTAGTATCCTTAATCTATAAGGTCTTAATCTTTGTCTATAAAATGGTAACAATTCAGCCCAGTATAGTGGCACATGCCTATAATCTCAGCAGCTCAGGAGACTGAGATAAAAGGATTGCAAAGGAGCAACTCAGTGAGACCCTGTCTCTGTAAAATACAAAATGGGGATAGGGATGTGGCTCAGTGGTTGAGTGCCCCTGAGTTTAATCCCTGGGACAGAAAAAAAAGGAGGAGGGGGTAACAATCCTATCTCAAAGTGCTACTATAATTTATTCAGCAAGGTAATCCATTCAACACATTTAACAAATTACCTGTCACATGCATACTCAATAATGACTGCTATTACTTCTCCTTGATTTACTGATTTTGTTTTAATGACCTCTGTCTACCCATTCCATTCATGCTGGTCTACTTTGAAAAGGCTGGGATACAAATTGGGAAGCTGCCTCATTCACGTTCTCAGCTACTACAAGGCAGAGAGTAGCACAGAGGACTTCGTCTCATTGAATAGAAAATGAACCAAAAATAAATGGAGTCACTTCCATCTGGTAGGAAACAGGAAAGACAGTGGAAGGAAGAGGAAGGAAGAGGCTGGATTTTCTTCTTCTTTTTCTTTCTTTTATTTAGGGATTCTCGCTGCATATCAGATAAGGTACATCTGTTCAGTTGATAATTTCAGTTCCACCATCTTCAGCTGTTTCCTAAAGTAGCACTTGAAAGCAACATAACTGAACTTCTCTCCGTGACCACTCTCCCTGATATTTCCTTTGGTAGTCCAGGGAAATAACCCAAATCCATTTCCCCCATAGACTACAAGGGAGAAAAATTAGTTCTCAATCCAATTATATGATCTATTTTACCAGTAATATAACAGTGTTGTATTTTCTGTGTAAAAAAAAACCTTCACTTTGCTATTCAGAACCTGGTATAAATAATAAAATATATCATCATATAAAATGAGATGCATAAAAGTGTGGCAATATCTATGTGTAAACTTGTACGATAGATCATTGAGCCAAAAAAAAATGTGTTGAAGACCAGACTCTAAATTCTATTGCCTATGTAAATGTTAGTCAGAGTTAATGCATGTATATGTGCTCTACCGCATGTATGTTTCAGAGACTTTGTTCACTTACATAGTATTGTATGCATATATTAAAAGGAGTATCTGTAGGAGTGTATATGTTAATAGTCTGTGAAGATCATACCAGTGATGACTTGTGTGGACTTTGAGTGTTCTTTCTGTTGAAGGTTCTTCTTTCATTCGTGTTGAATGAAATTTCACAGAGTTGGGAAATATATATACATATATTATTTCTAGTGACAAAGAGTAATCAAGGGAAGCTGAAGCAAGGCATATACAAAACAATGTATAAACCTTAAAAATGGGAGAATAATATGACGGCATTGAAGACCTAAAAAACAGCAGATGGAATAGGATTCAATGGTGGTTTTGCCCTAAAGAGGAACAAACGCTTTTCTAGTATACTCCTGAAACCAACCTACCTACCTATCTACCTTCCTTTCTATCTGTCTGTCTATCTTTGAGTACCAGGGATTGAACCCAGGGGTGCTTAACACTGAGCCACACCCCCAGCCCTTTTTATATTTTATTGAGAGACACTGTCTCACCAAATTACATAATGCCTCCTTAAGTTGCTGAGGCTGGAACTGAACTAATCCCCTTAGCTCAGTCTTCTAAGCCACTGGAATTAGAGGTGTGTGCCACTGTACCTTAGCTATGTTTTTGAACCATTTATTTAATATTGCTATGGTTTTAAAAATCATGGAACTGATTCAAAACTGGGAAAGTATTTTATAAAAAATGAAATGACTAAGGAGACTGTGCATATTGTAGGATTAAATAATTTTTTTCCCAAATTTATGTTGCTAGAAATAAAATCCAGACTTTTGAATCTAAGGGTCATGCTCTTTCTACTACTGGTAATATTGGGGAAATCAACCTAATGCTACTTCTGAAAGTTATGACTGTCCAAGAAAATGTTTATTAGACAATAAGTTGAACAAATGAGTGGACATAAATTTATAAAATTGCCTCAAAGTGAAAACAAATTATAAAAGATATTATAAGAAGAAAAAGACTTTATTCCCTACACTTTCCATATGTTATTGAAGAAAAATATACTGCTTGAATAGCACATAATCTAAACTGCAAATTAAATTTAAATAAGGTTTGGCCTTTGGGAGTGAATATAGGCTTTCCACTGAGAAGTGCTTGGGGGAATGCAAGTTCCACAGAGGACGTGAGGAGAGACCTGTGTTTGCTTTTCATGTTAATGTGGAAGGTCAAAGTTAGAAAATTCCTCAGGTAAATGAATAACACCTGTTTAAGTGATGTGTACTGAGAAAATGAGACAGAGCACTGTTATTCCAAGTGCATCCCAGGGAAATATTCCTGCCTTCCTTTCTACCTTCTTTCCTTTCTTCAGAGAAAAACAAGCCCACAATGGTGGGAATAAAGTCCCTGAAATGTACAAGTGCTGTATCTTATTTACATCTTCTCTTGGCCACCAAGAGGCTACTAATAATTTTATAAAAACATGAAGGGCTAAATTAATCTCAATGATTACTCAAGGAAGAACGTGGGTCATGACTCCATCTGTTATTTCATTCCAATCCTGAAATATCTATCAGGCTGTGCAAAAATAACAATTCATTTGTTTGAGCTGTTTTCCCTCTATCTTTAAAGCCAGGTAATCAAAGGCATGGTCTCTCTGGGAATGCAAGCAAATATGGTTATCAGGAAAGTAACATAGCGAGCAGCAGGTTGGAGAGAGGAAACAGGCAGGTGCACAGTCAGGTTGGAGAAGACGATAGGCAATCATCAGGCATGTGGATGAGCAGACAGCGCAAAGAAATTGAAGAGTAGGAGGCAAGATGTGGTGCTAGAGAACCGAGATGGGACTCCAGACCCTGAAAGGAACAGAAGACAAGCTTGTCTGCCTTCCTGATCTACTGAAATTGCACAAATTGAAAGGAGCCGCCCTAATTCTCAGAAAACCAGAAAAGGGAATTACTGTGACTCTTCAGCTTCTAATTCCACATAGCTTTTGTCTTAAGGAACAGGGCTGGAGCCTGTTGATTGGAAGCAGGATTTGCCTTTTTAAGCAGGTCTTGCCAAGACCTCTTCCATTTCTCCTGACTATGAAGAGGAATGTCACCAAATCTGAGGCAGGGTAGACATGCAGATAGAGGTAAAGTTGTCCCCTCCGCCCAAGTTAGGAATTGAATGTGTGGGAGTCACTGAGCCAAGCCATTGAGAATGTGCCCTTCAAAGATGCTTGTCCCCTAATACACAGATGCCTTATAGTTGCTAAGACTTCTACCCAGAAAGCACTGCTTGGTTCTGGGCCCTTTGTTGTTCTTGGTAGCTTTCCTGGCATGGCTTGTATCAGTACTTGTGCAATATAAAACATGACCAAAGTTCTATAATTTTAAGAGGCAGTGTTTTGTGAAGATTTTCTAAATTGCTCATAATGGGAAAGAAGTTTGAGTGCCATATTCTAATGACTTACAGGTGAGGCCCCTTGACCTTGCACATCCCTGCCCATGTCCCTGGCTGATGGCCAACCCTTCCACCTCTCAGGCAAAGGGCTACAGACACAGTCTATTTTCCAGCAATTCCTGTGTCCCAGCTTGAGTTAGTACAGCATTCTTAACAGCTTGTCTGCCTTCCTGATTGACTGAAATCGCACAAAAATAAACCCCAAGGCCCATCTGCTCCTCTAGTTTTCATCCAAGATTCCCTGGAAGGGAAGTGCATTGGAGACCAAATATTTGCCATAGCTGTGTGGAAGTCATCCCAGCGTGGGAGAATGCCATACCAAGTTATTTCAAGTCTGTCTCTATCTCCTCCTTTATTTACTACTCTATCAAAATTCTACTTTCTCCAGAGGTTTGCCTGATTTTCTAATATTTAATGTCTGCAGAATTTTGAGGTAGCATGCTCTATCATAAAAAGCCAGCTAGCACTTTAGAAAATATCATGTGTAAGAACTGTTATTACAGCTGGAAATAAAAACGGGGTGTTCATCCTGAGAGTCACCATGGCAGCGTGCATACGCATGCAGTGGGGCTACAAACATCTCTGGGATTGTATGCCCACTGTGGCCTCTAATGTTCTTTTCAGTACCACCTGCTCACCAATCTATAGATCCTCTAATCTCCAGTTCTGATTCATTATCTGACAACACAGTCAGATAACCTGTACATAATGTCAAATAACCTGCACATAGAAAAAATGCTAATTATTCTTATTCCCAAATACCTGGAATATTTGTCAAACAAGGCTAGAGGCTGCAAAAATTTTTCCATGAAAGGTCAGACAGTGTTTAGTTTTACAGGCCATCTGGTCTGTATTGCAGCATCCGGCCATTTTTGAAAGCAGTATAGACAAACGCATAAATGAATAAGTGCTTCTGAGCTCCTAGTGAAATTTTACTTACAGAAGCAGCAAGGGCTGGATTTGGCCTGCAGGTCGCAGTTTGCTGACTCCTGTTCTAGACATTTCTTAGAGTTTTCAGGGGTTGAGAGAAAATGAGCTCAATTTCCTCATTATGATGTGGGAGTCCTCTGTAGGAAAGAGTTTAGTTGACATATTCAAGGTCACACTTTTATGATGGAATGAGGTCTAACAAGCAACTCACCTGTGGCAATAGCCTAGCATTTTTTTAATTTATACGTTATTTTGGTATTTGATTATATTATATTTAGCATTTAATTACAATTTGATGTTATTCTCTTGTTGTTTTATGTTGTATCACCTTATGAGGGTCCTTCTATTATTGCCACTTATGGAAAATGTGAAGATACACACACACACACACACACACACACACACACACACACACACCCCACACATTCACACACATATCTCATTTTATGTATATTTACATATATATTTGCAAATAATACATGTGTACTTTTTAAAAAGTACAAAGCAAACAGATATCAATAAATATTTCTAGTAATATCCTCTAGGAGAAAGTGTGTAAATGTAACATTTACTTAATTACTTAATTTTATGGTTATATATTATATTTCAATTAAGGAGATTATGAGGTTGCCAATGTTTAAATTCTGATAATTTGATAGTTACTTTTCACAAAAAAAGCATTCTCTAATGTGCTCTGCTTTTTCCTGATGTCAATTTTATTCTAATTTTTATAACTCAGAAGTACATAATTTTTAAATGTATTTCTAACTGAGGTTTAAAATTAATAAAAAATATTATTTGGTATTAAAATACTAATTTTTTACATAAGTCAATTTTAATTAAATGTAATAAGAATGAACTACCTTTAAGTTTTAAAAATGCTTTATTTTTAAGTAAATCAATCATTTAATTAATTCTTTATCAACTGCATTTTTGTTACTTTTAATGCAAGTATAGGTAGTCAAATAGGCAAGGTATAGGTCAGACTAGAAAAAGATGCTCCCAGCATGTTCCTGTTCATGCTCAGCTCCTGGTTTCCATCAGGTCAATATGTACTCTGATGCTTCCTTGACAAGGACCAGACCCCTGGGACAACAGCCCTTTCCCCAGGCCCTTTCACAGTCAAGCTCCTTTGTAGTGCCCCTCCCCACCTCAAACAATGAATGTGCCTTTGTGTTCTTGGTCACTTTCTTGACACTACACCATTGGCTGCACAGGGCAGAACATGTGGATTTCATGTGCTCCTGCCCTTCCAGCAGGCTGGACTCATGCCTGAATGAGAAGGGAGAAGTGAGTGAATATTAGCACAACCATGGGAATCTTACAAGCAATGGTCACTGTGGTTAAATGAGAACTTAAGCCAACAATATAAAATTTGGTCTTGAAAGAATCAGATAATAGAAAAAAGAATCAAAGATGTATATTGTTGACCACTATTTTATAGTAAATTTTAACAATGAACATGAAATTTTTCACTTTGTAGTATAGACTTGTGGACTGATTACTTTAAAAACACAATTTTGTGCTCATTTTTTCAGTCTTTTACATTGAACTTTGTGGGGAATATGATGACACATACCTGCCATCTTTCCTGGAGGTACTTGCAGTCTATGAAAAATAAGAAATCTAACAATATTTTAGGAGAATGGATTTGTTCATTTTGACTTCAGATTGGTACATACTTGAATGGTGAAATAATAATAATTCATTTCTCTGGTGTCTTTGGGGACTTAACTACACTTAAGTGAATTTTTAAAACAAATAGTTTATTCCTTCTATTGATAAACATGTTTCTGTTTATCTGAGATAAGAATCATTCTAGAATATCAAGTTCAATTCCTTATCTTATGGAATGGAGTTCTGAGCATATGTGAACATATTTTGGAAATAAAAATTACCTTTCTAAAAATTAACTCGTGTGCCATGTTGCACGTTGACAATGTGCTTCTAGACTTAGAGGTTTGTAAAGTTTACATTTTTTTTCTTTTTTTTATTCATTTATTTTACATGTGAATTTAGAGCTTGTACCCAGTACCAAGATCACTGAAGCGTTGACAAATCATCAAATACTGTATTTCCATAGAGCTCACAGGCTAGTGGGAGAGAAGAGCAGAGAAACAATTACATGAGTCTCACATGATGGTACTGAGTGCTGGGAAGGTGGATGAGGTGGATTGAGAGTAGATGCTATGGCAGCACGGTTTCAGCCACAGACATGAATATTTCGACTGACAGTAACTTTTTAGATGGTCATTGTTCTATGTTCTCCCTTAGGGATGTCGCTTCCTTTTTCTTCCCTCCCTCCCTCCTTTTATTCCTTCCTTCTCTCCTTCCTTCCTTCCTTCCTTGCAAAGCGTCTTTGCAGTCTTGATAAGTGGCATGAGTCTTCTCTTATTCAGAATAGGAATAGTAAAGCCATCAGCAAGAGTGGACTGTTTGTCTGGACAGTAAAGGACAAGAATGTGATCGGCCACTGTAGGTCAAGCCATGGCTTCAGACTGTCTCCAAGTGATGGAGAACAGAAGCCAGGGTCACCTGGACATAATGGAATTAGGTCCCAGGGTGCTGGAGATATGACCCATTATTCATTATCACATCCATTCAAATGTGTACAAATCTGAAGTTCAGATGAACAAATCCATTCTCACAGAATATAGTTTGATTTATTATATTTCATAGTTAGATAGCAAGTGTCTCTGGGAAATATGGCATGTATATGTGATTTTATTGCCACAGTAAGTTAAAAGTAAAAGAAGGAAGAGATGCATGAAACTTATTTTGGAAGGGCCACTTCGTCAACCTTGACTGTAAAGTGAATGTTTCATATTAATTGTTAAAATTTACCATTCAGATTAGCTGTAGTCACATTTCCAAATACATTTTCATAAGTGTCTGTTCTGCTGCTCTGTGCTAAAGGATCACCCCTAGAGCAAGCAGCAAGGCTAGACAGTCTTACAATGGTGATCACTTTGGACTAGGTCTGTTGTTTTAGAAGTCAGGGGAGACATAGGATTTGAGAACATCTTGCACAAGCAGTAGAGTCCTCGATGCAGTCTCCCAGAGATGGAAGGGTGGACTGAGCAGCAAGCCAAAGGCTGTCCCTGGCCACTTTACTTTAGGAAAATGTAGACTTTAAGAAATTGTGAGAGACCCATCAAAGGAATCAGAGACCAAGCAGCTAAAAGGGGGTGGTGGTGGAGGACATTATAATAGCACTTTAATAGCCAAGTACAGAAAGTGTTACAGTAGAATTCAGGTATCACTTGCTTAGAGTGCCATTGACTAGTTGAGTATGAAGATTGATTGATTTTTCTGATGGTGAATATTTTTAAGTAGCGATTATTCTGTGTCCTACCTTAGGGATATCTATTTCTTTTTTCTAATTCATTTATAAGAACACTTAACATGAGATCTACTGTTTTAACACACTTTCAAAAAATTATGGTACAGTATTATTGTCTATATGCACAGGGTGCGCACATCAGACCTTTAGAACTTACTCATCTTGTGAACTTACTCATCTGGAATTTTATACATGCTGATTGGCAACTTCCTATTTGTTACTTTTGTAGGTTTGATAAAATTCCTCCTTGTCATTCTTGCCTCCATTTCTAATTTTCTTGGGAGATACGAGATACCAAATTTTGTTGTGCAGACATCCTCAATTTTTCTTGCAGTTTTAAGATAACAAGTGTGAATTTGGCTCCTTAGGAACAATGTACTTTGCCATAGTTCTACTCCTGAAAATCATAAGATAGAATTGCTTCTGTGACATTTTATAATTATCATAATTAAGTCACCCAAATTCTGACCCTTTGTCAAATATCATTTATGGATTTTAGTGTTTGTACATTATTCAAAACTTATTTTAGCAAGTGCATATCAATCATTATTTAGAGAGTTTGATTGGCCAGCCATGTTGGCACATGCCTACAACCCCTGCAACTCTGGATGCTAAGGCAGAAGGATCACAAGTCAAGGCCAACCTTAGCAACTTAGTGAAAACACATTACAAATTAAAAAAATATGGGGCTGGGTTGTGGCTTGGTAGTAGAGACCTCGCCTAACATGTGCAAGGCCCTGGGTTCAATCCTTAGCACCATATAAAAAATTAAAAAATAAAGGTATTATGTCCAATTAAAACTAAAAAATAAATATTTTTTTAAAAAATTAAAAGGGCTGGTGAGGTAGCTCAATGCTAGAGCTCCTCAAGTTCAATTCCCAATACTGCAAATGATGATGATGATGATGATAGCTTAATTGAATCTCTTTTTTCTTTTCAGAAAAATGTGATGAGCCACTGGTCTCTGGGCTTCCCCATGTAGCCTTCAGCAGCTCTTCCTCCATGTCCAGCAGCTATTCTCCAGGCTATGCCAAGATCAACAAGCGAGGGGGTAAGGCACATTTTCATTCCTTTTCTAATAAATGTGTTAAATAAAAATGTGATTTTTATGACTACATTTTAAAATGTGTATCATTGGATAACAGCACATAGTAGGCACCCAAGTCCTTCTTGCCTTTCTACTAGAAGACCCACAAACACAGGGAACTTCTCATAGAGCCACTATTGGAGAATAACAGAGGGAAATCTAGGCTTTAAGTGGAGATGATAAGTCAAAGGGTAAGAATTTTGAAGTCCCTTGTGTCACCAAAGTCAAAGTAATATAAACATTCTGAGTTAAGGAAATTCTTTTTAATCAGAAAATCATTGAGAACAATATTTTTAAAATTGACTCCTAATATGTGTACCGTGTATGAAAAATAGTACTATATATACAGAGATATTGTTCTTTTTTTATTAATGTGTGAACAGCTTCGTATGAAAATATAGATAACTAAAAATGAGACCTTTACGATTTTCCCTCCAGTGCACAGCTTTGATATTAAAGCTGTATAAAAAATAGTTACACATTTGCTTGAATTCTGAACTTTAAAATCACAGTATTCCTTAGCTATTGTCAATTTCAAAGTTGACAGCATTTCATAAAGAGTAAAGAAACACAATGAGAGGCAGACACAGAAAATTCACTTCCAAGGGATACTGATAGAACTATCAATAGATGGCAATTTTAAGAATAAATAAGCAATATTTTCTTGGGTAAATACTAATTGATATTAATTGGTCTTGGGTAAGTACTAATTGATCAAATAGTAATTGATCACCATTTTGATTCAGTTAAAAAATTTGAATGGAGGTTGCCAGGTCTGGGGAGGGGTGGGGAAAATGGGGAAAAATGTTGATTGTTAAGGGACAATACTTAAGCTAAACAGAAGGAATAAGCCCTGTGGATTGTTGAAGAGCATGTTGACCATGGTTTCTAACTCGTAACACTGTTTTGTTTTTTTTTTAATATGGAAACTGCTTGGAGAGTAGGTCTTAAGTGTTCTCACCACAGAAAATGTTCACTAAGTGAGGTGGATATTACTAATTAGCTTAGGCTAATCATTTTGTAATGTACACATATAGCAAAGCATCATGTTTTAGATTATAAATATGAAAAATTTTTTGTCAGTTTTACCATAATTTGATTTGGAAAAACAGGAAGTACTAAATAATAAAATAGTATTAAACCATAGCCAATTCAAGATCCATAAAGTAAAAGGGAATAAATATAGAAGAGTAGGAAGAAGGGACAGAGGAAGGAGAGAAAGGAACATTAACAAACAACATGAGAAAGAGAAAATCTGGAGGAAGTTTTCTCAGAGGAAGAGGAAAAGTAATAAAAATAGCATCAGAAAAAGAAAAGAAGATAGGAATGATTGAGTATGACCAAAAGGGGGCAGAATATAGATATGGAACACTAGACCACCGTACACAGAAGAACATTTACAGAAATTTATAGAGGTGTGAAGAGACCTGTTATGGTTTGGATGTGATGTGTCCCTCAAAGCTCACGTGTGAGACAATGCAAGAAGGTTCAGAGGAGAAATGGTTGGGTTGTGAGAGTCTTAACCCAATCAGTGATTTAACACCTGATGAGATTAACTGAGTGGGAACTTGAGGAAGGAGGGGTATGGCTGGAGGAGGTAGGGCATTGGAGGTGTGCCTTTGGGGTAGATAGTTGTGTATGGCAAGTGGAGATCTCTCTCTCTCTCTCTCTCTCTCTGCTTTCTAATTATCATGTGAGTTGCTTCCCTCTGCCAAATTCTTCCTGCATGATGTTCAGCCTCACTTTGAGCCCTGAAGAATGGAGTCTGCTGTATGTGTATTGATAACTAAATAATCTTTTCCTCCTCTAAGAATTTTCAGATCAGATCTTTAAATCACAGCAGCAAAATAGCTGACTAACACAAGCCCTTAATCAGTAATAAGACTTGGGGAGAGAGAGACACAGGCAAAACAGAGGGATGTAGATAACAACATGGCAGGTCTGCTTTAATGACATTGTTAGTTAGCTCATCTTTGATGAGCGTGAGATAGTTGGCAAGTTACTATTTGTTACCAGAAATTCTGCTTGAAGATGCTGATGTAATGGAGATGTTAGTTTATTCTTCTTCCATAAAAGATACTGGATACAACAAAAAATGAATATTGATAGAAAAACATGAAACAAGCAGCTGACCATCCCCAAATACTAATGCTGCAGACTTTCCCAGCAATAGGAAAGCTACAACAAAATGTAAAAGATAAAGGAAATAACACATAGTCCAGGCGCCAAGAGGATAGCACATGCCCTAAAATACCTGTCATGATGCTGAAAAATCAGCAATAATGTTAATGCAAGGAAGCCAAGTCAGAAAGTGTTGCTTTCGCAAATTTAGAAGGAAATACGACTGAAGACCATGACTTGCCTCCGGTTGTATTAGGCACACACACTTCAGAAACATGAATGACACCATCTAGTCAGTGATAAGAAAATGAAAATAAACAATGCATAAGCCCTGGCCAAACAGCTAGTCTTGAGCAAGGGATCCTTTCAGTATAACTCTGTGTCTAATTTAGAAATTAGAGTTGTATGTCAAATAAAAATGATATAGATACAAGAATGCTAAAGGACCAGATTGTGGGGATTACATAGATGTGTGCTTTTAGATCAGGGAGCACCACATGCAGAAACTTTAGTTTTGAATATGTGTTGTCTTTTAATTTTTAGAAATTAACATTTTATAGAACAATTGTTTTTTGTTCTCATTCAATTCTAAGGAAGTTATATTAAAACCTATAGGTGTTTAAGTGTACAAGATGACATTCTAAATGACTTAGAGACACTTGTCTATTATTTACTCATAAAAGTAGAGTGTGAGATTTAAACAAACTTTTAAAATTGCTAATATATTTTTGACCCAGATGGTCAGATTTGAAGAATGTGTTAACTTTCATTATAGTAGTTTTCTCTGCAGTTTATAGAATCTATATAGATTCTACATATATATATATAATATATAATTCTGCATATGTATGTGATATATATTCATATATATGTGTAGAATCTATATATATTATATTTAAAATAGAAATAAAGATGGATGGATAGAATGCATTTGCAAATGGAACATTGTTCAAAAGCAAAAGACTATTTGAAAAGATGCAGTTTCTGACTCTCTGACCTGCAGTTCCTCTCTCTTTGACTAGTGATAAAATGTATTTGCATGCATCAGGGTGGAAATCATACTGGGGGAGAAAATTCTGCCTCTCCTAATACAGCAGGTTATTATTTCAGTATGGACCATTGTGACAACATTTGTTCTGGTGGAATTTTACTTATTTTTGGTTTTCAAAGTAATATACTATGTTGGTACATATAACAAGTTTATCTATTCAAATGTGCTATTTACCTAAGTGTTGCAGACTCTGGGGTAATAAATGCTATGCCCCCTATCCTGCCTTCAGGTTGCTCTGCCCCTTCTTACACAAAAGACTCACTTGTGTGAGGTCAACGATGATTGGTCATGTTGGTGTGATTCAGAGGAGGTGGTATCAGGAGGAGGAGTGTATCCTCTCCAAAAAAAAAAAAAAAAAAGAAAAGAAAAAAAAAAGAAAAGAAACATAGAAAGGAAAGTTACATGTGGTTGTTTTAATAAACAACAAAGTTTTCTCTTCCATTAAAAAAGTTCATAGACAAATGTCTTTGGGGAAAATGTCTTGTTAGGTAAAATTCAGGCTAAGATGTATATGACAAATAACCCTTACTAATGCAGAATGCAGTATTATTTTTAGTATAGTGTGATAGTAAATATCTGAATGACCAGGGACAAAGGCAGCAGAGAATTCTCAACAGAAGAAGAAGAAAACAGATTTATGTAAGAGAAGCCAGGAATTTTGGAGTTGCATTTTTGTACTTCACTGGTGGCAAGAATCATCTGACATTTACACTGCACAAGCATCCAAAAGTGAAAAGATCACATTTGAACACAGAAAGAAGTTTGCAACTTAGTAATTATACAAATACAGAAAAGAACATATTCTGCTCAGCACTGTGTTGATAAACATTGACTTCAAGTTTTATTATTTGCTTAAATTATATTCCTCAAATATATTTTAGAGAGAGACTCTCTGTGTTTATAAATCCATAGAAAAGCAGAATATGAATGCAAATACACATTTAGATGACAGATTGTCTGTCATGCATTTTTTTTTTATTGAGCTTAGTTTTTTCAGTCCCTGTAACCCAAATTCATCTGCTATAACCTTGATATCAGGGGCTGGTACATGACAAAGCTGGGAAAGATGTGATCTTTGGTGGGAATCCAAGTGTGACTCCCACATCCTTTGGAACCACTGTTTTTAGATTTTTTTTTTTTTTTTGGTACTGAGGATTGAACTCAGGGGACATCAGGCCTCTGAGCCACATCCCCAGCCCTATTTTGTATTTTACTTAGAGACAGGGATTCTCTGAGTTTGCTTATTTTTTTTGTTCGTACCTTTCTCATTGATTTGTTCTGATTTGCTCTTAACTGATGAAGCCCTCCAGATCTGGTGTGATTGTTAAGTACATCCCAGTGAAATTTGTTCCTCTTTCCTAGGTTAACAAAGATATTAAACCCTTGAGAGTTTTGTACAGTCTCACAGTTCTTAAATTTAAATAGCATTTTCAGATTATAGCATGCTGTTGTAGGTGTTCTAAGCGTCTCTTGACTTTCACAGCAACCTTGGCAGACAAAACTGTAAGTCAGAGGTGCCGTTTTCTGCTGTGTTGTAGAACACTGGAAACTGAGTGGTATCTAAAGGAAATTTAATTGGCTGGTGGTTCTAAGTCTGGGAAGTCCATGGCACAGCACGAGCCTCCACTTTGCATCTGGTGAGGACCTCTTCTTGTGTTCCCCATGGCAAAAATGGAAAGGCAAGCATGCACGGGAGACACAGGGGAAGGGGTCAAACTCAGTCTTTTATAAGCTGCCCACTCCCATGATAACTGACCCACTCCCATGATGTAACTAACCTACGCCCAGGGTAACCACACCACTCCCATGATGGTGGCATGAATGTCCTTATGGGGGCAGGGTGGTCATTATCTACACACTTATTAAAGGTCCCACCCCTCAACCCTGTTGCCTTGCAGATGGAGTATCCTCTTCTACCTCCAGGGGAACAGGCTTGTGCCATGTGTTCCTTTCCTCTCTGCCCTAGCCTGGTCTCCACTGCTGACCCGAATCTCTCTGTTGTGTGGTGTGATGTCGATATGGGAGTTGCAGGGACTTCTGGGGGAAGCACGATCTGGTGTGTAAATAAGGCAAACGCAGAAGAGGAAAGCAGGTGCAGGTGAAGATATGAAGGCAGGAGACCTGGGGGTCTGCATGGAGAAGCAGAGGAAAGTCCCTGTCTTCCTTCCTTGGCTCCCCAAGGGCCCTGCTCCCAGTGTGCTTGACCTCTGCTGTGCTTCTGCCTAAAGTCTGTGACACACTTTCCAGATCCTAACATCCACCATCATTTGCAGAGCTATCTTGAAGACGTTTCCTTGCTTGTTACCCTTGCTTGTTTCTTTCCTGAGGAAGAAACAATTATTATTATCCCTACTTTATAGATTAGAAATGATAAGTATGGAAACCCCAAGATATACTGAGGATTTAAAATTTAGATTCTGAGGGGGCAGAGCTGGGGACCAGGGTTACAGGACAAGGACACAAATCCATGCATTCAACTAGAACCCAACAAACTTTGTATTTGACTTCACCATATGATGTGGCATCACTGCAGGATTTGATTTAGACTAAAGGTGGAAGTTAAAATGAGGCTGAAGATTTGCGTAAACCTGGACTTATGGTCATGTCGCTGGAGAAGCACAACCTGGTGTCTCAGTGTCCCAGGTGGTGCAGACTGAATGGTTTTCTTCCTTTCCATCCCATGCACTCATGTTTAAGTAGTAGGTCGCCCACTGCCTGCTGCTAACCTCAGAGATGTTTTCCTTTAGATTTTCTTCCTATGTTCTCCTGTTTTAATAATGTATCATTTTCTCTATTAAACCAAAGGGCAGAGAATGTCGGTAGTGTTGTCAAGTTGTTTCCCACTTCTTTCCTTCAGCAAGGAAGATGGGTTGTACTCACAGGCCATAAAATTAACGCTCACTTCTGAAAGGAGGACGAACATGGTGGACATCTGGAAAGGAAGATGGGGTGGGGCTCTGGATGACCATGCTTGTCTTAGAGAAAACCACAATCTTTACTTTCCCTTGAAAGACACCACTGAGGTTAACAGTTGCCACCTGGACTTGATGTCACAGCTCCTTCATGTCACCTCAAGTTTCTGCTTCCTGTTGGCCAGGGGAGAGCTTTAGTAGGTAGCAGGTTGGCAGCTCTTCTCTGGTCCATGTGTCTGTAGACGCACATGCCAGACACCCCTGCAGGCTCCAGCGTGGCTCAGCAACTTTCTTTCTCTCTCTCTCTCTTTTTTTTTTTTTTTTGTATCAGGAATTGAACACAAGGGTTTTTAATCACTGAGCCATACCCCTCGCTCGCTCTTTTTATTTTGAGATAGGGTCTCCCTAAATTACTCAGGGTCTCACTAATTTGCTGAGGCCAGCTTTGAACTTGTGATCCTCCTGTCTTGACTTCCAGAGCCACTGGGGCAAACAGTGTTCTTTTTTTTTTTTTTTTTTTTATTGGTTGTTCACAACATTACAAAGCTCTTGACATATCATATTTCATACATTAGATTGAAGTGGGTTATGAACTCCCAATTTTTACCCCAAATGCAGATTGCAGAATCACATCTTAACCCTGCTGTTGACCAACACTGATCGTGGTATTTCAAGGAAACACTTTCTCTTCCTTTATGCAAACTTCAACTCACTTGTCCCTTAGTCACATTTGCAAAGACCTCTTTCTCCTCTCCTTTCTATTAGTTCTCCCCTTTCAGAAAGCTCTGTATATTCAAAGGCTCTGTCACAACGAGTGAAATCCAGAGCTGTGGCTGACATGAGTATGTTCTTGGGAAAACAGCCACAGCACTTCCCCAGGAGAGCTTCCCTCTCAGGAGCACTGGCGCCTCCTGCTGTGTTCCTCCAGGTGGTCCCAGCCCCTCTGCTCCACATGGCCCACTCATGGCAATCAGAATATGCCACATCAGGCTGTGTTCTTGACTTTTATCAGGAAGTCCTTCGCTCACGATGTGACATCAAGATTTAAATTATAAAATAAACATATTATGGGCATGCAGGCAGGGATCCTCAGGGAGTCCTGCGACCAGGTTCTTGGCATCTAAAATAAAGAGCTGAGCAAGAGGTGAGGTTGGCAGGCAAGGCAAAGGTCTATTGAAAGGGAACATAACACCCTAAAAGAGTGGAGTGGGAGCTGTCCAGTAGCCCAGGACACCATCTACACAGTGGAGCATGTTCTGATTAGGCTGTGCCAGGTCTTCCTTTTCTTCCCTGGGTGGATTGGGGGTTGATGGGCCCCTTGATTGACAGCTCAGCATGTCATAATCTCTTTTCTACTGTGCATAGGCAAGTTTCTTGCCTTCCTTTCCCTTCCCCCCAATGCACAGACAGGAAGCAAACTGGGATGCTAATGATATAGTAACTAGCCACAGGTTTACTTAAGGTCAGTTCCCTGGAGAGTTAGGTGGGTGGTAACCTCTCTTCCTCTTTTCTGTCCCTTCTGCATGCCCTATCTCCAACCAAATTAGTGAGTCCCTGTTCTACTTTATAAGCTGCTATTCGACTATTTTTTTTTCCCTCTTTTAGTCTCTACCATCTAGTATTTTCTAAATCTCCTTTCCCCACTTAGTGATAATTGTGCTGAAATATGAATTCATTATTGAAGTGCTACCTCTCCTAGGAGCACTTGCCTTTTAAGAGCAGATCCTTGGTAGCAGAAAAATCCAAAGGACTGATTTTTCCAGTGTAGCATTTCAACATATTTGACATTCCTATCTTTCCTCTCTATACTCCTTCATTTTCATATCACCCTTCGGAAAACGCCTGCTGAACAGTGCAAAGACAGAGGCTTGCATCCCTGTGTGCCGAGGTTACAATTCTGAACTGAGGTAGGACAGTGGAGGCTGGACATCAGAGGAATTTTCAGAAAGCAGGTTCATTGACTGCAGGGTTCAGAGGTGGCTCTGGCTTAAGAATTCTTCCTCTGAACCAAGATTTTGGAAATTCTTTGAACTTTATACTCAATGGGGTGGGGGTTGCTTGAAGATTCACATGACAAGTACTCTCTGTTTCATCCTACAGACCAGACAAAGATTTCATAATTTTTTTTTAACCAAGAAAACAGAAAATATCTTTTTGTACAACAATGCAGACTAACTTTGTCACACCTTTTGTGTACAAATTTGGCATTTACAGAAAAAGAGGAAACTACCAACTACAATAACCTCTGCAGACATCCTGCTGATCTGACAAGAGGTGAAGCTTAATTATGGCAAGGGTCTCTTGGGTTGGGGTACCTGGTCTGCTTCAAATCCACTATGGATGAGAATGATATTAGTTATGTAACCTTTCTGTATTTTACTTTCTTGATTTCTTCAACTACTATGAAATTTGTCATCCAAACCAGGAATTTTGACAATTGAAAAAGTAAAATTTATAATTGCTCCAAGAGGAGCATCATATTCCTAGCGATCTGGTCCACTTGCTTATATTTTAGAGTAAAATCAATCATACAGTTTAAGCTGTTGCAAAGCTTAAAGAAAAATAAGCAACACAAACATTTCTGCATTTAAGTATTAGTGTTCTTCCCACAGTAACCCCCAGCTCCTAAAAGCAACAGATAAGCATATATAAAGTCAAGGATTGCATGAATACTCTTATCATTACAAAAGTAAGACCTTCCTGAGAAGTTACTACTAGAATTGTGTATTGGCCAATGTGTATTTCTCATCATCATTTAATAAAAATTATTATCAAACTACTCTAAAAGTTGATAAATTAATTTTTTAAATAATTGTTAATGATTTTTGCAAAATTAGGCAATTATATACATTAAACTTAAATCTGCCCCAAGTCTTTTCACCTCAAACCCTTCTCAATTTAAATGAGATTATATCAGCAATTTTTCAAGTGTTGTTTTATTCTGATTATCTTATTATCTTTTGAATGTTTTAGAAAATATAGATCTTATAATACCAATAGATTTTTTTTTACTTTATGGTTCTTAGAAAAAATAAAATATTGTTCTTTGTTCTTAATATTTGACATTAAGGAAAAGTAAATTTTTGTTCCTTAACATCATTAATCTGAATATAAAAAATATTTTGAATTATTTCTTCTAAGGATCTCACAGTCCTTATATTCAGTTGTTAAGTTGAATGAGAACTGCCATCTAATTCATATTGTAAATTTTGATTTATCCTTTTTGACTTAAATTCTCAAATATAAATTGGCATTTTACCTTCCTCAGAATCCTTATAAAATTAAGCATGTAATGCATGAAACATTTGTATCATTAATACTTATTAAATGATACAATGTTAGAAGCATATTTATGAGGCAATGATTCATATGGTGGGTTTGGATGTGGCTGTTTGAATTTGCAAATCATTTTGCTATGTTTCTTCCATAGGGGTCAAATTTCATGATGTTGGAATTTCAACACCTTTGCTTCTCCTCTGCCCATAGAAATTTGGGCTAAGTTTTTTACTATTTCCCATAGAGTACTGTTTTCTAAGCCATGTAAAGCTCATATGTATCATCAACACAATTATATACATATATTCTCAATCAAATCAGCTCGAGGAATATTGTATTCTGTGCCCCTCCCACTGGAGAACTAGGGGTCCTCTTTTCCTGGAGCATTTTTTAGGCCAGCAGAATACAACTTGACTGTTGGAGCTGGTTTTATGAAATTTAGTTAAATACTGTGAATCAAGAGTTTTCAATGAGATATGTTTACTCTGCATAGATATGGCGGTGTGTCCCATGATTTCACTTCTGTGTTTCTGAAAGCTCTGATTGAAAAGACTGTTGGATAATGAATATGATGATTTGGGGTTCGGCACAGTAAGCTGGAGTGTGTGGGGAGCCACCCCTGAGCTATTTGAGCGTCTTCACTCAGCCTTGGAGCCAAGGAGATTTCGGTTTGTCATTGCAAGCTATTTTGTGGCTCCTCCACCTAATGGATTGCACAGTGTACACACGTGACCTCTGTCTTCGCTAGCTAGGAAGACTGATCTAGTAGCTCTGGAGTAGGGCGTGACCCTTTGGGAACTGGGCAGCCCACCTTATATCTTAATTGGCTAAGAACATTCTGTAGAGAACCTTTGAAATTCCCCCATATAAATAAAGCAAATGAGGCTCTCGCTCTCTCTTTCCAGCCTGGAAGCTCCACCCTTAAGGTCTAAGAGCACTCCTGTCCTGCTCTTTAAAACTATCTTCTGTGTCATGGGGTTTTTCGCCATATTTCTCAGCCATCCCACTCCACACAGGGGAACCCAGCTTCTGTTGCCTGTGTGGGGCCTGGGGCAAGAGGAGTTAGTTGGAAAAAATGAGTGTTTAGATTTCGGACTTTGAAGATGAAGAATTTCTTAGTTAATTATTCTTAGGAAGCTTCTATTTACATGTATTTGTAGCAGATTTTAAATATCTTAGTATTTGCCACTGAGAGCATCCTAAGCTGGCGTAGGATCCGTGATAGTCTATGTTACACAGCTATGATATTTTAAATGGCTCTGGGATACAAAGTTTCTAAAACTCTGCTTGTGTCACAATGTTAAAAGCCATCTGTCTAAATAAAGGAAGGATCATTTGAATAATCAATTATGATAGTGTGTTTTGGAGCTTTGCTTTAAAAACGGTTAGGATATATGAGTTGAGATAACTTCACCTCTGAATAAGCAGAGAAATGTATTTAAATAAATATCGACTTTGGAAAGAGGTGAACAATAAATATACCTTGTAGTTTTCTTGGTAAGGACTAGAGTTCCCTCTTATACCAGAAGATAACTTGGTCCACTTCCCACCTTTGTTCAGTTGCTGAATTACCTCACTCAGCAATGAGAACCTTTGCCTATCATTGCTGATTCTTAGTGAGGTAAACCATACCTCCTTCAGTGCAGAGAAATTAGCCAGGATACGTAATTGAAAGCCTCCATCAACTGAAGTTTCAACCAACTGCATTTTTCGTTCTAAACCATTCCAGAATATATAACAATCGCATGTTTTAGACATTGTTTGGGTATCCTTGTTACTGTTTTCTAATGGTATTCATAGAGGGATGCTATGTTTTTCACATCTTAAACAGGGGAATTTACAGTATCCGAAATTTAATTTAAAGATAGAACTTACACAATCTCAAAACACTTTAACCCAATGGTGTGCACGTGCTTGATTTTCAAAGAGCATTTTCTGAATGAAGAAATATTCTTACATATCTATGGCATAATTGTTCTACAAATTTCAAAGTTAAAATGCCCATCACTTCCAAGTAGGAATGATTTCTTTGACTGAATGTTCACTAACATTTGCTTGTTGTAAAAAATTATCTTACAAATGATTCTTTGTTATAGCCGGTTGGCGTCTTGACTATATGGAAAATGAGTAACAAGAGCAAATACAATTATCATTGTTTATGTATTTTTTTAAGAAAATGAAATATCATTTTTCTAGAATGAACAATCCAAAAACATCCCTGATGCCACCTTTCCCCCTAATGCTTTTGCTGCAGTGGAACTGGAACCATCCAGATAGTGATGCTGAATTGGTAAAAACAAGCCCCTCTTACATGGGGATATTTACTCCATGTGTGAGGCCTTTGGCTTGAGCATGCTGATGGGTGACAGAAACCCCCTATCTGTTCTTGTCACCATGTCCAGTCCATAAGAATGGTTCCATGTTCCCTTGCAGTAGCCTGGCCACAAGAAGAGGCAAAGGCCAGGGGTGAGCAGGGCAAGTCCATCTGGGAAGCTCAAGTCCACTGGTCGGTGAGTGGCACTGAGCAGAGCCCATTCATTAGTATTGTCAGAGCCTGAGCAACCCACAGGAGAGATGCTCTTCACTGTACTTAAACCCCAAATTACGGTGGCTCTCTTCAAAGGAATAGCTCTCCAGTCTTCAGCATCTCCTCTCCTATAATTAGAAAAACTTTCATACTTTTGTGCCTGTTTGTTCCTTTTCTTTACTCATCAAGAGGAGAAAAAAAGCTACATTATCTCCAAGACAGTTGGGAAGACTTCATCTAAGTCTGCCCTATTAGCAGCTGGTTGGGTCATACTTATTAGAAGGAATGGAACCTTGTCTTAACACTCGGCAAATTCATCTCTTTTTTTATAAATTTTCTTTAGGAAGAATTAAAATAGAAAGAAAGAAACACTCTTTCTTTTAAACTCACACCTTCCAGAACTAATTCTAAAAATATTGTCCCCTTAACAAATCAAAGCAGCTCAGCCTTGTTGCAGTTCCCTTTCCTGTACACTGAAAATGAGCAATCAGCATTGTTCACTCATCCCTTGCTTTAAAAGTGAGATCTATGTTTGACAGGAATACTGCTGACAATAAACCATGACATTTAAGACCATCTACTTTTATTGTGTATGCCTTTTTAACATTAAAATGTAAACACAAAAACACAGAAAGTTCTATTCCCCAGATTTTCACCCAAAGGTCACTTCTATTTTGGTTTTCCTTAGCTCTTTTTATTTTCTTAGCAATGTAAGGAATTCACGTTTCCTGTTTTTATTTTGCTTTGTTTTTATTTTTAGTAGTTTCCGGATTTTTCTTTGTTTCTGTTTCACCCTTTAAAGCCAGCATGGATATGCTATTTATTGGAGTCGAGGAGCTTTGTGAATTATACATGTTACCTCCTGCAATCAGGAAGACCATTCTGAATTATTTTATATTTTAAAGGATTGGTGCCGAGGCACATTGATAATTAATAACATAATTAATAGTGTTTTGTGGATTTTCCCTAGCCAGTGTTTGGGGGCACATTTGTATTTAAATGAATAATGGGGAATGGCAGGGGGGTTGTTGTTTGGTTGGTTGATTGATTTTGTTTTCACTTCTGACTCTTTGCTTAGAGTATCAGGTAAACTTTATAGGATCTGCTATGAAGCTGATGAAAAGTGTGACCAACACCCCTGCTCTTCCCCAGAAGGTGCTAGAGAGTGGAAATGCAACCACATGCTACTGTGGTCAGCAAGTTTCTGTGGTTAGTTTCCTGAGTGAGCCTCCTCTTTTTAGATTCTGATAAGGCCATGCATTCCCACAGGATCATGCAGGGCTCCTAGAAGGAGAATGATTAAACTTCAGAAAACAAGGAGAAGACATAGGCAAAGCAGAAATGATGGCCTCTCCTTCCGATGGAGGGCTGGCAGCTACACCAAAGTCCCAGGAGGGCAGAGAGCCATCATGAGTCGCTCTGGATCCCACCCCACCTTGACTGCGTCCCTGATCCCTCCCACACTGTCTGTTCAAGCTGTCTTAAATTATAAGCAGTCACTTCTGGTTCTTGGGATTTTTTTTTTTCTTAAGATAAATTTTTCTTTATACATAGCATCTGTTTTTTTAAAGTCCTTGTTCTTCAGTAGTACATTTCAGGTGTCACCTTTTTGAAAATCCACCACCGATGGCTAGATGAGCCATTGGTAGTTCCAAGGTACATCAGGCTTTTTCTACCTCAGAACTTACTAGGCAACCATGTGTCCCAGCATATCCAGCATGGAGGATGGTGTGGAGAACTGAGTTAAACTCACAGAATTGAAATACGTGCTGCATCTACATATCATCTCATTGGATCCCCGCAAAAATCCTTAGGAAGGAATTTAGAAGTAACAAAAATGTTTTATGGCTAAGAAAGCAGATTCAAGAAAATTTAGATTACCACCTAAGGCCATGGCTAAAAGACTTTTACCAGACATAAGCATTTGAAATGAAATCTTTTGACTTCAAGATTACTGGCTGCTGTGTTCTCCATATGTGCTCTCTGCCTACCTAAGAGCTCTTATTTTGGGAAAAATTAGAATGATGTTCTAGTTGGTCATAAAATGTAGCTAAATATACCCACTTGTATACCAAAAGAATGTCTCTCTATTTCATTTCTAGGAAGAATAGACTGACCAGATTTTTTATTCAGAATGGTATGGTGATTTCCAAGAATGATTTTAATTCTTGTTTTAAATCATCAAAAATCAAAAGACATTCTTTTAAATTTTTGCGTACAATCTTTCTAAAGATACAACTTTTCTTCCCTCCACTCTGAGCTGGTAGCAGAATCCAGACTTGTTCGCTCTTATTTCTGCATCCGTATGATGTAAGGTTGTTGGCACAAACCTAAGTGTCATTGAAATATTACATATGTGAGAACAGCAAAGACTGGAGCCAAACAATGAGCCCAAGATTCCATCTTCCAGAAAAGAGTCGAAAACAAATGCTGAGGTGCAGCAGCAATATGCTAGCATCTGACAGAAGCAATATTTTTTAAGTTACTAACAGTCTTAATATTCAAAACACACATGGAGAAAAAGCAGTAAATCAGTACAAAGTGAAAGGAAATGAATAACAGAAATAAAACTCAACCACAAAATAGAAAGTGTCTTGAGATCTGCTAGATGTGCCATAAGCCAGATCTATGTTTGGTGTGAGAAGGGAATAACCTGGCATTAATAATAACAATATCCCACCGTGTGATCATTATCAATCATGGAATGCTTGCTCCCATTCCAAAGAAAGCATTGGCACGGTTTTATTTTACGTTCCCTTTTGTTATTGTTTAGTGGAATGGAGCATACTGTCTGAAAAATGGGAGAGGTACCAGGGGAATTGATTCAGTTTCCTTCCCCAGACTTTCTTAAATCAGGTGTTGGATAAAATTTGTGGCAAATAATTCTTTGACCAATTCTTTCAAAGTTAATATTATTATTTTACTCCATATAGTTTAAAGTTTAATGGATAGAAAGTCTTTTTCTAAAGGTGTCAGAGAAGTACAAACTGCCATTGATTTATCTATTCAAACTGTGTATTTGAATTTCTACAATTAAAAGGAAAAAACTGAAATGGATCATATTTTGAACAGCCAATGGTGTTTGTTGGAATAGCAGTCACCAGGCATCAGGCAAGAGGAAGAGGCAAAGCCGGTGTGACCTGCCCCTGGCCCATCTTCCTCCTCATCTGTGAGTTCCAGCACTCAGCAGTGGCTGGCCAGACTTGAAAGGAAACAGCCAGGTGGCCCGGCTTAACGGATGCTTATTGGTGATGTCCAAATAATGGAATTTCAGCCAAAAGACTCCTTTATGAACATGATTTGGTTCGTGATTCCTATAGAGATGTCTGAAGATCTGTGGGTACCTCCATCTTCATCTAGCACCCTGTGGACCTACGTGAGGAGGGGTGGGTGGACAGAGCCAGGCATGGCAACCAGGACTCTCTCTGCTCTTTGAAGCACGAAGAAACAAGATGCAGAGAAGAGAAGGCATGCTGTCGGTGGGGTGAAACGGGGGGAGAGGAGATGGCGTTTTGTTCATTTCATGTTAATTCATCCTGAGTTCTTTGGAACTTTCTTTTCCCTATTGATATGATATACATTTGAAAATACCCAGTTCCCCTTAGCAATTTGTCAATAATATGGCAAAGATTCGCTGAGGAGTGATAAACAGGCAGGATGTTTTGTTAACAGCCTGAAACATGTTCATCAGCTTCTGAAATGTCAACAATTTAAATTCAAATAGATTTCTCACTGAGACTAAAAATATAAAACGCTGTGATTTTATTTCTGTGTATTGGATTAGTCTTGATTTAAGGTTGCTTTGCTCTCAACTCATGGGGATCCACTTTGTCACTTTTTTGGGGGGGAGAGGTGTGGGTTAGTTGGAAGAGAAAAAAAAGTGAGATGGATTTCTTTAGAAGCTCCGAAGTGTTATCTGTGCTGCTTCACACTTGACCATCGTGTGACAGAAGGCAAAGACAAGAAAATAAAAACCCTGTTGCTGAATGTGAATTCTACGTCTCTCTGCAGTATGGAGTAGTACAGTTATTCATATTTCAGGCACCTCAATTAGACATTCATTATTCATAAACACTTCTGTAGCTCTGAGTTATTCAGGCTGGGAGAGAACACTAGCAATCTTTCTTGCTTTTTCTCTGTGGCTAAGACATCTTGTATCTAAAAGGAGGAGAAGAAGAAAAGTTAAAAAGAAAAACTGCCTGAAAATCTAAATTTTGCATTTTAGGTAAAATAACTCCAACAGAATCAAGCACAAGGTTGACCTTGTACATTGGCTGTGTTTTGTCAGAGAAGCAATCTCAACAAATAGGTTATCAGCAGTTCTGTTAGAGTGGGAATAAGAGCTAAGGTAACAATGTTGATCCCTTTAGCCACAGGCCCCTCAAGTAGTTCAAATATGCAAGGTTCAGCCCAAGAGCTGGAAAGGACTAATGGCCAGGACTGTGTCAAAGTGAAACTTGAAACATTGTTTAGATAAGAGGAAATGAGGCAGCCTCATTCCATCAAAATACATTGAGCGGAGCACATGCATCAGGAAAGCACATTACTACAGGGACTTCAGCATCTACAAAGCCAGCAAAGAGAATTTTTAGATGCTCTGAAATGGGCTCATCACTATGATAGTCTTAAGGACATTTTTGAGTGTCTCGAGCCCAAAATTTGGAGAAGAAATAGAAGAAATCAAAAAGGACAGGGAACTTGTCTAACTCAATGAAAACTATTTGGGAAAGCACCAGTAATTTTATAATATTTATTTACTGTCTGTTTTCAGAACATAGTAAAGTCTATGTGTCAGTGCCACTTTATAAAATATAAGGTGAGCCAAAATATGTAATTTTGAAGTATCCAATGTCTGTGTTTTTTAAAAAAAAATTAGAAAGTAGGTGAAATATATTTCATAATATTTTATTTAAACTGCTTTATCAAAATGTTGCCATTTCAATGTGCAGTCAACATTAAAGGCATCGAGAATATGTTTTGAATTTTTGTATTAATATTTTAAGAACTGGGAGTATTTTATACTTATAACATATCTCAACTTAGAAGCTAAATTTACATCAGCGGATAAATCATCTGTATTGAGATGTCATAGCATTTATGATTGAAAAACTAGATTCATGTAGTCCAGTGGCTTCCAAAATAATTAAAATGTTATCCAATAACGGAATGGTTGATTTTTCAATCTAAATTTGTCGTTTAAAATAAAATAAAAGCCAGATGTGGTAGCATATACCTGTAATACCAACAATGTGGGAAGCTGAGGCAGGAGGATTAGAAATTCAAGGCTAGCCTCAGCAATTAGTGAGACCCTTAGCAATGTATTGATGCCTCATCTCAGAATAAAAAATAGAAAGGGCTGGAATGTGCTTAGTGGTTGAGCAGTCCCGGGTTCAATCTCTGGTACCAAAAATGATCCAGAGAGTGACACACAGAGATGAATACACAAGTGAAAATAGTACACAAAGATAGGTACTCTGATAAGAATCACAAAGTATATTTTGTCATTTCAAAATCATGTTGTATACTAATAAAAATTCAAACACCTTAGGGATTTAAGGAAAAATAAATAGATAGGTAACTATTCATTTTTTTCTCACTCTCTCAGACATGTAATAGTCTCTCTAGACACATGCCAATACTCAGTAGTCCTGTGTATTGGTCAGGCTTGGTCCACGTGAAGGGTGACTCGGAGACTTGCAATATATGACCACATGTGGTGGCACTGATTTGGGAGAGTGTCAGAACTCACTTATAGCTGGATGGTGGGACAATGGAGTTAAGGTAATTGAAGGACTAGGAGGCTGGATGCTTGACCTCCATCCATGGGGCCACTTCATCTCATCAGATCGGCAAGAATGGTAGAGGCAGACAGGAGGTAGCTGCTATTTATCTTTGGGAATCCTTTAGAAAAGTCGAGGACTCGGGAGCCAACTTGGGTATCTGAGACATAACATCCAGTGCTAGCTCCAGCCTTGGGGCCAGCGTCGGGGCCAGGGACGAAGGCCAGCCTCTGATCCACGGGTGGATTTCAGCAGCGTGAGAGGGATTAGGTTCTGAAGCCCACAAAGAACCAGCAGTGTGTGGAGTCCAGCACCGGCATGCTGATAGGGAAACAATTTTGAGATAAAAGTTTTATTTACCACTTTAGAACATAGAACCCTGGGAGCTGCCTTTCTTTCTTTTCCAGAACGTGCTATAAGCTGCTGGTGTTTCATGGGATTTTTTGGGGGGTATATTCAGCCAAATCTCTCCCCCTGGGCTGTAGAGATAGAATGTGCTGCTCCAGTTGGAGAGAAGGGGCTAGGATCCTTTGTGTTGGATAACTCAAACAAATGCCATGAGTTTGAATCACAGTTTTAAAGGAGATGGTATTCTCTCAGTGAAGATTGGACTAAATGCATCTGATAGTCCCGTTTCTTGAACTGAGCCCCAGCCATAGAGACCTGGATTACTTACCCTGGCTCAGCCAAAGCCCTATAACTATGCAAAGGTAATATTATATTCTCCTATTGAACATTACAATGCAAACCCTTGTTTATAACCATAGAGGAAAAGTTTGTCCAAATCATTGCATATGCATAATTTCTATTAAGTTTAGAGGGATTGATGCTTAGGAGGTGACAGGAGACATCATTTAATAATTATGAGAGAATGCATTCTTTAGCAAGGATAATGTATCTCATTAAAAATAAAGATCATTCAATTATTCCACTATTGGAAAGTATGGGTGTCATAAATAACATGACCCTAAATGACATCAGTTGTGATTTAAAGTCTCTAGGTGGAAATTAAAGTATTAATAGTCATAAGGGAGTTATGATTTTGCAAAGGTTGGAAACTGATATTAGATATTTTTTTACCTATCTGTCATGTGCATTGAAGACAGGATTAAAGCCACAATGTGATTCTACCTATAACCTGGAGTATCCCAAAGCTGGCAAAATAAGCCACAAGTATTATTTCAATTATTCATCTAGAAAGAAGACAATTATTTCAAATTAGCAAAAATTTATCCCAAACATTATTTTCACATACATAAAGCAAAAAAGAATTTCATCTTTGAAAATATTTAGTTTGAAGCCCTTAAGAGTATATGATTTTTTTTACTCTATTAACTGAGTAATGTCTTATCTGTTCATGAAGTTCTGCTCTAAAATGCAGCCTCTCTGAATATGACCTACCATGTTATGTGCTATAGTTACAATAGCCAGAGGAAGCAGAAAGCAAGGGCAGCTGTTGCCTTCAAATTTTCAGTGAATTTTTTTTAAAGAAAATATGCTAATTACAGACATAATGCTGGTATATAAATAGAGCTCTTTTCCCCTAAAATCTGAGCAATGCTGACAAAACATCAATCATCATGATAAAGAGCAATCTGTTATCTCTCACAGCAAAGTGAGGAATGAGAATATAAGTAGTAAATATTGGGTGTCAAATATGAGCCACACTATCGATGTTTTAAACAGTGCAGTTCTGTATGTTGATGTTTGGCTCCTGCTAAGCTAATTCTCTGGCTTCCACCTGGGTTCTGAGTTTACTTCGTGTTTCCAACAGAACACTCTTACATTCTTTAGCAAGGATAATGTATCTCATTAAAATCAACATTTAAGGTTGAAAATGTTAAAAAGGATCAAGGGATTTTACTGGGAAGATGAGGATTCACGTGAAAATTAAAATGTTCTTGTGGGAAATTAGCAAGGAGATGAGAAATGAGCTACCATGAAGTCAGGGTGCAGCCTTCTGGCCAATTCCACCGATTGTACCCTTGGCTTAGCTCCTACCCAGGAAGCTCTGAAGACAGTGACCTCACAGAGCAGGAGTACTTAGCTCCCATAAGTCCTTCAGTCTTCCAGGTGTTGGTTGATTTGCCAATTTCCAGGTTCCCCTCTTGTTCAGTCAGGTGGGTTCTGGGAGGTTAAGTACAATTCGAAGACCAAAAAAAAAGCACACGTGGAAACTATCCTTTGATAAAGCTTCATTGCCCACACTTTCTGGGCCAGTAAAAATGCCCCAGGAAAATGCTGCATATTTTTATCAGAAGATATGTATAAAAATGTATGTAGTAGCATTGTGTGTAATAGCCAAAAAATGAAATGATCTAAACGTCCAATAAGAGCATCAATAGGAAAAAAGTAGGCTGTACTATAGATAATAAAATACAATTCAAGTTTCAAAGGAAATGCACTACAAATAAATATGTATGATACAAAAACTATAGTGTTGATTAATGTTAATTCACACAAGAATATGTACAAGATGGTTCCATTTACAGAATGTTCAAGAACAGATAGAGCCACTCTTTGTTTAGGAATGGTGATATCATAAGGAAAAGAAATGAAGGGTATTAGCTACTCCTAAATTGGAGGGAGGAAGATGGTATTGAGAGATAAGCAGGAAGCTTCAAAGGCGCTGAAAATTATCTATTTTTTTAAAATTAGTTGGTGGGTTCATTCTTAAATTGGTTGTGTGCTTTCTTTTGTTTATGTTACTGAAAAAGTCACTAAAAATCTATAATGAAAAACTTACTCTCCAGCTGAAGAGAGAGAAAATGAGTTGTGGGTTCCTTCTGGTTTACTCGGTTATAATATATTCCCTCAGTAAGTGCTTGAGTATTGATCAGAGCAAGGAGTTATTGTAGAAGCTCAGGAAATAAAGATGAATGAGATCTACCTTCTGGAACAGAGTTCTGTAATTTAAGAAGTGTTGTTGACTTCTCATGTTAGAAACATTGCTTGGCCACTTAAAAGGAGAATAACTTTGGAAAAGGTCATTAATTTCCTTGAAACTTAATTTTCTCATCTGTTAAATGGAGGTAACAATGCTGACTGCCCTCTTCACTTGAGGCCTACAGGAGTCAGAATATGAAAGGGCTTTGATCAGAGCACAAAGTGACTGCAGAGCCCATTAACAAAACTCTTCCTTAAACATGAGTTTGAGATTACACTGAAAAAAGTGTGGGCCTGCTTCATTAATAAGAAAGTACTTATTAGTTTTGATCTGTGATCATTGGTGGACCCAGGGTGAAAAGGGCACTTTCATCAGGGAAATTAGCAAAGGAAAAATCATGAACATGGAAAAGCATGACAAGGTGTGTTCACACACGTTGGAAAAGACTGTAGGGGAAGCGGCAATAGATATTTTAATCTCACGTGGGACTGGCTCATACAAACTTAAATTTGTTCAGTATCTTTTAAATCATTGTATCATATTATACATGAATACATGCACATTATAATCCTATTTCCAGAGAAGTTGGATAGCATCCAGATTAGTCAGTTTCCAAAGATTTCAGAAGATACTGAGCAAAAATACCCTTGCTATATTTTATGTCAAGTGTGCGAGAATAACACTCAATGCAGCTGAATCCGTTGTGCACAATAACTGTAGCAGTTAAGAGCAGAAGGATTTTGAGTAAGTATGTAATTCAGAGCCTTTTCTTAGCACTGACTAGTGGTGCACTTTTGTGAAAATTACTCAAGTTTCTGCATCTCTGTTTCCTCACTTTAAAACAGGGATCTTTTGTGGAGAAGACTCAGATTGTCCAGATTGAGTGAATTAATATGCATATACAATTTAGGATCATTGCTGACGCACTATAATCGCTAATGAGAGTAATTATGGGACCCAAGAAAATGTGTTAAATTTTAAAAAATTCATATTGAATAACAATATTTAATGATAGTAATATGCTACATTTTGATACAGATGGAACCAATTCAAATTTTGAATAGGAGAAGAAGCAATTGTAATCATCCCACTGATGTAGGACATTCTTTTTAATAAGTAGACATGTTTTGCTCTCTTAGTCACCTATCATTCAGGGTTCCAATTGTAATCAATAGCAGATAGACTAGCTGTTTCAACAGAAGGGTATTTGCCAAAGGATACAGAGAGTTGCAAAAGTTTCTGGAGAGCTGCAATCAGATTTGAAATGCTACCAGCAGAGGCCACAGCCACAGCCCAGGGCTCCTCAGTGAGGCAGTACTATTCCACCATGGCCACAGACACCAGAGGACTCTGGCACCCCATGATGGCCACCCTCAGAAGCCTGGGTTGACCAGCTGCCCCAATACCAATATCACCCTTGCTAAAAAAAACAATCCTGCGCAGCAGCTGCTCCCCACCCTGCTTCCCTTAGAATGAAAGTCCTGAGCTGGTTCGTCTTCTCCACAGAATTTTAGCATCATGTTTTAGCTGCAAAGCAAGCTGTGAAAATGAACTTCTGAAAGTCTGCAAACATGCTGGTTGTTTAAAGTTGCTACCTGGCCACACCAATGTCCTGGGGCACCCAGACTTTCCTAGAGGAAGACTCATCATCAACCACTCCCAAGAACTCTCAGAATCTTATTTAATTGACAGAGGTGACCAGCAGCTGATATGTCAGCTGTGAAATTGAGGAAACTTTCCCATTGCTTGCGATGTTAAACTACTAGGTAGGATTTATCGGAAGATACAGAGAACAATAAGGCTGAATTTTACCACCCTGAATTTTACAGGGAGGTAAGAAAGGCATCAAGAACAGGGATTCCATTGCCGTGTGCAGTATGTGAGACATATTAATGAATATCCTGAAATCACAATAGGAAACTCCCTTCTTCCAAAAGTACAAGGAGAGGAGAAAAAAGTACAAAGAGAGCAAACATTGGCTGAGGATTGTTCACAGTGAATATAAAAATATAAAGTTATATAAAACATAAAGTTAATCTGTGTTGTACAGAAATATTACATTTTGTCTAGACATTGAAGACGTGTCTCTGAAATGCAAGATTTTCGTATTTAAGAAGGAAATGCATGTGAAAATATACGGAAACTATTCATGGTGGGATGGACTGTTCAATTTGACTGAAAAGTTGGTGTGTCCAGAAATGTGGTAGGATGTTGAATGAAATCAGAGAGAACTGGGGCTTAACATTCAGAGAGTGGACAGAGTGGATGCTGATGTGGTGGTTGACCACTAGTGGATGTGAGATGGGCAGGAGAGGCCAATCCCAGTGACCATGCCAGGAGGTTTGAGGCCCCCTCACACCCCTGTGCAGGTGAGAGGAAACATGTTCTTGGGGAAAGATAACTAGCTGAGATAAAACAGATGGAGTCTAAGGTATTGGATTACTTTTCTTTTACCACATAATCAATTACCACTGACTTAGTGGCTTAAAACCAGCTCACGATTCTATAGGTCAGAGGTCCAGGTGCACTGGCTGTGTTCTCCCCCTCAGGGACTCTCACAAAAAGTGAGAGTAAATGTGTCCTGAGTTATTTGGTGGGTCTGGGGCGATGGCTTGAGCTGGTTCAGATTGTGGCTGCATGAGTTTCTTGGGGCTGTAGGCCCCTGTTCTCTTTGCAGCGGACTCTCCCTCACTCCACATCTCTCTCAGGCTTTGAGCCTCTCTGACTTCTGCTCTTGCTTGTGGGTTGAGGAAACTCTGCCTCTGGGATGGAATTAGGCCCTCCAGAATATTCTTCCTAAGGTCAACTGATTGTATCCTGAGACAACAGAGGGTCATCAGACTGGACTGTGGAGAAGCACTGAGGTTGGAGATGGGGATGTAAGAGTCACACTCTTAGAAAAGAGAGGAAGAAAAGTGATTGGAAGGTTACCTAGCTTGAGAAAAATGAAACATCGTACATCCTACAGGTAAAAAGAAAAGCAAGTCTTAACAAGAACATGTAAATTCCACTCATAGATGAAAATCCTGGAATAGACAGGGGGAGGTGGATAGGTATTGTTATGATTCAGGAGACCATGATACTCAAAGTGACATGAATGTGAATGTGGAGAACACCTAACAGTAATGCAAAATTAATAAGAGCTCTTCATTTATTCACTTAACTAACATTTGCTATGTACCTTTATGTGACAAGTCATTGAATTCGAGGCAAAGATAGCATGTCCTACATTGAGAAGAGAGAGAGAGGGACTGCCAAAAATCCAATGCCCTCCACTTAAAAAGAAAAGATATTAATGAGAGTTAGTGGTCAAATCTGGCCCTGAGATTGTACCAGGGAGAAAGAATAAGCCAGCATCTCAGATTCTAGCCAAATAAGATCCATAGAAGCAGCACCAGACACTTGTAATAAAGGTGCCACCTGCTGGAAGACCTCCCTACAGTCCACCAGGGGACAGAATGTGAGTTGAGCAAGAATGCAGGTGGTGTGCAAAGAACACTGGGGGGACTAAGGGGAAGGGGCTCAGGATGGAAGAAACAGGCCCTGCATGTGCACAATCTCTGGTTAGTACTTATCAGTCTTGGATCTCAGGCCAATCAAAGACAGCAATGGAGCATTTTCACCTTTGAATCTATAGCACATCATTAGCCCTCAATAAATTTGAATTTAAATAAATGAAAAGCAGAGAGCAGGCAGTGGTCTGAGCCTACAAGAAGAGCTGGTAGTACCAGGCATTGGTTGAGAAGGTGCATGGTAAATTATACTTCCTGGAAATATAATTTTAAAGATATAATCATGAAATATTAAAAGAATTGTAAAAGTGGCAGTGAATTATTTAGAAATAGTGTCCCTGCATGCACAGTACAATATTCAGACGGGTGCTAAAATGTATGCTACAAGGAAAGCCTTAGTATAGTTTTATGTGAGCTGCATATTTCCAATAAGGCTGGGATGCAATTTGAAGCTTTTGAATTTCTTCATCCTGTTTCTCTGTCTCCTTGTAGAGCTCCCTTTGATTTCAAAGGTGCTTCATTCCTAGAATGAGAAATAGATGGTGAGAACATTTAATTCTTCTAGGCTACGGTATGAAACAGGTTTTTCAATTTACAGATAAAAACTCTACCTTTGGACTTGAACATTGCTCAGCTTTACCTGAGATAAATCCACAGAAGTAGCCTACATCTTCTGACTGCATATTCCCATCGCATAGGAGCAGGCACTGTTTGGGAAGTGTGGTGGGGAGGGAAGTGAGGCAAGAGGAGAGAGTGGAGATCTGCCTGCTCCTCTACTAGCAGAGAGAGCTGTGATAAGATCACTTATGTTTTCAGTAAGAGAAAGCAAAAATTTACTAATCCTACTCTTAGATGCTAATGATTTATTTGCTAGGGTTTATTCATCATACTCATTTTTAAGGGAAAAGTTAATCTGTCCCTGAGATCCTAAATAATTTTAATTCCACACATATTTATTGGATGTTTCTGACTAGACTCTGTGGCTGGTGCTGGGAATATGGCAGTCCTTGACCTCCAGGGTTTTCTAATCTGCCAGGAAGGAGAGAGAAATGCATATTTTCTTTTTGAATGGAAAAAAGTAGCAAGGCGAAAGATATACAAGTTGCACAAATATTTAAAATATGATATTAGTCATGTCCAATCCTTGATTATATGGGAATAGATATAAGTAAATATAATAATAATGACATGCATGAAAAGCCTTATTCTGCACTAATTCCCTCTCTGCACTTGGAAATGCAAATCTTACCAAAGAGCTCCATAATATGTCATATAACTACACAATACCTAACTTTGGAAGAGGGTAAATTAAGGAAAAACACTAACACTTATCTAGTCAACAGCATTCTTAAAGTGTTAGAGTTCCACAATGTCCTGGACCCATTATCTCCTTTCACACTAGTCCCCACAGTACACCTCCCTTGGTCCTTTAAATGCCATAGGGCCCATGGCCATGTTCTGAGTCATCGTCCTCTTTGACTTAGGATTCTCTTTTATGTTGCATCTGTAAACCGGAAATGGCACAAACCTTTCTTTCTGTTGTACTGGAAACACAGAAATCATGTAGGAAGGTTTTTCTTTGGGTTCCTCTCAGAAGAGTAAAAGAAGCACCCAGAGTGTTTAAGGTTTGCTTGAGAGGATAAGAAATGCACGAGCCAGTTATCAGCACCAGAGAGAAGAACAAATGGCTGATGACCTGTCAAGCCAGACTGTGGTTGTCTCCATAGTCCTCCTCCTTTGAATTTTAAACCCTAAGGTTAATGGAGCATGGGGAGGAGAAACAGCCATTGTAGACTTAAAGAATCTAGAAAACCCTTGGATATAGTATAAGACTGTATAGAGTTAATAGTTAAATGTGGAAACAGTAGAGATTTGCTTATTGGAAACAAAATGGAATAAATAATAGAAGGAAATAAAGATGGAAGAAAGGGAGGAAGGGAGGGAAAGAGGGAGGAGATACTGAGGTTGGGGAGGGATGAAGATAGGCACCAGGGATGGATGTTTATTGGCCTAGCTTGGGGCATGTCCAACACTGAATGCTCTGTGTCTACCATAATATTGATCCCTGGGTCAGGAGCAAAGATTCCGTGACTGTCAGCCATACTATGGTGGGTAGGAATAGTTTTCCAAAGACAGTCAGGCTGCTCTTACTAGAAAATGAAGGTGAACCTGGGTAGAAGGCTGGCAAATATATCTTTATTTGAACTATTTTATTAGTTCTTCATTATTATTGCAGACTAGCCAAGCTGTAGTACTTGAGAATGAGAATAATAAAGAACAAAATTCAGTTAAAAAATATAGCTGGCCAGAATTATCAAAGCTGTGCATTTCATACTTTCAGGTTCTAAGTCAGAAATTCAGTCACTGTCGACACAAGATAGGTCAATCTCATTACGCTGCTTGCCAATGTAAATTAGATGGCTTCTCATCACTCTTTCTTGCTCTCTGACTGCACACGTGCTTGTCCAAAGCTTTAATGACCATAGGTAAAACACTAATTACATATTCCACACTAGTCACTACTGTGGCAGAAGCCTTCGTGACTGCTGGGGAGGGTAAATATTTCAGTATTATATTTGCAATGAGAGTTACGCTCCATCCTGCCCTCACAGGATAGTGTAGACTCAGAATTTGTTTTCATCTTAATCTGTCTCTCCTTAGGGATACAGTGGAATGAGGAACCTGGAAGCAGGATTTAATTCTCAGGTTTGATTTTACCTTTGTTGACAGATGCCATTCCGGCCAATGAAAGTCAATTCTCCAAATTGTTGCCCCTTAAATAGGCAGCTTTGTCTGGCACATTCAGAACAGAGCAGCAAAAAAATAATGTTTAAGGCAGATTCCAAGCCAAACTTCCTGATCTCAAATCCCAGATCTGCCACACCTCTGTGTTTGATCTTGAACAATTTCATCTCTCCCTTTCTGTTTCACTTCTGTCTGTGAAGATGGCACAAGCCTAGGACCTATCCCATAGAGTGGTAAAACTGATTAACTGGGGTAATATTTTTATAATATTCAGAACAATGCCCAGCACTTGGTAGGCAACACAGAAATGCTCATTAAATGAAAGAATGAATTTAAAGAAATAAACATGTAAACATGTCAAGTTTTTAATAGATGTTAAAGGATTTTGTTAGCTAACATATTATATCAGTTAAAATTTTGCAAATATTTTACCCCTCACACATCAGATAGAGCTCTAATCTCTAAGGTATATAAAGAGCTCAACAAGATAAGTATGAAAAAAACAAATAATCCAATCAATAGATGGGATGCAGACCTGAACAGACACTTCTCAGAGGAGGATATACAATCAATCAACATATTTATGAAAAAATGCTCATCATCTCTAGCAATCAGAAAAATGCAAATTAAAACTACTCTAAGATACTATCTCACTCTAGTAAGAGTGGCGGCTATTATGAAGACAAACAACAAGTGCTGGTGAAGATGCAGGGAAAAAGGTACACTCATACATTGCTAGTGGGACTGCAAATTGATGCAGCCAATTTGGAAAGCAGTATGGAGATTCCTGGGAAAGTTGGGAATGGAACCACCATTGACCTAGCTATTCCTCTTGTCAGACTATACCCAAAGGACCTAAAAATAGCATATTACAGCTATACAGCCACATCAGTGTTTATAGCAGCACAATTCACAATAGCTAAACTATGGAGCCAACCTAGACGTCCTTCAGTGGATGAATGGATAAAAAAAATGTGACATTTATACACAATGGAATATTACTCAGCACTAAATAATAACAAGATCATGGCATTTGCAGGGAAATGGATGGCATTAGAGAAGATTATGCTAAGGGAAGTTAGCCAATCCAAAAAAAAAAAAAACCAAATGCCAAATGTCTTCTCTGATATAAGGGGCTGACTCAAAATGGGGTTGGGAGGGAGAGCTAGGGAGGAAGATTACCTCTAGATATGGAATAGGGGTGGGAGGGAAAGGAAGGGAGAAGGGGAATAGCATGGATGGTGGAAGGAGACCCTCATCATTATACAAATACAGGTATGAAGATGTGAATTTGGTGTCAACATATCATATATAATCAGAGATATGATAAATTATGGTATAATGGTATATTAAGAATTGTAATGCGGGCTGGGGATATGGCTCAAGCGGTAGCGCGCTCGCCTGGCATGCGTGCGGCCCGGGTTCGATCCTCAGCACCACATACCAACAAAAATGTTGTGTCCGCCGAGAACTAAAAAATAATAAATATTAAAAAAAATTCTCTCTCTCTCTCTCTCTCTCTCTCTAAAAAAAAGAATTGTAATGCAAAAGTTAATAAATAAAATTCGATTTTAAAAAGTAAAAAATAAAATTATGCAAATATCACATATTTCCCATGGAAAATTTCAAAATTAAATAACTGGAACAAAAAAGGAATAAAATTTACCCATAAACTTACAAATGAGACAACTGTTTTTAATTTCTTAATAACCATAATCTTACAATAGTTTTAATTACTGATAATACTTTAGTTTACATTTTCTGTAAACTAATTATGGCTTTAGTCATATTCCATAGTCTTAGGTATTTTACTAATATGGTTACATTTTTAGTTGATTTTATGTTATTAGGTTATGACCCACTGTTAGATATCTAGATGAGCTCTGTATTTTGTCGAGTTTTGTGATTCTGGGATAAACTTTCCTTAGGAAAGTCTTTGCACATTTTTGTTGGGGCTGAGGGTACCTGGATGTGCAACTTCACAGAGCAGGAACATCAGGTGTTTGATAAGTATTATCAAAATTGTGTCCATGGATGACATGCCAACATACGTTCCTGATACATTACTGTTTTCCACGGTGACCACCTAACCAAGAGCACGGATACCAGTTTACCTGAACTCGGCACAACCTGGGAACCCAGAGACCTCCTCACTCTCTCTCCAGGACCACAGGATTCCCTCTTTCTCTCCTTCTGTCTTCACCTCCGCCATCTGTGTCTACATTGTCTTCTTCTCCTCTGCCTGTCTGCTTTTTCTTCATTAGGTCCTTTTTCTCAGGTTTTAGATTCTGCTAAAAGATCTGCCTCATCATGCACATTCTTCCCAACACTCAAGGACTTTATTTTAATTTCTAACCAGTGCCTTTCTTCCCACCCCTTTTGTGACTAAGAGTCTCTCAGACTTAAAGGTCTGCACTCTTTTCTCTGAACCCATCAATTTTCTAGTGGTATTAGTGCTGGTGGATCACAGAAACCCTAGATTTAATTGTTTTTTAAATGTGGAAAAATAGTGTCTTAGAAAATAGAAAAATTATTGACATGGTATTGTTACTGCAGCTACAAAGTCTGCTACTTTCACTGGAGACTTGAGTTTATTACATAAGCAGCCTGCCTTAAGTTTCTTACCATCTCACAAGTATACTCTCTAATATAATTTATTCATTGAAGCTTGCAATTGTGTTTCTGCCTTAGGGCTTTATTTTCATCTCCTTACAATATACAAAATTAAACCCCAAAGACAATAGCATTATATATGTTTCAAATAATTCTTCAATGGATATTTATAATTTCTATTTCATGCAATACAACAAGATCCTGTGCATTGATTGAGAGCACTGTGAGGAATATAAACTAAAGTGTAAAATGTGGCTGAGATGTATTTCAACAAAGATGGTTTTATCAATCTAAACTCAAAAGTGCTTCCAAAAGCCTGGATCTCAGGTTTCTGCTTAGGTTGAGCTTATGTTGTTCACCTCTAACTTTTTATTTAATTACTTAAATAAAAAATAATTAAAAATATTTTATTAAAAATACAGAGCATATATATTCAAGGCATATAATGTGATAATTTGACATATACATAAATTTTGTCATGATCACTCAGTTAATGAAGGTATCCATTACCACTCAAGCTGTACATCACATTCTTGGAAGTTACTAATGCTATAACTGAAAATTTGTGTCATCTGATAAACATCTCCCTGAATCTGCCATTCATCATTCTACTTTCTGCTTCTGTGAATTCAGCTTTCTTAGATGCATATGTCAATGGGATTATACAGTGTTTGCAGTCCTCTGTCTGGTTGTTTTACTTAGCAAGGTTCCTCCAGGTTCATGTATATTTTTACAAAGACAGGATTTCTTTTATTTTTATGGTTATATTTCATTGTGTGTATGTGCACACACACACACTTGAAAATATATACCCTTTTTCTTTATGCATTCTTCATTTCATGAACCTCAGGTTGTCTCCATGTATTGGCTATTGTACACAGTGCTGCAATGCATGTGCAGGAAGAGATGTGTCTTTGAGATACTGATTTCATTCTCTTTGGATACCTACCTAGGAGATGATTGCTAGGTCACACGATGAGCCTACTTTTAATTCTTAAGAAGCCATAAGGAATATGCCAATTTACATTCCCATCAATAGTGTACAAGGGCTCCCTGCTTTCCCACACTCGATCAAAATTTTTCTCTTGTCTTTTTGATAATTGCCATTCTAATAGGTGTAATATGATAGTCTGAATTTGCATTTCTCAGATAATAAGTGATGGTCACTTTTTCATATACTTCTTGGCCATTTGCATGTCGTCTTTAAAAAATGTCTATTCAATTCATTTGTTCAGTTTTAATCATATTGCATCTGTGTGGGTGTTTATAATTGGGTTTCTTACATATTTTAGATGTTAAACCCTAACCAGATAAGGGATTGGAAAAATATTTTCTCCCATCCCATTTGTTGCTTTTGTTTTATTTCCCTTATTTTGCAGAAGTTTTTTTGTTTGTTTGTTTGTTTGGGGTTTTTGTTTGTTTGTTTTTGTTTTGGGGGGGTTTTGTTTTTGTTTGTTTGTTTGTTTGTTTTAGGTTGACGTGGACCCAGCTATGTAGCTTTGCTTTTGTTGCCCTGGTTTAGTATCCTATCAATACCTCATTGTCAGGACCAGTGTCAAAGAGCTTTTCCTCTGGGTCATCTTTTTGGTATTGTACAGTTTCAGATCTTTCGTTTAAATCTTTAATAAATTTGGAGTTAATTTTTATACATAGCATAAGATAAAGGTCTAGTTCCCTTACTTTGTATTTGGAAATCCAGTTCCTCAATCACCGTTCGTTGAAGAGACTCTCCCTCCCTGTGGTCAAAGGTTATTTTTTATATATGCATGCGTTTCTCGCTGGGCTCTCTGTTGTGTTCATTGTCGGTGTGTTTATTTCATGCCAATTCCATGCTGTTCTGATCGCTGTCGTCTTTTTAATACAGTGTGAAATCAGGAAATTGTGATACTCCCAATTTTGTTCTTCCTTCTCAAGAAGGTTTTGGAATTTTCCTTGTATTTGTGTCCTCAGCTTTTTTTTTCATCAATGTAGCCCAGTTTTCAGGATATGGATCTGTGGCTTCGCTAACTGCGTTCGTGTATGTTCATCTTTCTGAACTAGTGAACATTTAATTGTTTTCTTCATTTCAGCTGCTATTTGATGCTGCTGACTGTTCATCCTGCAGCTTTACTCAACTGATTTGTTGGTTCTAAAAGCTTTTTGGTGGCGTCCTCAGGGTGTATAAATATGTACACACTCAAGTCCTCCACAAACAGAATCGCCTCCTTCCTTTCTTGTTAGGATGTCCTTTCTCTCTTTTCCTTTTTCTTTTCATTTTGCCTAGTTTTTCCAGCTAGGACTTCCTGTACCCGGGTGCTGATAGAATGAGTTAGAAGGCTTCCTCTGTCTTCCCCATGACTTAGAGGAAATGATCTCAGCTTCTCCTGGTGGAGTGTGATGTTAGCCATGGGTGACATGCAGACTTACCTCTGTTGGGTTACAGCTTTTCCCTCCCTATTTTTGATGACTTTTATCATGAAAGGATGTTAAGTTGAGTCACATGCCTTACAGCAATTGAGGTAATCATTCAATTTTAATCTCTCATTTTGAGATGATATCTCACGTTTATGGATTTGCTCATGCAGAACCAGCCTTGCATCCTAGGAAAAATCCCACTTGACCATGGTGGAGATCCTTTGAATCTGCTGTCCCATCCAATTGTCCAGTGTTTCAATGAGGATGTTTATTTTAAAATACTTTGTGATCTTGTCTTGTATCATACTTCTTTGGCTTTGGTGTGAATACTGGCCTTGTAAACTAAGCTTGGAGTGTTTCTGTCTCTTCCTTTGGGACAGTTGGTGGTGGGGGCTGGGGGGTGGGTAAAAGAATTGGCTTTCCTTCTTTCTTAAATATTTGGTAGACTTACTAGTGATATCATCTGATTTTAGGTTTTGCTTTTTTCTGCAGGTTTGGTTTCTAATCCAGTCTCCTTACTGTTTTCAATCTGTTCAGATTTTCTATTTTCTCATGATTTAATCATGGTACATTGTATATTTCTAGGGATTCATTCATTACTTCTAAGGTAAAATTAATTTATTGTTGTAAAATATTCTCAGTATGTAGGTTTCTCTCCTAGCCATCTCTAAAACTTTGCAAGAATGACTGGACCTCTCACATCATTCATTTCCCTATCTTTAAAGTGGGCATAATTATCTGCTTCTTAGGGCTGTATCTCAATATCAAGTAAATAGCCTGCTTAGCTAAATGCATTCCATAAGGTAAATACTAAGCAAATGAAGAAAATTACATGCAAGATTGTTAACATAATTCACATAGCATCTTAACATGTTTGTCACAATAACAGCAGATCTAAAAAGAGAGAAAGAACTAAATACCAAAGTTTTATGTCCCATGATAAGACAGCATTTGGAGCCTGGCTATAGAAACTCTTCCCTTGTTAATTTATTTTCTTCTGTAATTCATATATCTATTACAGAAGAATACACACACTTATGTATGTGTAAAACTGCATGAGAACCACAAATCACTCAGAACACAAAATTAACATTGAACTAGTAACAATGGCTAGATAGATAAATGATTCAAAGGCATAAGTTAGTCAGCTTCAAGTGAAATTTTTCAGACATTTCTGGTAGGACCAGATTGGTTCCCCCAAACCATTGTTTTGTAAGTTACAATGATGCATCCACTTATCAGTATGACAAGATTGTAAAGTTTCTTGAGATTCATAATACTTTTTTTAAAAGAAAAATGATGTATGAATAATTGAAAGAAATTATTTGACCTCATGTTTTTTTGGGAAAAAAAACCCAAAACTTGTTTTTTAGCTTTTGAACATGTACCTTTCAATTCCCTGACCATAATTTACACTGAAGTCACCAACTTTTTAGAGTTAATCCATAGTAACTAGCATTCATAATCTCTGAAAACATATTTACAAGATGATAAATGCTTTCACCAAAAATTAGTGCTGAATGCACCTTTTTATTCTACCTTGCCATTAATCTTTTGACAAGAGTGGCAAATACACAATACTTCATTTTTGAATATGAACAGTTTTAAGAATTCAGTACAAGATGTAAGTTAATGATAGATGTATTCATTCATACAGAAATTATAATATATTTGCAATAAATACAAATACCCTTCTATTCCTGCAGCATATTATTTTAAAAAATTGTATCTCCTCCTCAGTGATACATATATTTGTAGTTCATTGTTTAATCCAACTTTTTGCTACAAATAACTGTTTGATATTGGAAATGTACTAAAATTTTGTAAAGGTCATATTTTATTTACTGGGAAAATGACATAATTTGACTAAAGGAGCTCTGCAGTTCATTTCATCTTTAAATTTGCTAGAAGCAAAGCTAGAAGCTCATTGTGTATACATATATGTATAGATGAATACATGTCACTGCATATGTAAGCATATGTACATACACATACAAATATATGTTAGTTTTGGCACAATGTGCAGAGGAGGTCAATAAATATTTTATCAATTTCATTTTACTTTATATACATATTGGAAAGAGCCCTGTGCTGCTTCTGTGACACCTTTTGAGGACTAGCTGGAGAGGGGGGTGTGAAGCATCCCACACGCCTGGTGCTCATGGGCATGTTCTCTGGAGTGATGCGAGGACTATGAGAATTATGGTGCTTAAAGACTGAAAATTATAGACACCTGTCTATGAGGACGGTGTTCCTGGGACAGAGAAGAAGTAGAGAGGAGCACAGAAGTGGCTCCATGACTTCAGGCTGGGAGGAGGATGGGAGGGAAGGACTTTTCATTTCAAGAACAAGACGGTGGGAGCAGAGAGACAGTTTGCATGGACGTGCTCTCAATGGAGGACATGTCCTGTCCATTACCCAGATGAGGGCCAGTGGTTGCCCCACAGCCATAGACACTGAGCCATGTCCTCTGGTCAGAGCTTCTGGGACTAGGTGGGGGTACAGAAGAAAAGCCCAGACCCCTGACCACGTAAAACCCAGCATGCCAAGATGTGGGTCTAATGGACCCCCAGATCAGGGCCCTGAAGGACAGCCTAGTGTGACATCAAAGTGAGATGTGGGCCTTCTGTGGGGAGGAGCCAGCGTAGGTAGAGTAAGAAACAGAGATCCCTGCTGTGGCTCCACTCTGAGCAAGCAAAGGGCACCCAGCAAGGGCAATTGAGTTTACACCAGCTGTGGTGGTGGGAAACCTTGACTGCAGGATTCCAGAACGAATTCAGCAAGTGCCAGCTGATTAGCTGAAGAGCTTGTCCTGTATAAGTTACATAAAAGAGCATACAATTTGGAAAATGAATTTATATTGTATGGGCAGGGGCAGACTTGAAGAAGGACCTAAATAGGAATCGTTGGTAACCGTTTATGCAACCTGAACTAAAGTCTCTAATACAGGATGGCAGAAGTTTTTGGGTTGCTATTTTAAAACTATTATTCAATTTGGGTCAAGGGAATTTTGCAAATACCAGTATTGCAAAATGAAAAGGAGGAAGAAAAATGAACAGAAACGGCAGAGCTAGAGAAGGAGGGCCAGGCCAGGCAGGACCTCTGATGCCAAGACAAATGTAAATGCAGAGGAGGAACCAACCATGTCAATGCGAAAGATGCACAATTCAAAATCAAAATCAATCGGATGGCAATTGATTAAAAGTCTCAGAAACTTATAAGAGAAAGAACATTACACATGGATGAAAAATATGTTCTTGTCTGAGTCACTTTGGTATTCAAAATTTTTGAAAAATTAGAATTTAAATTTAGAGCTAGATAAATATTAGTGGTATTTATATTAGTAGTAGTGTGGTTAAGCTTTTCCATATTTTGTTTCCTCATTTGCCTGTAGTACACCTCTTTTTTTCTCAGGTTCTTTATCAACTTGAAAATCCTTGTTCATTCTTGTACCAGACAGTTTTAATAGTTTGATGAACTGGCAAGTTCTCTAATGGGTGGTGGGAATGATTCATCTTAAACCCTAAATTCAAATAATATCAGTAGACAATTTTCTAATGGTGCGTGCTGCTTTTAGCCTTTATTTCAGTATTAAACCAGTGACACTTCATTAGTTTTTAGAAGGATTTGATATGCCTATTAAGTAGTTCATAGAATCCTCTGACTTTCAGTTTCCTGAGGAGGCCAATCTATTTCACATTCCCCTCTCCATTTAGCATATTGTTAACATTTTGTTTCTCTGTTAAGCAAAATTACTTTTTTAAAAAAATATTTATTTTTTAGTTGTAGTTGGACACAATACTTTTACTTTATTTATTTATTTTTATGTGGTGTTGATAATAGAACCCAGGGCCTCTCATGCACTAGGCAAGCACTCTACCACTGAGCAATAACCTCAGCCCCAAGCAAAATTACTTTTAAGAACAATTTAAAATAGTATTCCAGTATATTTAAGTACTTTTTCGTTTTAAATATTTACTTATAAAAATATAAAATTTGCATAGGAAAAGACAGCATGGGCTTTAGGATCAGACTTCTGAGAATTCCACCTGATTTCGGTCCCTCTGGTGCTATAGGCAAGTCACCTAAACTATCTGAGATTTTTCTTTTAACATATATAATGTTGGTATTTTTATAAAGATAGCTTTTACATCTATTGTATAAGTGGTCATTAGTTATTTATGGAAATCTGACTAAAATTTAGCATCTTTGTTATTTCAAAAGATCACAAAACAAGACAAGAAAAACATTAAGAAATAAATAAAAGAATAGATGAAGGTTATAGGGAGAGTTTTTGGTTCATGGTTATATAATCAGTGTGCAATATATTTAGTTTCATTGGTTAACAGTAATAAAGTGAAAACCAATGATAAAGTATCTAACATTATTAATGGAGAAAATTTTTTAAATAATAAATAGAATTAGTAAAGAATTCAGATTTTACTCTGAAACAGTCCTGAGTCACATATTTATAATTTTATCTGTGATTACTTAGTATATTTTCAGTTTCATATTTTGCTCTGAAATCACTTGAAAAATCATCATTATTATCAATATTTAATCACTATTATTAACTTTACTAATGCTACAAAACAGTATATGTAATTGTTTATTCCTAAGTTTCTTGCCTTTCATTTACTTATGAAAATTTAGATGTTCCTTGTTTCAGTTTATTGAATAATCATATAGTAGAAAAGTAAACATATCTGTGTAAAAATCTACTTTCCTCTGAAAAGGGGTGACAAGCCGTGAGAGTTATTTCAATAGGAAAAAAAAAAAAAAAAAAAACTCCAACCTTGACCAAGTGGAGCTAATAGATGAAGGACATGATTACACTTTGACTCACGTGAAGAGTGTCACCATATTGTATCACAAAACACATAAGAACCTCTTTCTCCTTCTAGGAAAGCTTTTATGCTTAGTTATCATGGTACAACATATTCTCCTGGTTCCCTTTCTGCCTACCTGCCCTTCCTTTTTCTTTTCCTCTAAAACATTATCAAACATTAGCATGTGCCTTGGGTTCTGGATTCTCTACACATCTCTCACCAGGCCATTTCATTTAATATCATCTGTTGAAACCATTCATAAAGGAATGGGTATGTAGCTCAGTGGTAGAGCACTTGCCTAGTTTGTGCCAGGCCCCCTGAGTTCAATCCCCAGCAATGCAAAAAATAATTATACACACACACACACACACACACACACACACACACATAAACACACACACATACAGTTATAAACTTCTTACTAGAGATTGTGTTGTATTGTATTCTTGGCTCTTGTGTCTTTGAATGAGAGGATTTCAAGAAGCCATGATACTTGGTAAAGGTGAAGCAAATTTTTTACTAGGGAAAGAAGAGGGGAAAGGACACTCAAGGGAGAGGATGGGTCTTCTCAGAGAGGAGAGCAATCACTCACTCTTTCTGAGACTTAGTGGGGTAGAAGGGGGGGTTTCTGGAGAATTGCACCAAGCACTGTCTGTTAGCTGTTGACTGACAGTGGCATGGCATCAGTCACGTAAGTCCCTACTGCGAACGCTTCTACCTAAAGGTGGCCCCCAGGCATTAGGCTTGGTGAAGGTCACAGAGGCCCTCTTTCATCCAGTCTGGCCTGGAACAGGGCACCTTGTGCTCTTTTTATTGGCAGAGGAGTCTGGACCTACATTCCTCATCCCTAAGAAGAAAGAAGAACCCTGGAAATAACAGGCTTGTTGGTCAAGGGTTGTAACTGACTGTTCTCTCTTAAACCCAAGCTGGCTCAGAGTGGCCTGTGTGAGCTGCTTCAAAGGAAGAGTCTGAGAGTTAGCAGGAACTCAGTGTTCAGAATGAATGCTGGACTCCCTCTTCTCACCACCCATGTCTGCTTGCTACCTAACAACTGATGGCTCCGAATCTCTCACTTCTCAGAGACCCAGGTTCATGTACACAACCGATTTGGAATCTTGCCTTGGATATCTACAGACACCTCCAATTAAGGCTGACACACCACTTTTGTTCTCCTTCTTCAAATCTGCTTCTCTAATTGTCTTTTCCATCTCTTCCCAGGGTTAGCACCAACACACTCCGGGTTTCTCAAGTCAAAGCATCTAGAAGGAATCCTTGATTCATTTTCTGCTTTTACTATTGCCCTGACAGTCTCCCTTCCTATTCACTGTCAGGACCTTAAGCCAATCCATCATTTTTTATTGTTTTTTCATCTATTAGTTTTGGATTTACCAATGTCTTTTTTTTTTTTGTAGTGATTAATTAGTTATTCCAAGGATGGTTTTTATTCACCTGATTGACTTGTTTTTGTTAGCTTTGGGATTGCTATACAATATCTTTTTGCTTTTTCATGGTCCTAAATGACTTAGTACAGAGCTGGTATCCGTTCACAGCTTACTCGGTTGAAGTTTGACTTCCTATAACAAATATGTTTTATAAGCCCTGTGGTTATTACAAAGATTAAATTCTTGAGGATTTAAACAAATCCTCCAGCTACACCCTTCTGCCCACAGTTAATAGCCAGTTAATTTCTATCAGGGTTTTAATGTAGTGATTACGTTAAGACTCTCTTAACTCAATAATTTCATGTGTAGGCTTTCTTGCATTGCCTCATACATGAGCGTTTAGGGGACGTCTCATATCTAAACCATAAGAAATATATAGGGGGGTTATATCAGTTACATATAAAAATGAGGCTATTTTAAATAAGGGACAAGAGCATCCACAATTGTTTCCAGAGTGGGTCCTGGAATCTATCTCCTGTGGATACTGAGGGATGACTGTGTTTACAAGTTCCATCTGCCTTTATCACTGTTTCCTGGTGTTGTTCCCCTACACATTCAGAGCCTAGGCAGGTGGGAGTACTATAAATATTTTCTATTTGTATCCAAATACACCCACAGTGTTTTTGATGAAATCGTTTTATCTTGCCAGTATACAAATGCCCTCTTCACTAAAACAGATTCTGTAGTTAGAATAGATGTTTATTGAAAGAGCTATTATGTGCCATTCATGGATTATTAAAATGAACTGAGGAAGGATACAATGCTCACCACCCAGGAGCTGGCATCAAGATTGGAATAAATAATGTGTGTAGAAAGTGCTGACCCAAGAGGAGGGAGTCATTCCCTGTGCATGAATTATGGGGCAGATCACAGTACTCGTAAAAGCCTTTTGAGTTAGATCGGAGAGGATGTGTTTACTATATTTAACTGTATTGATCTTGAGAATAATCCTCTTCGTATTTTTTCCTAAAAATGGAACTAAAGCAGAGAAAGTTTTTATGACCTATGTTTTCAAGCACTGAAAATTAGTATATCATAGACCGCGTACAAGTATAAAACTTGAAGATACAAAGCAATTTTCCACCTACTTCAAGTCAGTAGAAACATTTGTCTCAATTATCATGATATTTCACTGGAAAAAGCCCTCATCTTTCTCTCCTTTCATGAAGGATAGATCTTACTTATAATTCATTGCATATACATTTTCCTTATATCATTGCATAGGCCACTAGTACCTTTATATCATCGCATGAATCATTGTGTATTTAGTTATTATAAAATGTATCAGTTGATTCCATTTATATACATATATATATATTACATACACATCTATATATACTGTTTTGCATATGTTCATTTGCCACTGACATGTACCATAAAATATTTTTTTAATTGAACAAAGAATATATGCATTTCTTTTTGCTCTTTGACATTTCTTCTAGTGATTTCTTTTAGAGCAGAAACTGTGCCCCAGAAAATAATGAAGCTTCAGTAAAGGAGTCCCTGAGGCAGATGGCATAGAGATGTTATCTGCATCTCTAATTATTTTGTTAATAAACAATAAACTATATTTAGTTACCAGTTAGAACATTTCCATTTTGTAAATGGTCTTCTGACCCTTTTGTTTCCTAAGTGAGGGAATCAAGTGACAAGTAACATTCTGCACAAAACACTAGATGGAAACTAGATTTTGACAATGTACATGACATTCTGGTTTGAAATTCACCTACCGTTAAGTTCTTAGCTAAAATCTCCACAAGTTAAAGAAATTTCCCACTGTACTGAATGAAATATGAATTCTTGGGATTGATTTTCACTTTGATTTGTGTATCTGCTCAGCCATTTCTCCTGGGCATGGCCTATTCCTCTTAGAATAACTTGGAATAACTGAGTAAATCCCAGCCCTTTAGAATACCTGCCTGGTCTTTTTGCTGACCTATGTGGGCTGATGCTTTGCAGCAAGCAAAGGAAGTGATTGTGAGAAGTTTCCCAGTTAAGGACGTGGTAACACCTGAGTAACAGCTGTAGATGAAGCAGAGCTTGTTAAAACTGAACTGAAAGAGTGCTCTTTTACTAGTTTTGTCCATTCTGTGTATCAGAATTTTGATATAACCCAAGGACTTCTCAAAGATAATGGCTACAGCTTAATTTTTAAAAGATTTAATTTATGCAGACAACCAAAAGAATTTAAATAATGACCACAGAAACATTCTTCAATGAGAATGTCCACCTAGTATATATTAAGACAAGACAAATATCTAGAATAAATATAATAGGCATCCCCAGAAAAGCTCCTAATATTTCTCTACTGAAGATACCATGAGAACCAGAAGGGTGACTAAGGGATTACTTTTTATTATAGTCCAATCTGTCTTTCATGGGCTTTACTTGCACCAGGCAACTTGGCCCAGGGATTCTCACATCGTGTTTCAGAGATCTTTCTGCCAGACTAATATTCATTTATCATTTGATTTATTCATATTTTTCATTTTTTACTTCATTGCTTCTTATATTCATTCCTTTAAAAGATATTTATTGAGTACCTGTTAGGCCAAGGGTAGCAACGTAGCAGTGGTGATTCATGAGGAATAAAGACCAGTCCTAGACTTCAAAAAATTGATGATTCCTTACTTACCCCCTTGTTTATGGTTTGCTCTTTAACTGATTTCTACAATGATTTCCTTCCTCCAGTATTCCAAATAGAGGGCAATTTATTTGATCACCTAAAAATGACTGTTGTATGGTAGAGCTCCGAATCCCTTTTTATCCCATAAATTTACTTTCTGCACTCTGCCGAGTAATATTTTGGGGGAGCTGAATGAATAAGAATGTATTTACAATTCTCTTTGTTAAACTAGGAACAAAAACTACCCGAGAAGAGAATGATGTCATTTTCTGGACAATGCCAGTGAATGGAAAATTATTTCTAATTAACTATGCCATTTCCAAAATTCTTCAGACTTTACTAGGAACACATGCCCCAAATTACAAAAATACAACGTGAAGAAGTAGATTTGCACATGTAAAATTGACTTCCTGCTCACACAGATGTAAGTTTCTTGGGCAAATTCATGCTTGTACCCACTAATGAAGGCTTTGTCCTTGACCACAGCTAGAAGAACACTGAACAAAGGGATATTGGAGGGAGCCTCCTGGAGCTCCTCCAGGAGAGTCACACAGGCAGAACCTCTCAGCAGGCTTGCACACTCGCAAACGGGAAGCATCTCTCAATGACTTCGACTTGGTTGTAATATTAACACTAATCTTTATTATTATATACAAACTCTTTCTGTGAACATTAAAAATATATGAAAGATTTGATTTCCCATGTGACAAAACATTTATTAAATAAGGAATATTTATGTACATTCTCCAAATGAATAAACTAGATATTCAAGTTTGTTTTAAGAACTGTAGTAAAAATTGAAAAATCCTAGAAAAATAACCTCAATAGCTAACTTATAGAAGTGTTCCATAAATATAAATATTTGCTGAATGAATGAACCAGAGGAATTATTCACTGTAAAAATGGAAATGACCTAACCAATTAACAGTAAAAATTATATATAGTCAAGTATTACTTAGCAATAGTGTAAATAATATCCCCATATTAATAAAATAGATCAACCGAAACCTGTATAATAAGCATTAAAAAATAAAAACCATTTGATACTATTGCTAGTGGTTTTTATCATTATAGTTTGCATTTCAATGTTCTTTCTATATGAAGTGAAAGACATTTAGTTCAGTCTTTTATCTAATATAAATTTCTACTTCTAAATTAATTCTGATTTTCTAGCTGTAACTTGAATATCTACAGTAATAAGGAGCTTGCTACTTTAGTTGTAATCCATTTTATTATTAGTGATGTCTGATTTAATATTTTTTCTTTAATATCACATTAATATTGGGCAGCCTATAGCTTCCTATTCTAAAACCACGACCTACGGTAATACACACAAATAGTGTATTTCTCTGGGTCATGTTATTGTCAAGGACATTTTTCAAAATCAGACTAGAAATTACTTATAGTGTTTGGTAAATAAACTTTAAAATTTCAGAGTCAAGATTTTTAAATTAAACTTAATCGTCATACATTATTACATTAATCACATTATTTTTACATTGTATACAGGTATACAAGTCTAATGTAAAATGAATGTAGGTAATGTATGTAAAATAATGTTAAAATTAGAGTATATTTGCTTTCTCACTGATCCAGGCTCTGAATCTGTGCTGATTTCTGTGGCTATGATGCAGGACAGGAAGTAGATCAGATTTAGCTGAGGTTCCTAGTTTTTGCTGCTATGAAAACTCCATGAAGTTTTATGCAACAATGGAAGTCTGTACTGGTTCCAATTTTTGGTCTCCTAAAACATAATCTTGAGGTAATATTTGACATTTTAAGAAATAAATCAAAGATTTTAAAATGTAATTGACTTGTGAAATTTATAAATGCGTCTATTTTTTCCAATTTCTGAAAACAAATTTGCATATCTCTAAGTCTATTTCTTAAAACTGAGACTCGGTGCTTTGCCTGTGAAGAGGTGAGCTTATAAACATAGGCCTCAGATTGACATATTGGCTTCTCTGATTTTACTGAATTGCAAGAAATTTACTTATCTTAATTATGTAAGTCACATCAGGATATTACCAGTATTGTCAAGAGATCTCCTGAAAATTCTTTTATTGTGGTACGCTGAGCTCTGAAAGAAATAAATTGTATTTAATAATTTTATTTTTCTCCCAGAAAAGTGTTAGTTTCAAACTTGAGAAAAGAGTTCAGTTTTCAGTTTAATCTTTGGTCAGGTTAAAAAAAAATGGAAACTATTTGAGTACAATGAATACTTTATAGACAGACAAATGAAACTGACAATATTGAATCAAGAAGTAATTTTTAAACATTATTTAAAGAAAACATTAATCTTACAAATGTGAAATAAAGCTAAATAATCTATATACACAAAAGCATGTATACTTTTGGAATGTGTATATTTATTGCTTTATTATTTAAAAATAATTTTATCCTATTATCACTAATCCTTTGAATATAGAAGATAGAAATGAAGTCTCTCCCTAATTTTCACTTATAAAACTTAAACATCTCTGGTCTTTTGAGAGCAATATCATGAGATTAATTTCTCGTCATTCTGGGTATTCCTCTTGAACACTCTGAGCTTTTCAATTATCCTTCCAAAAGTGAATCCCATGAGATCCATCCTGTCACTATACATTTTATAGATTATAGTCCCTTTTTCTTGTGGACTGCCCGTTAAAGTATTTTGTTCATTCTTTTTTGAATTGTCTAAATGTTTCTGATTGTTTAGTAGGACTTCATGTTTGGGATCTGAGCATTTTGTTGGTTATATGTTTAGGAATATTTTACCCAAATCCAAGGTTAGCAATCTCACAAATTTATTAATGCCTTTACATAATCAGTAGTTTCTATTTTTAATATAATGTACTTTATCCATACTTTCTTTTATAATTGGTACTTTTTGAGCCTGTTTAATAAGTTTTTTCAACCACAAAAGTGATTTCATTTATCTATGTCATTTGCTAGACAGTTAAATGATTCACCTTATTTTATTCAACGTGTGTGTGTGTGTGTGTGTGTGTGTGTGTGTGGCTGTGACCAAAAGATCCTAGAATAACAATTTTATAGGAGAAAATGTTTATTTAGGATCATAGTTTAAAAGGTCTCCAGTCCATAGATGGCCAAATCCATTGATCTGTGCCTGAGATGAGGCAGAACATCATGGCAGAAGAATATGGTAGAGGAAAGCAGCTCAGGACATGGCAGTCAGGAAACAGAGAGAGAGTTTTCACTCACCAGGGACAAAATATAACTCCAGAAGGCATGTCCTCAGTGAACCACCTCCTCTAACCACACCCATCCTGTCTATAGTTACCAGCTAATACATTCAGATAGATAAATGCATTCATTAGGTTGAAATTATCATAAGCCAATCATTTTAGCACCTCTAAACTTTCTTTTTCTTTTTTGGTAGTGAGGATTGAGCCCAGGGACACTTAACCAAGTCATATCCCCGGCCTTTTTATTTTTTGTTTTAAGACAGGGTCTTAAAGGATTAGTGATAAAAGGATAAGTTGCTTAGATCTGACTAATTTGCTGACACTGGTCTCAACTTTGCAATTCTCCTGCTTCTCAAATTTGTAAGCCTCCCAAGTCTCTAGAATTACATGCATGTGCCACGCCACCTGGCTCACATCTAAACTTTCTTGCACTGTCTCTCACATGAGCTTTCTGGGGTTATCTCATATTTAAACCACAACACATCTCTTATAACTTGATCTGCATATTTTAAATGTGAGTTTTAACTATTGTGTACAACAGAGGCACAATTCCTTTCTTCCTTTGTGGATATGGAATTGACCCTGAATGCATTATTGGAAATATGACTTTTGTCATACCTCGAGTGCTGATACACACATGCATATATGTAGTTTGTTTCAGAAATCCGTATTTTGCTTATTTGATCTATTTATCTATCATTGCACTAATGACCCTTTTGTCTTCACTAATGATAGTTTCAGAATATATCTTAAAATCAACAAAATATGTGTAATAAGTCAGCTTTCCATCACTCTGACAAAATACCTAAGAAAATCACCTTAAAGAAGGAAAAACTCACTGTAGCTACTTGGTTTCAAGGTTTCAGTCTATGGTCACTTGGTACCATTCACTCTGGGTCTGTGGCAAAGAATCATCATGGCGGGCCAGTGTGGCAAGGCAAAGCAACTCACCTTGGTGGCCAGGAAGCAGAGAGAGAGAGAGAGAGAGAGAGAGAGAGAGAGAGGGCCCTGAGACAAGGAATGCACTTCAGGGACCAGTGACCTCACCTCTTAAAGTTTTTATCTTCTCCCAAGAGCACCACAGTGAGGGAAGCAGCAACCACATGGATAAATCTTTGGGCCGATTCACTGAGGACAGGGGAGAGGGAGATGGATGTGAAGATTACATAATGTACGAAAATATTTTTGATCTTATACAGCAAGCATAGAAATATAGTTGGATGCCATAATTTCAAGATCAGATTATATCCATAGAGTAAATTAAATTTACATAATTATTTCTAAACATTATATATCTTTTAGCATAGATTCAGTAATGGGTATCTTAGTTTATTATTTATATTAAGACAAATTGTTCTGGGATGTGCTCAGATTTCCAGACAGTCAAAAACATTTTACATCATGGTTCAGTTAATTATCCTATTAGGTCTCTTTACTAGTTTTATATAATTGACAAATTTCATAAGCATGTCTTCATGCCTTAAATAATAAAAATATTAAAACTGACAGTATACAGGGTGAAATCCTGTGGCAGATCATTAGGGAGCTCTCTTCAAGTTGACATGGCCATTAATCAACATATTTGGGGCATGATTATTAGCCATTTTTGAATCTACCTAAAGCTGTTATCTCCCAGGCCACATTTTGCCATTTTATTACTTATCAGAAATTTTGCCAAATGCTCTGCTGTAATTAAAGTTGGAGATCCATCTTTGGAATGTATTGTGTTCTATTAAATAAGAACTTGATTTTAAAGGGAAATCTTTGTAACCCACCAATACCACCTCCACTATCACCAGACCTCCATTTCTCTTCTATTCTAAATATTCACAATGCACACCCAAGAATTTAAAGAAGATGTTTTCTATATATTTTAGATTTTCCAATTCTCTCCCTTTTAACATTGATGTTTTTTTCCCCCTGTTCTGTGGCTCTTGTTGATGTTGTGCCTGTCTCTGAGTTTCTGGCAGCAGCTTTGATAAATATTCAGAGGAACTAAGATTACCTTTTATGAATAATGTCAGTCCTTTGGGATATAATCTGAATTTGAATGTTTCCAAAACGTCAACACAGCTCCATTTCTTACTAGGTCCTAACTCGTCTCAGGAGATGATGCCTTATGCTCAGCTCTGCTGCTCCCAGAATGCTCTGAGAACCCCTTATCCTTGGAGAAGGACGGAATGGGAGAAATAGCTCTGTCTTCCCGCCGTTTCATCCTATCTGATGATATGATATCTTTCTTCTCTGTTGCTTCAAAAATAGCTGTCACGCTCTTTTGTTTCGGTGTGATTTTTATATAAGCATTAATTTATCCATTTTTTTTTAGGAATGACTGTGGTGCTGCTTAATTCTTGCTGAGGACAGATGTTAATTAATGGGTATGGCTCCCTTCAATGGCTACTCTGATCAAAAAGTGTCTGCACATGGCTGAGGCTATTTATCCAACTTTTCATAGATCCTTGCAGGTGTTTATGTCCTGCTGTAAATAAAATCTGAGCTCAAAACCTGAGCTCATTAGCAAGTCCCTTTAGCACTTCCCAAGGTGCCTATTATTTTTCTTTAACAGTGAGATAATTCTCAACTAGGATGCTTACACTTTGTCTTTTTTTTTTTTAAATGTCACACTTCGTCAGTTGTATGCTTTCAGACCAGTCTTCCATTTACACATCATGACACCCATCATAACGTGCTCTCACTACCTGCTCTTTTCAGCTCTCTTCTCAACTCATGGGGTGGTGGCTCTTTTTGTGTTTAGTTTTTTTTGGGGAAAAAATATTCTATCATGATTTCTTTAAAAATTTTTATTCTCTATACAATTAAAATGGGTAGATTTACCTCTGATGAGTTTTTTATGACTAAGATGACTTTTTGGTTTATGTTACCATTTGTAAGTGCTTTATTTCTTCACTTTCTGTATCATAATTGTCACTGCTCTAATGGCATGTATTACTTCTTTTATAGTTTTTCCAAGAAGTTAAAATGTATGTGTTCCCAATGCTCCTCATTGCATTGAAGTTAATTTGTGTTGAACTTTTGACTTTGTGGCATTCATGTTCTTTCCTGTGATTGTGGATTTGAGTGCACATCCCCCTCCCTCCCCCCAACCCATACACACCCTTTCACGGTCACTGTCCCTCACCTTCTCTTTCTACCCCTCGTCTTCTTCCTTCTGCTCTAACGTTCTCTACTCAATGTCCCAGGAAACCCAGTCTAAACCCATCTCTGCATTGCTGGTCCTGTGCCTGACCTCTGAGTCATTAGGGAGTTCTAGGTCTAGTGACAAGCCAAAGGCTTGTCCAAGTACACATGGCCTATTTTCTCACCTCTTTGTACAGTCTTGTAGAAGTCACATATCCAAGAGAATGAACAGTCATTTTTTTTTTCCCATTCTCATTTCAAAAGCAAATTAGACTTTAGCCAATCTTGGTCTCTAGCCCTTACACAGGCGTCCTGTTGCAGACACACCCAGGTAACACATTCACCAATATTTCCTAAGCACCAAGGGTCCAGTTGCCACTGATGTTTTCAGCTCTTAACTCAGCCTGAAACCTTCCTGTTGTCTGCATTTTGGTTGCATTTCTTGTGCATGGAGATGCTTATCTTATTTCTGATCCTGGCCTATGTCTTTCCAATTTTCTTTTTATCTGTCTTATCTAAAAATATTGTGTATTTGGAACAGAAGGAGACCTCAAAGCCTGAACTCATAATGCTATCTTGCCTGGAGTCTCCTTTTCAATTTATTGTTTTCATCTGATACATATTTCTCAGCCAGTTATTAAAGGTAGCTCTCTCCTTAATTGAAATTGTTTTCACTGTTTTTCTTCTAAATTAGAATCCAGCCTTACAGTCTCTGGTGGCCTTACAACTGTCAGCTTGTGTGGCATGTTTATTCAGGAGCCATTTATCACTAAGAAAGGAGCTCCATGCCTTCTCTGGAACCACCCACTGAGCTCTTCTTTGCTCTCAGAGATACTGAGTTACAGAAAGCAAAGGGAAAGTAACTGTCCTGTGAGTTCAGAGCACTGACTGAATCCATTCAGAGAACTCACACCCTTTGCTCCAGGTTTTCTGTTGTATTTTATCTCTCAAGGATTCATCATAGAATGGGCACCTAGAACACAAACTCCCTGTATCTTTTATGTAGACACACACACACACACACACACACACACACAAACACACACACACACTCACACACACACATGCAGACACACAGAGAACTGCCTGTCTGTGAGAGAGAAAAACAGTAGAAGGGAACAATAGGAGAGGGGAGGGAAAGAGAGAGGGAGTAATTCTTATTACTCAGGAAATAGTTTTGCAATAAGTACACATCTTTCAAGTTATTCCAACAATTTACTCATTATTTGCTGGATAGTTTTTGGTTTTTTGTTGCTAGGTGAGAGTTCTTAGGTCTTCTAGTGGTTCACGACTATTCACTGTCAATATCTCTACCTCCTCTCCTTCCTCTTCAGTATCCACTCAGTTTCTTTGAATGTCCCATATGCACTCCAGCCACTTGGGCAGAGGAAAACCAAGTCCTCCTAAACACCCTACTCTATGCTGGTAGATACTTCCACCCTTTTACGTACCATTTTCCAGACTTTTTTTTTTTTTTTTTTTTTGCAATATAAGAGGTATCATTCTTAATCCTTGGATCAATAGAAGTTACCACAAGCCAAATGAACAAAGTAATCAACTTCCCCAAATTACATGCTTGATAGATCAAAGAGAAAGAGGAAACTTTTCATTGATCTTTCCAGCATGTTCCTCTTGCAAACCTGACTTTTGCCCTCCCCTTAAAGTTAATCACTATTTTCTCCATATAAACTTCTACTAAAAATAAGCTTTTATTTGTACTTCCCCTGCCTTTAGATTTTTGTCTCCTTTAAAGTCGACAGTAAATTCTTTGGTGCTAAAAGTAATGAGATAAATGGGATTAAGTAGCCATATGTTAATTGCCTACTCACTGAGAAATCATAGTGCAGCAAAATGTGGGTATGTAAGAAAATTTATTTTGGAGTATTCTTTAGCATGACACTTAGGGAAAGAATTCTAAGTTTTACCCACAAACACTAGGACACATTTCCACCTTTTTTTCTGATTGTATTAATTACTTGCTGACTTCATTGACCAAATTATCCTATTTGTTTTAGTCATGTGTACGTGAAAATTTATACACAATTGAGGACAAATTTTTCAAGCTTTGGAACTGCATATCTAATAAGTTAGAACATATATTCATCATCTCATGGTGGCTGAGTATATTGATAGGGCCAAAATTGATCTGAGACCCCTCCAAAAATTAACAGAATTCTAAAAAATAGGCATGTGGATGAAAAAAGACTATAAAACATATTAGGTTTTAACAACAGGACAAAAAGTCAGGTATGTAAATAACACACAAATGTCAAAGCAAGGACAAGTAACTCTTGCTGGTGAGCAGGCTATGTAGAAAGTGGCTTCCCAGTGGTTTTGTCAACTAGATTCCCCAGGACACAAATTTTGAGATGGAGATAGCATGTAGGAAATCAGTCAGGGAGCACTTTGGGGATGAAAAGGTAAGGAAGAGAAAGGAATGAAGCCAAGAATAGAGGAAGAAGTTAGGTACAAGACAGTCTTAATGAAGGAAGCCCACAGGACGCTCTGAGGCTCACAATGTACTGCAGAATGGCCACAAGTTGAAGCAGGGTGCTGGTCCTGGATGGCCCCAGGCTGACCTGTCATGACACTTATAACACCAGGAAGGGTTATAAACATGGGTACAGTTCTCATTCCTTTTCCAGGAAATCCCTGGGTCATGGATAGAGTTTATTCCAGGAGTGTCTCCTGTGTATGAATTTGCAGGGAGCTTGTTTCCACAGGCAATGAAGATCAGTGAAAAGGTAATGAGCAGGGATGAAATAGGATCAGATTAGCATTTTAGAAAGACCATTCCAGTAAAACTATGCATTGAAGACATGAGACTAGTTGAGAAAGTAGTTATCACATAGTCTACACACACCCTACAGATAATGCATGTGCTGTTTAGGCACACACACTCTATATAAATCTTTTCTGAAAGTTTTGAGGTATTATTTAGATATAGTGAAAAGCACATATTTTATTTTTTGGGGGGGAGACTGGTCTTGAGCAGGGGTTGATAATTTATAGGCCCCTGTCCAACCACCAGCATGAGTTTTATTAACAATTTTTACTGGAACACAGCCACACTGACTGACAGAATTAGGTACTTCTTATAGAGATGGCACGGCCTTCATAGCCGAAAATGTTCAGTTTTTCAAACTTTTACATAAAAAGATGTCTGCTCCTTGATTTAGAATTCCAAATAATGTCACCTCACGTGAGATGTGAGAAGCTGGGTGCCCTGTATTGGGAGTTCTACCTCCTATCCTTTGTTGACTGTAGTTGCACATTTCACTCCTCTTTCTGTTATAAACCCTCGAATTCAGTGTTAGTATTTTGCTTCAAACTCTCAATAGTTTTTTAAAAAATTAAAATCTCAAACAAGTATTTTATATTTACTGATCTTTTAACCATTTATTTCTTCTATTTTATCTTTACTGATATTCAACATTCATTTCTTCATGAAAATATGAGCTTGAATATAGTAAGAATTTCCCTGAAGCTGCAAATTTAACTTTCTTAAAATCCACAAGCACAGGTGATTAATTTCCACAGCTTTTCTCTTAAATATTATTATGTTATTTTTATTTTAAAAGGATATTGTTTTCTGGGTAAAAATTTTATGGAAAGATTTATTTATTTATTTATTTATTTTTTTAATCATGTCAGAGATGTGGCTTCCTTATTTTCTGGCTTGCATTGTTTCTTTTGAGAAGTTATTGCCCTTTGATGCTGTTAGTTTTTCTCTTTGACATTTTACTTTCAGCAAATGCTTATGAAATGAATTGGTGGTTTTTCTTGGTGTTTATACTGCCTAGAATTCAATGAACTTCTCAGATATTTGAATTTATATCTTTTAGCCATTGTGTCATCAAATAGATAAATTACATTTGTAAGCAAATATATAAAATACAAATATATATATAATTCAAACATATATATAATACAAATATCTGTATATGTATATATAAATACAAATATATATAAAAATACAAGTACACACAAATATATATAATATATATATATATATATATATATATATATATATATATATATAATATAGTTTTTGTGTGGTACTAGGGATTGAATCCAGGGGCACTTGACCATTGAGCAACATTCCCAGTTTTTTTTTAAATTTTTTATTTTGAGACAGGATCTCACTAAGTTATTCAGGGTCTCTCTAAGTTGCTGAGACTGGCTTGGAATTTGTGATTCTCCTGCTTCAGTCTCCCAAACCACTGGTATTATAGCTATGCACCACCATGTACAGCTGTATATAGCTATTTTTAAACCAATCTATAACCTTAAAATCTTAATCTGCTAATTTCATCATTTCTGTTATTTTAGAATCCATTTCCTTCATTGATTTTCCTCTGGTTATGAATCATATTTTTCTGCTTTTGCACAGGTCTAGCATTGTTTGTGTGTGTGTGTGTGTGTGTGTTTGTGTGTTTTCTAATTTTACACTGGATATTATGGTTGCCACGTTGTGTAGTTTCTAAACTTTCATGACCTTGCTTGATGGAGTGTAGAATTGTTTATGGAAGAAGTTAACTTCTTTGTGAATCAGAATCACCTTTTCCAGTAACCTTTGTTAGGGTATATCCAGAGTAGCCCTTGTTCTAAGACTCTGTTATCCTTGCTTCAAGGCATGACCTTTCAGGAATGTCTACTGAATGACTGGATGTTTGCTAAGGCCTCTCTCTATATATAGTTTGACATCAAATTTTCTAGCCCCATGCAATCTTTAGTGGTTCATTTCACAGCTCCTATAAGCTAGTCCTTTGGTGTCTTAGTCTGCAAACATACAGCAAAATATTGATTCAGAAACTTGACTTCACAGACTTCCATGATCCCTATGCAGTGTTCTAACTCTCTTTCTCAAAACAGCTGTCCACTCTCTTGGACTCTGTCCTACAATTTCCAGCTTCCTCGTCAGTGTTGAATTCTGATCTGTTTCCATTTTCATGACACTGCTGTACTCTGGGATCTGCTTCCCTGTACCATGATCTGGAAAGTGCACCATGCCAAATGCAAGGAGCCTGGTGGCTTTGCCTCATTAATCTTCACTCGTGGATCAGGGTCCTGCCCTCCCTGTGGTCCTGTCCTTAAGGACAGTATTATTTTAGAAAAAATATATTCTGTCAGTTTTGAAGTTGTTTAGAGAGTTATTCTATCAGAGTCAAAACAAAACATAAGCAATATAAACATTGTTAAATGAATGATGTATGTGTAATGAGTTATAAAATGATTTTTAATGAGAGTTCTCATAGAATAAATTATTTGGCCATCCTTTGAATTCCTTACTTAAACAATGATATGTATTATGTTGATATATCGTACATTGGAACATCCACTGAATATTTTTCTATCATTTCTGCCTGTTAGTAGCTGAACTCACCCCAGATTGTAATGCCTCTTAGCACTAAGTATTATTCAGTATCTTTTTTGTGTGTGAAGCTATAGTGGTAATATTAAGAATATTACTAAAAATTGAGTCTTTTTTGGTTCTAAGTTAGAGTCACTGTCTAATAAATATTCTTATATTCTTACTATTACCAATTGGTTATCCTATTTTACCAAAAGATGATTAATTTTATTCAATGTTTCAAATTATTTTTCTGGAAATATGGTAAAAAGAGTCAGTGGATTCTCTCTCTGAGGTGATATATACTGCCTGTTTCTCTTTCCTCTCACAAGATCAGGGGTCTAATGTAAGATTAGATCTCATTTTAAGAACTACAGTACTTACATTCTTTGAACTCTGAACTTCTTAAGGCAAAATGTATTTGAGAGTTGTGTATAATTGGTTTTTGTTTCATTTATAATTTACTAAAAGTTAAAACCTTTACATGAAAGAAAAGGAATTAGTTAACTTTTTTTTTTTCCTGGTGATTTTAGCAGAAGAGTTCGTGGTAAATTGATCAACCCTCAGCCAATTAGACTTTGACATGTACTAATAAGATCTAATTGAGGAATTATGAAGACATTTGCTCAGGAGAAAATGAGCACATAATTACACCATAAAGAGGTTAAAGAATCAATGTTACCCAGCTGGAAGACTATTAGTTGAAGTCCCAGTGGCATCTATAAAGGACACTTCATAATATATCTGCGAAATACAACACTGACAAGGCCAATTAAGATATGTAGAATAATCTGTTCCAATTGTACAAGTTCAACCTCAAATATTCATCTTTCCCTCTTGCCTCTACCCTCAGGTGCTGGAGGATGGTCTCCATCTGACAGTGACCATTACCAGTGGCTTCAGGTTGACTTTGGCAACCGGAAGCAGATCAGCGCCATTGCAACCCAAGGGAGATACAGCAGCTCCGACTGGGTGACCCAGTACCGAATGCTCTACAGTGACACGGGGAGAAACTGGAAACCCTACCATCAGGACGGGAATATCTGGGTGAGTCATTATCAGAAATGAGAAGAGGGAGACAGAATAGAGGTACCGGTATTTGAAAATGGGAGAGGACCCACAGGTTAACGTACTCCAGGCCCTCCATCTCTTGAGCTGTATGTAGCTTTATTCTTCCATTAGAACTATTGATAAACCAATTATTAAATATTTACTCATTATTTATGTATTTATTCTTGTGCATTGAAGAATTTCCTGAGACTGCAATTTTTTTTTTTTCCAATACTTAGCCATTGGTCTCATTGTACCACAATGGGTCTCAGTCTGTTATGTATTCAAATTACCTGAAGAGGTTTAAAAGTATGTGGATGTCAGTCATCCCCAGAACAAAAAGATCAGAATCACATCAGTGAAAAATATGATTCATGATATTGGTAACTTTTTGAGATAGAGACCTTTAATTAGAATAAAATATTAAAATCATGAGGAAAATAACTTAGAGAAACAGGAGCACTAGCAATTTACCCACACTATAATTGTACTTTATACCCTTATTACAGATCTATATTTATTCTCTTACTGTGATAGAAAAACAAGGTTTTATTCATGTACTCAGAAAAACCCTCAGTTAGATTGGAAAGTAGTATTTATTCAATCAATTATTTAGCACATTTGAATACATTATTTAATACTAAATTTTAAGGAATCTATTGTAGTTTAACTACTTCAAAAAAAGTTACAACGAAAAAGCCATTAATATTATAAGCAAAGAGAAGGACAAAGTGGAGGAGAAGGAAATATTCATGTTTTACATTTTACCCTTCACAGTATTAGATAGAGTACTGGGTACTTTCAACCTAATCAGGCCACTTTTGGGGAATTTATACTTTACAAGAATAAATTTATTTAAAAATGAATAAAAAGAACCCCTGGGTTTAGAATTCCAAGCATGGTTATCACTTCCTCAGCAGTGTCTAATAACAGTAACTATCATGTGAAATAAGGATACCTGGGAAATAATACCTGGGAAATAAAAGATGTGCCTGCCCAAATAATACTCCCTTGGAGCTGTAATTGTATAGCACAAACATGTGTGTATTGGAATATATAACTTATAGGAAACAAGTGTAACAAATGCTTCAGTGGAAAGTCATCTAACAATTATGATAATTCAGTGCCTCAGGCATAATTTATAGCAATGGGATTGTTCACCCAGGATAGACAATGGAATCATGTAAAGAGCTTTAAAACAGATGGTTGCTTATGTCCCAAACTCAGATTTGGATTTAATTGGCCTAACACGCAAAACAGGGAAAGGGGTTTGGGGATTTAAAAGTTCTCAAGGTTATTTTTTAACATTTTGCCAACATTGAGAACCATATTTCAGATTAGCTTCAGTCTGCAGGTAGATTGTGGGTAAAAACAATTTGTAGTGAAAACAAGTGGAATAGAAAATCAGAACTGACCTGCCTTGACACCTAGACAGAGAGCGAGGGACGGAGACTGACCAAGTGAGCAGTCAACTAAACAGCAGATCAGCTAACTGTGTGTGGATAATCAGGGCTGAGATCACACACTATCCAGTTAAGTAAGTACTCCTTATTTTCTGTCTTTCTTTCGAATCTAAGATCAAATTATGTGAAGAGCTGAAAGTCAGACTCCAAACTATCTTTCACATCTGTGTTTTTATAAAGTTTTCACCTGACAATTAAGAAATATTCATATCCTCTGCCCCCTGGATGTGTTAAACTGTAATGAAGATGGCTGCCAAAATGTAGCCACAGGGGATCTGTTCAGGTGCTTAACAGATTAGTCACAGTATGAAGTGAATGAGGAGAGACGAGTTAAAAGGGTGAAAGAAACTAAAATTGTCCAGGATGACATGGGCCTCCTGGTGCCGTTCAAAATACCAAAGCTGTCCTGCGGTGAAAATATCACAAGTTGTGAGTGTGGATGGGGTCTCCAGGGTTCTCAGGTATTTGTGAAGGTGATACAAGATATGTTTCTACAGTCTTCTACCTTTCTGTTTTCATTTTGTTTCATTCTTTCAAACCATATATGTTTTCATTAAAATTATCATGAAATTTTAAAAATCAAGTTTAAAATAAAATATAGATATTGTGAACCACATTTAAGTGTCAATAAGCGCGCCTCATGATGTCTCTAATCTTGACTGTTTTTTTAATGATATATGACAGAAATAATATGATCCTAATATGAAAAATAGTTCATTGCTTTGATGTATTCTAAAAGAGATCAAGTTCATTGACTTTTAAAAATTTGTGAGTACTTCAGAGCTTATGTCTTAACAAGCATTAAGTGATTAGAATTTAGCTTTTGCAATATCAACAAAAATAGTTTAGGCTTAAGTTTATTAAAAATGTTAATTCAATACTAGATTTTCTTTTAATCTGCTACTTCTTAACCTCATGTAATTTGGATTTAAAAGAAAATTCTAACCTCGATTAGATTAGATGGCTTTCGATGAACAACACCTTCTAAGATTTCAGAGTCAAAGGATTTCAAAGTTGATGTGTTTGAGATTGCCATTCCTAAAATGATTGATTACCTCAGAAGAATGTAAGATAATGTAAATTCAATCTCTTCAATATTTAACAAACGTCAGTGGCTATTCTTTATACAGTTGTTGAGAAAATAAATGACATGACTTCTTTTCAATAATATTTTTAAATGTCCATGGGGATATTCTATATTTTTATCATTAGATACTATATTAAAATATAAAATATTAAAATATGCAAAGACCAGAGTATTATGACAGTTTTATAAGACTTTAAAGTCATGAATCTTACATTGTGGAATGAAAATGGCTTTTGAATAGATTACTAACGAGTAGTTTATCTGAATATTTAATGGACAAATTGTAAGTTACTAAATGTTCCTAATTACTCAAACCTTCTACTACTCTTTGATAATACTGAGTATAAAAGAATCCTATATACTTTATTAATGATACCATTTCCTTCTATATAGAATTTCCTTTCAAATGTAAAAGAAATTTGTGGATTGATAAAACTCCCCCCCAGTCATTGAATTAATCTATACCACAAACTATGACTTATGTATTTCTCGGTAGTATTTTCAGGTTTCCTAAGTATAATGTGTGGGAGAGAAAATTATTCTGTATAAGCATTTCTTATCAAAAGTCCATTAGACATTACATTAAATAAGAATTCCAATAGATTTTTGCTAAGAAGGTGAATTCAGTTTTACTTGGTTTTGGAATGCAGGTATTTGGAAAAAAATAGAAAAAATGGATTATTAATAGTGAATACCTTATTCAAATGCCTCCGTTATTTTGCAGGACACTTACTACAAATTTGCCTATACTGTAATATGGACATAGTTATTCTTTTTGAATTATTTTCTTAATCATGAGAAAGTCCTTATATATTCCTAATCATTTTTTTTAAAAGAGCATTAATTCCTTTTGTTAATGGTGGATGCTAAGCAGGTATCAGATTAGGATTAGTTACCTTGTATCTACTAGTTAGAGTCCTGCGGGGAGAAATGTTTTACCACATTTGAATTATATAGTTTGATACTTACCAAAATAAGAACATAAAAGTTTATGTTATCTAATATATTCCAAAGAATATTTCTTTGCATGACCTGTTAAAAGTCTGGATTTTTGTTACATACAGGCTTTTTCTATCCATGTATACACATACATAAAGCTACATTGTTTTTAACAAATTAAAAATATTTCAAAAATCTTGAAGGCAAATATAACAATTAATAGATAAATATATTAAATGTTTTGTTTTCTGAATATCAAATTAATAGCTGGGATTATATACTCCACTATATTTTTAAATAAATATCCCACTAATCAAATTTGTTTGTCAAGTAGATGCCAATACATAAGATTGAAAGGTCTGAGCTGCATGTCTTGGTTCATTTATTTGTTTTGTAAACTTAGAAGATGTGATTTCTTTCTTTTGACCTGAAATCCCTAATCTAAGACATGGGAATAATAGCAACTGGACGATTTAGCTGAATATATAAGTAAAGATTATTTTGCAAACTATGAGGCTTTAGAAACACAAGTGCTGTCAATTATAGAAGCATTCTGTGAATCAAGTGTAGTGTGTCCTTTCAGTGAGAAGAGCCTACAATGATCACTGTCAGGTTTATTCATCACGCTACCTTTTCCCTCTCCTCATGCATGATTTGAAATACCTGACAGTATTGTTAATGAAGGACACATGACTTAAAATAGGAGGTAGACCACACAAATCTCTAGCATATTTTTCAAATTAACAAAGGGAAGTGCATGGCTAAATGCATCTGTAGGTAGGGCAATGCAGGCCGGGCCGGTGACTCATGATAGGGAGGCCCAGCTCTGGGCCAAGTGCCATTGCAATGCTTGTAACAAATTATTTGTTACCATAATGATGGCCCTGTGTGCAATGAGCCATGTAAGGGGACACTGTTCAAAATGAATACATTGTTCTGTGCTTTCTTTTTGGCCATTTGTTATAGCAGTTGCACTAATTTTCCAAACCACTCAAAAATCTGTTCCCATAATGTTGTGTTTTATAAATGTAAAACATGAAAACCTCTGTTTCACAGTTCAGTAGTATACAGAGATTCTCCAAAAAAGTCTGGAATTTTTTTTTCTGCAACTGAAACTAAGGGAGAAAGCCATCCCTGTTGCTTGATCGTGCATCGTCCATCACATGGTATCTTCCACTTCACTTAGCACACTAATACAATTCTCTTCACCAAGAGATGGGAACTACCTGTGCTTGTTTATGTATCCATGTGCCTGGTTTCTGCAATCAGATATTTGAGAAAGGACCAGACAGGCATATTCAAAGTAATTTTATAGATAGCTTATAGAGAAATAAAACACATCAAAATAATCTGCATTAAACACTTTCTAAAATGAGCTTTGATATAAATGGGGTGAAAAATCTTCAGGACTTGTATAGAAGAAAACAATTTCCAAGGTGAATTTTAAGTAAGTTTCTCATTTCTGTGAAATAGATTTTTCTGTTTACTCCCGCCTTTGACTGGGTGATATTTTTAAAGTCTCATGAATTTTAATAGGGTGAGTGGATATTCCAGATCTTTTTACATATACTATAATGCTTCTACTAGTGAATTGTGATCACCTTTCTAAATATGCATTTGTATTGTGAACATCTCGTTTTAAGGGGTCATGAGTTTTCTTCTTGTGTCAATTTGTGAGTCACTCAACATCCTTTATGGAACTATTACTTAAAACCATTCTAACAAATGTGGTTAAGTGTTTAATTTTCCCACAAAATTGGAAAATATAAATACCATTTTATTAATAATATTGAATACATTTTTGTCAAACATTATTTGATGAAGAAAAGTATACCACTCAATAATATTTCTAAAAGGTAGTCAAATAATAGTAAATATTTTTTTTTTTTAGATTTCAGTGTATTTTTCATATATGAGACAAAATAGGATATATGTTTTAATTTTGGGGGAGGAGTACTGGGATTGAACTCAGGGGCAGTTGACCACTGAGCCACATCCCTGGCTCTATTTTGTATTTTATTTAAGAGACAGGGTCTCCCAAGTTGCTTAGTACTCACTGTTGCTGAGGCTGGCTTTGATTGAACTCAACAATCCTCCTGTGTCAGCCTCCCTAGCCACTGGGAGTACAGGCATGCACCACCACACCCAGCTTATTTTAAGTTTTAAAGTCGACCAGATTGCTTGGAGACCTCTCTGAAAGAATTCTCATCAAGTAGGTTGATAATCTCCAGTGGTTTATTTTACATTGTTCTTAAATAATGGAGATGCTAATTTCTTTCTTTCATAAAGGAGATGTTAATTTACTTCTTTTCTTCTCTTTTTCTCTCTCTCTCTTTCTTTCTTTTTAATGAGGTCAAGGCTAGCTTTAGAAGATTCCAAGTAAATGCAGACTGATATAATGCCTTGGTAGAGGAAGACCTGCAAAATTTTAAATAAGATGACAATTTCCTTATTTAAGATGCATGTCTGTACTTTGCTTAAGTGATAACATAACACAGGCCAGACGACTAATAGTTGCTTATGGTAAAATTTGGAACCCAATGAACCATGCTTCTCATGTGGCTGCAGACTTGCAAAAGGCAGTGATAGTGTCCATTAATGCGTATATTCTGAAATCCGAACACCACCCAGGCCAGCCATTACAGTTTCAATCACACAGATCCGTGGGACTTTGGGTGGATATTTACTCTTTCTCTGCTAAATGTCCTCATCTGTGCAATGGAAATAATGACAGTACTAACTTTATTTACCACCACAGTGGTTGTTGATATTAAATTATTTATCCATGTAAAGAGATAAGAACCATGCCTGGCATATTTAATTATTTATTTATTATTTTATGATTACATTTTATAAATTTGGAATTTCCAGATTACATTGTTCCTAAAAATTCAAAACAGCCTGTTTCTTTCACTTTGCTTTGACTTTTCTCAGCTCCACATGAACATTGTATCACATCTGTGTTTATCATTCTAAAGTTATTAAGAAGTTATTTTTAAGTATATGTGGATATACTAAGTTAGTTTATGTCAATCAAATCATCATCCTATTGTCACAGTGAGTCCTGTACATTGACATAAAAATTTGTGTCCAAGCAATTTTTTATTCAGATATGTTTGCTGAACATCAGTGAAATTATGATCATGATGCTTTCATTAGATTTAGTCTCATCAATTCATTTTCATGGAAATCAAGGAAAACAAATATCCCATGTTTGTCCATAGTACTCCATATATTCTTGGGCTAATTAAAAAGGCAAGATAAGCAGACTCTAAAACAGGCTCATAATTATTAGCAAAAACCAAATATGCTGTTAGTCACATAAGTCAAAGGTTTGCAAATGGAGTGTGGAGTCCCCTCTGAAGTTTGCTACCTGGAAGCTTATTAGAAATGCAGTCTCAGAGGCCCACCCCAGACCTACAGAATCAGAATCTGCAATTTGACTGTATTCACAGGCGATTCATATATATGTCTTAAAGATAGAATGTATTGATTTCAGTATTTCCAGAGCTCTGATGAGAAAGAGAAATTAGAATTGGCCTCTGTGTCTCCAAACCAGAAGGTAAAATTAGACCTAGAATCTGCAGTGCAAATTATAAACAGTTTTATTATGAAAAGCAAATGAGCTTTGCTGGATGACACTCAAGGAGCACTACTATTGACAGAGGGCTGGAGATTAACAAACTAAATGACAAACACAGTACTTACTGTCTTCTGGGGTGAAAATACTAGTGATAATGTGTAGCTTACAGATGTACTGTTCAATTCTGTATTCTAATAGGTTAGAAGCACAGGTTACTTTGAAATGTGAAAAAAAAAAGATGCCTAGTTAGGAATGGCTGAGGGTTATATGGCCAACAATGTTTGCTGAGGTGCTAGGTATTGATGGCTAAGCAGATACGCAGTTGCCCTTTTGAGAGGAGGAGCAGGAAGTAATCCCAAACAGAGGGATCTTCCACTCAAATAGGTAGCAAGGAAGACTGGGACTCTAAAAAGAGCCACATTTTTTCTTGGCTTTATTACAAGCAAAAAATAAAATGCTGACCTTTTTAGAAAAGAAAATTTGGAATCATATCCATTCAATGAGTAATATTGAAATTATATGATGTAAACACCCTACTTTGGAAGAACATTGGTTGGCCTTTACATGGTCTTCCAGGGTGTGTGTTTTCATCTCTCTCTCTCAGCATGCAGAATTTACTGCTAAGCACATAATAGCTTTTTAAGAGCTTACAACTGAAGTGAAGCATCTCATTCTGAAGCAAGTGAGCTGAGGTAGGGAACCATAATATTATTTATATCTGAGTCTCAAATCCAGACAGAGGGACCCACCACTCAACATGGAACCCAATCCCTATTTGGTTCTATAATAAGAACCCTACAGTAATGACCACTTGCTCAATTTAACTAAATGAAAACAATCTTAAATGCATACATGGTAATTTTAGAACAAGATAGCCTGGGATCTAGAGCCTGGCTTACAATATCACAACCCTGCTCTAACACTTAACTATTGGCATCCCTTTGACCATGTTCATTAATCTTTTCTGGGCTTTAGTTACCTTCGCTTGAAAAAGGATATGATAATGCCTACATTGGGGGTGTGGGGTTGAGAATTAAATAAATTAATCAAAAATAAATTGCTGGGAACATGATCTATAAACATAGTTTCCTCTTCCTTCTGTTTTACTTTTCTCATTATTTATCAGTATCATTACTATTATACTGATGAATATTGGACACTACATTAAAATAATAAAAAGAACACAAGAAATTAGTTAATAGGTTTATTCTTGAGAATAATATATTCTAATTCTAAGGCCAGCAAAACCCATTATGATACCTTCAAACAAAAGCCTAGGTTGTCGCATCCAGGCTTCAGGTGCCCTGGCCAGTGGGATAACACCTGTTCCATGAGTCCACTCACGCTCACAATTTTACCAAGTATTAATTTAGTCAGTGTTGACTTTGAGAAAGAAATAATGAAATGTTAAAATGTCTTGGCAAATACATTTGATTTGCCTTGAGTTAAACTAGCTTGATTATACGCCGCATTGACATGATCATTCTCGCAAAAAACTGTTACATTGACAGTGGCTCAGTTACCATGGGGCCATCTTCCAGAGAGTAGAAAAGAAGTGAAACCCAGATTTCTGCTTCCAGGAAGATTACTTTGTTTCCAATTGAAAAGGATGTGTAAGATAGATACCCACTTTTATCCAATGAACTTCTTGTGTATTTTGATGAGGCAGTGAGTGGTTCTACACTAATTGCCATTTATATGGTTTATTATTGCATGAATGTGCAGCTTTAATGGCATCTATGAAAACTCCTGTGACTGAGCAAAGCAGTCCAGAAAACTCTACCTGTGCCAGTTAATAAGTAATAACAGCCAACCAAGATTCACTGTGGGGTTAGTAAATGTTTTATGTCTTTTATCTCATTTAATTTTCAAAACAGATAATATGTGATGCTGTCATTATTAGTAGTGGGGCCCCCCTCCCTTTTTGGCTGCAGATCAAAGATTCGAGATGGCAATAGTTTCCTGGAACACATGGTGAATTAACACTGGAGCTGGGTGACAGATGTGTTAAGGAACTCAAGTATGCCAATCATTTCACAATGTATACATATATCAAAGGAAAAAACAAGAGTTATAATATTGCATAAATATTACATTTCTAAAAAAAATAAATAAACAACCTCTCCAAAACAAACAGTGGAGCTGAGATTTGAAATCAAGGCCAGTGTGTTCTATACCATCACGACCTTCCTCAGGAGTTCCTGTTACCAGCCACAAGGAGCTTAGCAACAACCCAATTTGTTTTTCTTTAAAGATGTTCTGCCTTCACTGCAGAAACAAATGCAAAGCCTAGAAGTCTTTTGAGTGGGGCCGGGTTTGTGGCTCAGTGGTAGAGTGCTTGTCTTGCATGCATGGGGCACTGGGTTTGACCTTCAGCACCACCTAAATAAATAAAATAAGAGTATTATGCCCATCTACAACTACTTAAAAAAAGTTTTTTGAACATATAGTAGAATTTTTTTTTTTTGTGGTGCTGGGGATTGAACCCAGGGCCTTGTGCATGCAAGGCAAGCACTCTACCAACTGAGCTATATCCCCAGCACAGAATGATTTTTTTAATTAAGTTTATTCATAATACATCAAAACAAAATTGTATATATAATGGGGGTAATGTGATATTTTGATACATGTTTATAATATGTAACCTTTAAATCAAGTTAAACATATCACATTTTTACTGTATAGTACTGCACACATGTAAAATAATATTTTAAATGAAATCAAAATTTAAATGCAATTAGATCTTCAAAGTAAAGATAACAAGCTTTCCATTTTTTTTAACAGAGAAATGCATGCATGCGTGAGATTGTGATATCTAGGATGTGTTTCTTTTCTATCTTCTTATCAGTCATTCTGACTCTCAAGGATATTCAGTTTAAATATTGAGGCTTTAATATTTATACATATTTCATGTTTCTGCACTTTGGTAACCAAAATGAAGCTTTTATTTAAAATAAATAACAAAAATAAGAAAATACAAATTTTAAGGTGATGATGTTTAAAGTTGTCCAAAAGAGTGCTAGAAACTTTGCTTTGAACCCAGAATAGGAGCCTTAGGATTCCTGTGATTGCTGATTTCCTAACTACTATATTATGTATGTGCAGACTAATTTATAATAAAACAAGCATTATGACTTGTTGGATAACTCAAAATTTCCTATAATAAATCAGAAAAATTCCTATGTAAAAAAGAGGTAGAGATTAGTGGTTCTCAGACCCAGTACCAGTAACATCACGTGGGGAAGCTTTAAAAACCTGACGAGGCTGACTGCAGCCCAGCCCCATTAAGTCAGGACCTTGGATGTATCTGAGGTATTAAATCTCCCTATAGGATATATGCACCTAAGACTGATAACCCTGAGAACAGATTACACAAATCAAATTAATGACTATTAATAGAAAAGCCCTAAAGATCACAAAGTCATGATATGGGGAAAAAAACCCAACTTGATGTGGAAACTCTATTTTCTGTGCCCGGAGCTCTTATTGTCTTGTTTGTATCATTTCAAGCATTAAAAAAAATAAAACAAAAATGAGCAGCCTGTGTGCTATCTCCTGAGTATTTCACTTCAACTCACTCACTTTTCTCAAAGTCTTTGGTAGTACATACCGTCTTTCATAACTTTCAAATGTGAAAGTTAAGTCTCAGAACCTAATATCACAGAACCTAAAAGGCTGAAGATCTAGTTCTTAAGTTCTATTGGTGTTGCTGTTTTCAAGTGGAAACCACCATTCACCTATGCGCTAGTTTGCTAGGGCTGCCATAGCAATGTTCCCTGATATAGATGGCTGAAGTAAGAGCAATCTATTCTCTCACAGGTTGGGAGACCGGAAATCCACACTCAAGTTGCTGTCTGGGTTGGCTCCTTCTGAGGGCTGGAAGGAAATGAGCTGGTTCAGCCCCTGCCTGTGCTGCTTCTTTCCATGTATGTGTGTCTCGCCCTGACATGATATTCAACTTATAGAAACACCAGTCACATTGAATCAGGGAACCATCCACCCCAGTACAATCTCTTATTAACCAACTAAATAAGCAACAAGCCTATTTCCCAACAAGATAATGTTTTGAATTTCCAGGAATTGGGACTTGCTGCAGTCTGTCTGGGCACAAAATAACCGAGCCACCACACAGCCTTGTAGATTCAAACAGCAACTCTTTATTCCCGAACTCTCCGACACTCTACACACACTGCCTGGGAAATACACCACCTCCATCGGGCTCTGCATGCCAATTCTCCCAGAACACTCCGAGAACTCAACAGGAACTCCAAAGGAGGGGTTGTCTGAGGCAACCCCAGCAGGATCTGCCCTAATCCTGGAGCCGCCCTATTCCCAGCAGGATCCACCCTAAACACAGAGCCACCCTAATCCCTGAGCAGGGTCACCTTTCAACCCGAAATGCCATGTGTAATTCCTACTTGGCTATTGCTCTCAGCATCTCCCCCCTTCTGTTCAATTAAACAACAAGCAATGTGGCTTAGGGACCTTGCCTGTTAGGTTGTCCAATCCAACATATGGTCCTTACCCATCATCGGATGAGCTGACCTCTAGGCGTCAGCCTCCTGTCTTAGGTTGGTATCACTGCAATTGGATCATACCTGTCACTGACTACCGGTCCAGCATACAGCCATACTTGTGGATAGGCCTATGCACCAGTGGTGGGGGGGGGAGGTTCTTTGCCTCACCTCTATTGGCCCCCAAATTTAGCCTTGGTGCCAGTGAGGGGTTGAGGTTCTTTGCCTCACCTCTGTTGGCCCCCAAATTTTAGACCATCACTAGCAGAAGGGAGGAGGATACAGAAGTGCCACGACACCAAGCCAATTGATGGCTCCTTTGGAAAAATTGTACCACCGGTGACACCATCAGCAAAGATACCCCAGCACTACTACAATTTGCTGCACCAACAGATAGTTCACAATGCATACAAGTGATACATAGTCCAGGCAAGTTCTGCAAGCAGTTCAAAGTGGAGGAATCTATCAATATGTCCATTTCCTCTCAAAGTAAATCGACTCTTTGATTGAGCATCACTTGTTGAGTTATTATCATCTGAGACTTCTAATTGATGCATCAGTTTATACAGTTTGTTGTGGTCACTATCGAAGAAGCTGTAGTTTGGTTTTATCTTTGTCTTCACCGGCACTGGGATGAAGATAGGAATTCTGGCAATGATGCTAAAAAAAAAAAAAATATGTAACATTCCAAAAGTCACTAAGAAAACAATTTTCTGAACAATTTACATTATCCTGAACAGAATTATTAAATATAAGGAAAAGGAAAGGTGAAAGTAAACAAACACATCTATTAACCTCCTTAATTGTACACATATTAAAACAATCCTCAACAGCTGTTTACCCAATTTAAATTAAACCACTAAAATCACGTGAATAAAAAAATAATTCGGATCCACTTTTTCATGAGCGCTCCTCATATAAGATATATGGACATACGCACACACAGACATACAACACAAAACACAAGAGTGCACACAAACATACAACACATAAGACAATAGTAAAGACCTTGTAGCTTTACACAGGTGAAATCTCCATTGCAATGTTTACAAACTCCATAGTCAAAAAATAAAACTTATCAGAAAAACATTAACCTAGGTCTGCATGAGCTCAAAAAATAAAATAGAACTTTATAATGTGGGAAAAGGCAATAAAAAAGCATCCTGGTTAATCACTGTCATAGATGTAAGAATAGCCAAGCTGGAGTTCTGGATATCAGCTGTTATGGATTTGAGTCAAATCATCTTCTTTTTGGTCTGTAGAAATTGCTTTGGTTAGTCTCTCTGGAATCCAAATCGGCTGTTGTTCTCCCTGTGGAAACACAAACAGAACCCAGACTCCAGACAATCACTGGGTCAGGACCTTTCCATTGTCCTGTTAGAATATCTTTCCAAAGTACCTTAGGCTTATGTACATTTTTTGGATACATATGTGTTTCCATAGCACTAAGCCCTGATGAATCCAAATTTAAAATGTTTAGAGTAAAAAGCGTTATTTTTTGATGTGGTTTTAAACCAATTTCCTTCTAGTTTAACATTTTCTAAATTGGCTCTTGTCTGTAAATTTTAACACCTTCATCTGAGACTTCTAATATTTGCACCACCAGACATTAAAGTTGATGGACTTTTTTAAAAAAATTACTAATAATCTCCTTGTTCTTCTATTTTATCCAATATTTGACTGTAAACGTCTCTCTTGTACCTTTTTCTATCTTGAATGTCTGTATCTAATAGTTGTCTTAGCTTTTTGTATTTTTTATCTGAAATACCTTTATTTGACATTTTTAACCATTTTTTATTTTGTTTCTATCTTCTAGTTTTCTTCTAAGGTTTGTATATTTATCCTTAGTTGCTTTTTTTTCCTCCTAGTTTTTTTTCTTCCTATTTTGTGGGTTTAAAATTCTTGTCTTCCTACATCTTCTCTATCTTCCTACATCTTTTCTCTTTTTTTCACCTTCCTGTACTTCTGTCTTCAAAGTTTTTCACTTCAGATTTCTAATATTCTTTCTCCAAATTTCTTTTATCCGATTATCTTCCCATTTTCATGTTTTTTTTTAAAGTAATGCTTTTAAGATTAACTAGGCTTCAAATGATGCAATCTTTCCTCTGTTATGAAAGCATCTTAACCACCTTCAATTTAACCTTTTAAAGCCTTTTGCAACTTACTTAGACATTTTACAACTTTTTACTTTACCACACAAAGATTATCTCATCTAGAAACATTTCTTTTTCTTTTAACCTTCCATATTAAAATATATTTCCACATCTTGAGTATTTTAATATCTATTTTCTAGTCGTTAACCCTTTTTATAAATTCACATTCTGAAACAACTCTTATAAAATTTCTGATTTAGACAAATTACTCCACTTTAATAAGATGAAATATTTCATTTTATTTATGGTACTATAATACTATAATTGAAACCCAACTGAAACTTCTTATACTCTTTGTATATAAATTACACATGATAGAATCTTAACTCTTAGTAACCTTGTTTTAGCAAAGACACAGACACAAAGCAATATTAAACTTTTTTCCATTTACCAATTTATGAAAACACCCATAATGTTTAAATATATTACCTTATGGAACTTAATAAGTAAAGAGTACTTGATTTTATATTTAGTGGTTGATATTTTAACACTTTAGCTTTGTAAATTAATCAGATGTCTGTAAAAACCAAGATCTTAGACAAGTGTAGTAAACAGAACTAGCCGTTTCTTTCTTGTTGAAGAAAAATTCTTCTACAGGATAACATGAGGGTCCCATTATGATATATTCAACAACTTCTCTTTAAAAAGCCAAGGACTACATTTTTGTATTGTATCAACATATGCCCTAACTGTTCTTGGTCTTACTGGGGTGCCTCCTTCCTCTAACAATTTCTCTTCCTTGGAGGTGAACAACTTCAAACATTGAGTCAACCATTTTCCCCAGTTTGCCTGAGAAAGTTCTAGGGACAGGCAACTTGAAATAAAAACAAAATAAATCCAAACAAGAACACATTGTTTTTTGAAATGGTCACCCATTCTTTTGCTCTTCCTCAGGGGCGAGCAATTTCACTTACCTCCAATCATCAGGCGTTTCCCATACGGGCCACCAAATGCCCCAGTCTGTCTGGGCACAAAATAACCGAGCCACCACACAGCCTTGTAGATTCAAACAGCAACTCTTTATTCCTTAACTCTCTGACACTCTACACATACTACCTGGTAAATACACCGCCTCCACCGGGCTCTGCGCGCCAATTCTCCCAAAACCCCGAGAGAACTCAAGGGGAACTCAAAGAAGCAGTCTCCTGAGGCAGCCCCAGCAGGATCTGCCCTAATCCTGGAGCTGCCCTATTCCCAGCAGAATCTACCCTAAACCTAAACCCAGAGCCACCCTAATCTCTGAGCAGGGTCACCTTTCAACCCAAAATGCCATGTGTCATTCCTACTTGGCTATGGCTCTCAGCAGGGACTTTACATATGAATTTGGGAGGTGATAAAATTGAACCCATAACACCTAAAAAATATTTTAGAGAGCTAGGCCAGCCAATTTCTTTGCTTGCACTGGTATACTGGTAGTGTTGTATATGGTTACAAAGAACTCAGGAATGTCCTATAAGACAGACAATGGCTAAGAGGAGTTGTTCATCAAGTCCTATTTTATAATTTAAATATGAGTTGTCCCCCAAATAAGCTCCTGACAACACAGGAATATTCAGAGAGAAAATAATTGACTTATGAAAGTTGCAGCCTAAGCAGTGGATTAACCCACTGACTTGGACTAACTGAACAGTAACTATAGGCAGACAAGATGTGGATGGAGGAAGTCAGTCACTGGGAGCATGTCATTGGGGTTCATATTTTGTTCCTGATGAGTACAGCATATTCTCTCTCTCTCTCTCTCTCTCTCTCTCTCTCTGACCCTACTCTTAGCTAAGCAGTTTTCCTCCACTAAGCCCTTCCCCCATGATATGCTGCCTCTTTTGGGCCCAGAGCAATGGAGTTGGTCATCTAAGGACTGAGTCCTCTGAAACCATGAGACCCAAATAAAATTTCTCTGTATCTATTTATTTGTTTGTTTGTTTGTTTGTTGTTGTTGTTGCTGCTGCTGAGTTTTTTGGTTAGAACTGCAAAAATCTAACTAAAATACCCATCAGCTCAGGAAACATGCCTGGGTCAAACCATGAAAGACTTTTTGGAGACACATTTACCTATGATTCTCTGCACTCAGGTATTACCTTCAAGGGAACAATTTCAGAATTATTCTTTCATGGAGTAAACACCAAAAATAAAAACAGCCCTCTTCTCTCATCCCATGAGAAATATTGAAGTCTGAAAATGATATCCAAGTTTCAAAGCTCACCTAGGATCTTATTCTGCATTAAGCACCATTTGACACTTGAATATCATTTAATTCCTTGTGATATATTAAGTATTTTTAAAAAACCAGATTCTTAAGAACATATATTCTAAACAATTACAGACATTTCTTCTATCAGCAAAGAAAAGAGTTTTCTCAAAGCTGAAATGGCTTTCTCCAATTGAATGTTGAGATTTAATTGCCAATTCCATTTGGATTCTAATAGCACCTGTTTAAAAATGGCAGGTTTCATTAGTCAGCCCTCATGGTACCCACTGGAGAAGGTTAAGAAACATACTCCTCCCATTCCAAATATAAAAACTCAGAGGCACAGAGCCAAGGCATTGTTTATCTTATGCACTCAGCCAGCACAATTGCTCATTCTCTACACACAGCAACTGTCCTGTTTGTGTGTTTTTCAGCTTTGTTATAGTATACAAATTGGAAAATAGAGCTGCATATGATAGCCTCGAGCAACAGGAAAAGGCTGTGAATTTATCATAAAGTTATTGAGGCTGTTTACATTCAGCCTGGCACAAGCAAGTGTTTGATAACAGAACCAAAAAAATAAAATGAATGTATATAAGAGAAATTTCCTGTCCCTTAGAAAAGATGTTGTGTTTTAGATACAAGACTGTATATACAATGGGTTTTTCACATGACTGATTAAATGAAAAATTTGGTGTATGACTAAGTATCTATAATATGAAAGTTTTATTCTTAGAATAGTAATAGATAGGGCATGGCACTTTAGCTTTACTTAAAATAAGAAGAAATGCCAATAGTTGTTTTTGTTTTTTTTAATTTTAACATCCAACACTGAGCAAATGTTATTCAGATACTTTCTGTGTTTGGATTAAAACCACTGATAGTGAAATAAAACACACACTGACTTTGTACACACACCCCCATACTCAGCTCTTACTAAAAAATTACTCCTAACCATCTACCAGATCATATGATCATATGTAAGTTGATTATATGTAAGTTCTCTGAGGGGTTACTTTTGGCTTGTTAAAGGATGGGTCTTATCAGCTCAGGTAGTGTCAAGCATGTCAAATGTTTTCAGCATTCTTGTCAACATATCGACTTAATTATGGAATTTAGTGGACATTAGAATATGCAGTTCTCCTTAGGTGCACGATTGATGAATAAACAGCAGTGTTTATTTCCATAATTTGTACTTATATAATAATCTTGACAAATGCTGCACATATCTGCATCAATCTTAAAAGTCAAACTATTAAAAACAGCATGTGCAGGAACACATGGAAAGCTCAGGATTTCCATAGTTGGGATTGGATAGCCCTGTTCACTGCAACAGAGGGTGCCAGGGAGGCTGGGCACACTGAGCACAGCCACAGAACTCGTCCTCCTTGAGGCCTGGAGGCAGCTGAGGCTGCTGAAAGAAACAGTCAAGGGATGAGTGCCAAATTCACTTACATGGTAATATTCAGTCTGAGCTAGAACCTGGGTCTGTGCAGGTTGTCTAGTGATGGGGTGGAGAGTTTGCTCCTGTGTTAAATGCTGAGTTTCAGGATAGCTCTATGAAATGTGAAGTCTGTGCAAATGAAGAGACTTGCAATGAAAGAGCATGTTATGAACCCTGTGTTTCCATTTATAAAAATACAAAACCAGGCAAAACCTGTGTGCAAGCAATAAGGAAGAGTAGTTACCTTTTGGTGGCTCATGGCTGGAAGGGGACACAAAGAGAGGCTTTGGTGGTGCTGATAATCATTTCTTGAACAAGCTGCTGGTTACACCTGTGAAAGTGCATGAGCTGTGTATTATGTGCATGTTCCCCTGACACGTATGTTAAATTTCAATAGCAAGTCTTAAAAACAAATTAGGCAAACTTAGAATTAAAGCACAGCTCTGAGGAACTAGGAAGGAAAGAAACTAAGAGCTATTGTCAGAATTGCTCCCTAATCATAGCAAGAATTACAGGACAAAGCCAGTGGACCAGGGATAAGGGAACCAGGGCACTGAAGAGCCTATGTGCATCACACAGGGGAACTATGTAATCTTTAGGTAATATCAGTTTTGAAGCTTATGCAGGATCTCTGTTCAGGCTTAACACATGGATAGTAGGTGTGGCACAGAATTTGACTTACTAATGAAAGGATTTCTAAGGAAACATCGTATCTGTCACTCCTTTGTTTCTAGCTTGAACAAAGATGAATGCATTTAAGATAAAAATCCTCATATGCAGATGGCTTGTGTAAGGGCCGACAGGTAAACCAATCTATGGTTATGCCTAGTTTTTTTTTTTAATTGTTGTTGTGCTACTTGCAAGATGAATACCTAATTTTATTCATCTTTGTTCAACATTATGCTCAATTGCCATGAGTGTATGATGGACGCTAATGTCACTATTTTAGCTTTATTTGTGGCTGTGACTAAAAAACATTACCAGAACAATTGTAGAGGGGGGAAATGTTTATTTAGGGAACCATGGTTTCAGAGTTTCAGTCCATAGTCAGCTGGCTTCATTCTTCAGGGCTCAAGGTGAGGCAGGACATTATGGCAGAAGAGAATGGCAGAGGGAAACAGTTCACATGATGATCAAGAAGCAGAGAGAGAGAAACTCCACTCACCAGATACAATATATATATATACCCTAAAGGCATGCCTCAGGGACCCACCTCCTCCAGCCAGCCCAACCTGCCTTCAGTTACCACTTAATTAATCCTGTCATGGGATTAATTGGCTGATTGGGTTAAGATTCTCATGACTAAATGATTGCTCCTCTAAACTTTCTTGCATTGTCTCACACATGAGCTTTTGGGGACCATCTCACATCCAAACCATAGCAGTCACCAACAAAATTTCCAAATCTAAAATGAACCTCAATTAAATTTGTGAAAATACAGAAACATGGGGAGGATATGAAAAGAGGGTCCACACAAAATATACAAAATTGTTTTTTAAGTGTACAAAAATGTTCATAAAAAAGAAGAGAAATGCAAATTAAATCTACATAGAGACACTATGTCTCACTCATCAGATTTGCAAAACTTCAAAAGTGTGACTCTAGACTCTTTAGGCAAACATGTGGGGAAACAGCATTTTCATATACTAGAGAGAAAGCAAACTAGAATGAAAGCTATGGAGGGGGATTTGGGATTACCTTATATAACAACAAATTCCTTTATTCCTCAACCCAATTATCTCAATTCTAGGAGTTTTCCCAAAAGTATTCAGCACAAACATTACGAAATCCACATGTACAAGGATTTTCATTGCAACATTATTTGTAATGACAAAATATTGAAATTTATCTCAGTTGGGCATGGTGGTGTATGCCTATAATCCCAGCAATTTGGGAGGCTGAAGGAGGAGGATCATAAGTTGAAAGCCAGCCTAAGCAATTTAGAAAGGCCCTATGCAACTCAGAGAAACCTGTCTTTAAATAAAAAATAAAAAAGGCTAGAGATGTGACCCAGTGGTTAAGTGCCCTTGGGATCAATCCCAGTATCAAAAGAAAAAAAAATCTCTACAATATTGTATGAGATTAATTTCCTGGATATATAGTTAAGCAAAAAAAGAAAAGTGCAAAGATCATTTATTGTATGTTGACTTTTGTACAAGAAAGAATAAATGAGAAAAAATATATACATATATATGTTGTGTTGCTGTTTCCTGTCTCCCACCACGACTAATATTTACCAAGACAGTTGCAAAAGTGTAACCTCCCAACACCCCACTCCTTATGCACTAGTCAGAAGCTGACCTCCTGTGAGCAGTGCTCTTTTCTTCCCCTTCATTTTATCTGTCTCTATGTTTTTCCTCTGTCTATCCATTGTGTCTTAAAGATTCCTATTTTGGGAAAGATGTATAATTCATTACTGTCCTTAATTATGTTGGTGCTCAAATCATACAGATTTGGCCAATATGATTTTTTTCAAGCTGGCTCTTATGTACTTTTCACAGTAATGAATTTTACATCTTTCCCCAAATAGGAATCTTTAAGACACAATGGATAGACAGAGGAAAAACAAAAAGATAAAATGAGGGGGAGAAAAGAATACTGCTCACAGTAGAAGGCCAGCTTCTGATTAATGCATAAGGAGTGGGGTGTTGGGAGGTTAAGGTTTTGCAACTGTCTTGGTAAAATATTAGTCCTGGTGGGAAACAGTAATCAGCAACACAACTGGGAGATGGGGAGGATTTTGACAAGGTGAGGAATATGTGTATAACCATAAAGTGTCTGTTACAAATTACTTGTTTAGGAGAGAAAAAAAGTAATAATTACATGAGAGAAATTAGACAGCATCTTGGCTGGGTAGTCAAAATAGAAACCACCAAGAGAAGCACGAGAGTGCCATGCACTTCCAGAGGAGCTGGTCTGAGATGTGCCCAACATCATGTATGTAGCCTCTTCTGGGAATGTGCACATGGATCCAGACTACTGGGAGGAATCCTGAGACAGGACCCAAAGGAGAAAAGTCTGCAAAGAACATTCCATTAAAGGGAAGAGGAGGATAAAGTGTTAAAATACTAATGTGATAAAAAAAAAAGTAGTAAAATGCTATAGAATTATTCTAGGTAAAAGATTTGAAGAGCACTACATCTACAAGTAATATGTAATCTTGGCCTGGATCCTCTCTGTATAAGACAAGTGCTGTAAAGACATTATTGGAGATAGTTGCAGTGGCACACACATGTAATCCCAGTGGCTCAAAAGGCTGAGGCAGGAGGATTGTGAGTTCAAAGCCAGCCTTAGCAAAAGCAAGGTACTAAGCAACTCAGTGAGACCCTGTCTCTAAATAAAATAGAAAATAGGGCTGGGGATGTGGCTCAGTGGTTGAGTGCCCTGTGTTCAAACAAAAATGTGTTCAAACCCTGGTACCAAACCCTGGTTAAAACCGTAGAACACATTTTGAAACAAAAATGTGTTCAAACCCTGGTACCACCGACAAAAAAGAGAAAATAATGGATCAGTGGATAAAATTGGGATATAGCAGGTTAATACTCAGGGTCTTGGGTTTGTGCCCCACATTGGGTGCCAGTTGTAAGGATTCAATAATAAAGAAGATGTAGAGAGACATGGTGCAGAGGCAGGTAAAGTGGCAGAGTGCCCCTGTCTAAGCAACCACATTTATTTATATCAATAGGTTACATTAGGTCATTAGTTCCATAACTACATTATTGTTTAGAGTATCAGTAAGATTGCTTATTCTGCAGTTACATTTTACAGTTACAATATACAATGTTAGGAGCTTTGTGGAGTTCTCAAGCAAGTCCATTGTCTGAAGTTACTGTTAGGAGGATAGACCCAGGAGCACCAGAGCTTGATGAAACATTGCAGTTATCTAGCAAGCAAATTCCTGTATTCCCAGGAGTTATGTGCCTGCAATCAAGGTCAAGGCTTGATGAGTCTCTAGCACAGAGGAATCTCAGGGCATGGCCCTATCAGCTAGACGTTGCACATATATTAGCTATATTATTAGATCCTAAGAGAGATTACAGGGTATCCTAAAGGTGGGAAACAGGGTGCCTGTTACACCCCTGGACTTTGCTCACCAGGGGAACACTTCTATGTACATTTCCATGGTCAGAATCCCTACAATCTATCAATGTTAGGTTTCCTGAAATTGATAACTGTATACTTCTTTACCTGTGTTCCTGATTTTCAGAAATGTGCACTTAAGTGAACATTGTAGGCAACTACATTTCAGAAAAGTGTGTTGAGAGAGAGAGAGAAGCAGCAGACAAGGAAAATCAGGACAAAAATCGAGCTGAAGTATGATAGGGTCCTTGAGTGTTTATATTAATTATTGCAGTTTTCTGGAAATTTGAAATTATGGCAAAAAGTTAAAATAGTTTTGTGAACTTTTCTGAACATACAGCACTTACAACACCTTACTTGCCTTGTTTCAACACATCACTCTTTCAAAACAGATGCCTTACGAGAGTATAGAAGTAAACATGTTAATCTAAACCAGTCACTGACACCTGCAGTAGTATGTTTAATTGGATCTTTCCCACTAACTAGCTGAAAGGTGAGGTGCTGAGGAAATTAGAGGTTTGACCTGATCAGATAAAGGGAGAACAAATTAATCCAAGAGTTATGACTGAGGAGAGAGGGGAAATATGAGGCTGGAGAGAACAGAGAGCAGCCAGTGTAGGCAGAATTGACAGGACAGTGTGGGACATGCGGACTGCCTACACTCACACACCCCCAGCTCTCAGTGTGAATTGTTATACAGACCAGTCCTGGTGAAAATGATGATAGTCCTCAGCCTCTGTTTCCTCTGTCCTTAGTTTTGCATCATATGAAACAAAAGTGTACAATAACCTGTGAAAGAACATCTGGTTCAACAGAATTTGTGGGGTGAAGGGAGTGACCACAGTTTCTTGCCAGTCAAGGATTGCAAATACCTCTCAGGAAAGAATTCAAAGATGCCAACAAGTGACACTTAGAGTAAATTTGCAAATGAAAATAAATATGGCAGATGAGAAATTAGACAAGACAATTCAGGATTTCTAAAACATGTAGGGAAAGGTGCTAGGGGCCTGGACTGAGGAAAATAAATCACCATTAGATCTTCTGCCAAGACTACACGGGCAAATCATGACTGTGGAGGCCCGTGAAGATGAATGAGGACTTAGCATTCCTTGAAAGAATCATCAGGCAAATATGATTGACAGATTCTCTGCACTTGTGTTGTGTTCGGATGTGATAAAGAGCATGCCTCAGTGAGAAAGAGATTCACATCTGGCTGCAGGGCCCTACTCTAGGTACTGTGTGGCTTCCCTACCAGCTCTGGTTTGCTTACATTTATTCTAAGTCAAACTGCTTAACCACCCTGTATTTAACAATATTATCTGCCCAAGGGCAGTCATAGTTATAAATAACATGATTTCAGTTTTTTTTTTTAAATCTCGATTCTGATACTGCAAACTTGTTATCTAATATTCCTCTGTTAGAATTTGTTTGCATTATTATTTAAAGTCATGTTGCCTGTGTCAGCATAAATGCTTTTCTTTCTGTCTTGATGCTTCAGAATACCAGGGAGAATCCAGCATTGGGGAAATGATAACGTGAATACTCTGCTCTGCAGATAAACCCTTTAAAGCTTCAGGGGTCTATATTTACATATCTACAATTCCCCAAAGCTTCATAAGAAAGGCCAAAGTGCTGACACTGTGTGTTGATTCAGATCCCATAAATGCATTCTTACTCAAAGCAATTTGGATTGAGCATAAGAGAAAATTTTTGAGATAACTTATAGAAAATGGCATTAGATTATTGGGGGTTATTTCAACAGGGATTAGGAAGTGTGCTTTAATGAAGAACAGGTCAAATCTTTTTTAAAAAAAGGAGTGCAGAATCAATGGTTGTTTTAAAGAGCATCACTAAAATGAGACATTGGTACTAAAAAGGCAATCCGCCTGGTCTAATCAATAGGACTTACACAAATCTGATGTCAGAATCACACCAGTATAGTATTATACATTTGCACCTATTGCTCCTGAGGAGATCAATACTCTTAAAAGGTTATTAAAATCCACCCATTACCCTAACTCTGATCCTGAGGTCTACCCTGGCTGTAAACCCAACTAGAGCTTCACCCCAGTGGGACTGAACACAGCCACAAACCAAAGCAATCGATGGCAAAGAAAAGATGGTCTGAGGTTTTCTGTGAATAAATGGAAGGGAGAAAAAGAGCCAGTGATAAAAACAAGGTATGAATTTAGTTATCAGGCCAAGAAAACCTGAAAGAGAACATTTTTTAAAAAAAGAAATGATCAGAAAACTTCAGGAAAATAAGATGCCTAGAAGGAGGGCCAGTTCCTAAGAGAACAGGAGACCTGAGATCCCCAGGAGGGGTCCACACCAACACCCAAAACAGGATTTAAAAAGAATAATGCAAAGAAAAGCCACATAAGTAAAAAAATATATGAGAGTTCAGCTTACTTAGCAAAATTTATCAAGGTCATTCTTGTACAAAGCATACAGTGAACAAAAGGTAGCAAAAAGACATAGATTCCACCCTCGTGGGGTTTATAGCAAATTTAATATAAAGGTATGATTATGAAATACGTTTTTAAAAATCAAATTGGATCCCCAGCACCACAAAAATAAATAAATAGATAGATAGATAGATAGATAATAAAAAAATAAAAAGCAGTTTGGGACGGTGGTGAGAGATGGTGCTATGGGCCAGCAGCTATACCATGTACTGTTGAGTAGTAGGAATAATCTAGAACAACCTCTATATTCCATAAACTAGATGAAGTACATAAGTACATAAACTCAAGAGGGGCGTTTTTATCTGAAAGAAAACTATATCATACTGATCTTTGACCATTGACCTTATTGATCATGACCCATTTTTCCTTAATCCCTTATTTTCTTAAACATTTAAAAATTCAAAAAATTAGCAATTACCATATAATGAGCTGCATTTTAAGTGCCTGACAATTTTGTGTAATTTCTTTATTTGATAAAATTGATAGAAAGCCTTTAGTAAAGAATAAAACATTCTGCTAATGCATAATAATTGCTATCATTATTCTTATCATATTAAAGCTTTATTTAATTCCTGGCACTTGGAGATTGTGAACCTACCCCTGAGCATGGGGTTACCATAAAAATAATCTCCTACTTTAAAAGCCACAATCAGAAGAATATCAGCACTCAGCAAGATGGTCCTCCACGCATGAATTGTGGCTCGGGTAATTCGTGGACCTGCTGTTCTTCATCAGGGTGGTCAGAGTTGTGTTACATTGCTTCATTGCCTATATGGAATGGACAGCATACAATTTTATCTAACTAAATGGGAAGTGAGTGCTTTGGTATAATTTTCTGAATTTTGGAACTTTGATGCCTCTTAAATATTTAAGAGGTAAGTATATTAGTAATCTGAATATAGATGTGTACTGATGATGTTTGAGCCCTTGGCAACTCAATTAACTTCTGGGCACTGGATTTTGAATGAAGGGGCTATTATCCATTGGCAGTTATGTAACCATTCTAATGAGAAAGCACTTGCCAACCTTTTAATTACTTGTCCTATGAAGCATGCTCTGGTGGATAAAGGATAACGTGCTCATTTTACCTGTTAGTACATCAGGAAAATGAAAGGTGAAATGATTGATCTACAACAAGGTCCACAACCATGCTAAGGATTCAGAAGCTAGGCTTTTTTTCCACCTGCTAATTCTTTATATTACTCATTCATGTTAAAAAATTCATTATCTTTTAATTACTTTTCAATTCTAATAGTCCAAGAACTTAGCTTGTGATATAATGGATGAATCTTATGATATATTCCACATCTTATGATCTATTCCAAATAAAATGTTCAGATTTTATAACATCAAAGAAGCTATAACATCTAGACTTTTCCCAATGACAGTGAGAGTGGAAAGATTGTGTATTTTTGCTACATTTGCATCATAATGTTATTTTCTGAAGAAAGGGTAATAAATTACTTTTTATCATAGTTCCCTATAATAAGAATATCACAAATGCCCCATGATATCTGGACATCTTATCCAAAAATAATGACACTCTGTTCAACATACTCACTTCTTCTGAGTGAGAGCTAATATTTATTCATAGTATTTGAATTTGTGCCTTGGGGGAAAAAGGTAGGATGTCACTTACCTGTCTATCAACGACTATGCAGAGTCCTCAAAGGTGAAAGCATAGTCTATTAATCAGATGTTGTTCTCATTTTTTATCGGAAAGTTCTCTTATGCTCACCTTGGCTGGAATTCAAAGTTCTGTGACACATTCATATACATTGTTATCCTTGCAATTCTGTGCAGAATTCACACGAAGCTGGCTATGTTCACATGATTCTATGAAGCACAGCATCACAGTGAAACCTGCAGGGCCTAATGGGGTCATTCTGCAGGCTGCTACTATAAAAGTATTTCAGACAGATGCAGAAATGAACCATGTTGTATTCATTTTTATGCTTGAGCAAAATTTTTGGTATGCATATTTTTCTGAATTATTATTTTACTGGATTTACAGTTACCTTAAACACAGAAATAATTAGTGAACTTATTAATCAGGGTCCTGCTTAATATATTTTTGGAAAAATGATTATTTGACGACTTGAGACATCATTTAGACCGGCAACTATATGAAAGTGTAGAGAGAACAGAGAACCTAGATTTCAAAAAGAGTGATGACTGAAAATTTACATTTTCAAACTTTTAAGCATCTTTCAGGAATAGATGTCTATACTAAAAGATGATTTTTAAAGGAATAAATAGCATAAGAAGATAAAATAAAAGGAACTTAATTAAATCATTAGCTAGTTATTTGCTTCTAAGTCTATTTGCTACTAAATAATCATACTACCAAAAACTTTATTCAGCAGAGATGGATAATTATCAATAGGTGATAATTACTCAAGACAAGAGTGATGCCTTTCATATGACTCTATGCTTTAATTAAAATATTAGTCAAATGTCCACAAGGTATTTCCACAGTTAACTTGTGAAATTAGAATAGCTTCAATTAAAAAAAACTAATTAAATACAGAATGTGATTCAATAAAAGTCACTGATGGTTAATTAAGGGAAGAATTAACAGACTTGAATGAAAATATATAATATATATAATCCTAATTAGTGAATATGCTATTTTCATCCCCTCCCATTACTAGGCATTTACCAACCAAGGCTTTAACCTTGAGAGGAATCAAAGACACTTTCCTGAGCACGTAGAATTTCCTCTAGACAGAGATAGGCAATTTAGGGTTCTTAAGACAGTACAAAGATAAAATATCTGCCAGCACTTCCCTTCAACAGAATTAAGGAAAAAGGTCTTAGTTATTATTAGTGAACACACTGATAAGAGAGACAAGATTCACCTTAAACAAAATGTCCAAGTGCTTACCCATCCTCGTGGACTACTTCCCAATATTTTATTCTCCTCCCTTTTTGGTATGAATGAGGTTATTGAACCTAGAATTATTTTCTCATTTAATATTTGTTAGAATTGAAATCTTCAAAGTAATACATTGGGTGGTTATTATTAGACATTTTAAGTGTTTGTCCTATATGTCATTCAGTATCTTTAACCCCTCTTTAATATATTAAGAATATTTACCAAACCAGATAGAAAATTTTATGAAAAGAAAACTACAGATCAATATTTGTAATGAATACAGGCACACATAAAATTTATTTAAAAATTAAATCTAACACTATTTATAGAGAAACAACACATTATTCCTAAATGGAATTTATCTGAGAAAAGTAAAATTTGTTCAATATTTACAAAAAAAAATCAATGAATGAAAGTCATCCCATGTGATTTATCTTAATAGAATTAAAAAAGATTTCACTAAATTCCACTTTTACTAGTGATACAACTCAACCCTCAAATTGGAGGATATATACAAACCTACCTCAAATTGGTAAAGGTCATCTATAAAAAAGATCATCTATAAAAAATGATCATCTATAAAAATAAATATTATTTAAAGCTAAACAACAGAATATTTCTCATTTATTTCCTAGAAAGTATATCTATTTTCACACCTCTTTTTATTGTTACACTGAAGAGTCTAGCCAGTGAAATAATAAAAGAATAAATAGAAGCATAAAGACCATAAAAAAGAGGTTGGGGTGTGGTTCAGTGGTGATGCACTTGCTTGGCATGTGTGAGGACTTGTGTTTAATCCCTAGTACTGCAGAAAAAGAAAAAAGATCTTGAAAGAAAAATGTAAATCTGTCTGTGTTCATAGATGACATAACAATTCATTTAGTAAATACTAATTTATTTTGAAATTAAACTTTTAAAAGTGATAATACATACAGCAAGGTATCAAGATATAATATTAATACAAAAAGTCAATTCCATATGCTAGCATCAGACTTTGGACAATGTTATTTATAAAATTAACGCGATTTAAAATAGCATCAAAGACTTAAAATACAAAGAGCTAAACATAAACAAAAATTATGCTCATATTCTTCACAATAAATTAAAAAAGTTTCTTTAAGAACTCAAAAATCTCTAAACAGAGAGAGGCATCATGCTTATCCATTGGGAGACATTGTTACTTTGACCATTCTCTTCAAATTGATCCATGCCTGCAGCACATTACTTGTTAGATTTCTAGTACACTCTTTAAAAATTATTTAGTATGATTTAAAATTTACTTCCATTGGAGAAGCCCTATAGTATACAAAAAATTTTTGAAAAATATTTTTTAAAGAATCTCAGAAAGTATTAGAAAGCTGTCATACAATGGTATAACTAAACACAGAGCAAATAGATGGAGAGTACAAAAGTAAGCTTCTAGCAGGCTCACAAAGCCACCACATGACTGAATGGGAAATGACAGTCTGAGGGTGATACAGGTCCAGGAAAAGTGAATGTTACCACCCCCTCACACACTACACCAAAATTAATCACACAATTAAATGTAGGCACTAATATTTTTGGACTTGTAGAAGACAACATAGCAGAACATGTTCACAGTCTTGTAACAGCCAACCCTTTGTTGGACAGAACACAGAAAGAAGTACAGATAAAAGAAAAATTGATCAAAGTATGATGCATAAAAATTAAAATCTGCTCTTCTACAGAACACTATTAAGAAAAAAATGAAAGGACCAACCACAGACTGTGAAAATATATTCACAATGCATAAATCCAGCAAGGACTCTGTGCCCAGTTATACAATGGCACATTTCCCCTGAATCATCCCACAAGTAATATCGATACTCAGAGGACCCCAACTAACACATTGCTCTTGTACTTCTTGTATGTAAGTCTTAGAAAATCCACAATTCCTGTCACAGTGAGGTGTTTCTGAGTGTAATAAGAGATCTTTTTACCTACTAAATTTAGTGTGAAGCTCTGTATAATTCCCGTGGTTTCCCCTGGTCATCTCCCATCTGTCTTGTTTTACTTCCTTAGTGATGAAAGATCAGAATGATTTCAAGGGATGTATCTCATTAGCCAAGAAAGTCCAAGATGAAACTAAAACCTTCAATAGGAAGTAGAGGGTCCAAATCTTCAGTGTTAGGTGATTCTATGTATATCTTTGTAATTGCATATTTTTCATTGTTTTCCAAAATAATATTCATTTCACATTTTTACATTTTTACTGTGTAATACACTTCAGAAAATTTGATGTTTGGAAAAAAAAACACGAAGGAAAATATTCTTAGTTTAATACCTTCCAATAGCAAAGCAAGTACTAATGAACATAATCATCCATACTGGTGTTTTGTACCCAAAACAAAAGAAAAGTATCAATTAGATTAACATTCCCACAGTTAGTAAAAATAAACAAGATAAAAATCAACAACATAAAAATAAAAAAAATATTGCTATATTGTGAATCTGTGATGGAAATCAGGTCTTTAGTTCACAAATATCAATGCTGTATAAAGCATTTCCCTAGTGAATCAAGAGGCAGCTGGAATCTCATGTAGGATTCACTAGTCAGAACTATAAACTCAAATAGTTCACTTACAACCTTTATCACCATGTAACTCTTGAAGTTATAATTTTCAGAAATCTATGTACTTTTTGAATGAGGACTTCATTAGCATTCAGGAAGTATTATGTATACTAAGCAGAGCTGGAAACCAATATCTTTCAATGATAGGTTTGTAAATAAATTATAGTATAGCTGTATGAGGAAAAACAATGCAACTGGTAAAAATAAACAAGATACATATGTAGACCATAGTAGCATCATAACCTAGATATAGTCTAAACTAGAAAAAAGTTTTATATCATGTGTTATACATGATATAATTTTATGATCAAAATTATTCTTCTAAGTGTGTATAAAAACTAGAAGTGACAAAAACTCTTTGACATTCAGGAAATGAATTTATAGACGACTCCAGATTTCAATATTAAATTACATTATGTCTTTAAATTTAAGTATGAGTTTATTTTATAACCAGAAATGTATATTGTTAATGCCTGTGTAGAAAGAAGAAGCTTCTAATTCCTCACTCAAACTGACATACAGGTGTATAATTAAGTAGTCTGCAATAAATCATAACTTTAAGTTTCTACTTTTCTAAGAGTTTGAAAAACTGCATTTTGAGATTGTGTCAATAAAAGGAATCATAATTTATGATAGCCATAATAGAATTTTATTTAAATGCCAATCATTTTAATATCATTCTCTCACTACACTACTGCCCTTGAAAATTATAACCTTCGAAAACATTATTAATAAAATATTAGCTTCTAAATTTATACTATGTGCTCACATATTTGGTAAAAAACAGATACAGAAACAGCTATATGTAATCAATGACAGAAAAAAAGACCACAGAAAATCTAATTTTCACACATTGTCACCTTCTATATTATCTTGATAAAATATATGATTGTATAAACTCATTCATTTTAGAGATTTGTATGTTAAATGGATTATAAAAATTTCCCAGTGGGACACATGTACTAGCAGGGTAATTTATGTAATGCATTGATTTAAACAATTTTTGACTGAGGACATCAAATATATTTAAGAGAGATTCCTAGGGGCCTTTAATTCATACCAATTTTGTTCATTCATATTACCTGAGAAACAGTCACTTGAGCTTAGTCATAAACCATAGCATGCAGAGAATAAAGGTAAATACTGTATTTGGGGCTCAGTAAAAAGTTTTGTTGTGAGGTAAGAATTTGAGCATTTTCTAAGAAGTACTTTCTTATTGTCTTTTTCTGGGTTGTCTGTTTCTAGGATAACCCTTTAACCTCCCATGTCCCTATATTTGCAATGTGTTTTCAATAAGGTAGTAATAAGTTTAAACAGCATAAGACTGTAACTCTTCGACTTTGCAGCTTGATTTACCACATGTTCCTATTCTCTGAAGAATTTTTTTTCTAATTATGTTTTGTTCTACATAATATTAATGTTCATTGACATTTCCACAATACCCGATAAGATGCCTACATAAAAATTGCCCAGACGCAAAGTTGGCCACTGATGGGTGCAGGCAGCTTATATTAAAAGTAACTGCCATGGTTTTATCAATACAAAAAGGAAAAGTTAATTACATTAGTACTTATCTTTTCCTATTTGGGACTAGTTAAATTATTGTATTTGTTTTTTAATAAATTGAATTCTGCATTGGAAAGTATGTCATTCACCTGTTTGCTAACTGAAATCACAAGGAACAAAAGGTAACTATATATAGACTCACCAAAAAGTAAATTTACTAAAATTATGTTTAAAGCATAATTATTTTTTTGGCTAAACTGGTAAGTTTGAAACTTTGAAACTCGGTGACAAAATCCAGGCTTTGACTCTACTTCCACATAAGTCAACCCAGTGTTTTGTGCTTACTGTTGCGTCTTCATGAGAAATATTCTAGAGGGCAGTGGGTTCCAGGCAACTTAATTATAAGTGTCAGCCCAAAAACCTACAAAGACACTGTCAGTTATTGAGTTTCTTATCAAGCCAGTAATGTGGTATGGCTGTTGTACTAATAATGAAGTTTTAATTAGCTCTCAAAAATACTGAGAGCTTATTTAAGACCTCCAAATTGGATAGTGCATGCTTAGCTAGAAGGCATGAATGCATCTCAAACATGCCAGAATTACTGTCAAATATGGTGTATGCACATCAGGAGATAATAGCTAGAAGGCTTAACATCTATCTTAGAAGAACTGTGTGCATAAAATATTTGGGGAGTTCTTTTGCATACTCAAATGACTTTTTTTTAAAGAATGCTATCTCTTATTTTTAGTGAATAGCCTTGCAAATGTCTGAGAATATCTGTTTATTTGAAGAACATTTTGCAAGACAAAGCACATTTTAACTGAAGTTTGAGTTATCATTATTCCAAATAGAAGCAATCTCCTTTCATAGTTATTCTGACACATTTTTACCTATATGTACTTATTTCTTTTTCCTAATACTTATGAGAAATTATGCCAGGGTCCTCATTTCTGTATCTTTGTGTAGCTCATATATTCTAACACTTAAGAAGGTGTTGACTGAGACTCCTACCATTGGAGAATTATTGATGTTTTAATTTGGCAGGCAGATTCAGATCACCCCTTTTTTCTCTGAGTGTCTGTTGATGCTACACATGATGTTTGGTCAATGCTAATATTAGTTGAAATAAACCCCCCCACACACACACAGACACACACACATGCACGCATGCATGAAGAATTTGAGTCAGGCCACAGATATTAATGCATAGAAAGGAGGACTCAGGCTGAGTTGCTACAGAAAAAAAAAACCTGCTATTCAGTTATTTATACTGACCATTTTAATTTCTTTTCACATCACTTATTTTCTGCAAGTTGGCCGGCTCTTTTATTATTTCAAGAACGCTCTGTATTTTGCTGTTGCTGCTCTGGGCGTTTATTGTTTCAGTGTATTAATTAGTTGTTCCCCATGTACCAGAGACTTCTTAGGTGCAGGGGGTGAAACTGTGGGGTGGGAGCCAGGAGCTGGAGGCACACACAATTCTGAGGTGCATAGTGACTCTCTGTGGGGAGGAAAAGACTCCTAGAGGACTGGGGTCATGTGAGTCAGGTGTGAATGTCCCCCGTTTCTGTCAGTTGAGGATAGGCACAAAAAGGACCATGATTGTCTTCGGAGGGGGCGATGTTTATGAAATTCAGAGGGCCTGGGGCATACATGTTCATACGTGTTTCTCCTCAGATATTGAAACCCAGGTTTCTTTTTATTATTTATTTATTTATTTATTTATTTATTTATTTATTTATTTATTTATTTATGACAGCAGAATGCATTACAATTCTTATTACATATAAAAAGCACAGTTTTTCATCTCTCTGGTTGTATACACAGTATATTCACACCAATCTGTGTCTTCATACATGTACTTCAGATATAATAATCATCACATTCCACCATCATTAATTACCACATGCCCCCACCCTTCTGCTCCAATCCCTCTGCCATATCTAGAGTTTATCTATTCCTCCCACACTCCTGCTCCCTATCCCACTATGAATCAGCCTCCTTAAATCAAAGAAAACATTTGATATTTGGTGAAACCTGGGTTTCTAATGATGACTAGAAAGCCTCCTACAAGAAACAACAATACTTACTTTATTCAGATAATTTTATTTTGAAATGCTGATCAGGCAATCACTTATGCTTGTCAATTTCTCTTGGTGAGAGGTGGTCTGACTGCTTGCATGTGGTTCTAACTGTTCTACGTCAATGTCTTCAACTCGAGACAGACCTTCTTGGTGAAATTCTCAATTCATTATAAATTCCATTGACACTGGGTTTCCATCATAAGCAGTGGATAACAAACTAGTAAGGAATGTTGTTGTGAAAGGCAGAAATAACTTTTAATATAACATGACAGAAAAGAATGAATGGAGTCTGAGGTTGTCAATGGTATTTTATACACACTTTCATGAGAAGCTAAATTTTGATATTTGCACAAACAACTAAGGGACTCAGATAAACTGTCCTCCTCTGTACAGCACCTCTGCCATAAGCCAGATTATATTTCAAGACCTGAAGAAGAGGGCCGTCATACTTCCCACAGATGCACTGAACTTCACAGACTTAGGTACTCCAAGACCTGCCCATTCTTTTCTTAGAGCATTTAATTGAGAAATATAGTAATTATAAATCTTTTCTCCAGGACCTTTGAGATATAAATCTTTTTAAAAGCCTCTTGCCAATTTTAAAACATAGAAAGTCTCCCTTAATGGATTTAGAAGCTGCTGCTTTGAAATGTAAATGGCAGCGAGCACCCTGCATCCTAGCATCTGGGGAGCACAGGAGCCTCACCTCACCCTCCTCCAAGTTGTGGACCTAGTCCTGTCATCTGTGAGAAGCAATTTGCTATTCCTTGGGAAAAGCCACTTAGCAAACACAAGAGGCCTAAGTTACAGGTCTCCTCCTCTTGAACCCCAACTTTGAAATACTATCCAGCCCATTGGTTGGTTTGTTGGTCTGTTTCTTTGGGGTACAATTCAGTTCAATCTTCTGACTTCTCATCCTCATTACATTAGTCCTTCTGTTCTGTTTTGTTGTTGTTGTTGTTGTTGTTGTTCTATTCTATTTGCTTTTTAAACTGATGTTTTTAAATTTTTTTATACACATATGAAAATTCTCCAGTCATGCAAGACTGAGAGCACTTAGATCTAGTTTGGCTCTTACAGACTTTGTGAGATTATCACTAAATCCACACTAATATCACCTGGGTCTCTTCAGGTTGAAGATTAGAGCAGGCTCTCATGGTTAGGTTCTTTCTATTGGTTAATCTATTGCAGGTAAACCCCACAGAGAAGGTTCTTGGCCATTATGTATAGAAGGTGAGATTTCATAAACCATTTTGTGATTTTTAAATTTTTTTTCCCATTAAAATAGCTCCCTTATAAAGAAAGCACAATTTTCATATTCTTGTAATTATACACATATATTTTTCTTATAATTATATTCTGAGCCACATCCCCAGCCCTTTTTTATATTTTATAAGAGACAGGGTCTTGATGAGTTGCTTAAAGCCTTGCAGAGTTGCTGAGGCTGGCTTTGAACTCAAGATCCACCTGCCTTAGCCTTCGGAGTCCCTGGGATTACAGGCGTGTGCCAACACACCTGGCTTACACTTTGTTTCAAAAAGCATATGATTAACATTGTATAAAGCAAAAGAATTAAGAGTCTATAATAGAATACATTTCTTTATCCTAGGAGAATATTTGACTTGCCTAAAACTTTAGAAGATTTCTAGAAAAAGTGTAACACTATTTTGCCTTAAAATACTGCTCTGATCCTTTGCCTTTCATTATTCATCCTTCCAACCCCAATATGTTGTACATTACAGTTGTACCAGGACCTTGAGGGTATGTAGAATTCAGACCATGTGTTCTTCAACTGCAGAAATACCTTCTAGATCATCTCTATGTAATGTTGATGCAATACACTGTTGATGGAAATACTCGGAACAATTCAGAGCAGAACATGGAAGAAATGCAATTTCTTAATCCAAAAATTCTTTGTTTTCATATTTCATTGTTTGTATATTGGCATACTTTAGCCACAATTTTGATAAACTCTCATTGATGACATCATACATATGCAATGATCTTAACTCATACTTATTGTGCACAATGAGGTCAGAATCTTGTGTGTTTTGTGTAAGAAGAGACATGAATATCAAATAGGCGTGAATAAAAGCTTGCTTTCATAAATGGGGAGACTCAGTTAATAAAAATAAGTAAAGAATAATCTCTTCTGACTATTAAGATTATAGGGTGAGGAATTCAAAGATTTCAGCAACTCTCAGCTTCCAGTGCCATCTGGATATTTGCATAGCATAAGACAAGATGGTGTGGGGACTGGTCAGTGTCACCTTCTGTGATAACCTTCCACAGAAGAGATTCTCTGCTCATTACCTTAACAGGATGACAACTGAAACCCATTTGCTTTATGTGCATTAAGTCACATTATCTGTCTCCATGTACAGATTCCATTAATTATTCCCTTTCACCATACAGTTTTAAGATGGATATTATGCCATTTTGGTCCTTATTTATACATTTGAGGTAATTCATAATAAAATGTTTAATAAAACACATTTTGAAGGATTCATAACTTGTACTCTCAACATTTTAAAATGTCTCCTGTGGACCCAGTTTAGTTTTTCATCTTGAGATTTGTATAAATGTTTAAGGGCTGACAGCCCCAAATGATTAGAGCTCTGCCTCTATGTCTGCCAATAGGAAGTCTCCATCTTTTGCCCAGTGGCAGATATCTTTTGTTTATTCTCCCAGATCCACTGTCTCCCATTCTTCACCTTTGTATCTGGCTGGCTGCTCAGTCTATAGATTACATTAATTGAATATTTTGTCCTCAAGCTTTTTCTTAAATTTGGTGGGTGACAAATTTAAGAAACTGGAGGGAGGAAGAAAAGTGATGCTGTATTTTTTTTTTTTTTGGTACAATGCTAAACTCACTTTGTTGGTCATCTAGAAAGAATATGTCTGTAAATTCCTAAGACTGTTCATCACCCCCTCCTTCCCAGAGTCATCACTGGTTTTGTTAATAAGGTTACAGGAGCCCTAAGATCTGTTAGGAGAAGATGTTGTGAGTAGGTGTTGGGAAACAGCAATCTTTTCATAAAAACATTCATCAGACGCTGCCATTTCTATTTTGTAAAGAAATACTTTTAACAGTTCAACTTCATCTTCAGAATAAATCCTCTTTTTATTGTCACAGGCCCTTCCTAAATTGGCAGGTGCCTGCCCCCTGACCCTGTATCCTCTGCCTTCCCACTTCTCACTCCACTAGAAGTGCATTAGCTTTCTTGCTCTTTCTCAAAGCACAGGAGCGCTCCCTGGCCTCATGACCTCTGCACTAGACTGCTCTCCCTGCTGATCTTCAGAAGCTTCCCTCCACCCCACCAACTCCTGTTCAAATCTCACCACCTCAAAGCCCCTCTGGCCACATCAAAGTACCCCTGGCCTCTCTCTAACTATTTTACTTAGCTTTATGACACTTTCCTTGTGCAAACTTGTTATTTGTTCATTTATTTAAATATGTTTCTTCTCCAAAATTATATTAGCTCTGTGATAGAAAAGACTTTGGCTACAATCACATTTTCAAACCAAGAATCAAGCCAGGCTTGTAGTAACTGCTCAGTATTTGTACAATGAAATACAATGATAGGTAAGTGCATTCATAGATTTGTAGAGCTCATATCTGCAGCCACCTTCTCCTTCTCCTAGAGTTGTCATCACTTGTCAATCATTGAATACTGAATCGATTTAATTCTCTCACCATTAATTCTGGGCACTGTTATCAAAAGATCTTGGCTTAGAAGATGAGCTATGCTTCCATTCTTTTAAAACCATTTTAGGCTTTAAAAATCAGAATTAAGTGTATGAATTCATATGAAATATTACCAACTGTGATGTTAGTGAACATTTTTAAGTTATTTTAATATTATATTTAATAAGCTGTCAAAAGAAAATGTTGAGCCAATTTTACATTGTTCTTTTTTTTATGAATCCTCCTCCACTTTCCATGAAGATCCTAATGGTAATAATGAAAACATACAATATTGATTGAGCATTGCCATGTTAGAGACACCCATATAAGTGTGTTATAGGGATTAGCTGATTTAATATTCATTACTCTCTGAGAAGTCAGACCTCCCCTTTCCAAGTGATGGGAATAGATTTTTAAAAATAACTTGCCTGAGCATTGCCAAGTCATCAGGCAGGAAGTGGCTGAAGAGTACTGTGTCCAGAGCATCCTTCAGAAGAGGGAAAGTCCTGTGGGCCTCTGTTCCTGGGATGAGTTACTTTTCTTTATTCCTATGTCCCACTGAGCCACTCTCCAATGTAACTTTTGAATACAATATGTCCATTTCCATTAAAATCAAAGGCAACACCTTCATAAATTCCCAGAACTCAACTCCCTCTTTCAAATGCAGCTAGGCATGCATGAGCTAAGGCTCCAAGGCTTTGTTTTTCTCATATCACCTCTTTCTCTCCACCCATGCCCTTGGCCAGAAGGAAGTGAGTCCTCCTTGACCCTAGCAGCTGCTTGAATAGCTCCAGCCCTCAATTCTACCCTTCTCTGCTAGGACAGACTTTCCTCTTTTTCTTCAGTTCATGAACTAACTCACCCCTCAACAGCAGATTCTAGAGCCACCTTCTCTTTTAACCATACTTACCTGCCTTTCCTGTTCCCTGTCTTTACCTGGCAAACTTATTTCCTCCAGGTTTCTGCACAAACACCATTGCCTTTAATAAGGCTTTTCTCAACCCTCTGAGCAATAATGACTGCTGGCAATGTCTCTGCCAAATTCATATGTTGGATCCCTAGAACCTATTGCTGTGGCATTTGGAGAGGGAACCTTCGAGAAGTAATCATACATGAGAATCGGCTCCTCATGATAAAAATAGTGCCATTATAAGAAAGGACAAAATGGAACACAACTACCCCCTTTCTGTCTCTCTCTCCCTTGTGAGGACAATCACAAGGAATCCATCAGTAAACTAGGAAGAGAGCCCCCGCCAGGAATCACCTTGCCTGTCTTTCTAATTCCAGCTTTCCAAATTGTGAGAAATGAATGTTTGTTTTTTAAACTCAAAATAAGTAGATAAAAAAGTAGATAGATAGATGGATAAACTTGTCTGAGTTAGACATCTCCATGACAGTGGAGTTGGGATTTGAACTCAGGGCTCAGCTATTGTTTTCTCTCATTATCATCCTCACCAAGGAATTTTAGGAACATACTTTCCACTTCCTCCTGACAATTATGTGCATAAGTAAAAGCATCAGAACATATTTGCCATCCTTAGTTAATTAGTAAATTAGTAGAAGAAGAAAAACATTTTTGTCATTTTTTGAAAACTGTACTCATAGGGCTGGGAATTTGGTGAATTATGCATTAATCTGATGTCTCCAAAAGCTCAAAGGTTGGAATTTGTTATCCTCCCTAGATTCACAAGGCCTTCCTACCTTCAGAAACCTTTTCAGAGATGTGTTTGCAGAATTGGGGCATTATATTTGCATTAAAAAATCCTGTAGCATTTTAATGACTTGCCTACATCTGCTGAAAATACATGAACAATATTCACTTTTGAGACTTGTTTATGAAAAATTATCTTGATTACAAGTAATTATTAAAATTGACTAGAGTCTTGGGAACTCTTTTAAAGTTCTTCCAGAATTTTGATCCCAATCTACTTTCCTAAAACTGTTTATATCTATCAATATGACACCATTTCTTAGCAACCCAACATACAAAGTATGTCCTTGGTGTAGGAAAACCCAGGGAGACAGTATATAGTTTTTAACAAAAAATAAAGTAAATAATCTCAAATATGTAAATTTACCTCTTTAATTACATGGTATAGTTAGAATATTTTTAATTTTTCTTAGAGTTCTAAGATTTTGAGATTTACTTAAACATGAGAATATTTTTGTTAAATACAATATCCAGTGGAAATCCAGATACCACAATGTAGAAAAGTTCTGTTTATAAAATTGTCCAGAGGTCCTACCTAATTTTCACCCCATTTTTAATAATTCATCCACCTGCTATTAATTTCCCTTGAGTGAGGCAGAGATCAAGATTTTGAATTGGGATTAAAGACCAAATGCCTTCATTGATTATTCTTTAGCTTGTCAGTTAATATTTTTGAAATCACAAACTTCGATTTCCCCAATAATACAGCAGAAAGATCATGATCCCAGACACATTCTTATTCATACAGATTCCCCTTACTCTTATAACAGGGAAGAAAATTTCCTAATGAAATTAAAGTAAAACAATCTGCTTCTGTCAAATAAAGATGCAATTAAAATGAAAAGAACAGTCTAATAGGAAGGGAATTTCTAAACAGAAAAAAAAATGTGAACTAAACTCATTAGAATTATGATTCATATAAGAGAGAGTATATGTACTTGGAAGGGGAACATTGTGAGAATCAAGTGAATGATATTAAGTTCCACATTATAAGATCACCAGTAATGCAAAGGGTAATGACAGAGAAATAAAATGATGAAAAAAATACAAGGAAGAGCAAATGGATATTTAAATACGTCATCAGATACAGAAGTAGCGTAGAAATGTTAATCAAAGATACATATGAATCAATAAAATATTTAGGTCTACTCTGTGGCTGGCATCAAGCTGGCAAGCTGGGCCATGGTGAGACAAAGATGAGCAAGACCCAATCTCTTGAAAATTGATGCCTGGGAAAAATTTTTCTGGGGAAAAGAAAAAACAGATGTAAAAGTGTTTTTACTAAAAGGTTTCTGTATTTTAACAGAAAAGTAATGAGAACTAAACACGTAAAGTCAAATTAAAAGAATAAACACCATATTTGTGAATTTTTAAAAATAAATGTAGGTAAATAAAAACCTTTAATATGGATGATATAAATTCTCAATAACCATAAAAATATTGAATAAAATCACAAAAAATTCTCCATCTTATTAAATTACAAAGTAAAATGAAGAATAGCTATAGAATTTTGAGAAGAAACATTGACTATTCAATAATTCCAGGGGCAAGGCAATCTGTATTTCCAACAGTGAAAATAATAGAAATATATTATATATTCCATATACTTCTAAAACAACAACAAAAAAACAGCTCTATAAAACTTAATCTCACAGGAAGATGCATAAAAATGAACCAATGGGAATCAGTAAATATTGCTAAGAATTACTTGCTTTGGAAATTGAATTCAGATGTTGGCTTAAGTTTTGACATTTTGGTAAATTTTGGAAATTGTGCATGGGCTAAATACAAATGAAAGTTTTCAAGAATAGAAATCTTCAGACTAAAAAGATAATAATATACAAATAACCATTTAAATATGTAATTCTAGCACACTGAAACTGAAAGATGGAATTGCTAGGTATGTTTGTGGGGGAAATAAAAATGAAAATGTCATCAACAATGTCCAGGATAGGAGCTCAGAAGAGGGTTGATTTTTATTGTCATTAATATTTATGGAAATTCTGAGTCTATACATGCTCTTAACAAGCAGTAGAAACAAATATTCTTAAAGCTTCCACTTAATATTTGTGATTAAAAGCAAACGACTTAACTATCTGTATTTCACAAAACAGGAAACAGTGACAAACACAACATCACATATTTTCATGAATACAGCAGGGATTCCAAATATCTTAAATACAAATGATTTAATTTTTTCTTAAACGGAATACCATAATATGTTTAAAATTAACCTGTATAGGTCTATCTAAACACACACACACACACACACACACACACACACACACACACACACACACAAACAGTGATAGATTCATTAAAATAACAGAACAGTATGTCATGCAAACACCCTAACAATTCAACAATAAGATTGCAAATAAAATCAGACAAGATGACAAGACGGAAGTAAATTGGAAATTCTATGACTTCAAGAGTCGTCCTCCCCCCAATATTCTCTGGAATTTCCTTCACCTCAAACAAAAAAAAATAATATTTAAAATATGAAATTAAGCTATTCTTAATTACCTTCAACATTTTAAGTCATAAAAATAACAAATCAGATATGTGTGGGTCATGTATTTGTACATCAACAATAAGTATAATATAGAAATAAAAATAAAATTTGAAAATACACATATTGCCCAACATAACCCTTTCCCCTCAAAAAAAAAAAAAAAAAAAAACTAGGCATTTAAAAGCAGGTGTTCAATGCATCATTGAAGGTAGAAAAAAAACTAAAAAATGTGAACAATCATTTAAATGTCTATAAATCCTGGAGTGCTATATAGAAACTTATAAATTATGCAAAAAACTCTTTTGGGGGTCAATGTTTGGCTTTAAATGCTTAAAAAATAAATTGTTTACTCAAAAACTTAAAAATATAGAAAATTAGAAGATGATAACTCATAAAGAATAAAAGTATCCAATGTTAAAAGACAAAATATCACAAACACATCAGGAAGATGAGGGGAGTAGAGAAAGAGATCAAGAAGGATGGATGAAGGAAGAGAAAGGGGAGGAAAGGAATATAACAAAATCATGTCTTATGCATATATGAGTGTACCATAGGGAATTTCAACTTTATGTATAGATTGAAAATACCAAACATAAATAAATATATAGATGAATTGGAAAGGAAGATCAGTAGAGGAAGAAGAATAGGGGGAAGGAGGACAGGGAAAGGTAGGAGAATGATGATTGAAAACCAATTCCATGCATGTATTATTTTTTCAAAATAAACCCAACTACTATGTCTAACTATAATGCGCTAACAAAAAATAAATAAAATTAAAAATAATGCTTTAGTTAGAAGTGGAAATTTTCTTACAAATTAGTTGATAAAAATTGAAAGCATTAATAAAATTACAACATAATAAAGATAAAATATTTAGTAATGCATTTAGTTATTTAGATTAAGATGTTTCTCTGAAAAAAAAGCACAAGGTAATATAACCTTGACACAATAAATACATAATATGATTAGTCACTCAGGGAAAACAATCAGAAAAAATATATATATGTGGTTTTTGCCTCTAAAAGTCTTGACAGCTATCACCTGAGCATGGTGAACTGTATTTCTGTATTTTTCGACTATATGGTATATTGAATGTTTTCTACAACATCCAAGTTGTTTGATATGAATTGCTAAACAACTATAGGACTTGAAGAATTCACCCATGAATATGTACTGTGTAGTCAGTTTTTGTATCTCTGTGACCAAAAGACTGGCAACAACAACTTAGGGGAAGAGGGTTGATTTGGGCTCATGGTTCAGGGTCAGCTGACCCTGTATCTCTGGCCTGGGGTTAGGCAGAACATCATGGTCGAAGGACATCGTGAAAGAAACCAGTTCAGAACATGGCAAAGAGGAAGCAGAGAGAGTTCTGCTCACCAGGGACAAAATGTAAACCTCAAAGCAGGCCCCCAGTGACCCTACCTACCTACTTTCTGAAATTACCACCCGTTAATCCATATCGGTGAATCAATCCACTGATTAAGTCACACTTCTCCTAGCTAATCATTTGACATCTGAGCAGTCCTGCATTGTCTTCCACACGAGCCTTTGCAGGGTCACCTCATGTCTAAACCACAACATGTAATTAGTGCATTGTCTTTTTTCAAAACGTTTATTGCGAAGCTAGAATAAAGCATGTTATTCTTTCCAGGGCTATTTCATAATAATCCCTACATAAGTGTTTCCAGTTATTTCAGAGGTAATTTAAAAATAATATTTAAGCATAATTTTTAATAATTACCTTGCCACTCTTTTTTTTTTAACTGTTTGTAGTACTTCTCTGGTAATCAAACATTTTTCTCTGTGTCCAAGTTGTAGTTATTAATTTTCCAGGGAAGGTGTTCCTGCAATGGTTTTACTCTCATTATTACTTCTTAGGAGATCTAGATAAAATTTAATTTAAAAATTAATGGAATAGAAGATAAGATGTGGTGGGAGCTCAGAAGTGGTTGGTGTCCCTGTTACTGTCTTTTTCCACCCACTCAAATCTGTGACCACAGATCAGACACATTTTTGCTTGTAAAATGTATCCTCTTATGTCATTGTAATTTCACTAGAGAGTTAAAACCATCAAGGCCAAATGCTTAAAGAGACAAGAGATCAAAACATTTTAATATAAAAATTATTTCCCATAATTTCTTCAATATCATCTAGTAAATAATTTAGAATATTTCAAGCTACACCTTTTTAACATGAATTAAAAAGAATGTCAATGTAAATTGTCTGGTTTCTCTAATATAAAAAATAAATGCATCTATGTTTGATATACCACTTATTATTTTAAGTGGTTCTTTACATGTTACAGATTCTTTGTTTATGGCCTGTTTTTTATTACCATGAGTTGAACCCACAGACACTTTACTACTGAGTCACATCCTGAGGTTTTTTTTTTTTTTTTTTTGAGACAGAGTCTAACTTGCTTAGTGTCTCACTAAGTTGCTGAGGCTGGCCTCCAAGTTGCAATACACTTGCCTCAATCTCCTGAATCTCTGGGATTATAGGCTCATGCCAGTATGCCCAACTGACTTATCATGATTAATATTAATGTTCAGTGACTTTAATCTTGTAGATAGAGAAATTTCCATTGAAATCACTGCATCCTCACTATATTCAATAAACTTGAAGTAATAGTAGGCAATCAGTGCTTTATGGAAATTAAAACTATATTAGAGATTTTCAAAAGAATGACAGAAGATATGTCCCTTTTAACATCCTTCTTATATCTTACAAACAGAATACCAGAAATTCTATTAGAATTAATAGTTCTTTTCCTGCACTTTTCAATGTCCACTTTTCAATGTCCAATTTAGGGTAGTCTCCAAATGGTCGCATACCTCAAGATGGATTAATTCACTTGTGCTGTCCAGAGATAGCATATCTTATGACCTATGTTTTTGTTTGTTTTTAATTATAAAAATTAAACCTTAATTGCAAAATAGAGAGCTGAGTCCATGCTTTATGGACTGATTCATCTGCCAAAGAATGCTTTGTTTTCGTGAAGATAATTCAGTTATTATGATAATGTGTTAGAATTCTTTTTGCATGGATCTCAGTACCTACGAGTTCCTGCACAGGGCCATGTGCATGGTCAGGCAGTAGATATTAAATCCCTTCCACATTCCTGGAACATGGACATCTCTCTAACTTGTCTGTTTTTTCTTAGAATTATAGACCTTCATATAACCTGGAACTGTAATGTACAACCTGACATTTTCTTACCTGATTCCCCAACAACCTCTTTCATTTCTAGCCTTGCTGTACACAATAGTAACTTTTAAAAAACTAAAATTTGATATAGGAATAGAATTAAAAGAATACAATTTTTCAAAACTAGGGTATGCACAATGAGAGATCTGCAGTAAATAGGTCTGTGTGAACATTCACATCTTTTTTAAATGTTAGGGATGATCCTTGATTACTCCATATTGTAACATCTTAAATATCACCAGTTTTGTGGAGACCTAGCTGAATTTAATAGCATGGAGATGGGATTGTGGCCTCAAAGAGGAAAGGTTTAGTGAAATATGGATTTTTATGGAAAGACACAACCATGGATCTACTGAATGATTCAGTCCATAAAGTAATGGTTTTGGACTGATTCATCTGCCAAAGAATGCTTCGTTTTCACAAAGATAATTCAGTTATTATAAATAAATTGTTTTCTCAACGTGTACATGCTTACATTTTCAAGTATTGTAAGCATGTACACTTTGAGAAATCAATTTATTTACTCTATTTGAATTTTAAGATGACACTAGTAATATTTATTGATAAATCTCCCTTTAGAAGGCTTTAAAATTCAGCCTTTCAGGCTTTGGAATAGGTAATGCATGCAGGCAAAGGGTAATGAGTGTCAGTGAATCGAACTGATCAAAGTTATGAAGAGGGATTCTATACTATGCTAGAAGAAATGACATCAGATTTTTAAAAGAATTTTTATATTAGATTAAGGTAAGTGCCAGGACTTTCTCTAGGGACTAGAAACACATTACATTTATGAGAGAAAGTAGTAATATATCTATTAGAGAGAGTTGATTTGGAGTCAAGTTTTTCAGTTAGTGTAGCTGCTATATTACATATGCATAAACATACTCATATACCTGTATCACACTGATAATGGCTCTGTGAGTAGGAAAGAATGTTAGATTCTTTCAAGTGATGTTATTGGTAATGAATCAAGGGCAAATGATCTGGTCATTCACTTAGTACCTGTGTGTTTTGCACTGACTGACTTCATAAATGTTCCCAATGAGTTAGAGGTGGTGAGCATTGCATGGACAGAGCGGTGGTCACCAGACACAGAGCACTCACCAAGACGGGAAGGGTGTGCTTGCAAAGCTTACGTTTAAGTGGGCATAATAAAATGAATGGCAGCCACCCACGATTTAAAATATCCATTTACAGGATGTTATGTGAAGAAAATAAGAGTGTGATGCAAACAAGAATGGCCGGGAGACCAAACTGAGAAGGAAGGATCAGGAAACTGTTCCTTGGTCAGGGAAAATCTGGTTTATGTCCAATGTGTGGAAGTGAGCCAGCCTTGCCAAGAGAAGATAAAAGCAATTTCCAAAGGTGGTCACAGGAGAATAGAGTCTGGAGATGAGGGAGTTTTAGTGTTTAGAGACCTGGAAAAGAGCAATGTCCCTATAGTGTTAAGAGGGGAGAAGAGGGCAGCATAGCAATGAGATCAGAGAGACTTCATTAAGCTAAAAATAGTAGTTTGGTATAATTTGAACACAATTGGGAAGCTATTGGAGAATTGTAAACAATGAAGTAATAACTGTGTTTTTAAAAGAGTTTCCTACCTTCTGTGTGAAAAATGGATGAGCCAGTATAGCAAGTAGAAGAGGGAAACCAATCAAAAATAATTCCTTCATGCAGTCAAGATCTACTGGGAATCTACTAGGCTTGCAACCCTGCTTAAATTTTGGAGGTGTCATGATATCTCCAGCAGGTTTATAAAGGTCAGTCAGAACACAAACAGTGGAAACTTTTCATTCTCTTTTTGCAATACATGTACACATTGAACCAGAAAAAAAAAAAATATTTATTTGGAGCTGTGTTGCAACTAAAACAGAAGGAAGGGAGAGACCAACAGGTGGCAATAGAATAGTGAATAAAAACCGTTACGTATTGGCTGGGCGCTATCATTCAGATTATCTCCTAGGGCATCTGTGAGCCTCACAGTGCTGTCTTGAGAATTAAGTGTGACATTTCAGCTCAGTGCTTATTGGCAATGGCTTGAGCGCTGTTCTAAGTACAGAGAGTCCACTGTCTCTGGAGATAGCCTAGGTCCCAGGCATGTTCAGGATGAACACAGACATTGTGATGCAGAGTTGGGGAAGGAGATGGCCCACTGGAGCACAAGAAGTGTTACTAAAGACTTCCAGTGCATTGATGTCCACATGGGGAACAAAACTGAGAGGAGTCTGCAGGCAGCAGCAGCACAGAGGCAGTGGGCAGAGTGCTTTGTAAGTTAGAGACTATGCTAGAAGTAAAATGTGTCATGATGTTATCATTCCAAAATCTAATTTGTTTTCCTAGACTCCATAAAAAAATTAAGGATATCCTGTGTACCCTTGGGAAGGAAAGCATCTACATTTTTAATCACTGTATCTGGTAAGCTCTGAAGGGTGCTTAGGATGGATGGATGCAGAGCGAAATTTTTTGAATATCTGTTCATTGTCATAGTCACGGACCCCCAAAAAATTTCTATGTGGAAAAAATGTGCAAAACATTTTAAATGAGTTATGTTGATGACCCATTTTTCATACTAAGTAGTTTTGTGGTTACTGGGAAAAGCAAGACTTGCAGAAGACATAGAACTAATTTAAATAAAATGAAATTTTAATTTGCTTCCTCAATGTTAGTATTAACATCTTAGCATGTTTGTTTTATTAGTCCTTCCAACAAAAAAAATCTTCAGAGTGTATCATATAAAGCTTGTGCTTATATGTTAAATGAATTCTTAAGTTGGTGGAAAGAAACAACAATACCAGGGATCCAGTAGTGTGACATGAATAATTCTTTAGAGAAAGTTTATATGGGAAGATTAAATTTGAGGCATCTCCTGGAGCTCAAGAATTTGGCAAAACAAAACCTTATTTTAAAACAAAATGTACACATGCTGCTATTGTTTATATAAAGCCATGTCCTCTAACTCTCCAGTGAGAAAGCAGGGATGATAAATGATAACTCTAGATAATATAAATGGGTAACTTTAATTATTTAAGATTTGATTCCTTGAAAATTTCAGCAATTACTCTCATTGCCTCTGAATTTCCTTTTGCAATGAAAACAGTATAATCCAGCAAGGGTAGGAAGGAGCCAAAGAGAAGACTAAGAGATTCCATTGATCATTTTTTAATCACCATATTCTCCTAGACCATGCTTTGGTAGTGTTTTAACAACTGGCTTTTCACTTGAATTCAAAGATTCTTTTCAACATCAATTGTAAAGAAAGAGTGTCAGTGATACTTGTGTGTCTTTTGTATAGGAAAGGATTTCCGTGCTTTGTTATATTCTTTGACTCTGAATATAATTAATTGTGTGTGTGCTTACTCCCGTTTGTTTGCTAGACTTCAAGAATAGATGAATTCTAGAGCAATTGACTCAAGGTTTTGTGGAGTTACCTCAATTGTTCCTTGGCTTTTTCTTTTAAATGGAAGAATTATATTATAAATTATTATTCAACCCTGAAATAAAAATCAATTTTAGGCAAGTATAAAGTCCAATACCAGAGGAGGGTTGCTTATATCATGATATCTTTAACACTACTTTGCTAACTTTTCAGGAGTTTTAAGACTTTAAGATTCTCCTTTCTCCTTTCTATTATTTACTCTTATCCAAAATAAATTAGAAATATTACTTATACTTAAACATCACCAGCCTCATATTGCAAGCTGCTAAAAACTCTGATAATTTTGCTATAGTTTTAATGTTTAATTCTAGATAGATTAAAAAATACTGCAATGTATAGTTCTTTTTGGTAGTTAACACTGATTTGCACATGTGGTCCCATAAGTAAAGTGGGGCTATTAATTCTCACTCCATAGCTACATGGTGAGAATTTGGGAGAATATTGGGAATACCTGGACCATATATATTTGTTTTGCATTTTTAGTGCAGTATTCTATCAGTCCCCAATTTCTCATTTTTAATGTGAATTGATGCACTCAAATCTTTTTATAGATTTTAAATTTTGTACAAATAATTTTCAGTATGCTTGATTTGACCAAGTAGGAATCCATTTAAAATCAGCAGAAAATTTTCATGCAAATATTTTTTCGGTACCAAAATTGTACAATTGTCACATTCAGTAACTTATGTAGTCCAGACTTCCATGTCACGAGTGAATACTTTGTATGGCTGCATATCAAATGGGTATCTCATAGTTGCCTGAGTAAAAATCTGTTATAAACTCACCATTTTGGGGCAACTCTTCCTGCTAAATAAACCTTGTGTTATATTAGGATAGTGGGCTATGAGTAATGTCTGCATGGGTGCTTAATGGGTCATACAGAACATTTACTCCTCAACCATGCAAGGAGTCTTCAGCTCCTTAGAGGTGTGCATATCTTTCCCCTTTTTTCTCCACACTTCCTCTTGCCTCAGAGACTCTCCTCTCCATTAGGCTGAATAGTCAAAGAATCTTTATTTTTTCTATCTTAGATTTATGTTGGTTTTTATTTATCTCATTTGAATATAGTCATTTTTCCTGAATATCCTTAGCCTGACCTTCATTATTAATCAGTACACCATAAGTAAAGCCATTGAATCAGATTTTCTATTTTTTTCTTTCTTTTGTCCAAAAGGTCAGAATGAGAAAATTTATTGAAGTCAAGGCATGTTTATAATATTTTCCTCTATTTTCTCTCTCTAATTGCCTTATCAAAACAAGCAAAAGGAAAGAGATAAGTTTCATCTGATCCTAATAATTGCATGCAGGCTTCTTGATATGCATTTTTTCTAAGGCTATTACAGGAATTTAGTGCTTCCTTACAGGTAGGATCATAGTCATAAATGTGCATTTTGTAGTTCATTTCTCTACTGCAGGTCTTGTTGGACTTGGTCAAACACGAATGAAATCACATCAGAACTTGAACACAAATTCTACCCCATGTTAAGGTATCCAATTTTAGTCTTAAAGATATAACATAAGTTAGGATTGTTCTGTGTATTTTTATATTGTCTTTTATCACTTTTAAACTTAGGTGCATCTTCTAAGAATTTTATCTTGATATAAATTTTCCTGGAAAAAAAATAGACCATGACATAACACATAAGGTCTCTTAACATCACACCTTTAAGTTCTAGCATTAGACTTTTATGGTTTTTTTCCCTTTTTTCTTAATCAAAATATAAGTTCCAAAATCTGTGAAAATTTTCTAATTTATGTTTTCACATTTTTGTTTTCAATATGGTACATTTTACTTAATCAAATGACTCTTTTAAAAAAAAATTGTCAGAACCCAATGGGATCAGAATAACAGAAATCACATTGAAATTTTCTCAATTTTATAACTTTTTTTTTTGCTTCTCACTTGGATATTTTATAGATATATTGCTAACAATTTCATTTAACCTATCTTCTATCACTATTAGTTAGCTTCTATTTTATATACATATATTCTCATGAAAAAGTTTAAATCAGACTATATTCAGGCTCTTTCCTTTTCCGTTACCTTTAAGTTGAGGTGGTGAGGTCACTTTCTTCATGACCCTTGTCACATCTCCTTTGCCTGCCAGCATTTCTCCCACTGGTAAGGACAGGGTCCATTGCGTGGTCCAGGGGAATATCATTCAGCCTGAGAGATGAAGGAAGTGCTGTCACCCGAGACGACACCTGTGTGCCTAGGGAACATCAAAGCCAGCTAATGAAACAAGCCAGACCAGAAACACAAATATTGCACCATCTCAGTCATATGTGGGACTTAAAGTCATATGACTCACAGAAGCAGACGGTGGAGGGTGGGTGTCAGGCTGTAGGGAAGGAGCAGTGGGGTGGATGCTGAAAGGGGCAGAGTTTCAGTTACTCACAGCGAAGTTCTGGGGTCTAGCATGCTTCAGAGGGAGATCTTATTTGAGTTCTTACCTCAAAAATCCTAATACCGCTATTATTTATAAAGGGAGAGGAGGAAACCTGGGAAGCTGATGGACATGTTTATTGCCTTGATGGTGATAATATTTTCATGGGTATACTTATCCCCAAGTTCACTGAGTTGTTGATATAAAAATTGTACAGCTTCTATGGTATTTCAAGAAGTGGTTCGGAAAGTTTTACTTTTCCTAGTTTTTAAAAAATCTTACTATGAGCGAGATAAATTTTTTTCTTCTCACTTAGATCCTTCCTCTATGGGTCATTAAGCCTATGTGTCTATCTTCTTTGACACAGAGAAACTCCATAAATGTGGTAGAATAGAGCAACAGAACTTAGAGAAGATGCTAAGTATAAATTGAAACATGACTCTTTATTATATTTGTTATCTTGGGTGAATCTCCTTAACTCCCAGGCTCAAGTTATTCATCTGTAAACAATGAGAATGATTGAAGTATCTCCCCATATATGAATACATATAGAGATAAGACTTAAAATTCTACATAAGAAGCACTTGTAATTGATTGTTTCACTCCGAATGATCTTATTTTAAAAAGAAATGTGCTTTTCTACTGTCATGTTCTCATTGAATCTGAATCATTGAGTCCTGATTGTATCAACAATTCTATGTTCGCAACCTTTTTTTTAAAAAAAAAATCAGAATACTTTGTTCTTCAGCACACATCCTTAGTATACAGAGACCAAGAAGTTTCTCTGAAGCCCTTTCTTGTTACATTATCATATAAATTACTGAGCATGTCTGTCTTGATGATACTCTCTTCATCATTTGCCATATCTTTCTTGGTATCTGGCTTGAAAATTTTATCTGGGACATTTTCCTCTCTCTCTCCAATTATAATTTAGGTTTGAGACTAACTGATGAGATTGGAAAGTCTCCAGACAGACCCTTTCTTCCTGATCCTCATTAGAAGCATTCTGGTGTCCTGGCCAAGTGGCCATCACTCTGGGTTAATTTGTAGAATAGAAAGCCAAATCACACAAGTGCTGCCAGCCACCAATTTAGCCAGATAGTGAAACCCCACAGCATCTTTTATCTTACAAAGTTCCCACTTTCACTGGGAGCAAAAATGAAAAATGCCACCTGGGTCCTGAGGCTCTTCAGATCCCTCCAAAAGAGAGGTGGTCAAGATGGCTCCTATTTTCCTCTTCTATCACTGTCCATACATAGAAAGTCTTCAGATCTCTAAACTACTTTTGTAGGTCATTTTATTTCATCTTCTTAAAAATAGTGAGTAAAGGCTGATGTTATTGATCTGATATCAAATGAGAAAAAATATGTTCAATGGTGAAATGATTTGCCCAAAGCCCCACCGAGTTAAAGATAGACCAGATGTAGAATCCAGGTCAGGTTCTAACCTTCATTTCCAGACACCATCTTTTCAATATAGAAATGTCACCATTATTTTTTTTTTTTCATTTTCACTCCTGCATGATATTGTGAATTTCACTCAGATACCATGTTCTGAACGTTTCTCTATCAGACCAGCCTCGTTTATTAATTTATGATTGATTTATAATAATTATTTCCTACTTCTGCTAATCAAGCACGTATAATTTCCAATCAGAATTTCTGATGATCATGAATGGAAAAAAAAAACAAGGTTGTTAAAGTAAGTTAAATAAATGCAATCAAAAGTAATTAATCTTGATATTTACATTAGTCATTATATAATTAAATGTAAAATTTTAATAGGGTTTTAAACATTTTGAAAATGACAATAACTCTATTTCTCATCTAGGGTCTTAATTCATATCATGCTGGCTTTAACATAGCATCTTTAACTGTGATTGTACATCACCAAGTGATATTAGCTCTGGAAATAAAAGACAGTAGTGTACAGTGTTTTACCTAGTATGTTAGCTAAAAGTTTTAAATACACTCAGTGGGATTTTAAAAAAAAAAAAACCCACTAGGATAGATTTCATAGAACTCCCAGGCCTAGTACCTACTCTACATTGTATTTTGGGACATTCAAATTCCTGAATGTAATTGTATCTTTTCTTACTTTTCTGGCGAGTTCTTTTTACTTCTCCAGTAAGTTCTTTTTTTAAAGTGAAGTGGCGTGGGGAGCATCTCCTAACTTGATGTAACTACACCCCAAATGAGCAAATCTCTAAAGGTTGACAAATATGTAGTGCTAACCACTCAGAGGCAGCTTTCCTTGGTAGGAAAAAACCAGCTGGAGGACAACTCGTATCAACACTGAAGTCCAGGAAGCCCTAGTTTTATCTATGAGGGTGTTATGAGAGAACTGGTATCTTTCTAAATACTACCTTTTCATTGCTACTTTGTTCTCCTGACAATATTTATGAGATAATTTTACATACAAAATTGATCAGATTATATTGTTATATCTCTTAGTATATTACATACAAACATGTTACAAATCCCACTATTATATAGAATTATAATGTATCAATAAAATATATAGAAGGTATTTTAAAAAATAATTTGACATAAACTTCATATACATTCTAATCCTCATTGCTACTTCTTTCTATTAATATTTTGGCAAACATAAGATTTCCAGTTTTATTATTATTTTATTTATTTTATTTTATTATTATTTATTTTATTATTATTGCTCTATAATAATAAAGTACCCTGAAACTTAGTAGGTTCCAACAACCACAATACTCGTTTTGCTCATGAACTTACAAGTTGGGCACCGTCGGTGGCAACATCTCATTTCTGCTTCATGTGGTGCTGGGCTGAGTGGCTGGCTTCAGACAACACGAACACCAAGATGGTTCCCTCCAGAGCCGTCACGTCTGTGCTGCCCTCATTGACCACTCTGCTGGGGCCTCGGGTCCTTCCCACATGGGCTTCTCCACAGGTTCCTGGACTCTGACACTGGTGTCTGGTTCCAGTTGTCAGTTTTCCATGATTCAGGAAGTTAATGCTCTCAGGTTTTGAAACCTGGAACCAAGAAACGAGTACAGTGTTACTTCCCTGTGAGTCTAGTGATCAAATCAGTCACAGAGCCCACGTGGTTTTAAGAGCCAGCAAGGTAGACTCCTCAATGGGAAGGATGGCAAAGCATTGGTGGATGTCTTTAACTCATCATGATAATATTATTATCTCAAGTTAAGGGAAAAGAGATGAGAACAGATAACTAGGTAGAGTGACAGCTTCTCCAGTCTCCAAATGTTCAACAGTTGTTTATCAAACTTCTTGTCAAGCAGAAAGCCTGGAATTGAACTCTTAGATTCCTTGAGTGATGTAATTTTTTAAAAATTTTTAAACTACAAAACTTCAATCAATAAAGTGACTATTTACAAAAATACTTCAAGTATAAACTTCTGAACGTAATCTCCTTGAGAACTCCAACTTTACATTTAACTCAATATGCCGAAAGAAAAGTAAGGTTTTGAGAAATACCGTATATACAGAACATTATAGGAAAAATTAAGGTAGCTCACAGAAACAGAAATTGATAGGAAAATGTATGTTCTTTATAGAATGCTTTATACACAGGGCACTGGGTATTTTGTAGCATGTATATTTTTAGGGCTAACATAAATGCATTTTTTATATTTCCTGTATCATTAATTACTTCTTCTACACTAAAAGATACAAATAATATTTTTTCTACCTCAGTTCCTTCTATGAAGACTGGTATATAATGAACATGCTTTTTAAAATAATTAAAATCAAAACTTTTTTCAGTTCACTTAATTTGGAGTTTTGGATTTTATAGATTTGATTGACAAATTCCTTCTAGAAAAACTAAATAATGTAATGCTGAAAAAGAAGAATCAGAAAATGTAGTCATTAAATGTTTGTTTCTCAGGGGAAAATGCATTCTCTGTCCTGTTGCAGAAGCATGTACAGGTTAAGGGAAGGGTCATTCTAGGAGGGCAGAGTAGATGACCACTGTTGTGCCGAGTTTCTTCTCTGAGAAGTCTGGTGAATGATGGCAGAGTATCCAAAGACTGAATGGGCAGCAATCACAGTCAGGTATACTGCATCTCCTTACTGTGTCTTTCTAGGAATAATAATCTGGGTACCTTTCCTACCACCTTGCATTTCTACCTTCAGAGGTCATTTGTTCTCCAAGTGCTGGGGATTAATACACCAAGTTCTATCAGCTAACAACCAGCTGATTTTATAGAAAGAAACTCCAGGGCAAGAAGTAGGAAGATCTCCAAGGTAACACCTCACTTTTGAGGAACTGAGCTTGTGGACACTTAGGAGAGTAATATTCTGGCTATCCTTTAAAATTAGGTTCTTGAAATATTTGTTGATTATGTATCAACAAAGACAGTGGCTAGTGTCTCCAGAAACTGGAAGGTACCCAAGCACCATTCAATCCCCATCTTCCCAGTACCTTTGCTGTTCCTAGGAATATGTGTGGCCTCAACAAAATGTCTGTCTTCTAAGTTTTCAGTGAATCACACTAATGACTTTGGGATATTTCAGTGCTAGAGATAGCCCTTCCTTAACATGAGTATAACAGCTCAGGAATTCAAGAAAGACCTGGATGGCCAGTTTGCAGCCTTCAGAAATGGAATTATTTTCCCTTATTTAAGGTGATTTGTTGGGATAAATCATTACCTAAAATGCCAAAAATTTAGATAACTTTAGGTCTGCGAAACAAAATAAGATCCAGAGTAGGAGAAAAGGGTGCAGAATTACACTAGAATCTGGAGTAATTGGTTCACATAGCCAGTGTAAATAATCTCCTCCCTCTTAGGTTTTCTCTAAATATGACAATCAATGCAGGGACACATGCTGTCATCCCTCATGGACAGTGCTGCTCCCTGCTCTTGATACCCATCCTTATTATCTCCTTTAACCTCCCCACCCTCTCCCACACTCTAATCACGATTTTTTTCATTGTCCATAATGCCCTGTGAACGGCTATCTTGACATGTGATGCTGAGCATAATAACCATATCTGATATACTTCTCAGTCACAATACTCTGAGCCCTTGAAGGCTTCACTGTGTCTTCATGCAATACAATCAATGCAATTTTTGATGGATTGACAAACCAAGCAACCTCGGGTAGAATAAAATTAAACCCCAGCAAAGTGTAATTTAAAAAAACCAATCTCAAACAACTCTGATAAATGAGTTAATTGATTTAATTTCTTTTCCTCTGTTGTAGTATAATTTTAATAAGGTAACATTACGACTTCTAGGCAAATATAAAATAAACATTAGTCAAAGATTTTATTTAACTTACTTTCTGATGATGGAAATGTTAAGGTAAGATAGTAAGATTGGACTAAATTGCCTTTAAGGAGGTAGGTAAATAGAAAGCATTTAATAAATGAATGTCAGGATAATGTTTTTGAGTTAGATACAACTGGGTAATGTCTGACATAGAAATAAGTCAGGAATGTTCTGGATATGTATTCCTCTGAATAGAAATTAATTCCATATTAAATGTAAATAACCTCATTTTACAAGAATATCTTTATTACACAAAAGTCTAAAAGTCACTCTCTACCCCCTACTAGGTAAAAAATAATGTAGACGGTAGATAATCAAGACCAGCATTATACAGATAATAAACTGGAACCTATTTTATATATTTTCACAACAGTTACTAATAGGGCATTATGTAAAAATGTGGATGTGTAACCGATGTGATTCTGCAATCTGCATTTGGGGTAAAAATTGGGAGTTCATAACTCACTTCAATCTAATGTATGAAATATGATATGTCAAGAGCTTTGTAATGTTGTGAACAACCAATAAAAAAAAATTTCACATACATTTCTGACACTTCTTAATATGTAAGTTGAGGGTCTCAAATTCCAACACACGTCACAAGAGAGTTGATGAAACCCACGAGATGGGCCATGTTGTGAATTTAGAACTGAGCACAGTTATCAAATATTGTCGTGTTCTAGGAGAATACCAATTTTAGTGTGAAAAACCATAATTTTATACTGCTGTCATTAATTAAAAATGTTTTAAAACTCTGCGCCAAACAAGTCTGTTTGTGGTTTATGGGGCTCCAGAGTCACCAGCTAAGTATTTGGTGGCAGAGTCCAACAATCAGATAGCTTGTCTACAAAAACTGAATTTCATACGTTGATTTTTTTTGTTCTGTACACAGTTGTTTGTTCTTGGTCTGTAGGAAATGCCTCTGCTCTGGAAATCTTTTGAGAGCCAGACTTTTCCTTTAAAACTTTATTTCTGCTTCTAGTTCCTGCAGGTGATGACATTTTCTACTCGATTCTCACCTTCAGTAATCCCAGCCTCACGTTACTGTCATGAACAGCCTCAGACTGGAGCCTTTAACCTGTCCCTACTCTAGACCCAACACTGAGATATAGACTATCCAGTAGCTAACACCAGGTATCCAGAGCATCCTCAACACCTTTCTCTCTTGCTGTTCCCTGCATGGAACCCCAAATCTGTGACTCCTGTTTTCAATTTGTTTGTGGAGTTTCACTCTAAGATTTTGGTTTATTTTTACCTAAGCACCTCTGATAAAATACCGTGAGTTGTGGAGAGAAGGCATACACAGTAGGTCGTACCCAAGTTCAGCTCTCCATACCTAACTACCTGCAGCCTCAACCCAGCTCCAGATGGAAAGGTTGACAGAAGAGAAAACAGGCCAGGAAAACTAACGGGTAGGGCAGGTCAATAAGTGACAGTTTTTCCTGCCTTAGTCCTATCTCAGTAGTAGACACCCAGCGAGGTGAGGAGGACCCGGTTAGTTTAGGAGTGGACTGTAACAGGGGACATTGGTCAGAATCAAGCACCTGCAGCAGGTTCTCAGCACCCAGCGCCGTGAGGCAGTACATCATTAGGAGAGCAGGTTCCGTTTGTCCCGCTTTGGGATATTAACCAGAATTGAATCCTTTGAAGCTACTTGTGCCTACCAAAGGGGCAAGGGTGGGAGGTTAAAGAAACAGAATAGTTTGAATTTATTTTAAATTTTCTCTCAACCCATTAAAAATCAATTATATCCATATTTACTTAGTCATTTTCCACTAATGCATAATTGATTCAAGCTGTCATTTCAGTACCACTAGTTTAATAAGGCTTGAATGGCTTTTCAAAACTAAGAAAGGAGGTTTACGAGCCATGCTGTCACAAGCTTGATAATCAGTATGTTTTCCAGTATTGCCACATAACACATTCAGTCACCAGAATCTGTCAACTCTGTCATCATAACATGTCTATGGTAGATCTCATGTTCTTTATCGTTCCGTTTCACTTTGAGCCCTGCTATGGCCTAACTCAAATTAGTTGAATAATTTCCTAGTTTTCCTGTTTTGAGTCCTGACCATTAACAAGTGAGGGTATCTTTAGAAAGCTTTCCAAAGCGGAAATCCATGTCTGTAATCGTCCTCTATTCTTTATCTGCATCATACCCCCCAACCACCTCAGACCCTGCAGTCCTCTTTAGGACATAATCTAAGTTTCTTTGATGAACTGATACTCATCCAATCAAGCTCAGGCCTGTCTTTCCAATCTCATCTCCTGTTCCTTTCCCTCCATCCCCACTTCCCAGATGGCTAGGAGGCAGAGCCTATCAGCTTTCTCTAGACCAGTAGGAACTTGCAGAATGCTCTGTGCAGACTGGGAGCCCTGCACATCCCACTCACTCATTTTCATTCCCTCATGTGATCTCCTAGCTGTGTTAAGTCTCTTGGGAATCTGATTCTTCCAGTGCTGACCATGATTCCCATTCCTAATAGACATGTAGTAAATGTTAGTTTATGATTCAATGAGCAAGTTCATCCTCTATCCTTATAATAAAGTGCTTTATTTTATATTTTTATATTTCAGAGAACATAAAAATCAATAAATGCTATTTGATTAATAATGTGGTAATAATAACATTATTAAAGTTTCTTTATCATTGGATCTAGGATGTCAACACATTGGTAGAACAAGAAACTTTCTAAAAAAAACGATCAGACTAAAGGGTTGGAAAATTTATATAGTGCAAACAGCAGGTATTTATCAAAATATAAGCAGAGCAATAATACAGAGAAAATAATTCTCCATTGTGCGTAATTCATTGAAGCCTTAGTAATCACTGCTGAGTAAAATCCATATGCACACGAGGTTTTATATTTCCATAGAAAACAATAAAATTCTTTCCAGATGTTTACTAAGAATAAACTATACATAGTCATAATCTCCTCTCAAAAAAAGAAAAACAGCAAAAGCAATTAAAAATAGCTTTATGCATAATTTCTTAGATATTCTTAATACATGGATGAGTACACAGGAAGAAAATTGAATAGCATTACCGTATTTCAGTATTGTGGAAAATGGAACATGCAATATATGTACTAGAAAATGAAATCTGACTTAAAACAGAAAAATAAAATAAAAGCCAAAGGAAATGAAAGAAACAAAAGCACTTTTTAAAATTGTATCTCTGTTATAAATCCTCTTTGGAATTCATAATAGGAAAATTTTAAAGTAAATATTCAATAAGTGTATTACAATTCAAAGTAAAATGTCAGAGCTTCCCGGGACTGGGTATTGAAAACTAAGAGGCCGTCAGGCAAGCCATTGCCTTAGATGTTGAGGAAACATCAGGGTTTTGAAAACAGTTGTTTTGGAAACATTTAATTATTTATTCTACTACTTTTAATTATGTGAACTCTGGGGGAATATATTTGTTGCTCCTTGAGGCTTTTAAGGTTTTTCCTACATAAATTTTCTACTTTTCACTTCTTTTCCCTCCAGAATCCATTTCTATTCCAGATAAATCTGTAATTTTATTGAATTAATAACCTCAAAAATATTTTCTCCCACACATGTGGATCTTCTTAGTCGACTATTTTCTAACCATTTCACCTTTCTTCAACATTTTATACTGTGGTATGTATCATGTCAGCCAACACATTTGCTAAATTATATGCATCTATGTATAAATATATGTAAATATGTAATTTGGTGTATATATTTGAATACATTCTTGGGCTCAAAATATGCTACTTTTCATAAGAAAATGAAGGTTATGAATCATATTTACCTAATTACATACTAAAAAGCATAGGATTAAGAGGAAAATATATTTGTTTAAAATGTTTATTGAATCCTACTAATCCCCACTGGAATTCCAATCTCTGGGGATGCATCATGACAAAAACTTGCAAAAGAACAAAATCCCTGCCTCCTGGAGTTGATACTCCCTAGAGGAGACATATAACAAACTAAAAAGAATGACATGTAAATTCACAGACATATCAACTCTACTGATTTTAAATGTTTTAAGTTGACTATGGCCAAGGTTGTGACTATAGTGGAATGTAAAATATATCTGTTAACGAACAGCCTGTGACAGTCTGAATAAAATTCTGCCATAGGAGGGAAGAAAAGATGGAGGAATAGGTGCAATCCTTGTTAAGAGAATTGTCAAGAGCTACTCTGTAAGGTTGAGAAGAGTGCAGGTCTAAGTAGGCTATTCAAGGTTATTAAAGGTAACCACAAGAAGAAATATAATTATGAAGCACTGGGAATAGGAGAAAGAAATTAAAAGTGTGGTTTATGTGGCTAAATTCCCACTTCGTATATGAAAGTGTCAGTAGGTAGATAAATTGAAAGCTAAGGAAATGCAGATATATTCACATTAGCTGAATTATGCTGGTGACTGCCAGGAATTTTAGATGCCAAGGCAGATAAAAAGCTGCCTCCTGAGCTTGGGGCTGGTGGGGGGAGGCAGGCCATGGGGACTAAGCTTTCATCATACACTTTCCTGAAATGCTTCAGTGGCCGGATCTTTCTAGTTTATAATTTCTAATTTATCTTCTGAATCTCAAGAGGATGGTGCTTTTGAAATATGCTTTGTTTCTTCTTCCATGTTTCAAAGAAGCTATATTATAGTAAAATATATGTCTATTGGTACTTAAAAAACTAGAACTTATATGCCACATGGGACAAAATCAATTGGTACAGAGTTCTGCTATAATAAGAAAACAGGCAAGGCAACCCGCTGCCGGATTTTAACCTTAGATGTTGAAATAGTAGAAAGAGCACACAGTGAGAGTAAGGAGTGGAAATCCACATGCTACCGTCACGTGTGGACCTCTGAGTTTCTTCACTTTTTCTTCATCTGGGCTAATCTCCAATTCCCACTAAGAGCAGAGATGATTTAAGCTGAACAGTGAGAGTTAACCTGGTCTCCACTGGTTTATAACTGTATCATTTAAGTTAACTCCTACTCAACGGGTGCTTCTCACTCTGTTCCCTTCACCAATAAGGTGACTGAGCCTGGGACACCATCAACCTCAAGGCCATGAAGGACGTCCCTGCCTCTCCAGGTGGATCCTCCATGACTATGTTATTTCCCCTGCCTGTCGTGACATAGTGAAGCCCTGAGCACCAGGAGTGGTGTCACTGTCCTTTCTTGAACTTCACTGACTCCTTAACTTAGTGCTATTCAAAATGACACTTAGACGCCTTTTGGAGAATCCTCTAATTTCCACCCAAATACAGTGAGGTAACTAATGATACTGGAAGAATTAAAAGTTCAGAAACACTTTTTTCTCAGTGTCACATGGTAGCAACAGCAAAGACCATGACCCATAGTCTTGTGCCATCAGAAAGAAGTGCAGTCCAGCTTGGGTGAGGCCAATCTCAATGATGTAGATGACACTTTGGCCATATGCAGTGTGGTCAAATATTGGCCCATCAGATTGAATGAACTCCTGTGTTTTCACCACAAGTAATTTGAGAATCAATGCCCTAGATGGTATCACACATTTAACAGGTATAAAAACCATCACTGTGGTGAACACAAATGTATAACTCTCACCTAGATCTCTCCCCTGAATTCCAGATGCACTTAGCTAATAATTCCATTTGGATATAATAAGGTTATCAAAATTAATATGTTGAAAATCAAATTCTTGGCCCCCAATCAAACAAAAGACATCTGAAACCTGCTCCTTCCCAGTCTGCCTTGTGTTAGTCGATGACAACTCTGTTCCTTTATTTATGCAAAATTACTGAGTTCATTCAAATTCTGTTCTACCACCACCCTGATCCAGTTACATCTTCTCCCATCCTCCTGAACATCAGGTAAAGGAGTCATTTAAATTAGTTCATGCCACTGGAGTGCTAAGAACTCTTCACTACTTCCCATGGGGCTTACTACATCAATCCCAGTCCTTACAATAGCCCACAGTTTCCTCATGATTTCTCTTGTGGCCACCCTCCCTCTAATTTACTCTACTCCATTCACTAACTTTTCCTCAAAGAAAGCATGCTTCTCTGCTCAGGAAGTCTATACCTTGTTTGCTGTCTGTGGACCTCTACTCATGTCACCTGTTCAGACAGAAGATTCATGAAGACACTCTATGAAATAGCAAGGCATCTTACACTCTATCTTGGTGATTTTACCCAATTGTGCCAGTTTTTTTTTTTTTTAAATGGGGGTCAGGAGAGATACCAGAGATTGAACTCAGGGGCACTTGACCAATGAGCCACATCCCTAGTCCTATTTTGTATTTTATTTAAAGACAGAGTCTCACTGTTGCCTTATTTTTGCTGAAACTGGCTTTGAACTGGGGATACTCCTGCCTCAGCCTCCCAAACTGCTGGGATTACAGTCATGCACCACCATGCCACCTGAGTCAGGTTTATTTATTACACCCTTCATGGATAGATAATGTCAGGTATTTATTGAGTACACACGCGAACTGTCAAGGGCCTCAACTCTTGATGACCTTGGACTTCATTACACTGATCAGAAATTTGGAAGCACACCCAAATTTGGAATCACTGTACATATGAGCAGACAGAAGGAAACCAAGGAAAAGTCTTGAGCTAACCTATTTAGAAAATATCCTTTGCCCACAAACCCTACGATCCCATGTTAGATGTGACAATGAAGCAGGACACCAGCCTAGATTAGTGTCACTCAGCTTTGGCACTTACTGGCATTTTGGCACAACAGTGGAGGATTGTCCTCTCCAACTGGGTGGCTAAATAGCATCCCTGACTTATATTTATTGGATGCCAGATAATTAGGGCAGCCCCCTCATGCACATGTGTACATGTGACAAACAAAAACATCTCCTGCAAAGTCTTCCCTGGAAGGGAGAGAAAGGCACCACTCCTGGTGGAGAGAGAGAGAGATTTCTCCCAGAACTTTGTGATTCCACCTTCTTGAAGAGCAGGCAGTTGTGGAATCCGCCTCCTAGGGACTTCGGATCCTTCCACATTCACATCTCTATCTCCATTTGCTCTTGATATAGTGTTCTTCCTACTTTCTCTTCCTATTTGAAAAAATTTTCTCTTTCATCCGGTCCTGAGTTTGTTATAGCAAAGTTTTAGAATAAAATTCTTTGATCACAGATGGCCGTGTCTAGCTCTTGATTTTTAAAGGGAGCCTGTGGAACTGAGAAACTATTTTTAACTTTCATAAAGACTGGCTTTCCAGGTCTTTTTTATGCAGGGGCTCACAGAAATCTGATGTGGCCTATAAAGGACTTTCCTTTATACTTGTCATTTGCCCTCTGTCCGAAGCCTGGGGACCCCATGGGCGAAGTAGGATGAATGCATGGGTGTTGCTATTTTAGGGGAATAAAACCTTTTACCATTTACTAAAAACAATAAAATTCGGTTTACAATCTTCAAGAGCATAATAACTATTACACATGTAATATATGGTAATTTTCAAGTATCTTAAACCACATTGAATTTCATAGAGAGGAATGAATCATTGTGCTGAAATGCGTGGCATAATGATTTCTTTGCTTCAATTAAGAGGCATTTTTATAGTGATCATCATTATTAAATGAGATAAATATTTGCATATGATACAGTGTACAATCCTTTCATTAAGAAATGATGTTATTTTAAAAATATGTATTGGGTCCTGAATCATGATGTTTTTAAATGTTTGATTTTAATGAGTCATTGAATATGTATTAGATTTTATGAGATGCACATATTTGGGATATGGCTATATTTGTCAGCATAAAGATGATTTAAATTTTCTTAAAATAGACTATTAGGATGCAGATGTTCTTGCTGACAGGTGCTTCAAAAGCATTAAAAATAGACGAAACTCTAATACTTTTAAAAATGTAATTCTATTGCCTCTACTTCTGTTAAGTTAAACAAGTTTTGATTTTTTTCCCTCAAGCACACATACTAATAATGTCCTATGTCATTATGTGTCACGTATCGACTAATTGGCAATTAAGGGCAAGGAATTATATTACCTATCATGTGATTGACCTCCCCCCAGGCCCTCCTCCTCCTCTCCTCTCCTAACCTCTAGTAACTCACAGTTTCTATGAGATCAACATTTATGTATTCCACCCAAGAGTTCCATGTCCATAATAAGCAAAACCAGAAGTTAATATAATAATTTTTGTTGAGATGCTGTGTTAGTGCTGAAGTAATAAAAGTTTATCAGGGTCTCGTGGTGATACTTTGCTTTGAATTCATGTTGTGGGACTATCCCATAGGTAACATCCCACAGGTAACATCAAATTAAAATAAAACTACTTTAGTGATCAGACCATGTTTGATTCTTTTTGTATCTTCACATTCAACTTCAAAGAATAATACTAGTTCTATATTTGCAATCTTAATTTATTTATTAATTAAAATATAAAAGTCGAACCTTTTAATGTGGTATCACCCTTATACCTTTTTTGAATGTTTAAATCAGATGAAATGTTTATCTCCTCAAACATTTATCATTTCTTTATGGTTACAGTTTTCAAAATCCTTTCTGCTATCCTTTTGAAACATATAGTACAATTAGATTAATCTGAAGTCAGCCTACTGCACAGTAGCATGGCAGAAACTCTTCATCCTGACTGTAACTTAGCACCCATTGGTCAATTCCCCCACCCTTCTTCTCACTCCAGCTGCTTCTAACCACTTTTCTCAATTTCTATGAGATCAGCTTTTATATGTTTCACCTACGAATGGCATCAAGTGATACTTATATTTCTGTGCCTGGCTTATTTCACTTAACATGCCCCATCCATGTTGTTGCAAGAGAAAGGATTTAATTCTTTTTCATGGTTGAGTAGTATTCTGCTATGTAGATGTACCCCAATTTCTTTAGTTTCTTCGATTTCTTGCCTATCGTGAATAGTGCTGCAATGAACAGAGGAGTCTAGGTGTCTCTTTTGCATACTGCTTTCATTTTCTATGATGTAGTTGGGTTCTTGTATTATTTGATAATTGCATTTTTAATGATTTAGGGAACCCCCTATTGTTTTCTATAATAGCATAACTTTTATTGCCACCAAACTTGTGCAAGTGTTCCCTTGTCTCCACACCCTCACTACACTTGTCATCTTTTGTCTTTCAGATAATAGCCATTCTAACAGCTGTGAAGTGTTATGTCATTGTGCATTTAATTTACATTTTACTCACTTGTGACTAATATTTTTTCACATGCCTGTTGGCCATTTACATATCTTCTTCTTTTGAGATAGAAAAGAGCTATTTCAAGAATAGAGTAGATTCAGGGCCTTTGCTCATTTTCTAATCAAGTAATTTGTTTTCTTGCCATTGAGTTCCTTAAATATTTTGGATATTAGTGCGTTATCTGATATATATTTTGCAAATACCTTTTCCCATTTTATAGGTGGTCTTGTCACTCTATTGTTGATTGTATACTTTGTTGTGCAACAGTTCTGTAGTTTGATATAATCCCATTTGTCTAATTTTGCTTCTTTTTGGTCTAAACTTTTGGGACCATAACCAAAAAATAATTTCCCAAGTTAAGTCATAGATGTTTTCCCCTGTTTTCTTAAATAAGAGTCTAATTTCATTCTGCCACATGTAGATATGGTTAGTGCACTGTAAAGATGGTTTTTTTCCCATTGTGTTTTTGGCACATTTGTAAAAATACAGTTGGCTATGGATTATTTCTGGACCTTGGATCTGTTCCATTGGTCTGTCTGTTTTTACATAATTCGATTTTCCTGACGATAACTTAGTATATTTTTAAGTAAATTTGGCTTTAATTAAATATACCATTTATATTAAAATCTACTTATTGGTGATATGTAATATGGTGTTCTACTTCCTTTTTAACATATTCAGCTCTCCTTATTTAAATCAATATCACAATGGCATTAGTTCAAAATTGAAATATATATCATAATTTGTAAATATGTATTGTATTTCATTCATCTGTATTTATAAATGCTTCTCTCTGATTTCTTGGGTATGGCAATCTTTTCACAAAAGTGCTGACAAAGTGAAACATAATTTTATTTTTTCTTTATTTTGAACTATTGGTAATTTATATTCTATAAAACTAAACATTCATAAAAATGAATTTACAAATAGTGTATGACTAACCTGTGCACCTTCTTTTGCATTGATTTCTTGAACTTTAAATATAAAATGCCTGTATTTAAATCGACTCATTGACTGTTGAGCTTTCCACTTGGTGAATTGAAGACTTCCATTAATCTTTCATCTTCAAAATGTCTTTGTAGACTCACTTTTCTTTACATACCTGAATTGCGAGTTAAACTGAAAAGTTTCTAATTTGCACAAATATATCATATATTCTAATTGTTGCAGCTTATAGTAAAGAAAATAAATCACCAACACACGAGCCTGAAGTGATACTTTTAAAGAAGAATGAATGAAGTGGCAAATGCTAGAGAATAAACCGCAGGTCAACAGCGAATATAAGTAGCAAAATAAATTTGTACATTGTGTACAAAAGTATATAAGTAGCAAAAGAAGACACTCAATTAGAACTCAAAAGGCCATACATTCTGTGATTTCTTGTATATTACAATCTAAAAATGGAAAAGATGTAAGGACAGAAAACAGATTATCAGTGCCCTGGGACATAAAGTGGGAGATGAGTTTGACAACAGAGAGAATCCAAGAAACTTCAGAGGGTAATGGAACTGTTCTCTATTTTCATTGTCATGGCCACATAACTTCATGCATTTCTCAAAGCTCACAGGACTGCACCTGAAATGGTATGAATTATAAATTAGTATAAATTATAAATTAGTATAAATTATAACTAATAAACAAAAGGATGTTCTAGAACATAAAGGACACATAAGCACAGATCTAAATGAGGAGTCCTAGACAAAAAGATCTTTAAATGGAGGTTTCAGGAACATGTTGCCTTGTTTGAGGAAGGAGAGGCAAGGATGGCTCGAGCCTCTTGCCCAGGGCAAGAGTGGGAGCAATAGGCTCCAGTGCCATGGAAACTGGACATTCAGACATGCACTGAGCCTGGCAAAAGCCTTTGTGTGTTTCCTGCTATCGTATAAAAGGCCATTCTAGGGTTACCCTCAACTCTACAGGAAGAAACAGATGACAATATTTTAGACAATTCATTGAACATATGTCCTTTCTTAATGATATTTCCATCCATAATAGGAAATTTCATTTCATTTTACCCATTCAGATGATAGATGTGATATCTGACCCATCCAGTAATAATGATCATGTTCTCTGTTTGTTTATGATTAGTTATTCTTGATTTATAAACACATTTACTTACTAACATTGATGCATTTGTCTAAATATCTAGACATGGTTTGTATATATAAAATGCATACTTACCCCCACAATTCCTTCACATGTTATATGCTACATTCCAAGAAGATATTTAATAAAGGAAAAGTAAAATGCTTATCACTTTCTGACTTTTTGGTTTTTCTTTTGGAACCACATTGATTTTTATTTTATTGACACTATATTAATTTTGCCAGATCCATATACTAAATATTACGAATCTTCAGTTGATTGATGCTTATATCAAAACCACAAAATTCCCCCCTCTCCTAAATTTGGTGGTCAGTAAAGTTCCAATACGGCATTTGAGTGGCTACCTGTACTCCTGGATCAATGCATATGGTTCCTTTGGAGGTAAATCAATCATGTTTCCTTACATAGAAACATAAAGGAGAAAGAACATAATATGTATTTCAAAGTAAGCTTGTTCATAAGCAAGTCAGAATGGAAGAAAGCAAGTATAAAATAGTGGTGTTTTGTGAGAATTTTAAAATTATTAAAAATGGCTCAAATTTCAGATTTGATACTTATTAGCTCTGTGACTGTAAAAATGGAACTTAATTTCTCCAACTTTAATTTCTCATTTATAAAGTGGTAATAAAAATAATGTGTATAGGGTTTCTCCTTGAAAATAAAATGAGGTACCAGATTTAACACCCTGTCTAAAACACACTAACTGCTTGTTCTTATTATTACTTAGAACACCATATTGGGATAGCTCATTAAAACCTAAGTGATATTTGTCCTCTGTGGTAAGTGGTTAAAAAAACTGAATGAGAAATGTAAAAATATTAATTTATTAAATGCATTCCTAGAGTGAAGATCACAGGAACACATGCTTGACAAAATAAAGAAAAACATCTTCCATCACTTCTGAGACAGCATAACTAATGTTAAGAGGACTTTGAAATTATATAGATCAAGGCTCAAATTCCAGCTTTGACACTTTCTGGCTGCAAATCTGGGACAAATTGCTGTATCTCATAAAGCTCAGGGTCCTCCTTTTGTTATAATTGGAATTAAAAAATTAGTTCCTTTATGTGGTGGTTGTGAGAATAAAAGCAGAGGATGCTTAGCAGAGGATGTGGTGCCTCGTTCAGGGTTTAGAAAATACAGGGATCAGCAGATTATGTTTCCAGTGCTGGGAAGGTACTCAGCATGTTTGTACTGAGTGCTCACTATGCACAGGACCCTTTGATGAAGGCTGTCAGGAATGCCACAAAGCATAAGGCATTATTTTGGCCATGGTCAGATTTTCTCTTTTCATAATTGACTGATCTCCATGGAGAAAGAGATGGAGTTTTATTCTATGCGTTCTCATTGCCTGGCATAGTCCCTAGAATACATGTGCTCAAAAACATTTTTTTTTTGGTTAAGTAACTATAATGATAATTGCACATACCTCCTTTCTAGTTTAGAAATTATTTGGGAAAATAAGAATATAGTGAGTTCCAAGAAAGAGAGAAATTTCATTTTTTTCTTTTCTTTTTTTTTTTGTGATTGCTTTCCTTGCTATTGGTAGCATGCTAGTGAGTGGGGCTGCTTTTCACTGTTACTGGTAGAATTTGTTCTAATAAACATTTCTTTGGTTCCTATCACTACTTTCTATCAAACCATGAAATGGTTCCTTCAATTTGAGGAGGATATCTCTCCATCTTCCAGCACCAAACCCCCTCATGTATTATATTGATTTTCAAAATTCAGTGCCCACAGCAACAGCTACAGCATCACCTAGAACTTGCTAGAAATGAGCATTCTCAGCCCCTCCCAGATCTACTGCAATGGAAACTCTGGGAGTGGGGAACACAACCTTTTTTGACAACCCCTCCAGGTGATTCTAAAAATCCATAAAGGGGGCACAAATCTTTGAGAACTTCCAACCTTCTATCTATGTCCTAAATTTTATGTTTGCTTCTACTAAGTTTCTTGGATCAAATCATAGAAGCTGAGCTGCATGAGTTCTCATAACTGAGCAATGACATCCTCACTGTGTTCTTTCCATAATGGGATCCACAAAAGTACGAGGCTGAGGTGTTTGTGCCTAGTTAGCTCTCTTCTCCAGACATATCCTTGAACTTTTCAGGTTATTTCAAAAGGTCAAATTTTAAAAATCCCCCTCTTTCTGTATAAGGGGTCTGACACTAATCTGAAGAGGACCTCTGCCTGGAGGCGGAGGGGCCTGTTTAGTGGGCTCTGTTCAGTTCCCCCACTCACTGAGGGGGCACGGAGTCCCCAGAGCCTCTATTTCTGCACTCAGAAACCACAAAATATACATTTGCAATGTCTGTAATAATTAGTCAATGTGAGACTTCAGCAGATAGAGTTTACTTACATCTGGAGGCCATTAAAGGCAGCTTCTTGGAGATTTTTTTCATACTCTTCTCCAAAAAAGTTTCAGTTCCAGAAGCTGTTATTGAAGATGGAAATGTAAAATGAGAAACAGGATTGTGAAACAAATGCAGGTAGGAAGCCAGGTTTTCCTACCAGAATATTTGACCTATCACAATTTCTTCTACTCTTATTCAAAGATTTCTTTTAAACATCTGGAGATTTTCTTCTTTGTTCATGTGGGTTTATTTATGTATGTGTTCGAACAGAATTAAACCTTGTCAGTATGAATTATTTTATAACATTTTTATATGTAAGCATTTCATGTCTAAACACTGAACATCAATATTGGCAATGCAACAATTTAGATTGCATGCAGGAGTAGACTGGCATGCTAAAAGAATAACTTTTTAAAAAAATAAGCATGCTTTCTGGTTAATAAGCCACATTTTACTTGTTTCTCTGGATCTTAATATAACTTTAAGAATTATAGTGGATAAGTCTCATATAACACTCTGTGGATACGTTATAAGTTCAAGAACATAGGACTGCCTATTTTAAAACTTGTCTGTTTTACACAGAGGATGTAATATTATGAGCACCTATTGTATTTTCTTAGGCTTTTTTTCTGCAAATAATGAGTATATCTACTGCTGAAATAAATGGAAAGAATAATCACCTCCAATTTCACTTCATGTATATAAATAGAACCTTTATTTCCTCCATTCCGAGAAGCTGTCAAAATGAACTCTGCATGGGAAGTTGAAAGTGTGGAGAATGTTCTGTCAAGCCCGCCGACAGTTGAAAACCCTTTCACAGCTGGGTTTAAAAGTTCTTCATTGTCTGAGATTCTCAGTTGCACACAACAGAAACCATTTCGGGTATTGTAAGGGGAAAGTCGTTGGTCAAGGTATGTAACTATCCCACTGATGGAACTGCAGAAAAAGGCTATAAACAGACCTTTAAATATTGTCTCCCCCCACTACACAGCAGACCTGGATCATGAGGGGAACTACAGCTTCCTCTGTGGTCAGTGAGCTGTTGCCTTAGTTGCTGAATCCGATACTTACCACCCTGGCCAAGATCTTCAAGGCAGAGCCCTGAATCATAACTTGGATTGGCACAGTGTAAAACACATCTGTAAAGACATCTGTCATTTTTGTCTTGCTACTTCTGCCTTAGGAAGACCCTTAGATGAGTTTGAGGGGACTAAGTGGATAACTAAAGCCCGCTGCATCCACCACACTGTGGTATTCTCTAAAGCAACCAGTAACCATCTGCTTGTCGCTAAGCGAGGACGCTGCTTGGCTTTCTTTCTGGATGGTTTTCTTTTTCCCTCCACATCCACTTTCTACCCTTTCTAGGGGACATGGGCAGGTTCTTTGCTCTCTGTCTTTGAGCTGGTTTGGGCTCACAGGATTCAGGAGAGCACAGTGGAAGAGAAAGCAAAAGCAAAGCCAGTGTGGGTGTCAAGGCCTGGTGCCCTGCCTGCAGGACGGCTGCAGGAAGGAAGTCTTCCAACCAAGATGACCTGATCATGTCTGTCCGGTGGTCTTCTTCCTGCAGCCCTCTCTCTGCAGGCTCTGCTGGACTGAAGGAACCAAATCCATGGAGTTCATTTTACCCTGCATGGTCCTCTCACACCCTTATAAAGAGTCCCTTTCTTAAACTGCCCTCAACTAATTGAATCTCAGATTGCTCATTCCTACCAGGTGCCTGTCAGATTCCTTGCTATAAAATAATCAAAATGTAACTTTCTATGATTAAGGCACAAATCATTTTCTATGATATTAGAAGCTACTTCTAGACCAGGAAGCTGCCTAAATTAGAGCATCATTAATAAGCCTCCATATTATAAGTTACAAGGCAGTAAAATTATAGTTTGGTAATAAATGTAGATTCTCTACAGAAACCACCATAATTCCAAGGCCTGATGCTCAATTATATCCATTTGAAAATCATCAGAAATTTGCCATCATTGTTAAACCCCAGATGTTAGAAAATTATTAAACTTCTGGGTCCAAAATAAATTTCCTTTTTTTAACCTCCTTTATAATTTACAGAAATAATAGTGTGTTTTATAAAAATGTTATAAATGATTACCTTTTAAAAATACCCTATAATATATTAAAAGTTAAAAAAATAACTCTAATCTGTGTTTCTAAGAGAGCTAGATTCCATTTGACAAATTAATAATTTAAGTAGCTTAAGAAGTCAAATTTTATTAATTATTCACCCAATCTACTTTCTTCTACATGTGGAGAGAAAAATAGTACTAGTCAAACCAATCATAAAGGCATTAATAATAAAATAATTGCTTGACTGACTCTTTTGTAGTTCCTTCAATTTATACACACCAGGTGAAAGGAAGGTGCATTTTGAATGTAGTTCCCCCCTCCTCTCTCCCTCTCTCTCTCTCTCTCTCTCTCTCTCTCTCTCTCTCTCTCTCTCTCTGTCTCCCTCTCTCCTTCTACTCCCAACCTCCCTCCCTCCCTCCCTCCCTCCCTCTAACAAGGGCAGGTTTCTCAATCTTTCATCATAGATGTTGTTGCTGTTGACAGTTTAAGTGGAGAGTACAAATCACACTTGTAGGCAGAGAAGAAGAAAACAATCAAGGGCAGAAAATTGGAAGTCTGGAGAGAGACCTCAGAACTCACAGCCCAACTCCCAGGAGATCTGGGGCTACAAACGGTTTGAGAAGACAGGCTGAGGAAAGCAGGTGAGAGACAGGGCAAGGAAGAGGTCAGTGCTTAACGCCCCCTCCTGTGGGAAGCGCAGGCCATTCGCCATCCAGATGAAAATGTCGGGCTCAAGCAGGGCTGGACTCCTGGAGAGAAAGGAGAAAATGTGTGACTGACGCAGTCAAGAATTCAAGGGAGATGGACTAGCACCCCAAGGTGCAGCCCAGGAGAGCCAAGGTCAGGGGGCTCTTGCTGTCTCCCTAGGGAACAAAGGAAGCTGGAGACCGTGAGGAGAAAGGAAGGGTCCCGTCCTGTGGAGAGGGCCTGACCTCCTACACCAGCATTCACCCCTTTCTCGTCCCACAGTCTTCTGCGAAGACCTGCTATGGAGGGAGCACCTACCTTTTTCTGTCTGAGGAAACCCAGTGAACCTACTTCATCCCGGGAAGAGTCACTCCTGAGATCCCTCTCAGGCCAACTATATGCCATTAGATTCCACCAACATGACCCCAGCCAGGAAGGCTGTTCACGTGACTCACTGACGTCCATAACTTGGCTGTAGGGAGGGTGGGGGGGTGAGTTTGCATTCCGAGGCTCAGGGTATTATGGGAGAGGGGAGACTCCTGCTCCTGAAAACTTGCTGTTGAAGAAATGGGTTGGACTGGCTCAATGGGACACAAAGTTTGCTCCCAAGAAAAAACATCATGTCCCAAAGAGAAATGCACAAGAAAGACAGATCCTACTATGTGCTAGTGACTGGAACATTATTGTTGAATGACTTCATCTGGAATCTCCTCTGGGGTCAGCAATCGTGGATCTGGGCTAAGCTCTGGAAATAGCTATTGAGCATAAATATGAAACCAGGCAAAGAAGCCAGAAATGCAGTGACTAAGTGTGCCATATTGTGGTATTCAGTCCAGCAAGCACATTCCTAACAAGAACAAGCTGTGGTCCTCACAAAACTAGCATGAATGCAAGCTTTTAAAGATACCCATATGCTTAGAAAGTATCTTTCATTTATGAAGAATACCTTTATAATTAATATCATTGTAGGTATTACATACAAGTGTGTTAATAGATTATTATTCAGAAAAACACTAGAAACTATGATAACCCAAAATAACTTCTAAAGAGTCTCACTTTCCAGATCAAGATATAGAAAATCTTCAAGATCGTTTTCTAAAGAAAAAAAAATTATTCTTTCCCTGTCGAGAGATTTTTGTTATCATGGCTCATATTACATTTTGAAGAGTGGTAACAGAATTCATTGACCTCTGGAAAATGATCAGACCAAAGATTTTTTAAAGTCATTATCTTTATATTTAAACCCATAAATACATAATCAAACTTAAACATGAGAATGAATTGACTTTCATTAAAAATCAGTGTGGCACATCATTAAGTAGAGCAAGGTGAGAAATGTAATGGAAACATCCACATAGTGAAATGGTGTGTTTTTATGGATGTCCCTATGTTAATTTGGTCATCTGTAATGAAAGTTCATAAAGAGGAGGAGTTATGCCAGATGCAGTGACACATACTTATAATCATAGCTGCTCAGGAGGCTGAGGCAGTAGGATTGCAAGTACAAAGCCAGTCTCAGCCATTTATTAAGGCCTTAAGCAACTCGGCAAGATCCTGTTTCTAAATAAAATATTTTAAAAAGGGTTGTGAGTGTGGCTCAGTAGTTAAGCAACCCTGGGTTGGTTCAATCTTCAGTACCAAAAAAAAAAGAAAGTGTATACATCACTGAGATAAGGAGTTCCAACAGTCACACAAAGTGAAGGCCGTAGTTTTCTTCCACAGCTATCTGTCCCAAAGAAAATTTGTCTCATGCCAAATAATAAAAGCAGGCACAATATGTGTCATGCAACTTTCTAAATTTGACTAAATCCCATCTCATTCTCGTTGGGATGCTCTGACGACACCTTGAATATTCATTATAGACATATCATAAAACCTGAGTGGCAGAATCCAGTTGGCCCTCTGCCCAGTTGGGCTGCCAGCAAGCTTCAGACCAAACAGCCAGTTTAGACCTCAAGGCCAGGTGACAGTCCAAAGGGTTATAGGTTGACTTTTGAGGTCCCCAGGTTCCTACCCCCTGTTTCTGTGGGGAAGGAGGTACTAGCATTTCTATCTAGTCAAGGCAGAACACCAGCCGTTCACCACTACATTTGAATGAATCCTTAGGCTGCTTGCTCAGCCTCTGGCATGGCTTACAGACCAACGTATACAAAGTATCTCTACGATTGGCTCTGGTATTTTTTTAAGTAGAAATTCTTTAGCTTCTAATAAAGCAATAATTATGAATATTTTATTGTTAAATAATCATGGACTTTGGTATTTTTTTATTTAGAACATTTCATATTTTTATTAAACTAATCTGTGGAGTATATGTGTGTGTTGGACTTTGGAATTTTTTTATTTAGAACATTTCATATTTTTATTAAACTAATCTGTGGACTATATGTGTGTGTTTGATAGGCAATATTACAAATATATGTAGATGATATATTTTCTGAGATGGGGAACTCACTGCATTGCCCAGGCTGGCCTCAAACTGTGGGCTCAAGTGATCTTCCTGCTTCAAAGTCTCTCATGTACCTGGGGCCACACTGTGTCCAGCTTAACAAAAATTTTAATTTCCTTCTCTCTCTCATAGTATCTTCCCTAGACCATTCTTCGCTATCAGAACTTTGTGCAGAAAAAATTTACTCTCTGCTATTTTTCATTTGTAATTTCAACTGAGTTCATCTCAGAAATTGAGCTTTTGTAAGACTTATTCCATCTAGGCTCTGGATATCCTGTTTAGAAAACTGATGTGCCTCATATGGAGTGCTCCACACTTACCGACCCTCAGTGAAGATTTATGGAAGGAGTAAATATGCAGGTGAATGGATCTCCTCCTACAATTTCTACTCCTGCTCAGTATAGTAGCCAGGCCTGTACTCTTTCTGTTTCTATAGCTTTCAGATTTTATCTAACCAAAACAATTTTAAAACAGCAAACCATTTCAATTGCTTTTGTTATGATAGGAATGATACACAACTTATGAAGTAAATATAACATTTTCATAGCTACAAATGAACTCTTCCTAAAACAAAACCCCAAACAATATCTGCATAGAATCATAAAATATGTGTCAGTTTATTGTTAAAGAATACATACATTTTCATGGGCTGGGGTTGTGGCTCAGTGGCAGAGTGCTTGCCTAGCATGTGTGAGTCAGTGGATTCGATTCTCAGCACCATGTATCAATAAATAAAAAATAAGGGTCCACTGACAACTAAAAAAATTAAATAAAAAATACATATATTTTCAAAAGGATATGATACAATGAAGAGGTTCTGTTGCTCAATAGATATGAAAATAGACATCACCAGTAACTTCAATTCAACCTTGAAAATTATTCTGGAGCCACAGGTTTCAATCAACATGCAGATATTCTTGAAAATTTGACTCAAAGAATTTGTGTTGACAGGAGAGCTTTGAGGTAGTCCTTAGTCTTTGCTTACTGAGATCAAAGCAAAGATGATTTGCTGTACAATTTCAATAGAACCTTACTCTTTTATGTCATCAGAAGTATAATTTTCTCAATCTGCTTATTGGAAAGGGCAAAAAGTTCTCTTGTAAGACTTAGACATGTATTTTAATAGTTACAAGGATGGCTGGTTTATAACCTTGAGACGTGAAAGATTTCACATGTGCTATTAGAAAAGCATTTTTTATTTCTTCAACGTTGAAAACTGAATTTGCCAAAAAAGACGGATTTTGCTTATCATCATGTGGCAATTAATCAGTGACTATAACCCAATGATCTAGAAATGAATTAATAAATCCAATTAAAGGATTCCAAGGTTTCTCTAGAATTAAGAATGTATATAGAAAGTTACTCTCCTTGCAAAAGTTACTTTGCAAGTAAAATCTGTCTAACAGGTTAACTTTAAAACGTACTGTAAAAATCTTATTTGTATAAAGATATGTGATACTATTCACAGTATAAAACAATATGCATGCACTCTTGTTTTATCAAGCTGTTAGCCAGTTTTCCAGCACTGAGAAAAAAAATACCTAAGAAAATCAACTTATAAGGAGGAGAGATTTGCTTTGGTTTATGACTGGTTTCTGTCCATGGCTGCTCAGCCCCCTCACCTTCAGCCAAAGGCAAGGTAGAAAATCATGGCAAGGAGCACAGGGTCGATCCAAGTTTCTTACTTAATGTCAGCAAGGAAGCAAAGAGAGAGGAGTAAGAGCTGAGGTCCCCAAATCGACTTCCAGGGCACACCCATAGTGACCTCACTCCCTTCTACCTGGCTTCACCTCCTAAAAGCTGAACCACCTCCAAAGAGTTCCACAGGTTTCAACCAAGCTTTGGTCCTGGCCTTTGGGGACCATTTAGGATCCAGATCCCATATTAACATGTTATAGTTTTACAAGACCAAATGGTGTTAAAAGATCTGCAACTAAAACACTGTGGTCCTCGCTCAGTCAAGCCCATGATTTCCATTCTCCGGGGGCAATTCTGCTGGTTTTTAAAATTATCCATGTTATTGTTTCTGTTCTTAAAGGGATGGGTTATATTTATGCACAATTGAGTGTATTATCTTAATTTTTAAGTTTAAAATATTTTCCATTGGCATTTTTTATACTACCTTTCTATAAAACATCTAAATATGTAAAACTTTTGGTACATTAATATGACTCTTTTTTTACATTTGAGCCACAGAGAATATGAAATTATCAAATCTCCTTCTTAAAAATCTAATATTTATAGTATTTTAAAAATTTCATTAGTTTTCTGTTGCCAGATATTTTTTCCAAACTCATCAACAAAGTTTTAACTCTCTTTTCCACTATAATCAAATTTTTTGAAGTCATAAGCTTCCTCCTATATATTAGCTTAATTGTTTTATTTTTCTGAAATAGCCTTCCTATGACTTTCCATCCTCCTGCTCCTGTCTGGACTATTTTACTACCTGAACTTGTCAGTACCAAGACTTCTCTTGCCATAGTCCTTAGTATTCCCTTCACATTTGTGAAATTTTCCGAAACATTTTAGACTCCATATTTTCCAAATTCCACAGCATTCTTTTTTGTTTATTCTTTTTTTTTCCTTTTTGTTATGTATATTCCCTAGTACTTTGGAAAAGGGATGTGAAAGGTGCATTTTTTGTTTGACCTTTTATATTCACAGGTCTCCGTCTTTCAGTCCAATCCATCGCCTATTATTGGAATCCTGGACACAACACTCTGCAATTTGAGTAGGGCAACTGGAATAAGACATAGGGTTCTTTCAATTGCCCTTTCCTCCAGCCTCTCTAGAAAGCAAGCCCCCAGCCTTCTACCATGAGGAAGGGTTAGCTGTCTGGCTGTGCAGGATGTGAAGGGAACTTGGACTCTAAAACTTTTTATACAGAATTTCAGCCTTTTCCCCAGCCCTACCTTGGCCTTGACTTTCAGAGATTTCTCTTGTTTTGACTTCCTGCAGTTTTCAGATTTAGCAGATTGTGCAGTACAAACAGACTCCATTCTTTGCCCTTTACAACCCACTCCTCCAACTCAAAGCAGACCTTTAGAGTTAAGCTGTACCTGCGCTCGTAAACCAAATTAACCATCTGTTTTTCAGGACCTATTGTGTGTACTTCATCCTTTCCTCCTGTCTTCTACACCTTTGGTATTTTAGCCCTTTTACCTTTAAAAGAAAAAAAAAACCACTTTACTGTCTTATTTGTTGAATTTCACATATCTTCTTTTTAGTATCTAAATTAGGTTACATCATTCACAAGTAAGTTTATACTTTCTGCTGGATAAATAATACTCACTGGTATTGTTATACCATAATTTTGTAACAAACCCATATTGTTACATCTAAGTTGTTCTTTTTTTTTTTTTTTTACTGATAATACATTACAAACTAGCCTCGTATAAAATCATTTTATTATTTTTAAACACTATTAATATAGGTATACTTTCATACCAAAATTTTTAACAGTAGTGGCTCTGGGTGATGGGTTCATAGGATTTTTGAATTCAGAACTTAATTATTGCATAATTTTCAAATGTCAGCATTAGACTTATATTCACATTTGTGATCTTAAGGAGAATAAAAGGAACTTTGCTAAATTTTTAAATTAATTTGAGTTCCAACAGGGAAAACATTTTTTTTTTACACCAATTCATATCACATTGAGTTCAGTGCTAGAAAGAAATGGCTGGCAATATGTAATTATTAATTTCTAGGCTCTGCCTCTTACTGCATATGAAGCAGGATTCTGATGTCAGAGTTGACAGAGCTTTGACTGAACAGATAGCTCCTCAGCAGCAACCATGAACCTTCATGATCACTAGTTGTTATTGTGGCACCAAGGACGGAAGCCATTAAGAAAGTTCAATATGAAAGGTGTTCATGAAAAATGAATACCAGGTTATTTATGACAGTTTTGGAAGATCAAGAATAACTACATTTAATTCTTTTGAAGATGATGTTAAGGAACATCTCAAAAAAATGTTCTTATATCAAGGGATTTAAAAAGTAAAGGTCAACCATTGAAATTTATGCACTTATGAGAATGATGAAGCTTTGGAAGTTTAAATTGTTTCATAAAGTTTGGCTCCAGAGTTTCTTTATTTCTATTTATAAGAAACAATCTGGTTTGGTCTATCAATTTCCTCAGAGTTGTACTTTCTTGGACTTAACTGGTTTATTTTGAATGATGAGGAGTGGCTAAGGCAGGGATTTAAAAGTAAAATACAAACATAAAAAGATATGATATTGAAAATGTTAGAATACTTAAGTAGGTACAGTTACAACACTTTAATATGTGAGATATCATTTGATTATGTACGCTACATTCTATTCCAAGAATAGCCTGACCTCATCCAGAATGAAAGCAAGTCCCCCCATTCCACCTCTGTGTTAACAATAATCCTTTCTCACTACGGCTGGCTAGTTTGTTAATTTAAATGTTAGGCTCTATGTCCTTCACAGTATTATGTTTTCTTTTTAATTTGATTTTCCATGTGAAATTATTTTGTTAACCTTCTAAATCCTTTTAAAACTTGTTGTGCTGGTTTTATTTTGCATATTCCTCATTAGCCCAACCAGTTTCTTGAGGGCCAGAAACATATGCAATTATTTTCTCTCCTCTATGCTCATCTATTGTCTCATTCACCAATCAACAGATATTTACTGAGCTTCTCTACACAAACCCAGGTGTTAGACATCAGTGATCTCAGAAATATGACAATTCTGATGAATGAAGTGATTGCTGAAGATAAATTTACATACTCATCATTGTTCTGCCTAGGGTTGAGTACAGAAAATTGGCAGTGCAGGCTAGCCCTGAGTACAGCACAAATGGAGACTTAGCATTTACAAGAAAAGTATAACTTTGAAATGGATCTGTATCATTAACTATTCAGCATAAACAGCACAGGAAAGAATAGAAAATTTAAAAACCACTAGATATTGACCCCGGAAGAAGCCCATCGTTGCCTATGAATTTATCCCCAAATGAGAAAAAGTACACTTCTCTTTCTTCCACCTAGAACAGCATTAGTTGATCTAAGCAAACCCTAGCAATACAATTTTGCTTCTTACTTTACATGATAGTTCAGAATTTCACAGTAGGAGTTTCATTTGAATTCTTCGGTGTGGCTCATTTTCTACTTGGAGAATCTGTTCCTCACCCATTTGCCATCACTCTACCTAGCAGATTCGGAATTCAATATAGCAAACCTGTCTACTGCAAATTCAGGATCGTCTCTCACCCATTTGTGAGAAACTCATAACAAAGGGGACATTTAGAAGTTTGTTCTTTTTTTACTTCTTTCTCTGCAATCTCTCTTCCAGTGAAAGAAGTAGTCTAAAGTGGTTTTCTATTCAATAGTACTGCAGAAGTTTTGGGAAAGCGACTGCCATTAGAATTTCAGTATTCCCATGAGAAAGAGAATCATTTTTTTTTATTTCTTGACACTTTTTTTCTTTGTGATACTTTATTCTTAACCCCTCAGTTTTTTTCATATGCCTATAGATAAAGAAACTGAGTCTTAAGAATGTGCCAATTTGACAGTTAAAGAAAACGACTTAGTAGGCAAAATGTTTCCTTTGGAGAAAGGACTCAGTAGTTTCAGTACCTAGAGGAAAATATAAAGCAATTCAAGAAAGATGGAAAGCCAAAGGAAGCCAAAACGCTCTAAAAATTATATTTTTTCAGTACTTGAAATTCTCCCTTAAAGTACTGTAAATGAGATTTTTGTTTTCGGTTTTTGACATTTTGTTTTCAGTAAACTGACATTTTGTTTTGAACACTGTTGGCTTACCCAAGTCCCACAGGACTAATGCTTGCAGCAGAGTTTGAAGTGTTGCCAAAGTAACCCTGAAATCTGGTTTACAAACGGGAAATGTTTCAGCATAATTGCCAATTTATACCTTCAGAAAAGAGTGGCAGGGCTCACCAGTGCTCTCTAGATTTTTCTCCATATAAATATATATATAAATTTTTTTAATTTAATATTTTATTAATGTCATGAAAAACGTGTACATGCCTCAAATTTTTGTCCTCCCCTTTACAAAAACAGAATGTAGGGGTCTTAATAAATGTTGTGTGTGCCCATGTTACAGTATTATAACTGTGATGACAGGGATCCATTTTCGTGGACCATGTTGGCCAAACCGTGGGTTGAAATTAAATTTAAACTCCATAGAGATTGTGAAAGTTTACTTTTCCTTTGATTTTTTTATATTCCTTTCTGGGAACTAGGCAAATTTGCTAGCGGGAAATCATGATTTCGGTTTGTTACTCTATATGCTTGTTCACCTCATGATACCACTTTTATGCACCCAAGATAAGAAAGAAATCTCTGCAAATGTGATTTGTAAATCACTCTCCACTCAAAATTTGCAGGCCTACCATTCCTATGTCAAATAAAAGTGCTTACTTACCGAGGCTTCATATTTTTCTCTTGGCTTTAGAAAGGCAGTTCATCATATTATTAAAGATTTTTGTCTATAGTTAAAGTGGTAAAATGGGAATTACCCATGTTTAACTATCATGCCTCAGTGAAATGCTGGATGCTTCCCTGGTATTATGTCATTGGTTGACTTCATCTGATTTTACTGCACATGTTAGTTCAAAACAGAACACAAAACAAGGGGAAAAACCATGTGTGTCGTTCTTTCCCACTGATAAGCTCATTTTCAATTACTCTTTTTTTCAAGAGTCAAAATTTTAGATTTCTCCCATTATATGATATTTTTATATACCATTGATGACATTTCCAAATCATTGCGAGATTTGAAATACAAACCCATTTTTTTCTATTTCCACAAAAGGAAATATTTAAAAAAGTACCTCCGTCTTGGTACAAATATAAATAATAAAAATGTCTCTGATACTCGTTCTCACATTTTATCACCTTAATTTTGGCAGTTATTATGTGTACCTTCTAATGGACTAGTAGATGTAGCAAAGCCAGAAACAGAACTTTGTGACACAAAATTAGATTATCTCCTGAAAAATGAGTTTTTAAAATCCCATTTATATGTCTTCCCTACAAAAATTTCCCCCCTGCCTTTTGAATGACGTATTTGCCAAGTTATTGCTATACTTGCATCCATCGATTGTCATTGATCTACCAAGTAGACATCCTCCTAAAGGTGATAATTGAAGGCAATGAATTGATGGGACTTTGAGGCAGGAGGAGTTGATAGGGTGGGAGTGTGGTGTGGCCATCAAGCCAAAAGAGCTGGAAATGGAGTTTTCGAAGATTACATCTGAGAGGTGGAATTTGGAGACCATATAAGGCTTTACAGGCCTTGGTCAGAATTTCGTATCTTATTTTGTACACAATCAAACGTCATTGGATATTTACTTTATCATTTACATATTTGTTTATCATTGAAAAATATTTAATCTGATGCATGATCAAAAAATCTAGTTTGAATACTGCCTTAGCCCAGTTTTTCACTGCTATGACCAAAGACCTGACAAAAACAACTTTAGAGGAGAAGAGTCTATTTGACACTCAAGGTTTTACAGGTCTCACTCCCTAGACTGCTAACTCCTTTGCTGTAGGTCAGAAATGCAGCAGATCATCCTGGTGAAAGTACTTGGGGGAGGACAGCAGTTCAGGGCAAGACAATCAGGAAACAGAGAGAGTGCTCCATTCACCCAGGACAAACCCTCTACCCTAAAGGCACAGCTGAGCAACCCACCTCCTGCAGTCACACCCTACTGCCCACAGTTACCATCTAGTGAATCCATTCAAGTGGATTAATGCACTGATTAAATTAGAACTCTCACAATCTAATCTTTAAGGTTCATCCCTTACACTGTCTCTCACATGAGCTTTTAGTAGATACCTCATATCTACACCACAATAGGGTCGGTGTGAAAAATATATTACAGAACAGCTAGAATGGAGGATGTTTTAGTAGTCAGCAGATGATGTTTGCTGCCCTAAGGTGGTAAAAAGCACTCAGATTCTGGCTCAACAATAAGGACATATGAGATAAATACAAGTACCAACTTCAACAAATCACTTTCATTATAGAGATGTTTCCCCTCTTTGGTTAAAATTTATTTCCTAGGTGTTTTTGTTTTCATATTGTAGCTGGTTGTAAATTGAATTTTTTAATCTTGGTTTCATTTTCAGAAGCTTCTTGTTTAGTGTACAGATGCTACTAATTTTTATATGTTGATTTTTGTCTCTCACAATTTTACTGGATGCATGTATTCATTTGAACAGTTTTTTTGTGGGGAGAATCCTTAAGGTTTACTATACATAAGGTCATGTTCCCTGCAAATATAAGCAATTTAGTTTCTTTAACAATTTGGATACTTCTTCTTTCTTTTTTTCTACTAAATGTTCTGACTAAAATATCTGTTAATATTTGAGTAGAAATGCTGAGAGTGGTATCCTGCCTTTGTCTGGATCCAGGAAAACCTTTCAGCCTTTCCCCACTGTATGACGTTGACTGTGGGTTTGTCATACACAGCCTTTATTACACACAGACATGCAATAATTTATTGAGAGTTTTTAATTGTAAAAAAGATTTTGAATTTTGTCAAATGCTTTTTCTGCACCTGTTGAAATAATCAAGTGGGTTTGCCTCGTTCTGTTAATGTGATGTACCACATTTACTGATTTGCCTTTGTCGACCAGCCTTGCTTCCAGGGTAAATCCCACTTGATGATGGTGAATGATTGTTCTTTAATGTCAATGTTTAACATTTAATGCTAATGAATTTAGTTTGCTAGCTGAGAAATTTTCACCTGTGTTCATCTGTGGTTTTCTTTTTGTAGTACCTTCATCTGACTTTGGGTTCAGGGTAATTCTGGCCTCACAAATGAATTTGGAAGTATGTTCTCCTATTAGAGTTTTGGAAAAGCTTCAGAAGAATTGGAAGAAATGAAATTAAATGTTTGTTAGAATTCAAGAGTAAAACCATGAGGTTCTAGGCTTTTCTTGGATGGGAGACATTTCATTACTAATTGCATTATTTCACTTATTAATTGATCTGCTGAGATTTTTTTGATCTCTTCATAATTCCATCTTGGAAGATTATTTGCATTAGGACTTTATTCATTCCTTACAATGTACCTAATTTCTTGGTGTAAAATTGTTCATATCACTCTCTTGTGATCTTTTGTATTTCTGTCATGTCAGGTGCATTGTTTCCTTTTAAATTTCTGATTCATTTATTTGTATATTTTTCAATGTCTGATTGGCCCAAGGCACACACCCCCTGCAAGTGTTCTGCCACTAAGCTATGTCCTTATTAATGTTTGCTGTCTATATTTAGGTGCTGCACTGTTGGAAGCACATATTGTTCTATCTTCTTGATGCATTTTCCACCTTTACCGTTATTTAATATTTGTCTTTTTGGTCTTTTTGCATTTTTTTTTTACTTAAAGTCTATTGTCTCTGACATAAATACCACTATTTGTGGTTTCTTTCAGTCCCTTCACATTCAGTTCACATATCCTTGCCTATCTTGCAGGTAGAGTAGTGTTGAGTCTTTTTCTTTTTATCCATTTAGCTACTCTGAGTATCTAGTTTGGAGAGTTTAATCATTTTACCTCCAACATAATTATGCATTAGATCAGGACTGACTATTGCTATTTTGTTCATTGATTTCTAGTTGTTTTGTAGAATTATTTGTTCCTTTCTTCCTCTGTTGCCATTTTCCTTTGTGGCTAAATGATTTTCTATAGTGATATGTCATAACATCTTGCTTGTATTTCATGTGTATGTATTATAGACTTATCCTTTTTGGTTCAATTGAAGCTTCCAAAAATGTCTTCCAACTATAGTTTACTTTAAGATAATAACTTTGGGGCTGGGGTTGTAGCTCAGTGGTAGACCACTTGCCTAGCATATGTGAAGCACAGGGTTCAATACTCAGCACCACATATAAATAAATAAAAAGATCCATTGACAGCTAAAAACAAATTTTTTAAAAAGATGATTTGATAACAGCATCAAAAAATTCCACTTCTTGTTCTCAATTTTATGTCACATTTAATATTATTTTATATTGCACATTCATTAACAAATTTCTGTAGCTATTTTTAAGTTTTGTCTTTTAGCCCTCATCCTAAAGATAAAAGTAATTTACATATCACTATTACAGTATTAGAGTATTCTGAATTTGACTGCATACTAACTTTTACCAGTGAGACTTATATTTTCAAATGAATATTTTGTAATTAATTACTATCCTTCCTGTCAACTTTAAAGAATTCTCTGTAGCGTATCTTATAAACAGTCCTTAAGTGGGGAACAGTGGTGCATGCCTATAACCCCAGAAGCTTGGGAGCCTGAAAAGGAGGATCACACGTTTGAGGCCAGCCTCAGCAACTTACCAAGACCCTAAGCTACTTAGTGAGACCCTGTATTGACAAATAAAAAGGGATGGGAATGTAGCTCAGTGCTAAAGAACCTCTGGGTTTAATCTCCAGTAATCCCCACCACCCCACCCACTAAAAAACACAGGGATGGTGATCATGAACCCTTGTTTTTATTTGGGATAATCTTTATCTCTTTTTCATTTTAAAATGACATGTGTGCTGGGAAAGTCCCCCTTTAATATTTTGCATATACAATCTCACACTCTCCTGGGCTGTAAGATTTGTGCTGATAAATCTTACAGTCAATATTGGAACACCTTATGTTATTCACTTCTTTTCCTGCTTTCAAAATCTCCTCTTTTTCTTTGGTCATTGACAATTTGATATTAAAATGTCTTAGAATAGTCTTATTTAGATTAAATCTTATTGGAAACCTCTGACATTTCTGTATCTGAATATTGGAGCTTTTTTTTTCTAGGTTTGGAAAGTTTTCTGGTATTATTTTCTTAAATAAGCTTTCTACTTCTATATCTTTGTCTTTACCCAGTTTTATCACAAATGTCTCAACTATTTGCTCTTTTGATGCTTTTACTTAATTCCTGTAAGCTATCTTCATTCCTTTGCTTTCTTTTTCATCCTTTTCAAAAAAAAAAAAAACCTCTCCTCAAGTTCATATATTCCTTCTTCTGTTTGATCAAAAATGCTGTTGATGCTTTCTATTAGGTTTTTATTTTGTTCATTATATTTCTCAGCTTCAGGATTCTGATTTTTAGTTTAAAATTTCAACGTATTAAATTTCTCATTTCCATGCTTAGTTTTCCTCATTTTACAGAATTACTTCTCTATTTTTCTTAAAATTCACCGAGCTCTCTTAAAAAGAAAGTTGTTTTGAGTTCTTTATCAAAGGATTCATGTCTACATTTTTTCTATGATGGTTGCTTGCACCTTATTTTGTCTGTTTGATGATGTCATGTTTCCCTGAATGTTCTTGTCCCTTGTGGTCATGTATCAATGTGTCATTTGAAGAAGTAGGGACATATTCCAGTCTCCTCAGAAAGGTTTTACTGAGAAGTACCTATGGCATGCATGGAATTGGGCAGCAAACGCCCATGGTAGCTAATGCTGCTGTGATTTTGCCATAAGTCTGGAGCCCATGGTATCAGGCACAACACTAAGACATCGCAGCACAGATGCAACTGGCAACTGCAGAAGCCAGAAGCTGCTGATGCCTTCCTGTTACCAATGGCTGTGCAGAATCTGGGGCTGCTGAGGTTGACTCACAAGTGGTGTAGGCCTCGTGAGTACCTGCAAATACAAGAACAACTGTGTCCAGCTGTGCGCCTTCCTTGAAAGCATGTGCATCACTATTTGGCAGGAACATGTGTAGCAGGACTTCGCCCAATTTTATGTCATCATGTAACTTTGTGTGATTTAAATATGGCTAAACAGGAGTGGGTGGTGTTTTAGCCTTCATATATGTAAAATGTTCTGGCATAGATTTTTCTGACTCAACCCAGTAATAGTTCTGTTTCTGCACTAGGATGAATTAGTTGCAATACTGAGGTTCAAGTATCTGTAGTTCATCAAATTTTGAATGAGGTTCATAACAGAAAAAAGGAAAATAGAAATAAGAAGTAACAACATTTAATATGATGGGATTGGGACACACCATTAACTGAGAACTCTTGTTTTATGCCCAGCTTGATGAGTGAGTCAATCATACAATCATCAATCCCTCTTAACTTAAAATTAGAATCATATCTTTTATACAGCACTAGAATCAAACTCATGCTGACCAGTTCTGGTCTGTGTAGTCTTTCCACAATGAACTGCAATCAACCTTAGGCTATTAATGGTGGTGTTATTCTTCTTAGAAATCATGTTGGAAATGTTAGGAAATGTGTATAGATCGCTTTCTTTAATCCTTCATCTTACACATGAGAAAATAGATCAGACCAGGTACAAGAGTCTATTTTCTTTACACTTTATATTTGAACAGTCTCCACAACAGGAAAGCTATTGGCTATTGTGCTGTCTCTTCCTGAAACACTATCACTCCCCTTCATCTTCTTTTGAGGACAAGGAATGTTGGATTCAAAGGCAGAAAGTTGGAGACTTTACTACTGGTAAAACTGAAAAATTACATTGAAATCCTTTGCAGATTGGCACAGCACACAGAAGGAATAATTCTAACAGTACCAAGCCTAAGGGGACTTATGATTCAGTGGAAGCCAGAATAAAACAATGGTTGTAGCCAATGTGCTTAAAATATAATACTTATGCAAATTAAAAAACAATCGATAGTGGAATACACTACAAGGGCCCTCCTTAGGGCCTTCCATAGTCCATGTAAATGGTAGACTTAAGCTTCAATTGATCCATACATCCAAAAGATGGATCCATCTTTGAATTTAAGGTACAGAAGTAAGGGTAGACCAATTTTGATGGTCAGTCAAAGAATACAAAGCCTAGGTTTGCAGATATTTCTATAAGTCATAAAGATATTCTCAGGATATGTACAGCTCCTCTCAGAACACTTTCCCTACACGGAAGCAGCCAGAGGATGACATTCCTACCAAGGCTTATCCCTTCTTCATCTTTGAACTTCAAGGGTGCTCTGGATTCTGTTTATCTGGTCCTCAGCTTTGCCTCCAGTGTGATTTGTCCGCATTGATTAATGAATCTAGGTGGTCCCAAACTTTCGACTTGATCTCAGCTGTTCCCTCCACTAGCTTGCATTCCCATCTCCATACTTTTGAAATCTGTCAGTTTAGACACACCCTCTAGGCTTCTGGTAGAAGCACAGCTTAAAAAAGTTTCTTGCAGTGTTCAGTGATAACCATTTCTTACAAATAATTTAATTTCTTATTTTGTTCTATCAGTCAAATCACAATTAAGTTTCTGAGTTAAAACTGGATGAATTTCAAACCTCAGTCTCGTGTTCTGTGGCTTAAATCAGAGATTTGGTCACTACTCCTCCTATTCCCTTTTCTCTATATTGAGGGGTGTGCAGATCTGAACCAGAGCTCCTATAACATCTCCCTGACCAAGGTCCATCCTGTGGATGGAGCTGGGCAAAGGCAGCAAGATAAACAGCCCCAGAAATGTTGAAGGATATGAGCATAAAGCTTTGGTTATTCATTTATTTATTGCCTTTTTAAAATGTAAATTGGTTCTTGTTAGCAAGTTGAGGAAAACAATAACACCGTGATAGTAATATGTGTGAAGGATTTGGCAGAAATTATTGTCTATCAGTGAGGAAATCATTAATACAACCCCAAGGACAAAATGTGGTTTACCTGACAAGAGAAGCAGTCACAATGTGATCCTGCCTTTGGTACCAGAGGCCCTAGGCAGGAGATTTTCTGATTTCTTTAGAAAATTCTTCCTGCATATGAAATCAGGCACCCCCAACAATTGTCTGGAATAATTATATTATTTGAGAACACACATTTGTACAGCCTGGTTTTCTTTAAAAATGCTGACAAAAGATTCAAGATACATGATTAACAATTTTCTATCCCAGGTAATCCTATTTTTTTGCATTTTTGTCCAAGAAATTCCTTTTGTTGCCATTTCTAAAGGAAACTCATAGATCACAGAAGCTGAAGATCTTCAGTAAATTCATGTATTATCCCTTTAACACACATTTTTCTTATGCAGAGCCTCCAGAATTTCCGAGCTTACAAATATTTAGCTTCACATTCACTTTTAAAAGGAAATGCAAGCACATATGTGATTAATTATAGCAGAGTGCTCTGAGATACTTAATAATAAATAAATAAATAATAAAGATAGTTAATCTTTGCTGATAGTTTAAGATTATATTCCATGGGATATAAAATTACATCTATTGACTTTCTAGGAACTAAATGAATAGACCACAGAATCTGTCAGGTGTTAAGGTTGGATTCAATGAAGACAGTTATGGGTAGAACTGGACAATAAGGATACTTGTGCTATTTTAGATCTGAGTGATCAGCAGCACGCACAAAGAAAAATATGATAAGAGGTTGCATAAGAATTGTTGTTCAAGAAGTACTGATACCTTTTAGAGTTATAATCATCATAATTCTTTAGGGGTTGCATATACTCTGGACTCAAACGTGTCACTGGCTGTCAACTTGCATTAGTTTAAATTAGTTGCCTCATTTCATGAGATGATAGGAATACTATCTCAGAGGATTGTGGAATGGATAAAACACAACTAGACACATAAAGTTCTGTTTCAAATCCTGCCACTTGGTATTATTCACTAAAGCCTAGCATTATTTTTTCCTCATCTGGACTAATAACTTGGGTACAGATTTGTAATGAAAATTACAAACTGCACCGTTTGTAATGAGCATAAAACCATGCCCTGTACTTATGCGGTCAAATATTAGAATCCCTTCTGAGCAGAAGCTTTTTTAAAAAATTAATTTTAGTCACTGCTCCTCAAAGTGGCTGTGAACTTGAGAATGGAGACGGTACGTTCATCTTTGTATTTTCCAAGGCTAGTATAGCACTTGAAACAAAGCTAGCAAATACGGAATAAAAGAGCAGTCCTGGCACTATTATTAAAATCACCACATCACCGAAAAACGGACATTGAAAAAGTTAGCTGCGAGGTATGAAATAAAAATGGTAAAGGTGCTGCAGTGAATATCAATCAGATCCAAAGCTTCAAAATCTTAAGTGAAAATGTCTGCATGGATATGACTGACCAACCATGTGTTTGGGCTTTAAGTTAAACAGAAACCTGCTCGGAGGCAGTCATGGGAGCTGAAACAATCTCTTTTTTATTTTTAAAATGATAAAGCCCCACATTTCTAACCTTTAAAATGATTGGAAACCATAAGAATTACACTGTCATCTTGAACAGAAGGGTTTGTTACTAAAAATAGTAAATAAATTATCTGTGTGGTTTTTTTTTTTTTTTGCATGGTGTTACAGATATTGAATATAAATGTAAGGGCAGCAGGGTACACCTGTATATTGTTTCCAGTTTTTGCTGATAGCTGTATATAATCAACTATTATTGCCATGACAGTGCCATATCACCTGTGGTATGAGATTTCCAGATAAAACCAACTTTTATTTCATTTGTTTTCCTTAAATGGCTGTGTAGATAGGAAGAGGCTTTGCCATCTTATTTCTTGCTTTAAATTTTATTCCTTTTCATTCTATGCCTTTGCAATAAAATTGCATTAACTTATAATCTAACACATAATGGGTTTCTTCTAGTGTTTAATAAAATAGCATTAAAGGTAACTGCTACTTTTTTCCCCCTAAAATTAGGATGTTACATTGAATGGACACACAGTGGGCACATTTTATATTTCGGAATGTGTACTTTGCTCAGGCAGAATGAATGTGATCAGTGTAATGGAAATGCCACACTAATGGCTCATTAAGCCTGGAAAGTGCAGAATGGGAAAAAAAAATCTTTGCATGTGTTTTCAAGTGACTGAAAGCATCAAAAACCTATATACAGATAAGAGGGAAGGCATACTTCTTTACAAAAATTTAAAAAAAGTCTTACTTCTGGAAGAGAACTGTTTAATCAGTGAGAAGCTTAACAGTGAAATTCTGTAAGAGAAGATGGCTCTGTGATGTAATTGATGGATCCGGTGGGCTCTTCAATAGTTCTTCCCTAATCTGTGTCTTTCATTTTCATGTTGTTTCTGTATCATTTTACTAGTTTTTTTTTCATGTAAAATTCTTTAATTTCCATGGATCAATATTTTCTTTTAGAATGTGGGTTCTATTGTTTACAAGAAAATTACTTCTCTATTCAATAGCCATAGGTACCCATATTTTCTTCTAAAATTTTAGAATATCACTTATGCAACTTTAATTCAGTCCAAATTATTTCAGTATATGTTGCAAAATACAAGTCCAGCTTTACTTTTTCTTCTAAATATATATACCATTATCCCAGAAACATTTTTTGAGTAGCCTATTACTCTGTCATTGATTTTTAATGCCACTTTTGCCTCAAATCATGCAAATCTCCCCAGTGTCAGTCTGAAGATCAGGCAGAAAGCTGCCATTTTTCACAGAAGGAAACATAGTGGAGATTTTAAAACTCTAGTTGCTTAATCTATACTGAGAATTTTCCCACCTTTGTGAGTGGAGCCACCCTGTCCTCTGACATGTTACATGACTCTCTTTGGCAGCCAAACAGCATAAGCGATTCTTTGCCATGGGAAAACATACATGGGGTTCATTTGTCTCATTGGTACTGTTGTCCTTGATCCACTGTGTTCTCTTTACTCCTCTGGGACCCATTTAACTCTGGGCCACTTGGCAAGGTCACCTAGCGTTATTGACCTTGAGTGGTTCTAAATATTTACTTCCTTTTGTCAAATCTTATCTCTATCCAAGAAGACTTAATAGTATTTACCCACATAATTGGAAGATGTTTTCTTCAAAAACTGTTTATAATTTTCTGGGCATAAAGCATGTGCCACACAACAATCTGAAAAAGTCACTCAGTACACGCTGCTAATAAGGAGTAAAGACAGACACCGGGGATATAAACTACTCTTGTTTTCTAACCAGAAATTTATTTAGCATACATTCAGATACTTGGACCACAAGCACTATAGCTTGTCAAAATGGTACTGTTGTATTATTCTAAAATGTCAGGAAAATTAGAATAAGATGTATGTCAAGGATATTTTAGAAGCACATGTTTTTGGATAATCCTAGAAAGAATACTTTTAAAGTCTATTATGATTAATGTTTTAAAATGCATTATTTCTCTGATATAAGGAGGTTGATTCATAGAGGGGTTGGGAAGGGGAACATGAGAAGACTAGATGAACCCAGATAGGGCAAAAGTGTGAAAGGGTAAGGGAGAGGGCATAGGAATAAAAAAGATGGTGGAATGAAATGGATATCATTACCCTAAGTATATGAATGAAGACACAAATTATGTGAATATACTTTATGTGCAACCACAGATATGAAAATTGTGCTCTATATGAATTGTAATGCATTCTGCTGTCAAAGGTAACAAATTAGAATTAAAAAAATTTTTAAAAATCGTGCAGTATAGAAACACAGAATAGACCTATCGAAGATCCTCAACCACATTCCTTATGGCAGGTAACATTACCATCCACCATTGAACATGTTTTTCATCTCAGTAAGTCCTCAGAAGGTCAAAAAGTTGATACATCACATTCAATAGAACCATAACTGATGGACTCATATCTCCTCTTATAAAGTATAGATTTCATTGATATTGTCCCCCATTTAAATTAATTAAACTAATCAATCCTAAAAATTACTTTGAAAGTAAGATAAATGCAAGAAATTATTAGTTGTTAGTTGTTTGATGTTGTTTTATGTGTGGACTTATTATTAAAAAATGAAGTTGAAGACAGTGAATTCAGTTAGGAAAACCATAGAGATGTTCTGCATTGCCCTTCATTAGAATCTACTGCATGCACAACCATGGCTGTAAATGGTTATAAAAGCATGAACAAGGCCCCTTCAGAAAATATCTAATTGTTCCTCTCCACCCGGAAATGTCTTCGCTACTCTTGATTACTCACTGCCCCACCTGAGGTTGTACTAGAGGTCTACACTGGAAGAATGAAGAAGCCCGCCCTTCCTCTAGGTTTAGTGGGGCTTACAACTCTTTATGCATTGTACTTCATAATCATCTCTCTTTACCACCTAGGCTGACAAAGGCAAGAGCAAATTTAAAATGCACTAGCCAATTAAAAGTGTGTGGAATGATAAAATATCCAATATTATAAATACTTAATAAATTCAATTTATCTTCTACTCAGGACCATTTCTAGTACAACCCTTTTGGAGACATAGGCTACTGTGTAGTAGTATCTCTTTGAAGAGTAAAGAAATACAGGTCTCCTTTCTTGTAACAAACTGAGTGGTTGATATTTGGGATGAGTTTGTGTAAATACAACTAGATCCACAAGGTAACTGAATTGGAAAAGAATAGCACAGGGGAATATCTCAGATGAACATTAAACTCAAGTGAAGTTAGCTGTTCGCCTACTAAGAGAAGGCAGAAAGAAAATAGCAGTAGAGCCCACCTCACCTGTATTCTCCCTACTCTAGGAGAGGGGCAACTAAGTCTAGAAAGCTAATTACAAGAATACCCAAAAGTGTGAAATAAATGTACTTCAAAGTTTTCCAGGGCATTTCTTTCCAGGTGAGAAGCCAATGTTGACTGCTTAGGTAGCCAGGGAAAAGAATGGCATTCTTGGAATAGACAATAAAAGATTGAGACCTATAGAAAATCAATAAAGAATAAAACAATTAAAAAGAGCAATATAGGAATGATGGATTTGTATGTGTGCAAATGAAGTTACATATATACTATTTTATCTTATATGTGGTTTAATAAAAATCATCAAGAAGGATTGGATGTACACCATTCTTACTTAGGCATGGCCATAAGAACCTAACAGAATTAAAGGTACAACTTCATTATATAAATATATTCCTGAAATTGTCCATTCATTTGACTCCTGCTGCATGATCTGTAAGAGAAGAATTAGGGAGGACCCAGAAACTAGTAGATACAGGCATCTAACATGTGCCAAAGTTTGCACAGTAAACTCATTAAGGTGCAGCCTCGTTGTTCATACAGAGAAGGAAACAGTTGAGTAAGAATGTGCCATTACATCTTTCTCTAGAAATACAAGCAGAAGTCCTGAAGTTAGATGAAGGGAATAAAGACAAAATGTTTGCTGACATTCTTTTGATTTCCAACATCTAAAAGTTTTTAAAAATTATATACTGATGCTTTTTCCTTCATAGCATATTTCCATATTTATTTCCATAGTTATGTTATTTCTCTCATACACACACACACACACACACACATACTCAGTAATTATCTTGTTGCCTGGCACTTAGTAGGTAGCCAATTAAAATTAATTGAATGAATGACTGAAACAAAAATTCTTTGCTTCATTAGTCATCTTAAGCTTAGATTTGGGAATCTTCTCCTCATTATTTTTCTTGGTTTAACTCAACACTAAGAAGATTACTTTTTCCATCACATCTTGGTGTCTTTCCCTATGATTTCCATAGCTCTTTGAATCAGGACCATAACTATTATAACCTAAAAAAGAGAAAAAGACTCAGATCTTTCTCTTGCTTCTGTGACTATGCTCAAAGTCAGATACACAACCTAGAGTCAAGATAACAAGTCAAACCTACATTAAAAACAGGAAAAAGTACAAACAGAATTGGACTCCAGGCTGGATGTGAAACTGGTGTCATCATAAATGAGGTGAAGCCAAGCTTCAGGAAGGGTGGGTCAGGTGCACAGAACGCGGTCTGCTTGCTGTAGCGCTGGGAAGAGGCTGGAGTGATGGGCAGGGTCTAGGGATTCACCCTTAGGGGCCTGAAGGCTGCAGTGAGAGAGAGCCTGGGGTGCAGCTGAGGCTGTCACCAGAGACATTCCCCCAGCCCCTGTCACAGGTTGTCCTCCCTTTGCATGTCTTACTCTCCTGACATCATTTTGAAACATGGCTCTGAGAGTGGGTCTTTCAAGAATTCAGGGACTGCGTGTCCTCTGGCCCCAGCAGGCTTGCCTGCTGCACGCAGATTCTATCACACCTGCTTCCCTGTGCCCCCCTTCCCAACTTACACAGCCCTCCCTGGGGACCTACGCTTTTGTCTTTCCCTAATGTATACATATAGCATGTAATAATTGCATTCAGGTCCAAGCTACACATCCTTCTCTTTGAAAATGCTTTTCTTAAGCATCCTATTCTTTATTCTGTGAACATTTATATTTTCTCAGATTTGGCCCGTTTGGGTTCTGGGCAGCATAATTCTAAGAGCAACGCAAGTCAGAGACCAAAAATCCCTGGTAGGCACTCCTGGGCCCTCTGCACCCCTATGTGCAGTACACATACTGATTAAACTGGGACCTGTGGTCATTTCCACAGAGCTCATAGTGATCATTTGAAATATCGTACCTCGTTTAGAAAAATTAATTTTTCTATTATAGATTCTGTGACTTTATTTTCTTAGAAAGCTTCAGAAATTATGTCATTCATTGGTTAATATTTCAAAAGTTTATCAACAACCTGAGACCCACAGATGAAAGATTTAATGAAAAGGATAGTTGTTTTATATGCTCCTGGTGCATCCCCTAAGTGCCAAACAATATTCAAACACCTGTAGGAAAATGTGCAATTGTTCTTTCAAACTCTTAATAGACCTCTCAGTATAACATTGAATTTCAGCTAATCCTAGGCTACTTTTCTCCCATTTTGTTTGCCTTCTACAACTCCTAATATATTTCACAGCCCCTACACAAGCACGATGGGCGTGTAGATTGCCCCCTATTTTGACCTCTAGCTGTGATCACCGCATGCTAGAGGGCACCCTTGCCTCTTCTTTAGGGATTTTTCTCCTTTAGCATAGGCTGTTTAACTCCCTCATTCTCTGTGCTTTTCATGCAGAATGATTGGTTTTCCCCATTATTATTGTAGACAATTACATTTATCATGAGAAATTAATCCTTGAGGGATCAGTGATGCATGTTTTTCTTGGGCTCACAGGAACAAAACCATTATTCATCGTCCACTTGATGAAAAGTGACCTGTGAACCCATCCATATTCTCATTCCCTTGCTGGCCATAGCTGTGGAGCTGCTGATTGTCAGTTCACGAGCAACCTCTGCAGGCCCAGCCCACCGAGTCCCACGGAGCAGTGCTCCTGTGCCTCCCGTAAGTGCCAGTAATGAGCGTGACCACTGGCATAGCTGTAGGAGCCTAAGCTGATGGGTCTAGCTACGGGTGGCTCACGGTAACAACCTGTGACCTATATTTGGGTGAGAAAGATAAAATTAGAAGTGAAGAGAACTGTGAGACATTTGTCCTTGGAACTCTTTCATTTTCCCTTTAAGGGACCTTTCTTTTTAACATTTTCTATCCTGAAAGCTGCTTTCAGTCCGTGGTTGCTGCCCCATGTCCCATTCCAATGTATTAAATGATAGGCCACGTGGTGACTGCTCTCCCCAGAGAATTTAATGAGAAATGAGACCACAAATGGTGTTCAAATGGTGGAATGACAGGTGACTGATTTTGTAGAGCAAGGCAATGCTTATAATGCTGAGCACAGCCAGGGGTCTGGGAATAGAGAGATGCAGGACAGAGAACACAGTCTTTGATGTGCTCATGGGTAGTAGGAAGTTGCAGCATGATCTCACCATCTGAAAATAGAAAGCGAGTCATTCTCTGGGGAATGGGCTAAATTTGAGTCCTGAGATCACCAAGGTGCCTGGCATCACAGTATCTGAATCTGCTGGAGACTTGGAGTAACTAATGAGCCATTTGAGGTCACACAGAAATTTAGGCAAGCAACGACAATTCTCATTGTCTTTGTCAGAAGTTAAATGGGATTATACTCAGTTCTGAAGTGATTACTTATGTAGCCTGTTTGAATATATCTAAACACTACATTGCTCTTTCTTTAGATTTTATGAAGTTGTTATCTCAGTACTATTTATGTGTTAACATAAAGTTGTTCCTTACTATTGTGAGATTCTTAAAGGCAGGGACATTGTACCTTATTTCTTCTCTGTATTTACAGTGCTTCACTCAGGGGCTCTGTAGATGCTTAATGGATAAAATGATTGCTAACAAGTGAAAAGATGGTCACAGTGAAGCTGTGTTTAGTGGAACCGTGTCTTGCGGGTATTCCTTTGGGCACATCCTCTGTCATTGCTGACTATCCTGCTGTCACAAATCCTCAAATGTCAACCTGAGCTCAAATCTGAGTCCATAAACCTCCTCTGATTGAGCAAGGAGTGCTTGAGGTGATGTGGACTTGGAGGTTTTAAAGGTCATCAATAATGTTGTCTGCAAGCAACTGCTTTTGGGAGAAATGAAGATGAGCTAGGAGACAAGGGACTACAGAGAAATGAATGTTCACATTATGGAATTTTTAGTTAAGCACATCTTAAAGATAATTGAGTTTGACATGGCAGACTCACCCCCCAATGTCTCTTCCCAGGTCAGGAGCTATTGAATATTTTGGAGGATGACAGGTATATTCTTTAAGTCAAGAAGATGAGCATGGAAATTGGGTTTAATAGTGACTTCCAGGAGAAAGAGAGTTATTATGCCTATGCAGGGAGATCATTGGGAGAAGCGGCCCAGGGCAGTTAAAAATGCCTGATTCTACCACAAAATCCAAGTCAACTTTTAAAAAGAAAATTCAAATGAAACAAAAGCTAAGGGATGAAAGTTGACTAGAAGGTTTTCTAAAATGTACCTATTCCTAGCTTTTTATTTGATAACTATCTACATTATCATGAATCCTGCGTTCACTTTTCCTTTCCTCTGTTCTAAAAGTAATTCTTTTTATCTCCAATGGCATGTGTCTGCTCTTGATGAAAGCAATGAAATTTAGCCAGCTTCAGAAAATCTTTGAAGGAGGAAAGAAAAATGTCCAAGTTAACTTTCTAGTTCTCAAGATGAGTTCTTATATTCTGCTTCAAGTACCATGGTGTAGTTTTTTTTTCTGTATATGCACGTATATATAATTTAATAGATTAGGATTGTATTCCCTTTTAGCTTACTTATGTCAGAGAATAGCATGAAGTGTCTTAAGCAGTGATACAATTAAATGAAAATTTTCACCAGCACGATATATAGTGCCTATAGATATTCAGTCACCTTTAAATAGGACAGGTACAATATTACTATCAAAAGAGATGTCATATTGTTGAAAAATTAATTTGGACTTTAAAGTTCATTTTTAAAAAACGGTTTCCTGTTGTCCTGATGCACCACTAAGCGATTTGATCATCGATACCTGAGCAGTGGATTTTGCCCAGTTTATGAAATCTGAATAGCTCAACACAGCTGGAGTCTGATTTGCAAGAAACAATCCAAAAGCTCATCTTCACAGGCAGGGAAACACTATTTTATTTATTTCACCATATTAGGCGAGACAGGATGATTTTTTATGTTGAGTGGTTGCCTGTTGGAAGATTAGAAAATTCTGAGCAAGAGGGCTCTGAACAACACGCCGTCCTATTTACTGATCACCAGCGGTGGAGGCAGTAAATGAGAAAATCCATGGGCATGATGTGATCTTGATTCATTAAGGTCCTGTTTGAGATCCAAATCAGAGCTGGAAACTTTCTCCATAGCTTCAGCCCACTATTCTTGAATTAAAATAAATTGTTAGTGGTTTTATTTTGAATAGTGTCATTTCAATCCAGGACCAAACTTCAGTGAACATTTGCCAAACAATGGAACTTACTGCACAATGTTACTAAAACATGCAAAATTTCTCATCATTGTCACTTAACTAAATGAAGTATCTGTTTCTGCAGATGAATAGCCTGCAATTAAGCTTTCTTTTGGGTTGTCTTTAAAATTTCATTGTTTTAATTTAAATTCCCAGATGTCTTAAAAGAAGGCAGTAAAATCCTAAAACAAAGGTGTGTGCCCTGTTTCATTCTTTGTTGGTCATGCTGAGTGTGCTTCCACGGGAAACTGACCACAGGACTCAGAGTTGACCAGGGGATGTCCCTTTAGTGTTAATGAGCCTCAACCCTAGAACTTGACTCTGTGAAGGGTTTGTTTTTTGTGATTGTGAAAATAGTGTGTACAGTTTTACATTTTTGAACAAATATTTACTGAACCTCCTTTTCATGCATAGCTGAGATCCATAAATTCTTTCTGTAAAGGCCAGGTATAAATATGGTAGGTTTGATCTCAGTCAGCCCAGTAATCAAATGTCGTCTGTGTAGTTCACTCTGCCATCATAGCATGAATGCAGCCAGGACAATGCCAACATACATAGGCTTGCATGGCTCTGGTCCAACAAAATGTTATTTATGAAAGCAGGTGACAGACTGGATTAGATCTGGGGCCAGAACTTACCAACCCCTAATGTACAGCATTGTGCTAAGAGTTATTTAGATGACATTAAGAAAAACACTGCTACTTTCCTAAAGGAATTTGTAAAACGTTATAGACTGAAAAAAGACACAGTGGCAAACGCCTTTAATCCCAGCAGTTTGGGAGGCTGAGGCTGAGGCAGGAGGATCGAACATTCAAAGCCAGCCTCAGCAAAAGTAAGGTGCTAAGCAACTCAGTGAGACCCTATCTCTAAATAAAATACAAAATAGGGCTGAGGATATGTCTCAGTGGTCAAGTGCCTCTGGGTTCAAAAAAAAAAAAAGAACCCTACATAAAAAACTATGAAGACATACCAGAGAAGATGGCATTTGGAAAAAGTCAGATAAGAGTGGCAAAAGGACAATTTCTGTGTACTGTATGCCCTTGAAATTTCTCTGGATGGAGGGAGACCAAGTATGGAGAAGAGGACATAATGGAACCACCGTTCCACTCATGTCACCCTATCTGAGCTATTTGGTCCTTCTCTAATTACAGAGCATATTTGTATCCCAGTCTTACAAGGGGAGATGTTGAGGCTCTGAGTTGCACAAAGTAACAGAATCAGGTACAAGTTTTTCTTACTTCAAATCCCTAAGGATTCTGTACGATCCCATGCTGCTGTGAGCTCAGACCATGTGTATTCCATTGCACTTTACTTTAATGGTGTACACTCCACCTTACCTAAACCTAGTTATTTTGTTGTGATAAATATCAACAAAAGCTGAATTGTTGAATGCAAGCCATGTTGAAAAGTCTGGAATACAAGGATGTTTGAAATTAGCCAGAAAGCAGAAAAGGATCCTAAAAACTTTTTGCATATAGAATAAGATGATTCAAATGATGATTTAGGGAGATGAATCTGCTGAAGTGTTAAAGCTACAGAGAATTATTAGGTATCACTTATTCAAGTTTGGTTTAGAGAGAGAGTGAGGTATCTCCCTCAAAATGTTGTCACGGCTGTTTGGAGGTAAATCCATTCTGACTCTCACATGCCACCTCTTCTCGTGAAGTAGAAGCACACGTTACTTTTGTGGCTGGACCGTACAGATTCTGCTCACCAGAGAGCCTCACTAAAGTGCCTCTTTGACCCTGTGTTGCGGCTACTGATCGAGACAGCAGTTTCTTGGAACTGTTATGAACTCTGTGCAGAATGTCTATCCCAGGCCTTGTCAACTCATTCTTCTCTTTCTGGTGTAGTGCAGCTTGTATGGAGGTGAACAGAAAGAAGCATGTGAAGCCCTGAAAGGGAGAAATGTCCAGTCCTCTGTTTGCTTAGTCAGGAGTCATCTGTGGCTCCAGGGTTTTACCCCTGCCTGTACAGAATTTTCCACTCAGACACACACACTGGCATGCAAATTTATATAGAATATGAATATAAATATGTCTCCGGTCAAGGAGAAATTATCACACTCAAGTGGTGAGGGTGGCCAGAACCAGCTGGGGTCCCTGGAACCCCTCTGGCTTTAGACCTGAGGTTGAGTGCAGTTCCTCATTTCAATCGCTTTTAATAACTTCTGCAATCTGGCCTCTGATTGGGGTCTCAGTCCAGCAGATAAGTATTTATATTTTGAGTCACCATGAAGGTTACAGTCATACCCATTTTTTTTTTCTGCAGAGGAATGATTTTTAGGTCTCTGTGCAAAACAAAAAAGTAGAAGCAAACACGCATGCACAATGGTGAGTGCAGACAAAAGCCAGATTCTCCATTGCAAGTACATTCAGGAAGAGCTGACGCCCCACTGCATATCAGCAGGCTTTGAGCCCCCAATCCCTCAGAACCCAAATGGGAATAAACAGAAACTCCTGTTCTAGACTCTTGCTTTAGTAATATCTGAACTCAATGCTAGGTTCCATCTAAATCTCTCATGCGATAAATAGGGTAAAGAGTATTTTATGAACAATGAAACATTCTGAGTAACTCAGATTTAGACAAAACCCCTGTCACACAAAACATGGTGGACAAAAACCAATAGCAATGTAGGGATGGGGCACCGACATCCTGGAGAAAGCCCAGCAGGCATAGCATGTATGTGAATACCATGCCCCAGGCCAGAGACCCACAGCAGCAGACATGGCTGAGTGAAGGGGATGGGCAGAACATCCCATCACCATGTGGAATTGAAGTTGAAAGATCATGAATTTGTGTTCAATGCTTTGCTGAGTATTTTTACCTTGAGCCTCATTTAGCTCAATCCTAATTATAATCCTATGTGTAACAAATTCTTTTACAGCTATAAAGAAAGATTTATGCAGAAATAGGTTATAGTATCAGCTACTGTGTATTGGTAGCTTCTCCATGCCAAGCTGTGTTTGGCAGTCATCGTTCATTAAAAGCAATTAGGAGTCTTACCTCTTTAACATCATTGTTTCCATTTTACAGAGGAAGACATTAAAGAGACCCCAAACAAGTGAAGGGCAGCACCAGAGTGAAAATGTAGCCCTATTTCCCTTACCTCCTCGCTCTTCCGTGGTTTGGAATGAAAGTTATCCCCCGAGCTGGTCTGGTGGCTCTGAGCAGGCTCTCAGTACATGTTGTGTGGATGACAAAGAACTTTGCCCAAAGCTGTATTTACTCAAAAATATTTAGTAAATGCCATTGAGTACTCAAAATGGGAAAGGTCTTGCCAGGAGGAGAGGGAAACACTCTTCTTGTTCTCAGACCCTGGAGATGTGGTTGATATTTAGAAATAGCTGAGGAAGATGCTTAGTAAACACACATGCATAGTAAAAGCATGTTTTCATCCATGTGGGCTACTCAAACACAGTGCCTTACAGGGAGTGGGTTATGAACACCAGGGTTGGATTTCTCACAGATGCAGAGGCTGCAAGTTGAAGACCAGGTGGCATTTGGTCTTGTGCCTGTGCGGACCCACTTCTGGTGAGGATCCTGGTGCAGACTGTCAACTTCTTGTTGCATCTTCACATGGGGGAAGGGGCAAGTGTCCCTCCTCAGCCAATTTTATAAGGACACTAGTCTCATTCATGAGGTCTCAGGTGTCAGGATTTAGTTGTGATTGCTATATATTAATTTAGGGGGACATAATCATTCAGAACATCGGGAGAGGTGCATTGACTTATTTCTTTCATACTCTATTTTAGTGCCAAAAGATTCATATCATACATTTGCTTTGATGTTATAACTAGAAGTTTTCCATTTCGAACCTCATGCCATTTCCACTATATGCTATTTTAACTCCATGTGTACTTGATTTCTCCCAATGTATTAGTCAGTATATACACTTGTTAAAAGTATGTACACCTTGAAGTTTGAATAATAAATAATCTAACACTAAAGATCACTATAATGTTGAGATGGCAAAGAGTCTTAAAAAAGGATAAGAGTATTTCCTCCCTTCTAATGAATTAGCACACAGCATATATGAATATGATTTTCTTTTTTAATAATTTGAACAATTTTTATTGCTGTAGAATTTTAGTAGTAATGTTATATACTAAAAAGATGTGCAAGTTTATCCGGTACATTTCATTTCAAAGAGATTGTATTTTGGAATTAAAATCAATATGGAAAAATGCTTATCTCCCTAAAATATTATTGTAGCATGAAATAATAATTCAAATCACAAAATTAAATATTGACCTTGTATTTTAATTAGCATTTACATTTCCAAGGCTGTCACATTTGTAGAACTAAAAACACAACACCAATGAATTATTATTACTTACATATGAACCTAAACAGCATTAATGACATTAAAGCAAGTAATATGAGCTCTTACTTTGCAAAAAAAAAAAAAACATGATAAAATAACTGAGTTTTATATATATACAATGAAAGTTTCGCTCTTGACCTTGCAAGAGCTTAAAATGCCACAGAACATTTCTCAAATGCTGCCTTGAATATTGTAGCTTAGTTATATAGAGAGGTAAAATGCATGGCTGTATTATGCAGCATTCAAAAGACTTCCTTGAAAGGAATTTAATTTTTGAAAACCTTTTATTAATGCACTTGAAATAGTCATTTGGATCAGAATATAAGAGAAAAGCTGACTTACTCAATTTTCCTGGCTCATGGGTTTTGGGGTTATTGTAACTCATATGCCTCAATCAAATGTAGTAATGGATTAAACATGCATTGGTCAATGCTGTGCTGTCCAATACAGTGGCAGCTCATCACATATGGTTATTTAAATTTAAATTAAAAATTAAAATTAAACTAAAAAATCAATTTCTCATTCACACTGGTCATATTTCAAGTGCTCAATTCCACATGTGGTTAGTGGCAACCAGTGGACAGTTTAAATATGGATAGCACATTTCCTTTGTCACTGAAAGTTCTGTTGGCCAATGCTATTGTTAAGTGTAAAGTAACTTCTCCTTTGCAATTATATTTAGTCAAAAGGTAGTAGGTGCAAGGTAAAGCCATGCTAGAAGAATTTAAGACAATTTTTAAAAATACCAGGATGTTTAAATATGCTCAGGTTTTCCAAGTTTGCTCAATACCATCATAAAAAAAAATGTTCTAAACATTCACTGTGAGAGGCTTTGTGGAAACTCTCACTCTGATTTAAATGGCATGACCACTGGACGTGGTGTGTACCTCCTGTCGTCCCAGTTGCCGGGGAAGCTGAGATAGGAGGATTGCTTATGCTCAAGAGTTTGAGGTCAGCTTGGGTAACCTCAAAAAGAAGTACAATATTTGAACACTCCTAGCTTAGTAGACATTAAGGTGAGAATTTGTGGCAGTCTGAATGGTAGACATCCTGAGTCGGTTCCCTGACATCCTTCCTATGCTGTCCCCAGTTGGCATGGTGCAGTTTCTACATGATAAATTCCAACTCAAAGAGTGTTTCCCTTTCCTCCTGGCAAAACCCTTCCCATTTTGAGTATACAATGGCATTTAATAAATATTTTTGAATGAATACATCTTTTTTAAAAATTCTTTGTCATTCAATCCACATGTACTGAGAGCCTTCTCGGGGCCACTAGGCCAGCCTAGAGCTGCCAAGCTGAGGGGATAAGTTTCATGCCAGGGCCGCGTTCTGTAAAAGCCATTGTCACAGTCCCATCCTCCTTGCCACAGAGATGGACCCAAGTCTAACCCTGACTTCTGTTCCTCCAATTCTGGAAGACAATTCTTGAGTAGGCAAGGACCTAATTAGATTTAAGGAAAGTAAAGTTCAGTAAAATTTGTTTTATAATTGTGGATGATCCGTTTTTACTTCCTCTGGAAGCCTTGATTCTTGAACTGACCTGAGGCCCAGAATTACTATAGTCATTTTGCTCCCATGAAGAATACCAACCTGAGGATGCACCTATTGGAAGCAGGATAGGGGATGAAAGTGTCATGGAAAATGTGAACTAGGTTCTTATAAAGCCACACACAAAGCTCACAGCACCACTGAACTTCTTACTTTAATTGTACAAGTTGTATTTTGAGCAGATTTTTTGGTGATATAAAGCCAAAATCGTTCTGATGCTCTTAGATATTTGAGGGCTTACTGGCAAAAATAATCTCTTTGTAAGTCGGTGACTGGTAACATTATTTGAGCAGTTTTAAAATTAAGTGTAGTAAAAGTAGACTGATTTTGCTGCTTTTAAACACTGAACTGCAATTTTTTTTATAAAGGAGACTTTCTTTAAAAACTAGCATAGACAGTTATTCATCTGGCAAAGTTCTGTTAACTTCTCTTGGTTCTTTCGAGTTTCTGGTTTAGGATAGAACTAGAAATTCTGTGTGATCTCTGGAGGATGAACTTGGATAGAATCACAAGAAGAGATATCCAGGGTGAACAGGCAATGGGTGAGAATGTGCACATTTCATCTGCAACACAGCTCTGTGTTCTCAGAGGCAGCAGGAAGCAGGCAGTGAGCCTAGGATTCTAATCAGGGTCTTTAACTACAGGATGCAAATGAGGCAGAAATTAAGACGCCTCACTTCCTCTAACCACAAGCACAGGGAAATAGGAACAAGAGTTGATAGATTTCAAGATGATACCAGAAGTGACACATCCATCAAAATTAGGAAGCCTTTACTTTAAGCTACCAGAGCATGGAGGAATCCAAAGCCTTCTTGGGTAGACTTTTTCATATTTTTTTAGAGAGCATATGTATTAAGAAGCAGAAGTTCAAAACTACAATTTAAAGATATAACAAATTGTTTTTTGTCACAAAAATACAAAACGGTGGGGGAATTTCACAAGATGATGGTGTGCGATAAATTTCTTACCTTTCATGTCAGAGCCAACCATTTAAGTCCTAATAGGGATAAATTAAGAAATCTGTATGTAATTATTTAGGCAGCATTACAGACTGAACAAACAAGAAAAAAAAAAAAAGCAGGAACCCTTAAAATGTTATTTAAAATATGGTGCCAACTTCATTGGAAATTTGTCAATTTGGGTGGTAAATGGACCTAGAAACAAAGCCAGGAGAGAAGGAACTATTGTTTAAGACTTAGTGAGAACTTGCATGGAGAGATGAGTAACCAGGTGTTCATCACACACCCCCCAAACCCAGGAAAGCCTAGCAGGAGGAAGAAGACACTAAGATGTGGTAGGCGAGAATCCTTAGATGCGACGCGCTTCCCCAAAGAATGAATAGAAATGGAGGAATAAAACCTGAGAGAACACTCATAGTTAAGCATTCAGGGGAGAATGGGAAGATGGAAGCAGACACTGACTATGCACGAGCTCGTTTCAGAAGAGCCTCCAGAAGAGTTTGCTATCTCTGCTGAGCTGTCAATCTTTTGCGCCACACATGAACAGTTGTGCCACTGTGAATGAGAATGATATGGAGTGTTGAGAACACACCTAAGACTGGGGAGGAGGTCGTCCTGGTAGACAAAGTCCCTTCGTCTTACTAGATTTTTTTTTTAAAAAAAATAAGCTCTTAACAGTGTACATTGCAGAATTGATAGTTTGAGTGAAATAAATGTTCTCATAGACACTAAAGTTCACATTTTTTAATTTTTCAGTGTATTCACACATTTATTTTGGCAAGCAAGGGAAACCTGCCTTGGCAGTATTTTCAAGGGACAGATTTTTTTTTTTTTCTGCTCAGAGTTTTATATCTTGAAAAGATCAAATGAGTGATCCTGTCAAATTGTGTGGGTTGATGTGAAAGAGAGATAAGTAAATAAGACTCCATTATAAAGATTTGTGTGGCACCACACATACTGGGCTTTTTTTTTTTTTTTAAGAGATTGAACACTGTGCAAAGAAATTGAGTTTTTTTAAAAAGATAAGATAGGAGTAAGTCTAGAAAAGGTCGTAAATGACTTAAGGCACTGAAGCAAAGAGTCCGTTTCCTCTGCAATTTCCCCTGTAGAACGACATCTCAGACCAGGCTGTTGACCGTACAAGAGGCTTTTCCAACTCACCAAACTGTTCCTTTATATTTTACTGCTTTTAGCTAAGGGGTTCAGAATCTTCTTTAGATATCTGAAGAATTGGAAAGTTTAAATATTCAGTTATCTTTGCTGCATCAAAGCAGGTCTGTTGTGTGAGTGGTTTCTCATCTCAGCCCCAAGTGATGAGCTGGTCCATTGCTTGAGCAAATGTGAGCACATAGAGGTGATGGCCAGGGAACCTGACCTGCAACCCAGCACATGGCACATGAGGGCTCAAGCCAATAGTCACAGCCAAAGAACACGTTCAGGTGTCACCAGGAAAGCCTGACCTGTTGCCAGACATAGGTTTCCAAAGCTGGGATGAAGGGGGCAGGGCAGAGATTTTTTATAGATAAATAAACAACTCCAGACTCCATGATCTTCAGAGTTTCTTCTAAGTAAGATATAAAGCAATGTGATTCTAACTTTGCCATTGGGAACAAACTCAGAAAAAGAGGGAGAGGAGATGTTGAGTCTTCAGTGTGTATATATCTATTTATACATATATGTGCATAAGTGCATATATTATGTCTATACACATATATCTGTATATTCAACTCAAAATTTACTGACTTGTTAAATATATATTGATTAAATGTTGCATGTTGATACTTGAAGACTCCAAAATAAACAAGAGAAAACTATTCAACTTTTCAAGTAGTTGTATTTGGGAGAATAATGAAGGAAAAATATACTAGTAAAGCAAGAATGTGAATACAACTATTAAAATAAAAATGGAATGCTCACCCTAAATTCTTTTATCTGACTACCAAGTTGATTTATATTTTTGATATGACCCCTGTGAAAGTTCTGAAGCTCTAGTTGACTTTCTAGTTATTTTCTAGATGCAGACAAAACGTGATGCCCATTCATTCCAACCACCATATTTTTCAAGAGTGACTCCACTTAATAGTGACTTTCCCAAGTTATCCACGTTCATGATGGTAAATATGTGAAGAGCTCCCTAACTCTCCTGTTCTCCCATTTGTCTTCCTTCTAAAGGCTGGTAAGGATATTTAGAATATTTGACTTTTAATTCCCTGCCCGTAGCCAGCCCCCATTCTATTTCTCTGGCCTCTTTTTGTACTAGAGACTCCAGCCATCTTGGTAGTCTTCCACTCTTTCATACTGTGGTCATTGTCTCTTGCTCTTGGCTTTCTCTCTTCCTGGAATACTTTGCAGATGTTTTAAGGCGGCCTCCTCCTCCTCGTCTTAGGTTGTATCCTCACTGGGCACTACCATGATCAGCAAACTGAAGAGCAGCCACCTTGCCTCATGACCACAGTTCATCTGTGTATCTCCATGATTACGAGTTTTGGTCTTCACAGTCTTTGTTCCAGCCTGAAATTATTTTTTATGTTTATCATTTGTTTCCCATTTCTTGAAATAAGCTTCCTGAAAGCAAGAATCTTATGGTTGATTTTTAACACAGTATCTCTGTTCAATGTCAACCCATGAGAAATTCCCAATAATTTTTTTGTTGGAGTAGTAAATAATTCTGATTCCCCTACCTTACACGTAAGGTAAAGTAAAATCTACCTAAATATTGTAATTTCCATACACCAAGAAAGATATATTTGTAAAAAGAAGAGAAAATGCCCATGAATGTAGAAATCCTAATTTACTGACTCCTTATGGTTAAGACTTTAAAAGAGAATAACAAAATATAAATCATATTGGGAAATGTAACATTTTCATGTTTCCCATTTTCAAAAGAGTGCTTAACCCAAGTCATACATTATCACTGTTCCACAGGTGAAGGTCCTAGAAAGTAATGTTCCTTCCAGGAGGTTTAAAGTAATTGCTATTGACCAGGGAAAGAAGAGGGTCCTGGACAGAGTTTTGGGAGAATATAAACTCTGAAGAAGAATTGTCAAAGAAAGATGAACATGACAAACCAGGAGGATTGGTTGGGAGCTTGAGGGACTTGGGGATATGGTAGGGTTGGCAGGGGCTGCATAGTGTGGTCTTCCTGAAGAATGCAAAGACAAAGATAACAGGAATTTCAAAGGAGAAAGATTGATCAACACTAGGATTGCTATGCAAAAATTAATAGAGCTGTGTGCACCGTTTATATATAGCAACACGGTAGAGTTGGCAATTGTTCTTCACTGTAACTCAATCTGTTGTAACAAATCCTTGAGTCAGCGGTTCTCACAATGGAAGTTTGCTTCTTACTCCCATAACTGTCCAAAGCAGGTGTTCTTGGTTGGCAGGTAGCTTCCCTTGTTGTAATTCAGGGACGGGGCTCTTTACTTTGTTTGGACCCATCTATCCTAGGACCTCAGAATTCCTGGTCTTTAGCTAGTATCGAAAAGAAAACCGAAGGCATGGCTGTTTTTTAAGCCCCTTAACCCATGTATGACTTCTGCCCATATTTCCTTGGAAGAGTGTTATTGACAAGGCCTCAAGCCTGCAAAAGTTCAAAAAAATGTCATTGATGAATAGAAGACTTCAGTTTCCTGGAAACAGGTCTGTGTTACAGAAGAAGAAGATTAAAGTAATCCATGGAAATTATAGGATGATGGAGATGAAGAATTTTGTGCCATGAGGTCATTTTTCATTTCATAAATATTGATGAATCACCTAGAAATACAGAGCTACATCATACATTGTACATGTTTGGGTAGTTATAATGTCTAAGATAAAACATAAGTAATATTAAAGCTATTTCTGATTTAGAAAAATAGTTGAAATCAATGGAAAATGAATCCCTGAATCTGGCTACACTAGGAAAAATTGAGACTTCATTCACTGGTGGATCTTGTCTTCCCATTTTTGGATGGTAAGCAGTTGCATAATCACCCCATTTCCAGGTCAAAGTTTGCTGCAGTTTGAATTATATATGATTATATCTTTTGTTGTGGTTTAGATATAAGGTCTCCCCCAAAATCTCATGTGGAAAACAGCATAAGAATGTTAGAGGTGAAATGATTGGCTTATGAGAGCCATAACCTAATCACTGCGTTAATCCACTGAAATGGATTAGCTGGGTGGTAACTATAGGCAGGTAAGGTGTGGCTGGAGGACTTAGTTCACTGGGGGGTGGAAATCTCCATCTCCTTCCTGATTGTCATATTCTGAGGTGCTTTCCTCTGTCACACCCTTCCACCATGATGTCCTGCCTATCCTTGGGCCCAGAGCCATGGAATTGGCTGGACTGAATCTCAGAAACTATGAGCTTAAATAAACTTTTCCTCCTTTAAAATTGTTCTTATCAGGTTTTTTTTGGTCACAGCAGTGAAAAAGCTGACTAAATCATCTTGTTATGAGACCTAGGACTTTTAAAAAATGTAGAGTGGTTTATGTAATTAAAATCCTATATTCCTCATTTGTATTGTTTACTACTTGTTTTTGAAATCTAGAAAGCATATTTCAGTTTCATTACTGGATAAACAATGTGCACTCTGGTTTAGAGTGCTCTATAATAAAATTTATTATCTCCCAAGAAGTTGCAGGTGGAGGACAAGCCAGGGAAGAGTTACATATTCATAAATTATTAAGAATAAACTTGAGCAGAGTGCAGTGGCACACACATCTGTAATCCCAGCTACTTGGGAGGCTGTGTGGCAGGAGAATCACAAGTTCAAGGCTAACCTAGGTAACTTAGAGAGACCCTGCCTCAGAATAAAAAGTGAAAATGGCTGGGGGGGGAATTTATCTTAGTGACAGAGCACCCCTGGGTTCAGTCTTCAGTACTAGGGGGGAAAAAATCACACATAAGATAACATGTCTGCAAAAGGCTGGAGATAAAAGTACTAGACTCAACATGACTGTTTCTACTTCAGTTGAAGTAGACGACCATGCGGTTAAGTCCTGAGTTAACAAATGTTTCATTGAAAAGGTCCAGACAGTAAATATTTTAGGGTTTGCAGGATATATATGATCTCTGTCACAAGTGCTCAGTTCTGCCTTTGCATCATGAGAGCAGCCATGGATATAAACAGACAGAAGCTGAAACCAGTAGTCTGACTGCTGCAATAGAACTTCCTGAATTGACACTGGGATTTGAATACATGGAACTCGAATTGCATGTCATTTTTACACACTACACATCATTCTTCTTTGGATTTCTTCTTACCATTTTTAAAAACATAAATGGACAATTCAAAATTAGATAGAGGAGTGTATTTGACCCACAGGCTTGTAATTCACTTACTCCTTATATAGAGAAATACACACACACACACACACACACACATATGTATATTATCTATCTCTCTATATATAGATATATATCTCTATATATAGATATTTGTATATATAGCTATATATCACCTGCAATAGACACAAAATTTAGTACTATAGTCTTCACACTCATTTAGGATAGAAATTACTAAATTATATTTTAAATGTGTGAAATGTAGGATAGTATATCATGTACTATAAAATTTAATGTAGACATTGGCACTCCCTTTTTATCTGTTTATGTGGGATTTTTCATTATTTACACTAATAAAAATTTTAGGAAATTATCCTAGGTCAGTTTAAAGGGGGAGAATCGTTCAGTCCCACTCCTGTCAAGCTCTCTGTGAAGGCCTGAATGCTCAATTAGGCAATCACTAGGCACCAGCAGGAGAAGGGCACCTCCTTGTGCGTGCGTGTGTCCTTATGTGTGTGTGTGTGGTTGCAGCTGTGAGAGATGGAGCTGTGTGTCAGACCTCTCTGTGTCCCTTTAAGATGCCACTAGCTCAATCACTGTGAGCAATGGACCATAAGATACTTATGTATCTTCTGCTTGGCTTCATGCTTGATGCCTCTGATCAGACACAGCACTTCATTTCCAATATCACAGATGACAGAGTAAAATGCAGAATGTGTTGCCACAAATGTCAAAAGGCCCAGAGAAAAAAAGACAGCTTTACCTCTGCATTTTGGTTAACAACAATTGAAAATAAAAGCCCATTTCCAATTCTTTGGTCTTGTTTAAATTGTGTATCTTTGATATCCATTGTTATTACGTATACTGATCCAGGGATGATTTACCTAGGCTGCAAAAAGGTAAATAAGTCAACAAATAACTAGAGCTACAGAAGTTCTGCTGCTAATGTTTTAGTTCAGCTTCATTGTGATGCATGTACACTGTTAACATAATGCACGTTAATAGTTTTGTTTGATAATAACCCACTTGAAACAATAGGCTGATCAATTGTTAAAACACAAGAAGGCTTTCAACTATCTACGTCAACCTTATAGTCTACAAGTATTAATTAAGCATTTTTGTGACAAAGTTCTTAGGATTGTCTTTTGAGTTTTTGTTTTCTGTTGTAAGTTCTTACTAAACTGAGGTAGGAGTCTGAAGCCTAGAAAAGAATACATTCTATGTACTTGATCAACTCTGAAATGTTATTTATCCTCTTACTAAAGGAAGATGCCAGTGTATCTCTTTCCCTTCTGTGGAGAAGGTGTACACATCTGCAATCTGTACATGCACGAGAGTACAGAATTTTAGTAATCAGAGAAGGACAACACAAAACAAAATGGGTTCTAGATACGAAGCTAAAATCGTTTGTGTGTTAATGAATTGCTTCAGGATGCTCTCTTGCCCCCACTTCCACACACAGCTAACCCCAAAACTCCAAGCTCTCTCTGTCTCACACTGAGTTGTCTTTTTTCCAGAAAAAGCAGTGCGTTCACAGGTGGAAGTGCATTGGATTGGGTCCCCTTCGGCAAGCTGACGAGTGCTTTGCTTTCTCCTCCGTCTGCCCTGGATGTCTTCCTTGGAGCCGTTCTTTCAGAGCACACTTTTTAAGGTTGCTAGTGCAAATCTGTTCTTGACAGCAGAAGGGCTGGAAAAGAAATGTTCTCTTTCTGCCTAGTGCAGGAACAGGGTAACAGCTAAAAAGAATAAAGAGCATGTGTCCCTGAGATGTTAGCAGCCACCATGGTGAATAGGACCTACTTGGAAGATTTTTTTTTTTCTTTGATATCCATTGTGTTACCAAATAAAACAAGAAAATCATGCCCGATTACAAAAATCACATGTGCAAATAGTCTGCTTTGGTCTTTGCAGGTCTTATTTTTCTTTCTCGTTCTTCTCCCTCACTTTCACGGTATTTTTAAATTTCTCCACCTGCTTTTTCCTCCATTTATTTTGCCTTTTTTTTTTTCTCACTCCCAGGTCTCTCTTATTATCTGTTTCACTTCTCCATTCTGTTGCCTCCTCTCCCCTTGCCCTTCTTCCCCTTCTACTCTCTGGTAGTGAAAAGTGGCTTCTGGCTCAGGCACGGCTGTATGAAGGTGAGTTTGTGACAGATCCTGCCACTAAAAAGACAAGAGGATAATAGAAGAAAGAAACAGGTGCACTTCAGCTCCAAGCCAGGATGTCTCCTTTCTCCCCACAGCGGGATTCATTTGAATAGTTCCACAGCCCCGTTCAGTTTATTCTTTGTAATATTTCCATCACTAGTATTTTTTTTTTCTTCATGAAAAGATCAAATTCTTTTGAGTCCCTCTGGTTCTCCCATTTTTCCCAACGTTGGCTGGCAATGCAAAATTCTATAAATCAGTATTACTTTCCGACAATTTTGCATGCCATCAGCTAAATGTAATGCTTTTGAAATGCAAGCACAATTCTTTTTAAGTAGGCATTTAATTTTAGTGGAATTTGCATTTGACAGTCCCAATTCATGTGTTCCAACATCTGAGTGAAATTGCCCTCTTTGAGTTCTAATGGAATGAATATAGTGAAATTAACCTTTTGCCACAAAAACATACTATTCTAGACAAAAAGCTTTCACACTGTTTTGAATCTGTTCTGTGTAGTTATAATAGGCTGAGTACTCCTAATTTAATTCACAGTGATGAAAGTGCTTATGAAAAGAGTATATAAACACCAGGCTTCCTTAATTATTCCGTGAAGTGTCATCCGTCGATAAGCATGGGACAGTGACCTGGAACTCCAGCTCATTATTACTTTCTTTGAAAAATACATTAGTAGTGATATATCAAACGATCACCAGATACCTAAAAATAGGATCGTGGTATGGAGAATGCTTGAAAATTTTTCCATTATGATTATTCTTACCTTGTATTTTCTTTTTTTAAGCTAATTTGTTCATCGCTTCAAACCATTATCTTCAGTGAGGTTAACCATCAGGAGAGTCAACAAGTTTTTCATACATATTTCCTTTTATTCTTTGAAATTAAGAAACCATGTGTAGGAAAAAGAGGTTTAGATTTTAAACATTTATTAATTCTTTGGGCAATATGCTGGGAGTATACACAAGCTGGTTCATTAAAATATATCTACATATATAATTTTTCCAAAACAATAAAATATTTAGAGCCCACTAGACATTTTTGACTCATTTTTTTCCAATGATGCCAATTCATAATAAAATAATTTTTAAAACTTTTTTTTTTCTATCTCCACTAGAACTTTGTTGGGATTGGCTTTATTAGCTGTTGGCAATGAGCAATTATGTTTCAGAAAGTTTCTATCACTTAAGAGACTGCAGAGATCCGGATTGAAGAAAAATTTCCTCAATATTTCTTTCTCTTTTTATTTTCATATGCAAGAAAAGGAAATAGTGTTTAAATTGTAAAAAGTTGACATTTTATCACTATGCTGCTCACCACTTGGGACAGAGCAATCACCTGGAGATTGTTGCAGCACAATTCCGTGGGCTACACTCCCCCGAGGTCTTGATTTGATAGGTCTGAGGAGGCTGAAGATTTTTTTTTCCCCCTAGTGGTACCCACACTGCTGTGGGTCTGAGATCCATACTTCCCAAGTGAGTCCAATTAAACTTCCTAGTAATTCTTTCTTAAGGGGGTTGCAGTGTGTTATTGAGAGACATAAATAGCATTTTCCTAGATCTGCTTATTGAGAGCAAGGGCTTCGAGGTTAAGTGGCCCAGAGTTGTATATTTTCACTCACCTGCTATGGAATAGTGGCAAACTGCTACAAAGCTTTATGTTTAAGTATTTCACATAATAAATATAATGTTATTGCATATCAGAAAATCACTGTTGATAATGATATTAGATTATATTTCTTAAGCTCTTAACAAGGAACTTAGCATAGAGAATAAGCTCAATAAATTCAGTAAATTACAACTGCAAGTGTGGGGCCAAGTCAAATCAATGACTAGGGATATAAACACAAAGTAGGCATTTTTAATGATAATATTAGATTTAATATGAATTTGTAAATACCCCCTCAAATGTTTCTTATTTGATGAGAAATAAGTCAAAGTGTACATTTGCTATTACTCATTTTATTTAAGAGAAGTTGCTGATGGTAATTTTTGAGTTATTTTTTAAAAAAAACATTTATTATTGAGAAATAACATTAATACTAATTGCACCTTCTTTTATTCCTGAAGCATAAAAGAAACCTACATTTTTCTAGTAAAAGTTAAATACAAATAAATGAAAATGACAAAATTTGACTTCAACTGTTTTGGTATTCCTGTTTATATTTTGCATACTGTAAAATTAAGCAGTTATAAAGTGAAGATAATTGCTATTGTGATTCAAGGTGGATTAATTTGAAAGGTTTTCCAACTTATCTAAAGTGAAGACTTTTTTCTTATTTTTTTGCAGATTTTTTTTTGGGGGGGAGGGTATTAGGCAATTGAACTCAGGGACAATTGACCACTGTGTCACACTCTCAGCCCTTTTTGTATTTTATTTAGAGACAGGGTATCACTGAGTTGCTTAGCACCTCAGTTTTGCTGAGGCTAACTTTGAACTCACAATCCTCCTGCCTCAGCCTCCTGAGCTGCTGGGATTACAGGCATGCACCACTGCACCGGGCTGTGGTTTAGTTTTTAGCTCAATTAATATTGGAGCAAATGAGTAAACTAATGAATTGAAGTATCTTCTCCAGAATTCACTTTCTCGGGGTACACATTGTTAAGGTCCTATATTAGGAAATGTCATTAAATGTGCAAGATTGAAATTCATTTCAAGATTGAAATGAATCATGCTATAATGTAGAATATAACATTTCTAAATTCTAGAATTTAGATTACCAGAAGGGGGAGGAAACATTTACAAAAACTGGTTACATTGGCTTTTGGAAAGTTCTCTGAATAAGAAACTGGGAAAGAGATTTACCTATAGATTAGTATATGTTTCCTATCTTTTTTTTTCTGATCATAGTTAGCCACCATTTAGGTTCCATTCTCCATGGAGGCTGAAAAATATATTAAGTCACTCCCAATGATCCTGTTGGAGTCTTGATGGCCTGATAGCCTTTGAGATTCCTGGACTTGCTGGGCATTAAGATTCATGAGCTTGCTTCCCTGGGTTCTGTATTGTCCCTGGCTAAAATGACTTATTTGGGTAGGGGGTATTTCTTATCATGTTGAAGACTTTGCAAAGAAGCAGTTATTGTTATCTTTGAGCAGATGAAATGGTTTAACATTGCTGAAAACTTGTTCAAGATTTTGATCTAAATCTTCAGCTAGACCATTTGAACACATGACTCATACGCAGACCAAAGAGAATTTAGTTTAAAAGAAATCTTATCAGGAGTCCTATAATAGATCTTAGGCTATTTGGATTTTCTCACAGAATAATAAAAGCAATGTTGGCAACAGCACTGCTCAAAACAGGAGTTGAGCTACCTTTTCTGTGTGGCTAACAACAGGTACCTTGATGGCTGTGAACCTGTCCTGAAATGTGGGCCGTCTTCTTCCTGCCGGCTGGACATTTCTCCCATGGCCCCACAACCAGCCTCATTCTCATTCTGAAGCCCACTCTTTCTTTCTTCTTATCCACATTCTTCTCTCACACTCTATTCTTCTTGCCTGTCAGCTGTTGGTCCATGGAATCACACTGGTCTTTGACCATCTTGGACTTTGTGATTGGGTTGGACTGAGTTGAAGCTTAGCATGTTGGAGTTTTGCTGAGGGTGCTCCTGAGACCCCTCTTTGTGGAAAAATGGGAAGGAAAGAAGGAGGATGGGGAGAGAGGGAAGTTATCTCTTGTGTTCTCTTACCAGCTGCCCTCAGCCTCAGCTGTCCCTTAGCATGGACCTGAGTTGGATCATGGGCCCAGGACCTTCCCTTCCACTCTGACCAGTCAATGGATAAGATAGCCCAGGAGGAGGGAAGTGACTTTGGGGAAAGTGACTGTCTTTAGGTAAGGAAATCTCAGGGGAAGTAAGTCCTTAAGTCAGGAAGGGATATTTGCTCAACTCTTAACAGTGTCTATTGCAGACTGCTTAAACAACAAACAGGACATGTGGGACTGGAGGGGCCCACTGGTCCCTATGGTGGCCATACTGGAGCCAGGTGAGCCCAGGAAGGGGAGAGAAGAATTAGAAGACCATGAGATGTTGGAGTAGGAGGACTTATCTGGGTGATATTAGGATGCTGGTTTCCCTGGAAGTATAATCACGCAAAGCAAAGAATCCAGGAAAGAATTGCCAGAGAAGGAATTAAAAATTTGATTTTATAATGAAAGCACCCACCTTGAGTCAGAAAGAAAACAAATCAACAGCAGCAGTAGAAGCAATTGAGCAACTCTGAGCATAGAAATCCAAAACATCTCCTGCAGGTCAGTGTGAACATTGAGAACAACCATGTAAAATATTATGTACAATAAAATCAAGTAAATAAACAACAACAACAACAATAAAATCCCCGATACACATCATCAAATCACTCTTTCTCCATGATTTTATATCTTCATGTCTAATGTTGCTACCTATTACCACCCTAGGAACATACACTGCTGTCTTGCATACAGGTGATTACGTGTAGGGGGCTTTTTAAGATCTTGCTCTGACCTACCCAATATATCCCTAACCCACTACCTAGTTCAACCTCACACAATGCTTTCAGGAGTCTGTAATGAGCCAGTTCAGTAACTCTCACTGGCCTTCCATTGACAAGAGTGAAACGCAAACTTCTCAGCTTATAATTCAAGAGCAACCACAGGCTGAGCATGTAGCCTCATCTTAACACGAGTCCGACTCTTCTGGTACCATTACTTGCTATCATTCCCTCTTAAGAGCTCCATGGGAAAAAACACGTTGTTTCTAAACCTGCTCTTCAGTTTTCCAACCTAAAATACGTGCACTTTGTTCACGTTGAAATCAAATGTCACACAGGCATTTGACTATATTTACAGATTTTGTATACAAGACATAGTGAATGTATGATTTCAGAGAGGGGAAAAGCAGAGGTGGGAAATGTGAAGTCAGCCACATTTCCAGAGATCTGATGTACAATGCTATTTGCTTGAACTTCTGTGGGCTTCTTTGTTCCTGTGAGTAAACTTAAATTTTTAATGCATGTTAGGTCAAAAGTTTAACATTATCCTGCTGTGTCTTAATTATTCAATTAATGTGTTGCTTAGCACACGAGGTTCAATTCACGACGGAGAATATACATGGACAATATGTTCTACAAAACTGGCTCCTACAGATTCGAAAATTACTGATGTATTCCAAACACAACTTCCCTGGCCACGGAGGTCTGGCAGGTGCCTACCTTTCAAAAACATGGGTTGCTACTTGAACTCAAGTTTCTTTCACTTTATTTTCTGATCTTATTATTTACAAATGTAAATGAAGTCTCAATTGTTTTTGATTTAGGTCTGTGTCAGAGTGTACTCTCTTCATGGCTGATGTTGTCCTCTCAATTTCAATACCTTCTTTCCCCTAGAGTTGCAACTACTATTTCACCAAGAAAATCTTTTGGTAATAGATATTTCTTCCCTCAGGTTTGGTTCCTGAGGGAGGCTGTACATTCAAAGGGGTGATGGGATGCGGGATGCGACCACTCTGCTATTCTTTTTAGAGGTTGCTGGGTTTTTGATCAAAAAGCATATTTTGTGGTCTGTGTATATAACACGGGATCATTTTAAAATATTAACAAGAAAACTAAATCATTGACTAAATCTAGTGGAAAGTGATCATTTCCAATCACCGCACTCTTTACAAAAGGGCCTCCGATAAGGCTCGAACCATCAGAGGAGACTGGTTTGGCTGAGCATAGAGGAAACTCAAAAGAAAGGGGTGCACCCCAGATTGCCCTCACCTGAGAAGCCCCGCCTTGTTTTTCCAGTTTTGCACTCTTTAAGCAAATGCCCTGTGCTCCTTGGGAAGTACAAGAAATGTTGATAAATATTTCTACCCTGTGGAGTCACAGCCTAATGTGAGAGAAAAGAATACGACACATAAATAAGGTCGATTTTTTTTTTAATGAGCTTAAAAAGGAACTAAATATATTCAGGAAAAGGAAAGAAAGAAATTATATCTAGTCAGATTTGAATCAAATAATAATTGTATTTGAAATATTGACATTTAATCACAACATTTGCCAAAGTATATGCATATCAGTCATTTAATTTAGTACGGCATCATCATCAATTTTAAAGTACGTTGGGATTGAAAATCTGTTGACAATATATAACAAGATAATTTAATTCAAATGTAAGAGGAAGGACATCTGATATGTAGTTAGCATTTCAATACCATTAAGTAGAGAGGTCAGAAGAAAGGCAGAGAAAGAGAGAAATGACTTCACGGGACCCACCAAAGCAGTGACACATTTAGGCAGGGCACCCCAACGTGATCCGAATATCACTACCACAGGAGGGAAAATCTAATGAAATCCTTCAAGGTTGTTAAAGAAGAAAGAAGTTTGGAGCAGAACACTTTTCATCAAATTCGTGTTTTGTAATAACAAGTTTAAAACCTATAAGGGAGTAGATTCAGGAATTCTGGGGATACCTAAACCTCTCTGGGGACTTGGCTAAGTTCTTTTAAAGAAGAAAGTGCAACATAATGGCGGAAATTATTCAATTTTGCTCATAGGAACAATTGAGCACATATTGAATCAGGAAAAATGCTGAGATGGTTGAACAACAAAACTCAGAATGATCATATTTCTTCATTTTCCACGTTGTTATGGTGATTTGTGTATTCAGAGACTAACAATGTGGATGGCATGAAGAATAAGTGATTATGCACTGCTGAATGCCTTTATAAGAGTTCACTGGGAAGAAATTACTGCTTCAGAATAAATGTATTGTTGCTGCTTGAATGATGATAGCTGCGTGTTTGTCCCTTTTCTCTACTCAGCAAACACTATTCATTTCAAGGTTTGGGTGTTACATCAAGCAAAAGGCCCCGACTGAGAAATGCCACTATTATGTGCACACACACTCCCTCGGAAGCGTTTCTGTTAGGAATCGATACCATGGAATAACTATGCAGCTTGCACAGCAGAGAGACCCTTTAGATAAGCATATTGGGAAACACAAATGCTTTGATATGTATTGTTATGTGTTCAAGTTAGAGAAGGTGGAAATCAGAGGGACTACTTTTTAATTAGTTTTTATTGGCTCTTTTTAGTTACACATGACAACTGAATTTACTTTGACATGATTATAAATGACACAGTTATAAATTATAAATGAAATATAATTTGTCCTAATTCAGTACCCAGGGCTTCCCATTCCCTTCCTCTATGCCTCTTCCCTCTGTTCCCTTGCCTCTACTCCACTGGTTTTTCTGCTATTTATTTATAATCATTTTTGTTGTAAATTAGTGTCTTGTGGATGTACATGATGGTGAGATTCACTGTGGTATATTCATCTGTGCACACATGACTGTTGGGTCAGATTTCGTTCACTGGCTTTCCCTATCCCATTCCTCCTCCCTTACCTTCATTCTGCTTTGTCTACTCCACTGATCTCTTTTATATTCTTTTTTTAAACCTTTCACCTTATTTTGGATTAACTTCCATGTATCAGAGAAAACATTCAACTTTTAGCTTTTGGGAACTGGCTTATTTCACTTACCATGCTAGTCTCCAGTTCCATTTACCAGCAGATGCCACAATTTCATTTTTCTTTATGGCTGAGTAATTGTCCATCGTGTGTGTGTGTGTGTGTGTGTGTGTGTGTGTGTGTGTGTATCACATTTCCTTTATCCATTCATCTGCTGAAGGGTACCCAGGTTACTTTTATAACTTAGCTATTATGAATTGTGCTGCTCTAAACATTGATGTGGCTGTGTCACTGTATCAAACATTTGTAAAGACAATAAAGAATAACTTCATATTCTGGATTGTTCTATTGGCAGGCCAAATATCATAAAATGTAATATGTATGAAGAAGATGTGGTCATGCTAGTATTTTATGTGAGAATCAGCTGCTATAATATAAGTGCAAATAGAAACAAAATTCACAAACACATTATGCCATATATTTCTAAATAAATCCTTGATGGGACTTTGCTCTCTCAAATTTTATAGGATATTTTAAAATAAATTATTATTTTACTTCCTACCTAGGAATGGAGTCCTCACATTGTAGCAAAGCCCTTAAAGGGAATTACAAATGCTATTGATTGAATTTACATATTCTGTTCTCTGCCTTTGTGTTTCCATGTGCAATGCTACACCGATTCGATTCATATACCTATAGTGATGGTTTTGTCGGTATAGACTTATCTCCAAATTCAACCATCTGTAAATATACACATCTCTTAGTTCATCAATCATGCCTCATTAATATGGTATAAGAAATTCATGCTGCAATATACTATTTTGTGTTAGTTACTGCTATAATGAAAGTTACAATTTTGTTATTTTAAGTGAAAAAAATTTGGCAATTGGCAATTTCTGGAAATGTTTAATATTTTCCAGATTCAACTAATACCATTTTGACATGATTTATACCTTTATGTATGAATCAGAATGTATCAGGCATCTGGTCTACTTTGTACCTTACTGTATATTACCATTACTTTATATTGTTAAAAACAGGCAATGCATGTTAGATACAGTTGGGGGACAGTCACATTTTCTGTAGAAGACTAACAACACATTAAAATAATAACAGCTGAAAATTTTTAGTTTGTATCAGTCTATCTCCCATTAATATAACAAAATGCATGAAGCTGGGTACTTTTTTTTTAAAAAGAGGTTTATTTAGCTCATAGTTTGGAGGTTGAGAATTCAAGATCAGGTGGCTCCATCAATTTGGGCTCTGGTGAGGGCCCAATGTCAAATGCCATTTTAATGGGAACTATTGCAAAGTGATCTGATGGTGAGACAGGAAGTAGACCATGGAGGAGCCAGGCTTAGTCAATTACTACACATGAGGCTTCTCCTCAGAAAAGTGCCACCACTTCTCACATGGCCAGGTTGAGAACCAAGCTCCCAAATTAATCCTCAGGGGCTGTAAACCACAGCATAGCTTAATCTGAAGGCGAAGGAGGGAGTGATCAAGGGCATTGTGGGTAATTAGTAGAAAGCACTAAGGATTCTGGGTTTTAATTTTATTTTGATAACCAGTTTTTTTTTTTTTTTTAACACTTTCAGCATTTCTCTCAGGCTTCTAAATCTGATGATGGAATCATCTACTTCTGGAGGTTCTATTACTGCCCTGCATTTCCTCTTCCAAGAAAAGAATTTCGCAAATTGTTTTAAGCATAGCTCCGTGTTATTGTTCATATTCTGAGCATTAATGTTAAAGTTATATTAGAAAGCTCTCATTTCCTTTCAAATCGGTAATTTTAAAGATTTGATGAATTCTCGAGTATAATTTTGGGATAATTAGGAAAGCAATTTTTTCTAGTTGTACACCATTTAAATTTTTTAGTGACAATCATACGAAAAATAGAAATACCATTTGCAGCAAATTTTGGGAATGATTTCTGCTTAATGAGGAACTCACATTACATGATTTGGGTTCCTTTTATTTTCCTGTCTTGCCATTACACCACGCAGCTGTTTTCTTCCATCCCAAAAAATATCATTAGTGATTATTTAGCTTAGATTTGTTCAGGTACTCAATGGTAAACGTCAATTTTACATATCTGGGGTTCTGTGAAACCTCACATTTGTATTATTAGAAACTGTTTACTTCGTGGATAGTAAAATGATGTATATCTTTATGGATGATTTTACTTTTGGGGGGGATTTCTATTTGTAACAAACTTTTTCCATTACATACCTTTAAATGGAGCATTTAAAATTGGAAATAATCTCTTAATTATAAGCATAAAAATTAAATGTAATTATTTTCAAGGTGACAAGTATTGATTTAAAGAAGCTGCCATAGATCAATAACATACAAAGTCCTTACCACCCCATAAAGAAAGTTATAGAGACTGAAATCCAGGTTTCTTGTCAAGGGTTTCAGGAAACCTTGTAGCATGGATCAGAAAATCAATAAACTAACCAACGACAACACAAACACACATTCACACACACACACACACACACACACACACACGAGAAAAACAAAAAGCTTGGAAAAAATAGAAATTACCTGGAAGGTGGGGGGGGGGTGCAAAACTACTTAATAACATAATCAGATTGACATGAAAAAGTTAATTTACTAACAACAATAAACTGCAATATCACATGGCATTTGGAGATAGATATATTCCTATAAGTTAAAAATGTAATCACAGTAATTTTTTTTTGGAAAACCTTGGTATGTTTTAAGAAATAAAGTTGAGGGAGAAAAGAACCCAGAAAGGAAAAGGAAAGAAACAGAAGACATAAAATTATAGGAGATGGCCAATATTAAAATAATGGAAATTCAAAAAAAGAGAAAGCAGAAGGCATGGATTTATCTATAAAAATGTGTAGAACATTTTCCTTAACTGTGGGCTCTGTGTTTTCAGAATGAGAGGAAAAACAGAATGTCCAGCCAAGTGAGTGAAAATACACCCACATCAAAACACGTAATTATAAAACTTTAAAATAATCTGCACAAAATGGGGGTTCCATGAGCTTGGGAAAAAAACCAACCAACAGAAGCTCCATTGCATACAAAGATTGCGTTATCAAACGGCTTTGGACTCCTTGGTGGCAGCACTGGAAGCAAGAAGATAATTGAAGAATGTCTTACAAAATTCCAAAAAATATTAATCTATAATTCTATAGTCACCATTTCTCTCATTTTTTTAAGTTTTAAGTGATTCATACCAATTATACACATTTACAGGGTACCACGTGATGTTTGGATGCATGTACATATTGCATAATGTTCATATCAGGGTAATCATGTCTGTCTGTCTCCTGAAACATTTATTTCTTCATAGTGAATGCATAAAAACCCTTTCTTCTAACTTTTTAAAACAATTGATGGTACATGGTCATTATCTTAGCCACCTTCCTGTGCAATGCACCCCAGAACTTTTATTAAAATAATTATAGCTATTAAACGTAGTGCTTGTTAGTCTTCCTTTCACTCTCCCTTTTCCCAACTCTTCCTGGCCTCTAGTAACATACCAGCCACTTGTGAAACTGGTATGAGAATAAACACATGTATTCTCAGACGTAGTAAATGTAAAAAATAGACCTCCTTTGCTTTCATGCCAGGGAGACCACTACGTCTCCATTTAGATTGCTGTAACAAAATACCACAAGCTGGTTGGCTTAAAAACAACAGAGATTTACTCCCCACAGTTCTGGAGGTTGGGAAGTTGAAGATGAAGGTGCCAGCAGTTAGTTGTGTGGTGAGGGATTTCTTTCTGATCTGTAGGTGGCGCCTTCTAGCTGCATCTTCACATGGCAGAAGAGGCCCTCTATTTCTCTGGGTGTCTTTCTAAGGGCTCTGATCCCTATCACCTAAACACCTCCTGAAGGCCCCACCATCTAATGCCGAAGTGTCAGGGGTGAGGATTTTAGCCTCAAAACTTGCGTGGAGCACACACGTTGGAACATGGCAAATGTCCTCTTCCAATAACAGAGTAAACCTAGAAGTCAAAGAAAAATTCAAAAAACCAGAGAATTGACCGAGAAGAATCCGCAGCATGGGAGCAGAAGGAGGCCCCTGCGTGACCCCTAGGCACGAGTGAACCGCAGCCCTCAGGCAGGTTGGAACACCTTGAATGAGGAGCATGCAGAGTGGTCTGTGATGGCACCACTTTTGCCATATGGCGAAAATTCCAAAAGGTGCGTTTCTTTAAACAGAAACAAAGTAGTAAGGCAATGCAACATAAATAAAAGGCACATGAAAATGATGAGGATGGGGACCAGTGACTGCCCCAGGGCGACAGCTGTTGGGTGTTACTAGAGAGCTCTCCATGTAGCTGGGTCCTGAGCCCAGCTCTCCAGGAGGGACTCCCTGTTTGTTCTTTGGGGTTAGGGTGCAGTTGGATTGCACTATGTGATTTACCTTGTAGGTATTATGATGAGAGATTACTTGCTCATGTGAGAATAGCTAAATCTACCAAATAAAATCTACAAAAAAAAAGAAAGAAAAAGAAAAGAAAGAGAAGAAGAGGAAGATTGAAGAAAGTTTTTCAAATTTTTGTTCAAAAAACATTTTTCATACTCTGTGCTAGACTCCATAAAATTCTTGGGAAGTTGTGCTAATACAAATAAAATTATTTATCAAAACAGGGAGTATATCTAAAGTACTGATGATAAGAAGTGGGGAGTATAGGAACTAGCACTAGGAGTTTAAACCTCATCTAAAATAATAATAATAAGAGGGTGTGGGCTCTCGCTCTGGTAGAGCTCTTGCCCATCATGCATGAGGCTTTGGGTTTGATACCCACCTCCATAAAAATAAATAAATAATCAGCCAATAGTAAATATTTAAAAATAATAAACCTAAGAATAGATTTATATGCCTATTTTGTAGCTAAATAGAAACATACAAAAAGAACATTGCATCAGTAGTGGAGGGTAATGGTGATGATTTTGAAAGATGAAGCAGAGAGTTCCTGACTTTCCATAGGAGCCTTTTATACTGTTAACTTAAAAACTTAAAACTTTGTGCTTGATAATAAGATAAAAGCATGCAATATATAAAATAAGCAGTTCTGGTGTCTTCTTGCTCAATAGGGTTCTAGAGATAATAAAAATGCCCTTCACAGTCAGGGAAGCTACAGGAAGGGCTTTGAAGGTTTTCACCATAAAGAAATGAATTTGGAGAAAATAGATGTTTTTGATCTGATTTAACCATTACACAATGTACACATTAATGGAAACATCATATGGTATCCTATGAATATATATAATTTTATATTTCTCATGTTTCAGTTAAAAATAAATTAAAATGGATATATACATAAGTATATTTTCATATCAGTCAGGAAAGAATTTCTTCAGTATGCTATAAAATTAAAACTATTAAAGACTAAAACTTATGAACTCAACTACAGTATATTAAAGTTTAAAACTACAATATAATATACCACCACCAACAAAAACTACAAAAGCAAACTTGTCATGACATTGATGGAGAGAATCTACTTAAAATTCACAAAACAAGGACTGGAGATGTAACTTGGTGGTAGAGCACTTGCCTAGCACGTATGAGGCTCTGGGTTTGATCCCTAACACCACAAAAAATAAATAAATAAAAATCAAACAAAATTCATAAAACTAACACTAATTTTCAGAATATACAAAATCCTGAAAAAATTATGAAAAAGGAAAAATATGACCTGGTTAAAAAAAAAATAAGCAAAGGATTTTTAACAGAGTGTTACCAGGTCCAGGTATGCTTACTTGTCATTCAAAATGCAATATTCAGAAGACAAGGGTTGGAAAAAGGAAAAATCAACTTTGTTTAAGGGCTAGCTCTGAGAAGATGCAGAGTGCCATCTTATCTTCCCCAAAGCACCATATTTGTTTCTTCAGCTACAACAGAACTTTTGTAAGGAAGAAAGGAGATACACCCTGGGAAAATGGGCAGAGAAGCTATATGCTGAGTGGTGTCTTTCTCAACAGGAGCATAAGTCTCTCTCATTTTTCCCTGTGCTCTGAATATTGCTATTGACCTTGACCACCTGGAGCTAGTTCCTCTATAGATCTTTAAAAAGACGTGTAACTTTTCTGCAAGTTAAACACCACAGCAATTTACATCTGTGTGTTAGTTGATTAAAGAATTAGAATTAGAATTTTAGATTTAGAATAAGGAGGGGCATTACACATTCTGGTGTTATCTAAAGGTCAACAGATGGTTTGCATTCTGTAAATCTGAAGGAAGATCACTTACCAGTTGACATCTTAAACATTTGGGTATGGAATTTCTTCATCGTTTAGTACACCAGGCAAAAGGAGGGAAGCCAAAGTCCACTCCTAAAAGATGAGAATCATTTCAAGATAAGAGCACTCAAATGTCCAATAAACAGAGAAAAGTTGGAAATGAAAACTAAATAAGATTATATTTCATTTTGCTTAGACCGTGGAAAGATATGCTTCTACAATGCCAAGTGTCTACTAGTAGGTTGAGCAGAGAAACTGTTTCTCATAGACTACTGAATAGTTAGATTTGGTACAATCTGAGAAATGAGTTTGTCATTGTGCTGCAGGGTAAAAACTGTTCATTTGCATAGAGCTAACAGTTCACCTCATAGGACAAATATATAGAAGCTTGCACTAAGATATAGAAGCTTGCACTAATAGACATTTTCTTTCTGTACACATAGATCTATCCGTTGTAACCCACACCTTTTATTATTGTCTCCATTATATAGATGAGGAAATTGAAGCAAAGATAATTTAGTAGCTTCCCCAAGGTTATCTAACTATCAATGATTTTATCAAAATGAATAGATGAGATCACAGCATGGACTGTAGTGTTGAGTGAAAAATTAAAACAAGTTGTAGAGTGCCACATGATCAGTGGTAATGAGTTAGGGATCTGGGATGAAGTGAGAGATACTGCGTCTCTGTGAACCTCTCAAATGCAGAAAATATGAGATACACCCAGGAACCACAGAAAGAAAGATGCCCTTGCATGCCACAAGTAGCCTGATGGCAGTGTTTAATCACAGGGAAATCTGTGGCGAAGTTGCTTGGTCCAACCTGGCTCCACCTCCAGCCTAGTTCCTAACTAATAGTCCACCTTCTCCCTTGAATGTGCCCCCGTTTTCGTAAGTAAACCTGTCTATGACTCTGATTGGCACTTGTTGAAGTACTTTTCTCTCAAGTATGCCCCAAACTCTGCCGGTCCTAAGGCGGGGGTCCTCCTCTATGGGAATTCCTCAGATTCTTCTTTGGAGACACTTCTCCTGACGCTTCTCCTGTGACAGTCTCCATATAAAATTTTAAAATCAAGTAATATTATGCGTGTATTTAAAAAATACACCAATTTGTAACAGATTGTTTTTAAAAAGATGGGAAAGACATGTACTGACTTAAGAAGAGGCCGATCTCTCTGGATGCAAGAACAAAATATCAGGAAGAGCTTCAAAGCTAGGGGGTATTTAAATTTTTTAGATGATCTAAATATGTGGTGAAAGTAAATACTCGTTAAATCTGGGAGGTAGGTCAGGGTTTTGTATTCTCCTCTCTACTTCTCTGTATGATGGAATATTTCACAATTTTGAAAAGTCATGTGTCTATAACTCTTTATGTCATCTTTAATCTTACTCATGATTTTTTATGACATCAACATCTGCTACTTTTCAGCCATCTTTTCAATACATGACACAAAGTTATCCTAAGGGAGGAAAAATCACTTTCCCTTTACCCTCTGAATTCTTAACTGAAGAAGGACCCCTGTAACAAAAGACAAATTAAGAAGAAAAAATAAACAGGTCCTTGCTATGCCTACTTCACTTATACATGAAATGAGTGAGTCTCAGAGAGTTGGCTGAATGACCAGGCATGAATACCTTCTTCAACTGAAGCAAATGAGGGTGCTTGGGAGGCAGCCAGGGCAAGGCATCCATACAGAGCACAGCAAACAAGAGTAGGGTGTGTTCTGCTGATTAAATCAGGGTCTTCTCCATGGAGAAGTCTCCAGTGATTCAGGCACACTTCTCAGACTACTGAGAGGGAGACACCCTATGCTAGGAGATTTCCTTCCTTTTTTTTCCCTATTTTTTTTTTAGTTGTAGTTGGACACAATTCCTTTATTTTATTTATTTTTATGTGGTGCTGAGGATTGAATCCAGTGCCTCGCACATGCTATCGAGCACTCTACTGCTAGCAACAGCCCCAGCACGAAATTTCCTTTATACGTACAAATTTCCTTTATAAAAGAGTAACTTCTGTATTTGGGAGCTTACCCTATGTCTCCAATTTCTCAAAACAATCAATTCAAAATAATCCTTGTGCCAAAAGGCATGTTTGGAATTGCAGATTCTGGTAGTGTTCAATACAACTAAGCAATCTAAGTGACCCAAAGTAAGTTCTATAAAATATGCTTCTGTCATGCGAGAAGAGGTATTCCTGAAGAAGGGTCTAAAGAGTTTCTGGAGAGAAAGGGGAGCTCAAATCAGGACCAGTGAGACTCCTGGCTCACGCACAAGAAAAAATTACAGCTCCCACCTCTCAGAGGCATAGACTGGGGTTGAATTAGGAAAGTGGTACATATTCAAGGGTTGCCTTTGGGTAAGCAAGGAATACACATTCAAAGGAAAATGCCATCCATTTGGAGAGTGAGAGAGGTATGTGGGGGTTCCCAACTCTTCTTTTAAAGGAATCTTGGTGAGAGGTGAGTATGGAAAGGTATATAGGAATGGTATCAGTAGAGTGATCTCAAAATGGGTTTGGATGGATCTGAGGATTCTCTGACTGATGTATTCTGCATTATCTGATCAATAAATGGTGTTGGAAAGTCTCCTAAATTATAGGTTTATCAAAATATCATACTCTCTGATTTTATTGTGTATGGAAGGGTTAATTAATAGTACAAAGGCAGATTTATATAATTCACAAGAGAGACTGGCTTAGGGAGTGACGTACCTGGAAAATATGCAGGTCTTCTTGAATCTTTAAGATCTGTTTCTTTTTTCTTGTCCTTCCTATATGTCTCCTTTCTACCTGTCTTTCTTCTATCCTACTTCAGTCCCTTTTAATATAGAATCAATTTTTTAATAAATTAAACCTTTATTGTATTTTAAATCTTAAAGTTTATGATAAGGTGGAAAATACCTGTGCATAAGATAACTTCACATACTCTTCTAATCATTTCCTTATAAGGAAGAAATAAAACATTGTTTCAAAAATATTTGACTTGGATAAAGGTGACTTGGAGTTGAATTTGTGATAATATTTAGACTGTTGGCATATGAGGCTTCTGTCATTTTATTGTTTCCTTGTATTGACTTTTGTTATGCAAATACATGTAACTATTTATCATGAAATATAAAAATATTAAGAAAATAAGAGGGCTGGAGTTGTGGCTCAGTGGTAGAGCATTTGCCTTGCAAGTGTGAGGCCCTGGGTTTGGTCTTCAGCACCACATAAAAAGAAATAAACAAAATAAAGATATTGTGTCCATGTACAACTAAAAGAAATATTTTTAAAAAGAAGAAAACTATCTTTTATTTTGTTTTCTGAGTTTTCCCAGTAATAGAATGACTAAGTAATCTATAATAAATCTGATGTAATGAAATTCAATAATATAAACAATAATACAAATTTAACTGATAAATATTGGATATCTTAAAATATTTGAGCATATTTAGTTTCTAGTTTCTAGATTAACTCATAAATTATTTTTATTCATGCCAATAAAGGAAAAAAATTATGATCTACCTCTAGTGAGTAAATTTCAGAAAATTCTTATTATCTTCAAAGGCTTTAGACATAATAAAATATGCAATAAATTAAATGTGCCTCTTTCCCCCATCATTAATTGAAAGAAAAGCTAAATTCCTAATGAAACAAAATAATTGCAGGTTCCTATTTCTGCTTTTTATTGAAATTAATGACTATGGCAAGTCTCTTTTAAATATTTTAATGGGTAGCAAGGTCAACCCAATAATATCTACTAAAGAAACACCTGATATTGGATAGCCCTACTTTAAAATAGACCGAATTTTGGAGTCCCTTAACTTTGTATTATCCATTCTTATTTATGATCCATCAGAAAAGTATTCTAAACAATCATTCATATTTAAAAAAGGAAAGAATGGCACTTGTAATCCTGCTTACAAAGCAGATCAAATGATCTACTCAAGTAAGGAGCAGAAAATAATGAGAACCAATTGTTCTAATCTTCCATTATTTCTGATGCATAATGAGAGAATGAGCCATATTTTATTTTGTCTTGTTTTGGCCTTTATTTGAAAGTAATTGAAGAAGTGGTAGGCTACTATCATGATTCCTTTTAAGAATTTACTAAGCGTGGGGGTATAGCTCAGTGGTAAAGTGCTTGCTTAACATGCTGAACATCCTAGGAGTTTGATCCTCAGCCCTGCATGGGAAAAACGAACAAACAAACAAACAAAAGAGAAATACAGAAAATTTCTGAAGTGCATGTGATTTCAAGGTGTGAAATAAATTAATAATTTTGGTAAAATGTAACTTTTATTCTTTAGTTTACAAAGGCAAAGTTGTTTTCTTTCTCAAGGAATTATAGTACCTGTAGGGAGAAAAAAATGTTTTTCTTTTATTCATCTTAGGTTTGTCTTCTAGGGTCCTGATGAAAGGTAGATTAAGAGGGAAAAACAGAAGTTTGCAAACACATCCTAACATGTACATGTTATGCACATGTGAGCCCTCTCTTGAGTAGCTGAGGAGTGGTGAGAATTTGGGCTTATGCAGCATCTTGGCAAAGAAAAATGACAAGACAAATGGCAAGAATTTCAAGCTTTTAGGAGCAGCAAATTGTGGAAGGGCAAATATAAGGGGAAATGGATTTAGATGAGGGCTGGTTATTAAGGTTTGCTTATAAGATTCTTTCTCAGTGTCTTCTTGTCTCTGGTAACAAACCTGTTATCTTTCCCTGGCATAGGGGTTGGGAGAGGGTGGGTAGAGAAGGAACTACCAAAGCTTCATGAAGAGAACTGCTGGTCTGTTTTCAGGTAGACAGGAAGAGGGGGAGAGAGATCTCTCCTATGTCTGCTTTTTCTCATTTATCTTTAGCTCAAAATAATTTTTTTTTATGTCTGAGTGGCATAATTTGGGGTTGCATTACTACTCTGCCTCTTAATAATAAATGAAAAAATATTCAAATGTCATGGTTTAGATATGAGGCTTGTCCCCAAAGCTCATGTGAGACAATGTAAGAACATTCAAAGGTGAAATGTTGACCTAATCCATGGATCAATCCACTGATAGGGATTAACTGGGAGGTAACTGCAGGCAGGTAGGATGTGGCTGGAGGACAAAGGTCACATTGGGCATGCCTTTGGGGTTTATATTTTGTCCTTGTTGAGAAGAGCTTCCGCTCTGCTTCCTGGGGCCATGTTCCTAGCTGCTTTCCTTCCTGCACACCTTTCTGCCAGGATATTTTGCCTTACCACCTGCCCAGAGCAATGGAGTCAGCCATCTATGGACTGAGATCTTTGAAACCATAATATCCAAATAAACTTGTCCTCTTCTGTGTTGTTCTTGTCAGGTGTTTTGGTCACAGCTGCAAAAAAGTTGACTAAAAAATGCATTGTAAAAGTCTAGGTAACGTGTGTAGATAACATGTACAGATACAAATATCCATCGATGTAGTACAAGTTTTCATGTCAGATGTAGCTGTGTTTATTATAACAGTTTTTGCTTAACATGTGCCTTGCAATTTAGTAATGGGAATAAAATGCAATAAGATATATGTACTGATAATCATCATATGATTTTTCTTATTCTTCTCATAAGATGCCACATTTTACAAAAATATCATGTCTGAGAAAAACACTGATTATGAAAAAATCCAAGCCATGTAATTTCTAACCAAATTAGTGCTTATCATATGGTAGAATTTGGAAGGAGGACAGTTTTTCAGTGAGATTTAGTCCAAAATATGAGCTCACCTTGGTTGCAGAAAGGTGTATTTATTTCCCTTGGAGTTTTCCTGAATTAATAATTCCTATTTGAAAGGGTATCATTTGTTGCCAGTGGACTTTTCAAGCTGTGTTTTTCTCAAATTTGCAATTCAATTGAACGGAAGAAAACACATTTAAATATGGATCACTTCAGATAAAAAATAAGGCTTTTGTTTTAATGAGAGAAAATACACTATAGAATAACTTAGCTCAATATCTAACAGAATATTTATCAATCTAGTTCTGGGCATTAATGAGACCTTTAACTAAAGGCACATCCTCCAAGTCTCCCTCTATCTAAGTTCAAGCAATCAGATAAGAAAGTCAACAGCTTGAATTTTATTATGTGACTTTCAGAGTCTTACTACAAAATCAATTCAGGTCTTTCTTTGGAAGCTACATACTTCTCATAATTCTTTATGTATCTCCATGAATATAGAACATACTGATGTAAATTTATGTGCAGCTCTCTCCAGTGGAAAGAACTAGAAGCAGAAATACTCCAGTAGCCTTGGGCAGACCAGGCACCTACATCTTGGTTCTTGGATACAATGATCCACTAATGGATTATGGTTTCCTGGAAAAATGATGGATTTCAGGGCTAAGAACAATAACAACAACAACAATAAATTAAGTCTTAAAGACCTGTTGGTGCCAAAAAGTAAGGAAGTTCTAAAGAATGATGATAACATGTCAAAAGTACATAGGCACTGGTCTGAAGGGGATGCCATGGGCCAAACTAGAACAAGTTAGGCATCCGAATAAATAGTGATACTCCACATTGTAACTCACTGAATGATATAGGAATCCTTCAGCTTATGCTGTTATGAATGAAACCAGTAAATAGTGGAGAGAAGAGAATGCTTTTCCTACAGAGAATAAGCATTAATCTATACAGAAGAAATGATGGTTCAGAAAAATCACATTTGTAGCAATAATCAAGTCCACTAAAAAATATAGATGCAAAAACTAGTGGGTAAAATCTTGAAGAGTTATAGCTTAGTTGCATAATCTCAATGTAACTCCCCTTAAAATAATTGCTAAATGTGTAGGCAAAATATGGTAATTTCTAAGTAGAAAAGCTGGCAAGTAATCAAAGTTAGATTCCCAGAAATGGAACAAATTTATGTCATGTACCATGTGATGAAAAGTTGCACCTTTGTGATATACCTGTCCAAATGCTTATCCTAAACTTAATTCTAAGGAATCATAAAACAACCTCAGTTGATGGACACTCTACAGAACCATATTGCTTTGGGCTATGAGCATTAAGGTCATGAGGTGAAAAGAAATAATAACAATCATTCAAGGTTAAGAGAAGTATTAAAAATGGCAATATGATGTTATTCTGGACTAGTTCTTTTCACTGTAAAGAATAGTAGTGTCATAATTGGTAAAATATGAATATAATTAATATATTAGATGGTAGTTATTAATATATAATTGTCCTTATTTAGAGGGTTATAGGGGTTATACAGGATAATATCCTTGTTCATAGATATTGCATATTAACATACATGCAGATGATGGAAACCCAGCTAGCAACTTACTTTGAAGTAATATAAGAGGTGAAAAAGTAAGTTCTTCATATTATTCTTGCATTTTTTTTCTGTATGTTTAAAATTATCTCAAAAGTAATTAGGAAGATGAAAATAGCATTAGTATCAAAAAATAAAAGTTTAATTCGGAATTGAAGATGAATAATGGCTATAAATGTGGTTGAAGCTTGAAAGGAAATAAAATCATTCTAAAGAGCTTTAATTCTATGTAAAATTTAAGCATGAATCAGTTTTAAACTTGAGAATAGTGTTTGAGGCTAATCAAGAGGAAATAGAACTGATATAGACTTTGAAAACATCTTGAGAGGTTTCCATGCCAAGGCTTTTGAAACATCATTTGTAACTAGGTTGACTGTCCTGATTTGTATATAAAAATAACCCAGAAGGAAAAAGAGACAGATGAAAGAGATCTCAAATCCTATGTAAAACTGTGTAGATACAATTACTGGAGCCTTCTGTGGTCTATCAGTATTGGAAAGAGGTTAAACATTTTCCTGCTTCTGCTTTTTCATCAGACCTTTCTAGATGTCTCTATCCATGTCCACCGCTTTCTCTGAATTCTCGCAGAACATGTCCTCAGCCGAGGTAATATTTCTGCTTGTAATATCATGGATGACTCTCTTCCTATTCAACTCCACCCACAGTTTCTAATTCAAGGTGAAGTTCTCAAAAGAGGAATTTTGGCTTATGTTTATTGGGCTTCTATGACTCAAATTCAGTGCTAAGAGCCGAGGACAGAGAATTAGTAATTCTTCTCCTCCTTTGTGCTTTGTATTTCAGCAAGATTTTGAACACATTGGTGAGAGAGCTGAAACATATAAATGCCTCTTAGTTAATTCATTGTACTGTAGAAGCACAATGAATCATGAATAAAAAGAAATATTTGTGGCAGGATGGCAGAGGATCAGTAATTGCTTTTAACCAGCAGAACTTTGGTGCTGCTTTTGCAAAAACTAGCCCTTAGCATGGTATCTTGGTTTACTTTAAGGCCAATATGCTGTATTCCTACATATGTACATTTTCCCAACAGAAATTCAAACTTCAGAAGTAAAACGTAACAAACCCTTTATCAGATGAATTTCTAATAGGTTAATTTTTCTTCTAATTAAACATATATTGAGTTGTAGTGCATGTCCTTGTCTGCTAAAAGGGCACCCAGTAATTTATAATATATTGGCCCATTCTATCAGCACTGCCTTATGATGCTCTATTTCATATTTACTGATATAACATTTTATTAGTAGTAACCATGGAAACTTGTACTACACTCTCCAACCACAAATAAATAGGTTGGCTTTCCAGAAATGAATAAGGGCATCTTTATTTATTTAGCTCAGAATAGAAGACATAACACGGATAAAAGGAATTCACGTATGATTCCATAATGTAAATATCCAGGGTTTCCTCTTTGGTTATCCATTGTGCTTGCTCTGAAAGCCTGCCTCCTCCCCTGGAACCCTTCTCTCCACAGCAGCCACCAGCTCAGGAGTCAAGTGGATTGATTGAACACACCTTGCAGCCAGCTGCCCTCCAGGCTTTGGTGAAGAGAGGGTTAATCAGTATCGAAAGGACTAATGTCTTACCGAAAGGAAAGTAAAAAGAAAGAGACCTAAATAACACACACTCTTTTCTAATTACCCTGGAGATTTGTCAGCACTCCATACATAGCGCTGCGGAGCACACACACACTTGCTGTTCTTTTCTGTTGACTGCTTTAATTGAGATGCCTGACAAATTGATACATAATTTTAAGATTATTAATGACAAATGGAAAAAAAATTACTTACTATGAAATGTCATATATAAGTTAACTATAAACACTAAGGAATTTCTTAAATCATTATAATAAATCTGTTAACTTTGTACTTGATGAATGTTTATAGATGCTTTTGGCAAAGTGTTTTCTGTGTATGGAAAGGACTAATGTCTTACCGAATTTGTGTTTTAGATATTTTAGAAAACAAAGGACAAGGAAGTGGTTAATGGAGTTCAATGTACCCGATGTAGGCCAAGGGTCAAGTTTAAAGGAAGGAGGAATGGTTTGCTCTCAGAGGGGCTGGACACACAATGCTCTGGCTTCATTAATAAATTGGACATAATAATGTTGCTAAAAGAACTGAGAAAGCCAAGTTCTCAGGACATTTCTAACACTCTTATTTTAAGTTATATTGTATTCTGTGGTCTCCAATTCCAACAGTTGGTCATTTTTTTTTAATTCTGCAATCAAAATGTTGGCATCATCCAAAAAACTCAGTCCTATTATTTTAAATAATCAACTTGAAAACATCATGCCCTTCTAACTTAAAAGACTCATTTTCTTTAGTGAGATATTAATAGTGATAATATGAATTTCTATAGCTGTGGGTCATTAAAAGAGAAACTAGTGATGATATGTAATGAGCAGATTGTAAGAGTTCTTCATTGTATACTCCAACCCTGGTACTGGAGATTGAACCCAAGGTGCTTATTACTGAGCTACATTTTAAAATTTTCAAAAAGGGTCTCTTTGAGTTGCTTAGGGCCCCAATAAATTTGCTGAGGCTGGTCTCAAACGTGTGATCCTCCTGCCTCAGCCTCCTAAGGAGCTGGGATTACAGAATGAACCATGTGTCTGACTTGCTCTACATTTTGGATGATAAAATGTATTTGAGTTATTGAATTACTCTTGTACCAATATTGCGGAGAGCCATTGCCAAGTAGGAATGATGCATGGCAATTTCTTTGTCAGCCTACCCAATGTTGCTTAGAGGAAGGACTCTCCATATTGGACCCAGGTCATTTGCAGTGATATTGCAGGAGAAAGATGACCCTGCTCAAGGACCAGGGTGGATCCAGGTTTAGGGAGGATCCTGCTGGATTAGGGCGGTTCCAGGTTTAAGGTGTACCCTGCTGGGAATAGGATGGATCCTGCTGCCTCAGGCACGCCTGCTCCTTGAGTTCCCGTTGAGTTCTCCCGGGATTCAGAGAGTTTTTTGGGATACAGAGCCCAGTGGAGGTGTGAATTTCCCCAGAACATGTGTGTGTTTAGAGGGCCGGTGACAGTTCGAGAATAAAGAGTTGCTGTTTGAATCTACAAGGTGTGAGTGGCTCGTGATTTTGTGCCCAGCCAGACTGCCGCACGATATACCCATTTCATTTGCCTATTTTTGACCACTGTGTTCTTTGGAATTTAAGAAAGGTAAGAATACTAACAATAAAGCAAATTGAAATTCCTGGAACCCTCATAAACCATCTTCTTTACACTTTGATGATAATCAAACTTGAATTCTAACTCACATGTTTGAATATGGTTTTGGCATATGGTTCTGTGGTAGGAGCTCAGAGGTGCTACACTGGCTCTCACCATCTTCCTTTCTAGGAAAGATGGGCAAAGCAGCTGTCAAACAGGAATATATTCTACAATGAAGTACACCATGTTGTCAAGTCTCTGTTCTCAGGTGTGATTTTTAAGAGCTTACCTTAATGGCATTGCATGATCACCCCACTTGGGTACACGGGGAATTTGGTCATTTTCTATTGGGGTTCCAGGCAATTGGAAGGTGAGTGACTTTTCAAAACCTTCTGACAGTGCTAACTTGAGCAGAATTTAGCTGGATCTCACAATTGGTGAAGACAGGGAAACCCAGTGAGCAATGACAGTCTTCATCTAGGTCTGATTGCTCATCTGAATGTCTCTGGTAAAGGATGAAAGTCCTTGTTTTCTGCTACGTTCAAGCCAAATGTGCTTCTGTACTCAGCAGGGCCAGACATCTCCGCACCTCAGGGACCTCTCTGGATGACTCTAGGAATCGGATCTTTCTGTATTCAAGTCTTGTCCATTACAGTCTGCTGAGATAATCTGTGTGAGAGCAGAACTTAAAACCACACAATAAAGTATATTATTTGGATTGTCATAAATCTATGCAGACTACTTTTTTTCAGGATTTCTTAATAAGTGCATGTTCCATGCAAACGGCAAATAGCAAACTCTTTAAGATATTATTGACAGGCAATTTCATCTTTTTAAAAATTTTCTTCTTGATTGCCAAAGTGTCTACAATTCAGTTTGCAGATTCCTTGTTCACTAAGGTATTTTGGGCCTGGGAGGCTTCTTTGGACCGCCCTGTGTTATTCTTTATAGAAATCTTAGATTAATAGAGCACAAGGCAGTCTTTCAGATTAGCTGAATGGACGGTGATGAAGAGGAGGTGTGGAAGCGACAGAACAGTTAGTGTTGGATCCTGTAGAGATAATTGGGAAAGGTCCGTTGCCTAGGACACTGCACACGAGGGCCAGCCTTCTCTCAAGGCACAGAAGAAAAAATAAGTGTCCAGCAAGGGCCAGGCAGGAGATGGGGGACACTGGCTGATTTGAGGTGTTCAAGAAAATTCAGCCAGATTTATTCTTAGTAATATCTTGCTAATTTAAGATAGCAAAAGAAAATCAGCTTAAAGGATTTCCTGTCCTCTCTCCCCAGCGTAATTAGATTTAGATTGATGTATCTCAAAAGCGCTTTTCTCCTTTTCCTCTAGTTCTTCCATTTCTCATTTCTCTCCCTGTATCTCTTTCCTCCATACCTCCCCCCATTTTCTTCCCCTCATGACTGTTTATTTCAGATTACACTCTTCAACTTTATGCAAATATCAGTAAATTGGAAAATGTAACAACTACAGCCATTTCTTAAAAGGTGACATTAACAGGATGTTTTGCTGTAGCACACCATTTTACGACACTGCATTTTTGTTTCTTTCTGTAGTAAGTTTTTTTTGCCTTAGTTGTTGTAATTATTTTATAATCAAGATTTTTTTTTCCTAGGAAGCTGTAACTGCCTACTCTGTATGTAAGCAAAAATTCTATTAAATTCTTTCTAAAAATATTTCAAGCAAAATTTGGTTTTGGTTCAAATTACTTTTAAAGTTTTTAACCTCTTAACCTCCTGAACTCAATTGTTCCAAATTTTGATAGTGCCAAAGACTTAGGAAATAGCAAACTAAGAACAGTCAACCAATTTATTTTCACTGAACAACTTTTTTTTCACAATAAACTCTTAGTTATAAATTTCAAAATATACAAAAAAAAACATATTCTTTTATAAATAAATAGAATGTTTCAAATATTGGTTTAAAACATTAATGAGTAAGCCAGCAAGATACTAGAACTGATTCATAAAATAAAAATATCTGAGAGAATATTGAATATGATCAATGTGAGACAGAAGGCTTAAACAAAATTTCTAAGTTGGAGGCAAAATCAGCTAATGTTCTACAGGTAATAAATCTATAATTGAGCTATTAGTTTTTACTGGAGAGAAACCATTAATAACATTATCAGGGAAAAAAAACATAAGCAGTGTCCTAGTTTTCCGTTTATTGATGTCGATCTTTACAAAAATGATTCAATTTAATAAATGGATAGTACAAAATGCACTTTCTAATCTGTGATTCATCAGGAAGATTATGACAATTCTTTGATATGATAGGGTCCTGAGTACTCTGTATGACCTAATTTTAAATTTGGGATACTGTTTCTTGCTGCTTCCTATACACCACATAAAAGTCAGTAAATGTCTAGTCCCAGTGTTTAGTACAGAATTTTCTAACCCAATACAGACCTGAAAGACGAGCCCACTTTCTTTCTAGAAATTTCACTCTAGAGAAGTCAGATGTTAACTGGACTCTTTTTGGATGTCAGCCCCTCCCTGACTCCAGCACCTGTGTGCCTTGACCATGTAACACACACGTGTTGTTTAATTGCTTGATATAAAAGTCATGGTTTTTAACCTGTGTTTCACAAATCTTTAGAATGTTAACTAGAGGACTGCTTCAAATGGGAAGAGGGATAAAAGTTGGATGAGGAACAAATAAAAACCTTTTCTTCACCTATGCTTTCTTCAGAAAAATATTTTTGACTGACAACTGAAAAATGTATTCACATTTTCTTTGGAAAAACACAAGATTTCTGTTACTTCAAAAATGTCTGTGAAAACCCTTGGACTTATAAAGTAAAGGTCATGTTCAATTTCAAAGATTACTTCTTATAATTGGCTGTCTGAACCAATTAAACTAACTGTAAGGTGTGTATGTGTAAGAGGCACAAAGGATAATAATGAACAAGGAGTAGAGGATAAACAAAGGCAGAAAAGTGGGTGAGAATTTACTAGTTCCCTACATCACAGGAATTCCTGCCTCAAAGGGATTTGAGCTCTTCTGGGAATCAATGTCCAGGGCAGAGTGGACATTAAGGAATCACAGAAAATTTGTATGATTATCCATCGAAGATCTCTTCCCTTCTTTCTGAGTGACCCGATACCATCTAGATCTCCATGCTACAGACTAACTTGTAGTTGAATATTATCAAAATTATCTCTGAGAAAGGAATGCAAGATATAAAAATAAGACACTTTAACCAAAAGATAAAAAAGTATGTGCAAATCTTTATTATCATCATCACTCCTATATTCCTAAGTGGTACTGAGAATCGGTTGACCAGTTACAAATTTGCATTTTATATTCTTCAAAATTCTTTTTAAAAAGTTCTAGAAAGGAGGTAATTACATTCTGTCAAATGCAGCCAGTTTAGCTGAGTGTCAAAACGCATCTCTAAACGTTCCTGTTTTCTGGTCTGGGCTGTCTCCTTGTCTTAGATGGGATTTGACCTTCTCACACTCAGCAGTGGCTTACAATAGTTGACTGACTGTTAGTCAGAACGGGAGGCTCTGTTCTCCAGACATTTCCCAAACTGAGAGAACCATTAAAATAATTCACAACTAAAGCAAAAACAAACGTAAGTGAAGGACTAAGTCAAGGACTCCTAACACGCAAGCTGTATATTGTTTTTGAAAGGTTTTCCTTCAAAATGTTAAACTTCAAATGTGTTTGGTGTAATAGGTGAAGTTGTCAATATCAGAGTACTCATCATGATTTTGATATTAACTCATCATTGACAAGTGTATTATTAATTTATTTGACAACCAGGGAGTATCTTACCTGTCATGTGCAAGGCAGAAGTCTAGATTGAAGGCATAAAGATACATAGACAGTTGATCCTGAGTCTCCACGGTTCAAATATGAGAATAAAACAAGTGTAGACAGCCTTACCATGAAAAGCAGAAAACATTAGGTGCAGAATGTTTTTTTTCAGGGCTAATTATTTCTAGTCAAAATAGAATTTAAAAGGAAGTAGTTGCCCATAGACATCTCTGCCATAAGAGAGAGGATTTATCTAGGAAAAGATTTAAGTGGCCATAGGTTCTGGTTACAGCAATCAGCATGAAAAAGGATTAAAGAACCTTAAACAATTAGGAATGACAGAATGGAGTGAAGCGGTGGGTGAAGCTCAATGCTTGTAGGTGATGGGAGACCCAGGGAGGAACGTCCTCCTCACATGCCTGAATCCCAGGATGAGCTGCATCACACTTGACACCATCAGCACCCGGGAGGGCTTTTAGATATCTGTATCAACTGCTTTAGGACATTTTATGTGATCTCCTTTAGTGTACTTTTCTGCCATTCTGTAGACTTCATTGAAACAGTGGATTTAATGCCTCATCAAGATGAATAGAATGAGACAATTGAAAGGTGACAACGTTAAAAATGTCTGTCCGGGGATGATGGATGTGGGCAAGCCACGCTGTGACCTTGATAAGCAACTGTTTGGTTGGAGTGTTGTACATCTTGCAGAACCACTGGGCCGGGTTTCCTCGTCGTATGGAGCTCTCATTTATCTGAGTTGACCCACTTAGAGCTGTCATTGAGGGGAAAAAAAATTGGCCATGGCCTTGTGCCGCCTTCCCAGGGCCCGTGCGTATGTTTACCCACACACAGAGAGCCCTGGTGTGCTTGAAACCCACACGCAGCTCAGTCTACCTTCCTATCCATTCCTACCCGCTCAGCATTCTGTGATTAAAATAAATGAGACAGCTAGAGGGTCAGCTCCATACTTTAGATTCACAGATACAAATTGTGGACAAAAATCCTGACTGATAACATACTTTTGTAAAGAGTCCCTGGAGTCCAGTGACCATCAAAAGCTCTGGGACCTGGCCTTCCATCTAACGGACCACAGTACTCCTCTGTGTTATTACCTGTCAGTTATTTAGCAGGTGCCACTGAAGTGTGGCCCTTTATTAATGCTTATATAGTTGTTTCCTGCTTGCTTCTGGCTGTTCTTTGTTTCATTTGGTTTTTTAGAACACTATGGTCCTGACCAAGGTAAAAGGCAATGGGGCCCTTACTTTCCTTGGCAGGAACACTTTCCTTTTGCTAATTCATCATAAAGTCCAGCTATTGTTATCTAGTGTCTCACTTTACATTTGAACACCTGGTAGCTCCGAGGGAATTGGGATCAAGGAAGAGAACCCCAGGGCTTCCAAACCAGGGCCATTCCTGACACAGACCTCTCCCTCCTTGGCTGCTCTCATTCAGTTTGGAGTTTTAAATAGACATCAGCTTATATTTGCCAAACATGACCTTGTTAGATTTTGCCTCCTTGTAGTTTTCATTGTTTTCAAAGATTGCCTTGGCCATATAATATTTTGTTATCCTAGCAAGCTTCATATCCTTTGAAAGTCTGATGAGGATTGGACTTCATCATACACACATGGATTGTTTTTATTTTTATTTTTATTTTTTTAGTTGTCAGTGGACTTTATTTCTTTATAAACAGTCAAACCCTGTGCCTCACACATGCTAGGCAAGTGCTCTTCTACCTTTGAGCCACAACCTCAGCCCCCACACGTGGATTTTTGACCTATAGAGGAAAGAACTCTCCAGCACACCTTGAGGGACACCTAAGGGCTGAATACTGATGTATAAATACTTGTATTCTGGATACGACTGTACACCCTGCTTTCTCTGATTTTCACGTTTTTTAATTGAAATTGATATTTTTCAAAGTGCACTGATCTTATGGGAAGATGCTCTAATCTTTGGCCATTTAGGCTGCCCTCTAGGTTCTGTCTAGACCTCTAAGAGTTCTGTCATGTCTTTGTTGCCATTTGGTCATCATAATTGCAAATGGTGCCCCAACCACTATCTTCTACCTGAAAGGGACAAAGCTTCCCCTCCCATTTCTTCCACTGGCCATTCTGTGAGATCTGTGAGACACGGCCTGCCAGGAGTAGTCCACAGTGACCACTAGATCTGCCCTCACTTGTGACAAGGCCACTATCCCAGAAATACAAGTTTCCTCCCAAGGAATTTATCCTAAACCAATCGCGTGAAGTTCACTCTTCTTTTCTCTATGTCCATATTTTATGGTAAAAAATTCCCCACTGGCCTGAATTCTTATAAAACATGCAGAAATGTTTAAGGTTGTCTAAAAAACATAAAGCAAAAATTTTGAGTGTGTGTGTGTATATAGACACATACTGATAGCATACTGCTGTGAGTAGTCCCTCAAGTCCAATGAACATCAGAAGCCCATAATATAGATGATTATATGTACACACATTCATATATGTGCATATATAATTGATATTTTTTCATCATTAACATAAATATTAAATAAGATTTCTGGTGGTTTCTCTTGTTAACAAATTTCTAACAGTGAAAGAAATAATAAGCCCATTTATTATTCTATCCATAATAAAATATCTACACGAATATCATGAGTTCAATATCATTTTGGCGGAGATTTGTAAATATTTTTTTTTCTAATTGCAAAACAATCGGATTAAGAAATTACCTTGGAAATATCTTAACGTTTCTAATCAAAGTATATTATTCTGTTGTATTCATCAAATATAGTGACAGTCACGTTACATGCTTCTTTATTCTGATTCTATTCTTTATAATAGAGTACATTAGTTTGTTATTCATGAAATGGAGATTGGGCAGTCACAATTGGAGGTGAGTTTAGAGAGATCATGTAAATAAACTTCTCATGGGCCTGGCTGCTGTAGTGCTTAGTGCTGGATTCCTTGTCCTGTGATTAATTTTTGCATAGAGGGATGGACATTAGATTTTATTGTGTTGTTTGGCTTGAAGTGCATTGAAAGAGGTAACAGAAGAGATGAACAAGGGGAAGGCAGCTGCTATGTTCACCCTCTAAAATGGGAGTACACAATTTAATATTATTTCTCCTAAGTGTCAACATTTGTCTCAAAATTTTATATCATTGTGAGATAAAAAAATAAATCTCCTTTAAGATGCAGATTTTGATAGTGCAAGGAGCCATTTATGATGCTTAGCACATAATCTTTTTAAATTAAATTTTTACTGTGAGATAACTCTAGATTACCTAGTATTTGCAAGAAATACTGCAGAAAGATACCATGTATTCTCACATTCAGATCACCCAGTAGCCTCTTGTAAAACTGGAGTTGCCGTATCACAACCACGACTTTGACATTGATGCAGTGGGGATAGGAAACAATTCCATCACCACAGAGACTCTTTCTATAGCCACATCTGTTTCTCCTCTACCCCTGCTCCTCATTAACCTTTGCCACCACATACCTGTTCTACGCATGAGCCAGAGCATCCCTTCCTAAGTCTGGTCATCTGGGAGCTGCCACTCACCTGGTGCACATCTTAGATCTGTCATCCGCCATGATTTTCCCCTCCTTGGGCATTGGTTTTCCTGTGAGCTGCCTTCCGTGCACCCTGCAGACACCATGAGACATGTAACCAATTCCTCTAGAAGCAAAGATCTTTGGTTTTCACATTAAAGTGATTAAACAAAACACAAAAATATCGTTACAAGGTCTCTTTGTCTCCTCTCACTTGGCTTCCTATGGAGTTGAGCTGGTGACAGGTCAGTGTCATACTCACCTCTTCACTTCCCCAAATCTCCTTTGCTAGTCCCAATTTAAACTCTGCTGGGAATACTTAGTCTTATTTACAACTTTATCCTAGTCTGTAGATAGTCTCTTTTGTTTTCTTGACATGTTTATTTAATGCTTAGTGTCCAATATCTAATCCAATGACAGTTACAAATCACATCATCAGTGGCAAAAAAAATAATATCATGTACACAAGAGCGAGGACTAGATTTTTAAATGAAAATAAATAATACTGAATTTTCTAACCATATTCTACTAATTTGGACTCCTAAGTTTAAAACTGAAGAGAATTACTTCTGGATGATATTATTCTATATCACAATTGTGATGATTGCATAGAAATACACGTGGTAAAACTGGTATACATGTTAAAAAAAAACTATACATGGAGCTACTTAAATCAACATAAGCTCTGCAGTTAATAATATTGAACTGATGTCATTTTCCTGACTTTGATGATTATACAAAATTGTGGGATGTTATTATTTGAAGTTCTAGGGGAAAGGTACATAGGGAATTCTATATTATTTTTGTGACAACTTTTTGAGTAAAATTATTTCAAAACAAAATTTAAAGGCAAAAAAAAGGTCAGACTTGTGGATTTCCATGTGATTTAAAGCCCCAACCCATCCCCATTCTGGATGTGTGTATATATTATATGTAAATATCTCAGCTTGTTGAATGTGGTTTTTATGGCCTGAAAAACCTAAATGTATTTACATTGCTTAAAAATTCTTGATGAATTTAAAATTGAAGATGGGATCCTAAGATATACACGGAAGCATTATGATACATAAGTGTCTTTGTGAAATGTAGATACATAGATCATTTTAGAGTATAAAGAAATGACAGTAGAATACTAATTCAGCTATAAAAATAAGATGACATGGATCCAATGTATGGCTTCATGTTTGCTTATTATATTGATATAACTGAAACTAACTCTGGAAATCACATTATGAATGGTACATGTTTGTTCCAGTGATTTAATTCCTTGTTAAGTGTTATAAAATATCTTACAATTTTATTTATATAATTCAAGAAATATTTTTCATATTTACAGTAATAGTTTAATATAGAGATAAATACATAGCTTCAAATAAAGTTTATTCTCATAGTGTTTTTTCTGTTCTATTACAGGTTTATTTAATTTTATTTTTATTTTTCCTTCCCACCTACATATTTCTATACAGGAACATTTTCCAAAAGCAAGTTGAACAAAATAGGTCTGAATAGCCCCATTTTGTTCATTTTGTCCTCAAAGTAACTGAAAAGCTAGTAAGGCTTGTATTTTTTTTCCTCCTTTCTTCCTTTCTTTTCTTTTTTTTTTCTTTTTCTTTTATAATCATTCAAAGGGCAGGTTCAAAATAAACTGTTATTCCACAGAACCTCTGCTTGTGTGTAACTGCTTACAAAACTCATGGCTTATTAGCTTCATCTCAGTGCAAACAAATTCCCTAAAATTATTGCAAATCTATATCATTTGTCACATCCCATTGCTCAAGAGATTAAAAAAAAATAAGGAAAAAAAAAACTAAAACATTGGCCAGGATAACATTTTACTACTGTATTTTTAAATCTGAGGACTAGCTCTTCTTCAATGTGCCCTGTATTCCATGTATCACCTCCCTTTACACCCTGCTTAGTGTGGAGGAGAGTGGGTTCTGATATTAATGTGGTGGTCATCTATTTTGAAATTTTAAATTATTTCAATTCAGAAAGGAAATAAAATTTTCATATGTATAAGACAATATCTCCGACCTCTTGAGACACCTATCACATTGCATAAGAAAACCTTTTATATTAAAGAAAGCATGAGATATAAGGACTGCAGCCCGGGCTCCCTGTGAATCAGGAGCAGTAAGGCTGCCTGTGTGTGTCAGGCTCTGCCTCAAGTGAATCTGCGGTTGTGTGTGCATGACACCAGTAAAACAAATGTATTTGTTCAGCCAAGTCAATTGTGTTAATTTGTTGAAAAGAATCTGTTAAGTGAACCATTAAGCATCCTATAAACAAAACAAAGGGTGATAATTGTGTAAATTATTCTTTTCAACTTACTGAGCTGGCAACTTGTGAACAAAGGCAACCTTTGTCTATACTTTGAGTAAAGTAATTGAATTCTCACAGATTGAGATTTGAATGTAGAGCCATTTCCCTTCAGGTAGTTAGTATAAAGAGTTTGATGAAGAAGAAAGAGACCAAATTGGGAGAATATCCAGAGAGCTGTCAGGGTAAAAGGAGGATTAAACCAGGCACAGTGGCCACAGGCCTGGGAAGTGGGTGCTGGAGAGGGATCCTGGTGGACCTGGAACAATCGGTGTAAGAGGAGAGTCATTACTACAACAGAAGATGCCACTCGTGAGGACTAGGAGGATCAAGATATGAACACATAGTGTGGGAAGACAGGAAAAGGAGCAGGTTTTACCCATCAAAATGCAGAACAAGCTCAGGAGCCACAGGGCAAGGCGATGTGTGTAATCTGACCTCAAGGATTTGCTCCAGAGATGGAGCATGATGATACCTAAGTGTCTTCATGAAATGTAGATAAATAGGTCATTTCAGAGTAGCAAAGTATCCTTGGCAGGACTTATGTCTGGATGTGAAAAGATGGGTGTTTTCACCTGTGAAGGAGTGAGGGGAACAACATGATCATTAGACCCACAGGACAGGTTAACAATTTAAATGAAGGTAACAGAAAAGGGATTAGGGAGTGAGCAAGAGTGAACAAAACTGAAATGTCCTCAAATAAGAGAGATTTAAAGAGAAAATGACTATTGGAGAGACCCAGGAAAAATCAAATAAATAAGGAAAAGATGATTGTATTATCTGATTTCTGTTTCAGAGGAAAGCAATCAGCATATTGATAGGCTAAAAGAAAACAAGGGGGAAGGAGAAAATACAGAGCAAAGCTTAACTGAGAAGTTATGCAGAAGGCATTAGAAAATCAGACCCAGTAAAGATGGAGAAGCTTTGTAAATAGTTGAGCTTTCCCTGCCATGAAGGAGCAGATCCAAATTTATGGGAAGAAAATGAGCTTCTCTATACCCAAGAAATGTTATTTTGATTTTCTGCATCTCAAAGAAACATTGTCAGGTATCAATTCTGTGAAAGAATATAAAAATGGAAGAAATAACAACTATATTAAAATGAGTAAGCAGTAATCATTAATGTTTAAATCATAATTCAGTGTTATAATTATTAATATCTGGTAAAGCTATCCAAACGAATAATTTCATTTTTTGAAAAAACAAAATTCACTCAGGATAATCTACTTAGATCTAATTATACCCTACAAAAAAACTTGGTTTTTGATTTTGTGCTCATGAAAGCATTTGGTTCTACACTTTGGAAGAGACTTACTAGATTCCTTTCAAGCAGTGTATTCTTATTCTTACCGTACTTAACCAAATACTCAAGAAAAGCAGTGTTTATGGAGGGCAATATGATAGCAAGGCAAACCATCCATTTCTCTATATTTATAAAAGTCTTCATGCAGAAAGTTAGTCAGAGGAGAGCCAAACACCTGCACTAAAAAATTTGGCTACCCCTGTAAAATAGTATTTGCTAAATTGAATTTTGCTCTTTTCCATGGGACTTTGCTGAGGAAAAACTAGAGGAAATCCCTATGGAATTTATTGCTGTGTTTTTTTTGTTGTTTTGTTTTAAAGACATTGTTGAATGCGGTTCTTGGTGTAGTATGATTTCTTTTATATGAGGATTTGAAAAATTTCTTTCTAGGCTCAACACCAGGAGTATTATGCTTGTTTGAACAACTAGTTGAGTTTTAGTTTTTATACAAATGACAGAAATGATGAATTTTTGAATGATTGTGTCTCTGTGTAGTATTCCAGGAGTCTTAAAGCCAAATTTTTAGACTCAAACACACACACACACACACACACACACACACACACACACACACACAGAATGTTGTTTGGTTTAGTAATCTTATCAAATAGTTTATGGATAATTGTTTTAAGTAAATAGTACAGAAATACGTTAAAAAGCAAAAGCTCTCGTTCCAATATTTCCCAATCCCCTGTTCCACTTTCCCTATATATCTATATAGCAATTTATTCACTTACCAACTTAGAAATTACTTATTAATGACTGACTTCATCATGGATCAATTAGTAGTTAGTTAACACACTATTCCCCACACCTGACCTAGTTTTAAATTCTCTATTGATTGTACAATAAAGTACTACACAGTAAAAAAAATGTAATATTTGTATACACAACCTCCCAGGGGGAATGTGAAGAATATTCTTCAGTGGTGAGTCTGGTGGTGTGAAGTTCAAGAAAAGGCAAAGTTAATCTGTGGTGAGAAGTGGAAAGAGCGGTTGTATGGGGCAGAGAGCAGCGTCAGCTGAGCAGGTTATTTCCTAAGCAGATTGAGAGGGGAGTTTCCAGTGTAGTAGAATGTGCTATATATTGACAGGGTATGGGGAGGGCACCACTGAATGCATTTCTCAAAAGTTAAAAAAGTATTCATTTAAGATATTCGCAACTCACTATATTACAATTATTCTCAACTTTTAAAACAACAGAGTGCTCCCATGTTAGCTTTTTCATTAATGTGACTACAACGCCCAACAAGAACAGTTTAGAGAAAGAAAAGTACATCTGGGACTCAGGGTTTCAGAGATTATTTGGGACTCAAGGTTTCAGGGCTCTGAGTCCATAGGTGGCCAACTCCATTGCTCTGGGCCCAACACGAGGGAAATGGCCCGGCAGAGGAAAGCTGCTCCACTCATGATGACATCAAGAAGGAGAGAGAGACAGAGAGAGAGAGAGAGAGAGAGAGATAGAGAGAGAGAGAGAGAGAGAGAAGGGGCAGGGCCACAGAGAAGTTCCAGTCTTCCAGGGCGTGCCCTAAGTGGCCTACCTTCTCCAGCCACGCCCCACCTGCTTACCATCACTGTCTGTCATCCCATCAAGCCAGGGTGGACCCATTAGGTCACAGCTCTCACAATCCTATCACTTCACCTCTCAACACTCCTGTGTTAGCAGGAGATTTGGGAGGACATGTCATGTCCAGACAGTTCTCTACACCAATCTTTTTAGGAGACAAATTTTAAACATATATAATCTTACTATTTCATATAATAAATCCTATAAACCAGCAAACCCAGGGTTTCAAAAATGGGTGAGCCTCATGCAACCCAGCCATCCATTTGTCAAAGCGGTTTTACTTTCTTTCATGCTACATCTCCCAGTCTCTTAGGCACAGGATCTGTGGAATGTGTGCAGATGGTTTTCCTCTGTATCTAAATCTCTCCACAAACCCTTCTTTATGTTTCTCCAGGACTTCACTTCTATTTTGATAGTGCTCTGAGACCCACACAAAGCCAGCCTGAGTCCCCGAATGGCTCTCTGCTCCTTCCTTATGGAACTGTGATGTGAGCAAGCCACCATCATGAATGATATTAAACCACTGCAAAGGAAGAAGGAAGACAGACAGGGAAGAGGATAGGAGGGTAGAACCAAGTTTCTTATGTCAGAACGTCATTTATTCCTTCTCAGATTGTAGAGGAGTAAACTGTGAGAGGCAAGGAGGCCATCGGAAAGACCGTTCGGTAAACAGAGAGCAGAGGAGGGAGCTCAAAGGAGAAACTCATAGAAAATGACAAAGAACAAATGATTCAGGGTTTTTGATTTTTGGAACTGGGGATTGAACTCAGGGGCACTCAACCACTGAGCCACATCCCCAGCCCTTTTTATATTTCATTTAGAGACAGGGTCTCATGAAGTTGCTTAGAGCCTTGCTAAATTGCTGAGGCTGCTTTTGAACCTGTGATCCCAGCCTCCCGAGTGGCTGGGATTATGAGACTGGGATTATAGATATATGCCTCCATGCCCCACTCAGATTATTTTTGCCATATGATTTTTAATGTCCAGTTGTAGTTCTTGCAGCACATTCTTTTCTTAGTTATTAAATGATTCTGGTAAATCAACTTTAAAATACTTTCATAATGTTCACAAAATTAAAAAGAAAAGATGTGTTTAATTGGATTGAGAACAGTATTGTCTGAAGAGAGTTTTGCTTTCTGCTGCTCACAGATTAATTTGGCATTTGTCATGATTTTGTGATCCAAACAGAGTTATGTCTTTAGCTGACTTCAAGTGAATCACTGTGGGAACACTCTAAGCTTCTTGGGGGCGGGGCTTAATTCTCACATGGGTCCTTGCATTCTCTGCACCATCCTTTTGCTCCCAGAATCCCTATGGTTTTCAGCCACTTTGCATAGTCTGATGACATCCTCATTCCTCCAGGAAAGCTTCATTCCTTGCCCTCGTGCTTGTTGAATCAAACTAACGTGTTCTTTTTTCTTTCCTGTAGGATATTATCAAACATACAGTTCATGAAGTATAAATGATGGCTAGGCTTGTTTTGCACATACAGAAATAACAAGAGCCAAGGGCATGCAAATGGCTGGGAATTTGGGAATGTCCATTTTCACTCATTCATTCAATCATGACAGTAAACAGTAACTGACCACTGACCACTGTGCTATAGGCTTGGGATACACAGCCTCCTTGGTACACAGCTGATTCGCACACTTCTGCTGTTGGATAGATAATCGGAAACATGGTGAGGACATCGCAATGGAGGGTAGGGAATAAAAGCCCAGGAATCTCCCAAGCCCCCAACAGCACAGCTGGGGATCTAAGAATGGGGCTCAAGGTGGGTCCCTAGTGTGAGGAAGTGTGGTCTGCACTGAGTCCTGCAGGATGTGTGTGTCCACCAAGGTGAACATGAGGAGCACAAACTCCAGGAGAAGAGGTCAAATGGAGACATGGTAGAGGCAGGGGGCCACCAGGGGGAAACCAGGCCTCGAGATTCACATCCAGCTATAAAGTAGAAAGTCTGCTTCTAAAGTTGGATATAAATTATTGGCACGGGGAAAATAAAGTCTAAAATTCACCAAAAAAGTAAAATTTCACTTAAAGTGATGACAGTGGTCATGGGTTCCTGACATTAACGTAAAGGATGCTTGATTGATCTGTGTTTCTCTTCTAGTAGAGTTTCTGTTCTAGTAGAGATGTTTTATATTTTAGGCAAAATCTCTCACTTCTGGAAATAAGAATGTGTGGTGGTTGTTGCTGTTTTTCATTCCAGAATCTCCCTCACTGAGGCTGTCAGGGATGCTGAAAGGCCTTCCTAGGCACACTGACACAATTGCTAAGGGTTCGAAGCATATTTTTCAGTGAAGTAAAATCTTTGCACCAAGACGGAGTCTCGTTCATTTGCTATGGGAAGTTAGGATCATTGATATTAGTTCTCTTGAAAAATAAGGTTTTAGTGAGGACTAAATACACTTATTCTCTTCATAAAATACATCATAAGTTATACTTCAGACCCCGCAATGGTAATTCTGAGGGGAAATGTTAGTTCATGCGTCACACACAGCACATTTCTAAATCCCTGTATGTCCCCTCCAGTCTGAAGCTGTGTGCTTCGAGAGCTTATAAAATGCTTTTGCAAAATTTACGGGCTTTTAAATGCCAAATGGGTAGAAAGTCTTCCGAGGAGTTCGGACTTCAGTATTTTATCAGACAAGAGGAAGGTTTACCAATTTTGAAGATTCTCTTAGGAGGACTGATTATGTGGCCAGTGGTACACTCCTGCCTAGCCCAGAGTTCCATCCCCAGCCCTGGAAATAAAAGAAGAAAGGAAAGGAGGGAGGGAGGGAGCTAGGGGGTGGGGAGGGAAGGAGTTCTGGTGGGGAGGAAGGTTGATTGATTTTCAAAACTGGGACTAGCAAGCTAGAGCAGCAACCCATGAGCCAACTCTGGTTTGTGCTATGAAAAGGTTTGCTTCCCCTCTTGGACCATCTGAACTATTATTTGATACAAAAAAGAAAAAAAACACTTGATACACATAATTGAATTTTTTCACTTATTAAAACTTTACTGATATTTAGATTGTTCTAAAGGTAACATTGTGAGTGACTTAAAATACATTAAAGAAATCTTTTCTCTGTTTGCATAATTTATGGGATGGTAACTCTAAAAGTAATGCCTTAAGTTTATGATCAACATTTCATTGTATTGCTGTTAACTTTACTGAACAGAAAGCTTTATGAGTTATATAAGTGCCGTGTTAACCAAAATAATAATAGCAAAAAGTACCCTATCCTAAACATACATACAAATCACAGCAAGCAAGGGAGGTTTAACAGCGGGAATATGTAATTCACAAGTTGCTGTAAATGCATTTTTTAGTCCTTCAGTGAGAAATTTTGACTATTGTTTTCATGTCTCTACAAAGCATTTACTATTCTTTGATACTTGTCTAAATGAAGTTGAATTCTAAATGGTATTGTTCTACATAGGAAGAATTCAAATTTATTTATTTTTTGTTTTTCAGTTTTTGTTGCACATTTGGTAAAAATAAGTCATATGTCTTACTTCTTCCACTTTTACACTTAGGGGAAAAACTTGGAGTCCTCAGAAAAGGGTCAAATTATGTGAAAAAAATAATGTTCCTTTTCAAGACCAATGGCGGTTTTGTCATTGCCACTAAAGCAATGTGCACTTTAATGACCAAACTTTCTTTCCTCCTGGTAGACTGTCATTCATTCAAACTTTTAAATTACTTGAATCTAACCTGCAGAGGAGCTATTGGTGCTAATGACCACAGTAGAAACATGACTGGGTAAAATGTGTAAGAAAATAAAATACTGACTTTATCATTTTTTTTAGAAATAAAAATAGAGAAATAAAATATGTAGACAAAATATAATAAATTGGATAGAAATAAATTGCATGACCAGGGGTATAATGAAAATCATCAGATTTTTACTTTAATATTCATGCATGCAATATCAAATATCAAATATCTAATGCATTGTGCCTACATGGGAAGATCTTTATTTCCAGCTGAAGATTTGATTTTTGAGTACAGGGAGTGGGAGAGTTTGTTATCTTGTACCTGTGCACCTACCATTACCCAATCATCCAGTTTTTTTGCATACAAACATCCTCACTTGAAAACATAACATCCCTACCAAATTTTAAGTGTTCTATGGGGCACAAACATATGTATACATTATTGTTAGAACCCTTTTAATAATAATGTATACATATTCAATGTTTTATTAAATACAAAACTGCACCTCCTGTTTTTTTTAACTTTACAAATATTACTGCATCAAAGAAGACAGTTTTACATTTATTTACAACTTTGTATTCAAGACAAGGAGCAGAAACACACCATTCTATGGCATGTTTAAAACTTCAATTAGGATAATGTCTTAAATCTCAAAATATACTTCATTATGAAAAGCAGTGCAAAAAGAACCAGCAATTGATGCTGTGAATCAATACATTTGTTCATAAATAGTAAATGTGCCCTCTCTGAGTAGTTAAAACAAAGAATAAAACACTGTTATATTAAACATCACAAATTCTCTGTCATCTTTCATCTGATTGTGAAATCTCAAATGCCATATGCTATCATCAGTAGTCACCTTTGCCTTAAAATATCCTTCTGCTAGTCAATACCTATTATGATTAGGATATGAGGTATCTTCCCAAAACTCTTGTATTAATGCAGGAATGTGGAATGTTTGGAATATGCTGCACTAACTGGGTGGTAACTCTAGGCAGGTGGGGAATGGCTAGAAATAGTGGGTCACTGGGCATGTCCCCTAGAAGGTGCATCTTCCCTGTGGCTCCTCCCCATTTCCCTTTCTCCTTCTGATTCCTGCCTGCCATGAGCATCTTTCCTCCACCATGCCTCCACCGCGATGTTCTGCCTCACCTGGGGCCCAGAGCAATGTAGCAGGTCAACCATGGACTGAACCAAATACATTTTCCTCCTCTAGATTATTCTTGTCAGATGTTTGGTTCACAGCAATGCAAACCCTGACTAAAACAAAACCCTTGCAGTTGCTGAAACAAGAAAATAAGGAAACTGATCAAACAGTCAAAAAGCCCAGAAGTGCACTTCAGCAAACTCTGTACATAGGAGCACCAACTTCATCTTTCTCTGACTTCTACCCTTTGGGGATGACCATGGCCGACTTGAGCTTAGTGGGAAGAGAGTCTCCTTCCTTGCAGTTTTCCTCTGCAAACCTGAACTTTGGGGATCCCAGGATGTGGTGGCGTCTTGATGCCCTCCCTTCGCCCTCACTTCCACACACAGCACTGTTGCTCTCACCTCCCCACCTTATCCCACTCTTCTGAAGCATTCGGTAACAGATTCTTCCATCAGCTCTTATTCTACCTTTATGACATCCTCTCCATCTATTCCCCTGGGAACTTCCCTTCACTAGGGGAGTGGAATTTTAGTACTTTCAATCTTGAAAATTTTAAGATGTGTAATTTCCTTGCTTAAGACTCTCTAGTGGATTTCCCTCCAGCTTGCTTAAAATGAAATCTGCAATGTTGGCATGGTCCGTCGGTCCTCCTGGCGCTGGCTTTCACCTCTGCAGCTCCTCCCCACCGTTTCCCTCCTTCTCTCGGTTCCAGCAACAGTAGTTTTCTTGCTACCTCCTAAAAACATGCCCAGAATGCTCAGGGTCTTTCCCTTTCTAGTCTTTGCATATGCTACATAATACACACACACACACACACACACACACACACACACACACACAATATGGTTAGGTTGTCTCCCAGAAGCTCTTGTATCAATGCAGGAATGTGGAATGTTTGGAATGTGAGAACTATAGCATCATCAGTCCATGTCATGTCAGTAATAGATGTATAGTAAATAAATAGCAATAAATACACACCACACAATGTATAATATTTACATAAATATATGTTATCATTATGTGTTATATAATTATATATATATGTGTGTGTGTTTATATACACAACATGTATCTACATCTATTTATCTATCTATCTATCTATCTATCTATCATCTATCTATCTATCTATATAGAACTCTGCTTATAGTGTTCATGATTGTATCCCCAGTGATTTGACCAGTATCTGGACACAGTGGGCACTCACATATCTCCTGATTGAGTGAGGGAATAAGTGAATGGGTAAATAAATGAAGGAATCATTTTAGCTGAAGTGCTATAATTGAGTCTCAGCAAATTAGGTGCCTACCCTTGTGCTAGGGAGACATGGCCACTGCTCCAGACTCACATGGATTAAGAGTAAAATATCAAGAGTGAAATTTTAAAAGGGAAAATCCTGGTGCTACTCAAAGAAAAAGAAGCTGGAGGCATTCACCATGTACTCTCACTTCCCTTTCTCTGTCATGAATGCCTGTACAGCAGTACCTTGCAATACTTTGGTCTTCTCTCCTACTATCGTCTTGCTATTGATTCTAATACCATATCTATCTTTTATTTTCCTTTTTGCTCCTACTATCACATTCACACTGGCCTACAATTCCTTTTGTGAGTCCTCTTGTCCCCATTATGATCTCCCAATACCCACAATCTCAGAAATGAATTTTATTGTCATGTATTTGAAAAAATAAAAAAAAAAATGCATGGCAAATTATGTTCTCCCTATTTAGAGAAGTGTGATTTTCCAGCATGGGTACCTGTTGAGTCAGCTATATGTACTCTTATTGCCAACTCCCAAGGACTCTTTGGTTCATGCTTTCAGAGAGTTCACAATCAATTCTAAAACGGATTTTACAAATAAGCTCATTGAGTCTTTGGGGAAGACTATATGGGAGATTAGGTCTATATGCGAAGAAAGATAAAGCGTTTTAAGGCTTAGAGAATTTACCTGCACAGAGTAAAATTTCAGCATGACTGGAACTAGACTCTGTGTCTTCAATCTGTGGTTTGAGTTGCCTCTTCCTGCTTTACCTGTTCGCTACATCCCACTCGATCCCTCAAGCTCTACTCTTCATGCCCATGCAGCTGAGCTCCAACTCTCTGTAGAGTCGGCCTGATTACACAGCCAACACAGAGCTCCAAATGTTAGTGAAGTCACTAGTTACATCATGCACATCTGTAGTTCCTTTTAACACTGACTTTTGCAAGATCTTTCATATTTTATTTTAGGCCTCAGACAATTACATGTCTCAGGAACAGAATCCTAAAGGAGCATGCTGTTGTTTTTAATGTTACTATTAAATTTAGTAATATGCTAAGCATATCATGCATTTTCAACGTAAATTGATAACTTTTGTTAAATATTATTTAGAATGATAAGTTTTGAATTAAACCATATGCAATCATGAATTGAACTCAGATGATTTTGGTTAGTGATTCTTGTTCTTGCCTTTGAAGTCAGCACACTCAATAGAGATTAAAATATGGCTATGGATGATTCAGTTTGTGGAATCTTTGTAAGCTGGAAATTTGTTAGGAAAAGACATAGAAAAAAATAAAAATATTTTATAAAATGTGGGCTATTTTAGGACTAATTTTGTCAGCAAGATGCCAAGGGGTTTCTCTCTTAAGTGTCAAAATTCAAGACCTACTGTTCAAATAGTTCTGTCTGGGGAAGGACTGAAGAAAGGCAAGGCTATTTCTAAGATATGGAAGTAACATGCAACATGTCAGAAAAAAAAAGAAGGTGTCTACAGGAGTCTTCATGGAAAAGCACCCTTATCTTTAACATAACTGCCATACCATAGACTAAACACTTCCCATTTTGTAGACTATTGGAAGCATATAAAGGTTATACAAAATCATTTCAGCCTTGAGGAATATTTCAATGCACTCCTTATAATTACTAGGCCTATACCATACACAAGTATGACTGGCAAGTGCTGCAAATTGGGAAGTAAATCTCACATGAAAAATTTGCTTTTCTGGTTTTGTCTTGCAATCCAGAGCATTCAGGTTCAAAGTTTTTCTGGACTTTTTATCAAAAGAATCTCTAATTATTTCTTATTCATATTTTATCTTTAAAAATATTAAATTTTTAAAAGGTAAAACTGGTTTTCTATACAAGAAAACTCAGTTCCAGGGGTTGAGAGTTCAACAGACCAGCATTGTAATGTGTAATCACCTGCGTAAAATCTTGTTATTTTAAATCTTTATTTATATGTTTAAGAGATAATTTAAAGAAAACTAAGTGAGGATCCCATGCTGAAGCCAGCATTAACCAACTGAAGTAATCTATTATAGGGGAAGCTAAGACGCATCTATGGAGTTAAAATAGTTGGTTAGCATGAGTTTTCATTTATTTGACTTGAGTCTTGTGAACTACAATGGCCACTTGCCTTAAATCTTCCTTGGTTTATGATTTAATACTATGATTTTCATGTTATTAGATTGTAATCTTTGTGAGGGCAGAGTATAAGGTTCCACACATCCCTGTGTGCCCCGTATGATCTTGCTCCATATCTGTTAGCTACTAGATGTCTTAGCAGTGCTTGTGGAAAGGATGCTATCTATGCTCCCAAGGGAACCCATTTATCCCCTGCTGGCGAAAGAAAAGCTAATATGAACTTTCCACATCAGGTAAGATCCATGGAACATTACTATTTTGACAGAAGCTACTATAATGAGAAAAATGAAATAAACATGGTTCTGACTCACTGAACAAATCCTATAAATATGTCTATTCCAATAAAAGTTAGAAAACCTAGACCTCTTCACACGTTCAACTGTCCTTCTCCTACCTTATGTTGAAATGATGTCATCTTCAGATTTCTAGGATGGGCACAGGAAGGTCATTTTCTTAAAGGAACAAACATGGTTGAATAGATTCTATTTAAAAAATATATATATTGTGTAATTTAAAAGCAAAATATTGAAACTCAATTTAAATATTTATTGATGATACCGGAGGGCCACAGAGTGTTTTATTCTACAGGAATATATTTGTATATATAAAAGGACTCAGGGAAGCCTTGGACCATTTATCATTTAAAACAGCTTGTTTTCTAATAAGAGAAGAGTTTTCTTAAAAAAATCTAATTGTTTATCATGTAAGAATACGACCCTGTGCGGCTGGATATGGGAATTTGAGCTTCTCTTAGCACATGGAGGATGGGGGGTTTCTAAAGTATTTCCACACGTTTCTAAATCCTAATTCCTTTCCTAGGCATTTCCTGGAAACACCAACTCGGACAGCGTGGTCCGGCATGACCTGCAGCATCCCGTGGTGGCCCGCTATGTGCGCATGGTGCCCCTGGACTGGAACGGAGAGGGCCGCATCGGGCTCCGCGTGGAGGTGTACGGCTGCGCCTACTGTGAGTCCCCGTGCCCACGGGTGGGGTTGCTCCCCCACCCTGAGAGCGCCATCTGGCTCGCATTAACTGTTTCCTATTGCGTCCTCTGAAAATAAACTAAAAATGCTCGTTTTCCACTGTAGCAACAAACATCTTGCACACACATGTAAGAATACCATGATGTAAAGGACTTAGAAAGTGACTTTTGTTCCGTGGTCCAAAACAACCAAGCTTATTAATTAAGTCGTCTGTAGTCTTATGAAATATTTAAAAGGAGAAAACCTCTGCTTGTACCCACCTCTGTGGCTCTTAGAGAAGAGTGTGGGATCCATGCTGAAGAATTTTCTTACATTCCACCAAATCTGAGCTGTGGCCCTTCCAATTTTTACGTCGATTAGTTTATTTCCCTTTTTTTCAAATCTATATGTTTTTCACCCAAAGAGTTTGTTTTCACTTAATCTTGTTTTAACTCTCTCCTATTTCTAATAAATTTCTTTTTAACATTTTAAATGTCTGAATACTTGATACCTGTTCCCAATGATGTCAGTATATGGATTTGGGGTACTGTGATTCTGCTATCTGTTGTCTCTGATGATTTTTGTTCATAGTGTAGCCATCGCCCTTTTTCCAGGGGTATGTAGCAAGACCTTCTGTGCGTGCCTGAAGCCGTCGGTGGTAACGAACCCCAACCAGATAGACAGATTTTTCCTATGCATACCTACTTATGGTAAAAGTTTAATTTATTAATTGGACATAGAGATTCATGACAATAAATATTAAGGAAATAGAATGATAACAATATACTGTAAAAAAAAGTTATTCAAACTTATGAATCTGTTGTTTCTGGAATTTAATATTTAATATTTTCAACTTGGGTTGTTGAAACTACACAAAAGCACTAAACAAATGAGGGAGAGGCTACTGTATTTGATTTCCTCTTCCTCGTTTATGTCCTTCCTCTTCTCTCTCACCCACTCTTTTTCCCACTCCTCTCCTTCTTTCTTACCCCCTCTTCTTCCTTTTATCCTCCAATTTATTCCCGTCCACAGTCTTCTGCGTATCCATCTTGACTGACCTCAAGTTTGTCAAAACTCTATCTGAGGAACTTCTTTAAGAACAAAACTGGTGCTAGATTCTTCTAGGGAGGAGGTTTTTCTTTGCTTATTTTCTTCCTGTGAAGGCAATACCAACCCCAAATTAAAAATTGCTTACATTTCTTGAAGCCACTAGAAAACGTAAAGTCAGTCTGTAAAAACATTACTTGCAAACACTGGCTTCATATTATGAATTTTCCAGTAAAATATTTTCTTCTGCTCCCAGGAAATATCTTTTTCCCTGTTCTGCTGATCATCCAGGGAAGGAAAAATATTGGGTAGGAGCAGGGCAGGGAATTGGGATATCAGGATTTTTGCAAGGATTTTCTTATTAGATTTTTTACTACCAATTCTTACAGACTCATAAACACAGAAGTTCACTATAACCAGAAAATGGAAAACTCTTCTATTTCACAAGGTTTTTAAAACTAAGGGAACACAACATTCTATATAAATAATACATAAAGCCGTAATATCTATGAGAATTTAGTTACAGAGATTGGCAAAATAATGGTACTGAATAATCTTTTATTAATTCATAGGCAAAATGATGATGTGCAAACTTAGCAGATTATAATAAAAGGGTCATGGGTATTATCTAAAAATTCCATAGGTGTTCATTTTATAATGAACATTATAATAGCAGATATAACACATATTTATTCAGAAGAATGTGGCTTTTCAAGAGGAAGTTTTAGGTCTTTGGGGAAAACCCAAAAAGAGCCCTGGTAATAGATGAGGATCCTCACTGTCATGGGGCTGGGCGCTCATGGACACAGAGCACTATCTCTCTGCATATTCTGGCTCTCAGCATCATGGGGTGGCCAGGGTGAGACATGGTGTTTTATCTGCATGACACCTGTCCTAAGAAACATGTTCAGCTTTCAAGTCATGAAAAAGATGAAAACCATGACATATGGGACTGTTTATTAAGAATTAATTATTGGCTACATTTCAAGTGTCATGAAATATGCTAAATATCAGTAACAGCACAGGGAATAAGAAAACCTTGGTCTTTGGGAGACAAATTTATACAGTTAATCTAGTGGTATTAATTATGATAAAACAGTGACAGTTAAAATTTGCCCATGGGCACAGAGCCTGGTGATGGGACCAAAAGGAAAGCCAGGTGGTCTGGGACAGTGCTCCAGCTCACTGTTTCTGTTCCCAAGCCCTAAATCCAACAAAGTGGGTACCCACCTGACCATCCCCAGGGCAACTACAGGCTCACACAGCTGCTAGTGGCCCCGATCACGCCCAGTTCCTACTATTTCTTGAAAATAAAACTTCATCAGTGCTATATTATTATAAATCATCTTTTATTTCTCTTATTTCACACAGATGGAATGATAAAATATGCATTATTTTGTATCTTATTTATTTTCTACAAATATTTATGAGATATATCCATGTTGTTGTATAAAAAATATTAGTTTATTTTCATTAATATTATCCCTTTGGGTAAATATTTTGCCATAATTTGTTCATTTCATATTGGTGAACATTAGAGTTCTTTTCAGTTTGGGGGTATTTCTATAGAATTACTATGAATTTTTCTATAGAATTGTTACAAATGTTAGAAAAGGTATTTAGCAAATAGCATATATATATAATATATATTATATATATATATATATATATAAAATTTTTCTATAGAATTGTTACAAATGTTAGAAAAGTTATTAGCTGATAGCGTGTGTATATATATATATATTTTTTTTTTCAACCTTTGCCACGAATGACACATTTTTTTATAAAGTGGTTGTATTGATTCAGATTCTCACAATGCATAAGAATTCCTGTTGCTCCAAGGATTCAGGCGTTTGGTATTGTTTTAAAGTTTACCCATTGTAGTGGGAGACTTGAAATATGACAATGTGCTCTATAATCACTGCAAGTGGTTTTGTAAAATGAAGAGTGAATGCTATTATGGGTTTTTCCCATCAAGACTAAGTTTTGAAAGTCTCCAGATTGGAAGGGTAAATAACTGAAACAAAATAGGAAGATAGGAAGCCAGATATTTCTAGTGTATAAATCTTTCTGGAGGAAAAAAAATCATACAGATTTGGAAAACTATATTAATATTTGTACCAATAGATACCAGTGGAGTACATGATAAATTGACATCCTAAAATAAAAAAGAAATTGAAAGATAACATTGTAGTTGGCTAGACAGTGTCTCCTAAGACATTGGGACCTAATTCTTGTGTAACAGAGTGCATAAGTGTGACTAAGAGTCTCACCATGGCTTGAACAGCCTGCGTTTTCCAGGGGGGCTTCAAATTCCATTACTTATATCCTGATCAGAAATAGGCAGGTAAGGAGGAGGCTGTGACTTCAAGGCAGAGACTGGGGTGAAATGGCTACAAACCAAGGGATGTGGGCAGCCACCAGGAGCAGGAAGAGAAAGGAGCAGAGTCTGCCTTGAATCCCCCAGAGGGAGCGTGGACCTGATTTGGGATTTCTGTCCCCAGAACTGTGAGAAAACATTTCTGTTGTTTCCATCCACCAAGTTCTTGGTAGTTTTTTTATAGCAGCAGTAGGAAATGAATACAGCATCAACGTCAAGACAGAAAATAAAATTTTGTAAAAACATTAGAAGATGTCCACATGGATGTTCTCCAATATAACCTTCTAAAAAGATGCAAGTGTTCTCCACCTGCTCTAGCCACTGTCCACAAGTGGCTACTGGGGTTTGATGAATAGCTTAAACAACAGACAAACTGCATTTTTATTTAACTTTAATTTATCTAAATTTGAATTTAAATATTGTAACTACTGGCTAACATAATGGAGTACAGTTAAAAGAATCAAAACATACACTTCTTCATATTTTTCTTCCATATCCCTTTGTAATCTAAATAAACTATAACATTTTTTTCTCCAGTGGCAGTCTTTAATTTTTTTCCTTAGTTTGGAAAACAATTTAATCATGCTAGAAACTGTCTTTAGAGTCAATAATGTAAAGCCCAGGCATTTATCTAACCACACAAAATTTACAGATTGGTTTCTTTTTTTGTTTTTAAAAAATGCAAATTGCATTTATCTCTTTTTCAAAAATCATATGTTTACAAAAAGAAAAAGATGTGTTAAATGTATTTATTATGTGAAACTTTTTTAAAATTCACTACAATTTAAATTTATCTCTTATGGAATTCATACTAGAGGGGATGCTTAGGTGACCCTCGATTTTTCTCCAACTGAATCAACTGTTGTCTCAAGGGCTGTCTCTGATGTTTCATGAGAAAAGTAGCCGTGTGTCTTTGAGAGAGGAAATGTGCCACTTTGATGAATTCATTTATTAGTTCTAGTAGTTTTTTTTGAAGACCCTTTTGGGTCTTCTAGGTATAGAATCATGTCGTTCGCAAATAGTGATAATTTAAGTTCTTCTTTTCCTATTTTTATGCCTTTAATTTCTTTTGTCTGTCTAATTGCTCTGGCCAGTGTTTCGAGAACTATATTGAAAAGAAGTGGTGAGAGAGGGCATCCCTGTCTTGTTCCAGATTTTAGAGGGAATGTCTTCAATTTTTCTCCATTCAGAATGATGCTAGCCTGAGGCTTAGCATAGATAGTCAAATGTGGGTCAGGTCTGCCCTTCCATTTGCCCTATTCATAAGTAGCAGTGCTGTGTCACTAAGGTCTCAGCAAGGAGAAATGTGGCTTTGATTATTCGGTGGGAGGAGAGATGCATTCCCTCATCTTCCTAGGAGCCCTGTGGAGGTTGATCTGGGATCTATCTGAAACCTGAAGACTAGACAGGGACTGGTACTCCTTTTCCTTCAATGTTTGTCAGAAGTGCTGGGGAGACGGGGTTTGGGGGGCAGGACACGGCTCCCAAGTGAGCCCCATTCTATTTGTGTGCCTCTTGGATGTCACCTTGTGTTTTCTTTCTTTCCTTTATGCATTTCTTCCAAGAGCATTTTTGTCATTTAAGAAATTCGGTGCTTTTCAAGGTTAAAAATAAGAGATTCCCTCTGTCCCAGGTGGAGCACTTTTGTTCCAGGACACCGTTTTGAAGCCTTCAGGGTTTCTGCTGTTCCTGTTTCCTGACTTGTCTTGAATATAATATGCTTTCCAATTTCAAAGAATCTAAACTCATTTTAAATTATTCTGCTCCCTCTGCACTTGGTTTTCCCTCAAGTTTAGTTGAAACAAGTGCATGCTGTTATTTTTAAAACTTAGTGAGACGTCCCACGTCTTTGGACTCGGTAAGCCTTCTCCCACAGCTCTGACGCTAATCTTCTTACTCCATCCTGGAAGACTACGGGGAACAAAAAGTCTCCGTTTAATATTTTGTTTAAAAAGTCACTTATGGCTGCATTACCCAAACATTCATTTCACAAAAGCTAAACATAGTGTATTGATTAAAGCAGTAATTATTTTGCAATGGCAAATACAAAATTAGTTTTTAACCAGAGTCTTCCTGAGAGTCAGGTTGTTTCCTTGGGAAGCCAGGATATAAGCAATTTAAGTAATTTTTATATAGGCCTTCAATTCGGGTGAACAATTAAGAAGTCCTCGATAGGGTTATCTACTACAGATCATGGTGGAAAATCAAAGGCTGACCAAGTAAAACAGCATATCAAAAAAGCCAAATATAGTGTAGACACACAGCTGTGTTGGATCCTTTCATACTGTGCCCAACACAACCACTTCTCCCATGAAACTGTCCTTTTTTAGGTAACACACTGTGATGGTTACGATGTGAGCTATCCCCCCAAAACTCATGGTACACATGCAGGAATGTTCGAAGGTGAAATGATTAGATGATAGGAGCTGTAACCTCATCAATAGATTAATCCACTTGATGGACTAATAATTTTAAAGGATCACTGTTCTGAGTCGTAACTGTAGGCAGCTGGGGCAGGGCTAGAAGAAGTAGGTAACTGCGGGCATGCCATTGGGATTGTATGTCCTGTACCTGTCTCTTCTCTTACTCTCTCTGCTTCCGAGCTGCCCTGAGCTGAAGGAGCTGAGAGCTTTCCCGTGCAATGCCCTCGCACCATGGTGTCCTGCCTCAACTCAAGCCCAGAGTAATGGAGTCAGCCAGCTATGGAGTCACTTCTGAAACTATGACCCCGCACTTTTCTTCCTCTAAGTTGTTCTTGTCCACTACAAAAGCTGACTGACACAACAACTGCTTCCCCTAGCTCTCATGGTGCCAGGGCAAGAGACCCTAACTTGAACATATGGATTATTTTCCCAGGGCTTTGGTAAGAAATTTCCACAAACAACGTGGCCTGAAACATCAGAAATGTGTTCTCTCACAGAGAGAATTGGTTCCTTCTGGAAACCCAGAGAGAAAACCTGTTCCACGCCTTTCTCTCATCTAAAGGCTGCAACCCTTGGCTTGTAGCTTCACCATCCCTGCCGCTGTCTCTGGCTTCACATGGTCTCCTTCCCACTGCAGGAGTCTGTATCTCTGTGTCTCCACGTGAGTTTTCTCTAAGGATATAGTCACTGGATTTAGGGCCCACCGGGACCCAGTATGACGTCATTCTAATCATAACTGTCGAAACTCAATTTCCAAGGAAGCCCGTATCATGAGGTTCTATGTAAACATAAATATGCAGAAAATAGTATACAGTGCTATACATATTTATTAAGAGTGGAAAAAAAATCTATGTTTAGATTAGTTTAATTGGGCAGAGAAATAAATAATTGTATCACTCAAACCCTATTCTCTTGTTTAAATCAGGTGTTAAATTTTGTAAGATACAGAAGGATTCTTGATACTTGAACTCTGTGTTCAGAATTTGTTGAATTTGTTCAGAGAACATTTACTTGTAGTCTACTGTATTAAGGCATTTTGAGACAACTTAAAGCATTGTCCCTGCCCTCTAGCAAATTAAATTTGGGAAGAAGAGATGGACAAGTAAATGGTGTAATACTCTGTAAAAAAAAAAAAAAAAAAAAAAAAGTGACCATCCAGGGGCAGGAAACATTTCCACTGTTGGTAGGTGGGTCAGGTATCACCCATCTTAAAAATGATAAAAAAACAGGGCAAAGGAGAATTCCAGATGGGAGTAGCTTTTTCAATATCAGAATCTGAGAGGTGACAATATAATTTATTCTTATAATTGGAGTTCGTTTTTCGTATATGTGTGTATAGTTAAAGTGAGTGTTTTAATACTACTTGGAGGACTAATATATTTGTGACATAGATTCATCAATTTCATTAGGATTAGTTGAATTCTACTATTTGTAAAGCATTTTGATAATCGGACTCAAAATGAAAATCTGACCACAACATACCTGTGTTTAAAACACTTTCATGATGTTACATTGATTAGAAAGTCCAGGCTGTTGGTTTGAAATATAATTTTCCCCAGGTCAACAATTACCTCTGTAGTTCTGTCTTTTCCATGTTACATTCTATGCCCCACTAATATGAACTATTTATATCTCCAAATGCATGAATGGCTTGCTCCTCGAATATATATCCATTTAAGATCATATGTCTGACGGGAATTCCTTCTCCTGCATGCTCTACCTATTCAGTTTTTCTATCTTCCAAGATTCACTTCAGATGAAATCTTGTAAGACTTCTCTGAAGTTCTGGAATAAACCACTTCTTTTCTCTACTCTGATTATATCATATGATCATTTCCAATGAATCATTTATTTATCAAGATATTTCAAAACTAAAGTAGACTGTGGGATATTGGGTAGAGGAGGCAGATACAGCCACCTCATTCATCATCCACATTTCATTATTTAGCAGATGCTCTGTACACACACACACACACAAAAATGTTTTTAGAAGTGAATTAATATTAGGTGTAAGTGGTACAGATCCTGTTTATTCCCTTGATGAAAACTGCCTACTGTTTGAGGCTGTATTCATTCTTCTACTGGTTGATCAGGATATAAATCTATAATGCTATATTGAATGGTGATCCAAGGGCCTACAAACTTCTGGAACAATTGTCAAACCAAGTACATTAATTGGTATTCTGAAAGAGCTCTATCAAGGAAGTAACTCAGTGTTCCTTTCTCTAAATATTTCTGGGCCTCTTGTGTTATTTCTAAGTAAGGTTATTTTAAACTACAATCTCATGAAACTCCTTAATGGGTTTTATATATAAATTGTTCATCATCAGAGGAAAAAAATATATTATTCATTCATTAATCTGGGCATGATATCTAGGTTTATATGAAAATAAAAATAACTCAAAGTACAAATGGGTTTAATAGCTACCAATGTCAAGATATCAAGATAAAAAAGTAATTAAAATTGTCATACTAATATATTATGTATGCAAGACATGCTGTATTATTTTCAAGTAATTAGATAAAAAATAAATTCTGTGTGTTATAAATGGAACATTGCAAAAAGAAAAAAGAGAAATGGAACTTGTTGGTAAAAGAAATGAACTTTAGATTCAAGAACATGTAGTGTTCTCTGTTTTTTTTTTTTTTTTAAGTGCTGTGGCTCGTGCCTATAATCCCAGCAATTTGGGAGACTGAGACAGGAGGATTGCAAGTTTGAGGCCAGCCCAGCCTCACCAACTTATAAACTTAGCAACCATAAGCAACTTAGTGAGGCCCTGTCTCAAAATAAAAATTTAAAAGGGCTGGGGATATAGCTCAGTAGTTAAGCACCCCAAAGTCGGTTGCATTTGACATTATAATTGGAAATCTTTGTAATAGAACAGATGTGTCTGTATCTGTATCTATCCATGAATTTATGTATCTACACACATATGTATACATACATATATGTACATATATGTGTATAGATATGTATAGATACATATATGTACATATATATACATATTGGTGGCTTTCCTTGGTAGTATCCATATAGCAATTGACAGATCATTCTTTTTTTTTCTTATCTTTATTTTATTTATTTATTTTAAAAAATATTTATTTATTTTAATTAAGTATATATTTCAGAAGAATGCATTTTGATTCATTGTACACAATTGCAACACAACTGTACATTTCTATGGTTGTACTTGATATAGCGTCACACCCATATGTGCAGTCATACACGTACCTAGGACAATGATATCCATCTCATTCTACCATCTTTCCTGCTCCCCTGAACCATCCCTCCCCTTTGCCTAATCAAAGTTCCTCCATTTTTCCCATGCCTCCCCCATCCCTGTATGGATCAGCATCCACTTATCAGAAAAAAAAAGCACATTTAGCCTTTGTTTTATGGGGATTGGCTTAGTTCACTTAGCATAATAGTCTCCAACTCCATCCATTTACCTGCAAATGCCATACTTTTATTCTCTTTTAATGCTGAGTAATATTCCATTGTGTATATATACCACAGTTTCTTTATCCATTCATCTACTGAAGGGCATCTGTCATTTGACCCAGCTATCCCACTGCTTGGTCTATACCCAAAGGACTTAAAATCAGCATACTACAGTAATACAGCCACATCAATGTTCATAGAAGCTTAATTCAAAATAGTTAAACTGTGGACAGATCATTCTGTCCACATGAAAAACATACCAGATCATTTGTGTCATAGTCTTTAGTTATTTTAGCAATGTCAATTTAAAAGTATAGATATTAAAAGTTAGTAAGAGATTACCTCATGTTAAGCTATGGAAAACATTAGATCCTCAGTAGGTCTCATTCCTGAAACAGTGTTTAAAGGTGACTTTGAATTGAAAATAAATTTTAAGGAGGAAAAAATAGTACATTATCATTTTTAATGTCTGTGGAGATACCTGTTACCAACAATTAATTGTTAAGCACTAATTTGTTTACTTGGAAATTAATTAGTATTGAGTGTGTTTAATAAGATAATGTGGTGGACACGTAGATACAAGATATTAACAGATGTCAGTTTATATTTTGCAGGACCATTTAGGATGACTCTGATTTGTAGGTAGATTCACATTGTATTACTTACTTACTGTGTAAATTTTAAAATTTACTCTCAAGAACTTTAAAAGTTATGTTGACACTTAAAACCAACAGTTTTGGGTTAAAAGCAACTTAAAATTACTGATAAAGACTAACATGCAATTAAATCCATGTTTGCTGTTCTGAATGTATTTGTATTGTAGAATTTCCAGAGCATTTGGTTTTCATTGTACAGAGTAGTCCAAAGTTCTTCCCATGAAATAATTTTCCAAGAAAATTAAAGATTGAAACATAAGTATACCCACATGTTACCATAGCTGGTTGAAGATAAGAATAATGAAAAGAAACTATGTTGTGGCATGTTTTATAAATGAGATGTTTTGATTAATACAGAAGAGCCATTTGTGCATTCTACAAGAACATTAAAGCTGAAAATTTCCCCAAAGACCTTCCAGCCCAATCCCTTCTTTTACTAACGAGGAGACCAAAACGCACGGGGTCATGTGGCTTACACAAATGAGCTAACTGCAGACTTGGAAATCCAGGTGCAGCAATCTCTAGCATTGCTTTCTTCCTGACAGTGTCTCACCTCTCCTCTCCTTGGTTCTTCTTGTCTTCTTCTCCGCCACCAAGGCTTTTTGCAGTCTCAGTGATAGCCCACACAAAATTATTTTGTAGACTCTAATGAATATAAATATCATCCGGCCCATCAATTATCAATACAAGAACATACAGGTGGAGATATTCAGCAAGAAAAATATCTCCATAATATCGCACATTCCACATTTCTAAAAGGAAATTGAAATGACTGATCTTTTTTCTAACACACTCATTTAAGAACAGCTTGCAAATAAACACAACTCAAGCTTTCATGGCATTTTGGTGCAGAAAGTTTATCAATCTCAGTCAGCACATTTCCTGGGGTAATCCTACCTCCCGAGATGTTTCAACTACCTTTTACACATAAGGTAATCCTTATTTATGTTAGGTGATTACAAAGAGTATTAAAGTCTCAGTTACAGTGATACAGTTCATCAACATTTCACCTAAAATCCCTGTTTAATGTGAGGGAAGAAATAAAATTTAAAACACTGCAAATATATATAAGAGATTCTTTTATTAGCTTTTATTCTTGAGTTGTTAGTCTTAATTATCACCTACTTAAATTAGCTTAGCTATGGAGAGAAGAGCAAATATTTAAGATAGCAGTTATCACCTTCATGAATTAAAAGTAACAATACAATAAAATAATTATTTAGTATGCTGACTTTTAAAATTTCAATCTAAATCACTTGAATTAGCAGTCAGTCATTTTGAAACTTTAGATTATTTTACTCTTACTAGAATAATATCATATCTTGTATATTTAAGGTTGACAACAGTTATCACCCTTTTTAAATTTACTTTTTGTATTTCTAGGGGAAATGTATATGTAATAGTTTCTTAGGCTCAAAATATTGTCATGTTAGTCTTTCTTGTTTGGTGGACTGGAATGAGTTGAAGAAGGTGTCTAATGTTCCATTTCACTTTCCATGAATGGGGGACAATCGTCAAAAAGAGAAGGCAACTCTTTTGGACCTTCTGAACACTCTGCCCCCAAGCACCCCCATATGATTCTCCCGAGGAGGAAATTCCTTGCATGTGGAATGGTGTGATCTGATGTCACTGTTTTAAGTTGCTTATACAGACACAGACTTAGCGTCTCTGGATTTGTCCATGGCTTTTTTAGAAAATAACTTGTGAGCTAGGGACCCCTTGAGGTGTTAACTGACATGCTTCACAATGCAAAGATTCCCGTGTGAGGTCGTCAGCTGCAGGGTCTTCAGAGACCTTCCTATCGCTGCAGGCCAGAGAGCAGAGAGCGCAGTATGTCTGACGCTGGAGGAAACAGTTCAAGGAAAAGGGCACAGTGTGTACAGATCCCCTTTTACTGTGCTTGCCCGTCAGCTTTAATGGTGTCCTCTTCACCCTGTTTCGAGGGAGCAATTCCTGTCCTAGGGTTATGGGGACCTGAACAGGTGGCACCGTACAGATGAGATCAGCAGCAGTTTATGAGAGATGTACGCCAACAGCCCTGGGAGGAAGCGCCTCATGACTGGCAGGCCCAGCTAGGGTTGCCCTTGGGAACAGAATGAACTACCAGGACTGTGGGAGGCGGCTTTGAGGTGGCAGGAGGGTGTTCTGTCCCTGCCTCCCACCGAGGATGCAACCCGGCTGGTTTTTTTTTTTTTTTTTTTTGGTTTGTATATAAAATGTTTAATCTATTTATAATACACACTTAAATACTTTAAATTGTTTCATTAAATAAAAGAGGCCTTGTCTAAGGGAGATAGCAATATTCCTACAGTCTGACCTTTGGTGTATCCTAAATTCTTTCAAATATTTCAATATTTTATTACATACTGATAGATTTTTTAAAAAAAGAGAAGAAAAACAGTAACAATAGATTCCTATTGAGAATAACTCTTAACATTATTTTGCTCTTTGGGAATAACTTTTACAAAAAATTGTAATTATTTTTTTAATCTGTTCTATGCAAAATATGATAATATCATATATATGTAAATGGATGTGGATTTTATATTTAAAATATAAAATAATGACTTAGATGTCATGATGACTGTTTATTTGATTAAATATCAAACATGCTGATTTGATAAGTTCCACAAGGGCAAGAGTCATTTTGTGTTAATTCTCTCCAATACCCCCTTTTCTTTTTTTTTTTTTATTCTTTTTTTTTCCTTTTTTTTTTTATTGTTGGTCGTTCAAAACATTACATAGTTCTTAATACATCATCTTTCACAGTTTGATTCAAGCGGGTTATGAACTCCCAACTTTACCCCGTATACAGATTGCTATATCACATCAGTTACCCTTCCATTGATTGACATATTGCCTTTCTAGTGTCTGATGTATTCTGCTGTCTGTCCTATTCTCTACTATCCCCCCTCCCCTCCCCTCCCCTCCCCTTTTCTCTCTCTACCCCTTCTACTGTAAATCATTTCTTCCATTTATATTATCTTGTCTTACCCCTCCTTTCCGCTTATATATCATTTTGTATAACCCTGAGGATCGCCTTCCATTTCCATGCGATTTCCCTTCTCACTCCCTTTCCCTCCTACCTCTCATCCCTGTTTAATGTAAATCTTCTTCTCAAGCTCTTGGTCCCTACCCTGTCCTTGTTTACTCCCCTTAAATCTGCTAGGTTGGGAGGCAGGGAAGGGGCACCCCCCACTGAAGGATAAGCAGGAGCTGTCTCCTCCCTGATAGGAGGGGTACCCAATTAGGTTGCCTCATCCACGTGAGCAGGGTTGGAGGGGAGCTTGCAGCTGGGCCACCTGAGGCTCTCCTGGCTTCTCCTGGTGTCAAGGCTCACATGACATTGGGCCTTACTCTAGGCCCTGCACCACCACCTCTTGTTTTCTTATTTCCCCCAATTTTTGGTAATGTTGTACTCTGAATGAGACACCTGACTTGTGTGAATCTCATCTGACCATCGGACCCAAATACCAGGACTTTACTACTAAAGTGACTAGGGTTCCTTTATGAGCGTTAGTTACATCCACAGCCTGTGTGGTCCCATGCAATGTGTCCCTCCCTGTTGTCACCTGATAATTGTTTATCTATTGGTTTTTGCTATTTTAAACTTGTGAAAGGAGCCACATTCATGTGCCATAGGGAATTAATTGAGAATGGGCAAGTGGCTCCTTAAACTTACTCGGAAAGATCCATGTTTTTGTTTTGTTTTGTTCTGTTTTTTGCTGGTGGCAAGCCCCTTTTCCCATCATTGTATTTATATAGAAAGGATGATCATTTCCCCCAAATATTTCACAAGCTTTCTCTGTTTTGCAAAGGACAGGGTGAACACATGGCTGAGTTCACTGTCGTCTGGGTTTGACTCTGAGAACAATGGAATTTAGAGTACAGAGCACCTCTGGTTCATGCTCACTCCAAATTTTATTGTTTCCTCCATCTATCAGCGGGAGGGCGTATGATGACACAAAATAAGGCATGTTTCCTAATGCAGGCTCAACAAGGAGAAGCAAAAAGCAAGTTTCATAACTATGGCAATATTTATCTCAATGAGCAACCGAGAACCGTACCTGACCTCCCTCCGCCACTGTGGATCATCTAGTTTTCCTCTTTTAAAAATAGTAATTTATGTCACTCATTTTTTTTATTCATTTATTCTCATAGCTTCTTTATAAAATGCTTTAAAAACAAACCATACTTCATGCTATGGTCCAGGCAAATGTCAACATAGATGGAGGTTTGTCACCCTTGATACTGCCTATGTTTTTGGCAGCTAATCCTTTGTTGTAGGGGAGGAAGGGGCCAGTTTGTGTGAGGCAGAATCTTTGGCCTCATCCCTGGCACCTGCCCATGGGATGATCACAGAACTTCAGGCCTCCTGGGCTCTGACAACCAATCCTGCCTCCAGATACTGACTAGTGTCTCCAGGGGACAAAACTGCAAGAATTCTGGCATAGGTGGGCTAAGTGCCACCTGGTAATTGATTCACTGTATCGTTAGGCACTATGACTGGAAGAAAATGGACACACTATAAAAATTGAATCAAAGTTTATTTTACATACAGATTAGTGGCCTATTATGTGCAGATAGCACATCCTGCAGATGGACGGTTCCTTAGACTTTATATTGATTAGGACAATAGTGAGGGTATTAAAGTAGACCTACAGATGTTGATTGCTTGTGTGTATACTGCATATGGAATAAGTGGTATATCATCTTGTCAGCCTACACATTACCAAAATAAAGCTAACCCCCTTAAATCCTCATACCTTCTACCTGTGATTTACAGAGAATTATGCAAAATTTGGAAGGTTGAATATAAGCTGAATTATTTTAACTACCATCTCTTGCCTTTTGGGGTCATAAGCTATCTTTTTAAGCTATCTTTTCAATTTGTATCTATACTTTTTTGGGTTAATTGTACAGTTCCCTTATTGTGAGCATAGATTTGAGGTCAAAATAGGATTGACTGGCTCTTTTTACCTGGTTTAGGGTGAAGATTATTTATCTGGTTGTCCCTTTGTGTCTCACATTTGCAACAGACCGCTAAAAGCACAGGAAAAATCATAGAATGCACTTGATTAATAATAATTAATAAATTATTATTAATAAATTAATATACTACAAATTTACATTGTTTTCATACCCTCCACTCACATTTGAGCATTCATTCATGATTCAGATCATGGTTGATTTTCTCAAAAATAGAGTAAGTAAATAAATAAATAAAATAGCTCTGTTCTACTTTGCTTCCTATTCAGAAACTCTTTGGCTGATTAAAGAAAAGAAGGCCCATTAGGGTCCTGGTAAGAAATGGAATTATGCAAGTGGGTTCTCTGAGATTTTGAGGATGAAGTCATTTTATCAATCCTGTTTATTAAAAAATGAACATAGTGGAGCATCGTATGTAGACAGGATAAAATCTGTGCTATATATGGACTGGGGTTGTGGCTTGGTAGTAGAGCACTTGCCTAGCACTTCTGAGGCCCTGAGTTCAGTTCTCAGCATGAATGAATGAATGAATGAATGAATGAATAAATAAATAAATAAATAAATAAATAAATGTGTTGTGTCGTCCATCCACATTTAAAGTATTAAAAAAATATATAGATATGTGCATCTAACATTCAAACAGTTGTTTCAGTGGCTGACTTAACTTTGTTTGACTGATCTTTCTATTGCTTTTAAATTGAAATGAGCACATCAAAGAGCTATATGGATAATTCCAAGCATCCTCAATCCTCAATATGGTTCAAATGATCCAGTCACTTAGCAATTTGACCATAAAATTGGAGGTGGGGTTTATTTGGAAATTTGGGGTTCTCTCCCTCTCTCTCTCTCTCTCTCTCTCTCTCTCTCTCTCTGTGTGTGTGCGTGCATGCGTGCATGCATGCATGTGTGTGTGTCTGTGTGTTTGGGGTAGATAAGAAAAATAAATGCTCTTAACAATGTTTCATTTCCAATTATATAGTGGGCCCAAACTTCAAAGTTAGGCATGTTATTAATCCATGCTTGCCTTTTAGTTAAGGAAAGAAAGGATGATTTGGTTAACTAAGTTAACGTTTGTTAGATGAATTCTCACTAGTTTGAATTAGACATATATCTAGTAGGAAAGATTAAAATTAGAAAATAAGTAACAACTAGCATTTATTGAGTATTTCTGGCTTACATGTATTATGTACTTTCAAAAATGCTGCAAGATAGGTTGTTAAATTCCCATTTTGCAATGTGCATACCAAAATTGATGAAATAAAATAGCTTACGCGTCACATTGAATAACGTCAGTTTAACTTGCTCTTTCACCAAAGCATGTTGGCTCTTGGAGGCCACCTCAAATCGGAGCATAACAGATTCATGATAAGAACCACTGTAATAATAATCATTATTGCTATGATTATAGTAGCCAGCATATATCGAGCATTGATTATGTGTCAGATGTTGGGCTAAGTACCTTATTTATAACTCATAATACTACGGCAGCTTAGTAATTATTATTTCCATTTTGCCAATGAGAAAACTACAGATTAAATAAATTTTTGTCCATTCATCCAGCCAAGGAATGTAAAATCCGGCATGATGATGAATTTGTCTGCTTATTGGTTGTTTATTCTAGAATGCTTCCAAAAGAACAATGGAGAAAGTTTCTCTGCGCCTGACTAGAGCACAATAGAGATAAATTAAAATTTTCCTTAAGAATAGCTATTTGAAAATTATCACAGAAAGGGAAGTGATTGAATAAATTATGTCGACAACCATTGCAAACTATTTGAAGAATTTTCGATGATAACAAAAAATGGCTACTTATTCAGTAGAGAAAAGCAGTATATAAAATTGCTGTTGCAGAGCGATATCTCTTCACCTATCAGTTTGGTGAAAGAGAAAAGGGTGCAAAAAATACATCAAAATTCTAACCATATTTATTTCTTAGCTGTGGCATTATGGATCATCTAGATTTTTTCCCTTACTTTTCTTACCACTAATATTCTGGAACTGTATCACTAATATTAGAAAATCATTATAACTGGGTGTGGTGATACATGCCTGTAATCCCAGTGGCTCAGGAGGCTGATATATGAGGATCAAAGCCAGCCTCAGCAAAAGGGAGGTACTAAGCAACTCAGTGAGACTCTGTCTCTAAATAAAATACAAAATAGGGCTGGGGAAGTGGCTCAGTGGCCTAGTGCCCCTGAGTTCAACATCCAGTACCCCCTCCCAAAATAAATCATTATGATCACAGAAACAGAAATATCACCTGATCCCACTAACATGAGGTACCTAAAGTAGTCAAGGTCAAAAGCGTAGAATCAGAGTGGGATGGTGACTGCTAGGGTCTGGAGAGAAGGGAAGAGAAAACACTCACCAATGGGCGGCGTAAAGTCCCAGCTAAACAAGATCAACAAGCTCTAGAAATTTTCCATGAAAATCTATACTTCTAGATAAAATAATGTATTGACACTTAAACATTTGTTCAGGAGTTTGATTTCATGTTGCCTTCTTCTCACAATTTCTTTAAGTCTTATTGGCTGAAGCATGAACATCTAAATTATAAATAATTTTCTAAACGAACACAGTTTTCAAATATATGCAAGATCTGAATCTCAACTTACAAATTCAGATGTATATGGAAGTTCTTACACCTTTTTTTTATCAGCAATGTTAATTTAAAGTGCCCATCCAGCTGTTATTTTGGGAAACTTAAATCTAAGTCTGTCTTGGTGTCAATCCATTTTGAAGTCTGATTGTGACACTGTGTATTGACAGGTTACTCTCCAGAAGAATTAGATCTAATACTTACAATGCCACTATCCACTGCCCTCCTCTCCCATGCCCAGTGGATCTACAGCATCTCTGGCAGACTTGGGCACTTGAACCAACTGGGAACCTATTAATAGTCCACATAGAATAATCATCCCAAATAGCAACCAGTTTCTTTATTCAAAAGAAAATGTAAATTGTGGTGAATAGTTTACTTAATGTGCAAGTGCTAACAATACTATTTAAAAAAATTTTCCTCAATATATGTATAAAAGTAATACCATCAAAGTACCCAAAATCTATATTTGAAATGTCATATGAAAAGAATCTCTATAACCTTTATATGTTGTGATTAATTTGTCACAGTTTGTTTGAATATTATGTAGAATGCTCAAAATTGTAATAATTTGAAGACTGTAATGTTCCTAATGAAAAGACAATATAAAAGCACATTCTGTAGGTCAAAAGGAGAGAAAGTACACCCAAGTACAATGACAGTTTTTTCCTATTATATTATCAATTTTCAAAATAAGTAATTCTGCTTTTTATTGATCTTGAATACAGTCATGTATGGTTTTCTATGTCATAAACATACATAGACTCCATCTGCAAACATTTGCCTGACAATGTCAATTTTTAGTTTTGAACAGAATATGTATGCACAGGGATTATTTGAGTTAACTGTACTTTGAAGTGGAACATTATCCTTTATGATAAGTGATACGATATAATGAAAAGAGATGGTTCTTGGGGTTTAGATGCAAAGTAAATGCTACGCTTATTTAATGGGTGATTTGAGATGGTTACTTAAGCTTTGCAAATCCACTTTTCTGATACCTCACAATGGGAGCAATACTGCTTACTCCATAGATTTGTCATGGGGATTAAATGAGATACTAAGGGTAATGTGCTTAGTACAATGGTTGACTTAAGATAAACACTTACAAATATTGGCTACTATTGTTATAGTTGTTGCTATTCACATTCCCTAGTTCCTCCATTTGGTTACACATAGAATTATTAAGTAACTATTTGTTTACTGTGGCATCAACTCCAAGATGCATTTTATTACCCAGCATCTGTTATTAATCTCACAAGAAAATATATCTTAAGCATTAATTAGGCATCAAAAATGAGGTCTTGATGCTTGCCTGGAGGAATAATGTCTTCTAGAAGGAGTTGCCTTTAGATAAAAATATAATTTTCCTGCTCTCATAGGTAAGGTTCTCTGCAGTAAATGACTTCAAAGAATAGCAGCAGACAAAGGCACAGAGCCAGAAAAGGTTGAACGGCGATGGGCCTCTTGGATATCACCTCATCCAGCACTTTAGGTTATAGATAAACAAGGAGAGTTTCCTGAAAGAGGGAAAGTAGCTGCCCCTGAAATCACCCATCAGAACAAGTAGAACGACCCTATTGAAACTGGTGTAGGACTCACCTAGAACTCTTCCTCTGTATTGCATCTAAAGTAACCTGCTTGTGTTCATTTCCTTATTAAAACTCTACTTAGTTATTTAAATGGACAAATGGAATGGTGTGTGTTTATCGTGTACAGCACAATGTTTTGCAGAGTAAATGCATCGTGAAATGGTCAGACCTCAGTGACAAAGGCACATCCTCACAGCCATCACTGTTGGTGCGGACACCCCACAGCCACTCTGCATTCTCTACAGTACCATGTCCTGTCATTTCCTGGAGACATCACGTGGACAGCAGGTCTTGTGAACCTATTCTATCCCCCACCTTATGTCTCCTTTGGCCAAAGTGTAACCCGTCACTGCTCTCCCCTCTGCAATGTAGCCTCTGGAAGCTACTGTTCAACCCTGTACTTCTGTAGCTTCCTTTTCGGATTCCCCAAGTATGTGGAAACATGCAGCATCTGTCTTTCTGTGTCTGGCTCATTTCTCTTAACATAGTGTCCTCGAGGCTCACCCATGTTGTCATGAGTGATAGGGTGTCATTCTTTTTGTGACTGAATATTACTACACACACACCAACACTTTTCTTTGTCCTTCTAGAATCCCATCAGTAGGTAGTTTTGGGGCCCAAACATTCTATCTTTCTTGTAGTAAATCTCTTGAAATATTTTGGAAAGAGTGAATCTTTATTTTATCTATCAGAAATATAAAATGATTTTGTGGTAATGAGTCATCAATGTTTCAGAAAGTTACACTAGAATAGAATTCTTCAATCACAGGTGTGGGGTGCAGCGGGACCCCTTCACTCTTGGAAATGATACTGATCCATAGTTACGGGTGAAGAGATGAAGAAAAACTCAAGTGTTTCTGAGAAGTGAAAAGAATTATGGCAAACTCAGTGGATCTATGAAAGGGTTTATTGAGCCTAGCAAAGTAGAGTATGTTCAAGTTTTGAAAGTGATACTTAAAGAATAAGTTAATTTATATGAAAATCAGGAACAGAAGGCAGGAATATTTAATAATTAACATACTTTTGGACATAAGGAATTAACACATATATTTGCTAAGAAAACCTGAGGCTCAGCTTATCAATGCTACCAAAATCATTATGCAAATCACTCTTACCAAGTCATAGTTTTGATTTCTCCCAATTATATGATCATTTTAGCATCATAAGTGAACAAGGATAAATAAGGTGGTCAATAGTTATAGCACCTTTTGAGAAAGAGATACAAAGGGAAAGGGAGATGGAAAGAAATAGAGAAGGCTAGTTCATTAAAACACATACAAAGTGAATGTTTGGTAACAGCACTATTTTCAATCTTTAACAAATGTCCTTTAGTGATTCCTACCTTTTAAAGTGACATGTTCAAATAGCAGTAGGAATAAATATAATATTCTTTATGCTAAAATTCTGACTTGCCATTAATATGTTATTTGATATATTCTTTTGACTTTTAATTTTGTTTTTTTTTTTAGAAATGCTATTTTGAGCACTGATGAGAGATTATTAAAATTCCAATGTCAATGAAACTGATGAATTAGAATTATCCTGACAAATAGCTCATAAAATTGTTCCACATAGTAAGAAAAGAAAAAAAAATAACATTTTGCACTCCCAAATTCCTTCCTCTGATCCACAGTTCTTATTCTACTATGAAAACTTTTCTGCTGTATAATGAGTACAGACTACTTGATAAAAAGGTAGCGTCTCATCTGCTAGCTGATGTGGAAGAACTCCCCACCCCACTCTGTAGATTTGACATTATTTTCTCTCTGCTCTTTGCAGAAGGCAAGTGTTGCTTGAATTCTCTCGAATGCACACAAGCTTCTCTCCCCTCCCTACCCCTCTTCCACATCTCCAGCCAACAGTGCTTAGGTGATATTTTTCCATAAATAATTACAAAATATTTGTTTAGTCAGAGAGGAGCTTATGAATGTTAATATGTCTTAAATAAAGGAAAATGAAGAAGGGTCTCTAGTGAACAAAAATGATGCTTCCCATCTCCAACAGCCATGTACCTCACAGATATCCTCTTGAAGAGTGTTAAAAAGTTCATTGACATCATTTCACACCAGAAAGCCAATTTTTGAATAACTAAAACTCTGTAAATCCTTCATCCATTTTGCAAAATTTCCACAACTCAAATTTCTTATGAAATACACCATTGAAAGTGTTTGATCTGCCGAAATGAAACCCACTATCATCTACAGCCTTGTCCAAACCCCAGCTCCTTCTTAATTAGCCATGACTTTAGACAAGTTACTGGCCCTTTCTAAATTCAATTTCCGATTTGCAACATACAGATAGAAGTTGCTGTTTTTCATATTGTAAAACTGAGTAGGTTAACAGAAAACGGCAAGCAGAGTAATTATAAAATAAATGTCAACCATTTGAATCTTCTCTAGGAGACTATTATTAGCTGTTCTAAGTCAAATAAGAATGAAATAAAATTGTAGACAAAATCCATTCCTAATTAATAATCCAGTTTGGAATCCATAAAATATACTGTATTTTTCAGAATTATTTATTATGTGGTTATCCTATGGTTATTTATGCATTTCCTAACTTCATTAGCAAAACAACTTAAAGCAATTCCAAAGATAGTTTTCTTTAGGCCCCTTTTAAATTTTCTTCAGATTTATAATTGTATTTGTATACTCTGTTTTCTTAAACTTTGCTAAGAGAATAACTTGAATAAAAACACAAAACTTTACAATGTGAAAAAAAAAAGAAAACTGCTCAAATGATTCAAGAAGTTGAAGGAGTATTGGTCTCCTATGCAATTTAAGATGATCTCTTCTAATTCTTACATTTAAACACCAGGTAAGAGAAATCCAGAGTGATTTGATTGCAAGTCACTGTTTAGTGGCAAACAGTCTAGAATCCACATATCTCTGCTATGGATCATTTTCCTCCTCATTTCCCATTGCTTTTATGTTCAGTTTGACCTGTATATTAAGATGTCATTTAGGAGTTAATGTTTATCAGTATGTTCTTCAGTCCATTATCAACTTCTTGAATGTGTGAATTGTCTTCCACACAGCATTCCTATCTTCCTGAGCATTCCCAAATGTAAAGTGCACAAAGCAGGAACTCATTTTTAAGTGGACATGGTTAAAAGTCAGGACAAGATCTCATTTTTTTTTTTAAAGTGGACATGGTTAAAAGTCTATTTGTGATTTCACTTCAATTCCAGTGGATATTGGAGTCAGGAGTCTGCAAGGAAATAGAGAAAGTGGTACCTCTTGTCATCTTGGTTCATCTTTTTCATATCTATCTACTTTCCAAATGCTAGGGTATAAGAAGTATGGAGGCAGTTTTACAGAGGAGCAGAGAGCATGTTAATTCAGAGGTCTAAGAGCAAAAACCCGACACCTGCAGCTGGAGCTTGATGTACAAATGCTGGGAGGCAGTAAAGGTCATACTGACCTGTTATTTAAGTCGGAGAGAGAAAAAAGTCCTCTCAGTGATCCATAACCGTCCTTCAAACTGGACTAATGATGTCAGTAGAGTGAAACTCCTAGCAGCTCCTAAGGTTATTTCATTCAGCTCTTTTACTCTATAGCCAACATATTGGAGGAGTTAGAGTCTCACCTCTGGTTGCCAAAAATGAGGGTGAGAAAACAGCAGTCAGGCCTCAGATTGCCATCTCCCTGTGTTTTAGCCAGCCAGCCAGAGTCTCTAGGGATGCCTTACTTAAAAACTCAACAGCATAACATGCTGAAAATTGTTTTCTCTTGATAGATATATCTGGTAGAAATTTCTGAGGAATTGGATTTTGTAAAGTTTATTTAAATTTACAGGATATTTTCAGTTTCCTCAAATTGTTGCTATGTTCAATTTAAATTATAGACTAATAATCCCTTGTGTTTACACAGAGGATAACTAGTTGTTCTAAGTTGAATCTGAGCACAGTGCACAGACTCACAGTAGTGGCAGAGTAGTGAAGATGAAAAATGTGGGCATAAATCATTACATAGGTTCTCTTTCCCTAATATCAACCACAGTGGATATTTATTTCCTTTGTTATTTAAAAGATCATATGTTAAATTCTTTCTTAGATGGTTTGAAATGCTATAACAGCGTGCCACAGATTATTGACTTATAAACAACAGAAATCAATGCATTTCTCATACAGTTCTTGATTCTGGTAGTTTGAGAACAGAGCCAGAACCCAGTAGGTTCTGGTGAGGGCATTCCAGGTGGCAGACTCCTCCTGTATCCACATGGGGTGGGAAGAGAGTGGGATGGCTTTCCTGGTCTCTTTTTACAAGGGAACTAGTCCCACTCACCAGAGCTCCACCCTCATGATGTAATCACCTGACCCAGGTCCCACTAATACTCACACTTGGGATTAGATTTCAACACATGAATTTGAGGAGGGACAAACATGCTGTCCATAGCAAACAAGAGCACCAATGGTACTATCTCAAAGAATAATATTTTAATGTGATTCTTTTTAATGACTGTGCCACCATATTTACAACAGTAACTAATCCCCCAACTCCTCTGTTCTACATACTTCATGTGTCCATGAGAAGAGATAATCTGAACTTTCTCTGCAGTGTAAATTTTGGATCCAATAGGCACCTACTTTGTGAAAATTAATTTTTGAACTTTGTATTCTTTGTCATTGAAAATGAGAAATAAAAAAATGATGTTTGATTGATAAAAAGTATAATCACCGTGACTAACATTTGAAAGAACTTATGAAATCTCCTTAGCTCAATGCCAAGTTAACCCAGTGCCCTCAATATGCAATTACCAAAAACTTACAGCTTCAAGTTGACATTTATTAGTTCTGTTTCCAGGCACCAGGTGCCAGGAATGGTTTGGGCAGGGCCTTCTGCTCACAATGCTGCCCACATGGTTCAATCAAGGCTCTGGTCTCAGCTGAGGCTGGGGCTTCCAGAGCCCCTCCAGCACTGCTGGATGTAGCTATCACGGTGCTTGCGTCTTCAGAAACATCAGGAAAGCATCTATTGCTTTCAATCACAAATCTCTACATCCTTTTGAAGAGTTCACCTGCTTGAATCAGTACAGGAACCTGGAAGGGTCATGTTTATGGGACCACTGGGCAGGGCTGTAATCTCCAGTTCATCAAACCTGCATCAAGGTGTTGCTCTCAGAGTATTTTGTAGGTAAAATTGGTCTCCTTAGTTAATTAACTTCAAGAAAGTTTTCATGATAATCCAGATTGTCCTCATCCAATCAGTTAAAAATCCTTAAGAGAAGAGATGAGAAAAATCCTTAAGAATTCTATTTCCCTGAAGAAAACAGAATTCTGCCCATGGACAGGGCTTCTGTTCAAGCATGGCCATCTACCCTTCCTAACAACCTGTCCTGTGGGTTGCAAAGCCAGCCCTTACAATGCATAAGCAATTCCTAGAAAGAAATCCCAATACAAGTTTGTCTTCCTGGTTTGTTTCTCTACTGGATTCCAACTGACCCAGGGCCTTATCTGCATCTGTAGCATCCTCTTCCTTGGCCAAAGCACATAACCATGATCAGAGTGCACCTGTCCTATGCACAGATTCTGCCACACACAAGGGCGGGGAGTACAGGCTTAGGACTTTGGTAACTATCTCAGAATTCTGCCTTTCATATATTTTACTACTTTTTTCCTTTTTTTCATTTCCAAAAATTTATATTAAATGGGGAACAGAAAATAGGATTTTCTGGGACAGGAAAGTAAGAAAATAGGTGGGATAGAAGGGAAATAAGGGATCACATACAGCATGGAGTTTAAGTAAAGATACAAAAAGTGGATCCATATTGACAATTATAGATCCAGTTCCCCAAAATGCTTCCATCCCTAATCTCAAAATTATTTGCTATGTGCAATATTTCTTCTCCTGAATTCAGAGCAGGGATGTCTAGTAGAAATGTTTGTGGTGAAGAAAATATTCTATATCTGCATTGTTCAAGACAGTAGCCACTAGCCATATGCAGCTACTAAGCATTGAAATGTGGCTACTATGATTTAGAAATTTATTTTTTAATTTTATTAATTTTAACTAATTGAAGTTTAAATAACCACATTTGGCTGGTGACTGCAGTGTTGGGCAGCACAGCACTGGAGGAATAATGGACCTGTCACAGATGAACTTTCATAGGAACCTCAACAACCTTGGCCATAAAGAAGACTTATGAAATGTCCACAGTCTCAGCATTTGTTTTATTAATGTGAACTTGATAAACAATTTACCTGAAAATCTACTTTTAACCTGAAACGAAATGGAGCAGTTCATTACTATGCTGTTTGCATACTGCAATTTTATATATTTGTTTCACCTTAAAGAAAATATGTTTAGCTTATCTGTAACCACAGAGAGAAATTAAGCATAGGACATAGTTTCTTTTTTGCATGGAAAATATAATCTTTTCAAAGGGACTAGATGTATCTCAACAATCCAATGAAAATGTAAGCAGGCATCATGGAGAAGCAGAAAAAGTATTTGTGTGTCAGGGGCAAATGACCTATTCATTTTTTTCTGGATCCTAAAACATGGATGGACAGTCCATTTTCAAGGTTGAACACTCTCCGATATGTCACTGTGTTACCACACTTTCAATGAATTGCTGTTGGGAAATTCTGAACTTCAGTTCCCAGCTGAGTGTCTATCCAGAAGCTGGATCCTAGAGAACTCAGAGGGAAACTGGCACAGCTGGTCCCCGCCGGGTTCACCCAGTGCTCAGATCCCTAGCCTCCCTGTGGTTCTACCAGAATGTTGACTTCAGGGAACCTTGGATTTGCCCTTGCCACTGAACTGGAGAGTCACATAGTCTTGCCAGGAGTAGAGAGGACAGAGATGCAAGGACTGAGAAGGATGTTCAGAGCCGTGGGCTTCATTGGGCATAGAGCCTGGATTTCATGTCTGGCCACTTCAGCCTGCAGAGATGGCTCTCAACTCTACTAATATGGGGACTGAGGAATAATGGGGAAAGAACCTCATTTAGGGTGGGTTTATATCAGAACACAACCATTTGAAGCTTAGATATATCTGTTTTCAAAAGAAGCATTAAGCAAAGGAAAGGGACCCCTGGCTGCCTCTGTGTGCATGTATATCCGTTTTTCCTCGGGCCCAGGTTCTGGGTGAGTGGCTCAGCTTCTCTTTTATCCCAACGCCTCATTATATCTCCCTCCACATCTCCATCTGACTGGAGCTCTTGCTGGTGCTCCTCCAGCTGTTCCACCCCAGCCTCATTCTTCCATTTCTCTGTGTAAAGCAATTCAAGGCAGCCTTTGTCCCTGGTGCTCTGGGGCCCATCATTCCATCTGCAAATGTCCCTTCAAAGAGTGGAGTTAAATTTCCTCCATAAGAGGAAGTCTTCAGCCATGTTTTCAGAGAGTGGATCTTTCTTCTTTCCAATAAGAAATGAGATGAAATGGTCCAAGGTACATAGCTAATGGAGAGAGAGAAGATGACACTGAAAAGGCTTACATGCGTCCTGCCACACTGTCGTCACAGCAGCAGGGCCCCCTGTGCCTTACCCCCCATTGAACCATTCATATTGTGCTTTAATTATCTCCCTGCATGACCACAGTCCCCAAACACGAAATGAGTTCCTCCTGGCAGAGAAAGTCTCATATCAATTTTTGTAACCCCAGGCCCCAGTATGCTGCCTGGCACCTAATTATAGCAATCAATAAATGCTTAATAGGGTCATCATTCATTTAACAAATATTCCCTGCCCGTATGAGAAAGCGATGTTTAAGCTGAGATCTACAAAACGAGTCAGAATAAGACTAGTTAAAAACAATGCAAGGATAAGGGCTGAGGGAGAAGCATGGAGTGAGTGAACTAATAAGATGAAGAAGGAAGGAAAAGGTGGCTTATTCCATAGTACTAGACAGAGGTGGGGATATTTTGTTTCAGGTCATTCTTGAGAGTTCTGGATATCTATATGAACAACTCTTTGAGGTCATAATATTCATTTATTCAACTAAAATTACTGACTACCAACTATGTCCAAGGAGCTTGGATATGCCCGCGTTGAAGAAATCTGTGTGTCTTCATGGGGAGACCAACATTACTATCTGACCTTTGTGCTCTCCCTGGAGAGTGTTGATACTCTGAAGTTAATAGGTCCATCGTAATATGGAGCTAGGGAAAAACTCCCTATAGGAGGAGATGGTTGGGATGAGCTTTGGAAGTACGTGAAGGTGGGAGAAAGGGTCATGCTCCACATAGATGAAAGGGCATCTACAAAGCCCCAAGAACACAAAGGCGAGACTGATGTGACTGCAGCACAGAGGAAAGTGTGGTCTGGTGTGTCATAAAGGTCGAGAGTGGAGAGATCCTGCCAATACATGTCACTGATTTCTAGTTTGATTCCATGAAAGACCCAAGAAAGGCTATTGAAGTATTGTAAGCAACAAGTTCATGTGTGTTGGACGTAATGGCCCTGGTGGAACTCTCACATGGTCATATATGTTTTGTGTATAGGACAAACCTGATGGTAGCAAGAGAGGGCTCAGCATGCCAGTCAGTGGGAGGAAACTGTGGTCCAGGTGACAGGTGACAGCTCGTCTTGCATTGGCGGTATGAGAGTGGGACTAAGTAGAAGAATTTAAGGAATATAAGAAAGTAAAATACCCAGGACATGGTGCTGGACTTATCAAGGGCTATTGTGGGAAAAAGTGCTGGAGATGACTGCCAAATGACTCTCTGGCCTCACCAGCTCTTGAGCAATGCCACGTGCAAAACAATAGAGAGACGGATGGTAGGATGGTATTCTTTTAAATGTTCAATGTTAAGTGCTTTTATGGCATCCACAAAGTATCTAGAGACAACTACATGCAAGAGTCAAGAACTCAGTGTAGAGGTCTAGTGATGCTTGTGATTTTAGCCATGAACAGGATGGGTGACGGCAGCCTCATGTGGCTGAGATCACCTAAGGAGAAAATGTCAGGTGAGAAGAGCAGAGAATCTTAAGACTAATCTATTGACTGGATGAAAGAACATAAGCCTCATAGGAAATGGGGTAGAAGCAGGTAGGGGAACAGAAACCCAGGGTGGAGGGCTTTGTGGTCAGTGTTTATTGAATTAAGAATGTGTCAAGGTTAAGGAGGCTGATCCTGAAAGTGTGGAGTGGCACCTCTAAGTGGAACAGTGACGTACAATAGAGTAAGCTCCAGGCAGTGGATTTGTTCATGTAGATGAGTTTGCTTTTGGAATCCAAGAGTGGATCAAATTAACCTTTTATCATTTCTTAACGCATGATCCTTGAAGAGCTGTTCCACTCCATAGAACCTAACCCTGGATGAAGAACTTGAGATGACAGCCCATGTTTTCAGTAGCATCCCCCGAAAACCAGCCTGTTTCACTGAAAATCATTCTGCTTCCCTTCTTTTGTTGTTTCTGGAAATCTCCATCTGCCTTTCCATGTATCATCTGCCTGACATTCTTGGATGCTGTACTTGGTTGGCCTAAACTTTGGGATTAAATAGGCGAGTAGCAGCTTTCCCTTTCCCCCCTTTCCAGATGATATGTATCATTTGGATGCAGAAAGACATTTGCTCATTTTCTCCTTCTGCAGATGGCACAGCCACAGACCCATCTTCTCATCTCTGTTAGATGCACCCCCCACCTTTTCTATGATTGGCTAATTGACACATAAAAAATATATCAATGGCAGCTTCATGCATGGACAGAACTTCTTTTTGTTTGTAATTTAAAAGTCCTGTCAGATGTAGAAATTTTGTTTTTGTTGACCTTCCTTCGTTCCAAATACCTTGCAGGGAAACTTTCATTACAATAAATAGAACTTTGTCAGTGAAACAGGATAAGTCAAAATACAAATCAAATTAAAAATAAAACTATTCATTTAATGATGTTCTTAGGTTCCTTGAAATAAATTTACACCATAGATGAGGAGTTTGTGGTTTTTCTTATTTCAGTGTGAATAGTTTTCTACTGAACTACATTCAAGAATGCTCAAAACCTGCAGGTGTGAGATTTCAAAGCCTGAACTATTCTAATAGCTGTGCTTGGCACATCCAAAGATATTTTCCTCCTTCTGAAGCATTTTTTAAATCTTTGTGTCAGAAGACACTTCATTTATAACCCAGCTGTTCAGGGACACACAATGTAGATGTGCATTAAATTGAGATAAAGATACAGAAGGCTGGTCCATTTTAGGAAGTTGTCAGATGCCATCAATGTACAAAGAAGCATTATTCACTGATTGTTAAATATAGGCAGTTTTTAAAATGGTCCTTTACAATCATGAAATTTCTGAGTTTCTCATAGCAGGATGAGTAATACATGGGATTGTAAAGACACTCATGAATCTTCTTTTAAATATGAATGTTTCACTCGTGTCAATTGGTATGTATTTTTTGTAGGTAAACAATATCTGTTTGTACATTTGGCTGAAGTCACGGGTAAGAGTATTTCCATCTTTCTCCTGCAACATTGGTTAGACACAGGCCTAAGTTCTCTCGACTGCCCCTGCTTTTAACCCCTTTGCTTTTACATGCTCTTTGGTCTAAAACTGAAAAAACTCCACTGGCAGGTGGTAAAATGAACTGCAACAACACTGTAGTACATTTCCCACCCTAGTTCCACCCAGCAAATGGCTTTATCTTTAAACTTCTAGACTTTCTTGCATTTTTTGAGTAATATTTTGAGAATTATAAAGATCATATCCAAAAGGCATTCCAGATTAAGAATAATAATGGTATGTGAATATGTGAAATGCCATATAGTTTTTTATTTATATATAACAGCGGAAAGCATCATATATAAATAAGTTCTTATGATACATATAGAGCACAATTTTTCATCTCTGGTTTTATACATAGTATATTCACACCACTTCATGTCTTCATACCTGTACTTTGAATAGTAATGATCATCACATTCTACCATGTTTAATAACCCCATGCCCCTCCCTTCCTCTCTAACCCCTCTGCCCTATCTAGAGTTCATCTATTCCTCCCATGCTCCCTCTCCCTATCCCACTATGAATCAGCCTCCTATAAGTATCAAAGAAAACATTTGGCATTTGGTTTTTTGGGATTAGCTAACTTCACTTAGCATTATCTTTTCTAACTCCATCCATTTACTTGCAAATGCCATAATTTTATTCTCTTTCATTGCTAAAAAATATTCCATTGTATATATATGCCACATTATTTTATTTATTCATCTATTGAAGGGCATCTAGGTTGGTTTCACAGTTTAGCTATTGTGAATTGTGCTGCTATAAACATTGATGTGGCTGTGTTCCTGTAGTATGCTCTTTTTAAGTCCTTTGGGTATATAGTTGGGTTAAATGGTGGTTCCATTCCCAATTTTCTAAGAAATCTCCATACTCATACTGCTTTCCATATTGGCTGCACCAATTTGCAGTCCCATCAGCAGTGTATGAGTGTAGCCAGAATGGCAGCTATTATGCCTACAAACAACATTAAGAAGTTTAATGCCATAGTTTTAAATATGATCTTTTTAATTGAATAAATTTATAGGTAAAATAAATTCCAACTTCCAAAGCAATTTTCAATCTGCTGTGTTTTTACTGGTGAAAGCTCTATGTCATGTTTAACCATGAAAAACATTTAAAAACTCAACTAAAGACTTCTGGATATTGTTTCTTGTTACTTCTACCCATAAATGTAGCGTTTGTTGATGCTGTAGGTGAAGACATTGAATAATAGACAATATTTAGACGGCTTGTATTTTCCCCCTTAAAAGAAACCCTGGATTTAATACTGAAAAGAATGCAAGATTTACAATTCAGAAAACAAAGTGAAGAAGAAAAACAGCACTGTCAAGCTCAAAGTCACTATTTCCATTTTTAAAATAGCTAGCTCTCTTCTAATGACAAATACTACAAATGTACAGCAATCACCCATCAGCTGGCGAGTGAAGAACATTGTATTAGTTTCTCTAAAAGATAACTGCTTGGTTTCCTCCTGAGGATACCATGGCAGTAGATGTTGTAATTGAATTACTTAGAAAATATCTGCTCATTCAGATTTTTAAAATAACAAAACTAATTTCCATCTGAGAAAGTAGAGTACTTTCTCATACTTGAATAATTTTTTTTCGTTGCATTTTTCCCTTAGCCCTATTGTTTCTGCAGCTCAGATTTCAATTTTCTCTTTTTAAAAAAATGAAACAAATTAATTATTTTAAAGATGATTTTGTTCTCCTTTGTTTTCTTATAAAGGTCAGCTACATGTGTGAATTTATTTGTATAATTCTGCTGGCCTTCATTCTCTTCCTGTGACTTGTGATATGAGGCTGGAGTTGTAGCTCACTGAAGGAACACAGCCTTAGCGTGCCTGAGGCCCTGGGTTCAATCACAGTGACAAAAAAAAAAAAAGGCAAAATCCAAAACTAACTAAATAAATTAACTAATGAACTTGTGATTAGCTCCACATGCATTTTTATTTGCACATTTTATTCAGTGAATATTGTAGATCAACATGATTTTTTTCCCATTTTTAATTATTATTAGAGTTTATAGTTTATACAGAGCAGTTGGGTTCACCCTGAAAAACTCATATATGCATGGAAATTGAAAAAAAAAATTCACTCCCACTTTATAAAAGGGAAGACTTGAAGCAATAGTAGCAACTGACCATTCCATATTCTTTGGCTGAAATAAAATCCCATATTTCCTAATACATAATCTAATAGCAGGTTGCCACTGTTGTCAAGCCATCCCTAGCAAAGGCCCGTGCATCTCTAGGTTCCATTTGGGGCTGCTGTCTAGATAGGGAGCCCAGGGAGGTGGTTGGATGCAAGTGTGCTCTGAAGCTAGACGTCTTTAAATCCCAGCCCTGACGTTTCTAGCTGCCTGGAACAAGCTTCTTAACCTCACTGTGCCTGGGTTCTCTTGAAACAAGAGGTGATGGTACTATAGCACAGGGGTGTTATGGAGATTACACGAATTAATATTTATAAAGGTCCTGCACATACAGTGAGTGCTACATAAATCAAAACTGTGTGATTAAAATACAGCTACAAGATACACAGATTGGAAGGAGAGAAGTAGAGCCCGACAGAAGCATATCACTTTATTTACTCCTCATTATTATCTCCTATATTCTCAGGCTTCTTGTTCTCACTAACAGGAGATGGGATCATTTCTCTAGCCCATGACATCTGGTTTACCTTTCTTCCCTTGTTCAAGGAGTGTTACGCATTTTAAATGATGCTTATATTCTTCTCCAGTGTATGCTACATAATTAAGTAAATTGACACATATTTTTCACCAGTGCAGAGTGAATAGATCTCGATGCATGCAAGATTTTACGTCTGCCACAAAATATTCTCTAAAAGAATTATATGAAAGAAAATATCACCAACAATGACAGCTTTGTCTGTCAAAAGAAAAAAAAAAAGTCAAATCCCTGGCAGTCGACTTTCTGTGAAAGAGTTAAGTATGTTGTTGTATCAAATATTCAGTTACTCATTAATTAAAGTAGAACAAATTCAATATTTTTTTATTCAGCAGATTAACCAAAACCCACCATGTTCACAATTTATATTCATCCTGTAAACTGCATATGCATTAAACATTTCCATCTGGAGCCCCCATGATTGTTTTTCTCCCATCTCATGCTTGATAAGCTGTTACTGATTAGACAGGGAATTCTGAAGCTGTTAAAAGTACAGATTTTTTGAAAGCTCTCTCACCTTGGTGTTCTTTCCTTCTCTTATCAGATCTTTGCTTGATGTCTGCAGGTTCCCTTTTGGCTGCGATGCAGATGGAAGCTGGAGGTCCCTTGGCCCTGAGAGTTTAATGCCCATAACCTCATTCACTGCCCTCCTCCCGCCTCCACAGACATGCTAGTTTTCCTTCATTTAAAAAATGCTCCACTGTCTGGTCTAATTTATAATATTTTATTTTCTTCTTCACTTATCTCAGGTAGTTTGATGCCAGACCTTAATTTACTGTTACTCCATTCTGTAATAAATCATAACCAGCATACTTCGATGCATATTTTATAATCATAATTCTCAGATTTTATATATTTTGATTGATTTTTTCTTATTAACCATACTGTTTGATAGATGTCATTATTAGTCCCATATTTATTAGTTGAGGAAATTGAGGCCACAGGGAGGTTGAGGAATGTCCTCAAGGTAGCATCCCAGTTCAGCTGTGACACAGACCCTCTAGGACCTTGCAGTACCAATGACCCTCACCCCTCAGGTGCTGGGATGTGGACTGCAGGATGTAGCTCCAGTGACAAACTTGTGTGCAAAGAGCCACAGCCAAATCAATGCACACCTGTCTCTGTGGGTTACCTAATAGGAATCATTGAACAGGTAAAAAAATGGAGCAGAGTCTCTGTGACATTAATAATAAAACAACAACTGCATCTAGAATAACAATTATAGACCTTCTTTTTGAGAAGCACGGTGTGTATTCTTGTCACTGTGCCTGTCACCCCTCAGGGTTACCTTTATGTGTCTTCAGTACTATAGTATTTTATACAACTTTTTTTTTCAAACTGGACACAGCAGAGTCATATTTCTTATAAAAGTCTATAAAGTTAGAATCAGAAGGGAATGAAAATGGATTTAAACTGAAATCCATTTTTTTTTGCATAGCTAAAATTTGCCTTTTTATTAATTAGCTATTTAGAACACAATGGCCTAAAATCTAATGGACATGAGATTCACCCAGTGAGCCATCAAATGTCCCCCATCAGGAGGGGACTGATACAATCAGATCTCTCTCTGGTCTCCCTTTGTTTGGTGTGAACCTGAAGCTTGGGATTTGTGTGTGCTTTAAAAATCACCCTAGAGATAGCTATAAATAGAAGAAAGACCATTTCAAGGTAAGCTCCCATTACCGAAACAGGAATCATTATTTAAGGCAAACAGATTTATTGTCCAAGATAATGCAGATTTCTTACTTTCACTTTAGATTTGAGTTATGCAGTCTACACATCTGTAGTTCCAGTGTTTAGCCTGCAGATTGGAGTAATTTAATAAATATAGGTTAAACAGATAAATTAAATAATTGATTAATAAATCATCTAACATGTGGGGAAAAAAAAAAGAAAAAAAAATCACTTATGTTTCCAGTAGGTTTTCTAGTCAGCAAATAGGATTAAAAGGGATATATTGTCTACAAAGGTGACCTAGGCTTAGTAGAGTGATGCACCTTGGTGACATTTGACTTTCACTTTCATTATTAATAATGAAATCCTTTGTTATGCAGTAACCGAGAGTAGTTTGGATACAAATAAATACAAGATCAAGTGTACTTATTTCTCAGAGCTAAGGAAGTATTATTTTTAAGTAAACACATTTCATGATTCCATGGGTGTCCTCTGATTTGAGATAAATTTAGTAATTTGCTTAAGAAAAATGTACTGAAAAATAGCATCAGTAAATATTGTAAATACTGTTACCCATCTCCTCCCATTGTTACCTTGTCTACTCTTGTCTGGGCTGGAAAGCAATCCTACAGGTGATATCTCTCCTACAACTATACCCTTATTACATTTGGGGGCGGGGGAACACCCGCACGCAGGGGATTGAACCCAGGGTGGCTTAACCACTGAACCACATTCCCAGCCCTTTTTTATTTTTTATTTAGAGACAGAGTCTTTCTCCGTTGGTCAGGGCCTTCTTAATTGCTCAGGCTGGCTTTAAACTTGTGGTCCTCCTGCCTCAGCCTCTGGAGCTCTTGGGAATACTGGTTAGCCCCACCATGCCTGGCCTACACTCATTGCTTTTAAGAGCTAAGATACATAGCCTCTTTCTACACATGTAAGCATTTCACGGGCTATCATCTGGCCAGCTTACCACTGAATATTTTTAAATTCTCTTTTTGTCTAATTGTTTCCTTGGTGTGTTGCTTCCCATTATGTAATTCATAAATTCTTTTCTGAGTCAAACTGTGATCAAGTGATCTGGAGATATAAATGATTAATAGCAGTGAGCAACTCTCATTTGCATCTACAACCCAGAGGTCCTGTTTCTGTAGAAATTATAGAGTTGAGACACAAAAACAAAAGCTCTGTACATCAAACAGGGCATCATGTTTCTCAGGCAAATTTGCCTTTAGACCCTAGAGCCTCATTATAGCCCAGATTGAAATGGCGGTGGAGCCAGCGAGGCCCGTCACCAAGGGCAGTTTTCTACCGGAAGGCCTCAGAAAAATTCACTGAAGTGTTTTCAGCTTTAATACTAATCAGTGGTTTAAATTCTAAGAAAATTTTAATAGGAATGTTATTAAAGAGGTATTTTAATGAGAATATCATGAAAATCACATTAAAAAAAAAGAAAGGAAGCTATGTTTGCGCTTGATGAGTTTTGAAAGAGGAGGATTTAAGAGAATAAGAGCTTAAAGAGAATGAGCAAGAGTAAGGAACAAAGAAGAAAATAAATTCATTCAGGGAAGCAAAAGGGTGAAACTGGTAAGAGAACAAACAAAGCGATTTAATGTTTGGATATATCCTCAGAAAATATTCCATCAGACTCGCTCCCTCTTGCACCATGCAGGGTTTTCTCTCCCTCCACCAACAACGTTGGTCTGAGAAACAGCTGGGCGTATCTTCAGTGGGATAAAACAGCTGGGAGAGCCAAGCCAGGCCAACCACAGGACATTTGGTACCGAGCATCAGAGGTAAAGACAAGGTGAGGTCAGCCTGGGTCGTCCGTCCTGTCGTCCTGCAGGCAGTTTTGTTCTGGCCTGCTCTGTTGTGACTGCCAGAGTCCTGGTTTGGAGGAACGTGTGACATGAGCCAGTGTAATCGTGCCCGCAGTTTCATGCATGTTTCCTCACATTGCCGGCATGCTCGTCGCTAGCTGCGAGGTGGAACTTCAGGACATGAGGGCATCTTCCTGCAGCCAAGGTGTCCCTTATTAACTGTTTCTGGGGCTTGTGGCCTCCTCTGTAGCCCTTCTCTCCTTTCAATTAAGTACCACTCTCTTAGTGTCTTAAAAGCTTTAGGAATCACTGGAGTATTTACGACTTACTGTGAGTTCTTCTGTGAGATTCCAGGTGATGTGTTATCTGAGGGCATGTTGAATGGGCGAGGGCAGGTAGACAGTCGCTGACACCAAGAAGGAATACGCATTTGCTCCCTCCCCCCACTGACTTATGCTTAGCCTTAGGACAAATGTGTTTAAGTGGCATAAGAACAATTTGTTGCACACCTCCATGCACGTGTGTTTGTATGATGGGAGAGCCGGGAATGTCTATATGTTGTGTATTTATAAGTCACTGGATCTCACACGGCGAGTTGACCCTGTCAGTACTGGTTGTGGTCTAACAACATGCCTGATTTCATTTTTAATGAAAATTGTCATGAAGTGCATATCACAGAACAGCATTTTATTTTCATGCCTGGTGGAACTGTTTGAGCACCACACGTAGCAGCTCCTCACAATGGCCATTCATGCTTAATTTATCAGGAAAAGCCCTCAAAAGGCCATGCTCTTCATTTCATTCTATGCAACAGATTGTTTTTTTTGTTGTTGTTGTTCAGAGTGGGTGTATCACCCTTGAAGGAAAGGAGGGCAGTAAAATGCCATGTCCCTGAAACTCCCCTTTCCATTTTCAAGAACCTAGCCAAGTGGAAGGAACCATGAGAGCAGACCAGCCTGGAATGTCCAGATGAGTATTACCTTGAAGGACAGGGACTCTCGTGCATGCTGGAAATGGTGGCAAGCGAGTGTTGCCTGTATCCAGTGGATACCCACCAATGACACGGTTTCTTAGAATGCTGGTCATCCAAGGGGACAAAGGAAGCTGAGGATACCCCCTGTTTACACAGCCTGATCTGTAAAACACTCTCCCCATACTAACTGGTGAAGACAGAGCTACCTGCTTAATCTCAGAAGCTAAGCTGCTTCTCCCAGCCTGCGGTCGGGGCCCAGGCTGCTCAGCCGAGGAGGCCAGATGTGTGGCTGGAGTGGAGTTTGGTCTATACCAGCCTCACACAGGTATCACCCTGACCCCGCTGTGGCTCCAGCCAACCAGTCCTCCGCAGGCTGATGATACAGCTCCATTGCAACCTCTCGGTTGACCCTGGGAGTCCCACCTCTTCCACCTCTTGTGGCAGCTCCCTCTGCACTGTCTTTTGAAGTGATCAGATCCTGCATGTCCCTCTTCAGTGTCTCCACATTCCTACTCTTTGAACTCCACTGTGTTGGCCAATGTCTGTGAACACCCTTTAGAAGCCTTCCCATGAACGGTCTGAACTCTTACAAACCATGCCCACTGACACTTCCACAGGGCCACTGGAAAAATCATTTTGATGTCTTTTCCCACATATGTCTGGAACTTTACACTTTTTTTAAAAAAATTCTCACTTGATTTAGCTAATATATGCCTAGCCAAAACATTGCAATTTAGTGATTGAGATATTTTCTTAATCTTGAACTCCTCAGACTCTCCAGATTCGGTCATAAAATACAAGAATTGGTAGCCCATCTGTAATGAATCTACGCATTGAGTTGGACTTAGCTAAATTTGGTGATTTAAAGTTATAAAAATATAGGTTATATTGAATACATAAACTCAACAAGATGTTAAGATAGTGAATTTCAATATTCTATGAATATTCATTGTTTTCTGGGTAGCAAATCATAAGTTATAAAGAAATAAAGGCTTATGTTATGCTGTTGTGGATGAAATTACAGATGAGGGACATGAATTCAAGTGCCCATTTGAATCTTTCTTGAAGATGCTTGGGAAGGCTCTCCAAATCATCCTGTACCAGGTCTCAGAGTATATATATATATATATATATATATATATATAGAGAGAGAGAGAGAGAGAGAGAGAGAGAGAGAGAGAGAAAGCTATGCCAGGAGACCTTCAAAGTACTTGTGTCCCTGAGAGGTTGTCCATCACTGAGAATAGTCAAAACACAGTAGACTGAATCATGCAATTTTCTTTTTCACTTCACTTCTCTGTGTTTTGTTTTCTTGTTTGGAAAAAAATAAAATTCATCAGGAAAGTCAGCAAAAATATGGAACAATAAGCAGGGAGGGCCACATGGTCACCTGGATTGTCAGGCCAGTTGGCCCTAAGTCCATCAGGACCATGACTGAAACATGGCCCTGGGCTCCTCCCAGGCCTGAGCTAGTGTGGCAAATGCCTGAGTTAGAATACTCAGTATTTCAAATCAGTTAAATAAAGATGTAATGCATGGGGACAGTAACAGCTAATGTTTGGGAACAGCTTATAGTGTACTGGGTACTGTTTTAAGTACTCCACATTTACCAACCCACTTAGTCTCTAAATACTAATATTTGCATAGTTTTGTCACATAGCTACCAGGTAGCAAAGCAGAACTAAATCCTGATAGCTTGTTTGTTTGATTTTTTGTTTTTGTTTTTGCTGTGTGTGTGTGTGTGTGTGTGTGTATGTGTGTGTATGTGTGAGATAGAGAGAGAGAGAGAGCGAGCGAGCTGGGGATTGAACCTAGGGGCACTTTACCCTTGAGCCACATTCCCAGCCCTGTGTATGTATTTTGTTGTTTTTGTTGTTGAAGACACAGAGTTTCAGTTGCTGAGTCTCACTCAGTTGCTGAAGCTCACCTTGAACATGTGATCCTCTTGCCTCTGCCTCCTAAGTTGGTGGGATAACAGGATAACAGGTGTGCACCGCCAAACCTGGCTTTGAACCCTGGCAGTTTTTATTAAGTCTCTCCAGCTACTGTGAATGAGGACCAGTAGCAAAAAAAGTACAAATCTGCCTCTCTTTGATGTAATCTTGATTTTTTAAAGAATATAGAATTCATATATATATGAATATAATAGATATATAGATAGATACACTCACACACACACACACAACTATTAAAATTCTCTGATATTATAAGAGCTGTCCTGTTGTGTTAGGCTAAGTATGTAAAAAGGGAGTGAAACTTGACATGTTTTAATTGAATAAGATTAGATATTTCATTTTGTACTTGTTCAAGGTCATGCATTCATTTTCCTTGGACTCAGGTAATTGCATCCATGAGTATTTTCCTTAATTGACTCAAAGAATTTTTCCTATGTTTTAGAATAAAAATAATTCAAACTTACTAATTTTGTAGCTTTTTCAACATTAATGAGATTTTAAGAGTATAAGTAAACTGTTTGTTCAGCATAATAAATCCTTATGTTTAATTTCACTTATAAAAGTGAAATAAAATATCAACATTTGTTTTCCTTTTTTAAAATTAACAGTCATACGTGATATTTAGAATGTAATAATCTTATACCATTTTCAAGTTTTGGCATTTTTGTACATGTTTTATTGTTGTCCAAAGTAGTCATTCACAAAAGAGTTTCAGTGTGTGAATTTTTTTTGTTGTTTTAAAATTGACTTTGAGAAAATCTTATTGGTAATGTGTGAAAATAATCAGGAAATGGGAGTATGCACTGAAATTCTAAATTTATCCATCTTTAGAATCCAGTCCAAGAGCAAAAATAAATGATCAGTATTTTTTTGTGTGTGAATATGCATTTTTTATTTAATGTATATCCATATACACTTGCATACATATTTGTATACATATGTGCATTATAATTATACAAAATAGTGGGATTGATTATGGCTTATTCATGAATGCATTTAATATAGTTTTTTTCCATTTTAATCTGCAGTACACTCACTTTCCCTTTCCTCTTCTCTTCCCCAAACTCCTTCATCAACTCTTTCTACTTACTGTTTTACTTTAGTTGATGCATTAGAAATGTATATAAATATTGTGGTGTATTCATACATGGACCTAACAATCTGAATGATTTCATTCCCCATGCCTTCTCCTTTTCCTCTCCTTCTCCCTCTCACTTGATCCCCTACTTCTGCTCTAATGACCTCCATTCTAGTTTCATGGCATACCCTTTTTTATTGCTTTTTTCTCTGTAGCTTCCACAAATGAAACATTCAACCCTTGACTTTCTGAGTCTCGCTTATTTTACTTAGCATCTTGTCCTCCAGTTCCATCCATTTACCAGTGAATGGTGGAATTTCATTCTTCTTTATGACTGAGTAAAACTTCATTGTGTGTGTTTGTCTCTCTCTCTCTCTCTTCTCTCTCTCTCTCTCTCTCTCTCTCTCTCTCTCTCTCTCTCTCTCTCTCTCTCTCTTTCTCTCTCTGTATGTGTGTGCATGTATTTCACAACTTCTTTATCCAGTTTTCTATTGATGGGTTCCATAACTTGGCTATTGTGGATTGTGCTGCTATAAACATTGGCATGCATGTATCACTAAAGTATGCTGATTTCAGTTTTTATGGATAAATACTGAGGAGTGAGATATCTGAGTCCAGTCATGTAGTGATTTCAATCCTTGTGTTTTGAGAAATCTTCATAAAGCTTTCCAAAGTGGTTGTATTAATTTAACATCCCACCAACTATGTATAATAACTTTCCCCCCACATCCTTACCAGAAATTATCGTTATTTGTATTCTTGACAATTGCCATTCTAACTGGGGTAAGAGATCGCTGTTATTTTGATTCCCATCACCCTGATTGTAGGATGTTGAAAATTTTTTCATATCTTTTTTTGGCCATATATATTTCTTCTTTTGACAAATGGCTGTTTAGATCTTCTGCCCATTTATTTACTGGATTATTAGTTTTTTGTGTATGCTATGTTTTTTGAGTTCTTTATATATTCTGGTTATTAATTCGCTGATGGAAGAGTAACTAGCAAAGATTTTATCTCATTCTGTGGCTCTCTCCTCACACTCTTTGTTTCCTTTCCTGTGCAGAAAATTTTAATTGAATGATTTCCCACCTTCTAGTTCTTGGTTTAATTTTTTGAGCTTTAGGAGTCTTACTACGGAAGTCAATGCCTATGTCCGTCAGCTGGAGTGTTGCTCCTATGTTTTTTATTTTCCTAGTAGTTTCACTCTTTCTGTTCTAATTCCTAGGTCTTTGATCCACTTGAGTTGGTTTTGGCGCAGGGTGAGTGATAATGTTCTACCTTCTGTTTTAGTCAGCTTTTGGTGACTGTAACCAAAAGATCTGACAGGAACAATTAGAGGAGAAGGTTCACTTGGTCCTCGTGGTTTCAGAGGTCTCAGTCCATAGATGGCTGACTCCAACACTGTGGGCCCCAGTGCAGGCAGCACATCAAGGTAGAAGGATAACGGAGAAGGAAAGCAGCACAGGACATGGTCACCAGCAGGCAGACAGTGCTCAGCTCACCAGGAACAAAACATAAATCCCCCAGACAGGGCCGCACTGATCTACCTTCTCCGACTATCCTCTACCTCTCGTTATCAGGGGTTAATGCACTGATTAGGTAAGGGTCTCACAACCCAATCATCCCACCTCTGAACTTTCTTATGTTGTCTCACACCTAAGCTTTTGGGGAATACCACACTTCTAAGCCTGAACACTTCATTTTTGTACATATGGACATACAGTGTTCCCAACATTCTTTGTTAAAAATGCTGTTTCTCTCATTTATTATTATTATTATTTAATGTATGCTTTTGGCAACTTTGTCAAAGATCAGATGACTGTTTCTATGTGGATTCATCTCTATGTATTCTAATCTATTCCATTGGTCTGTATTTCTGTTTTTATGCCAATGTCATGCTGGTTTTGTTACTGTACCTCTGTAGTATAATGTGAGATCAGGTATTGTGAAACCTCACTCTTGTTCCATATTGCTTTGGTTATTCTGGATCTTTTATTCTTCCATATAAATTTTAGGACTGTATTTTTCTAATTCTGTGAAGACTATCATTGACATTTTGATGGGAGTTGCACTGAATATGTATATCATTTGGGGAAATATGGCCCTTTACATACTAATTCTACCTCTTCGTCAACACTGTAGGTCTTTCTATCTTCTAAGATTTTTTTTTTCAATTTCTTTCTTCAGTGTTTTATAATTTTCACTATAGCAATATTTTACCTCCTTGGATTTGTTCCTAAATATTTTTTTAAGGTTATTGTGACTGGAGCAGTATTCTTGATTTCTTTCTTTCTTTTTTTGGCAAATTCATTATCAGACTATAAGAAACTGTTGATTTTCTTTTATGTTGAACTTGTATTCTGGAATTTTGTTGAATTTGCTCATCCAGTCTAGAAGTCTTCTGGCGGGGTCTTTTGTGTCCTCTAGTTATAGTTACCTTTTTGTAAGTTTCAGAAAATCCCCCTGAATAAGAGATGATTAATTTTGGAGCAGAATAGAATATAGCAGATTATCTGTTCCTTTATTTACAGGCCCAGAAAGTGAAATTATTTCCTCAAGGGCCAATTGGCTGGGGCTGGGCATTAGTCTCTGTGCTCCAAGAAGCACTGTCTGATTGCCTAATGGGGAGGATGTGATGTTGTTGACTCAGCTACCTGCTTCTGGGTCAAGAGAAAGCAAGCATCACTTTCATTCTCTGACAAATTTTATGCCTCAGCATGCCACTTATCCTCCAAAATGAAGACATCTCTGTGCTTCTAGGTCTACATTAAAAGAAATTTGACCATTGACATGTTAAGGACTTACTGACCTACTAAAAATAAAACTTCTACAGTATCACATCTGTCAGGCCTTGGGAAGTGCATAAGTTGTTAGGATTGATCTAAGCTGTAAAAATGCCAAAATCAGGAAGTTGGAAATAAGCTGTGTAGGCATTATATCAAAATGTGTCCTATTTCCAAATTCAGTTTCTTTCCTAATAGCCCTCAAAAGTCTTTTCTAAAATTAATGTGGATTTATGGCGTTTGTGTGACTTTATATTTTTTGAATCCACAATGATCCATTTCTTGGAGCTATGGAATGATTCAAATACTCAATAAGGTTCTAATATCTCCATTAGGTCAGACCCTTATTCAAAAGAAAATGTCAGGTCTCCTTAATAGAAACACTTGATTTTCGTTAGGAAGAGAAATTTGAAGTGTAAATTATACAAAATAATACCTATAACTTTAATAGATATTTAATAACTTGTATAATACAATCAAGTTCAAGTACCTATATTTTCTTAAAGTAACTTAGGGTTCAGAGAGAATATAGATCAATGTTCTAATTATAGTAGACTCAATAAAATATATTTTTATGTTGCAATTTTTTTGATAGCAGGGATTAAACCCAAGGGGCCTTCAACACTGAACCACATCCCCAGCCCTTATTTTATATTTTACTTAGAGATAAGGTCTCACTGAGTTACTCATGGCCTTGCTAAGTTGCTGAAACTGGCTTTGAACTCACAATCCTCCTACCTCAGCCTCCCAAACTGCTGGGATTATAGTCATGCACCACCATGTCCAGCTTATGCTACAAATTTAAAGCAGAATATTTCCTATAAATTCAGAAAAGGTAAGCAATAATCAAATGGCTAAATAAAAATGAAAATTCTTAGCCCTACCGCTCAGGAAATAGAAATTGTAAGATATGATTTAGATTCTGTGATTCTCTGAGAATCTGAGATTTTATATATCCCTGTATTGCTAATGCTGAAATTGCTGTTTGGAAAATACTTAGTTAATCATAATAATGAAACATGTGAACCACAAAGCTGAGTACAGTAACATGTGAGGAATGAATCTGTGTTTGCATGCTCTCTTTGTGGCCACATATACTGAAAGTCACATCAATACAGCAAGAAGCAGTATTTTGTTAGAGTATGCCAATGGAGCATTGCACACATCTATGAAGGGAGTTACTGTTGGTTGATCATTTCCCTCAAGATTCATTTAAGAATTTCTTACACTTTCATTGACGTATGTTCTATTGGAAATTGTTCTCTGCTTTCCCATTTAAACATAAATAAATGCAATGTAAATATAGTAAATCCTCATTTTTTAGAGTACTTACATGATATAGTTTCCACAAACACTAAATTAGCAAATACTGAACCAAGCTAGAGGATATATGCAGTTAGGTTCCTGTGAGCTCCTGGTCACTTCTTTTTGTCAACCAGTCAATCTATACTGTTGACTGATGTGTGTTTCTGTTTAAGGAGACCTAATCATATTCACTGCTATTTCATTTGCCCTGGACTCACGGTAACCAGCACTGTCACTCAGGCCTGAAGAAAGCTGGTCTAACACAGGTATTTTCCCTGTAGAGTACATCAGAGCCTTCTGGTTCTGAGAAACACCAAGCAGTGCTTCAGCGCTACATTTGGGAGGAAGGCACTTGCCACGGGAAAATCCATCCACAAAAAGCACAAAAATGTGAAAAATATGGCCACAAACAGATAATGAAAAAAGACATCTTTTCAATAGTATGAAAGCTGAAGCAATAAGGGCAAGCGTGGCCTACTGGACATCTCTGTGAATGTGTACCTGGGGATCCAAATGTTCTGAAACACTGCATCTGTGCCCATATGATGGCCAAGTGCCCTGAGTGTGGATCTTGGGGTTGCAAATAGGCAGATTTGCAAGTATGTTTATGTATTAGTTGGTATCTTATTTTGGGCTGCTTTAAATAACAGAATGGCATAAACTAGAGCCCTTTATTAAAAGAAAGAAAGGCAGCATGTATATCTAACAGTTCTGGAACCCAGGAAGTCCAAGATCAAGATCATGGCAGATTTGCATAATAGCGAGAGCTTCCTGATTCATGGAATTCACTGTCTTGCTCTGGTATCACACAGTGGAAGTGATAGCTAGCTCTCTGGGGCTTCTTTATACCAGCACTAATCGCAGTTATGAGGATCTGTCCTTATGACCTAATCACCTGCCAAAGGCCCCACCTCCTAATATGAGCACACTGGTGATCAGGTTTCTACATGTATATTCTGGAAGGACACAAACATGCAGAACAGAGCATTCTGTCCTAGACACCTAAAGCCCATGCACGTCTCTCTTGCAAAATACGTTCTTTCCAACCTAATAGCCGCCAAAGTCTTAAGTCATTCAGAATCAACTTTAATTTTTAAATCCAAAATCTGAACCAAATACCATACAAATCAGAGATGGGTGAGACTCAAAGTGTGCTTCATCCTGAGGCAACTTGTTCTGGAGCTGTGAAGTTGTAAGATCAAACAAGTTATGTACTTTCAAAATATGAGGAGGAGTAGGCATAAGACTACAGGCCTATTCTAAAAAGGAAATAAAGGGAAACATGTGCCAAAGCTTGAAAACAAATCTTCTTTAGGTAGTTACTCTGTCTCCTCGGGCCACTGGGGTGGAGGACCCAACTTCAGGGCCTACTGGAGTGGTCTCCCAACCCCCACAACCGAGAGGTCCTGCCCCTTGACAGTTCTCAGCAGTGGCCCCAGCTCCGTGGTATCTCTGAACCTGGGTCATGAGACCGCAGCCATCTGTGCTGCCATCACTTAGGGTGGCTTCTACTGGTCTGGAATCCTAGGGGTTCGCCCTACCCAATGGCACCACTACACACTGACCTAGAAAGGGCTTTCTGTAGGGACCCGATGCCCACAGTGGTGGTTCTTTTCTGGGTTGTGAAGCTCTCTGGATCACTCTGAAACCCAGGTGGAGACAGCTGCACCCCCAGCTTTACTGGGTACACCGCATGCTGGACCCACGTCTACGGCAGCAGATTGACAATGGACTGCAGGGAGCAGAGCATGAGCCAGTGCTGGACAGTGCAGGCCCAGGTCCTGCAGATGTCCATGGCTTCTCCTTTGAAATTGTTCTGTTGTCCCAGCTTTGGCTCTCTGGGGCTATGTTGGGAAGGACAGCTCATCCCTAATGATCTCTGAAATGCCTTCCAAGTAACCCTTCCCTCAGCTTCCACTATGGGTCCTGGTTTCCCCTGACATGGCCAATCCATGTTCATCTTCTTACAAAATAGCTTCTTGGCGCATTTTTGTTCTTTCCAAACACCCTTGCATTTTTTTTTTTCCTTAATGGAGATAGAAGGAAAGTTTTCCACACTTTCAAGTTCTGTTTTCCTTTTAATTATCCCATCTTTAAATCACATCCCTCTCATACATTTTATTATAAACATTCAAGAGATGCCAAGCCACACGTTTAACACTGCCAAATTCCCCTAGCTAAATCTCCAATTTTATCACTTCAAGCTTTACCTTCCAGAAAATACAATCATTTAAACACAACTCACCCATGTTCTTTGCTGCTTTATCTCAAGACTTGCTCTTCCTTCAGGTTCCAGTAACATGCTCCTCCTTTCTGAGACCTCCCTCCCTTGTCTTTCCTCTCTTTTCCTTCCCTCTTCAGAATCGAACATAATTACCATATTCTTACCAAAAAATCCGCTTTGTACCTTGCCCAGCTACAGAATATAAGAAGATAAATAAAGACCCATTTCATTTTATAAAATCTTCTCCAAACATGCTTCTGGTTTACTTAGTTGTCTTTAACAACATTTAGTGATCTCTTATTAATTGAACAGTTAAATCTCTTCTATGTTAAGGATATTCTTGCCCCTGGGAATTGACTCTACCTTTTAGCAGCACAGCAGATAGCTTCCCCTTCCTGTAAGTCATGACCCCAGGCCTCTTTGGAGAAACATACCCTCTCTTATTTGTATTGAAATTGATTTTTCTTAATCATCAATTCTATTTATTTAGAATTAACTACCTTGCTTTCTATAGAATTTGCCTTTGGAAATTAAAATCTTTGCTGATACACACTGCAGTTTTTTTTTACAGGTAAATTATGGAATATGAGTAACAAGTTTTATTTTCAGAACTGTTATGACCCATGCAGCCTTATATTTTGACAGTATACAAGTTTATCCAAACATCTGTGGGTCAGCAGTCAGGAGCCTCTGCTTAACTCAATCTCACTGCTCAACATTTAAAAGCAGGGACACTTCATTAAATATGTGGGTTTCTGGCCTTTTATACAGAACGAATGTTTGTATGCCACATAGCAACTGTTACCTACAGGTGGATAGAGACCCCCCTCAAGTAGCCCAACCCTCCCCCCATTACTCTTGACTATCATGGCCAAACCTTGAAGCAGGGTCTTTTTCCTGGTGAGTTCTATCAGGAAGAATATATCTCTGCTCCCATATCTCCATCTAATCTGAGAAGGTGAAGGGCAATGATGGGGCTCCCTGATTATTACAACAATCTAGTGTCCCTCGTTTGTAGGGAATGACTATCCCCCTTGAGAACTAAAGTTGTGACTTCCAACATCAGGAGTTTCCAATCATTTTACCCTTGTCAGGGCTGGTTCTCAGCATAAATGCTGTGAGCATTGCTCATGTATAGAATAAATTAATTCAACCTGTTCACCGGAGCCCGGAAGTGCAGATGTCATGGAGTAACGGATGGCACCAAGGTCACAGTGAATCAGACTCCCTCCAGGGCCAAGGCACTGAGGTGTGTGGATGACCAGGCCACAGAGCAGCATTTAGCATTCTACCTGACAGGACCCAACTGCTCTAGTGGAGAAGAGAGAGCATATTATTTCCCAACATGTGTACACTAGGAGCTTTATTAATCCTACTTTATGGTTGAGGGAAGTTTCACCCAAAGGCATATGAAATAAACCAACGCTAAAGCCCAGCTCTAATGTTCTACTCCATAGAAATAAACCTAGAATACACTGAGCATCCCAACCTCTTGCAAATAGGCACAAATCATTTGTACTAACACATTTAACTTTCAGGAAAGCACACAAAATAAAATAAATAGAAATTGCTTTCATGCTGGGTGTGGTGGCACATGCCTATAATCCTAGCAGCTTGGGAGCCTGAAGCAAGAGGATTGCAAGTTCCAGGACAGACTCAGCAATTTAGCAAGGTCCTAAGCAACTATTTCATAATAAAAAATAGTGGTTTGGCATCCCTGGGTTAACTCACCAAAATTTAAAAAAAAAAAAAAAAAAAAGCTTTCTTTACTAGTCACCTGTTACATACTGGTACTTGTCCATGAATCTTTACAGGAGTTGTTGGTAAAGTGTGCATAGTTTGGAAAAGTATCAATCATATATTTTTAAAGGGATGGCCTGGCTCCTTTTATAAGTGTGAATTTGAAAAGGATAGAGCATAGAATCGTGGGATAACTAAAGAAGTGAAACATTTCTGATATTCTGTCAAAAAATTAAGATGGCGAATGAAGATAAGTTAAATCAAAGAGGAATTTTTGACATTTTTTAAGGGTAAATTAAATTCCATTAAAAGTCTCAATGCTTTTGTGGTGTTGAATTTGTCATGCTACTGGGCACAATTCTGACTATAACTATTCATCTGTAATTCTTCTTTCACTAGAAAAGCTGCAACTAACTTGAGATCTTTGGTAGCCACAATGTATCATCAGAAAGCCCTGAATTCTTTAATGGCAGAGGCGTCTCCTGAATCCCGGATTTGTTTAGGCTTTGGCTACTCTATTAGGCTATGTCTTCAGGTGTGTCTTTGCTCCCTCTGCCTCTCTACCGGTCCTCCATTCTAAGTCTTGCATACATGTGTAGAGATAACTTTCCAAGATGTAAACCTGAGCACACGCCTTCTGCTTAGAACGCCCTCATGGCACCCGAAGGCACATCTTCCAGAGACCGGGTCCTCCCTCTTCCAGGTGTAACCCTGCCCATGACCTGCAAGCCATACACATTCAATTAACAAGGAATCACGCTCCTTAAAACAATCAAACATTCGATTCCCCTATCCATCTGGATTTATTTCGCTCAATCTTTATTCACTTTTCATAGAATGTCTCACCTGTTAATGCCTTCTTAAAACTCAACCCTTTACCTCAATAATTCCCGAGTCTTTCCAAGTCTCCAGATGTGGAAGATATCTCAGTGAATGCTAGTGGCTATCAGTAACGGTTCCTAAAATTTACTTGAAAAGAGCTTTCTGCACATCTATGAAATAAATCGTCAGCAATTGCAAGATTGTTTTTCTTGTTTGACCCCATCTTTAACAGCAAGAGATTTTTCCGTATATGGTATTTTAAAATGCATTAGTAGAAAATTTGAAACATATGTCCAACACAGGAGGAACACCTGCCATTTGAAAAGATAGATTATCATTAATTATCTGAAAGGATTATTGTTCCATCGTTCCCAAGAGGAACAGCGAGGCCATGCCACAGGATGGGCTCAGAGGGCTCACGAAGGGAATTTCCAGGGTCTTTAGGAGGCAAAGGGAGTGAGGGGCCATGACCAGGAGAGATTTTGTGGGTTTCTCTAGGGAGAAATGGGTGATGCAGGCTTATATGTAGTAACTTGAATAATTTCAGTGGGCTTTGGGGTATTAGAGCTATCCTAAATCATGCGGCATTGGACTCTTGGGTGGTATTTAGGGCAGGAGGATCCTGGCTCGTAAGAGGAGAGTTTCATAAAGAAGGCGGTTGGATTGTGGATCCTGGGTTGGATGGTTTTTCTTTGGAAAGTGTGCTTGCAGGCCAGTTGTTTACTATCTAGGAATTAGCTGACCCAGGAAAGGGTGGCCCCCTGCAGGGTTGGCATGGTGCCAGATGTCAGGATATCTCAACACAGAAAATAAAAGACAAGCTTAAAACATGGGGGAAAATGGAAGTAAGCCACAGCAGTTTCAAGAAATGACCAGGTTGGTGATCCCTGACCCACTACCAGTCCATTTGCCTTATCCCTGCTTCAGATACAGGGCATTGATCCTTTCCCAATGTTAATGTAAATTACTGTTGAAACAGGATCTGAAAGCAAGTGCCCTAGCACCCTTTCCAACCAAGTTGCCATCCATTAGCCCACACAGCATAGAAATTTAGACACCAGAACTGACAATGATGTTTTAAGTGGAACCAGAGATTTTTAAGAACCTGAAAGATATGCTGGGAATAATTTAAATCAGAAGATATCCTGAGGAGTTTCTTAATATCAGGTTCATTTCCGCATCTTTGTAGCATGTACTTGGGATTTACAATTCTAAATAGACTTTTCCCAAGCAGAAAAATAGATTTTCTATGGTCAAAACTGTAGAGCTATTTTCTGTAAACAGCAATATTATCACAGAGAAGGCAAGTCTAATTTGTTTGACTTTGTGATTTACAAAAATAAATAAAAATAGCTTCCACATGGGTTTCCTGCAAATAGATTTTATGCTAATTTTCAGAAATTGCTTATTATCTATGTATTATCAGCTATATTAGAACTATAACCCAGTTCAGAAGTGGATTGCTCTGGTTTTCTAAGATCTTATGAGTTGTGAGTAGATAGGAGGGGGACCAGAACATGTGTGTGTGTGTGTGTGTGTGTTTGTGTGTTACTAATGAAAATTTAATGAGGCAGAGGGCACCTCAAGTTGTCTTTTGATATTGAATAATATAATTTTTAACAATAGAATTTTAAAAAATTACTAACGTTTTCCTATTTCTGAGTTTGATTCAAGTGAGCCAACCATATAATTAGACATCCGTGAATCATCATGCATTATAGTTTTCTTTATGAAGTAATTCAATAATAAAAAATACAGAAATAAATCCATCTTGCTTCTAAACTTCAATAAAATATTAACCCATTGGGATGATATACATAACTATTAAAATAATATTCAATACTTAGTACTTTAATCTTAAAATAGGAAAGTTTCTCTTAAAGTGATTTATATATATATATATATATATATATATATATATATATATATATATATATATATATTTATATATAAATACACACACACACACACACACATAGTACATATACATTGCATTTAAACTCCTGTAGCGGGTACATTTTCTAGCTTTTGAGTTATAAACAAATAGCTCTACTTATGAGCATATTAATAGCATTTCATGTTTTAACTATTTCTTCATATCAGATAACCACAATTACAATAGTTAGATAAGTACATATCATTAAATAATGTATAAGTCTGTGCCCTTAGTAAATTTTCTGGCACCAGGTATGATATTGCAGGGAAATAAGAACTTCTCCTTTTCCCTTTGTTACTTCAAACACCCATTGTGTTTAGATCGATTGAAGAAGGATTTATTGTGCCAAGAAGGCAAAGTAGAACAATCCAAAGTCTGTACCTTAGAAGAACTTAAAGTCCACAGGGAAAATGAGGTCCCTAAAAGGTAATGCCACTAGAGCCTGGGGAGTGGGGTGACCAAGGTGCCAGGGTGCCATGGGACAGGAGGCGAGGCAGCTTTGCACAGGGAAGCTTGCGGGTGGGTGGAGATTCCAGGCTTTGAAGACGCCTGGAATTTCACCAGGTGATACCACTGAAGGTGTTGGAGGCTACCTGGCAGAGCTGGGATTGTGATCTTCTCCTCGCCAAAGAGTTTATTCCAGAAAGCTCTTCCTAGCTTCTCTGGAGAGAACAGATGGAGGGAGATCAACAGGGAGGATGGGAATCATTCATTTAAGTTTGTTAGAACAATGGACCCCATGGAGGTGAACACATACCAGGAGGTAGAACACATAAAAGTGAGTGAGTTCAAAAGATGTGGCAGGGCTAAAGTCTCTGGGACTTGGAAGTGCTGAGTGTAGGTGGGCGAGAGAAAGAGGAGCTCAAGAAAGTGGCCAAACTCTGGCTTGAGTGACTAAATTTTGGAAAAGAGGACAAGAGAAACCAGGCCTAGAGAAACAATTAAGCACTGGGCAAGGAGATAAACACGCCTATGGACTATCCATGGGTATCAGTGTCTCGGCTTGGGTGGGGAGAAGCAGTCAGAGTCCTCTGATAACTGCTGCTGTACCATGAGACACCAAGCACTTAGTGGCAAAGGAGCACGTTTTCAGGAAAGAGACTGTAGAAAATGTTAGATGCTGGTCTTCACCAAAAAAAAAAAATAAAATAAATCTTTGAGGATTTTGTTTAGTTTCTTCTTTGCCAAAGTAAACATGATGTTTTAGTCTGTCTCTAGCCCATTTTTCAAAGGATATAGTAAAGGGATCTATTTTAACTATTTATTTAGGTTTAAACCACAGACAACTCAAAAGAAAAGACAATAAATTACAAGGAAGAAATGAGATCCAGTTACACAGAAAAAGAACAAGAAGGACTCTATCCATGAGTAGTCTGTCTAGGACAGAATCAGTTAAAAATGATGGAATGAATTTTTGCCCCAAACCACAAACCCAGAAACATTATCTGGTAATACCATTGTTTTCCTGACTGTGGAAACATTGGGCATATGTGTAATTGTGGCACCAGGGAAAATCAGAGTGATTCTAAATATTTCTTCCAATCTAGTGCCAAATGTTTAATGAAAATATGTGATAGTGTTTATTATAACTTCATCCAATTTGTTACAATATGAAAGACAGCATTCTATCCTTTAACAAATATTCAATGAACATTGTTTGAAGCATCATTTTAGGTAGTGGGCTTCAAGATGAGCTAAATATGCATTCATTCTTAGAGGGGATTTGTGGTGAACTCATAAACGTGCCAGTATATCAGGTGGAGTTCAGTGCTGTGTGAAGGGAGAGAGCTGACTGAGGAGGGAGAGAATGAAGACAGCAGTCACACTGTGTCATAAACAATGGTCAATGTATCTAAAATATTGACATATGGCTTAAAAGTAATACGTGGATTCACATTCATGTAAAGTTTGAAAAACTAGGCAAATTCTACCTTCTGTTGTTACACATTAGTTTCAGAGATGCATTTCAAACTTTTGAGGTGACTTTATATTTACTTGCCCAAATTATGTTAAATAAGTATCTTTAGACATTTAGATATAAAATATAAACTCATATATACACATATGTATATATGTACTTATACACAATAGTATAATATGCATGCAATATAATAATTGTATATCTGAATGTATACAAAATAATATATATATTATTATGTACTTTGGATACATGGATAGATTGATAGGTAAAATGTACAGAATCTAGGCTACACAAAACCTACTACTCATTAACATTGGTGATCTCTTGTGGATCTAATTCACTATTTTCAACACTTTTATATTATTTGATTTTTTTAATAAAATAAACATATTAAGTTTTGGACAACCTTTAAACAATGGTAATACAGATAATATTTTTGGGTTTGTGGATTGGGGCAAGAATTCATTCCGTTATTTTTAACTGATTCAGTCTTAGACAAACATACAAATATAAAAAAGTTATTTTTAAAATTTTTACATCCTTACATGCTGCTCACATCTCTAAAATATCTTATCCAAACTGAGACTATAACGATTAACAAGAATTATTTTAAAAGCCCTCCTCCACCAAGACAATTTGATGAATTAGGCCCATTTCCAGTTCTCTAAGATATTGTTAGAAGCAAAAATTGTGGAAACACTATGATTTTGCATTCAATTTTTGACTAGCCATTATTGTTCTTCCGATTGCTTAAACAGTTCAACCACACATATTTAATCACTGTATAGCAAACTTAATTCTAGGGAGCGAGAAGTAATCAGGATAATGGGGGGGGGAAGTGGCTTGTCCTAAAGTAAGCACAACATATTATTAGATGTCAAATGAAATTTTAATGTATTTTTGTAGAAAACACAACTAAACTCTGATGTTATTTCCACTAATTCACACTATCTCTGTCTCTTTTTAAAGTGTATGGTATGGGTCTAAGTGTAAATTATACAATATATATTATCTCAAGGAATTTGATCATTTTTTAGCTAGCTCTGAGTCACACATGCAAGCAAACATGCTGATATTTTGGAAGCATTTAACCCATTCATAAAAAAACTCTGATTAGCAATGTGTGAGATGTGACTTGCAAAGCATCTGATCTATTTCCTAGCATGCACTGAGGACTACTTGGCATGGATGAAATGAGACTTCGTCTTCATGGATAGCTTTTCTTCATAATTTTTATTAAATAATATTAGGAATGTCTGAAAAAATAACCATACTCATTCTTTCTGTCACATTTTCTCATTTCACTAAAAGTGAGGTAGAAAGGCCTCATTATTTGCATAAATATTGATGTACCTGGAACTGAATGCTTTATTCTAAACTCTAGCAACATTTACTTCCTGAGAGTTGAAAGAGAATATTTTATGTCAATTAGTATATATTGAAAGTGTATAAAACAATGATGTGCTTATTACTCGGCTGTCAATGATATGAAGTTGACCACAAAATTACTTTCTAGAGATCAGAATTGACTCCCTTCTGGTTTTTGTTTACTTATTTTTCAAAACAAAAAGAATTTTCTCCCAACTGCTGGATTATAAATTCACCCTACGACATGAAAATCAGATTCCATTTCTTCTCTCCTTTATCTCTCATCACAGAAGATAAAGATATTGCCATTGGAATTCAGCTATGACAGTCTAGATGATTAAGAGAAAGTCTAATTGGTTTTGCAGTGTTAACAGAAGCCAAATTTAATGGTTGATTGCCCCTCCCCCTATTAAAATAAACCTCTGTGATTCATAGTCTCAGAGAACAGAAGACTGTTGAGTAAGAAAATCTTTTCATAGGTAACAAAGAACTGATTATAAGGAATTGAAAGTTCAAATTACGTAGTTTCTGAAAGTTATTCTATAATGCGGCATTGCCCAAACTGTCCTTTTAAAAGCATCAATATTAAAGATAGTTGGATAAATATTTTTAAAGCACGTGAAAAGCCCTTGGTGATTTGAAAGGAAAGCATCCATTTAGTTTTAAGTAATGTTTGGAAGAACTATATTCACAGTGCACTTTATGCAGTTAAGTAAGAGCAGAAGCTCAGAGTGTCGGAGAGTGCTCCGAACTGTGGCTCCAGCCATGGTGGCCTGCACTCTCCTCTGTGGCCTTAGGGAGCTAACTGGTCGAAATCCCTACTTAGCAAGAAAATCAAACTGTTCCTGCAGTGATGGAAATAGCTATGTGCAAGACAACCAGGACATAAAAATGAGAAGACTTCTCCGACGAGAGCTCTCAACTTCTTACTGTTTTCTCTAGAGTCTCCCCTGTGGCGTGTTTTAGCCAGACCTTGTTTATTATGACCTGGAGTCTGGCTTTGTCCAGCTTGAAATTCTATCATAATCAGAGCCAGTTTGACTACCCTTTCTATGATTTCAAAATTAAAAGATGGTGGAAATAGAAATTTGAAAATATTTTGGTGATACACGCCCAATAACTGTAACTAAGTTTTTGTTTGTATAAATATTAGTTCTGTGTTTTAACAGTTCTTCTGGGAACCAGTCCATGAATTAGGAGTCCGTAGGCCAGTAGTACATAATAACTAGTATCGTCTGTAAAAATTGTGAAGTAAGTAGTGGTTATGAAATAATGCAAACACCTAATGTCTAACAACAGTGATAAAACTGTCCATGCTTCTGAAGAGTATATATACTTTCATTACTTTAATGTAAAGCCCTAAATTCCAATTAGAATTTCTGGAGTTTTAGTATGATTAAGAAATTAGCTTTTTTTTTTTTTTTTTTTTTTTAATACCGGGGATTGAACTTAGAGCACTGGACCACTGAGCCACACTCACAATTCTATTTTGTATTTTATTTAGAGACAGGGTCTCACTGAGTTGCTAAGTGCTTCACCATTGCTGAGGCTGCCTTTGAACTCGCAATCCTCCTGTCTCAGCCTCCCAAGCTGCTGGGATTACAGGCTTATGCCACCACACCCAGCCAGAAATTTGCTTTTCTAACTGAAAGTGAGGATGCCCGTGTTCACTGGGGTGGAACCGCGCCCCAAACTCTTGATTCCAAGTGCAAGGATCTAATAAGGATTTCCAGAAAGGATGCCCAACAGCAAATGTTAAGAAGCTTTCTAAAATTCAATTTGTTAAAAACTCTGGATACTACAAATTCCCTACAAATGTGGTGAAACACAAAAACCAGGAAAACACCTGAGTTGACCATCCAACCCTATCCATTCTCATGTCCAAAAAGTGGAACAAAGTCTAGTAGAACATATATTTATAAATCATAAAAAATCATTGTCCCTGAGGAATGAACCATGCAATCTCCTCATCTCTTAGAGACAAAAACAAAACAAGAAAAAAAAAAAAGCACTTTGTTGGACAAAACTATACATCCCCAAGTTAACTTTTAAAGTTTATGACCCATTATGAGTTTTCATGATCAATATCATAACTGAAGTGGCTTTTCTGATCATTCTGCACGCACTCTCCCGATGGAATCCACGTTTTAACACACAGCAGATGACAGGAATGACAACAGGCAGTGCCCAGGACCCCAGCCCCTCAGCAAAGACACCCCAGCCCACCCCCACCCCCACTGCACTGATTCTGTGCAAGAGCAGGACGCGCCCACAGCCGCACTAATGTGCTCTTTTTCCTTCTCCTAGGGGCTGATGTCATCAACTTCGATGGCCACGTCGTGTTACCGTACAGATTCAGAAACAAGAAGATGAAGACGCTGAAGGACGTCATCGCCTTGAAGTTTAAAACCTCCGAAAGTGAAGGGGTCATCCTGCACGGAGAAGGACAGCAAGGGGACTACATCACGTTGGAACTGAAAAAAGCCAAGCTGGTCCTCAGTTTGAACCTAGGTACCATTATTTCTGTGCATTAAAACTCCCACGAGCAGCGGTTGCTTACTTGACCCTTTAAAATGTAAATTGTAAGAGTCCCCACTATGTAGTTGATTCATTCTTAATCCAGAGTGGTTGGTGTATATGGATAGATGTATTGCATTAAAAAATATTTATTACGCATTTCTACTATACAAAGGATACCAGCCAACTGCATGCATTGGAATGGAGACACAAGGTCCTTAAGCTTATGAAGTTTATGACCCAGTACAGGAATTAAATAATATATTACTTACTATTGCTTTCATTATAAAACAAACAAAAATAAATGTAGGTATTTATTGGTGGAGATACAGTATGGGTAGATAGTTGCTTTTCTAACTCGGTGTGGGAGAAGATACTAGTGTTCCATGGACTCAAAAACATGGTCCCCATATCAAATAAGCATTATAAAATCAGCTAAAGAGGTGAATATGATAAGGGCGGAGACCTACATGCCCTTCTGAAGCAACAGGGCCTTCAATGGGATGTGTAATAAGGAAATTTCTCTCTTAGGAGAAAATGTAATATTCAGAGCTGAGCGATGGAAGCAAAGAACTAATCATAAAGACCTCAAGGGGAAAAGGACTTCATAGGAAGGGATCCTTGTAGGCAAAGAGCTTCATGACCAAGGAACAGGAAGGAGGCCAGTGTAGACGAAGGTCATGAGTTATTGAGACAGGAGATGAAGGGAGGGGAACTGTTCAAGTCCTGTGGGATGCACAGATTTTATACCTTAAAATACGTAAATAACTAAAGTTTACATGTTGAACACAGTGGAAGCTCTAGATATTATTATTATTTTGAGGGGTGGAGGTACTGGGATTGAACTCAGGACACTCAACCACTGAGCCACATTCCCAGTCCTAATTTGTGTTTTATCTAGAGACAGAGTCTCTCTGAGTTGCTTACTGCCTTGCTTTTGCTGAGCCTGGCTTTGAACTTGAAATCCTCCTGCTTTAGCCTCCTGAGCTGCTGAGATTTCAGACGTGTGCCACAGTACCTGTCTGGATATTATTTTTAAAATCGATATCTATTGGGAGTCCTCAAACTCTATGGCATTATAATCATAATTTCAAAAGTGCACTGGGACTTCTGTGAAATATTTGCTTATGCTGGCATGAGAGTCAAAGTAAAACTTCTGCATAGTTCAGGGGAAAGACAGCATCAACTTGCATGAGTTAGTTGTCAGTGGAGATGCAGGGAAAGGTGTATTAGGAGAACTAGTATAGTGATCAATTCAGGGGTCATTGTGATGAGATGGGTATTACATAAGAAGAAAAGAGCAGAGAGTAAGAGCAATTCCTGAAATTTGGACTAGAGCACCAAATAGATGTCAGTGTCACTTTTCAAAACAGGAAAAACTATTTAGGAGGAACTCTAAAGTCCTTTTGAACCTGGTGCATTTGAGTAGCCTCTCACATATACAGGGGTTTCTATTATAGAACTGCATACATGGCACTGAGAGGGCAGGTCTATAATCCAGACAAAGAAGAAGTAGACACTGAGGGCAGGAAATAAAGAATGTGTTGTTATCATAGAGACCAAGAAAGGAAAGGAAGGGACCAATGATGGCGAATCCTCACGTTAAGATCAAGACTGAGAAATGAAAGTTAGTTTTGACAGCATGGAGATTATAGTCAATGTACTCTCAGAGGAATAGAAAGGATGGTTTTATTGACTGATCTTGTAGGTAAAAAAACATGAAATAAGTAAAAATAAATATTTTGAATATAGTAAAACTGTTCAAACTGGATTCTAGTTAAACTACAGAAATAATTTGTTTGGAGGGAGAGGTAACTCAAGTGAGTTACTGTTTGTTTTGAGTTTCTATTGCTTTTAAATGGATTATACTAGTGCATGTTTGTGTGTTGGTAATGTAGCTAGGTTTTACTTAAAGCTAAAGAAGAATTCCACCATGTTGGTCCTGGCATCGAAATGACAACTCATAAAAAGCAATGGTATCTTTTTTGCTTGGCTAAAATCTGCAGGTTGTATGAAAGGGTGGTTTCAAGGTACCATGCATTCCCCTGAAGTTTTCTCTTGTAATGCTATAAAAATTCTAGAAAGATTTTATACCTTAAAATACATAAATAACTAAAGTTTACTTGTTGAAAGAATCACAGTGGAAAGCTACAACACTGAAGATTAGTATACCCAAAGAGACGCTGCCTATTTGACTTTCTTACCAATTATCAACTAAGTGTTTCAACATTCCTGAATATGGAATATAACTTATATTACTTTGAAAATCAGAATTATACTAAAAGCTAGAAAAAGAATTCACCATGTTGGAATGCAACTTTAGTTTTTAATGTAGGTAATGATACATTATCTTAAACATTTATTATTTATTATAGAATTTTTCACATTCAAAATCTGATCTTATGAAAATAATAGTTTCTATAAGAAAAGGAAGATAGGAAAAATTCACAAAAGAACTTTATTACTTAATTATAAAATGTTACTTTACATTAGTAATCAAAATGTCAAGTGCATGTGAAATTTCGGAAAATGCAGGTATTAAATATAGAAATTTAATGTCATTCATCAAATAATAAATCATTAAACAAAAAAATCATCATTCCTAAATAATACCAAGATGTTAGAAGAAAGGTAGGCACTGGATATTAAAGTCAACTCATTAAAAAAAAATGTAAACCACCTATAAACACCAAATTCTCAACCACACTAGCTATAAAAAAAATGCACCATAAAATAACAAGTTACTAATTTTTGCCAAGTCTTGAAATGATGAAATAAGTGCTGGTGAATATGTAAGAAAATATACTTTTTATCATTCTTTAATTAAGATGATGTTCTTGGGAAAATGACTAAGTAGTGTATCTGCAGACATTTAAAATAGCTTGTGTATGTTTTCCAATAATCCTAAGGGAAAATTGAGACATGATTACAGAGAATTTAAGTCCAAAGATGAACTTTTAAAATATTAATTACAATGTAAAAAATTGAAAATTGTTACATGAGTAGAAGAAATATGTTGGTAACATCTGACAAGTCTATGCTAATTTTTAATTATATGGGGAAATGCTACATAATGATCCATAGCACATAAATAACATGGGCATCAATACTGTTGCCTTAAATGTGCATATATAAACCTAAATATTTATATATATGAATTACGTCTACATAAACACATGCATACAAACATACATATATACATATATGTATGTAATGAAAAGGATGTATTCATATAAAAATCTGGAAGGAAACACACCAAACCATTCTTAGTGGTAGAATATATAATCTTTTCTTAGTTTATTTGTTGATTTTTCTTAGTATTCTCTGCTTGCGGTAATGAACATGGATTCATTTTCTGTGCTACCTGAGTGAAACAGCCTGAGATCATCTTTAAAACAGGACTCTGTAGAAGGAAGGAGGGAGGGATTGAGGGAAGCGTGAACGTGTGCACACCAGGCAGCAGAGGATTATATCTAATCACCCAGGCAAACACCTGGAGTGGCCTTTCGGAGCCCACTGTGGTGTGCGGAGGTGCGACCTCACCTTTCCAAAACCAGGAAATGGTTATACCACCCCCCCGCCCCCAACACACACAAAGTCCATTACTTTTTCACTTGGAAGCAGTTTACTTAGAGTTTTTGTGACTGAACAAACTTTATGACAGTCTTAGAAATATCGCCACTCAAACATCTCATGTCCCCCTTTAATGCCGTTGGGTCAACATCAGGCGGGGCTTCCTGCGGCTCAGCTTCCAGTGTGTTCAAAGCAGGAAATCTCTAGGGAGCCTGGTCACTCAGATGTGTGCCTCACCTCCTCCTCTCCTTCTTGCCTGTCCCCACTGCCTGTCTCTCTCTCTCTCTTTCTCTCTTACACACACACACACACACACACACACACACACACACACACACACACACTCTCTCACCATCATGCCCACACATTTGATTTCCTCTTCATGAATGAAGAAATGATGAGGGAGGAAAGAGACTTCAAGTCCTGGCCCAGGCATCAAGCTCATGTTAGAGGCCGCATCAGACCCCAGACCCTGTGGCTCCAGAACCCCCTGTGACACTTACTTCCTGAGGAATCTACCAAAAATTAGCAGAAATTATGGCACTGTAAAAAAAAATACTAATTTTTAAGGGAAAAGAAAGAATTCCATCTTCATAACTTTCATGTACTTTATGTATTCATGTATTTGGTACTGGGGAGTAAACTCAGAGATGCTAATCTATACCCCTGGCCCTTTGTAAATTTTTATTTAGAGACAGGGTATTTTCAAGTACAGGCTGGACCTCCAACTTGAGCATCTCCTGTTTCAGCCTCCCAACTCACCGGGATCTTTCCTGTACTTTGTAAGAGTCTTTTTAGCCCAGTTACCTACTAGTTCTCCTGGTCTGCCTCTAATGGAGGCAGCTCTGAGGATCATCCGCCTGGCTGGGTGTTGGAAAGGAAAGACTCACTTCGACCCTACAGCCACCTATTGTTTCTTTTCCTCCTGGTGACTCAGGAAGCAACCAGCTGGGCCCCATCTATGGCCACACATCTGTGATGACGGGAACCCTGTTGGATGATCACCACTGGCACTCTGTGGTCATCGAGCGCCAGGGACGGAGCATCAACCTCACACTGGACAGGAGTGTGCAGCACTTCCGCACCAACGGGGAGTTCGACTATCTGGACTTGGACTACGAGGTATGCAAGTGACGTGAGTGAACATTGGCGACTGCGAGTGAGCCTCGGTCACCACTGCACTGTTGCACTAGTGACACTCACATGCCTATACGTGGTTTTCATTTTCTTCTCCAAAAAAACAAAAAGGAAATTTCATGTTTAAAACATAGATTATACATATATTTCATTTTGTGAAATTCTAAATGTCCAATCCTGAGAATTTGAAATATTTCAAAAATCTTAATACCAAAGTAATAAATTTTTAAAGAGAAGGGCCATGCCATTAGGGCCATATGGTAAATTCAGATTACACTTGTAATCTTTCTAACGGTGTATTAGTCTGCTTTGCATTACTATAACAAAGTACCTGAGGCATCTATGTTCTTAGAAAAGGTTTATTTAGTTCATAGTTTTGGAATTTTTAAGTCCAAGATCAAGTGGGCCATGTTGGTTTGGCCTCTGGTGATGGTGGCAAATAGTAGCACATCATGGAAGGAGAATATGTAGGAACAGTCAAATCTTGAACCAAAGCAGAGAAAGAAAGAACTGGAGTCCTACAATCCTCATCCTACAATCCTCTCTGAGGGCATACCTCCAAGAACTAAGTAGCTCCCGCAGGCCCCGCCTCTTAAAGGTCCACACTACTTTCTGATACTGCCACTGTGAGGACCAAGCTTCCTTCTACCAGGTCCACTCAACAATCAAATGAGTGTAATTGGTAATTAGTTATGCATCGACTCCTCTTGAGAATGTGCTGTGCATTCTATATAAAGCACTATCTAATATATTTTGTAAAATACTGGAAAAGAAATTCTCATTTCTGTGTAATATTTATAAATTTATAAGGATAGAAAGGTCTTTTGGTAAGTTCTATTTTCTCAGATATAGTTACCATAAAATAAATGAAATAAAATATAGAATATTTTAAAGACCTTGTCTACAAACAAAAAGACATATTTTACCTTCTAATAACTAAAGATTAAAAAGCACTTAGTGGTCTGGGGTTATAGCTCAGTGGTAGAGCACTTCCCTTGTACGCATGAAGCACTGGATTGGATCCTCAGCATCACATAAAAATAAATTCAATAAATAAAGTAAAGATACTGTGTATTAAACATTAATCAGTATCTATATGATATACATATATATATATATCCTCATAATATTTTAGTAGGCGTAGCAGGTTTTTTAATAAATTATTTGGAGAGCAATTTCAACCTTAGAATATTCACCAAAACTGTTAATAATACATAGGGATAAAAATTCTTTAAGAAGATACTCATCATATCTTTATATGTAATAGGAAAAACTGATTAACACTTAATATCAAAAAGCAACATAGTAGTAAAATTAAAAGAATGAAATACTCTTCATCCCAGTGGTTTCCAATCATTCCTAATTCCTGGAGCTGTTAGTGTCTTAGTAAGTTTTCCATAGAAGTCCTAGGCTATCAGGCACCCACCTGAAAAACTCTAAAATATATTTTTTTATTTCAATCTTAGATAACAGTTATCACTAATTAGTGGGATGAGTGAATTCACCTTGGGACATCTCAGACTTTGGAATGAAATTTGACATTTCCATCCTCTTTTTCTAGTTCATTTTTTTCTTTATATAATATCTTTTTATGAGAGGAATGACCATAAACCCAACTCCACAAAGACAGGAGGTCCTCATAAGGAGGTCACCATGGTCAGATCCTGGAGAGGCAGCCTCTGAACTGGTGCTTGTCACCAGGTCCCAGAGAGTTCCACTGTTCTTGTTCCTGTAAAATTGTAAAGTATGCCGATGTACCCTGTGAATGTGCTGGATCGGCTTTGAGTTCTTGGCCCTAGCTTTGGGATCACAGATATATACATATCTGTGCGCATTATATACATCTACATATAAATTTCTAAGAATGTGGAATATGCTCAATATACAAAAATGTGAAAAAGTTAGAATTTATGACTGATTTTTATTTATATTTTCAGTTTCTAAATTTTGTGTCATATAAATATATTTAAGTATTAATATATTCAGTATATTAATAGATTCGATAAAATATATATTCATTCCTAAATAGAGATTTAGACTAGAATATACTACATAAACCCTAATGGATACTATGTTAACATTAAATAAACATAAGGTCATTGGTAAATAATTATCTTATTGTCCCCCCCAAAATGTCTTCAAAGCAAGATGATGATTAGTGGAAGGAAAAGAATGTGAAAATCCCAGAAATTTTTATATTCTTTAAATTGCTTTAAGGTTTGGCTCCTTGTAACTTGTCTCCCAAGGTGTGAGAGAACTTGGAGATGAATTATTCATCCTCCATTAATAAACTCTGAAGAACTTCAGAGGAGGTGGGAAATCCTAGAACGTTTTCAATGGGCAAACATAACTCCAATTTTCAAAAAAAAAACCAAATTAAAAATTGGGGGTCCTAGACGTTATTGAGTTTGTGATGAACTCCATGAATATTTATACACACACAGCACCTTCTACGCAGGGTCAACAGTTTCCTGGGTGCTTTGAATTCTGTCTATGCACAGTACCACACGTTTGGAAACCTCAGCCATCGATAACGGTCTCTGGGATGTATTTATTAGGAAGAGAAAGTAGGGAGAAATTTACATTTACTGAGAAAAAGTTAGGATAGACCAACATTTGTCTCTTCGTAAAGCTAGTGCCTGGTAACTTTCCTCTTAGACACTGCTGTTATTGGCATTCCCTGTAGTAAAAGTAGTTGAACTTACCTTTTTATTTATATACATTTATCTTAATATGAAGAGATTCATTTTGCTTATTTGTTTAAGAGAGTCTAGGGACTATGCTGAAGTCAGTCTCCCTCTATTGTCACACACATCTCCTGGAAGCATCCACATAGAAACTAGTCTCATGTCCACATAGGCTGCATGAAAATTAGCTGCAAACCTAAACTAGTATGAATCCTATAACGCTTCTCCTGAAGTATTTGAAGTCTAGCCTAAAGAATCAGAAACCTGATCTTCACAAAACCTGGAAATGTCCTGCTTCCCTGAAATTCCATATTTTCAGTTCTTCCAGAAGAAGGCGAAGGACCTTTTTGGCCAAAGGTCTGAGGCCAAGGGCATTGAGGCTTAAAGATGAGGGTGCACTGGTAAACACGTCACAACAGGCTCCCCCTAGGGAGTGCAGCAGTCCAGCTGCAGCAAAATAACCAGGGTTGGGGGGATGACGAGCAACTTGTGTACATTGATACAGCAGAAGTGGGAGCCGTTTATTGTAGGACAGGAGGGGTATGTATACATTGCACACAGCTTATCTTAATTAACATAAACTAGATACAGCAGTCAACCAATAAGGAATCTCCACACTTAATGGCTTGCTGGCACCACCTCACAAACCATTCCCCTGGCAAAATGCCAGGTGCCATCCTGACTTGTTTACAGATTCTAACAAGGGAGGAAGGAGAAAAGTGCACTGGTTTGGGGTGTTTTCGTTTGTTTTTTGGAATTTCCTGATTTTTGTAGGAGATATACCCCGTCCTCATTAATATCATGTTATCAACTTGATAGCACAGAACAGGGAGTTGAAAAGAGGTTCCCATTAGCACACTCTTATACAATATTTGCATCCTTTAGGTAAATAAGCATACATAATCTCAAAAACGTACTTGACTATAAAATGTAGAGGTGAATTCTGAGGAGATATTAATTTTCTATTTAGTGTAATATCTTTAGTTTAACTTTACATAATTCAACTTCTAATAATGACTCTGTTTAAAATCAGTTCTCATGAACCACTCTGAGGAGGATCCATGTTGGGGTAGAATGTACATCACCTGTCACCATCACCAGAGGTGCACATCCTTAAACAGGCATTATGTGCATCTGTGCACCTCCCTCACATGGCTCAGTGAGGAAGAGGTTTTGTGGAAGAGCATCTGGATTCCCCTCCTTCCTTCCTGTCTGCAGCTGTATTATATCATGAAGTGGGTCAGTTGCCATTTGCTTTCAAGCTACTGGCAACATGGTGGCCTGGGGCGGGTGGTATGGAGCTGTGGGAATGTGCTTTGTGTCATTTTTCCTCCTCTGAGCCAATGAAACCAAACGGTGGCATGGTAAACTGGAGTTTGGCCTGGACTTTGTCTGTTTTTCAGTTGAACACCAGGACATGCCCACCATGGATATTAAATCTTTGTCCTTTACAATGTAGTTCTGCTTGGAAGGAGGGAAGAGATGGCTACTGTCCACTGAAGAATGGCTAACTATCTGGCTAGGATTATAGAGAAAATCCATGACATAGGCTCACATAGGACCAGAAGCCTGGGTTCAATCCCTCTCTGATCTTATTGGTTCTGTGATGGTGTAACTCACATTCCCCTACCATAAGATGAAAGTAATAGCATATGTCTCCTAGGGTTAACTGAGGAGGCAACAGGAAACTATAGAAAAAAATATGTTTGTGTATGTATGCTTCAAATCTTCGAACGGGTTGATAAGTGTTGTCTGTTGACTTGGAAGCAATGTACCCAACTGAAAATCATTATTTTCCCTAAAGACAGTGGGAGAAAACATACTTAGATGTATCTAGTAGTCTGTACTATACTTTATACTTTGTATCTAATAAAATTGTAAATGCAGTAATATCTTTAGAAGCAAGGTTATTGGATGGTGATCTCATTCATAGGACTCCCATAAGAGACACAAAAACATGATTGTTATTCTGACAAACACCACAATTTTTTACTATCAGAATAATTAGAATATATGAAAGTACTCTGTGGTCCAGTTGCAAAAATACGTAACTAGAAATAATGACATCCTAATGATACATTATTATTACATAAGGAATTGGGATAAGAACCTACTCAATTTTTAGGAATCTGTTAACTTGAGCCAGTGATACTTCAGTTGGTGCCTTCCTTGGGGTAGGGCATGTGCCTATGGTTGTTGAAAGCAGAAAAACCATAAGGGACTTTGAATCATTATCCCTAAGGCAAAAAGAAGGCTTTGAGTAAAGAAACCAAGTACACCGAGGAGTAAAACAATAATTTAAACCAGTATTTAGTAATATTATTAAAACACGAAGCTATGTGTCATAAAACACAGATTTAAAAACTGCCCATTTTTGAAGAATCCATAGAACAAGTTGCAGACAGGAAATCCAGCACTCCATTTTAGTGTCTGTAGTTATTACCATTGGTGTCATGTACAAGTTCATAGGACCTAATAGGGCCCTTTTGGTGCACCTGGAAAGTATCTTGCCAATAATTTTACCACTTTAGATTACTTTGTGTTTCTCTTTTTATAGTTTCCTTACTCTTTTCTATATGTTTTCACTTTTGCTCAGCTTTTTCCTTCTCATCCTACCTATGGATTCTGGGGCAAATGACCCAAAGTCAACTAACAATGATTAATAATTTTAAGTGAGGTTTTTCTTAACACTGCTTCAGAAACTGTCATTAATTTGTTTTTTTTTTCCCTAAAACTAATTAAGCATTCAAAATGCCAAGACACCAAATTGGACTTACCACAAGCCTTCTAGAACACAAAAGACATTTTGCCTTACATTTCAGATATGAAATCTTGACTTTAAAAATGTCTCTACTGTTGTTTTTACTTACAGAAATGACAGAAAAAAATGATAATGATAACACTGACAAAAATAATTATAAGATAAATAACCATCTGGATTAGGTGTCTTGATAATACAACTATGATTAGTACTGGGATTTATTTCCTAATACACTATTAATAGTATATGTCCTTCCTGGCAGTACAGATATTAAGTCTAACTTTGTGTTGCATGTATTTAATGCTGTAAATTGACCAAATATACATGAAAATTACACGTCTCCTTCTATAAGCAATAATAGTCCCCAAAGGAACATATTAAAAGGTATTGGCCTTATTCCTTAGAATTTGGAAGATTTTATGAATTTGGAATATAATACAGTTCAACTTACAGCCCCCAAATTCCAAGTCCCTAGTAAATATACTAATGATATTTGTAGAACTCTGATCTATACTCAAGATAAGTCCAATGAACTCATGACTCTTTTCGTCATTAGACTACAGTAAATCTACAGACAGTAAATACAATATTCCTTCCTTTGGGCTGCAGTTTTATCAGCTTATTATGTTAGTGCTAGTTATCTCAAGATGACTAGAAGCATTTATTGACAATATGTCTTTGAATGATAAACATGAAAAATATATTTTTAATATTACTTGATAAAAGAAGTTAGGTAGATAAAATCTTTTGAAACAATGCTAGGAAACTTTATAGAATGCCTTTGGGGGTTACGAAAATGCAAGATGTTGTTGCTACTTTATTTTCCAAGTTATAATCTAATTATCAGAATTAACGAATTCCATTATGCACTTCAATAAGAACATAATGTAATAAGCAAAAGATTTGGTAGGCAAACATTTCAATGCTTGTATGTTTTGATTGAGATAAAGATACCTGACTTTGCACTCATAATTTTTCTGGTTTGTTGCAATATGGTACAAATATTTACATTTATTTTTTTTTTTCTTAAAGATAACTTTTGGAGGCATTCCTTTCTCTGGAAAGCCAAGTTCCAGTAGTAGAAAGAATTTTAAAGGCTGCATGGAAAGCATTAACTACAATGGCATCAACATTACTGATCTTGCCAGAAGGAAGAAATTAGAGCCATCAAATGTGGTAAGCATTTGCACCCCCCAAAATACTGGTCCCTAAAAAGAGAACATTTTTTAGTGAAGTACTGAATAACCAACACCAACTCATAGCATTTTTTTCTCAAGTTTGTGTTGGGTTCAACAGTATCAAAAAATATTAAAGTTAGCTGAAATTGTGTAGGCACTTGCCATACTCAGAATAGATAATGGCTTTTGGCTTATACTAATCTGAACTATAGGTAGCATTTGTTCAGTGGGAGCAGAGAACAGTAGAGATGGTGCTTTTGGATCCGTGGCAGGAGGACTTGTTCTCCTGGCAGGTCAGCAGCCCTTGATTGGAAGCACTGTGTTTTTAGATGTCTGGGTATAAAGGCCCTTGTTTCTCCCGTAGGGTTTCATTCAACATTTTAATGGCCTTAAACCAGGAACTTTAATATATTAACTTTTGTACTTTTGAAGGTTTGTTCAAATAGGTAAATACATACCCTTCTTGTCAATGCTGTAACCATAATAAATGTCATGCAATTAAAGTTCCATTACCCTTGGATAACAAAAGCTGGACCACAGGAGTAGATTAGCAGCTTTCTTCTGGCTCATGAGTGAGTTGGTTCCAAGTTTCACTAGATTCAAGGAAGAACAAAAATCAGACACCATTTCAGCATAGTTGCCTATCTATGGCCCTGCTAAAGATCCCTGAAAGATGTTAGCTTAAACATTGAGTATGGGGTTAGCCCTGGTTCTGCAATGCCGGGATCTACTTCAACACAGAAATGTCACATGGGAAGCCTAGAAGCTAGACACCCCCCACAGTTGAGAGCCATGGAAAGAGATGATATCATGAGTGTTTACACTGTGCTCTGAAAGAACTCTGAGGGCCTTGTCACCCACCATGGGAGGTTATGGTGCCCACAGTGATTGAACAAATGAATATCCCTAGTTGCTGGGATTGCAGACATGTTCCACTGCTCCTGGCCATACATGCTATTTTAAGTTTTGAATAAAACAGCACCAGGGTCTTTTTGTTTCTGTAGGAAGCATTGGTCAAACTGGAAAGGTGTAAAATCCAAATCATCAGCATGCTGTTTTCATTATTTGCACCTTTAAGAAGAATCAAATGTTATTTCTGTCCAAACCTCTTTGGTACTTGGGTGTTCCCATGCAGTACCCAAACTACAGAGAATTGTTCCACAGAGTCTCATTCCAAAATTAACTTTAACTGTGAAATATATTGCAATTATAAATTTTCTTTCAAACCAGAATAGCACAAATAATTTATAAAATAGAAACAATCTACAAATATATTCTATTTTAAGAAAAATTGCATGAATGGACATAGAATAAACATTCAGATCAAAATATATATTTATATTGAAAATTTTAGGTAGAATGGAGACACACAGCACATTTTCAAAGGCAAATATTTATATGAGAAATTGTTTGCAATGATGTCAGGTGCTGATATTTCAATGAAATTGACTCAGCACTCCTTCAACTCCCTCTCCCAACACACTGGTTTCCTCATTGTATACCAAGCCCAGAGTCAGCACTGTTAGGAAGGATCTTTACATTTCCCGAGAGGCAGTCCCCACAGCATAGGTGCGCGGGCAATTATAACATCTCATTTGTTATGCAGAGGCAGTTCTTTCACTAGAAAAGCAAGCATTTAAAAACAATCATTTCTGAAGGTACAGAGCAAATTTAATTTGAATATTAATTCAGAAAGACAACCTACCTTAGATTTAGTGGTTAATGTGCTAAAATGGAATGACCAGGCATCTGGGGTATATATGTGGTATTGAGAGGAAGACAGAGAGGGAGGGAGATAGAAAGAGACAGAGAGCTGATGAAAATGTTATCAAATTACTTTCCTTAAAATAATATGGTAGTATAACAACATCAGAACCGTATGTGTATTTTCAGACTTTTAAAGAAAAGGTACTCGGCACTGAAATATAAAATTCTGTGCATCTAAATGATAAATTAATTGTTTTTTTATACCAAAGTACATTTATACGCTAGTTCTATAAAGAATGCATTGCGATATAAACACACATCATGTGAAAAGTGGACTTTTTGAATTGGCAACAAAATAATCATAACTATACAGATGTTAAACAATTAATACTAATTCATATATGTAGATAAAACCTGAGGATATTTGCCCCCAAATATCAAATTAATACATAGCAAACAAATAAGCATAGTTCCCATTGAGAACAGACTGAGTTGTCTATGAATGACCATTGATACTGACCATACAGAAGGTGGCAGGCACATTCTGATGATCTCTGTTGTACCAGCAGCATGTATTTGGAAGGCCCAGTGTCCACAATGAAGTCCATGGCCCAGGTATACACACTGCATCCTGTGGTCAGCCCATCACATCAGGCTGACAGGCTGTCAAGCTCATGATAGGCGGTGCTTGTTGCTATCTCTACCATACAGCCACTGGCCACTTGTGGCTGAAAGCTGAGTCTTGTGCTCAGGAAGACTTAGGGGGCGCATCTAGCCATGCTCGCTGCTCAGGTTGTCTCAGGTTCAGACTATAGGGTTTGTAGAATTATGCCTTTGCCAAGTCTGACATGGATTTTAATTTTATTATGCATTTGCCCAGTCACATGCCTTTCTGTTTTATAGGGAAATTTGAGTTTCTCTTGTGTGGAGCCCTATACGGTACCTGTCTTTTTCAATGCTACAAGTTACCTGGAGGTGCCCGGACGCCTTGAGCAGGACCTGTTTTCAGTCAGTTTCCAGTTCAGGACCTGGAACCCCAATGGTCTCCTGCTCTTCAGTCACTTTGCCGATAATCTGGGCAACGTGGAAATCGACCTCACAGAGAGCAAAGTGGCCGTTCACATCAATGTCACGCAGACCAAGATGAGTCAGATTGACATTTCCTCAGGTCAGTGAGATCCATTTGGCACTTGTTCCTGAAACTGCTGCAGTGGTTCTTAACACTAATGCTGTGGGAATTATACTCATGTTTTGTTTTAAATTGGGGGGGTCCCATGTTCATGATTACACTTTAATTCAGATGTTTGAGATCGTTACTCGCTGGCCTGGATGCTGATTGAATAAGGGAAATTGAAAATGGCAAAAAGGGTGAGGTGGGGGCAGGAAGGAAGTTGGTGGAGATGGACTTGAGTATCCACTTCCTCTAATCCTCACAAATGCTAGTTCACGGTTAATACAGGGATCACTAGTCCCCTGAGGGAATATTTTATGTTTAAAAACAAAGAAGGTGTACCACTATTATAGTTTCTTTTGACTTTATGGACATTCAAGTGCCTTTTTCTAATAGTGACAAGATTATGTTGATTTAATTATAAGTTTAAAGGACTATTCAGCTTCCTAAATCAAAACTCCCAAGTGATCCTGCTAAATCTATAGAAATTGGCCAGAAAAAAAAATTGAACAAGAGGTGAATACAAAGTAGAATGAGAAAATGTGGACCAACTGCAGGAAGACTTGACTAGCTTGACTATATAGGATGATTTTTAAACTTTGTGGTGTAGTGATACGATAAGCTGAGGCTTAGGTCGTTCATAGGACTTATCAGTCTTGGAACATTTTCTGATATGGTATAAGGAAAGCTGATATTTCCAAATTTGAAAAAACAAAGAAAACTTAGGTACATTGTGGAGTTCATAAATAATATTTTACCAATTTCTTTATATATTTCTTGCAATATATGTGTTTATTTTGTGAAGAACATATTAGAGATAGGAGACAGAGAGAAAGCTAGCATTTACTGGGCACCTGGTACAGATACGGCAAGTATTGAGAAAGGGATTTGGGACAGAGACTCAAGCACACCCCAGGTTCTGATTTCTCAATGAGCCCCATTTAGTCCTGAGTTGCTGGGCACACACCTGAGCAGTTTTTGACACACTAGGTGACTGTAGCTGCCACAATTCCTCCTAGGCTTTAAGCACTGGAGTGGACAGGCCCAGCTTCTTTTCTCTTTAGCTCTTGACACAGTACCTGAAGAGGTGCCCAAGAGCATTTGTCAAGTTCAATACTCCAGCCCTTTGAACTGGGGCTCAGTCAGAGAATATCTTCTGCCCAAGGACCAATGTTTTCTTGTAAAATGAGCTGTGTGCTTCTTCTGGCTTGGCTATGTGGACTCTAACAGGGAAGGATTCAAAGAGGATGCCCAAACTGCCCCTCCAGAGATGCCTCAGGAGTACTGACATCTAAGGCTGTTGTAAAGTACCTAGGTATTCACTTTCTCTATATTTGCTCTGTTAGTTTTCCCTTTTCCCTGAGTATGCAATCAAAATGACTGATCAACCATATCTGATCATTTCTTCCCTGTATAAGCTCGTCTGGGGAGATTTAAAGCAAATAGAAAATATCTGGAGAGACTAAAATAAGACAAAACAAATACACATAAATGTTTACTACAGTTGAAAAAAACCCCACTGTTAGGATTAAAGATTCTTTTCTAACAACTAAACACATAAAAATATTAGTGTGATATCCTGCCTCCTGGCATTCTTTGAGCAAACACAACTTGCTGCTGGGTTTCCAGGTGGTAGGAACCATTGGATTTGAAATAATGCAACCTTAAATATAGTGATTAACAGACATTTATTAACTCGATTTGGTCTAATTTAAGACTCCAAGATGGTCCTACATAATTGAAGCTGTGTTTGAAAAGCAGAAAGGTTTACTTAAAGATGATAAAATAGGTTTTAGAATGTTGGTCAATTTAACTAAGAATTTGGGGAAATTAAAGGAAACTGATCTAAAATCTGAATATTTCTGGAGTTTTAGTTCAATGATTATACCATAGTGTTTCTCCTATTTCCTTTTTATGTGTATATACATAGTGGAGATATGGACTTATTAGATATATTAGTGTGAATAAATAGAACAAATCTACCCAAAAATTTGTGTCTTACACTCATTCTTTCTAAAAGTACATATGGAGTTCGTAGAAGAAAATTTCATCTAAATTTTACCAGATTAAATTAAATGAATAAATCACTTAGTATAAGAAATAACATCAAGAAAACCATCTAAGAAACAGCCATTTGCATTAATTAACAAAGGAAGGATATATACATTTCACTTCTACCCTACTCTTACCAGCATGAACACTGAAGAATGTCAAACCATTTTATTTCCTTTTGGAAATACCTTCGTTGCAAAATTTCTGAAAATGCAGAAGATTTAGCAGAGAGATATACCACTATTTGCATTTTGTTGTACACACTGATTACAGTAGTGTATCGAGAGGTCAGATAGAGACACTCAGGAATGGTTTGTGTCCACTTGTGACTTGGTTTGGATTTTAGTTAATATGTTCTGTGTTCCAGGATGAAGGTCACTCATTGAACTCAAAACCCTCTATTTTTTATTCTGCTGGATAATGTTGTCCTTGGGGATTAATATAAAATAAATCTCATAAGTAAGGCAATATTCCATAGATTGCTCACATTTTCCTTGTATCTTCCCCTCCAGGTTTCATTTTCTTGTCAAAATAAATTGAGTATTTTCTTTTCTCTGATTTTCTACTAAAAACATTGACATTGCCCACTGCAATGATTGCATGCTCTAAAACTGGTTTGGCAAACCTTGGCTCACAAATTTCCCTTCTCATTGGAACAGTTGGAATTTTTACCAGTTCTATTTTCCTGTGGTTATTTAGTGCATAATCCATTTGGAAAACTAAATTAAGCTTCCATGAACAATATTGTAATTTAATTAGAATTGCAAAAAAGTATTAATATCTGATATGTAACCCCCCCCCCAAAAAAATAAAAACACATACCCACTACTTGAAATAAGGTTGTTATTGCAAAATGTCTCAATTACAAACAAATATCTAGAAGAATACACAGTCTTGGTGTTTCTATATTAATAAGGTCATAAAATGTGATATAACATGTAAAGAGTGGAAAGAAGATGATTGTAACTATTGACCCCTTTCATTTATGTCTAAACAAAGACTTTCAGAAGAGCCAGTATGAATGTGCCCTGCTCCTAAATTCACTGTGTGGCTGAGTTTCAGTGTTTGAACCCCCTTGTTCTGGTTATGTAGAAGTTGGTGCCATTTTACTGCTGATGCTTTAGAAACCTGTACACAGCAAAGATCATCTTTGTTTGAATTTCTATCTCCACTGAAAACCTTCTGCATCTCGTTTTATTTAGGTTGTGCCTTAGTGAAATTTTCTTTATAAACTGTGAGTGTGATTTGGGTGATATAGGAAAAGAGGCCATGCTGTCTGGGTCTGGTAAGGCTAGGTACATGGTGGCAAGTGCTGGAAGCTTCCAGTTTGATCTGGGCACCACCCATGACACTATCTTAAGCAAGAGGGTACCTCTTCTCTGTAGACAGCACATTAGTAGTTCCTTAAAAGATGAGTTCATGCTAGTTTCCAAAGTTCAGTAATAACTTGCATTGTGAGGAATTGTGTTCATCATATAAATTTTTCAATAATACAAGTTTGTATGTTTTAATTGTTTACCAGGAAATTATTTCCAGCTCTATGATTTCAAACTGCTGATATTAAGATTTCTTAAATAAATTTTTATTACCCAAAAGTTAAATAACGTATATAGAGGCATCACTTCACATATTTCAAGTGATTTATTTTAGAATGCCTTATAAAGCGGATTCATTGGAAGATTGTTTTTAAGTAACGCATAGAATCTTCTTTAAGTTTAAACCATAAATTATGAGAAGCTTTGAAAATGTTAATCCCCTTTGACCTATTGAATTTAAATCATTTTAAATAAGGTAACGGAGATAGTTATCTCAGCATGTATACAGTAAGAAAAATAACTTGAAATGGACTAGTGATGTTACAGAGTATATATTTCGGTGAAATTCTACCATGTCACTATAAATAATGTTCCTCAAGTCAAATTTAATACCTTGAGAAAACATAATACTAAGAATAAAAATGTTTACAAAAATATAAGTAGAATATGGCCCAAACTTTATTTATTTGTTTGCTTGTGTAGGTGCTAGGGATGGAACTCCTGGCTATTCCATCACTGAGCCACTTCCCCAGCCCGATTTTGCATTTTCTTTAGAGACAGGATCTCACTGAGTTGCTTAGCACCTCACTTTTGGTGAGGCTGGCTTTAAACTGGGGGTCCTCCTGCCTCAGCCTCCTGAGCTTCTGGGATTAAAGGCATGCACCACCATACCTGGCCCAAACATTATTTTTATAAATACATAGATAGCTTGATGATTACCCATAATTGGTGAGTTATCAGTTATTTTATTAACTTGTTTACATAACTTCCTAGTATTTATATTTTATAGTTATCAATTAGTATTTTAAAATAAGCATATTATAAAATAATAGGGGAAATTCTATTTCTGAAAAGTATAATGCTTAACAATATTACAAGTGGAAAATTCCCTAGAGTAAGGTATATCAATTTAACAATTATAGTTTCCCTGCTTACTTAGAAACATATTTTTAAGAAGTCAATTTTAAAGAAGTTTGTCCCTAAATAATAAGCTCCAACTTAATTCCTTAATGGTGTTTATGCAACAAAAATAGCATTTGTATTCAGATGCAAAAATCAGAAGATTGGGTATATGATCATTTTTTCTAAAATATAAATAACAGATTTTGAACAAATGCCCCATCTTTCATGTAATCTTAAAATTATTTTATGCATAGATAGAAAGATACATACACATATGCACAAGACTTTTTCCTTAAAACCATAGCCAACAATCAAGGAGCAGTGTAGTGTACTTATGTCTTAATGATGAGTCAGTACATCAAATCTCTTTATTTCCAAGTAATCTACATGATTTGCATCTATGCATGGGTGACCTAAAATCCATCTTTAGATTGTCTTTCTTTTTGATGAGCTTATACTTCTCTTAGAACTTCCAGCAAAACTCAGATCCATCATTCTGAGACACTGGAGACAAAACCAGCTCTGGGGTCTCCATGGGAACACGGAGCATAGGGGAGTCCACTTCATGGGGCAGGGTTCCTGGGGTATCTAGACCTCTAGATGTAAATACAGATGTCCGTGGACATATCCTCAGCACATTTTGCTGATTGATTTCCCCCTGATTCACAAGTAGACTTGCTGTGAGCACCGCACGGTGTCAAGTCACACACTGTGGAGTGAATGGCATGTTGTTCCCGGGGTGTTGCACTTCGACGACTTTCTATTACATTTTGATTCCCACCCAGGCTGTACCATCACCATGCAAGCTGAATGGAAATTCACTTTTAATTATACTTCAGCGCAGGCTGGTGCACTTTTCACAATAGACGCATTGTATTCCAAGATGAAAGAAAAAGAAAAAGGCTGGGGGTAGTTTGTGATATTAGGTATTGACTTATTCTTTAGAAAGCACAGGGGACACATTAATTTATAATCACACTCCAGGATGCCTATCCATTCTAGTTTCTGCAGGGTTTGGGGGCCTTTAGCAACGCTCTCTGCCTTTTTTTAAAGGGAGGATGAATAAAACATGATGATATGTGAGTGTTGTATATGAGTGAAAGAGAGAATGAGAGAGCATTTTTTTTTTAATTGAAAAGACATGATCAATTGTACTCAACTTGGTGGGTGAATGTAGGTAAAATGTGCCAATGGGGTCAGATACTACTGTCTTTCAAGCTTCAGTTTATTTTACAAATAACTGATCAGGGAGGGAAAAAATATCAGATATCACTAGTAAAAACTATGAGAATAAAAAAATGATGAAAGATCACTGAAGAACATAGCTCATAAACCCCATAGGTAATGTGCATACATGTGTTGTTGGAGATACTTTCTGAACAAAGATACAGAGGGGCACAGAACAAATGAGCTTTGTCAAAGAGGCCGCCTTCCCTACCGTTCCATTAACGTGCAGGGGTTGGTACTGTGTAGAGGAGCTGAAATGTTGGCTAGTGATAATTAATGACTGTTAGGCTTCATCAATCTAGAATTATATAATAGGAAGATATCTAAGTCAACTTTGGAGAATTTGGTCATTGAGTATCTCTTTTTTTTTTTTTTTGGAGGTAATACAACAGTTTGGATATGATGCAGTCAGGATTATTGACCTCCATAATCATAATAATTAAGAAAAGATAAGTCAATAGCTTTGGATTGGACTCTTCCCCTTCAATCCTCCCCTTCCCTCATTAACCTCAGGATGGGAACTATCCTAGGGTAATCAGCTTGACTAAGAGATTCACATTGTCAGATAGTAGCATCTGATCACTTATATTTTTTTCATGAGTTTCACATGATCTGTGAAAAATGTAGCCTGACTGGGTTAACTGTTGCTTGGGCATGATTGCTAATGGAGATGAGATTTGTGTGGGAAGAGATCCCACAGTCTCTGGTGAGACTAGGTTGGGAACCTCTGCAAGGAATGATATAAGTTGACCAAATGAGTGCTCTGGCTACCAATGTGTTGTTTAGCCCCCTATCTTTCTTAGTCTATATTTATAAAAGCTCTTTGCAAGAAAATTTGCAGGGATTCACACAGTACTGCTTAGAAAGTAGCTGCCTTTGGCAAACATTTGCATGAAGAAATAATTATGTATCTTGTCCCATCTTTAATCATGACTCATTTTCATGATTTATTTTATTCCACTTCACTTCCCTTGAGACTTCTCTAACCTGAGCACAGACCATATTTCTGGCACCTGCAGTTTTGCTCTACTTCTGAGTTCTTTTTCTCTCCTCCAGCAACTGCTTTTGCCCACTCACTCTCCATAGTACAATTTTTACAATTAAAATTCTGCCTACATCTTTGCTATAGCATGTATTAGCAAATGATGTTACCTAAAAGCTGCAGATGATCTTCCTTCTGCATCTGCTCTTCCATAAGCTCTGTCAGTCTTTCTTTTAGCACATTGAGATGTGGAGGATACTCTCAGAGACTGGATCCCTAGGATGGAGCCCCTGTGCAGAGGCTGAGATCTTGCTCACCCTGGACATATCACCATGCTGCAGCTCTCTGCCTGGACATTTGAAATACTGCTTCCCTCTGATTTCTCTGTATTCTTCCTCTCTCACATTCTGATTCCCTGCCATTTTGTTTTTAACCCTCACATTACTGACTTGAGTCTAAGTGGCAATCTTCTATTGTTCATGAGTATTGCTTATTTCTTTGGGCATGAATTTTAGCTACTTCCCAACCTAAAATGCATCTGTCAATCCCTGTGCAGATGCATACCAATTCTCAGTCTCCCCAATTTTCTCTGTCATCTAATTCCCATTTTTCTTGGTGTGTGTGTGTGTGTGTGTGTGTGTGTGTGTGTGTGTGTGAGAGAGAGAGAGAGAGAGAGAGAGAGAGAGAGAGAGAGAGAGAGAGAGAAGTAGTTTGTTAGTTTGTTGGAGGAAATATTGGAATCAGGGTAACAGTGAAGTGGGCACAACCCCCAGCTCTTAGTTTTGGTTGAGCAGGCCTGGTCAGCTGATCCCATGTCCAGGAGTCCAGCAGTGAAGAGCTCACCCCTGCAATGTTCTACATAATTATAGGGTTGGGACTCCCCAGAGCCCAGCAGCTGACATCAGCCACCTCTTCCATTGTGCTTCCTTAGACCTGCTGAGCCAGTTCTCTACTGGGCTGCTACAGGAGGACATGAGGCCCCACGGCCATCCAGACACGCCTCTCCTACGATGAAGGATGGTGACTGTGATAATGGCTAATGCTCTTAAAGGACTGTGCCCATCACTGTGCTAAATCGATTACATTAATTATCTAGTTTAAGGCCCATAGACCTCCAAAGTTAGATGCTATTGAGAAACCTTCTTTGTAACTCACTGATATCAGTGGTAAAATCATTCTTCCAATGACCAAAGTTCAAAACCTAGAGAAAAATCGAATTTTGTCCTCCATCTCTGCCTGGCATATGGAATGACTCAATAGTCCCCAGCAGTTCTGTTGAAGAGCCTCACCGGTCCATCATCTCCTCACCCTAGTCAAAAATACATCGCCAGTAAAGATAATCAAGGTCACCTGAACTGTCAGAGCCAATGCGTCTTCGTCACTGATCTATTTACTATGGCACAGGTGTTATGAGCGTGGGCTCTGGGGCCAGACTGTCCACTGGGTGATACTAATTTCACTCTTGCCCTGCTCCAGTTCACTGTTTAAACAAAGATAATGCATCAAGTCACTTAATTCTCTCAGCAACTCCTCCAGAGAGAGTCCACGATCATCTGTCTGCATTCTACAGATGAAGGAACTGGGGCACAGAAATGAGCAACACCCCAGCCTTCTCAAGCTGATTAGTTCCAGAGTTTGAGGAGGATTCCAGGAAATTCCAGCCTAAGGTCAGACTCTTGGGCACTCGGTGGTACAGCGCTCATGTGCTTTCGACACTTTGGTTCTTGTTCATGTGGGATCAGCTGTGGTGACGGTGCCTCCAAAACACCAGGGGGATTCAGCTCCAGCATCAGTGTGTTCTACTCCTGGCTCATCGGTCTGTGCTAAAATGTGCTAAAATCATCTCCCTTGTTTCTACCCTCCCTCACATTATTCCACTTTATATTTCTAAAAAGCAAAGGGACTATTTTATTATTTCCCATTACCTAAAGGATAAATTTTAGTTTCATATCATGCCACACAAGAGAATGTACAAACGGAACCCAACCAGAGTATGTGGCCTCAATTTTTCTGCTAGACACATTGTATTCTGACTATTTTCCACAATATGACAGGAATCCCTCCCTCTGTGCAGCCTCTTGACAAACTCCTGGTGATCTTTCAGGGCCCATTTTTTGGTGTCTTTTCCATTTCTCAACCCCAGGGAACAATTACCCATCCTTTACTTCACATCTTGAATAATAATGATTTTTCTTTGTTCCATTCTAAATCACAAACCTCAACTGCCATATCTCACTCATATCTGTATTCCTAACACTTATTACAGCACTTGTCAGAAAATAGATGATCAATACTTTCATCTTTGCTTTTTTATTCTGTTGAATTTACACTTGAACCATCACAGTTTCCTGGTGCTTCTCTCTGTTCCTGCCACTCGAAGAAAGACCATTCCACACATCCCCATCTGATTAAAATTCCAAAATACCTGCTTTGCTGGTTCATGTCCTTATCTGAAAACTTTTCCAAGAATCCCTAAATGTTCAAAACTGAGTCTCATGTGTCCTCCATAGAAATCCTGAATGTCCCACGATGAACTCAACCCTTCTATAATTTTAAATTGCTCTTATTGTTTTCAGTTGATTGATTCTTAATTCTTTTCCCTTGTTTGATTTATTACATAGTTCAGACATTTGACTACTCTGCAAAAGCTCAGTCTCCTAAAGCTTTAAGGACAATAAGCCCACCCTTCCTTCCTCTCCACCTCAAGCTTAGCATGATCTTACATGTGGCATGTTTCCAAAGAGCCTGTTGATTGACTTATTCTAATGAGCTATCTCCAAGTTGGTTTAAACTGTAACTTCATTATTCTGTTGTCTTTATCAATTTATAGGAACCAAATTCCTTGTGAAAGGAATGTGCTAGTATCTCCGAGGAAATAATTGCTTGACTGTGGGAGGCTAATGTGTGTGAAATTGATCAGGACCTGAATTTTGATTAGAGACTTTTATAGTAAGAAGAATTTTTTAAGGAGATATTGAAGCCTAGAGCTGTGCTGGGTAAACTATTTTATGAATAAAATTAAAGCCTATATACGTTTTCCAACAAATGTATTCTCAAAAGCACAACTTGAAGTCAAACCTTGAAATTACTCATGTTCCCTTTGTATTTATTTTTTTTTCCACACAGAATACAAAAAAAAAAGAAATGTGCATGATTAAAATTAATTTAGCTTTCTTCTCCTCTTCAGGCTTGGGGATGCATTCTATGTGATAACACCAGGGATTAAAAGGGGATCAGAGTTTTTTCTGCCTTCTCTGTGAGCCTTGCTTTCAAGTCAGTTGTACACTGGGTTAAGGCAGAGGCTGTCCACTTGCGAGAGCCTGGTGTGACTCGTCCAGGTCGCCGACGTTTCTGGATGATCCAATCTTGTTGTCTCTGGATTCCTTTACCTGCGTGGTCCAGGCAGTCATGTTATTGAGAGGTAAACAGTGAAGCAAACTTCAGAGTAACTTCATAGTCACTCCGTGGACATGTGGAGTCGTAGCTCTCACACTCACTGTTCTTCCCTTCCAACCCCAGCACATCTGGGGTTCACATGAGACCAGGCAGTGTCTGTCTACTCGCTACATGTCTGTCATATGTCCACTGCACCTATAAGTGAACATTTTTTAGTGATGGTGGGAAAAAAACAGTTAATACGTGTTCTGCTTTTCTCCATCATCTTTGTAATACAATATTATGTAGGAAAATGGAAAAATCTGGATCATGTAGGAATATTCACTGGCAGGTAAGTGTCCAACCTTTCCTATCCCCAGAGTTACTAGATCCTGTTTCTTGCAGGATAATCTGAGACAAAGGTATACATGGCAAAAAACAAGGGGCTCCATAGTCTTTAGGAGAAATATTTCCCAACTGAAAGAAAAATCAGGTGCTCTATATACAGTACTTTACTGCCCACAGCAGTTTGGGTACACACAGTGCAATTGACTACAGAGAACAGCCAGTAGCACTGCTGTTGAAAAAACAGAGGATTGTGAACTCTGTTCCTATGGATGAGGGAATGCTGAGCAGTGTCAAGTTGCCGGAGGTATTGTGCAAGTGTGTGTGCATGTGGGTGTGTGTGCACATTTGAGAAGAATTTTTAATCTTCAATGAAGTAAAAGCCTTAAACTTCAATAATTGTTTCTAATGGAAGGCTATCATGTTTCTATTTGCCATGTTTGAATGATTTAGAATAGAGAAGACCGAGACAGGATAATATGATATTCAGGAATTCAGAATTGTAGCTCATCTAGTTCTTGTATAAAGCGTAGGTTTCCTTCATTCCCTATTCTCAAACATTTAAGAATTTACTATTAAGCAACAAAAATGATCATTTCTAACTTTTCTAATTTCCCTTTATTAACTCTTAATTCAGTCATAACAAGTAATATGGAGAATTGGGGAGAAGAAATCTTGAGGGGCAGGTCTGCTAAAGCAATGGGTCTCCAAGGGTTGGTGTTGAACCCTGAGGCATGGGGGTGGAGGATGGGGGTGGAGGATGGGGCACTGCTGGCACCTCGTGGGTAGAGGCCAAGTAACCCGCTAAGTATCCCAGAAAAAACAGACAGTAATTCAACCCACCTTTCTAACAATCAACAAAGACTTATTTTGCACTCAATATCCATAGTGCTGAGGCTGAGAACTCTGATCTGAGAGACTCCCCTATTATACTACAAAAGCTGAGCGTGTTGTAAGGAGAAGGTAAATTACCCACCAAGCTAAACAACTAGTGAACAGATTTAACCAAGCTGTTTCTTGAGGTCTCATTTAGGTCCATTGAGAGATCTGATTGCTTTATCACTTGCTCTATGTAGTTATAGTTTCTTCTTTTCCCTCCCAACATTTATGTTTTGGAAAATCCCAGAGTCTTCTCTTTTGTTTTTGTTGTAGAATCTTCACCCTTCAAAACGACACAAAGACTTTGTGGATTCTTCTCTCATGTGATCACAACTAACCACACCGTGAGCAAGTTCTCACAGTAAAAAACATGTATGCATTATTCCAAATCATAGCTGTTGGTTTTTTTTTACAAACTCTGAGCTCTATTTTTCTAAATACAGACTTCTTCTGGAGCTCACTTCACCATGACTTGAGCCTTTCATTTTCATCAGCAATAAACACAAACAAACGTCTGTGTGTGCCCTTGGCACAATAGTCACCAAAACAGCCCTAATGTTTTATTATCATTTTGCTATGTATGACTCCTGAGCTGGCATTCCTCTTCTGTAGATGCCCAATAGAGGCCTTCTACTACCTTTGCTTCCCTCTACTACCCTGTTGGGAGAATCATAAGACGGATGAAGAAGAATCATCCTTCACGGCCATCCTCCCACCTGGCTGATGCGTGATTCCAGGGCAGAGTGTAGACCACGCGCACATCACAGACAGACATTCACCCACCCTCCTTCCTCTCCTCCGTCATCTTTGTAACATGATGAGAACCAAATATGTCAAGCATTAAGGACTGCACCCTCATTGTACTACATAAGGATATAAAATATAGGTAGATTACAATAAAAGCCTTAAAGGCTTTTTATTAACCATATATGTCTCAAAGGTATTGTGTGAGTGTGTGCAAGTGTATGGTATGTGTATTACCACACGTCATTCAAACGTGGAAAATGGAGATATGATTGGAAACAAAATTATTGAATTTTAACAGTTTTACCTCATTAAAGATTAAAGGTTCTTTTCACATATGCACACACACACACACACACACACTCACACAATACCTATTAGACATGGGGTAACTGTGTGGTAAACAGCAGAGAACATGAACTATAAGCGTGGCCACTAAATATGAGTAAAGGTCAAGCTCTAAGAGGACAAGCCTAATAGAGGCCTTATAACTTGAAAGCACTGGACTGTTTAAGGATGTAAAAATGGACAAGAATGAAGAAATTAGTTTGTAGAGGTAGATGGAAACCAGAAGGTGTAATAAACTATGGTAAGAATTTAGAATTGGAAACCATTGATGAATTTCTTCTCAAGGAAGTGACATGTGTAATTTTTCAGTGATCACTCTGCTTTCTAAGTAGATAATAGAACAGATGGACAGATGGATGGATGGATGGATAATGGATGGACACTTGGTTGAACAGATACACAGATGGATAGATAGACATGGATGGATGGGCAGGTGGATAGACAGGTAGATGAATGGATAGATGGATATAGAGATGGGTCTGTAGATAGACGATAGAATAGATAACAGATTATAAAATGGGATTAGAGAGAAAAGAATGGAGGAAAGATGCTGAGAATACGTGCATGGCTCAGATACATAAAATGATAGTTTTAACTACAATGATAACTCTGGAGATGGAGAAAAGATACAATATTTGAAACAACAACTTTTAAAATGTAGAACCATCAGCACCTGGCAATAGCTAATGTGTGAAGTGTGAAATGAAAGTGAGAATCGGGACTGACATGCAGATTCCTCACACCATTAGCTGAGTAGAGAGTAAGCCACATTTGATGTGGAAACAAATGAGAAGTATTTTTTGAAAAGAGTCAACTTCCGTTTTGGACAGGTTGCATTTTAGACACCTGCTTTATATTTACATGGTCAAGTTGTCAGTCAGGGATGTGAGTCTAGAGCTCAGAGGAGGCAGGGCCAGAGGAACCGCAGTGTTACCAGCATATGTATGGGGCTGGAAGTCACAGGATTAAATCACCAAGTAACCGCAGAGAGACAGAAAGAAACCAAGCCTCTAGGACCGTCTTCTTTCAGAATTTGGAAAGAGAAAGAAAGCCAACAAGGGTATAGAGCGACAATTAGGCAAGAAGAGAATGTGCTGTCCTGGAAGGCAAGGAGGATGGTTCCTGAAGAACAGTAGTTCAACTATTATTAAAAAGAAAAGCGTGGCCTGGAGATATAGCTCACTTGGTAGGGTGCTCATATCACATGCACAAGGCCCTGGGTTCAATCCCCAGCACCCCACGTAAAAAGAAAGAAAGAAAAGAAAAAAGAAAAGCATGATAAACCTAAGTGGTCAGCTCCATGATGAGCATGCACAACCTAGACCTCGTCCAGCCCAAGGTGGATGTGTATGCAGTGTGAGAATTAGACCCCAACATCTACTTGATGATTTTGTGGAAGGCTCAGAAAAGACAGGTGCCATTTCCACTGAATAGAGAAGGCCTACAGGAAAGCTGTTTAAAAACTGTAAGGTATTGCCATATATTTACAGTTGTCAATGTTGATTCCTTGTCTACTCCTTACTCCAACCCCGCTCCCTAAGGGGTGTGACAGTAAGTATGCTCAAAGGGTGAAACTCAGAAATAAGAAAAAGTAGGTCAGCAAACAGAGAGATGGTATCCTAAGGAAATGAAGAGGAAATATTTGGAATGATGATTGATGGGAAATGAGAGGGGGAGATGGAACCTTCCAGAACCCGGAAGGAACTGCAAAGAAATGGAGCATTAACCCAGATAGGTTTTTTTATTGTCCATGAAAACCAACAAATAGAAAATACAGAACACGTAACAAGAGGCACTCCGTGAGACATATTATGTGCTTGATATATTCTACCTCATGTAATTGTCAAAACAAATGCTGAATGTGAACATTCATGCTTTTGTAGAGAGGAACCTCATGCTTATAAAGCCACAAAATTCTTTAAGTTCTGCAGCGGCAGAGGGAGTACTTGAGATAACACTGGGGTCTATTCCTCAATCCATGCTAGAGAAAAACAATGAAGATATACCAAATGTTCCAAAAGCTAGAAAAAAAATAGGATATCAAGTAAAACCAAGGATAAGAAGGTGAATTGCTGTATGAGTATAGGTAGGTAATCCTTTATGAGGTGAGACAGTGAGAAATGGAAATAGAGAAAATGATATTAAAGTGACATACACCTAGTGCACAAGGTGTTGAATAATAAATGCTCAAATAGAACCAAATACAAGCTAAACTTTTTCCAACCAGTCCTTTGAAATAACTTCTCTAGTAGATGACAACTCAGATGTTTACACCTTGTCTCTGTGTTGCAGGCCAAATCTCATCTAGTGGCCCGAGCTTAGTACTACATTCTTTACTTCATTTTCACTTGGGTGAGCATCTCTATTTTGTTTCTTTACCGACAATTTTATGGAAGAATTTTTTTGAAAGGGCAAAAATAAAACAAACAAATACAAAATCTGCACACACAAAACACAACTTTGATGCAGCCTGCATTTGGCACTCTGTCTTGTTTAGCAATCCAAGAGATGATGATTCCTGTTAGGGAGTGTTTTAGCAGCTCGCCCTGTGTTTCCGCAGCTGTTGAACACACTCCACCAGTGCACAGCATCGCCAGAGCAGCTGGGTCCAAACCTTGGCTCTCAGGCACGAACTGGGAAAGGAGCTGTCTTTGGAAACCTTCCTTGTTAGTGTCTAGCTCTGGATGTACTCATGCACCCCTACTCCTTGTCCCTGATGCAGCAGTGGGAAAGCTGAGCTGTATTGACCTTTGCCAATGGGAAATGGCAGGAACTGGCATATCCTGTGCCCCCAAATCTGTGTCTTGCATTTACGATCAGTGACAATGTGTGGTACCCAGCATAAGCACTTAGCAGCAAAGATGTCTACTGTACACAGAAGATAAATTCTGCTTCAGGAAGCTGCGTATTAATCTAGGCACATTGAAACTGCTTTAAAACAGAAAAAGAAAACCTAAGTATTAACTTTTTGTTTTTTGCTTCTGCCTTTACTTAAATGATGGAAATGAATTGCACAGTTAAAAGAGAAGCAGTAGCATGTTCTGTCTAAAAATGGGTTCATGAGTACAGTTGCTCCTTTGTGAAGTTAGGCAGTAAAAAACGTGAGAGATAAGCAGATAAAATGATAATAAAGTCACCTGTATTTATTGTAAAAATACAACCAAATTGAGTATGAATCCTAACTGCCTGTGTTCAAATCTATCTTACATTTAAATTTACCTGTCAATTACTCACCGTCAAATGGGATGATGGTAATTCTACAACTTGGACTCCCCATGAGAACTGAGTGTGGGATGATTACAAGGGTAAATGGCTGTTAGAAATATCAGGTTGTCCCGTGGCTATGAACATGTTACTGTTACTGATCTTGGTAATATGGAAACCAAAAGAACAGAGTCTGTAACTCAAGAAATTTACAATATGGATGAAGAGATAAATGAGTGAACGTTGAACTTACCATGAGTTTTGAAAATATGATTACATTGAATAGTTAAATAACAGATTTGCAATCATTTTTTATTTGTTCTTTCTGGATATGCATGGCAATAGAGTATATTTTGACACACATACATGGAGTACAACTTCTCAACTTGTGGTTGTACATATGTGGGGACGTACTATTCGTGTATTCATATATAAGCATAGGAAATTATGTCTGATTCATTCTGCTGTCTTTCCTATTCCTATGCCCCTATATTCCCTTCCCTTGTATAATCCAGTGAATTTCTAGGCTTCCCTCCCCCTTTATTATCATGTATTAGCATCTGCATATCAGAGGGAACATTCAGCCTTTGGGTTTTGGGGGGATTGCCTTATTTCACTGAGCATGATAGTCTCCCCTTCCATCCTTTTTTGGGGCAAATGCTATTATTTCATTTTTATGACTGAGTAATATTTTAGTAATATTCCTTTGTGTATATACACCACAGTTTCTTTATCCATTCATCTATTGAAGAACACTAGGTTGGTTCCATAGTTTAGCTATTGTGAATTGAGCTGATATAAACATTGATATGGCTGCCTCACTGTAGTATGCTCATTTTAAGTCCTTTGGGTATAAACCACGGAGTAAGATAACTGGGTCATATGGTGGTTGCATTCCAAGTTTTCTGAGAAATCTCCATACTGCTTTCCATATTGGTTGTACCAATTTGCAGTCCCACCAGCAATGTATGAGTGTACCATTTCCATATCTCCTCACCAACATTTATTGTTGTTTGTATTCTTGATAACTGGCATTCTGACTGGAATGAGATGAAATTTCAGTGTAGTTTTAATTTGAATTTATCTAATTGCTAGGGATGTTGGATTTTTTTCATATATTTTGTTGATAGATAATATTTCTTCTTTTGTGAAGTGTCTGTTCAGCTCCTTTGCCCATTTATTAATTGGGGTTTTTTTGGTGTTAAGTTTTTTGAATTCTTTATATATCCTGGTGATTAATGCTCTATGTGATGTGCAGGTGGCAGTGAATTTGGTCCATTCTGTAGGCTCTCTCTTCCTGTTCTTGAATGTTTCCTTGGCTATGAAGAAACTTTTTAGTTTGATTATCCCATTTATTTATTCTTGATTTTACTTCTTGCACTTTAGGTGTCCTGTTGAGGAATTTGTTTCCTAAGCCAACATGATGGAGATTTAGATCTACTTTTTTCTCTAGTAGATGAAGTTTCTTTGGTCTAATGCCTAGGTCCTTGAAGCACTTAGAGTTGATATTTCTAAAGGGTGAGAGATAGGGAATTAATTTCATTTTGCAACATATGGATTTATAGTTTTCCCAGCACCATTTATTAAAGAGGCTATGTTTTCTCTAATGTATGTTTATGGTGCCTTTGTCTTATATGAAATAACTGTATTTATGTGAGTTTGTCTCTGTGTCTGCTATTCTGCACTATTAGTCTTCATGTCTGTTTTAATGCCAATACCATGCCACTTTTGTAACTCTAGCTCTATACTATAACTTAAGTATTTTGATGTCTCCTACTTCACATTGCTCATTAAGGATTTCTTTGGCTATTCTGGGCCTCTTATTTTTCCAAATGAACTTCATGACTGCTTTTTCTATTTCCATGAAGAATGTCATTGGATCCTTAATAGGAATTGCATTAAATCTGTATAGTTCTTTTGGTAGTATGGCTATTTTTGACAATACTAATTCTGCCTATCCAAGAACAAGGAAGATCTTTCCATTTTCTAGGGTCTTCTTCTGTTTCTTTCTTTAGCGTTCCATAATGTTGACTGTAGAGGTCTTTCACCTCTTCTGTTAGATTGATTCCCAAATATTTTATTTTTTGAAACTATTGTGAATGAATAGTTTTCCTAATTTCTCTTTCAGTTGATTCATCACTTATGTATTGGAACATAATTGATTCATGGGTGTTAATTTTTACCTGCTTTTTTGCTGGATTAATATATGAGTTGTAGAAGTTTTCTGGTGGAGTTTTTTTGGGGGTCTTCTAAATATAGAATCATGTCATCAACAAACAGGGATAGTTAGAGTTCTTTTTTCTATTCGTATTCCTATAATCTCTTTCTTCTGAATAATTGCTGTGGCTAGAATTTCAAGGACTATGTGGAATAAAATGGTAAAAAGGCAACTCTGACTTGTTTCAGTTTTTAAAGGGAATGCTTTAATTTTTCTCCATTTAGATGTTGGCTTTGGGTTTAACATATAAAGCTTTTATAATTTTGAGGTATATTCCTAGTATCCCAAGTGTTTCTTGTGTTTTGAACATGAATTGGTGCTGTATTTTGTCAAATGCTTTTTCTGCATCAATTCAGATAATCCTGTGATTCTTGTCTTTAAGTCTATTGATGTGATGAACTATGTTTATTGATTTATTTTATTTAATCTTAAATCCCTGAGATGAACCACTCCCTTGATCAAGGGGCACTATTTTGTTAATATGTTTTTGTATGCAATTTTCCAGTATTTTATAAAGAATTTGCTCATCTATTTTCATCAGAGATATAGGTCTGAAGTTTTCTTTCCTTACCTTGATGTGACCTTTTCTGGTGTTGGTATCAGGGTGATCTAGCTTCATAAAATGAGTTTTGAAGTGTTCCTTCCAATTTTATTTCATGGAACAATTGGAGGAGCGTTGGTGTTAGGTCTTCTTTGAAAGTCTGATAGGACTCAACTGAGAATACATCTAATCCTGGGCATTTGAGTTGTTAGGCTTTTGATAGCATCTTCAATTTCATTGCTTGAAATTCATCTGTTTAAATTTTTTATGTCCTCCTTATTCAATTTGGGTAAGTCATGTCTCTAGAACTTTGTCCTTGCCTTCAAGATTTTCCATTTTATTACAGTACAAATCTTCACAGTAGTTTCTGATTATCATTTGTATTTCAGTAGTGTCTATCATGATAATGCCTTTTTCATCACAAATTTTATTAATTTGATTATCTCTTTCCTTTCATTAGCTTGCCTAAGCTTTTGTCAATTTTATTTAGTTTTTCAAAGAACCAAATTTTTCTTTTATTGAATTTTTGAGTTTTTTTTTTTTGGTTTCAACTTTATTGATTTCAGCTCTGATTTTAATTGTTTCCTGAATTCCACTTCTTTTAGTGTTAATTTGTTCCTTCTTTTCTAGGGCTTTGAAATGTAATGTTATATCATTTATTTGTTGACTTTTCCTTCTTCCACTGAAAGGGCTCAAGCAATTAACTTTCCTCTGAGAACTGCCTTTATTTTTTTTATTTTTTAAATTTTTTTTATTTTTATTTTTTAGGCATACATGAATGTATTTTGACATATAATGCATACATGGAATATACATACATCAATCATATTGTCTTTATAAAGTCCCAAAGATTTTGATGTGTTGTGTCACTATTCTCATTTACCTATAAGTATTATATTTTATTTCATCCCAGTTTTCTTCTGGTATCCATTGATCATTCAGTAGCATATTATTTAGCCTCCAGGTATTACAGTAACCTCTATATTTTTTATTTTATTGTTGTTTTCTAATTTCATTCTATTATGATCTGATAGAATGCAATGTATCATCTCTTTTCTTTTATATTTGCTGAAACTTGCATTGTGCCCTAATATATTGTCCATTTTAGAGAAGGATTCATGAGCTGCTAAGTAGAAAGTGTATTCAGTCATTGATAGATGAATTATTATATTTGTGTATATATATATATATATTAAGTCTAAATAATTAATTGTATTTTTTAGTTCTGTTGCTTCTTTATTTAGTTTTGTTTAAAGGAGCTATCTAGTGGTGAGGAACATGTGTTAAAGTCATCCAGTAATATTGTGTTGTGGTCTATTTAATTCATGAAACTGAGAAGGGTTTGTTCGAAGTATGTAAATGCTTCATTGTTTAGGGCATAAATATTTATGATGATTATGTCTTATTAATGTGTAATTCCCATAAGCAGTATGAAATATCCTTCTTTGTCCCTTCTGATTAACTTTTATTTGAAGTTCACTTTATCTGATATGAGAATAGAAACCCCTGCTTGTATACAAGATATATGTGAGTGATGTTTCTCCCATCCTTTTACCTTCAGTCTGTGAGTGTCTTCACTTCTGAGGTGAGGCTCTTGATGACAACATATTTTTGAGTCTTGTTTTTTATTCCAATCTGCCAGTCTATTCCTTTTGATTGATGAGTTTAGGCCATTTAAATTTAATTTTGTCATTGAGAAATGCTTTTTAATCCCTGTCATTTTGATTTATTTCTGGTTTATAATTTGCATCAGTTTCTCCTTTGATTGACTAGTCTTCTAGTGTAGTTCCTTTCTTTTCTGGTTTTTATTTTTTTATTTCTTCTTGAAATATTTTATTAAGTATGTTTTGTAGTACAGGATTTCTAGTTGGGATTTTTTTTTACCTTTTATTTATCATGGTATTTTAAAATTTCATCTTCAAATCTGAAGCTTAATTTTGCAGGGTATATTATTCTTGGCTGGCATGCATTTTCTTTCAGAGCTTCATATATATTATTCTACAACCTCCTAACTTTGAAAGTCTGGGTTGAGCAATCAGCCAAGATCCAGATTGGTTTCCTTATCAATGTGACCTGTCATTTTCTCTGGTAGCCTTTAAAATTCTATTCTTATTCTAGAGGTTAGGCATTTTTATACTATTGTGCCTTGGTCTGGGTCTGTTGTAATTTTGCATATATGAGGTCCTGTAAGCCTCCTGTGTTTGATTTTCTATTTCATTATTTAGGTTTTGGAAAATTTTTGATATTACTTCATTAAAAAGAAATCCATTTCTTTGGTTTGCATCTCCAAGACCTCATCTATCCTGATAAATCTTAAATTTGGTCTTTTTAAGTTATCACATGTTTCTTGGAAGTTTTGTGCTTAGTCTCTTAACATCTTTTTCCATGGTCAACTTTATTTTCAAGATTGTATATTTTGTCTTCATTGCCTGAATCCCACTTTCCCAAGTGATCTAGTCTGTTGGTAATAAGTTCCATTGAATTTTTAGCTTGGTTTATTGGTTCCTTCATTTTGAGATTTTTTTTTGCTTGATTATTTTTCAGAATTCCCATCTCTTTATTGAAGTGATCTTTCACTTCCTGTATTTTCTCTCTGATTTCACTCCTTACATTGTCCTTTACCTCACAGATCATTTTAACTGTGTACATTCTTAACTCCCTCTCTGACTTTCTTCTACTTCTACTTTGATTCTGTTATTGGAGTATCTTGCTTTGTTAGGGGCAGTTTTTTACCTTGCTTTTTTGTGTTATTTGTGTGTTTACCCATCTAACAGTATGGATCTGAAGCAGTTGAGTTTCTATTTTGTTGTCTCAGAGTGTCTCTGAAGGTTTCTAGTACCTCACTGTTTAGGGGGCAACAAATAATAACAACAACTAATGCAAACAATATATAGCATTAAACCAAATAGTTCCTGATATGATGCCTACAATGTTAATTGTCACAATAAACAGAAATGATTTGATCAGTTATTGCCTACAATAAAAAACAGTAAGTTTGCAAAGTGTTTACAATTTAGAATGGCAGACATGGAGAGAACAGAAGTGATGTAGAATCTGATGATAATGAGGGAGAAAGAGAGAGGATAAAAGTAAAAAATTAAAGAATTTGGCTGTGCATGGAAGAAAAGAGAGCAAAAGGGGAACAAATGAGAAAATAAAATATATATAAAAAAGTAAAAATCTAAAAAATTAAAAGTAAAAATAATTAAAGAATTCAAAACAAATCTGAAATACACTAATCAAATATTCTAGTTCTGCAAAAACTAATCCATGAAAGACAACTAGATTAAAAAATGCTAGAAGTAAAGAAAAATATGAATATATATAAATGTCCATAAACCATTAAGTTCACAATTAAAGAAAAGGAAAGAAAGAAAGAAAGAAAGAAAGAAAGAAAGAAAGAAAGAAAGAAAGATCTCTACAAAAAGTTAAAGAACTGTTTTCCTTGGAGTTCAAAAGATTCTTACCTTTTTTTCTCAGAAGTGTTAGGTGGGGTCATCTGGAGTGTGATGCTTGCTCCACCCTCAGGGTGGGTAGCTAAAATGTGAGAGGTAATCCCATGGGCAGAACTCCTGGAGGTGGGGATTAGGTTTAGGTGGGTTCCAGGCTCTTTGCTGAATGCTAGTTGGTCTGCAGATTTTAAATCAGTGCTCCTCAAGGGCCCAGCAATTGCTGGTCCACATTGAAAAACTGCACCCCTGATATCTCCCCTGGGTTCCACTCATGAGGTGGAATTACCAATTCTTAGTCCACTCTGTCACTGGAAGTCCACACATTTTCTGGTCTCAGGTTCAGTCTCCAAACTCAATCTTTCCCAAACCCATTCTTTTGAGTTCCCAGCAAGGTGTTTGACTCCCAGCTGTTCATGCAAGCAACCAGATTTGCAATGGAGGGGGAAAGCTGAGTGGGTTTCACAACTGCTTGTTCACTATGTAAACTTCTCTCCATGTTTGATTTTTTTTTTCTGCTTTCTTAGGTATATTCTATGTTGGGCAGTGTGAGTCGGCCAGGCCTGTATATCAGGCCAAACTCAGGTTTGCAAGAACCAGCTCCCCTACGCAGAGTCTCTAAAATGGTGCCTTCCTCTGTCCTCTGCACATAGCCAGGAGACATTTGGCTTCTTTTCCACAGAAAGATATTGATCAGTATGCCTTTTAGTTTAGTCAGGCAGTGTGTTTGATCTTAAAACTCTCTGTACCCAAACATACCTAAGGCCTCCTAAAAATGCAGGTTCCTTTAATCCCCTTATTTCTCCATTTTTCTCATGGAGAGACTGCTTTGGTTGGTGCCTCCAGCCATGGCAGCAGCTTTGACACTGGAGATTTCTTCCTTATTCTGTGATATCCAACCTCCTGTGTCCCTGATCTTCTTTGAATGTCCAGTATTAAATTCCAGTAAAGACTCCCCACCCCCATTTTTTTTCAACCCACCTTGCTAAGAAGATGCCTGTCTTCTTTCTTGGTTTCACGCCACAGAGCAGCCAGGAAAGCGAACTTCCCTATTCAGCCATCTTGAAACTGCCAGATTTGAATTCTTGATCCAGATATATATATATGGTGCTCACGTTCTACTTGAGGTTACACAGAATTAAAAATCAAAGGAAACATTACAAGACTAATTACTTCATTGTTATATTAAAAATGAGAACAATGAGGCTCCTATATTAAGAGAGCAGCCCAGCAATACACAGCAATGTACCAATATTATCCAGAGCAGAGTAGGGCATCTGATGTTCATGCTCAGGCCCTTTCCATTAGTCCAGGCTGCCTTTCCAAGTGGAGAACAAAAAAGAAATCAGAGAAAGCATATCCAACATGTGAGATCAGACTGGAGCACTGGAATACTTTACAATTCAGCTAGGCGAAGGAAGGGAAGATTTTTAGGAAGTAAAAGCGTGTCTGTTCCACAGAACACTGGGAATCTATTGAGGGAAACGGAATTTTTCAGAGAGCACTAGGTGGTTACATGTTGGTCCACATTGAAAAACTGCACCCCTGATATCTCCCCTGGGTTCCACTCATGAGGTGGAATCACCAATTCTTAATCATTTTACAAAATTTATTGAACATTTACTCTGTAATGAGTGTTTTAGTCTATTTTCCAGTTCTATACCAAAATAGAACTCATGGGTTCCACTCATGAGGTGGAATCACCAATTCTATTATCATTTTACAAAAATTATTGAACATTTACTCTGTAATGAGTGTTTTAGTCTATTTTCCAGTTCTATACCAAAATACTTGACGGTTGGTGCTTTATATAAGAGGAAAGGTTTATTTAACTTACAGTTTTAGAGACTAAATATCCAAGATTGGATGGTCTCATTTGTTCAGCCTTTGGTGAGGGTATCATGGTGGTTTACCTCATGGTGGGACTGCACCGAAGAGGGAGGTACTGCATGGAAAGATAGGAAGCCAGAGAGATGGGGAGGGTCCAGATCTTCTATAACAATGTCTCTTATGGGAATAAACTGGGGTTCCATGGGAGCTCCACTAATCTCTTCTGATGGAACATCCCCGTAGGCCCCACCTTCCAAACTTCCCACCTCTGTGGAATCCTACCATATTGAGGACAAAGCTTCCCACACATGAACCTTGGGGGAAAAATCAGATCCAAACCTCAGCACCAGACTTACTGTTCTCTGTGCACCTAACAGGACAACGCAGAGGCCTGACCTATGGAGCTTACATTTTTCAGTAGTAGAAGACAAATACCAGCCAATAATGGTTGAGTGAAGTATATAGAAATTACACAGCATGCCAGAAGATGATAAGAAAACAGTGCTAGGGCAAAATAAGGCAAAGGGCAAGGGAGAGTCAGCACTTCTGGGTGTAAAACACATCAGTGTAGGTCTGAGAACAATGGTGAGTTGAGGATTCCAAACATGGGAGGGAGTTCGCCAAGGGCGGTCTGAGGAAAGAGCCTAGGCCTGGGAAAAAGACAAAGGGAAGACCCAAGGTGGGAGCATGTCTTGAGTGGAGCACAGCAAAGCCAGGCTTTCTAGGAAAAGGTCAAAGACAGAAGAAGAAAGGTCGAGTCCTGGGGCCCAGCACAGGTGAAGCCCAGAGCTCCCCTCTGCCTCCACCTTTCCCTCTGAGTGAAACGGGAAGCGCATAAAGGGGTTTGAGCAGCGAGTGACATCATCTGCTTCACATTTTAAAGGTCTTTCTGGCTGCTGTGTTGAAAGTAGATTTTAAGTATAGAAATTGAGAAAATGATTTAATCGAGGTGAGAGCTGATTGTGGGGTAGTAGATGTGTTCAAGTGCTGAGAAGTCGTTGGGTTCTGGGTCTATTTTGAAGTCAATTTCCTGAAGGACTGGATTGCTGAGGGAAAGAGAGAGTACAAGGATGCTCTTCGGAGGAAGTGGGTGCTCAAGAAGTAAATCGCACCCAGGAGAAGGGGTGATATGGCTGAGAGGCCACAAGAGACAGCACTCACAGGGACCTGCTCAGAGAAGGCCATTCCTGCAGCCTGGCAGAGGTGACACCTGGGTGGAGAGGTTTTAATTGGAAAAGAGGAAAAGCAGGCAGGTCCAGAGGAATTGGAGTTGGGGGTAGGACCATCCCACATGAGAAATTTTTCATCAAGGAAAATTCTAGCTGGAAGGGTCGTTTGGGAGGAGAGAACTTTTTTCCTTCTCAGTTGAAAGAATGTTTGCTTGGGCAGAGTTGCATGCCTCTAATCCCAGCAACTTGGAAGACTGAGGCAGGAGGATCTCAAGTTTAAGGCTGGTCTCAGGAATCCAGTGAGACCCCGTCTGAAAATAAATTAAAAAATAATAATAATAATAAAAATGTCTGATGATATGGCTTGGTGATAGAGAACTCAGTTCAGTCCTTAATACCAAGAATGAAAAAGAACGTTTGTTTAACTAGGAAGTTATCAGTAGGTTGAACAAAATTCTGGACTACTTTCAACTGTTTTGGGATTGGTTTAAAATAAATCTATTTAAGAAAACTGTTCGTTTTCAACTATAATTCAAACACCTTTTAACTTAGTTGTATTGACTTATTTTATCAAAAGCCATTGTAGATGCCTACCATACCAATAAAAGTGTCTACTTTAAAATCATCTCCCAGCTTACATTTGAATTATTGGTGCATTTCAGTCCTAAGAAGGTATCTATACTTTCTTATTTCTCATCATTGCTTCTGGTAAATTGAAATGAAATGTATCAAAACCACCAATCTCTGAAATTGCCCTCGTTTCTGGAAAGTTTTTAAATTACTGATTAATGAATGTTTCAACTATTGTAAGTTTACATGTCTATGGTGTGGGTAACCTGTAAGAAAGGAAACAAAGACATTTAGCTAGATGATGTCACAGGTTTATTATACACTGTTATAAACAGTCGGGGTCCCAACAGGAAAACAGAAATGGTCCGCTTATTTCAACAGAGAGTAATCAATAGAGAGAAATGGTAAATAGATAATGGCCGATTAAAAGGCTAAGGAGGAACTTGGAGGTTACTTTGGGGCCGTGGTCTGAAGACATTTTGAAACCCTCACAGTGCAGGTGAGTCAGAGATGGAACCTTTGGGAAGAGATGAGTTTTCAAGAGCAGAGCCCTTGGGGTCGGGATCAGTACCCTTGTGGAGGAGAACAGAGAGGGATCCCCCACCCCTTCTGTGGTGTGGGGACACAGCAAGAAACAGGGACTAGGCCCTCATCAGGAATGGAGCCTGTGGCACCTGAGCCTTGTATTCTACAGCCTCCGTAACTCTGAGGACTATATTTCTGTTGTTTGTAAGCCACCAGGTTTACAGCAGCCCAATGGACTAAAACAAGAGGTAGAGTAATTACTAGAGATCAAAAGGGAAAGTTAAGTAATTAGAAGAGAGAAACGTGGAGGCAAGACCCCGCAGAACAAGAATTCAGACTTCTCCACAGGTAATGTGAATGCTGATAAGGATTCAATTAATAGCATACACTATTCACAATTAAAGTTTTAATGGCTTGTATAAATGTGAGAAAAACAATCGGTTAAAAAAAAAAAGTATTCATGGAGACCATAATTTTAGGTACAATGAAGCACAACACGTGATATGATATGGCTTGAATATGAGGCGTCTCCCCCAAATCCCTGCGTTAATGAATGAGGGAACTGACCTGATCATCAGAGCTGTGACCTAATCAATGGATTAATCCATCTGATGGATTAGCAATAGAATGGACAGGTGGTAACACAGGCACGCACGTGAGGCATGGCTGGAGGACTCTGGGTCACTGGGTGTGTTGCTTTTGGGGGTTTTCCCTTGTACCTCGCTCACTGTTTTCTTCCAAGAGCTGAGCGACTTTTCTTCTCCGTGACTTTCTGTCATCACGCTCCACCTTCCTTAGATCCAGAGTGATGGAGTCATCCCGCCATGGGCTGAACCTCTGAAACTGTGAGCCCCAAATAATCTTTCCCTACTCTAAGTTGTTCTGTTCAGGTATCTGGGTCATAGTGTCAAAAATCTGACTAACACAATAGGTATCATGCTGTTAAGGATACCGTGCATATTTTGCTAAGAGTCTTTTACGGTCTATGTGTATGGTAATATGGAACATGGAACTTTAGAAATATATAGCTGAGAGGGTCATGTTCCCCAACTTGTGGTGATACCTAAAGAGATCAGAAGAGAGAACCTAAGGAGCTGGGATTGACCCCGCTCAGAGCCCAGTTGCCACCACATGTGTTATTGTATCCCAGAGCATAGGAAAATTTGGAAATGCTACCACTACAAATGCTACCAGTACCAGCTGCAGGTACATGGATTAAGGGCCATTTTATTTTATTTTATTTTTGGTAACACCGAAGATCAGGAAACTAGATGGGAAAAAAAGAGTGAGTCTGTCCTTTTTCCTCCTTTTTCCTCGTGCCTTACAGTCTTCTAGTTCTTGTTTTGTAGAGTCTGACCTAGAAACAGCTGGGAAGGGAGAAATGGAATTTCCAAAGCCTTATACCAAACATCACAATGTGCAGAAGGATGGGTTTTACTATTTTGCTAAAACTGTCTTGTATGTGCTCTGGTCTGTTGATCTGTAAATCTCCCGTGGAGCTGCCTCGTCTGCATTACTACTTGATGAGCCTGGGACCACTCATGCAAATTCGTCATCACCTTCAGGATGTGGGGATCCCACCGATCAAACTCAGAACTCAATGCCTTGCTCTCATCTCTGACATTTAAACAAGCCTCCTCTGAGCTGCTTCCCTTTCTTCACCACAGAAAAATCAAGGCAAAATTCTCAAACACGTTGAAATAGCCCTTGCCCTTCTCTTAGGAATTCTCACCTGACTTCCCTTGTGTGGCTCCGTGTGTCTATGCACATGGTGGGCTTCCAACCCTTCAGAGTGCCTTCACGGATGTCATCTCACCTGAGTCTGGGAAGGATCTTGAGGGGCAAGGAGAAAAGTTACAGGTCTTATCAGGAGGGAGTACAAGGGTGTGTCAGGGACTGTCAAGGGCATGTTAGAAAAGAGCTCTCTCCTTGGGCCAGGTGGCGTTTACAGTCCTCCCACTCTGCAGCTGCATTAGCTGGGCTGGCCTTGCCTGGGGTCCTGCTCTCCATGTACTACTGAGTGGTATTTGTATTTAAAAGAGTATCTGATTGTGGTCTCCTCCTAGAGGATACTCTTATTTTATTTTCACAATAGCAAAGTTGTAACCATGTGTCACCTTTGTCACTATAAGATCTGGTGCCCTGTATGGAGATCCAGAAAAAGGGAGAAAAAAAAATGATGCTTTTTTTTCCCTTCAACTCTATTCTTCCTTTCCATTGAACTCAGAAAGACTCCATCATAGAGACATCTGCTTCACTCTCCATCTGTTTCCAGGAAAAGCTTTTTAATATCTTGCTCAAGAAAACAAAATGTTCTCAAGAAATTGCCAATACACTGCCCTTTGCTGATGGCCCATTGGTGCCACGTCTAGCTGACCGAGGCTGGCCCTCCCACGGCATTCTCCAGGCTCCCAGGGGGCGCTGACCACAGGATGCCAGCAACAGGGGCATCAGGAGCCCTTTGCATTGTGATGGATCTGGGTTTTTTGTCCTCTATTAAATATGAATATCTCTGGAGGAAATTTAATGTGTTCTTCTCTGAGACCCAGTTTTGATGTAAATACTGAACAGAAAAAGAGGATGTGGAGGAAGAGGCTCCCAGAAAAGGAGGAGATGGCCTGACTCTGAACAGATCTTGCTGCTGGCTAGAGGGAGGCTGGTGCCTTCCCACAATGCCCTTCTTAGAGGCTGCCCCCTCTTCCCAGCGCCAGCCTGAGTATGCTGTTTCATTCAAGGCTGACCTCCATCCTCTTACTGCACTGTTGAGTTCATTGTCGATTTTTAATAACATCTACTTCTCCAATGTGTATTCACTCTTTGTCTATCTTCACCACTCATGTAAGCTCTGGGAGAAGCAGATCCCACATCCCTAGTTCCTCTTGTTTCTGAGAGCCAAGCCCAGTGCCAGGTACAGATGTCAATGCTCAATGCATTTGTGTAGGTGGGCGAACAACTCAATGTATAGTACAAGTGAGGTCTGTATGTTTTAATTCTACCAAGACGGAAAAGTATTATACATGTCAGGAAAGGCCTGATAAATTATTAAACTGTAATTCAATATTTTACATTTCATATCGATGTTTTCATTATCATAATTCAATTAGTAGCAAATAGTGGGATTTTATGTTGATTTTTTTTCCAAAGGGCCCTAATAATTTCCCATTAAATCAGCAATAACAAAAATGTTTACATGCCTTTTCTGATCTAAAGAAGTAATAAAAACACTGCAGCTAAATGACAATTTAATAATGCGAAGTTTCATTTGCAAATCTTTCATTTCTTTGTGTTCCTGGTGACACTGTCTTCTCATTTTCCCTGGTGATTTCTCATCTTTAGCTTTAAAATGGAAAAGTGATTAAACATGTCAAGACAAATAACTCTCCATTTTAGTTTTTCAAGTAAATTAGAATTTCATGGACCTTTTGAAAACAGTCATGTGGACATGTTTAATAATAACCACATCAGTATCTAATGGAGCAAGTCTCCACCAAGCTTCAAAGACCTCTGATACTTTTATAAATCCATTTTGAATGATAGCTGAAAAAATTAAGTTCAGCTCATCACTAGCGTGCCACTGATGGTAACAGTTGTTCGGTGACTCCGTTCCCCACCACAGGTTATGTGCACAACAGGGACCTGTCCTAAATGTATGGATGAAAAGAAAATAGTTTTCACATTGCTAAGTTAAATCACATCTTGTTCTGCTGGCCTGAGGTTCAGCACAATTAACCTGTTCGTTAGCTGTAAATAAGATGGGACATAAAGTGCTGGTTTAATGCAGGAAGTAGTGTATTTGAAAAGAAAACGTAGGTATGTGTGTGTGTGTCTCAAGTGATTTTTCTTCAATATTAGAAAGCATTGGCAGTGCCTAAACCCAGGGTAGGAGCTGAATGATGGAGTTTTCTGTCTCTCTCACTCTCCCTTCCTATATGTGCCAGAATGAATTATGTCCTATTGAGCAGCTCCTGGGGGCCATGCACCAAGGAATGCACTTACAAGATCCAGAGGGGTATAAAACAGGCTCCCTAAGCAGAAAGAGTTTATTCTGTAAAGAAGGAAACAGATCGCAACAAAAAATTACAATGCAATGTAATAAATTCCATAAAAATGATATAAAAGTTGTTTTATGTATAAAGAAAAGAGCAACTTGCTTCCCAGAAGGTTCAGTGGTGGTTTGATGGAGAAAGTAACATTTGATCTGACACATAAAGGAAAGGTCAGGAGTCTGGATTTGAGCAAGGGGTTGAGATTCTAGCTTGGCACAAAGAACTGCTTCTCCCAGGTGCGAAATGGCACTGCCTTGGGCAACTTTAGGCGCTCCTGGAACAAGTAAGTTACAGGGAAGAGAAGCAGGAGCTACTTAAACTAATTCAGGCTGGGAAGGTATGTGTCTTAGAGAATTTAGATTTTACTCTATGGGTAGTGGCTAAAAGTGTTTAGGTAATAGAATCATACCATCAACTTTGCATTTCAGAAAATGTGATTTTTCTTGCCATGTTTAACTCATGTCTTCAGTTTTTAAAAATATCTGCATTTGAAATTAAGGTTGAAATAAAATAAAAGTAGGTAAATCAAGCATTTAGAATGTCAGCTACACATTTATCCCCAGTACTTAGATATTGCTTGTTTGGGGTAAAGTATTTTCAGAAATAACCTTTTATTTTTAGACACGCAAGGAACTCTATTCACTTTTCAATTTAGTTTGAACTTATCAGTTTTCCTATTAATATTTAATAACATAGAGAACATGGTAGAGTAATTTCCATGAATGGCCCATCTGTATTTCTTTTCAGTCATAACTACATTTTCTGAAGGCCAGAATCAGTGTCTGACCTATATGAAGTTGTTTTCACACCTACAAATTTATGTGTGCAATATGACTGACTCAAGTATCTAAATAAACAACAATTAATTTGCATCAAATAAATTGACCCTTTTGAGTGACACTATAGTCCTGCTTCACGACTCAGAACATGTGATGAGGGTATACTACCACCACATAAATGGACATCAAATCACATAAAGAGCAGAACTTTACTGAGGAAATTAGTATACCTATTACCCATCTACGAGTCATACTTCTTTAGAGACATGATTCAAAACTTCTTTTTTTTTTTTTTTGGTCTTTTTGGTGCATAACCTACAAAACAGAAGTGACACAAAATTTCCAAAAGTGTCAGTTACCTGGCATTGAGTAGTTAAGAAAGTATAATTTGTAAGATTCTGAAAACATAAAAGATTTGCTTGGATGAGTTTAATATTATTTTTAGCTATCCGGCCACTGAACCATTGTGACTGACAAATTGTTCTGTCAATATCACAAGTAACGCAAGCCAATATAGCTGTTTCCTTAAATACTAGCACAAAAGTAGAAATGGTTTCCAGGATACTTTCAGTTGATGTAAAAATAAATATTTATTATACAGACCCTTAATATAAATAATGTTGAATATTCAATATAGTGACCTTTAATATAAGTAATGTTAAAGAATGTTTATCAATTATTATATCCAGCTCATCTCTTTCATTTACATTCATTTTCATGTACTTAGAAACCAAATATTATTATTAAATTAGGGAAATATGGAATAAAATGACCTCTGGCTCAGAGGAGAAAAAGATTGCTAGGAGCTTATAATCACAGAAGTTCCATCTAAGATACGGATCACACTGTGGAAGCCTTCTGTTGCTGTCAAGATTTTATTTTTGATTAGTAATACTATGTTTTAGTGACAACCAACTACCTTTATTAGTTAACTAGGTTTTTTTTAACATCAGCAGCTTTGTGGCACACAATGAGCTCATCAAAGGAAACTTGGAGATTTAAAACCCTGAAAGACTTCCAGATTTAACAAACAAGATAAAAAAATTTCACTATAACTACTGTAATATGTGTATGTATTTAAAATGGCAGGTACATCTTCAAGGTGTAACCTGTTTAATGTTTATTTGTTGTGGAGGAAGCAACATGTAACGTAAAAGTGTTTGAAGGTAGCCGACTGGGATTCAGGAAGGGTGGTGACATCACAGCACTGAGCGCTCTGTTCCCTGTGATGTCACTACCCTTCCTGAATCCCAGGAAGAGGACAGGAAGAAGCAGTGAAATCTGTTGGTCAGTAGAGACCAGAGCAGGAAGAATTTTGCATGACAAATAAAGAGAGCACTGGAAAAGCACTAAGGATTTGTGGAATAGTGCAGATGTCATTCATTCATTCATTCGTGTTCCCCCTGCTACTTTAATATGTGACATAAAGGACAAGTAAGTCTCTTCATGGGAAAGAGTTATATCCTTGATAATACCCTTTGGATGGCCTAACTTTTGAGCACAAATGTGTATGAGATGAGTGTCTATTTTTATATATATACAAGGAACATGTATTTATTTATCACTACATTCTTGGAGTTAAGTTGAGTGGCTGTGTAGTAGGAACTCAGTGTCAACATGATGACTGTATTTTAAGATCCACTCAGCATTTTTTTCCCAAGATAGAGTTTTTTGAGTATCTTGGCATAAGTTTTGCTCCAAGCCTAGTTTAAAAGACAAAGAGCTGACTCTGCCATCCACGTGTTTTCTCACAGCTACGCTGGCACTTTTCACTGAAGTACCTGCCAATGTCTCTACCAGGACCCCCTGATCTTCCCTTATAGTGGTGTTTTTGCTTCATTCAAAGCTGAAATATTTTCCTGTGAGTCATCCATTCTAGAATGCTCTTACTTATGCATGACTGTGCAGATTTTACCCCCAGTGAAATCTCATGAGGTTTACTTGATGAGTCTTGGTTCCTTTTTCTTCAAGAGAAACGCTAATGCTCTCTTTTGCACGAATTATCTGTTTTGATTTTCTCTCCACTCCAGAACAAAGAAGGAAAACACAGGAAGTGTGTGTATTTTATGATCATATTCATCAGGGACTTGAATTGGCCCTTGAAACTGACAAATGTTTCTCTCTCTCTCTCTCTCTCTCTCTCTCTCTCTCTTTCTCAGTAGTAAAGGTTTATCAATATTCTCCTCTGGGGTGGGTGAAAACACCCATTTATAGCTAGTCCATGAATGACCCATCTGTATTCTTATGTGGCTTAGTGTTTATGTGACTCCATACATCACTGACTTACACTTAATCTTTAGATTTTCCGCAGAGCTCATTTAGCAACAGAAAAAAAGTAATTTGTCTTTTAACTATTATTATGAATAATGTTGTGTAGTGCGAAATAAGAAAAGAAAAAAAATTCTTTTCATAAGCTAATAGATGTCCTTGCATCTGATCTGTTAATAATTAGTCAATTCATCCTCAATGGCAGAAGTATCTGCATGGTTTGCACATGAGTATAGACAGGTACACACTTAAAAATGGTTAAGTGTTTTCTAGGAGTGGACCTACGCTGGGTGTCTTTGCTTATAATTGTCCTTTTATACAGAATCAACTGGCTCTTTCCTTTTCTCGGTTTCTACCCATCAGTCAGATTACAGCATGTGGGCTGAATAACATGTCAAATTCGGGAGATGTTGTAATAGTTAACCACCACCCCCAAATAATTACTCGGTTTTAGCACGACTAAATGCACAAGTGTCTGTAATTTGGGCTAATGTGTGTCAGCTGGACCGAGCAGGCATGAAGACATGCCTGACTTCTAGGAAAAGAAGAGCCACCCACTCTCTGGCACAAGCAGATATATTTAAAATGTTTCCCCAAAATACGTGTCATACATAAGAAGTGGCCTTCAGCAAGGAAACTTGATTTTCTCACTCAGGGGCCTTCACATCAGTGGAATTAGGTTCCGGTCTGCTCCAGGCAAGTCTTATCTGGGCACCAGTGGCTTCCCCAGGTCAGCCCTTCTAAGAGGAACATCTAAAGCAAGAAGCTAAATCACTCAACGATAGACCTTTGTCAGGGAAACTAGACTCAGGCTACGAAAGCATCCCTCCCCCGGGGCACAACATCCGTACAGACCAAGAGCCTCTAAGGAGTGTCTCCAAGCAGTTCATGGTGACAGGAGCTGGGAGGGAAGGGGCCATGAGTCTCAGGTCAAAAGTCAGAAAGGAGTGGACAACTAGGCTTAGCAAGAATGGAAGCAAACCCACAATATCTTAAGTTGTCTCCTTAGCATGTCTGGGAAAAGATTTTGTGCCAACTGGTAAAAATGATAATACAGCATCCATCATCAATAACTTAAAATACGTGACATCTTTTTTTAATATGCTATTTTTATTATTTTAGTGAATTTATAATATTTATAAGTACTTTAAAATATCTTATTACTATTTTTTGAATTACTTAACCAATTTCTCCTTTGAAATATTCTTTAACTTCCTGTCTCCTATGGTTAGGGAGGAACTACTACCTTACAAAAGTACCTTTGGTTGTTCTGGCATACAATTGTTAACTTCTCATCTTGCTGGGGAATTTTTTTATGTGATTATCTCATTATTCCAAAAAAGTTGTAACTTTCTCTAAGGCAGGCAGTGTGGTGTCTAGGACAAAGCTTTGTAGTTAGGCATTGGAGACACTTCTGAAAATAAATACACCCAATATCAATGAAATGCCTGAGCTTCTGGGATTTCTAAATTGGACATCTCCCCTGTCAGAACACAGTGAGCACCTTGTACCTCCCTTTTACCATTTTCTATTCTTCAACAAAGTTGTTTTCACTTTTTCTCAGAGTCAGGCATTCGATTGTACAAGGTTGAATTTACGAATAGTCAGTTGCATTCTGAAACTCAAGATAAAGCCAAACGCAAGGAGAAAATGAAAATCTGTTCTACTGTAAATCCCTCCACAACGAGAGAGATACATATTGACATTTTTTGGTAGCAGAGGCAGACGTGACAGGTGTTTATGCCTGAAATGTTCCACAAATAAATGGGAGGCTTTATTCTCAAGTGACCCTGGCGTGCTCATGTGGAAAGAGCAAAAGCATAATTGAAAAACAGTTATTTGGTTGCCATATTTTAGTGAGTAAAGACTCAAAGGGGCACTGTTTGCAACTACTTCTCTATTTTTTTTTTTTTTTGTATTTTGTATTTTGAAGGCCAGGTATGAGAGCTGTCCTTGTTTGTTTGCTAGGACTGAGTTTCCAGTGCAGGCTGGTGAGTGACCATGGGGCAAGCCAGTAGCTACTCACCAGTGGACTGACTTGGTTTACTGCCGATGAATGCAATCGTGCAACTCCTGCAAACGCCTGGATCAAAAAGGCTTTTGTGAAGCATATGGTTCCCATTCAAGTGTGCTTTTATTTTAGTTTTTAAAATTACCTACCAACATAGCAGTTAAATTTATTCTTAACAGTAAAAAGTAATTACATGGAGAGAGGAATACCATTTAAAGAAACATAACATTTTGGTCTAACAGATCTTTAGAAATGGAAATGAATATTAAGGGTACTTAGTTAGCACTCTTGGCTTTGAATATTAGCAGGTTGAAGTCCAGGGAGACTGGGGCTGTGGCTCAGTGGTAGAGAGCTTGCCTCATACATGCGAGGCACTGGGTTCCATCCTCAGCACCACATACAAATAAAGATATTGTGTCAATCTACAACTAAAAAATAAATTAAAAATAAAAGAAAGTTGAAATCTAGGAGAATTAAGAGATGAGGTTTTTTTTTTCTCCCCCCCCCCCTTAGGTTATACTTTATTCCCTTCACCATGTTGTAGATTCTCACTTTAACTGTGTGTAGTGGGCTGAGCAAACACCTGGGACTTGGATACAATGGGCCTTCTCCTAGTTTTGCTGTTTGGTGCTTTTCAATGGCTCCTTACTGCTGCTTTAGGGACTTCACATTTATCCTAAGACTTGATAAGAAGATTTAGTATTTTAAGAATCATTTTAATTTCCTTGGATGGGAAAGTAATTTTCTTAAACTCCTAATCTCATTACCTGAGAACTTGCCAGAGAAAAAGTGAATCTTGCTAGACAGTAACTTGTAGCTGTTCCAAGCAGACCAATTAAGTTGGCATCTCAACCTCTGCATTACTGCAGGCTCCTCAAGGGATTTTGATTGAGACTCCTGTTTATAAAGCCCCGATCAGCTCCAACATTGTATTTCAAATCTGAGGGAATTTGATGGTAAAATAATTTGTCAAGTTTTTAAGCAAACCCAGGAGTGGTTTTGTAACCCCATCTAGAATTCCCATACAACTGTAAGACTGCTTTTTTCCTTTCATTTTCTTTCTTTCACTTTTTCTCTCTGGCAAAACCTAAATGCAATCTGACATTTCCTTTTCTCAAATATTTTCTTCCATACATCTTTGACCTTAACATTAATGGTCTATATCCTTAACTCTTGTTAGCCCCATATCTCTTAAACCTTCATGTGCAAGAAAGACTCTTCATTTTCTTGGTCAAAATTCCCAGAAAGATGACATAATGCTCCACCTCCAATATTAAATGCAAAATTTTTGATGATGAAGTTGATTTTTCTCTATCATTTATACTCATGATTACTTTCCTGATTAGATGACACAATTATAAAATGGACTGCAAACCCAAACTGTATGTGTAATACAAGATTTTAAAATATTTCAAGTAACACCTGCCTATAATGTCAAAGGTAGACATTAAAAATCATACACAGGAGTTATTGATATTATTTTAATATCTCTGTAACAGACAGTTTCAAATGGAAGTTTGTTGCTATGATAAATATGGGTTTTTTCCCTAATTAATTCAGACATGAGGAAAGTTACTAATTGCCTAATTTTTCCTTAAATTCCCTTTGGCATATATGTATTTATAACCTTCATAATATTCCCAGATGGTAAAGGTTATGTTTGATTTAAGTTCATTTCTAAAATGTCTGAGCAGTTTATGCTCTACTGAAAAAGAACAAAGTACATGTGAAGACTTGGAAGATTTAAATATCATAGATGTTTAGAGCTACATTTCCATTATATTGGAGTTATTTTTTTCATTGCTAAAATTGGAAAAAATGAAAGCTTTACATGTTTTAAATTGAAAGATATGTTCTGGAAATGAGTATATTTTTTCTGTTACTGAGAAAATAATTTTAATGCATTTGACATTTTTTTCGACAGACTATTACAAATAAGTTATAAGATTGAAATTTAGTTCATTCCCTTTCTTAAAGCTCTTGTATAAATATTGACTCCAGCAAGAAAGAGTATTCAGGATTGTAGTCAGCATTCTGTATCAGATAGGATGCAATGGTACCTGGTTAGATGAACAACAAGGAAAATTAGTGCCTTTGCAAAATCAAATCAGTGTATCAGTCAGGGGAGATTATTCTCACTCTTTCAAATGACTACACCCAGTGTGCCTTGATGTCAAATGGTAGTAAAAGGAAAATACATGCATCGCTCTGCTGTGTACATGTGTAAATTGGGGTTCTGATCACTGTGTTTATACAAATGAAACCATCTTGGCTTACGAAGATGAACAGATAGAAGGTGGCTAAGTCTATTTTTTTGAATCACAGCCTTTGCATGAATTTGAAGCTCTACTTAACAAGAAAGTAAACTAATGAAAACATGATAAACACAACTGCCTGCAAAGGAAATCAAAACAGAACACTTGAGTCAGTCAGCTTCAGCTGCACAGATGACCAAAAAAACAGGGCTACCTGTGTTAAGGGGACTGCTTGTTATGGAATGCTACTGACATTAATTTCTCTTCTCCTAACTAGTAGATTCAATGAGTAAGTAAATGGGTCTTTGAGGCTTGAATCGTGTAGTTGACTTAGTTTGGTTGTAATCCATGGAACAGTTTCATTCCTGCCTCCTCCACCTGCGTGTGTGGTACATTCCATGTAAACTGTTGGAGGTTGGAGCTTAGAGAAATGGTCACATGGGCTAACCAGTTTCTGATTAAAATCGAATCAAGAAACTGAGTCAAGCATCATTTATCCGATTTGCCTATTCCTTACACATTGGGTATTGCATTATGATCATAAACTTGCCAGTGAAATACATTCCTTGGCAAAAATGGGAATACCTGCAATTAAATAACTCAAAATGCCACTCATTCAAGATACCATTATTAAGTTCCCGGAATTTTCAAGACATTAGGCCAGACACTGTAGGGAATCCAGAGGTGATTAACATGATATCTCTGCTCCTTTGCATATGATCTTTACTAATATTAGTTCATTTTAATTTCTGTTTTTATTGCTTTTCTTAATGATGCTATTCTCAATTGATAATTTTGAAGATAAGCAGATTTTTCCACTAATGTGTACCAATAACAGCTTTATTTTCTTACATCCGAGTAAAGAGACAAAGGTTTATTCTTTCCTTGACATTTATAGCATCCTATGTTCCTATGCTCCATAAAAGGTTACCTAAATCAAATTTATTCCAAATGGGCAATATTTAACTTTAAAAATGTCAAAGAAAGGGGAAAAATCTCTGTAGGGCATCATTGAGTTGATTGACTGAATGATAACTAGAGAATGATGAATTATGCATGCCCTTCCCCTTTAAAATATTGGTTAATAAATATATTGATTCTGAAACTCATTCTGTCATTTAGTATAATCATTGCCATATATTTACTTACCTTTTGATTTCAATGTTAATGTTTAATTGGACCAAATATTTTTCAGTCATTTGTATTTCTAGTGTTACAATTTCTCCATTTGTGTCATCATAAGCATCATGAGATATGTGATTATTCAAGTGATTATGCATAGTCACAAAGAGAGTTATAACTTTTTTAAAAATCAAGTTTCCAGTTGAGAAATTCTGACAGAAAAAAAAAATAGGACTATTGAGATGCCTTGAAGCCAAGATCTAAAATAAAATGAGTTCAGGACATATTTTGTCCTTTAATATTGAACTCAAATGCAAGAGCTCCTTCCATCCCTGTGCCTGAAAGGGCAGACCCAATAGCACCTGTATTGTCAGGGTGGCTTCCTTATGACATGCAATTAATTACGACAGATATCTTCATAAACTGCTGGTCTGTAGCCAAAAATTGGACTGTCATTCACCTGTGGATTTTTTGAGGTAGGCAGTGATTTCTTTCATATTTCAGAGGTAAACAAATGAGGGGAAGTAAAGTGGGGGTGGGCATGCATGTGACAGGTGGGACACTGCATCCCAGCAAGTGAGGGGACCAACCCCCTGCTGGTGACTGCAGCAGGAGCTGGGGGAGTTCTGTAGCTGTAACCCCCCCCCCCGGCAGTTACCATTTCTTAGGGGCTCCATTGCTTCATAGAGAACTGGGCAGTATACATGGAAAAGATGTGTTTTAAGTACAGTTTGATAACCAGGAAATAACACAGAATTACGTAAAGTACTCTGCACTTCCAGGGAATCCATAGCAGGCTTGGGAACTGATGGCATCTAAAACAGGGGAGGGTCCTTTGTCCTCCAGCCTCTGACCATCTTCTCGCAGGTGCTCCTGCGGCACAGCTAACCCGACAAACACAGCGTCCCCTAACCTCCTGTCCATACTTCAGGCAGCACCTTATTGCAGGAGTGCTGTCTCGAAAGGTTTTTTCCTTTTAATTTTTTCAATTTGTATTTCTTCCCAATATCTGGTTACTTGCCTTCTCCTTCACTAATTCCCTCACACACACATCTGTCTTTCCATGGCCGCCATATTCAAACCCATATGATCTCTTAGTAAATGAGTTAGCTTCCCAAACACAATTTTGGGTCTATCTACCTATTGCTTTTAATCCATTCCAAAGATGGCAAAACACAGGCTGACCACACCGTCCATCCCTCCTTCTGTTCCATAGCCCTTCACTGCACATACGGAGGAGGCCAAAGCTGATAGTCAGACAAGGCCCAGCCTGTACTTTGTGTCTCTTGATCTTCTGTTTCAGGAGGAACTAATAAGAGAAAAAGAAACTATGATTTAAGAACTCTATAACATGGTGAGAACCAAAAATCCACACACATTTTATATTCACATATATTTACAGGTACCACATACATACATATAGTGATATCATGTACTGACTTTAGGATGCTTCCCAGAATTTCAGACTTTGTTCCATTTTGGCAAAATATAGAACTTCTACATTTTTTAAGCGATCAAAAAAAAAAAACAGATTCTATTTCTGTGACTCATCAAGAAAGTATTAGATGATATTTTAATTCATGACAAAACAATTTCTGTAAAAAAACACCATGGATGCTATAAACTTTTGAGCTATGCCTGTACAGAACTGGGAACATACTAAAAGTGGGGGTTTTCTATAGATTACTCTATAAGAAGCAATACTGATGTGATAATGATGGTCCTCTGAGATATGAGTTAAGATTCTGTTCACATCAGCACGGCAGACGGCATGACAAGGGGGAAACAATTCAGATCATTCAGTGGCTCAAAATGTGCTGTACAGAAAGGACCGAGAAGGGATTGTGGAAACCCAGTCTGCGCTTGAGTAGAAGGCCTGCTGCCAGTAGAACGGTGAGTGACGGGTAGATTAACTGCTGAAGCTTTCTAGCCATTCAAAGGGAAGTTAGATATGAGCTCTAGGATCCGTCTTAAAGCACCCAGGATTAGTCTTTCCAAGATCAAAGATTTTGTCTAATCAGTTTCACCTAATTGAAACTGGTGTTTCTGCTTTTTTAAATTTTAACCTCTCTCTCTCACCCATCCTTCAAATTATTTTTATTTTAAATTGTTCAGTAGTTTAAACCATTCCAGTTTCTACTCCAGCCTAAAATATTTCTTAGCAGTCTTTAGACTTTGGCTCAAAGATTTGTTTGGTAATGGACAGTGAATCTTATGTTAGATGCTACTACTCAATTTTTGTTTTAAACTATTTGTACATTTCTTCTTATGATTTTTTTTCCACAATTTATCCATCAGTCTCAATTTCAATGTATAGAATCGAACCCTCCGCTCAATGAAACCACCAAAATTTGGAAAATCAGATGAAGAGAGAGGAGGGGCACAGAGAGTGGAATAAGATCACACGTATAACTGGAGAGGCGAACCCTAGGCCTTGAGGAGCGAGTCCAGAGAGACGATGAAGAAGCAGCAACCCTTAGCTCACCCCCGTGGCCTGCTGAGCTTCAGTGGAGAGGCACCAGGCAATGGAGCTGTTTGACTTTCCTTCTATGTTCATTGTCGTTCTTGGGACACAACACCATGTGAGAGTGTCCTCCAATTAGGTTTGAAAGAAGGAGCTCTCTGTCTCAACAGACAAGTTCTGCAAAACTCCCCTGACCTTGCTACCCACCTCACCAACCACTCAGATCACAAACTGCACATCTGGCCTAATGACTGCTCAAACACACCCCGATATCAGATACTGGAGATTGATCACCTGGAGTGGAGGAGACCATGCTTATGCCCCCCACTTTAGACCAGATCCTAAAGCTTTTCAAATGACCGTTGTCAGTATTCGGTAGAATTTTTGTGCTCACCCTGATAGCTAGATCTGAGAGGGGCCCCTCCTCCCAGGGTGATGATTCAGTCTGATGAGGGACTTCTGGAGACACTTGACTCCACAATCAGAAAGCCCATCCTGGATTAGCCTCAACACATAACTGGGCAGGAATTCAAGATCCGTTTACTTTATAGCTTAGAAAATAAGCAATTGCTCAAAATAAAGGAGGATCAAATTCATTTCCTTGGGTGCTATATAGCAGAATACTACACAAAGCTATAAACTTTCAGTTAAGGCGCTTTTCAAATACTTGCCTGTCCTTGGTCTTTGTGATTAAATTAAGCACTAAACAAACATTTACAAAGAACTCATGGTAGTTCAGGGCTTGTGCTCAATGAGTAGCCAGTGATCTGTGAAGGAACACCTGTGGAGGAACACCTGGGTGGGAGACCTGTGAGGAGGCACACAATGACCAGACACAGACACACAAAGGGCAGGCAGGCAGACAGGATGGAGCGGGCAGAGTGAAGGGGGGAAGAAGAAGTGCACATGAAGAATTGCTCCTTCCTGCCTGGGAGTTTATTCACTCAAAGAACTCATCCCTCCAGGGACCATGACTGTATTCTAATTAGTATTCCTTTAACCCCAGGGCTAAGGAGCTGAGATAAGGTCCAGGTTAGAATACACATGGGGCTCCTATCCTCCAAGGGCATTTCCATGGAGACCAGACAGTGTCTTATTACCTTAGAGGGAGGAGCCTGGGCGTCCCAGGTCTGGGAAGCAGGGTACACCTGTGAGGGACATGCTATGGCAGCCAGGCATCCCTGCTTTTGCACAGGAGTTTTCCAGTTGCCAGGTATCTCCCAGCAGTCAGGCATCTGTGTCTTTGCACAGAAACTTCCTTGTCACCAAGCACGTCACAATTATGAGTTTGTAGACCCCAATCCCAAACATAGAACTCCCACAGTAATTAATTTTTTTTCACTTGAAGTATTTGGAAAAACAAAAAACTTATAATATGTGCTGCATGTCATAAGCTTTCTTCCTCCTTTTCTCCATCTGCCTTTTACGGGTTGTGTGAAATGAATAAAGTAGACCATCTGTCATATAGATAAATAGATACGCATGAACGTATATATACACATATAAATACACAAACTGGTCTTGGAATCATACTCTCTCACATTTTCATCTCAATCAATTTTTCTTCTATCATTTTACTCCTTTATAAAAACTGAATCTTCTTTCATCCTGCTGGGAGGGTATAAGCCATTTATAATAAGGACTTCTAGTTTCTAAATTCAGTGCTTTCTGGATGTAGCTTCCTCTTCTAAAACTTTTTACAATAACATTCTCCTCCTCTTGTGAAAATAAATCATACACCAAACTCCCCCCCCCCCCGCCCTTCAACTCCAAACATTCAGGGAAGGACATAGACTTGGTATTTGTGGGCGGGTGGCTCACTTTCTACTGCTGAGATATTAAGTGCATTTGGAGACAGGGAAATCTAGGTGAGGTTCAGGGTAGATATAGGCACATAGTTCTTGTTTTAGCTTCCAATATCTGAAAGCAATCATATCTGGAGCAATTGAGATGGGATATTTGGGTTTTGCTCTCATTGCTGCCATAGGTACAAGAAATTGAAAATATGTCTAAAGTAAGAAGTTTGAGTTTTATTACACATTCAATGGAAAACCATGAAGTCCTTTAAAAAGAGAGAAATGTATTAAGAAACTTGCATTGTGGTTAAAAACAGACACTTGGAGTGCTTCATGGAGAATAACTTGGGAGAGGATAACCAGAATGGGAGGGAATTTAGGGAGCTAGTTCCACAGAGAAAGAAAGTCTTGATTTGGTGTAAGATTTAGTGCACACAAAAATAAGTGAGTAGTTTGGAAACAGGGCTTAGAAGTAGATCAAACAAGTTGCTAATATGTAAATTTAGAGACTTAGAGTAAGGAGATATCGAGGACAACTTCCTTGTCTCAAACTAGGGTACATAGTTGTAACGCACTAGGAGAGGAGCAAAATCACTGGGGAGAACCAACCAGGTTTGGAGGAAAAAGAGAATGGAGGAGGATCCTCTTTGTGCCCATAGTCAAAGATGACGTTCAAGACGTTTAGCGGTTGGTATGACATGACTCATCCGATCACCATAGTTGCTGCCAGAGCTCATCCTCTAGCTGTGCCTGGGACCATCCATGTGCTGTTAGAACTTGATAAGTTTCTGAAAGTCCCAGTGAGATTCCAGGAAGTTCATAAAAGCACAAAGAGGAGAAAAAGCAGTGGAATCTCAAGAGGCTTGAGCAGTCATCTCCTGTGAACACAGTAGCCTAGCTAGCAACGCCAGGGAGGCAGGAGAGCACGCAGATCTGGACCTCAGAGCAGTTGTGCAGGGTGGGGATGTGAGGAGGGCAGTCCGCGGCTGTGTGAGTGGATGAAGCAGCTACACAGAGAACAGAACAGCCAGGACGGATTCTCCAATAAACAGAAAGTAGCTACTGGATCAGGAGCCAGCAAAAGAAACCAGGAAGGTATGACTAGTAGCAAAGGGGAAAAACAAGGATGTGTGATTTGGGACAAGAGAAAAAATATGCAACAGTCCTTTTGGAAAGTAGAACAGAACAACCTGATATAGCAGTGTTCAGTGGCTGAAGTTCATGGTTCACACTCAAAGTGAAACACAAATACAGGTCACCTAGAAAGGGTGGATAATTGCCTTCAGCAACGGGCATTTTGTCCGTCAGAGTAACAGGTGCAGAATGGGCAAAGAAGATAAGAATGATAAGCTGGGTGAGAAAGGAGAGCACTGACCTCATGGAGAGGAGAGGGGATGGATTCACTTAAATAAAACTTCTATTGAGTTCTGATAATGATGGGATTAGGGCTGCAGGAGTAAATTATCTGAAGGATAGCACCATCTGTGACAACGGAATGTTTGAAGTCAAGACACCAGTGAGTTGCTTTCTGGTGATGACAAAGCCACATTGTCTCCATTTGAGTGTGGTGAGGGACGGATTAGAGAATGTGGTTGTTGAGGGGAGGGTATCAGGACCTGTGATGTCAGATGGGCTCTCCTCCATGTGTCAGCCTATTAGAGACCGTCTAGTAACAGGTCAGGAGAAGGCCACTGGCCACGCGGGTGGTCAGGACCCAGACAGTCTCTAGGTTTTAGCCCAAGTACCACCAGGATTCATTTCTTCAAGGAAAAAATAGAATTCTTTCAGCTTCCCACCAATGTGTCGTTTGAGACATTCTCACTCTATTTCTACAGACATAAAACCCCAGAGATTTTTACCATCTGGTAATCAGACCCCTTTTGGACCAACTCATCAAAAAGTATGTGACAATATGAACATTGTGTTTTCTTGGAAATTACTTTTGCTATTTGAGTGCACTTTGGAGTACATCTCAACTGTGACTGAGTACATATTCAGTTTCGCTATTGGTCACTGGGTAGTCCTCTGAGTCCCTATTACAGTCCCTCTGCTCCCTGCCTCCAACTTCCCTTCTAGAAGCACACGTTGTAGATATTGGCTCTTGTGATATTTGTTAGAATTGATGGCATGAACGTTCCAAAACAATTTCTCCAACTTCAGTTGGAGTTATATTTTTAGTTTGCCTTCTACTTAATTATGGCAACCAATTATTTTTAAACATAAATATTGAGTTAAATATTAATTCCATTAGAAATATTTCATTTTGTCTTTAATAATTACCAAATATTGCTGGATACTCAGGGAGTGCTGTATAAATTAACATTTTAATTTACAATAGAAATAAATTACATAGTCTTTTTTATGGCCCAATGGGATTTTTAAAAATCCATTAATTAATTTTAAAAGAAACTTATTTGTATTATAAAATATGCTTTTATAATTTTTATTCTTTGGTGGTTAAAAATGTGTTCCCACAGTGACTTTGAGAACGAAGTCTTACTATTTCAGTGCTATTGATCTGTGCTATTTTGGCACAATTGGTTGCAAGATTGTAAACAGGTTTTGACCTGCCTGGGTCTAGGTTTTCACTGCTGTTAAATATACATGAGACACTATCAAAGTGAAATGAGGAGGGTCAAAGGAGATGATGAAAATAATACTACTTTGTAGAATCATAGAAATTTCTGAAGCACAGAGCACTTCTGTCCATGCTGCTGTGGCTTCTATGTTTTTACATGCCACCTGTGAGTGAAGTCCGACAGCTTTTCTGTTTCTGTACCTGCTTCCCTTAACAACATTCTCTTCAAGTTTATCCACATTGTCACAAATGGCAGGATTTCCATCTCCTTTTCGAGCTGGGTTGTGTTCCACTGTGTATATGCCATGTTTTCTTCATCCATTCACTCACTGTGGACGCCTGGCTTGGTTACACATCTTGGCTGCTATGAACAGTGCTGCAATGCCCACGGGTGTTCTGTTCATTTTGGATATAAGCTCAGTGGTGAGGTCGCTGGATCATAACATAGTTTTGTTTGTTTTTCCTTGTTAAAAGATGAATCTTAACATGTAGTAATCAATCCCATGTATGAGTGGTGGGTAATACATAAATTCTTCTTGGTCCCCATTTTGCATAAGACATCAAGGTGATACTGGCCAGGCCTTGACTCTGAGTGAACTTAGTCATTTAAATTAATGGAAAAGAGCACATTGTGTTAGGCAATTATTAAGGCATAATAAAATAATCATTGACAAGTATTTTTAAAGAGTTCATTAAAGTATGTATGGTTTTAGGTGTTTGGGTTAAAGGAAGCATTTCTGGTAAGTTCTGAGATTCATCATCTGATTTTGACTCAGTTGATGCTGAACTCATCTGAAAAGGGATATCATTTCCCAAGAAGCCTTTTTCTATGCTGTCTATCCTTACTCTCCTTTTTATTTAACTTTCTTCATTTTTATATAAGTAAAATTTTCTAATTTATCAAAGGGCACTTAATTTATCAAAGAGCACTTCTAATCAGTTGAAACAAACCTTTATAACTCTGTATTTGAAACTTTAAACCTTCCCTCAAGCCCTGCTTATTTTTTACAGGGTCCCATTTGGAAAACTATGTGAACTGGAAATTATATTGCTCTTACTTTTGTTTTTATTTTATAATTCAGAATGTCCAAACGTAATTCCAATGTAATGGAATTTCTTAGAAACATTGTCAGATGCGTGTATGTATGAGAGAGGAGTTAGGAATAATCTGTAATCTATTTATCTTTGTTTATTTGTATTCTTGAGCCCTGACAATGAACAGAAATTCTAAAATTTCTTGGGGAAAGGGGTCTCAGCAGTATTTTAAGCATTAGAATTCATGTAGATGTATTATAGTTACTGAGAAACATTATTTTCTCATGCTTTAACCTTTTTAAAGCAAAATTACTTAAACCCTGTATCAAGTTCAGAGAATGTAAATCTCCATATATCTTTTTAAGCACTAAATATTACATGTTTGAGGAAATTAAAGAAAATATTTGTTCAAAGTTCATCATAATGCATTACTGCAAGGAAGCATGCTCAAGACTAACTTCCATGTTGTGGAGAAGAGACTGGAGGAAGATCAGTGAACCAGCTCTGCATAGCTGTGATGTCTACACCCATTAATTAATAATGAAAGAAAAAAAATATCATTTCCTTCTCTTTTTTTTTCTTGAAAAATACTCTCTTGAAGTCCTCATGCTAATTTATTTTATTTTGAAATTTTTGTTTTAATATATTGCATCAGTGAAGCTAGAGTATTTATATTACTGAGTTATAAGGTATAGTCATGCAGCACATTGTTTTTGAGAGAAGACTGAGGGGCTGGGATTGTGGCTCAGGGATAGAGAACTCACCTCCCATGGGCAAAACCTGGGTCGATTCTCAGCACCACATAAAAATAAAGGCATTGTGTTGTGTCCATCTACACCTAAAGAGAGAGAGAGAGAGAGAGAGAGAGAGAAAGGTGAATGATATTTGTAACTTTATCAACCCTCTACTTAGCTCATTGGTTTTCTTAAAATTTTTATTTGATTTATAGATCTTTCCCGGTATTAAAGTTTCAATAATCACTTTCCTTTTATAGTAAACTACACTAATTGTCTGAGATTGAGAATTAATTACAAATTAGGTTTGTTACTCCTGAACCTTGGATTTTTAAGTCGTATTTTTTTTTCTGCTGTAAACTTTATAATTGGTTATTTGTCAGTTTGTAATCTTCTTACCGTTTTTACTTGGGTTCATCACTCCATATCACATAATTGAAATAATTTTAGTGTTTATGAAAGCATTATGCATTCAATAAAGGATGGACATAATTTAAGCACCTTCATGTTTATTGTTGGAGATGTTTTATTATTCAGAAACTATGATGCATTCATCTCCTAAAGATATTCTAAAATTAAATGTGATAACAGATATAAAGGTATTTTGAAAGTCACAAATTGTTTATTTTAATCTAATCTTCTCCAGGAATTTCCTGAAAGGTGCAAGAGTTTGTGCTAGTGTGTTAACTACCCAGAGTAACCCTAACCAACTAGCAGCTGAGAAAAAGCATGAAAACATTGAAACTGTAACAGTGGACAAGAACAAATAAAGGCATGCTTCACTATCTCATGTCTAAATTAAAACAGAAAGGCACCCGCAGAGTCTATTTTTAATTTAGGTCAAAACTTCACTCTAGATATTCTAATTCCAGTCATCATTAATGTTTTGCAAACCTCCCAGAAGTAGGCACTGGCTAGCAGATAGAGAGGGATTAATCATAAATCAGTATTATCTTCAAGCAGCTCCCCGTCTAGTAAAGCTTAATTAAGATTTATAATTAGAAAGTTAAATCATACAGCCAATCTCAGACTTGGACGGGCCCTTTATGTCATCCAGTCCAACCACTCCACGATGTAGATGGCCAGTCTGGACCTCGTTTTCCATTACGTGTCTTTCCAGAGTGCCAGAGCTGTTCGTTGGTGTAGTCAGCCAACTTGTTCAATGAGATTTTTTTTTCTTTTTTGAGGCAAATTTACTAAGTGTTAAAACTATTAGATATTAAAGAAGGCAGTAGGGCACTCTTCTCCCATCCCCTGGTTTTCTTAGCCGGAGGCCTTGTGCAAAGCTATCAGTGGGTCAGTGCTCCCGTGCCACAGGTCAATTCCATGGACAGACCTGAGTGTCTGAATGAAGACTCACCTGGACGGCAAACAGGGCGGGTGACCTGTGCCTCACAGAACTGCTGCTGCCTCCCACGGGGCAGGAATGTGGAGGCCAGTGAAGTAGTGGTGACTGCTTAATTTCTATTCCCACATGAAGGCAATCAGAAAATAAGTAACCGACATTAATTAATAGTGTGTTCTATCTTCTATACAATAACAAGAATCTGTGGATCTTTCTCTAAAAAAAAAAAAAAATCTCAGGAATGGCACCTATTGCAAGAGAGGAAAATAAGATATTTTATCACCCACTAAATAATCATTGGTAACTGAATTTTGGGAGTCAGTGTTACGAAGCCCGAGTCCCTATAGAACAGGCTGAGAGGTTCCTTCTGCCTTCATAGCTCCTACATTCCTCACCTCAAAGACTAATTTGGGCTGTTCAAAGATGCTTAGGAATTGCCTCTCTGCCTCTTTGTCACTGAGGCGAGGGGGACAGTGTGTCTGGAGAGACTGGATCCTCCCAATATGCATTAAATGTACGTCAGCAGGAAGCAGTAAACCAGCTCATGTGCACGTGCCACAGTGCTACAGCTGTATTGGGGAAGGAAAGACAGGGCCATTTGGGGATAGTTACTTCCAGGGGAAGGTGAAGGAGATGGTCAGTCAGTGCTGACAGCTGAATTCTAAGTGGCGTGCGCTCTCCAGGGCAAGATGATCCCAAATTCAAGGCCAGCCTCAGCGACTTAGCAAGACCCTGTCTCAAAATAAAAAGGGCTGGGGCACATCACAGTCATAGAGCATCCCTGGGTTTAATCCCCAGTACAGGGGGGGGGGAATAAAGGAAGAGGAAAAGAAAGGGAGAGAAAGAGAAACCACACCCATTGGAGACACAAGGGTAGAGAGGAGCCCAGGAGTGAAGGGCGGCACTAGAGGAGAAGCAAAGGTTCATTCCTTTTACAGGGAACAAGGCAGTGGAGAGGGGATACAAAAAAAAATCACCTTTTAGAGGAGATTCATAGAACATGAGCATTTCTCTCCTTTAAAGCAACAGAGTTTAGCAAAACAACATGGGTTTTCAAATGACACAGCTGTGATCCATGGTGCTCTGCCGGCCCCTGGGTAACTGTATTCATCTGTGAAAGAGCTGATTTCCTACTTCTTAATGAGAAGCCTCTTCCCAGAGGTGCAGGCTCCCTAAGCATGGAGACTGTGCGAGGGACTTCGTCATTGCCTCCAGGCGCCCCAGACCTGGTGGAGAATGAAAAGGAGAGACCTGGGGAAGAAGTCCAGGGGAGTTAGGCTTTCTCAACACTCCACGTCCAGCTGACTGGCTGCTGATGATGGAAAGGTGTAGATAGAATCTTTCGGGAGGTCTGAGGGTTCCCTACATCCTGTGAGCGCCCAAGAAGACCCGTCACAGAGAGCAGAGCCACATCCTTCTGCCACGGAGGTGTTGCTCTTTCCTTCCTGTGCAGCCATATCAATTGAGTGGTCTCTATACTGCAGAGCTAATAAGGGTCCACTGAGGAAATAATATCCATAGTCAACTTGCATCTAGCACTTCCTCAATAGAATATAAGGATTCTTTTCTTCTCCTACCCATCTTGTGTTGAAAAAGAACTGAAGAGGTAAAATATAAATTAAAATCGTTTATTTTGGGAAATCTTGATGTCATTCTTCAAATTCAGTCTTCAAAAAGATAATTGATGGATGTTCACAAAAAAATAAGGTCGTGATTAGACACAGATGCTCTACTGAAGGGTAAATCAGAGGTGGAAAAGGATGGGTGGTGAGGACTCTGGACCCAGCTGAGGTGGGCTGAGGGCAGTTTGTAATGGAATCACTTGTCATGTTGACCGCCCCTCCCCGCCCCCAGAATTGGATAGCATTCCTGGTGTAAAAGTAGAGAAAGTATGGAATGGATGAGGACCTTTTCTCAGGCCCAGCATGTGCAAGAGAAGGTCTAAGGGACAAGGGGACCTGGAGTCCTGGTGAGCCCATTATTTCTGTGTATACCAGGTTGCGTTGGCTGGGTCGGGAGAGATCAACGGGAGGACCCAGAAGGGTTGAGGGAGCACAGTGCACAGGATGCTATCCCCAGTGGGAAGCTCCAACTTTAGAAGTGTTTCTATCTTGATGTTACTTGTTCTTTTTTTTTCCTAAATGAGAAGGTGTGGTTATATAAACAGGCTCCCAAGCAAATAAGCAAAGGTCTTTGGGAATTGAAACAAGCAAGGAAAGTATTGATCTGAAGAGGTCGCATCAGTGTCAAGGAGGCGTAAGCCTTTTGGCGTGGGCTCATGGCAGAGTTGATAAGGGTGTGGGAAGAAAGGCCTGGTTTCGTGCAGATAGGACAAAGCCAAATTTCCCCAGGAAACGCTGGGACTGTGAAGGAGTTGGACCTTAGGGCAGGCCCCATGAGGCAAGAACTCAGGGGTTTACAGAGGCGAGCTAGCAGGGCAGGGCCAAGGACAGGATCGGTGACAGACCGTGGCAGAAGTCAACAGAGCAGTAGCTGGATGAGAAGTTTGCAGTTCGACAAGGAAGATATTTTTCTACAATTTACAAGGTGCTTCACACACATACGTTATTTTTTTATGGTAGGAAATGAGAAGGACATAATATTGATAGAAGAGGGAGAGCTATGAAATTGACTAGCCCCAAGTTGGCAACAAGAATGATGGGGTGAATTATCCTTCCTTATCCCTGAGAGAATACACTGGATCAGGCTTCTGTGAGTGTGACATACGGGATAGCAGAGAGCCTGAGACAAGTGTGAGTTCTCACTTTGTTTTCAATTGTCCCTGAGAGTAGAAAGCAAAGAGGAAGAAGTAGTAGTTCAAGGTGCACAGGTATTGCCACGGGGGCAGGCGGCCATGGAACTGACAGGAGGTTAGGTAGTCCCGAAGAGAGCAAAACCCACCTGCCATGTGTTCTAGCATTTGCCAGCAGAGTGGAGAAGACACTTTTGATATGATCCATGCGAGGTAAGGAGAAAGACGAATCATGATTTCAGAGATCATTCATTTTGAAATTTAAATATAAACTTTTTTAGGGGATAGCATCACAAAAATTACCTGAAGCTTTGTTTTACTATGAAAGCAATCCAAATAACCCCACAATGATTAATTACCACTCCGTAACCCTCAAGTGACCTCATTTGTACAATGTTCACCGCACTTGTGGGAGAAACAAAGAATACTTGACAACCCGCAAGGCACTTATGTTCTTTTGCATTTGACTATCATATTGAATATGTCATTTTCTACAGATGCTGTAGGTGAAATTTTTCTCCAAGCAAAGCAAAGAAATAAATAAAAATTGAAAAGCCTAAAGAAAAAAGATTTTATACTTGACATTCTTAGAAAATGATACCTGATATTTTGATTTTCTGCACAAGTGGGAATAATCAGATAACAAACCCAAATGTGTTTTGACTTGTTTTCATATTTACATCTAGGGCAGAGAACATAGTAGTCCTCACTGTTTACTGATATGTGTAAATAGCACAGAAAATTACATGAGTATCACATGCGAAATTGTGTACATTAAACCTGTAACACTGATCAAACAAAGGTAACACTGTATCTTTCAAAAGTCTGCAGAATTTAAGTACAACAGAATTGGACACTGCTAGACAACTAACTGTTGAAAATTTACACTAACACTAACATAATGCTTACAATTAAAACATAACTATGCACCTAGCAAAAAGAGAAACGTGTGCGCATCTGTTTGTGTACATTTATTAACATCAGCTGACAGTTTCATAAAAGGTTGATTATTCACTTTGAGAAATACTCTACAAAACTAAAAAAAATAATAAAATAAGTCTGACTACTCCAGTGGAATGTTTGCTCACATTCCACCACATCTGGAAGGTATTTGTGTCCCCAAAATGTGTTCAGACCATTGTCAGACAAGTCAATTATCATACAGAACTACGCGGGGTTCTTCCAATGACCTAGAAATGAGAACCTTTCATTACGATCATTCACTGTTTCCAAAAACAAAAACAGGAGATAGTTCTCCTAGTCCTCATGGTGTAAAACAAAGGAATCAGTATTTATGCAATTGAATGCTTTTCATTTAAGAGGTCTGGAGTAAGTTCTTGGGAAGCTTGTGTGACATTATCAATATGTGCTTACTTGAACTGATAAAGCAGGTATGTCTTCAAAGTTGTGTTTAATCTTGTGGTACTGGAACCAAGCTGCAAGATGAAGTTCTCTCTGGGCCTAGGGTATAAGGCAATATTCTAACTATGAGAATGTCAGAGTAGCAGTATTTTTTCAATTGTCCTTTGGGTCATTATCACACATCATCTGCATATAATTTCCATAGCAGTGAGCAGGAAATGTGACATTAGCATTGTGCTTGTTTTGGCTTGAGGGCTGGAGATACCAATATGCATGCCAGTCATGACAATTCCTAAAGAAAAAAATTAATTATAATCATTTTGCATAAATCACCGTAAGCAATGAGGTACTCGACACCGTGTCAGTCGGTCTGTAGCTTTCAGTTGGCTGACAAACTGGAGAGTCGATGAAGCATTAAACTCTGTCACTGTTAGCCAGATGAAACTCCCTGTAACATGATACTTACACAAAGTGTTTTGTGAAGGAGAGATGAAAAATGTTAACTGAACCCATCTCAGAAGACACAAAAATGATTGTGATATAACACTTGGGCTGAATGTTCTCAGTTTCCTGATTATAGTTTTGAAAGGACTGAATTCAAAGGATAAGATAAAGAAGCAGGGATCCAACATGGAAGATTTAAGTTACACATCTCAGGTGAAATGTTGTTGTTTTGTGTGTGTATGATGCTGGGAATTGAACCCAGGGCACTGGGCACCTAGGCAAGCACTCTTCCAGTTGAGCTATGTCTCCAACCCAGATGAAATGTTTTAAATGGAAAAGAGAATAGGATGTAAAACGACTCACTCTGAACATTCTGCACTGGACAGCCAGGGTGGAAGGGGCCCAAGGAGAATGGCCAGGTCTCAGGAGTTCTTTTAGGAACAGAAAACCAAAGTCTGGAGAATGTATGTAGTCCGAGACCACACCGTTAATAAGCGACAAACCCCTAAAAGAGTGCATTTCCATTACTGTACACATTAATTTTAATTCAGGGAGTAAACTAAAGACTGATTTCCATAAAATTTGCATAAAAATTAAATACCACCTTTATTAGGGAAACAAGACTAAATCCTGAAGTCAAAGTAAACAGCCTGTGGAAAGGCAGAGTTTGTGGACTTGACAGGCGTGACTCAGCCTGGTGACCGCTGCTTGGAGAGGATGGGCGGGGAGCTCACGGGCCATGTTCCTAGAGCCAAGATTGTATTGCAAAGAGGCAGTCATGTCTCAGGTCTCCAGCAGTCCTGCTGTGGCTTTGGTACCCTGCAAGTTGCTCTACCAAAGACATTTATAGATAAGAGACTGAAAAGTACTGTGTTTCTGGAGGGGAAAGAACAATCTAGTTAACTCTAGGTTTTCTATCTCTTCTTTATCTCATTTCATGTTTTTTTGCCTTTAGATTTCTGGGCAGCTCAAAAAGACCTCCATGTCTCCAAATCCTTTTAGGAAATTAAAGTTTTCTATACCATACCAATTTCTTAACTCCACCTAAACACAAATACAGACTAATTTTTTTTTTAAAGTGTGAACACAATAACAAGACATGTCCAGTCCTGTATTCAACAAACAAAACAAAGCTGAGTTTGACTTCACAAGATATTATTCTTTCCTGTTGGAAAGTTAGGTTGAAACAAAGGTGTACCACAGCTGGGGAGAGGGGATATTTTGTTTGAGTTATAAAAAATTGATTATAATATAAAGAAACAATAATTTACAAGTGACCCACAATTTCTAAGAGGTCATTCAAATAAACAAATATTTAATTAGAAGAAAATTGAAGTAAATAGTACTTGATCTCAACGACTTCTCAACAATGGCCAAAGCACAAAATGTCAGCTTCATTTTCTGACCAATTATTGCTTTTCCAAATGCCCGGAAACATTCTGCTGTTGACCTTCTGGTAAAATCCCAACTCAGTCCCACTGGTCTGTTTCAGTCTCCCAGGAAGAGATGGCCCTTACTCTTTTGTCAATACTACTCCCTCTCTTTGTGTCTTTTATCCCTAAAGTCATTGAAATCTTACTTAACATTTATATCTTCTTTCTCCCAAAAGTTTGACTTCTCTTGTCTTAGTCTATTTTTTGCTGTTATAACAAAATACCTGAGGTTGGATACTTTGTAAAGAAGAATTCTATTTGGTTCACAGTTTTTGAAGTCTACAAGTTCAGGATTGGGTGACCTCATTATTGCAACCTCTTATGAGGACCCCTTGGCTGCATCACAACATGGCAGGTGGCATGGGGGAAGCATGGACAAGAGGGATATAACATGGCAAGACAGGGAGCCAGAGATATAGGGGCCAGGCTTGCTCTTTTATAGCAATTCACTCTCATGGGAACTACGCCAGTCTGCTGAGAATGGCAAAAACGTCTTCTGAAGTCGAGGTCTCCATGACCTAGTTACCTTCCAGTAGGCCTGTGGCTTACCAGGCAATGCCTGATCACCACCGCTGTTTGGGGACCATGTCTCCACCACATGGGCTCTGTAGGGACCAACCACATCCTGCACTCGCGTCCCTTCTACCTGTCCTCTAATTCAGTGGTGCTCAGTATTTTCCCCTCAACAGCAGCATCAACATCACCTGGGAACTTGTTGGAAACACAGTCTCTGCCCACTGCAGATCCTACATCAGAAACTCTAGGCTAGGTCCAGGGGTCGTGTGTTAACCAGCCCTCCTGGAGACCTGTGGCTCCCGACTTCTTTCCCCTACTTTGCCCTTTCCCTGAAGTATAAAGTTCCTCTGAATACTTGTTCTCCGTCCCTTCTCTTATTACACTTATTTTTCAACCCACTGGTTATAATCAGGACCATTTTACATTTTGAGCAATTACACATTTGGCTTGATCTTAGTGCTGCAGATAATTACAAGGCTATCTGAAGTTGGGAATGTCGCTGTGATTTATGGCTTGTTAGATTCTCCCCTCTATCTCTGTTTGGCTGTGGTGGACTCAACCTACTGGTTAGACTCATCCAGGGAAGGATTGCTTAGTAAACACGGTTGTATTTTTTCAACCTGCCAACTCTTTCATCAGGCATCTTAGAACAGTACTAACGGTTGGCAGCAGCTAGACTGCCCAGATTGTGGTCTTGGCTCCTTTAATGTGGGACTATGGTAATAAAAATAATAATTCTTGTTATTTTGATTCTTGCAATATTCAAGGTTATTCGTGTGTGTGTGGTTTTTTTTTTCTCTAAAAATCTTACAAAAATCCAGTGAAGTGTTGTCAATACCCACTTTTAGATAAGAAAATGGGATTTTAGAGCAAATGAGAAACGTGTCCAAATTTATGTGACTAAAAGTTAGCAGTGGGTGGGGTTTCCAGCCCCCCTGGCTGTCGGAGCCTGTGGGGCAGAGTGCTTATGCTACTTGCAGGAAAGAGTTGTTCTGCGCGTCCATCTCTCTGTGTACTTTTTAGTTCTTTCAAAAACATTTGTTAAGCCCCTGCATTCTGGGGTACATGGGTATAAACTTTGGGGATACAGAGAAGGTGGCGTCTGCAAGGACTCACATTCTGGTAGGCTGACAAAAAAAAAAAAACATTTCTAGCAGTTTTTATAAAGTACTTGATTTAGAGATCCCCTGAGTGCTGATACATCACGAGATTGTACTGGATACTTCTCCTGTGCTGGAAGTCCATGGAAGCCTCTCCCAGGGGCACTGACTTTGAAGCATGGTAGAGAGGAGTCTTCTAGGAGATGGATTAAATGAAAGGACATGGGAAAGGTCATGCTAGGCAAGAAGAGCTGTGTAAGCCGAGAGGTGGATGAAGAAGTAGGCAGAGGCAGGATCCCACACCCTGCTAAGAAACAGAGTCTATCCAGTAAGCAGGGCACCAGGGACGGAGACTGGGAACGATACTAAGAAAAAGACTGAGATTTAGAAAGATTATGACCCTAAGTGTGGAGAATGGAGCTCAGAAGCAGAAGGAATGAATGCTGAGAGCCACACTGTATTCTGTAGTTTTTAAGAGACAACTATTGGGATTCTAAATGTCATAAACTGCATTGTGTCCTTCCTTCCCAAATTCATACAGAGAGGTGCTAGAATATGTCAACCCCAGAATACTTCAGAATGTGACTGCATTTGAAATTAGATTTTTTAAATAAGTGATTCCAATTAAAACAAAGTCCTATGAATGAGTACTAATCCAGTACAACTCTAGTCCTTATGTAAAGAGAATAGGATCCTGTAGCTCTTACCATTTCATGTTCATTTTCTTTAGCTTTTGTATATGAAAGAAAACATTCAACCTTTGATGTTTTGCGGTCTTATTTCATACTGTATGATGTTCTACAGTTCCACCCATATACCAGCAAATGCCACACTTTCATTCTTTTTTAATGGCTGAGTAATAACCCATTGGGTTTATAGACCACATTTTCTTTTTCCATTCATCTGTTGATGAGCACCTGGGCTAGTTCCTTAATTTGGCTTTTGTGAATTACGATGAATAAATTTGATGTGCGCATATCACTATAGTATGAAGTTTTCATGGAAATAGGAGGGTGAACTGTAGAGTAGAAGAAAGGGATTAAGGGATAGGAGGAGGGAATGGGAAAAGTGAGAAACTGTGGAATGAAATTAACCAGATTATGCCACGTACATATATGAATATACCACAGTGAATTTCACCCATTTGTATAAAGCACCAAGTTAAAAAAAAATCTATAAATAAATAGAAGGAAGACCCGTAGAATAGCAGTAGGGGAAGGGGATGAGGAGAGGCAGCAGTGGGAACTGAGATAGAGCAAATCACATTCCATGCATGTATGAGTGCCTCCAAACAAATCCAAAGTTATATACAACTATGTACACTAATGAGGACATTTTACAAATGAGATTAGGATGCAGACCCACACAGAGGGAAGACCTGTGAAGATACAGGAAGACCCACAGAGAACTGAGAGAAAACAACACCTGATTCCTTAATCTCAGACTTCTCTCCCCAAGAACTGAGAAGATAAACTCTTGGTTAAGCCACCTAGGTATAGGACTTTGGGTACAGCAGCCCAGAAAACTAACATACTGATGATAAGTCCCTCATATTTCAAATGATGGCTACCGACTCAAATTTAAATGTCTATTTTCTGTGCTGCGGAACTGGTTTTGTAGATGGTACCAGGCTTGTGTAGCCGCTGTGTAATGAATTTCTGAAAGTAAGATGTCAGGAATGGTAATTCAGGATGTTTTTTTGTTTTGTTTTTTCTTTGGGGTACTGTATTAAGAGTAATAAAATAGCAAAACAAAACACAAAAAAAGACATCTCACCTTTGCACAGACTTTCCTGGAGGGAGAATTAGTATGATCTAAAGCATCGGAGGCTTTAGGATACAGGAATGCTGCATTAAATTCAACATAATCTTCAGTTTACATCTCTTGTTGAGTGAGGATAAATAGGCACCCTACCAGAACACAAAAGAATCAAAGTCCTCGTCAGCACTCCTGACAGTCTTTCATGCCCACTTGAGAGTCGGTCATCTGGAACCAGCCATCCCTGCAGCTACCAGCAAATACAACTTCCTCTGTCGCTTTCCTGTGGCATCACAGATGACAAAAGGGAACAAGCACGAGAGAGCAAATACTGAGAGACCTGAAGAATATCCAGTTGAAAGTAGGCTGGAAAATGCCCCGTGAGGCTTCTGAGGTGTGGAGCCCCAAACACAACGCTGACCTTCTATCCTGTGGCTGCAGGAGACATCCTCGGTGACATTCTTACTACTTGTGGGTAGGAGACATAGGAGTGATCAGATGAGTTATTAATACCAACAACAGGGAGATTCTGCCCTCTGGAGAGAAAGAGGGGAGAAATGGCCAAGGAAGTGTGCATTTACCCTCATCTCTGCTGCTGTTGGTGAACCAAGGTGTCTTCAGAAGAGTCACAACATCCAATCATTATAAGGAGTAGAATTTCTGGATTTTGATCAACTGTTTCAAAAAGCATCATGTTTAAGGCAATGAAACATTTCAGTATTGCCATGCTTACTTCTAAACTAGCTTTGTTAAAATATTTTTCTCAAGCTGAAGTAATTCAGTATTTTTTTTTCAGTTACTTTGATTTTCTGTAAGATTGTCAATGATTGAGCTCTAAACTTTAAAATTTTGCTGAGTTTTCTTATTTGAAAAGATTAAGCAAAAGCTATGTCAGAAACTGAGTGACTATTTTATTATAACAATATAAATAAAATGAATATAAATATAAATAATATAAACTATTTTTTGGAGTTTTTTTAATATTTATTTTTTAGTTGTAGGTGGAAACAATACCTTTGTTTCACTTATTTATTCTTATCTGGTGCTGAGGATTGAACCCAGGGTCTTGCACATGCTAGGCGAACACTCTACTGCTGAGCCACAACCCCAGCCCCAATAAACTAATTTTTAAAAATACTTCTTTAAAAATTTACAATGACTACTTAAAACAAATGGAAAATTCTGTTATTTTAAAACCTATTTTAAAATGCATTTTATAATTAATCTTATAGTACCATCTATTTTATAATTAATCTTATAGTACCATCTATTTATAGTACCATCTATACGTAAAATAGTTAATAATGTGTTTACATCAAAGAAATGCTACTTGGCTGACCAGGAATAACAGCACAATAGAATTATAGAATCTTTTATTAAACTAACTCTTATAAACAATTTTGGTGACAAAGATAAATTGTAATTCACCATTGCTGCTGGTGGATTATTTACTAGCAAACTTGAAGTTCATGTTCTGGGACCCGAGTCAGAGTCTACCAGCTCTATACTTTATACATTTGTAGATAATAATAATAATAATAATAATATACAATTGTAGATAAATTTGTGGTATATATAATTAGATGAAGAATAGACTCCTAAAATTTTGTTGCAATGGCTTTATCGGGAAAAAGAAACCACCATGACATATTTTTAAAAGACATAGAAGTTTCAGTGAAGAAACAAACAGGTAAATCTGGATAACCAGAGTGAAACAGAATTTAACCAGAGAGATCAATGGCCTGGACTATTTTACACTGGCTACCTAATCAGGTTTAGCATCATGGCATGAGATAAGGGCAAGTACAGCTTTCCCTCCCAGGTAAGGACTATTAATCTCTATAATTAAGAGTATTAAAATCCCACAGCACAAAGTCCCATGAAAATAAATTCAAGACAAGAGTAGACATTAAGAAATGCGAAACTTTCATTTTGAGGTAATACATTATGAAAGCTAATAGTATACTATGTTTCCAACTCATTTAGTAATTATTCTAACACATAACAATCTCCTGCTGACTTCTAAATGGATTATTTTTATATTATGTGCATTTTCCTCAATTAGAGCCTTTCCTAAGTTTTTATTGAATTTTTTTTTTCAAGATAGAGAGCACGTGTGTATGTGTGTTTCACTGCTAGCTAAATGGGTTCCTCGTTGCCCATGGATGGATGTTAAGATCCTTTAGAGAAATGAAGTTTGTCACAATCACTTGGGCACACTTCCTTGAGCGAAGCAAAGGAGTAGAGAGAAATGTCTAGGAAAGCCTGAGCCCTCTGGAGAAGGGAGACCATCAGTACCAAATTCCCTTGATTGTTCTTGTTGTTGTTGTTGATTTTGTTGTTGTTTGTTTATTTGTTTGTTTACGCCGAGTTTCGTCATCTAAAGAAATGTGGGTCTACAGATGGCTGTCTAATTTTTATTTTGCAGGAAGGGATTAGTATGAGAATTAATATCAACCAATGCCAACAGTGTTGGTTTATGCTTCCGGGGAGTGAGTCACTCATCCTCCACCCTCACTCAGAGGGACAGACACAGGAGGATTGAGACCAGATGCAGGACTGGTCCCAGGAAGAATTGGAGAACAGTTGGTTTTTACAGCCCCCAGCCTCTTCCTTTTCTCTATATCTCAGTCGTTGCTGTGCCCTATTTTCCCTGCTACCATGCTGTTCCCTACCTCCCTGCCTCAGTTCCCTCAGTGCCCACCAATTCTCAAGAAGAGAGACTAGAACAAGACTTCTTAAAACTCTGAGTTAGCAGAGCAGTATCAGAAACTGTGCAGGGCAGAAGTTTACACGGTCCAGGTCAGCCCCCAGGCTCCATGGACACTGGCAGAAGACAAGTATTCTGGGTCAGAGACAAAAGAGAGTTTATTGCTCACAGCAACTGCGGCAGATAGTGTCAGTCTTTGCATAGTTCCCTGAGCCCTGGTTTCCACAGAGTCGTTACACACAGAAGGGTACAGTCTAGTAGAGAAGCCACAGGCTTATTTTTAAAAAAATATTTTATGCCCAGCCTAGGAAACGCCCATCTTCTATAAATTTCTACTACCAAACCTGGCCATCATATGCTCCAGAGAGGACTTTATCTCTGTGGCTGTGAGTGGCAAATACACCTTTCCTCCACATGGTCAGATGCCATGATTTCTATCTTCCAAGGCTGTACAAAATGCAAACATCCTTGAAAGCAAATCCAACGTGGTCCTTATGTCCACTCACATGACAGGCAGAAAAGCAGCTGGCTCTTGGAGAACTCTCTCGCAGCAGGCGTATGATTCCTTGAGTGCACATTAAGACTGGACGTACTTATTAAAATGATAGAATTTCACATTTGTGTGGGGGGCATAAAATCTTAGTTGTGTGGTTTTTGGGGGGTGGAATAGAATATAAAACATGAAGCTCAAAAAAGGTGGACGGTTGAGATTTGTACATAATCGGAGTATTCTCAGGTATATAGTGTTTTCATATTTACATATTTCTGGAAAGTGAAGATGAACTTAAAAGGTAGAAGCACAGTGGCTGAAATCCTCATTTTAAGGGGATGTTTACCCTCAATGAAGGCTAAAGCCCCGTGAGGCTGGCATGGTTTGGGGAATCAGCCTGGGTGTGGAGCAGGGTGCTGAGGGCCCGAGGCCTTTCCACAGAAATGATGCTGAAAAAGTGGGGCTTACTGGACACCTCAAACCTCTCCTGATAATGAGCACAGTGATGGATTTGCTCACTTGTCTCCTGGGAGATACTCGACAGTCTCTTTGGATTCCTTGAGGGGCCTTTAATCTTTATTATGCTCATTCTTATAGAATAGCAATAAAAGTAACCCCATATCAGATGCCATTTCTGTTTCTGATATTTGGAGGCATAAAAGTCTTATTGCACCACACAACGAGGATGATGGTAAGAAAGACTTTAACTCTCAGGTGACCATCGTTCGTTCCTATTCTCAGGGTCAGGCACCATCTTCAGGAATAGCTTACTTCAGGTTCTGCTGTCACGCTGACTTAAGGATGCGAATGACGCTTCCTCCTGTGCAGAGCGTGGCTAGAGGAAGTCCCCCCAGTGCACAGGAACATGCCAGGCAAATCAGGCTGCGGCACCTGTTGGTACCCTCAACAGCATGTCACTGGGAATAGATTAGAAGATGAATCAGAACATCACCAACCCTGATGGGGACAGGAATGGGGGGGAGAGTCAGTGTAGAGCAAACATGGATTCTGTCTCCAGTGTTCAAATGATACAAGTATGGCCTTGTTTTTGTCTTATCTGCTTTTCAGTGTTTAGAGAGAGGGTGAAATCCAAACACTGTATATCAAAGCAATGTATTAAAAAGGAAGAAAATCCAATAAAATATTTTCTTGTTCTAAAACCAGAGAAACGTACGAACAGAATAGTGAGAAACAATAAACTTACACAATAAAACAATAACTTACGCATAAAACTTTCACAATAAAACAAATGAGCACTATATATGGAGTGCTACCATTTTTTTTAACTTATAATCTAATTTATAACTATGAATATTTGTCTCATTAAAAGAAGATGAAAATGGGTATTTTATAATATGGGGCAGGAAAATCCACATGATACTAAGTGAGAGAAATAGTTAAAATAAAGGCCAAAGTCAATGGATTAAAAGAAATACAAAATAGTACTCATAAAAAGGAATCATATAAAATAGTCCAACATCTAGCTATTCTGATTTGCGATAAATAGGTAAAGATCATGTAATCTGAAACAGAATAAGAAAGAGACACCATTGAAAGCAGAGACAAGGAAAATAAATAAGAATAGTGTATGTGGTCCTAAAACAAAGAACCTGAAGGTAATGACATGAATTACTTGAAGGGATATGCAGAGCCAGAACAGAATAAAGATGAATAAGGTTGCAGCTATAAAGAAACTGGGATATAAGCCTAAACATTGGTGGGGACTCAGATCAAGGGGCTTGACTGTATATGAAACAAGTCATAGAAGGAGCAAATGAACACAACATCAATTTTAAAAAATACTTAATTTTTTAAAAAAAGCTATGAGTCAGTGTTTTTCAATTTGGGTTTGTATGCCCCCAGTGTTGATGACTCACAGCCATGATTTTACAGACGAAGTCCTATCTATTGGTTCATTAATTGTAACAAATGCACCGTCCTACTGTAAAATGTTAATGACCAGGGGGCACTGGATGCAAAGTATGTGTAAATATTCAACTGTTCTAAAGTCAAGGACTTACTTGTAAAAAATGGGAAATGTTAGGACTGAGAAATTAAAAATATATATATCATTTACAATTGATAGAAACCACCAGAGTGAGAAAATATTCCTCTCTCTACTGTGAAACTCATGCAGGGGTAAGTTTCCAGGTTTGAACATATTAACTGAACAAAGCTTTTCAACAACATGGCACAGAGACACTGATGAAGGGGAGGACATTTCATGTGTGGTGTAGTGATCATGAAGCTACCACACATTTTCTGGCAAGAGACTTCCAGAAAATTACCTATGCCCTTTATTGTGTCAAAGATTCATACATTTTACCCAGTCATTTTTGCAGTATATCCTATAAAACAATCATTCGAACAAGCAGAGGTCAGAATAGGTAGCTTTGCTTATGACTAATTTACTTGGGATTCGACAGAAGGACTGGGAACCCCTCTAGGTTTTCCAAATTGAATGAAATACAGTACAGAGATTCAGCTCACAAAGTCATTGGAAATTGTGGGGAAGAAAGATAAGGGGAATTTTTTGCTCATTTCAGTAAAGTGGAAATGGGGAATTGGAGAAAACGCCTGTTGGGTAACCTCTACCTGCAGGGAGGCAGTGGGCAGGCACCTCTGCCCTGGGCAGTCCAGTTCCATGGCTTGATGATCCCTCACACAGAGTATTGGACTGAAGTGTGCCATGGATTTCAGACTTTTCCCAACTTTAGGTGTTTTTGATTTCAGAATGTGTTCATGTAAGTAATGAAGTATTTAGGGGCAGAGATACACATCAAACCAGGAAATTCTTATGCTTTATGTATATATATACCTTATGCACATAGTCTGAAAGTAATTTTTACAATATTTTGAATGATTTTGTGTGTGAAGCAGAGTTTCAGGTTGTAGAATTTTTCACTTGTGGAAGATGCCAGTACCTCACAGTGGAGAACCATGTGCTACATTATAGTATTTGGAGGATGGGATTATATGTAGCCAATAAATATATTTTAATACATTAGAAATCGTGCATCATCACGTTTCAAGGAAATAAGCAAATATTCATTGCATTAGTTAAATGAAAAAATGCAGAATATAAAAATAGTAGATAGAGTCCCAATATATCATATAGCATGGTTCTGTACATGTCCAACTTAATGGTGGAGCTAAAGTGTTTCTAATAGAAATCGGCAGAAATAGGTATTGAAAACAGAGTCCTGAAATGTCATTTTTACAACAAGGCTAAAAAATGAGGCTCTGTTAAGGTAATATGTGGAAAACCTGGAAAATAACAGCTCTATAAGATTTTTTTTTGCTTAATATCACATCAGGAATTTAAAATAATACATCATCCAGAAATATTATCCTATATTCTAGTTGTAGTTATTTTTTAAATAAATACTTAGTTTAAAAACCAAACAAAAAATTTATGACTGGGTTTTTGGATAACCAAGTAAGTAAAGATCCCATTAATTTTATTAAAAACTATAAAAATCTTACTATCCATAACAACAGAAGAATAAAGTTGCTTTTAACTCAACAGTTCTTTAAAAGTCTGTCCTTCGGAAGCACCATGTGTTGTCCAGTCCTTCCTGGAGGTGAATGCCACCGGCTATCTGGTAGAACACACTTTTTGCAAGCAGTCAATGATTAAAGCCAACAACCACACAAAGAGAATTTGAGCATATTACTCTCTTCTGAAGAGTGATTAAGTTGTGTCCTTAGTTGATACCGGATAAAGGATTTTATTGGAGTGGACTTGTTTGCCCCAGGGACCCTCTCTGGGGTCCTCAAAGGGAGAGACATCTTTGGGAGGGATCTTCCAGGCCTCTGTCCCTGGGAACATTTCTTAATTATTCCATGTTCCATTAGTCCTGCTTTACCTAAACTGTCTTTAATTGTCCTTATTTTATTTCAATTTCCTATTTAGATAGAATTCTATTCTTTATTTTCATAGTAGTTTTGGTTCAAAATAAATTAGAAGAGACATTTTTCTCTGATTTCAGCTTCAATAAAGACAGTTTAATGTTCAATAAAAGAATGTAAGCAGAGAAGTTTGAGGGCATAGAAAAATCTCCAAAGCAAAGATAAAACGTCTAGTAGGGAAGGTCGCGTAGAAATTATTGGAATTGTTTCACTTGCAGTCCCCTGGGATTGTCACAAAGGCCTAGATTAATGCAGACGGAATAAAGGGTCAAACAGTGAAAGAGGCTGCTGTGGTTTGACTGTAGCCCCCTGAGTCAACGGGTTGCAAGCCCTGTCCCTGGTCCCCGGGCAACAGGGACGACAGAGGAGGACCTCGAAGAGGTGATCAGGTTGCAAACAGATTGAGGCAGTTATTGCAAGAGTGGGTTGGCTGTGAGATTTGTCTGGCTTCCTCTTGTGTGCTTGCACCCCTACACACACACCCACCCACCCACCCACACACACACACAGCCACATGCTTGCCCTTTCTCTTCTTCCATGGGATGACTTGGCAAAAAGGCCCTCACCAGGGACAGCTCCTTGATCTTGACTCTTCCAGCCTCTAGACTGTCAGAAATAAATGTCCCTTTCATATAAATTATCCTATCTCCAATATTCTATTATAGCTGTACAAGATGGATTAGGACAAAGGTCATATAAACACTGGGCTGGGGCTTAAAAACCACAAATCTGCCTATCTTACAATTGTGTGTGTGTGTGTGTGTGTGTGTGTCTATCTTATAATAGATACACACACAAACACACATATGTACATATATTCAGAAATGTTTCTGATATATGTAAATATGTGGATAATGAAGATATAATGAATATTATTCTACAACAGAATATGCGTAGTCCTATTATAAAAATATTAGGAGGATTTGAAAAATAATGGCCTATTCAGGCTAATAAATATTTCAAATTAGTCACATTAAGAAAAACAATGAACTATTTAACCTATCAAACTAGTATTTCAAAAGTGTCACTCAATGGATTAATCTCATACCAAATTGCATAGTACTATCCAAAGAATGGTAAGTTAATTACTGAATTAAAAATTTCCCCTTTATGTACAAGTCATGTATATAATCCATCTCTTGAGTGATGTGGTAAATTCTAAGAAGGGCATGTGTGAAGTAAATACAAGTTGTTTGATTTTACTTGTGTTTAAAATTCTCACATTGCATTAAAAACAAATATAATGAATTAAAAAGATTGCATAGTTTAAATATTAGCAGATCTAAATAGACAAATGGAATGTGAATACTAAAACATGCTGCAGAGTAAGCTGGCTTATCATTGTCCAGGTGTGTTTTTAGATGAAGCTTCTCTGACATCAGGTTGTTAAATAAACTCCCGAAGATATTTAGAACTTTATAAAATATTAGATTTCTGCTGAAAAGCAGAATGAAGAGGATTGATACAAATATATACACATATACATTGTATAATATGTATATATTATATGTGTGTGAATATAAATATCTTTGTGAACATGTGTGTATATGTATGAACACACGTATGTGTATGTTCATGTACACATATGTATATAGATCCACCCATGGAGGTTTATTATAAGAACAGGCTCATCCCACAACTTACTCTCCACAGGCAGGAAAGCCAGGAAACCCCTGATGTAATTCAGTCCAAGTCTGAAGGCCTGAGCACCAGAGGAGCTGCTATCTACTATCTGGGGGGAAGAGGAGGTGGATGTCCCAGCTCAGACAGAAGCAAATCCAGGCTGTTATCTTTGTACTCTGCTCAGGTCTGGAATGGCCTGGATGTTGGCTGCCCCCATTGATGAGGGCTGAGCCTCTTTATTCTGTCTATTCAAATGCTGATCTCTTCAGAGAGACTCCCAGAAATAATGTCTTACCAGCTTTCTGGGCACCCCTAACACAGACACACACACACACTCCTTGCTGTCTCTCTCACAGGGATCAGTGATATTCTCCACAATGAATCATTAATTGTTCCCGTTCTCTATTGACTACCATAGTTTCTTGGTCCTATTGTTGCTGCTGTTTTGGCGAAGACGGCTCTATGGTTTCAAACTCTTGTCCGGCTCTCCACTGCCATTCTCAGTGTACCATTCTGAATGCGGAGACAACCCTATTTATCTTACACACTTTTAAACTCTCCCATGGCTGCCTAGTGTCTGGCAAGCACAGGGTAGACCACTTGATAGAGATTTATTGACTTGAATTGAATTACTTGGAGTTAAGTAAAACATCTCCAACAATGAGCCCTCAATAATCTTGGCTGTGTTTATTACGTCCTAAGGCCTTTCGAGTAGAAGCCACAATTTAAAAGTTCTAAAATAATTACAGAAATAAATATGGTGCCCCTTGCTCATCGTAAAGTAGAGCTGTCAATTACAAATTCAATTACCGGTGGCTACTTGTGGATCTGGAGAACGTGAAAAACATACTATTTTGTAATTGATGTGGCAACCTATTTCTGGATTGCCTTTGTTATTTTCTCTAGTTTCCGTCTACAAGGAATGAACATATTACCTAGTGAAGATGACTTTTGCCGCTGGGATTTTTTATTACCCCACGTTGATAATTTAACTCTTGTTTTTAGTTATGTTTAAAGTGCCCTCTGCAGTTCCACCTCCTCTTTCTGGAATGATCCATTTTCCATGCTGTTGGTTTATCGTACTGCTCTTTGACGTCCTCTAAAATGCTTTAAGAACATACTAAATTGGCTTTTAGTTTATGTCAAGTTCTAAAAGGAAACAGAATTAGGATATTGTGCCTTGGTTCATCTCTATATCCCTTGGTGTTCCAGGATTGGAGACTAGAATTCCTTTTACCCTAAAACTCCTTAAGTGGAGGGGGAAAAAGGGAAATTATTAATGTTTTATACAACAGAAGGGACCTGCATGCATTCTAAGAGGGATCTGTGTCCTAATAGGTTTTAGCCTCCTAGTATCTCTGAGTAAGTTAATTGTCACAGCCCCAAAGGCCACATCTGATATGGTATTACTATCCCTCCTTTTCAATGTTTCTGTTAAGATTAGAAATAATAGATATAAACCAATTGTGCCAAGAAGCCCTCAATAAACACCGGCTATTGTTGCTCTTGTAATCTGATCAAAGTCTTTATTGACCTGGTGCAAACCTTCTGCTTCTTGCTCTAAGAGATCATTTCCTTCCCCCTAATAAGTCTTCAGTAAAATAAAGTGATTTGTTGGAAAGCCTAGCAATAGTCACCCACATCAAGATTAGTCTTAAAATTGGAACTCAGCTGCGGCTTCGGCCCGTGCGTGGCTCGGAGGTGAATCATGGACACGCAACCCTGAACTGTACCGGGAATTCTGTGAGATTGATGGGGAGAGTTCGGAGCTCAGAAAAACAAAAGCAGACTTTAAAAAATCACCAAAGGGACCTTTCTTTCTCTTGCTCATGGTCATTCTGAAGTCAGTATATCTTGGCAGGTATTAATAAGTCCAAGGAGAACCTTGAAGACAACTGTATTACAGTCTCCGACCTCTTTTTGTGACCCAAGCCACCACATAGCCTTGCAAATTGCCTCTAGAAAGTTCCCCGAGATTACCCTCTTCACTCACCACACCCATAACTTTGACTTTTCCTGCCCTTTGACTAGCCTACCTCTTTTTAGGCTACATTCGTATACGTAACCCAGGTTTTATTCAAGGTTAGCTAGTAATTGACAAACATTTATTCAGTGCCTATCCCTATTCTAGCCATTGCACATGCCACGGAAAAACCAAACTCATAAAAATGTCTGCCCTCCTTGCCTTTTACTTTAGTAGAAAGGCACAGACAGATAAATTAACCTGTCACAGGTTAACCGTGTGACAGAAAGGCAAGGAAAGGGTACAAAGGAGATTGTGAAATAGCTGCCATTCTAAAGAGTAGGCAGGAACAGCTTCACTGGGAAGGTGATGCACGGAGTGCACGTCGGGTGGACATACAGGGGAAAGCCATGCAGGCAAAGGAGTTACAGGTGTAAAGTCCAGAGGTAGGAGATGGCCCTGCATAGTCTGAAGACTGAGAGGCCATCATGGTTGCCAGATGACCAGGTGTGGGTTGGAAACAAATGGAAAATATCTAGATTCTTGTACTTACTAAAAATAATCTGTCATACAACAGGTTATTGTTGTATAACATGGTAGTGTATAATAATGGTGGAATATGCCTGCAACCCAGCAGCTGGAGAGCCTGAGGTAGGAGGATTGCAAGTTAGAGGCCAGCTTCAGCAACTTTGTGAGGCCCTGAACAACTTAGTGAGATCCTGTTTATGCATTAAACAACAAAAAAAGCGGGATCTGGAGACTTAGCTAAAGAGTCTCTGAGTTCATTCCCCAGTTATAACAAATAAATAAATAGTAATAATAATAATAATACTATTGGTGTTTACTCTAGGTGGTGTGGGGAATATTTAAGGTTTGGGGGAGGTGCATTATAATTATACATAATAGTGGGATTCATGGTTACACATTTATACATGCACGTAACACTATTTGGTCCATTTCATTCCCCAGTACCTCTCCTTTCCTCCCCTCCTCCCTCCCTTGATCCCCTTCCTGTACTCTACTGGTCTATTTTGGTGAGATTCTTGAATGGGGAAGTGACATGATCTGACTTGTGACTTTAAAACGCTTATTCTAACTCCTGTGTTAGAAGTGGGCTGCAGAGAAGTCAGGCAGAGGCGAGTTCAGAGTCAAGTGCAAACCCTGGTTGATGTCATGGGTGAGGAGAGGTTGGCTTCTGAACACGAGAGGGTGACGCGGGGATCACAGGGGCAAAGAAGGAGAGGTTCCTGGATGGCACCAAGGGGTTTGGCCAGAGTACTTGGAAGTTCAGAGTCGGCCTGAATCCGGATGGACAAGATGGCAGCTCTTTGGGGGTCAGTATGAAGAGTGTCATTTATACATGTTGCGTTTGAGCTGACTATGCACCATCCCAGAGATGATGTTGAATGGACCTCATGTTGGAGGTCCTTTGGGAGACTGAGGAGATGGCTAATGAAGTGAATGTGGAAGAAAAAGGGGTGGGGGGGGTGTGTTAGGGTCTGTAAACAAGTCAAGATGGAGCCTGGCATTTTGCCAGAGGGAGTGGTTTGTGAGATGGCGCCAGCGAGTCATTAAGTGTGGAGATTCCTTATTGGTTGACTGCTGTATCTAGTTTATGTTAATTAAGATAAGCTGTGTGGAATGTATATATACCCCTCCTGTCCTACAATAAACGGCTCCCACTCCTGCTGTATCAATGTACACAAGTTGCTCGTCACCTCCTCGGGTTATTTTGCTGCAGCTGGACTGCGGCAGGGGGAGGTCCAAGGTCTGAGCTTTACCTGCACTTTGATATCAACCAGTTAGATGAGGAAGAAGCAGAAAGTGGGGCTAAATGGAGTGGCTGAGAGATGGCATCTGGACACATCCAGATGAACTCATTTAGAGCAACAGCGGAGGAAGGTAGAGTAGGACAAATGCTGTTGATTGGTCAACAGGGCGAGGACGGAGCCCCAGCCACCACAGTCAGCAACAAGAGGTCCCTGGTGAACGTGGGGAATGTTCTGGTGTGCCTGTTTGGAGCAGCCTCCATTATACATTATATATTTATAATGAGTTGAGCTGCAAAGTGGGGAGCAGAAAAAATGGGGTGAGAGAGAGAAAAGCACGTTAGGATGCTTTTTAAATGGAAGAAACACATTTATGGTAATGGAAATGGACCAACAGAGGAGGAAGAGTTGATAAAGCAGGAGAAAAGGAAGAAACTTCTAGAAAAAAATTCATGGAGCAGGTGGAGATCCAGTACCCAAACACAGTTGTCCTCATTAAAAGCAAGGACAGTTGACCCTGTTAACAGCGGGGGAGGCTGAGTACCAGCAGGTGGAGATATGCCAAGCCTTAGCCTTCCCAGGAAAATCCACATTTAAATATAAGGTGCTATTTAACTAAATAAACCTGTAATCATGCCATTTTAGTAAATTTTAAATGAAGGATTTTCTATGAGGATTTGGAAGGTTCTTTTTTCTGAGACACAGAAGAGACTAATTAGAGCCTCTTAAATCCTACCACGCAAATCAAACCCTGGAAAAAACATTAGTGTGGCTGGATGTGGCCCCTTTAGGAGGCACAGAATTTATTCTTTCCCTCATGCTTGATGGGGCCTCCAGCAACTCCAGTTTGCAAATGAGCTCATTCATTTGTGAACTGGGATCCATAGAGATGCTCAAGAACAAGAAACAGCTTGAATTAAACTCTCTTTAAAATTGCTATTAGAATTAAATTCATTTTAGTCAAACTTTTTTACTCCACTGTTTTAAAACTCCTCTGGTTTTGAATCAATAAAAGCATTTGAAGATGTGGCAATTGAGCAGATGGGTGGTCCAATTGGAAAAGCTTTGTTATCTCTGTGGGAGTCACAGCACACACTCTGACCTGACAGGAAGAGAGTGTTTACACAAGTCAAAACAAAACCTCCAGCCTATAACTTACAGAGTGTTTCAGTGGGTATCTTCGAGTATTCCTGCAAACATAGTGACAGGCTTTCAAATGAACTTGGTGGAAAAGGCCATTCATATTTTATCATGTTGGGTTAATGGAATTACAGTTGTGGGCAATGTTTTACTCAGGCTGAGCAGAAACTCCTGGGTAGTAATCAATACTTTCACACTCACCGTTGCATCAGAAATTTGTTCTTGTCTGTGTAGACAAAGGTATCAAATTGAACTTGTGAAGGTAGATTTTTTTAAAAAATTTCTGCTGATATGATAAACACAGGTTAGAAATCACACTGCGATATGATTAAGTAAATATAAATGGTATTCTGGTTTGAAAGAAAACCTTCGACTATATTCCTTGATCTTTTAAACATTTTACATTTCATAACTTAAAAAACATCTTTCTAAATGTTAAATATAAATCCTGCTAAAAAATGAGGGATTGGTACATACATCAAATTACGTTGTAGGACCTTATTTAAATCTACAACTATTACTGTGTTAAATAGATTAAATGTTTTCTGATAATGACATGGCATTACATAATTGACCTAATTGCTTCATATGTTGACCACATGGTAAATAAAAAGCGTGCTTTAAAAGAAATCTGATGGTTTTTAAACCCCCGCTAAGTGAGTTCATTGTGTATCTAAGATCTCAAAAGGACTAAAGCTTTCATCTTTTTTCTCAAAACTTAAACTTTTATTTTTAAAAAATATACAACACACTATTTGATATAAACATAATTATCACAATCAGATTAATTGAGGTACCTTAGCTACCCAGAATAGTTCATCTTATGGCTGGAAGGTTTTGCCCTGGACCAACACCTCCATTTCCCTGCCCCCCAACACCTGGCAAACACTCCTCTATTGTTTCATGTAGGATTCTTTTAGATTCCACCTATAAGGGAGATCATGCAGAGTCTGTCCATCTGTGCCTGGTCTGTTTCACTTGGCACACACAATGTCCTCCAGGTTCACTGTGTTGGCACACATGGCAGGCAGGGTTTCCTCCTCCTGTATGGCTGAATATCATTTCAGTGTGCATTAACATCACATTTTGTTAATCGTCACACATAGACATGTGGGCTGTTTCCATACCTTACCTTTCAGTCTTGCTGCAATGAAGATAGAGGTCAGATATCTGGTCACTACACTGATTTTCATTTCCTTTGAATATAAACCAAGAGGTAGGATTGCTGGGCATGTAGCAGTTCTGTTTTTAACTTTCTGGGAGTCTCCATACTGTTTTCCACACTGCTTTACCAATTTACATTCCCACCAACAGCAAATGAATGTCCACTTTCTTCATTCCCTCACAAATCCACATTATCTCTTGTCTTTTTGATAATTGTCATTCTATCAGGTGTGAGATGATGTCTCCTTGTGGTCTTCGTTGGTGTCTCTCTTGATTTGTGATGTTGTGCATATTTTCACCTACATGTTGGCCATTTGTATATCTTCTTTGGAAAAGTGATGATTCAGATCCTTTGCCCATTTTTAAAATCAGGTTATTAGTGTTTTGTTTTATGGGGTTTTTGTTTTTTGAATTTTTACTTTTTGCTATTGAGTTGTGTGAGTTCCTTCAATATGTTGCATATTAACCCCTTACAAGGGATTAATAATTGGACAAGGGGTTAATTATTAACCCCAACAAGGGGTTAATAATTGTTTATAAATATTTTTGTCCTGTTGCACTTTAATTATTAATAATAACTTACTATATTATTAAATAATTGCATTGCATCTTTTGATTTTTTTAGATCACTTTTTATTTCCATGAACTCAACTGTTGTAGCCTCCATTTCTATGTGATTTGTAACTAGCAGGCAAACCAAAGAGAAGCGAAGATGACTGTGGTTACTATAATTCAATCATCATTAAATTCAGAACGGAAATTTAGCTTGTTTCCATTTTAAGACAAATCAGACAAGCCCTGCCCTCCCCCAAGCTGCGGCTGGAGGATGACCTTTGGCTAGTTGACCTGACTAAGCAGGCCTCCTACTCCCCCAGAAAGAGCAGGTTCAGCTTCCGTTAGAAGTCAGTGTGGGTCTGTGAGCAGTGGGCAGTGAACAGAAAGGAGGGGGACCAAGGCGCCCAGGGAAATACCTCTGAAGGCCTTTCTGGCAGAATAAACCAACCTTCCTGTTCTCCCTGTGAAGCAAGCTGCCTGTGCCTCTGTCCACCCCAACAAGGCTTCATTGACAGGCTGCTCCCTAGTGTCCTTTGTAAAGCTGGGACAGTTTTGCCACCTGAACTGCTGGCTCCCCTAGAGTCTGCAACATCCATTCTCTCCTATCAAGCATAAGCCACATGATGTGGTGAGATGTTGACCCAAACCAAATTAAAACGAAGTATGGCAGGAGGTGTAGCTCAATGGTAGAGCTCACACTTAGCCTTCACTAGGGCCTGAGTTGGATCCCAGCACACACCCACAAAGAGAAGAAAGGAAATTATATATGTGAAATTAAATATATGCTTTATAGATTTATATAACATATTTATACATAAACAGACAATGATATATGAATATTTATTAAATATACATATATGAGGTACATGTTATCTATATTTTTATATGTAATATATATAAGGTAAAAAATAGAGAAAACTGATGATTGTCTATTCCACTCTAAAGAATTTATTTATAATATATATAGACTTTAGTTTTATGAACTTTGCAGATATCCAATTTGATTATTCAAAAAAAAAATTAAAAAGTCATGTAAAAAATTAATAAAAAACATTTTTTAAAATAAAGAAAATTAATATCTATATAATATTTAATAAGTTCTTTCTTTGCTCAACTTTTTTGATTATTAATCCCAATCATATTTACTATTTGCATAATGGTAGTAATTTGCTCCATTTACTCATAATTAAGAATTTTGTTATATTTCCTTTTTATTTTTAATGAATATATCTACCTTTAAGTACATTCCAGGAGATGCTGTGTATAAAAAGATCTATAGGAAATACTGCTCATCATATCTGTCTTAGAAATTCTAAATGTAAATCAATCTGTTAAAGACTAGGAGATAGCCAGTGTAAAAAACAAAATGTAATAATCAGCCAGCACAAAATATAATTAATGTTTTTATCAATTTTGTTAAATTATCAATCTCAAGCTTATGGAAAAGCTGTAAAAACCGGACAAGGAGCTTTTTTCTCCTGAGTCGTTACAGTTAGAGGACAACCTCCTTACCACCTATCATCCTCCCATACTCAGTGTTTATTTTACACAAACAAGGGCCCTCTCCTCCCTTTCCATATCAGAACTGTCAAACTCAGGAAATTAACTCCCTTCACTACTTTTTCTATCCTCCGATTGCTTTCCAAATTCACCACTTGCACCAGAAATGTCTTCAGAAGCAAAGTGAGGTCCTTCAGGGACATTGCACATGGCATTTAGTTCCATTGATCCCAAGTTTCATTCACCCAGAAGATTTTTCGGTCTTTCCTTGGCACTCGGTGCCTTGACATTGTAAAGATGGTGGTCATGTCCTCTGTCGACGCCCCCTCGTTGGAGTCTGTGCTGTGGTTAGTCCCTGGCTGCGGAGCCACAGGAGTGATCTTTCTCATCACTGCACATTTGGTGGTGCACACTTGCTGATCGTCCCATTATGTGGATCACTGGATGCAGACAGTGTTATGGCTAATGTCATGTGTCAAGTGGACTAGGACACACAGTGCCCAGACCCAGACTTTCTGGGTGCCTGAGGTCTTCCTGAAAAGATCTGATATGGAGTTACATCACCCTGTTTGATATGGGCAGCTGTGTCCAGTCAGTCCAAGGCCCAAACACAATGAACCACTGACCCTTTCCTGATGAGGAAGAATTCTCCCTGAGTGAGGCCCTAAGTTCAGCTCTGTTGTCCCTCTTCCACACTGTTGAAGAGTGAACCAAGAGCAAACTTGACCTTGGTTGCCATGCCCAAAATTCTTTAAAGACTTTAAAGTAAAAGCTTTACCCATTGAATTTGACAAAAGTGTGATGATTTGTCCATTCTTGCCTGATTCTCCAACCTCATCTCCTGTGACTCCCCCAGGCCTTCCTCTCTGGAGTTGTATTCTCACAGTCACTGGCTGAGTTTTCCACATGTGCCGCCGTTTCCGTGCACGTGCCGAGAGTACTTTCTCCTCTCTACTTCAAGTGCAGGTTCCCAAAGTGTCTCTTATACACAACTCCATTGCAGCTCATTTTACCTTGTGCTGTGAGTGTTTATTTGAATGATTATCTTTTCAAGGAAGGGCAGGTTTCTTAAGGTCAGGAGTCACATCCGCTCACTTGTGCATTTCCTGTTCCTATTCAAACCAGCAAAGACTAGAATTTCAGTGAACAGTGGTGGAGTTCAGTGTGGATTTGCAATAAGAAACTACTGCGGGCATTTGTAGAACTAAATAAAGGTGGAAATATCATCACATATATGTCCTTATAAACTGTTACTAAAGAAAAAGCATTATGGAACACATTTTCAAAAAGTATATGATCTATGGTTATCCATGTTCATTAAAATGGTCTGCCCGAACACTTTTGTCAGGTTGTAAACCTTCACTTTAAAAATCAATAGAAAGTTAATAGAAGGTCTAGAGATCCAGCCTCTATGGGAGAGTGCTGATGACAACATGCTAGAGGACACTAAATTTTGATTGAGTGTGTGCTCGCATGCACACACTCACACACACTCACACACACATACACACACACGGCCTCCGGCCTCCTTCATGGATCTTCCTCAGCTGCTTTAATACTTTCTGAACAGTTTTCTTAATCTTGATGATGGAGGAAGCAACTTCAGTGATGGTTTGAATGAAAATCCACCAAAAATTCCCATTTTGCTTTTCTTCTCAAAATCAACGAACATTATCAAACTCCTTAGCTTAATCATCCCATTCAGATTACATTTTATCTCTTACTGTCTGTGCCCAGTGGTGTACCCTGTTCCTAAGACTATACTGGATGCTTGAAATCTTTTTTGACCTATTAGTTTTCCATTTGGATTTATTTCTCAATGATTGTGAGTAAGTTCGAATTCCCAGATGTCTCCTATTATGAATCATTTATTCTCTCTTTCTCTGTCCCCACATACAAATTCAACTCTTAGTATACAATTAATAAAAATGGCTGCAATGTGCACTACGCTGCTCTGCTTTGGAGAAGGGAAACTTCCAAGCCTTGCTTGCTCTTCTTATTTACTGTTTCAATATTCCCTGTTAAGTCTTGCCTCGGGGTGGACCACGGGAGATTTAGTGCAAATATCCTTAAGCCGGTTATAATTCAGTGCACTTTAATATACAAGGAAATGGATAATCCATTCATCATCCAACTCTAAAAGAAGAAGAAAATAAAATGCAGGTAATTTTACAGGTAGGGAATCTTCAATCAAAGAACCTATCTTTAGACAGATCGAATGTAAAGCTCCACACTGATGAAAATATCACACACACAAAAAAATGTTTTTGTATGTCTTGAATTTTCATCTCAAGGTTTGGCTACCTTATGAGTATACATTCATGATTGTCTGTACAAACTTAAAGTCTATACCCAGGGAATGTAATGGACATAGAAATGGCCTTCAAGAAATGATTGGGATGGGCAGATACAGCTCCGTTTAATGCTATTGCTTGATGTTTAAAGTTTGTAGTGCTGTTTCTAGACGTTAGCCAAACAGAACAAAAGTAGCTGTAAGCTGCACATTATAAAGCAACTTTATTTCCTATGAAACTACCACCACGCCACACCCTTTTACAGACGCCGGGACTCTTTCCAGTAACTGAACACGTTTCCTGCAGTAACACAGAGAGTGATTGGGCAGGTGCAAGCTTCAAGTCCTGGTGCTTTTCTGTGTCCTCTGCCACCACAAGCCAAGCGATTTGGAAAAAGCCACATAAAGTCTTTTATGCCTCCATTTTTTAAATGGACAAAATAAGGACAAAATAGTACTTATTTTATAGAATCGTGGAAAGGAGCAAATTCAGGTGAATGATTCACAAAGTAAAATCTCCACAAATAAGGCCATTAGTTCGCAGCACATCTACATGAAGAAAATATGTCTCTTTTCCTCCCACGCCCCAGGAGTTTTGCCTCCTGATTCCGGAGCAAACAGTTCAGTTAATTACTTACAGCGCGGTGACATTACCTGCGCCTTGCCTCAGCCCTGCGCCCCTCGGCCTCTGCGTGCTGGAGCAGGCTCAGCAGGGCCCCTCTCTCTGTGTCTGATGCATTTTCACTGCGGGGAACTCTGTGCAATTACCAGACCTGCAGCATCGCAAAGGTCCTAGCTAATGTTCAGTTTGGATGACAGCAAAGTATCGCCATCATGTTGATTGTCTCAATATCCCTTTTGACTTACATAGTCGTAGAGGCAAATACTGCAGTGTGTTGGTGTTTAAAATTCTGTGTGTAAGGGCATTATGTCTATATGGTGGCTCATCTCATCTAAGCACATGGACTTTTGGGTATGAAAAGAAAATCTATTTGAGCCACATCCCTTTGCTTTTCAGGAGACTTATTTCAGTGTCATCTGATTTCTTAATTGTGCAAAACTGAAGTCTCTCATGGTCGTTTTAATGGTGGAGTAAACCTGGTCATGCAGGTGCAGTGCCCGTCCCTTCCGACAGAGCTGCCTCAGGGCCTGCAGATCATCAAACATGTTTTAACTGTTGAGATTTTACTGAATAGTTGGGACCAGAAGATGCATTAAGGTACAAGGATGAATCAAGTTGGCCACTAGGCAGAATTCACCTCGGTCTCAGAAGCACATTTCTCCATCTTTCAGGGCTACGGCAACACAACTCTCTTTGTTGGCATTTTGGGTTTTTCTGCACCGAGCCCTTTATATCAAAGCGGTGGGATCTCCCTCCACACCTGGGTACAGGCTCCATTTATGACTCAGAAACTCGTTTTCATGTTTTTCTTATTCCTAGGCTTCTCAACTGTTTTTGTTGACCTGCTTTTGCAACTTTTCTTTCCAATGTGAAAACAACCCTGAGATGTGAGATCTCGGTGAAGATGATTTAGAATTCCCAAATAAAATACAGGATTCTCCGTTAAATTTGAATTTCAAATAAACCATAAATAATGTTTTAGTATAAATATGCCCTATGCAATTCAAATTTGACTTGGTGTCTTGTGTTTTTATTTGCTAAATCTGGCAAGCCTAATCTCATCTCTAATTATTCAAACATCTCAATAAAGCAAAACAGACTTGTATAAATACTTAGTTCCCATGTGTTTACTTTTATTTCTTCTTACCACGCAAAATTGCCAAACATCCTTCTTTTGATTCCAGTTATTATTTTTCTTGTTTTAATTGCTTCATGAATGTTTGCTTTCATTCACTGTCTGCTCCCTGCAATCAACTTTATCAATGCACTATATCTTTTCTCCTACCTAACATCTTTATTTCCACCATTCATTCTTCCTTGTGAAAAAAGAATAGTTCTAAAATGTGTATTACCACTGTATAGTTTCGAAATGACACAAGTTTATTAAAGAATGCTCAGATCTTTAGGAACAAGTTCATCATTCTACTGGCACCCATTCCTGTCCACACGTTCCAGTCCACCTTGAGGAAAATATTATCTCTCTATTCTAAGTGCCCCTAATTCTGAAGTAAATACTGCACCTCGTTTTTCTTTACATGCATCAAGTTCTATAAGTTCCATTTTGGATTTCTTGTGTCGATCATTATTCTCGTGTTTGTTCCTCAAGGTCTGTGGTGCCATGACAGGAAGTCAGATCTCCATTTGGTGCATATATTTCAGCTCTTCTTCTTTCCAAATCATTTTGTACTCTATTGCCAATTTTGTGAAGACTAACATTTTGATCCTTATGCTTCCTAATACCCTACAGTTTCTTTAGCCCCTTTTGGGTCAAATCCAGACTTCAAATCCTTCCATGTATTAGTTCTTAATTCATACTTACTCTCCTCCATCTTCATCTCACCAGGATTGCCTCAGGCCAGGAACCACCTAATGAGGAGTTCACTCTGCTCCTGAATCTGACCATCCCATTCCGTCTGTGCCAAAGTGACCACAGCTCTCCCTTCACCTTCCTGCTCCTTTGTGTAGTTATTTATCCATTGCTCTCATTGATCTACCCATTCATCTTTCAAACTCCCATTTCTGCACCTCCCCTCTTGGCCCTCCTGGTTCATGTAGTCAGAATGCAAGAACAGAGACTCTATCTGAAGGAAGCCAGAGTTGGCTTCACTTTTCATGGGTTGAATTACTTTTCTAACTACCAAGTTTCTCTTCTTTCAAATAAAGATAATAACCCTCATTCAATAGGCTCAGAGAGGATTAAACCTAACATCTACAGACAGCCAGTCCACTGAGTGGTCTGTGCAGGCTCTCGGCGAGTGGCCATCTTTTCCCATATGGTCATTTTCTAATCTGAAAAGTCTAGAGCAAACACTCTTAAGAAAAGGGGCTACTCATGATATTAGCCTAGTCCCCTCGATGTGATGGGATACAGACATTTCAGTAATTATTCATGTGGCTTTACCAAAGAATAAAATTCCTAGATAACTAATATAGATAACTGATATATATTGTGCATGTGTGTATATATAGGGGCTCGGGATATAGCTCAGTTGGTAGAGAGCTTGCCTCAGATGCACAAGGCACAGGATTCAATCCGCAGCATCACAAAGAAAAAAAAATAGATAGACAGACATAGGTAGGTCTTATTGCTGAAGTCACAGGTGGTTTTATTTCTGTGAACCTCTCTCCTGTGCTTACGCAGTCCTGTATTTATCATTTGTTCCTTCTTGGGTGGGGCAAGGACTTTATTTTTTATTTGATGAATCTGAATTTCTTAGCCACCATCCTCTCTAAGACCCTTCGTTCTTTTACCCAAGTCCTTATTCCCAACTTTATCTCCTACTATTAATATTGGTGACACATATTCTCAACTAAACTCACTGTGTGTTTCCACTCTTGCTCTTTTATATTCATCCTGGGTCTGATAAAATCTGTAAGAACTATAGCAATGCACACGGGAACCCAGTCCAGTCCCCACGGGATCAAGAAGCGTAAGAGAAAAAAACATGGTCCCTTTTCAACTTTTCAGTTCCCACCAGGAGATCAGAGTTTAATTATTCCATTAGCCCAAGACAAAATAAATAAGTAAATAAAAAGAGTGAAAATGTTCATTTGCAATGAGTAAACACCAGCACAGATTAGTTTTAAATACCACCTTTTGTCTCCTACAGTCTTCTCAGTCTCAGCTGTCCTAATTTTTTTTCTTAGTTGGTTAATAGCTACTCTGATTTTTTTTAAATAAGTGTCCCACAGGGGCCCATGTACTGAAGTCTTGTTCCCCAGCCCCTGACCTTTTTTTGGAGGTGGTGGGACCTTTAAGAGGTGGGGTCTAGAGGAAGGAAGTATTGGGGGCATGACCTTCAAGGGATATTGAGGCCCTGCCCTCTTCCTGTGTCTGTCTGTTTCCCAGTTGGCATGAGGTGAGCGTCTTGCTCTACTATAGGCTCCCTACCATGATGTATTGCCTCGTCCCAGGCCCAAATGCAACAGAGTTAAGCAAACATGGACTGAAACCTCTGAAACTTGAGCCAAAATAAACCTTTCCTCCTTATAATTTTCCTGTCTCTGGTATTTTGTCATAGTTTCAGAAAGCTGACTGGCACAATTACAGTGCCAAACAGTCTATTCAACTATTTATTGGATAAATATTCCTTTCATGTATTTCCAGAACTATTCTAAGTCTTGATGACATACCAACAAACAAGAAAAATGAAGTGTTGGTCCACCATAAATTTACAGTTTAAAGAGAAAAGTAACATAATTAATAAACAGGTATCTGATATGGTGGTCAGAACAAGCTTCTAAGAACTAAGATATAAATAAAGGTTTGCATTTCATGGTATCGGAGTGATCAACTCAAGGAATCGTTTCCTACTTCTCATATTGTTTTAAAGTTGTTGTTGTTTTTTAAATAACTCAAAGAGGTAGTTAGTTCTTAGGCTTTCTCTTATTGGAAATACTTCCTTCTAAAATTCTTGGTGGTGCTCATTTTAATGAGCTACATGCATCTGACCAAAGGAAATTACACTGGAAAATTAGGCTGGACAAACAATGCCATGAGGAAAACCCTTACGTGGCCACAAAAGGCCTCACCAATGAAAGTATCAGAAGAATTTAAGGAAAAAAAAAAAGGGAAATGTTTTCTACCTCTAGAGGTATAATTTTGCAATTTCCTAAAACACCTAAGAAGCTTCAAAAATATTTTTGTTGTTATTGTTTAAAATGTTGACTTATTTTGCTCTTCTTTCCCCTTGCTGGCCCTCAAAAGATTTTTAATTTCTCATTTCTGAAATAAAATTACATTAATACCAGCATTACATGAGTAGAAACTTTCTATTTTCTGGAAAAATAAAATAAAATAAAACCCTCAGTGTGAATCTTAATTCCCTGGAGAACACATTGTGTAAAATGACTCTCCTCAGTGTCTCACTGGGATGGCACTGAGAGCGTCCCCTCTCTGTGGGAAGGCACATAAGCAGCCCTGTGACCCTCTCTGTGCCCCTTGCCCATGACAGTGTCACTCAAGTGACATCGCCAGTCACCTGGAGGTGGCACGGGAGAGGAACCCCTTGGTGTTCTCTGACCTAGATCTCTAACAGAATTTCACGTTAGAACAAAATACAAAATGCTAGTTCAGCTTTGATCTTCACGTGTTTGTCATTGCATGAATCAGAATGCCCCAGAATCACAGAACCAACAGGGTGGGTGTGTATGACATCTGCGTGGACCAGGTGGATTTTAGGAAATCGGCTCATGTGATCATGAAAGATGCGCATTCAAAATTTGCAGGGTGGGTTCCTGTCAGGGACCCAGGCAAGCAGTGGTGCTGCCAATCAGATATGCAGGAGACCTGGGGACGAGTTCTCTTGCTCAGTGAGTTTGGTCTTCTGCTCTATTTAGGCCTCAGCTGACTGGATGAGCTCCCTCCCCTGGCCCCTGCCGCATTCTGCAGGGTTCTGGGTTAGAGCAGCTACAGCGAACAAGAGAAATTAGTCCTTCATGGTACTGGAGGGTGGGAGGTTCAAATTCAAGGCATCAGCAGATTCTGGGTCCTGCCTGGGCCTGCTGCCTGCTTGATCAACAGGAAGGCTTCCTCTTGTCTTTGTGTCTTAATGCACATGACAAAAGAGAGGAGGCAGCTCTGTGGGGCACTGTGGCCATTCACAGTGGTTTGCCCTCTCCACCTCACAAAGCCCCATCTCTGATGTCCTCACGTTGGGGATTAAGCATCAGCGTGTGAACTTCAGGGGTACACCACGTTCAGCCCAGGGTGGAGGGCAGTGGGCTTCAGTCAAAGTTTTGCACCTTAAACATCAATATTATCCCCAAACATCCTCACAGAACCATCCAGAATAATTGAACACGTATCTGAGCACTGTGATCCAGCCAACAGGTTAACACATGAAATTAACATTCATAGCGATATACAGTGATACTAGAAATACTCACTAAAATGCATGAGAAAAAAAAGTTACATTGTTTTGGAAAGTGTTAGCAAAGAAGAGAATCTAACCTCATTCAAGAGTTTGAGAAATAATTACTAAATAGCAATGGAAAAAACTTAACTTCATTTTAGCAGATTTAATAAGGCTCTGTTTCAGTCCCTACTGTGTGCCTAGGATTATATGAAGTTAACATCATAGCTTGTAAATATTTAGAGTATAACAATCCAGTTGGGGCATACATTTGAGGTATAGTTGTTCAATATTTTTATATTAAAAATATTTTCTTATTTGGATTTTCTCTCCTCTGTCCTCAGGGTTCCTAGTAGTTTAAATGAATAAAATTGTTTTTAGTAGGACACCAGATACATTTTATTATTTACAGGATTAATGCTTAGCAACAGAATCCAGTTGTCTCCTTGGCACCAGACCAACGTTAACTACAATGGCATCTAAACAGGCAGAAGCATGGATCTGTGGCATCGTGGAATAATGGCCTCATTCCCTACTCTATTTCAACCCTTTAGCCCTGCTCAGAAATTCCTCTACTTTCGTGTGTATAAGACTCTTTGGTGTATAGAAACACATTCTAGGCATATCTCTTCATTCAATAAGTTCATGCATGTGCTCATTCAAATATATTTACTAAGAATTTACTATAGAACCTGCATTTGTGAATAGTATTCAAAGGCTGAGGATAAAGATTAATTACTAGGATGCACAGAAATATTGTTTTATATAATATCTTTAAGCATTTTTAAGAGAGAGAGAGAGAATTTTTTAATATTTATTTTTTAGTTTTCCGTGGACACAACATCTTTGTTTGTATATGGTGCTGAGGATGGAACCCGGGCTGCATGCATGCCAGGCGAGCACACTACCGCTTGAGCCACATCCCCAGCCCTTAGTTTTTTTTTTTTTTTAACTTATCATCATTTGCAAATGTTTGGGGAGTGTTTAAGTTTCTCCTTTTAATGACATCACAGAGATATTAAATATTCTAAACTAACACAGTAATTTGGTCTGTTTTATTCTCATTGCCTAGGAGATGAAAATAGGCATACTCAAAAACATCTGTTGAGGGCACATTTTGGAGATTTTTAAAAACGTGAGAGAAGAAGGGAGAAAAGAGGAAAATAAAGAAGATGGGTAGAAAAAACAAGAGATGTAGTGTTTCTTCTTTCAGTTTCTTCCTATTACACTGTTGTTCTTTAAGCTTAGAGAGCACATTCCAAGAGCCCTAGTGAGTGCTGAAACCTTGGATAGTAGTGAGCCCTATGTACCCTATGTTTTTTCCTATGATAAAATTTAACTTATAAGTTAATCACTGTAAGAGATCAGCAACAACTAATGATAAACAATTATAACAATATACTCAAGTTGCTTATTTCCTCCATTTTCCCTGTATTGTTTTGGACCAAGGTTGACCATGGAAATAAGACCTCAGGTTAGGGGTGGTGACTCACCACCTCTGTGTGGGCCTGAGAGGGATCCACTTCCTGGGAAGACAGAAAGAGGGAATTGCAGGTGACAGGGGCAATGGGTGGGAAGCCGGAGAGAGGTGGGGCCCAGACTTCTTCTGGAACATTTATAGGGCTTCTTTATTTATTGCTAGAGACAAAACTAAGTCTGAGACACAATTTTCAAAAGCAATTTATTCATAAAAGTGGGAATCTATCTGCTTTTACTTTTGTGCCAGCAGGGTTCAAAGGTATCAGCAAGGAAAATCAGTTCTATAAGGAGAGAAAGCAAGTGGAGATGCTCAGAGCCTGATTGGAAATCACTCTCTCATGGTGGGGATTCTTCTGAAACTGGGGTCCCCCTGATTGGAACATGTTTGGCAGTCTTGGGTTGACCTCCTTGGGATAAGCAGCAGTTTAGGGACAACGGCAGTGCTCTAGGTTAGGGGCAGGGGTGTTTCTGAGCTCGGCCATCTCCCAGAACAAGCAGGGTGGATGACAGTCTGTGGACAGACGGTCATGGTGGTCCTAGGGTTGGTGGCTGCCATAGCAGAGAGTCTTCATCCCAGACACTCCAGCTTGGAAGTTGCATGCATGAAGTCATGAGTTGTGACCAGCCAGAAAGTGCTCTTGCCACCCTCTCTGATGAGGGATTATGAGGAATGAAACTTGGGCTGCCAGGAGATGAACTTCGATTGGCATTTGTATTTGATGGCAGGGAACTTAATATTATTTATACAATTTTGAAAACAGGCACAAAGAGAAAACTAGACTGCAAACGTTTTTTTTTTGTTCTTGTTTTTAATATTTATTTTTAGTTTTAGATGGACACAATATCTTTATGTGGTGCTGAGGACTGAACCCAGGGCCTCAGGCGTGTTAGGTGAGCAATCTACCACTTGAGCCACAACCTCAGCCCCAAGACTGCAAATGTTGTAGGAGAGGTTTGTTAACATGAAGACACCAAGTGGCTTTTAAGAATCATAAATAAGCCCAGGGATTTTTACCTTGAAAATCATTCTGGCCTTTTTAGTCACCTGTTCTCGGTGGGAAAGAAAAAATACTTACTTACTTGTTGGAGGAAAACACACAGACACATTTCTGGATACCAGAGATGGAGGGGAGGTTTTAGCCCACCGAAAGAGTCGAAAATACAAAGTGAACTCCATGGATAAAGGGCTTGTACAGGATTAAGAAAACCACATGAGCATTATGTCCTCCCTGTAGGAATCCATTCCTAGTACCTTCCCAGGGACTCTGAGTCAACTAGTTAAATGAGACCAAAAAATAGCTATAAAAAGAAAGAGCTGCTTCTTAGATGCTAACAACGCGTTTCAAGTTTGCATTTTGTTTACCAGGCAAGAGCACCAGCCATCAGGCAATCCTCCGTGCATCCCGTTCTCCTCCAGCAGACACCCACCACAGCTCTCTGAGGGTACCCCGTCTTCTGTGGTGTGCATTGACCCTCCTCTGGATAGGCTCCCAGAGCCAATGCCTCGGAGCTTCCCACCAGCTCCCTCTGCATTATAAAGAAGCCACAACTTGGAGTGGTTAGTTTTTGAGTCCCATAAGCTGTCTCCCTTAAGAAGGGCAGACACTGGAACTCAGAGAACTTCCAGGCATCCAGTTTCAATACCCACCTCACCCCACTGCAGATTCAGAGTGGGAGTTGGAAATACGACCAACTTGGGTGAACTGAGACTTGCATCTTCCCACTAGTCCAAAGATCAGAATTGATTGATGCTACTAATGACTTTGGGCAGCACTTTAGTAAGAGCCAATGCTTCGTGCCGGCATACCCTGGTGTTTGATGGCAGCTACTGTTCTGGAGAGTTCTCCGACCTCCAGGGCTATTCCTCTTTCTTTCTCTGCACGAAGAGCCCTCCTGCCATTTCATGCTGCCTCAATCAGCCTGTGGTTTAGCTATTTGTTCATTATCCAAATTAAAAGAGAGCTCAGTCTTACAGAGATGAAATTGGCTATGTGATTAAGCTTTTTCTTTTTTCTTTTGATCCTTGGGGTGTCCATCATAATCACCTAGGGACTTTTTTTAAAGTCTATCTTCAGACCACAGGCTTCCAGTTTTGATGGTGGGGTTTGGGGTGAACTTGTGGCCTCGTTAGACTTCAGCCTCCCAGAAACCTGTGTTTTTAAGTCTTGGTCACCAACCCATGGCACTATGAAGAGGCGGAAGCTTCAGGAGGTTGGTCCTCGTTAAAGTTGGTTTTCTCAGGTGTTTTGTCACATGGAGGAGAGGCCAGATAACCCAGGGGAGGCTGGGGTGAGCCTTGCAGTCCCTCTATTTGTTTTTCCACCCCTTTCTTCTGTCACCCTGCAAGCAGGTGAAGGAAGTTCTGAATGTCAGGGAGGGCTGACCAAGGACAACTGGGGCCCCAGCATGAATCTCTGTCCTCACCCTTTCCCCGTGGGGACATTTTGCTGAAGCTCAGAGGGAATATCTTACCTTTCTGAAAAGGGTCTTGAAGAATGTTCAACCACTTTTTTTTTTCCCAATTAAAATTGATACAATCCAATACGGTAAAGTGCTGGATGATGGAGACGCAGAAGTAGCTTCTCAGGGCAGGGACCCATTTTCACCTGGAAATTTCCTCTGAAATACTTTGGGATGCTGCCCAGATGCCTCCCTTCCAGGGCTTTTAGCCTCTTATCCACTTGGTGCTTCCTTCTGCCATCTACAGCTTCATGCCCCCACCCCAGGGCTGGGCTCTCAGTCTCCCTTAGTCCACCCCTCTCTCTAGAGTTTGGAGGTAGAGGGACAAGGTGTGTCTGGCCTGAAGGTGATGGTCTAAAAAGAATTTCCCACTGAGGAAATGTATCTCCTGGGTTCTCTGGGGTGCCCTGACTGACACCCTTGGGCTTGCTAAAACACAGCCTGCTGGACACCACCTCCTAGTCTCCAATTCTCTAAGTCCAAGGGTCTCTGGTGGCTTCTGGCACAGACCAAGCTCTGAGAAGCACTCACGGTCTAATGTTCTGCCTGAGCAGCTCTTTTAACCTTGGGTGGCTTTGCTGTATGTTTTCTTTTAAAGCCTTTGTCATGACTTTTCCAGGAGTTAGGGTGGAGAGAGGCAACAAATAAACAAATATATGCATAAGAAAAACGAACCAGCTGCAAACAGAAAAACCCGTCCACTGGAATGATAAGAAATGGCTTATTGCAAATACTTATATTCAGCTCAGAATTTTCTTGAAATCTCCATAACTGCAACTTGAAAGATGCAAATGTTTTAAATCAAGAGAGTTGGAGTCATGTCCCTCATATCCCTTCCAATTTTATTTCAATGGCTCTGAGTTTTTTGGATTATTAAGAAAATGGCAGGAGTAAGACTCTTTGGGAATATGGGAAGGATGGATATATTAAGTTGGGAAATATGTACAGATTAAGGACGTCTTTGATACAAAGCTTATGGGCCCATACATTTTTTTTTCAAAGATGCTGTTAGATGAAAGGTTTCTGAATAACCAAACTCAAAGATGCCCACCTCTGCACTTCTGTAGAAAGTTTTAGGGTGCATGTGTGTGCGCCTGTGTGCATGTGTTGTGGGGAATTATACATTAAAAAAAAAAGAACAGCAAAAAATTATTAGGGAAGTCACCATGTAGATGAAAGATGTAGGCAAGTTCTAAACTGATGGTCAGCTGAGCATATCTTCCACCCAAAAAAATCTTTAAAATATCATGAAGATCTATCAGAACTTGGCTCAAGTGCATCCATATGAACTCTAATTACTTTTAGGGATAGGCTCTGAATTGTATCTGGTCAAAAGTTCTGTCCCACAACAGGTTTGAGGACATTTTTTTTTCTCAACTTCTAGTCTCTTCTCACTATTTCCTTTTTTTAGTTTTCTTCTGTTTCACTTTTACTGAGTTTTAGCTTGCTTGATCTCAATTGCTTCATCTACAAAGTGGGGAGGATAATTTCTTATCCCAAGGAAAGATACCATGATAGTTTTTAGAATAATGCCTTTGGCTCAAGGCTTGGAAGGAAGGAAGGAAGGGAGGGAGGGAGAGAGGGAGGAAGGGAAAGAAGAAGGAGGGATGGAGGGAAGGAGGGAGGGAGGGAAGGAGGGAGGGAGGGAGGAAGGAAGGAAGGAAGGAAGGAAGGAAGGAAGGAAGGAAGGAAGGAAGGGAGGGAGGGAGAGAGGGAGGAAGGGAAAGAAGAGGGAGGGAGGGAGGGAAGGAGGGAGGGAGGGAGGGAGGGAGAGAGGGAGGAAGGAAGGAAGGAAGGAAGGAAGGAAGGAAGGGAGGGAGAGAGGGAGGAAGGGAAAGAAGAGGGAGGGATGGAGGGAAGGAGGGAGGGAGGGAGGGAGGGAGGAAGGAAGGAAGAAAGGAAGGAAGGAAGGAAGGAAGGAAGGAAGGAAGGAAGGAAGGAAGGAAGGAAGGAATCACTTGTCTAGCAGTGTGATGATGGAAAAGTCCAGGTTGGGGACAGGAAACCAGAGATCTCAAAAGTTGAAAGTGACAAAAGGATAATGATAAGGTGTAAATAATAATGACTCTTCAGTATAAGACTGCCACCCACAAAACTATTAAAGTCTTAGAGTTTGAGAGCCTCCAAAGAGACCACCTGCTCTTAGGTACCCATAACAATGCAAGAGCCCCACTTCCCAGTACTCTGACATCACAGGACTCTGAGCACTTCACATCCATGATCCAGGGCAGTCCTCAGCATCAAGCTTGATAGGTGGTCTCTCCTGCAACTTCGTACTTGAGAGTGTTGTTTTCTGAGCGTCTTCTGTGCTGATATAGCATCTTACCCACCAGGTCTTAACTTCAACTACCGTAAGTATTCATTCTGTTTTCATGATGGGCTCCTATATTTAAAGTAACCTGTTCCAGCCACACAGTTGGGAGAGAGATGGGATTTATTCCATTCTCTCTGACTCCAATGCGATGGTTGATCTTATGACCTAATGTCTCTGAATTCTTCTGCCACCAGGGGTATTTTATTGCTTTCTTGTGTCCATAAAGTGTTCTTCCCCTGCAGAGGGGCCACTGTAGGAATGGGAGCTATTCATCAGGGTGAAGGGCAGGCTTGTCCTCACGGGGACCCAGCAGAGACTTCCTTGCTCCTAAAAGTTCAGAGGCTACCACTGCTGGTCTTTGCTCTAATGTGAGGTTCTGTCAATTTTTCTACAGTGCAACTTTCAATAATGCAGTATTCACAAGAACATAAGAGCAACAGAACAGCCCTGACACCTCCAAAGTACTGCTGGAGTAGACAGGGAAAGGGAGCAGCTAAGTTCAAGTGCAAAATGAAATTCTCCAAAAATTCTTCGCTGAAACTAATCATTTTGGATCGGCTATTTTGAAATGCAGGAGTTCTTTATTCTTCCTTTCAAAGAACATAAATAACTTTTTTTTTTTTTTACTTTTCATTTCTTCTGTAAAGGGCAAGTCGATGGAGAAATGTTTTAAGGTTTTATTTAAAGGTGTGTTGTGTTTAATATTAAAGCCATGTGATTTTTCCTATTTTTGATTATAGAAAATAACAGTTGATTCACTTGAATAACTTTATAGCTTACAAGGATTCTGTGTATGCTGAATATACTTAAGCTCATTCAAAATATGCAGTTGACATCTTAGAATCTGAGGTATTGACCTTAGACAACAGTTAAGCCAATTCTTTAATTCTCATTGGAAGCACTGAATTGAAACGCTGTAATCTTCTCTAGAACTATCTTCTATTTCATGTTTCAGCAAAGACTTAATTGTTCTTTGAAGAATTTCTGACTCTAAAAATGGTGGCAATTTATATTCCAAAGAAACATAATTATCTTGCTCAGAAAAGGGGAGAAACAGAATTGCCTTTATTTTTAAATTATAATTGCAATCATGTATTGGCAGCACATGTGAACAATTTAGACATAAAATTATGATGGAAAAAAACCTGCTACAGAGGGAAATATGTGTCTCAACCCCCCGTCAAGTACAGTGGATTCTGTTCATCTAGGTTTGTGTGTGTTTTTGTGTAATCAGGGTCCAGAGCAGCAATGTGAATTTGATCTTCTTGGAGGTTTGTATTTTTCAATACCCCTGATTGCTTGCAGTGTTGACTATTGTCTTTATTTTCGTTTGAGTACTATATATTTTTAAATTAAAGTTAATTTGGATAAATTTTAAGCTTGTTCTCTAGTTTTATAACTAGAGTAATGATACCATGCCATATCAAAAAAAAAATAGGAATAGTGATTAAAGTCATGATACACGATACAATATGGTTAAAAACGTTTGTTTCTTGTCTGGATAAGTTTTAATAGGGAAAAGACTAAGTGGCACAGGGCTTTGAAATAAGAGCATATCATCAGTATGGAACACATAAGATTTGGCTGTGTATATAAATACACTGGTGTGAGGGAGGAGGAGGATGCTCACTGGCCAGTGGCCAAGTAAGCAACCCACCACATTTCTGTTACATGCTACAACTGTGTCCCATTTACCAGGCAGGAGACTGAGGCCATAGGATCCCAAGTTCACAGCCAGCCTCAGCAACTTGGAGAGACCCTGTCCCAAGAGGACTGGGGATGTGGCCCCGTGGTTAAGTGCCCTGAGTTCAGTCCCCAACCCCAACAGCAACAACAACAACTGCAGGACCTGTGGTCAGAAAAGACGAAAAATGTTGTGTCCTCCAGGGAGGAAATGAGGCCCTCTTATTTTTAGTATGAGAGAGAAGGGTGGGTCTTGTTGGCTTGAGGTTGTGAAACTCCAAAGCTGATTTGGATGGATATTGATCACTACACTGGAAAGGGGTCTTGCCTTTGCCAGAGGATGTCAAACAGTGCAGTTCTCTTTGTCCTATTAGCCTGGGTCACGGAGCATAAGAACAGACGGATGAGTGGTTTGGGGATGATGATGTACAGCAGTGCCCAGGGTGTCAAAAGGCACAATGGCTGAGACAGCGGGCTGGGTGACAGAGCCTGACCTGGTGACCCGGACTAAGTGTCATAATGAGGATGAAGATGAAGGGAGAAGAGAGATGTCAAAGGGAAAATGGGTGTTCCCACGAGATGACATCAGAGGAGGAGGGAGGGGTATTGGAAAGGAGTCCCTTGTCTGACACCTGCTAACTGGCATCTGAGTGACACCAGAGGGACACTCCAGAGAGATGGAGATGTCCTCACCTGCTTGAGGGGAGTGGGGGGGGGGACCATGCACCACCTGCGGAGCACTGGGTCACCTGTGTGAGTCGGTGAAAATACACAGTGGCAGAAGGTTTAGAGGTTGTAGGTTTCTAGTTTGCAAATTCACATAAAATTTATTGGGGGTGATCTAAGGAAATATACTCCATTATTGTAGGAGAAGACTTTAGAGGTATTCATTCCCTGGTGTGATGAAGGCAGTGAATTAATAAATGTGGACACCCTAAATAGTTTTTCTATTTTAAGTCTCCAAGACTTGATGGAAGAAAGGTGGCAGATCTCAGCCATAAAATCTAATACACGACCTTATGATGAAAACTGAAAAATATTCGGTCTTCAACAGTTTGAAAATAATTGTAAGCACTCATTACAACTCAGGGTGAGAAAAATCTGGAAATATATCAGTGAGCATGAGATGATAACTGGAAACTACATATGTATCTTCTTAATTTACTACATTTATTGTGTTTCAGAGCATTGATACATAATGGCAAGGAGTATTGTAAGATGTGTCTGATTTTGTTGTGGTTTTGGAGGGAACATGGGATTCAGTGGGAAGACAGGTGCATGTGCCTTGGGTTGATGGTCCCTTAATCATTTAGTTGGGAGGTGTGCAGCACATGGCCCCACCTGCATGACAGAATATGTATCTTTCTATGGATGTGGAAGCTCAATGACCCTGCTTTTCCAAGTGTGGACGAGTAACTTTAGCTTTGCTTAGAACTTGCAAAACGATGTGAATTATTGGGACCCAACCCGACCTACTAAATCAGAAACTCTGCACAAGGTTTGAGCAATCTGTGAATCTTCAATCTCACGATGAAGCTAACGTGTCAGACTCAGACTGTGGGAAAGTCTATGCCCATGTTCAACAGTCTCTGGCGATTCCTACTACACCCTTGTTTAACAACCGTGGGATATTCAGACTTGAGCCTCCTGTTAGGTTTCAGCATTCAAATAATTTATTTCAAAAATTTTCTAACTGGTAATCTCCTTTCTAATTCTGCATCACGGTGTCCTGTCTCCTTCAGGAGTGGATCACCTGGGAAGTTTGCAAACCTTGCTGCCCAGACCCCGGGGGAAACCCAGGCAGCGTGTTGAAGCCTCCCCAGACAATTCCTTTGTGCAGCTACATTTAGGGACAATTTCTTAGGCAAAATTCTGAGCTCTGACTGTGCATAACAAGTAACTACTTGACTCTTGAAACATGCTCTCTACCCCAAGAGGTTCTGATTCCCAAAGTCTAAGAGTTTCTAATTTAGGCTTCCATGTAATCTTCATGGAAGCCAGGGGCGGACACCAATGTTTGGAAGGTCTAGAGAGGTAGGATCTGGGTCGGCTCTTGTCAAGTGGTCAGGGCATAGGGAAAGAACCCTCCTGTCCACCCAGAAAAATTTCACTCACTGCATTTTTCATTCTGTAGATCAGAAAAGTAACCTTTTAGCACAAAGGATTTTCAAGTGATAATTTAAATTTACTTTCACTGGAAAAAAAAAGAAACAGGAAATTAATCCACAAGGATTCAGTGATGCAAAATGATTATCAGGCCCTAAAACTGCAGAGTCTGAGAACTGACGGCTGGACCTTCAAGCTTGGGAATCTGTTCACTCAGAATCTTGTCATGCTGGACAGGGAGTGTGAAAGTTTTGCCGAGTCATTAGAGATGGGCATCTGCTCACATAGAAATGAGGGGTTATGGGCTGGCAAAGCAGGAGACGGCTGGAAGGTCCTGATTCCCCACTGGTGGACCTGGGTCAGACGTGAACACTTACCAGTGTAACAGGGTGATGCGAGGACATCTCTCGTCACGAGCATCCAAAGATTCACTCACTCACCATGAGGCAAATGCTTGTTAGGGGCTGTGCAAAAGTTATGAGAAGAAACAATGATCAGTTCTCAGGATATAATACCAAAGGGATGTGCAGATCGGAGCAGAGTTCAGAGGAAGCACTGAAGGTGGGCAGGGGAAATATTGAAGGGTCTCAGGAGACAGTCTGAAATGTTCAAAAGCCTGCAGTGATTCCACCTGGAGAGAAGATAGGGAAATGACAGAAGGCCAACCTCTAAAGGTCAAAAAGAAGCTAAATATGCCCTGTGGTATGTGTCCCCATCAACTCGATGCTGATCTCAGAAGGTGGCCGTCTCTGGAGACAGGGCTTTACAAGGAGTAAGTTAAATTAGGGATGTTGGGGTGACCTGATAGGGAAAGGGCACAGACATTCAAAGACACCACATGAGGACATTGGGGGCAATGGCCATCTGCAGGCCAAGCAAGGGGCCTCAGGGAAACCCAAGCTGCCTGGGATCCTCCCGAGGGGAGCCCTCCAGCCTGGGGTAGGCCATTATGACACCCCGCCCACCATGACAGATCAACCCTTCTGTAGACCATAGTCCCAGTGGACTTGGAGCCAGCAGTGAACACTAGGGAATAAATGGAACATTAGGAAACCTTGTCCAAACCGTGACGTGACTCTGACTGTTGGGGATATTTGAGCAGAAGCGATAGTCTAAGTAAAAAGTGACCAATTTCAAAGCCCTGGTGTAGGTAAATGTTGTTCTTCTTGAAGAAATAACGGGCCACACTCCAGCACCATCTCAGCATTCGACTGTAATTGATCTCTCTTTGGACCGGATCAAAGATCTTCCTGAAATACTTTTGAGTTCGACATAAGATAACGTTAGAGTGAGGTGATGGCATTTTTTTTCCCACATCGTTTCATCTCTTTCACTCTGTGGGTGTGGGACCCAGACGCAGTGAATTAGGCCGAGGGACCACCTGCCGTTACTGTGTAGGAATCATGGGTCGAGATCGATTCAGCTCCTGACTCATGCATCTGGACACTGTGATATTGAAACATGACCTCTGCCTCAATGCCAACCCCCGCAATGATTAAAATTCAGTTTCACTCTTTGGGGAATCACTTTGAATGAAATGAGAAACACTTTGTAGAGTGTGACGTGGAAGAGAGAGAGAGGGCATGGTGTGCTCAAGTCTGTGGAGACTTGACATCCACAGGAGGCCCGGGACTCCAGGGCTGCTGAGCCTCACCCCAGAGGCTAAAGAGTCCCACCGAGGCAGCTCTGTGGATGGAAGCAATGATGGCTTCATTTCGTTTTTCACAGTATAAAGCTACTGTGTTTGGGGGAGATCAGAAAAAGTTAAAACAGAAGTGAAGGAAATAGAAACAAGGAAAATAGGAAAATGATCAAACAGGAGTGAAGGGCCTCCACCAGCCCAGGCTTCTCTGCTGTATGAAGAGGCTGAGAAGCCCAACCAGGAGCCACTGATGATGCAGAAAGATCCCCCATTAGCCAGCTCACCCGGCCAGGAAGACTGCCAGAATGGAAGGATGGAGCCCTGCAGGCTGGAGCATCAGTGAGAACTTCAGAAGGCAACAGAGTCCATGATTCTCCCTGCCACTGTCCCAAGTGACTGGGAATATCCAAGATGGAGCTCAAAAGGTATCTGGAGATCGGGAAAAATGAACAAAAGCTACATTTTCCAGACAGGTTCAAATCCTGAATGGGAGGAGGGGAATTGGTGACTTATTAAGACTGCATAAAGTTCAAAAGACTTCTGAGGAGCCAAGTCTTGGTATGGGGGAAGGGCTCTTCTCCTAGGCATCTGAGACATAGGTCACCCTTACAGTTGCATAGGATGTTCACTGCACAAGGACTCCCTAGCAAGAGATGAGTAAGAGTGGAATTCCAACCCCTGCCAAGCAGAGCTAAGAACACATAGGGGGAAAAAATCCCTGCCTTTTAAGGTGCACAATGGTATTTTAAACATGCCAAGCCATGGAGCCATCAAGATTATCTCTTAGTTTGCAAAAGTTGCAATCTTGATTTAGTCATAGCCTTCCATGGCATACTATCCTTGGGGACCTAAACGTGTACCAGCACTGGGCTATTTCAGTATGACTACCTCCATAATTCAGGAGCTCCAAGAGTCTGCATATTCTGAGACTACTGCTACAAAAAGCAAAGTCCTGTTTCGCAGTCTTAGAGAAATTCTGAGCATTCCATTCACCGAGAAATTTGTGTTTCCATAAAAATGATTTTAAAACCCTATCTATTATTACAGTGAATAAAATGGGATTTTGAGCCTATTGTTGGATTTAATCATCATTTTTATGGCAGAACTGGGGGTATGGGAGTAGTTATAACCACTTGTTTTTTAATCTCTTTTATTAAGTCATTTATCACAAGCAAAATTCTGTCTCTGACCTTGGTGCTTTATTTAAGTTTCTAACTTATCTGTTTCTTAGCATGTTGTGTATTTCCATTTTAAGTCTCTGAGGGTTATAAAAAGAGTTATTTCATTTTCTCTAGCAAAAGCCATTTAGCACTCTAGGATAGCATTATGGTCAAATGGTAAAAATCAGAGATGATTTGAAATTAAAGCTACTCAACAGCAGGGAGGAGCAGGGGTGAGGAGGGCCACGTATCAGACCCATCTAGGATCCAGCTCTATTTAAAACAGAGGATTTTCCTCTGGCCTCCTGGCTTTCTTGCTCAGCTCCATCCGAGGTTTCTGATGATCAGGCCAAGAGGAGAGAAGACAAAGGATTCACACACCCCGAGTTGGTTGGAGGGAGCCTGCTCCTATGACCCGCGTGGAACTCTTTTTACAGTGCGGAATCCATTCCTTTAAAGTCCTATTCCCTGGCTTCACACACCTACTGCATTGCATGACCCTGTGATACTTTTAAAATTTGAGCAAAGAAATGGAAGCACAGAATTCAGAAATAACATTAAAAGTAATAGAAAAGCTACTCACAGTGTCCCGTGGTTAAATATCCACATGTGATACTCAGTGATGGAGAACAACATAGGATCGCTTTGCTGATGTGGTTTTGGGAATGTCCCTCCCTACGATTCTTTTTTTTTTTTTAAACCTTTATTTTATTTATTTATTTTTATGTGGTGCTGAGGATCGAACCCAGTGCCTCCTACATATGAGGCAAACGCTCTACCTCTGAGCCACAACCCCAGCCCCTTCCCTACAATTCTGTCCCTCACATTCACTCTACATATCCTTCCTTTCCCCCCCCCCAAGTTCTGTTTCAAGATAACCCTCTTTTATAAAATGTTTCTATCATGGCAACAGGATATTCTCCAGCCCCCCCCCCGAATTCCTTTAGGAGTGTCCCCGTCACTCAAGGTGGCCGTGATGAGGATGGGATTGATGTGCTTTCCATTACATCCCGGCATGCATCAGGCAGTTCCCACCGAGTAGGGACTCACTTGCTTATTAAATGGATGAATGAATGAACGCAGGTCGTCAAATTTGCATTTAAAGTCTTACATTATGCTACTAAAACTTATAGTTGTTTAGATTATAAACCTTGGGTCTTTACTTCCCCACTCCTAGAATATTCCCTTCTCATGAAGGAGGTTAACCTCAGGAAGAAGAGGCACTTTGCCCGGGAAGCTGGGAGTTAGCCTGTGGTGCTGGAGTGGGGCTTGGGTCATGGTGAGAAGGGGGAAGGTACCTCCCCACCCTCTCCTTCCACTCTGCCCTGAAATTGGCCACCATGCCTGCTGCCCCTTCGCTAAGCTCCTTAGCATCCTCTGCTGACCTTGACAAGAAAGGGAAACAGGCACATGACGGTCCCCCTGGTGGAGAAGGATGGGCAGTTGTTCTAGTATGAAAACCTGTGTTCTCAGCAGGTGTGGATCCAGGTTTTGTGAAACCTAAAGATTTATATAAATTGGAAATGGGGGGGCGGGAAGTAAGGAACCTTTAAAACTACAAAATCACAAACAACAAATAGGTACCAAATAGAATCTTTATTTAGACCGAGAAACACCTTGCAACAAACTCCTAGGGCCTTGGAACTTGGAGTCCCTCACTTCCTGGGACCTGGCCTGTCTCCTCTGAGCTGGAAGGGAACCTCCCCTGCACACAGTCCTGAGGCTCCAAGGAGCCTCAGGGTAAGTTTCCCTGGAAACAAAGAGACTATCAAGCCAATATAAGGAGAGTGAAAGGCTCAGCTGGAGGAAGGGACTCATTCACCCCCTCAATGCTCCTGCTGAGCGCATTGCATTGCAATCCCAAGGCTCTGTTAGAGACACACTGAGCACCTTCTCTCCTGGAGAGGGAGTGAGCGGGGACCCCAGCCACAGCAGACTGAGGCAGCCCCAGTGAGCACTGAGATACACAGTGCTTGTGGGTGACGGGGAAGGCCAGGATCTCCTTTACACATTTGTTAGGTTTAGGGCTGCATTGGTTAGGGCAATCTAAAAGGGTTTCCCTAGGATTGTTTGGTCTGGGAGTTTGCAAGGTAAAAGGAGTCCGAATGAGGGACCTGGAGCTCCCGGCCCTGGGTCAAAAGAGTCAAAGAGCCAAGGTAAACCCAGGAACCCAAACTGAGTCCCAAGTAGAGTGCGCAGCAGTGGAGAGCTGTCAGGACTGCCCTGGCCACAGCCGTGCTGCTGTCACCGGCCCAGGGGCCTCTGGACCACGGGAAATGTGGCTGCTCTGAACCGAGCTGTGCCGCCTGGGTCAAACACTTCATATGCACTAGCATGGAAGAGACTGAAGATGGGCTGGGGGCGCCGGGAGGCAGGATGCCTCATGAGCAACTTTTCCTGTTGGCCTCACGCTAAAACGTGATTTTGAATGTACAGGGTTAAAGACATTACTAACATGGAGTTGCTGGCTACTTTATTCTTGTATCCAGTGTGGCTGCAAGAAAAATTTAAATTGCACTTGGGGCTTGTCTTTGTGGCTCTCATTAGGTCCCTTCTGACCAGTGTGCTCTTCTGGCAAAGTCCATGGGCACCAGGCTGCACAACAGACCCCAGGCATTCGGATCCCTCAGGGTTCAGACTGAGCATCTGTAGTTAGACCAAAGACCCCATTTGTTGGTTACAAATGATGTCACGAAGGTAGGCCACAGGCCACTCCTACGAATGGATGTCTTATGTAGTGCGTGTCTGATCCTATCAGCCTTGTTGAGTCTCTGACACGCTGTGTTTTTTAATCTAGTCGGATTCTAGGAACTTTCATGCTAGGACAACCTCATGTGCCCAGTCACTTGTGGTAAATGTTTGCCATTAGGACTCCTAATGTCATGGAAGCCCCAAGTGAGAAATGCCCATCTACCGAGGGGTGATCATACAGGAACAAAACCCGCTGCCTGTGGGACCCAATTCAGTCCTGTCTGCGGTGAAAACAGCATAGGTCATGGGATCAAGGCATGGTCATGCAGGGCTGAGCCGCAGCGTGGACCAGGGGGAAGTCTGTTCAGAAGGGGTAAGTTCCGGTGGCCAGTGACAGAACATGCCTCCTGGTACTGGCTTCCTTGCTTGCTTTCTCCAAAGGCATTCATTTCTAATTAATAAAACATCTGTAGCTGAGGCATCTCCTATATCTTAATGAAAGCCTTTCCACAGTCATGGATATTTATGGTTGTTTTCCTCAAAGAAACTCTTTAAAGTGGCCCTTATTTCCAGGGCTATTAATAACAGCAGGACCAGTCTTCTCAGAGCCTAAGAAAAGGTTTTTTTTTGTGTTCACCAGAAAGCCAAATGATAACTCAACATAAAGAGAGACTTTTGCTCATAGGTCTGATAGAGGCTGAAATTGCTCTCTGAGTTCTTAGAGCAAAGAGACTGACCCCCAAAGGGAGTGTGTGTGCTCAGGTCGAACAGTGGTGTGAGCCTGGGGGAGGGGGCTGTCCTTTCTGGCTACCCCCACGGTGACAGGCTCCGCAGCCTCCTTCTGGTTTCCTCCATGAAGCAGGATAGGTTTTCTGTTTTCTGTGGCTCTTCTCTTCCTCTTAGGGGCCCCTAGCAAAGGGGCAGCTAGAACTGCTCTCCATAGCTTGCTGTTCAGAACTCAGCTCAGGATGGATCTGTTGAAGACCTCACGCCTCCGCCAGTTTGTGTGCATTTTGAATAACAATCTCCCGTGCAGAACTCCACTTTGACAATAGAAATTTAAGCAGCTTCATGAAAGAACAACTTGTTCAGATTGTGATAACACCTTGTTAAATTGAATAAATCCTTGTCTTAGCGGCTAAGTAAGTTAATGTTCCCTTAAAATATCATTCATTTGAGAAACAGCAGGAAGGAGTCTTCTTTTTTCCTCTCTGTTTAACTTCAGCTTCACGGAGATTATTGATTTCATTAAATAAATCCAAGTAACCTCTGAAAATTTCTCAGTTTCCCCAGCGTCATGCCGAGATGTCTTCATGCAGAGGGTCTCACAGTCCAGTCCAGGTGGGAGTCCAAGTGGGCTCCACCATCCCCTCTGTTCCAGGCATGCTGAGCTCCAGCCAAATCACACCTATGTCCAGCATGAGCTAACCCTGCTCATGCCAGCGGTCACTGGAAACAGCCGTCTCCTCATCCTGGAATCATCGTACCTAACTCTCTTTTACACTGAATTCTAACTCCATGTCTTCGTTGGAATCGACTTATTCCTATCAGTGAGCACCAGAGGGCAGGGAGCAAGTTCAGCTCTTGTCTTCAACAGATACACAGGTGCACAGGTACACAGGTGCACAGGTACACAGGTACACAGATGCACAGGTACACAGGTGCACAGGTGCACAGATACACAGGTACACAGGTACACAGATGCACAGGTGCACAGGTACACAGATGCACAGGTACACAGGTGCACAGGTGCACAGGTACACAGGTCCACAGGTGCATAGGTACACAGGTGCACAGAGCAGCTTCTTGAGGACAACCACCAGACTGCCAGCTTCTGGGCATACTTTTCTCTAGTCAAACACATTTCTTAAAGTTTCCTCTCTATGGTGCAACTCAGATCCATCCACCATCCAGGGACATGTCTTTTCTCTGATTCTGTCTAAAGAGATCATCTGGGGTTGGAAGGGCAGTACATAAAATGGTGTGTGGTTTAGAGATGTCAAGGACATCCCTGTTTCCAACACCTGTGGCCTCTGGCTTGCTTTGGACTAGGAAGGGCATGGCAAGGGGTTTCATTGGTGACAGTCACTGGCTGTGAAAACCCACGTTCTGCTTCCTGGCCTACTCCCCCCCCCCCCCGCCGCCCACGGCTGCAGGTAGGTGCCCTGCCAAACAGGACAACCAGAAGGAAGGGCAGGGTGGGATCCTGTCTTCCCAGCACTATCTCCCCAGGCATTGGTGGCCTGGGTTAGGTGCCTCTGGGTTTGGTTTGTGTTTCTTTAATTGTTGTCATTATTATTGTCTGAAAGTGAGCAATTATGATAGAATGCTTTGATTTTGAAGGTTTGCATCATATATATCTACAAGCAAACTTTTCTAAATGGAACTGTAACCCCAGTACACATCTCTAAATGCAATGAAGACGAGTAGCATGTTTGCAAGTTGGATTAATCATCTGCTCTTTATTCCTGGCCTTGTGTACACAGCCACTTGACTCAAGGACAGTAACCATTGCCTTGGTTCTGCTAACAGACACCAGGCTTGTAAAAACAAATGGACAAAGGAATTTGATGCCAAATTTGGAACTTGAAGCCTAGTGGTCTTAATACAAACACAGTTTCTTTCTGCATCCTGAAAAGATTCAAGCATTGTTTCCTGCTGCGACAGCCTAACATTTTATTTTAATATAAATGCTTTCTGTAGCTTAGAAGCTGTTCTTGTGTTTTGGGAACAAATATGGGAATATTAGTGACTTAGTTTTTTTTTATTGATACACTTTGATAGACGCATTTGTGTTTATAAGAAATTGTTTTTCAAATGCTTCATTCAATTAACCAAAAATAATAAAATAAAAAAGAATATGCAATGTAGTTTTGCCCTCTGGGCTTCCTGGAAAGAACCCACTTCTACTTTGATGGGTAGGGGTGTCAATAGTGACAATAATTCTGTTAGAAATGAAAACTAAGTTGTGCTCGCCAGTGTTTAACTGACAACACCGCAGCACCTTTAGGGATGAAATGCCAGTTCTGTGTTGCAATTCGCCTCATGACTTTTGTGGTTCAATAATTTATCTTCATAAAACACCGATGACAGCGAGTATTCTGTTGTTCCTGCAAGTTAAATATGATGTGCTTGCACTATGTTTAGGGGATTCACTAACTATGGCTATGTACCCATAATTTGTAATCAACTTCATGCATGAGTAGCTGAAATAGAAACAGGAACATTTCAGACTGCCTCAAAGTCAGATTGAATTCTCCATTTACATAGTCATAGCAAGAGAGTTCAGGTGTTGGTAATAATGAGCTTTTGGTGAATGTTGGAGGAATGCTGAAAAGGAGCGAAAGCTAAATGGAACCAAAAACAGAAGAAGCATAACATTGAAAAGTAAAGATAAGGCTGGGTAAGCTTAATAATGTAGAAACAAATCACTGAGTGAAATAGCAAAGAAAGAATAAAAAGTTCCTAATTTAATGCTACTTAAACTTTTCAATTGATCCATTTCTCCTCTATTTTTGGTACGGAATAGAGATGATTCATGTTTCTAAGCATAATATTGATTGTACATTTACCTTAAAAATTTGCTCCTACAGATGGACATGTTTATTTGTGGGGACATTAAAAACAAGGAGTTGGATGTTTTACTCATAGTTCACAGAAGTTAGACTAATCCTCTTAAGAAATCTCTAAGGATGCCACTTTTTAGTTCCATAAACTTCTAACTGAATGAAGTTCACACTTCTAAACTTGAAATTCAGCATCCTAGTGATACAGTTCATCCAATACTCTTTGCTCTGCTTCCCTTTCCACACATGAGCCTGCGTGAACAGCTCTCTTGGTGAAGCTCAGGCAGTCCATTTGTTCCTTCAACACACACACATTGGGCATGTTCAACTCTGGGGATTCAAAGCTGAGAATGTGCAGCTTACAAAAGCTCAGGTATCCAGGGAGGTAAGAGGTGGAAACCCTGCAAACAAACTAACTTCCTCAGTTTCCTTAGTCCTCAGCAATGCCCTTGTTTCAAGTAAGCCTTCCTGGCCATTTCCATAAAAGGGATCGTTCCCATGATTCCAGTCTTACCTTCTCAAAATGGCGCACTGTCCTCCCATGCTCATGGTGACTTCTTTATTTTACATCTTGGAAATACCTACTTATTTCTCTACATTTCTTTCCCTATAAATCAGTGTGGATCTCTGAAGTCAAGCATATCTCAGATGGTTCCTTGTCCTCCCCTTCTCCTGAACTTGTTAAACATTCCATATGACTTGAGTACAAAATCACCCTCAATTTCATTTTAGTTATTGACCTTCTTATCAGTTTAGGAAAGCACAGCTTTCATTTCTCCTTTCCATGACTACAATGGACACAAGATCAAATCAGTCAGGGATTGAAATGAAAAAGCAACTTGCTTTCAAAAGATGCACAGCACATTTTTTTGTTGTGCAATTGTATATTAAATAAAATTTTCATTTCCATTAGTGAAAATAAAATATTGCAATTAAAAATGAATAATAACATAATTTTCCCTATTATGTAGCTGTTAATTAATAATCTGATGACTTCCATTTTTTTAAATTATTTTGATCTTATTATAAAACGTTAAGCACTAAAATTTGTAATTAGTTTTTAGAAATGATAAATTATATACAAATAAAATTTATGATTTTACATCTATGATAAGATTTCATAACTTTAGACACAACAATATGGAGCCTATAATTCTGTTATAAAGATGGAATAAATAAAAATTAATTTCTCTCCTGAATATAGATCAGAATACATAGCCTCCCAGATATATTGCAAAAATAATTACTTGGAATATGAATTATAATGATGATTAAATATCTAACTCCAAAAATAATCATTCTGAACCTTATTCTTATGAGAATATACCATTTGTTAGTTGTACTTATCTAAATTTTAATATGATACTATAATCTATATAAATGTAATAGTGATTGATAGGCTTAAATTTCAGACAATACATTAAAAAGTTATACACAAGATGAATATTTTTTAAAAATACGCCACTCTCATTTACAAATATTTGTGTGAAAAGGAAAAAGTAAGATATCATCATTTAATTTGGGCGCAGGTTTCTGATGAAACTATTTTGTTCCTAGATTTTTGATTCAGGGATGAGAAAATTGGCGGAAAAAGAATGTCTTTCTCAAAGTAGAGAGCCTGTATGCTAGCCACCTTTTTATCTCTGTGACCAAAATACCTGACCAGAACAGCTGAGAGGAGGAAAACTTCATTTTGAGCTCAAAGTTTCAGAGGTTCAGTTCACAGTTGGCTGACACCATTGCACTAGGCCTGAGTGAGGCAGGATACCAAGGCAAAAGAGCAGGACAGAGGACAATGGCTCACCTCGTGGTAGCAGGGAAGCAGAGGCAGGCAGGGGCTGGGGACAAGACATAGTACCCGAGAGCATGTCCCCTCATGGCCCACCTCCTTCAGCTACACCCAATCTACCCACAGTTACCACCCAATATTCCATTCAAAATACTAATCCATGAAGTCGATCAATCCACTGATTAGGTTATAGCTGTTGTAATCATTTCACCTCCGAACATCCTCGCAGTCCTGAACTTCAGGGGGATGTCCCATAGTCAAGCCATAACAGTCTGTAAATGGATAACAGATTTCCACGGTTCCATGGTCAGTACTCCTCGTTCCAATGGGACGTAACAGTCATAAAAAATACATGTTCATCTGGCATCTGACGTCTTTACCTACCTTTCTCTGTATCATCTCACTGTATGGGCATAAAAGAGGTAAATTACTATGTTGATAATTAAGATCCTAGTTAAAAAAGAAAAACCATCCCAGATGGACTCAGTGTTGGTAGATTGAGCTATCCCAAGAGGAGTCACCTACATACCATGCAGCAGCCACTGTCCCAAGCCTGGTCAACACTCCATGTTTCTCAAAATTGCAAGATTATCACTGGAAAAACCAACACAAATGCTAAATACTCTAAGAATAAAAATCACTTATGACTTCTTTTTGAAGTAATATTAAACCTCACCCATCAAAGTGGAAAAAGTTAAGATTTACAAGATGCTAGAAGAAGATCCAAGAGTTCTAGTGCCATGTTTACAGCATGGCGGACAGAGATATGTCCTCAGATATGTGGACAGAACCTCAGTAAAAGTTTGGAATTTGTTCTTGAAATCTGTATAGCAGAATGAACGAACTCAAATCCCCACGAATAGTTCTCTTACAGTGGATTCCAGTGGACTCATTCTCCTCCTGTGTAATATGTGTAATATTGGATTGTTTTCCAAAGGTACAGAAGCTAAATGTGAAGTATTTCCTGTGTAACCATGGGTTTAGTTGCAACCAAGGCACTGCCACAGTTGGAAAGCCTTTGTTTAAACAAACGAGAACATCAATAGGGAAAAGAGATACCTGGTGCCCAATATTTGTTTGCTTGAATTCCCACTGAGAGTTAGTTGGGAATATATAAAATAAATAACTGAAGTGCATCCAGAAAAACAATTAAAAGAAGCCCTTTTTCTGTCTGTGCACAGTTCAGAGACAAGAACAGGGGTGGTATGCCCTCTAGCAAATCTACTTCATATTCAGGCATCTCATATAACAACCACAGAAATCTGGTAGAAGTCATGCTCAGTAAAACGTGAACTTGTCTACTGAAATGCCACCATTTTCATTGTGTTTTGATGACTTTCTCAGAGAATAACAATGTTCAGTTTAGACTGTTTTTTTATTATTGTTCGCAATGCCCTTTGGAAACAACCATTTCTCTTTTAAAAGCCACACAACGTTTAACTTATGCAGCCTCATTATTCTCTATTTCATGAAGCTAACAAAAAAGACTAATGTATCGCTTAATGAAGCTATTCATTGCTTAATAAAAATAAGAATTAGTAACAAAAACTGTTCCATTCCTGTTAGCTTTATTTCCATGCTTTGACATGTACGTTGCTCTGATGCACCCCATTTTTATCAACATTTGCTTTAAAAAATCAAGCCCCTAGGAAATATGAATCCAATGATATGAAAAGTAAGATACTGCTTTCATTGTCATTTTAGGGATTTGAGTTAGTAATCAAGACTAAGCCTGACCACCATAACGTCAAGTTTTAGAAATCATGGTTGTAATACAAGTTGTTCCATGGGAGCTCAGGAGGGAAGGAAAAGAAAAAAAACTATGACTTGAATTCCACAAACCTGTATTTTACTACCAGGTTTGCAGCTTACTGGTTGACAATGGCAAGGTTCCCAACTCTGTGATTCTTGATAAAATATTTCTCCAGTGCAAGATTTTTATAATAGATCATTGGCATTTGATGAAAGCAGTCCCCAGCATCCTGCATGATATTTCCCTTTAAATAGGGCTAACTACTAAATTTGAAAAATTGATTTCTCAGATCCTTATTAAAATGATATTTTTCTTTAACGACAATAGTGATACTAAGAATCTATTTTCTGTGCAGTCATTAACTTTGCTTTTGATATGGCGCTAGTTTCTAGTGTGTTGCCTGATCCCTAGAATTGAATGATGAATGAATGAATTCACTGTATATATCCTCCTTCCCTAAATTCCACAGGATGATTTAGTTCAGAACTATACTCCTCATGAACATGTTTTCATGAATAAATTCATTAAAAGGCTAATGCTGTGACCCTTAGCTTTTGATAAATTGAACAATGCTTAAAATACTATTAATACATTCACACTTATTGAATACATTTAAGAGAAATATATTCATGAATATATTCATAAGAAGAATGCATTCATATTCATAGAATATATTCAAGAAGAACATTGCTTTACACAATTACCTGCTAAAAGTTGGTAAATTTGAATTTGGTGATTTCATCATTTATCAACTGATCTTTTTGATAATTACTTTGGGTCAGTTCACTTTTAGAGAACTGGGTTTCCGTGAATAGACCTGGAGCCTTTTCCCTCGGCTGTGATGTGTGTTTGTGGTTGGCAGTGGGAGGGGGTGCCGCCTGTTGGCGGCCACCAGCTCAACCTCTTGAAGACTAACAGAACCTTCATCTTGCAAAGGAAGAGAGGTTAGAAGCCCAGGTCTGCCTCAGACCAAGAGCTACCAAGTCTTCCCGTTCTGGCTCATTGCTTCACCTTCTCCCAAAATACAGTGCCTACTTGGTCCTCCTGTTCACCTTGGGGAGATTTGTCAGTGGGCATGAACCCCTAGTGCGCCTGTTAAAAGTCTGAGCAAGATACGAAAGGCGTGTTCTGGATTTAGCCTGCAGTCTGATGGTAGGATCTCTGTGAGAGAGGTACATGGACTTGGCTGCAAGAACGTGCTTTCTCAGGCACCATGTGTATTCAGACTCATGACCAGGGCCAGCAAGGGCTTGACCTATCATGGGATGGTTAAAGGGTACTTTAACCATCTGGTTGGACCTGTTAGTCCTAGACATACAGAGACGGTGAACTCAATAGGGAGGGATCTGGGTCCGGGGTCTGTCTTGGTGGTAGAGCACCTGCTTAGCATGAGCAAGGCCCTGCACTGCAAATGGAACACACACACACACACACACACACACACACACACACACACACACACAGAAATATGGATTAAGAAAGCCTCAGAGAGAAAATTTCAATGAAGAAAATATGGTATATTCTATACAGTTTAAAGAGTGAAACAAAAACAAATACGCTGATTAATTTTATACTGGAAGTTTTTCCTTCCCCCCTTACAATTTAACGTAGTTTGCATTCCTTATATCTGTGAAGCATAAAAGATCCTTGATCATGGTTGATAAGTTAATCAAAGAAAGGAAAACCCTTAAGTTTAGAAATGAAATTAGACACAATTGAAAAAATGACATCACTTCTTAAAGCCCTTGAAAGTGTCCTGAAGTCCCTCTCAGAATTTTTATGAAGCCTTTATCTGCCTCATCCTAGTCCACCAATATGTTCTCTTAGACACCACAATTCATGTCAAATTAATGGCATCAGTTCTGCAAAATTTCTTGGATTTTGATGTCCCATGTATATGTGCATACTTAATAAGTTCTTGATGACTTCTGAACAGTTCTGCCTCATTATTTCCTAGATAACAATGACTCTGATAGTTTCTACATTTTAAAGATATTTTGTTAGATTTCACATTAATTATATTCTTTAAGGAAATATAATTTTCACTTTTGCTGAAAGACAATGTATATGCAGAAAATGAAATGTGCAGATCACAATTATATAACTCAATGAACTTTTTTATTATATTATTTTTTGGTACTGGGGATGGAACTGAGGGGTTCATCCCCAACCCTTTTTATATTTTTATTTTAAGACACTGTCTCACCCAATTGCTTAGGGACTCGCTAAGTTGCTGAGTTTGGCCTTGAACTTGCAGTCCTCCTGCCTCAGCCTCTTGAGTTGCTGGGATTACACACTGTTCCCAGCTTCAATGAACTTTTTTGAAAAAAGTGAACACACCTATGTAATTAACAGCATTGCCAACACCCTAGATGATTGGGTAAATTCAATAATGGATTTTTTTACTAGAGGATTTCCCATTTAGCAAACAACTCTAAGCAGTGTTCAATAAATAATCACCAAAAAATCACGTAAGTGTGCTGTAGAAGAAGCCAAATCAACGTGTCAATCTAAGTTTTATTATCTTTAGATAGAACATGTCTTATGAACAAGAAAATGAAAAAAAAAAACATTCATCTATATCTTAGAACTTGACTCTGTAGCTGTCACAGATTTCCTCAGCGACTTATGTAAATGGATTACTCTGGAAGATGGCATAACCATTAGTTAATATCCCAGAGAATTTCTACAATAAAGGACAAGTGCTCTTGTTGGAAACCTTTTTCTCCTAATTTGCCAGACTTCTCTGGGACTCCAGGCCTTGGGTAACATAACAGAAGGGGCCAGGAGTGCTCTGTCAGTATAAACAGGTCAGGAGCAGAGTTCTTGCCATGGTGCTCATGGTCTCCCAAGTTCATTGGCTGTTTCCTTCCTCTCAAGATCCCATGAAGCTGCCAGAAGGTCCCATCTTCTCTCAGCTAAGATACAAGATTCCTTTGTATTCTCAGCATGGATTTTTCTCATCTTTAGTGAAATCTCTTTCTTATGTTTTGGGTATTCTGTGATTGTTGCGTTTTCTGCTTAGAATTATCCAGAAGGGCAAGCACATATTTATATCCCTCACTGTGCAACTTCAGTTACATGGATACTTATTTTAATGTGCTCTACATAATATTGTTTTCTCCAGTGGATACATTGTCCTTGGTCTTTCTGTTCCCCCTCAACACAGGAATGTATTTCAGTTTAAGTGTTTAGCATTGGGGAGACATGTAATTCAGCTGGTATGGATCATTCCTTGTGTTGATGAGTATCTGTGCCAAAGAGGTAAAGGGATCTTTTCACAGAATATTGTCATTTCTATTGTTCTAACCCAGCTCCCTTCTAATAGGTCACCCTGATTTCCACCTCGTGTGTCCTCTCATGCACACCACATGTGTGTACACGTACATGCAGACACTCACACACCACTTATGTACCTGATGACAATCTGTCAGCCCATATTTAATAAATTTGTTTTAAAAATTAATAGTGTGAGGGAAATATTAACTTTTAGATATTTGTTTTCTCTTTTAACCATTATTCGGAAGCCAATGATGTTCAGGGTACAATTCACAAGAAGGTCTAGAAAGAAGAAATTAGTAACCTAAAAATATGAAAAACTTCAATTCCGTAAGTGAGCTCTAAAGTGCTCATTTTTAACATTTTTCCCCACTTGGGGTTTACCACTACAAGCAATAAAACCTACCAAAGGGTGGTTGATGCCCACAAAGGATTGTTGTTGAGCTGAAGAGAGGTGGTTTGTGGCTACCTGGAGACGTGCCCTTCAGGACTCAGTCCTCATTAGTAGCCCAGCTGGAAGGAGCAGAAGGAGCCCAGCTTCCCACAGGCTGCTCTGCTGCTGGAGTTGCTGGAAGAACAAGGCCCACCTAGTGGTAGATGTGCACAGGACACATCTGCTCCTATAAAGGTAGGGACTGAATTTTTGCCAATATCTGCAGCCTACCAGCCCCAAATGGCATCACCATTGCCTTTGAGTAGAGGGTGAAAATTATTCAGCAGCAAGTGTAAAAACAGAGAATTCGATTATAAGGGGGGATAATGCAGAATTATCTGAAATGAAAAATTATGGTTTTATTAGGTGTTTTATGATGTAATTTAAAAATCATGATTTCTATTCAAATCGTAAAGGATTGGACCTGAACATAATATTTTAAGATCTCTTTTCCATTCCAGGGCTCTGATCATAGTGATTCTCTTAACTTGGGAATTTCTGAGCCCCTGAGTGGTCAAATAACCTATGTAACTTAACACAATTCACTGGAGTGACCCAGCTTACCAGAGTAATAAAACACCTCTGCTTTAATGAAAGTCACTTAAACTCACAGTTCCACATGGTGATTGTGAAACTAAGAGTTTGAAAAGTATCTAGAAGAGTAGAGGAAATTTCCTGATAAATATGTAAATTGTTGACAATTGTTAATGTCAAGCTTGTAATTTATTATAAAATCTTAGAAAAACGAGAAAATGAATTTTAATATAGGCTAAATTGCCTTTTTCACCTTCATCTACGGTGTATCTGTTTTTACTTCTCTAAGACATTCTTTTTCTATTCTATGATACTAATGTAACAGAATGGGAAAGTCACGGACCAATAGCATTACGTAACTGTTTTCTCTTTAATGTGCCTTCGGGACATGGAGAAGCATTATGGAAATCTGTACATCCACTTCCCTAATATGGCTTTGTGGCCTCGAAGACAGAAACTAACAGGGTTTGTCCTGCATATTTTATTACCATCGAGCTGTAGAAAATGAGGGAATGCCTAAATTTGGAAGAGCTTCTTGCCAAAGGTCCTCAGGTGGATACCAAAACCAGCCCAGCTTCTCTGCCATCTCCATTTCTTCTTCCTGATCCATACAACTCCAATGTATACAACACAGAGAAATGAGGACATTACAAAAATCTACATAATAATATTTAAATCTCACAAGGATGTGCAATCAGGCACATTTCTTATGGGCAGGTGTTATTATGTTTACTTTTATAGGGGCTTACAGTGTCTCATAAAGGAATGTCCTAAGAAAGAGCTGGACAAATTGATCTGAGTGTCCTTGCTGTTTGAACAGTGTCTGTTTCCTACAAAGGAGGATGATTCCGTGCCCTTAGAGAAAATGGTAAGATTTTTGCCTTTATGGAAGACACACGTAGAGAGAAGATAAAGGACTCAGAATAAGTGAGTCAACTTAGATCTGAGCAATAAATCATAATAGTAAGAGAATAAACACTTCTTCCTCAAAATGGCAGAATAACAATTTTACCACCACAAATTTGTTTTTATAAAACAAAAATGAAACATTAGCTCTAAACTATATGAAGAATTTAAGTTTCATATTAATTAAATTTACTCTTTTTAAAATGAAGGAATGGAAAACATTAACTTTAAGGCTGTATTCAACAAAACTAGAATACCAGGGAAGTAAGCAGAAAAAACATAACACAATGGCATTATCTGCCACATAAAGTCATGGGATGCAATTGTAGAGTGGTGGGTTGTATAAATCATGGTTCTAACCAGACACAAGACGTCGCTCCTGAAATTATAGACAAATTCAGAGTTTATATGAAAAACAAGTTTTCCTTAGTGAGATCAATTGTGCCCACTAGATAAGCAATGCAGACCAGCACTCAAAGTTCTGCACAGCTCAGCTACTCAGGGATCATGTCTCCTCCCTTCACCCCTCACCTACCATGTTCTCCTCCACACCACTCACCTCCATACTCTCCAGTCTAACATCTGCTTCTCATCCTTGCTTTACTTGAAATCTCAGTTGCACTTCCAAGAGTTGGTTAGTCCCTCCTTGAAACAATCTCTTCTTTAACATCAGATTCTTCTGGATTCCTTCCTACCTTGCTGGCTATTCTTTCTCAGTGTTTTTCTGTGTGTATATATATTATTTTCTGTGTCTATATATATATATATTCAGTGACACTTGTTAAAACAAAGCAAGGAATGTTTTGTTCAGAACCATCTTGATTTAAATGGAGATTTCTGTGGCAAGATTCTGTACCAGGGGAAACAGGTGGATCTCAGCTCTGCATTCATCATGGGATAATGGGAGTTTATAGCCAAGGAGTAGGGTGGGGACCAGTGGAGAAAATCACTAGGAGGAAACGTCAAGGAAATGATAGACTGTGGCTGCGGTGATCTAACAGAATCTTGCAGAAGACAGGCCAGGGTGACCAGACATCACCTGGAGGAAGGCAGAGAGTGAGGAACCGAAGCAGATATCCAGGTAAATGACATTGAGGATCCTGACAAATGGACTTAAAAGGGTCTTTTTGCTAATTCTGGATGTTACAGGGAAGTACACAGGTAGACTTGGAAGGAGTTTTAGGCAGCAAATTATAAAGTTTAGACCAAAGAAGATCCTCATCACCTGATTCCTCATCTCTCTTGTACGTTCTAAAGTTTAGAGTGTCCCAAGGCTCAGCCTAAACTCTTCTCACTCAGTTCTCTCCCTAAGTAACCTTATCTAGTCCCTAGATTTATACTCATGACAAAAGTTTTATCTCTAGGTCTTACTTCTTTCTTGAGCTCCAAATTCAAACATGTGACTGCCTCCTGGTTTCTCTTCATGGAGATCTGGCCAACAGGCCCAGCGTGGATTCCCTTTCCCAGTCTCCCATGATTTTGTTACATGCTCTCAACTTTCACTCACCTGCTTCTGTTTCAAACTGTGGATAGCTGGTCAGGGAGCAGGATCTGTCAGCAGTCCCTCCCAAACAGGACAAAGCTGACCCCTTTCCTCCAGCGCTGGCTTCAGAGGCCATCTGTTGTACCGGCGCCTTAAGATCTTTCTGATGGTCTCTACTTTCACCATGGCCTCCTCCATCCAGCACATCACGGTACCTGGAGCAAGTTCTCAGTACAGAAGCAGCATTATGTCAATCTCTGCAGAAAGCAAAGGTCTGCTATCACGATTGAAGTGCAAGAGTCTCCCTGCAGCTCACAGGGCCCTTCCTCACCAGGCCTTGGCCAGTTCTCCTGTCATCCCTTCAGTCTCCCCGCCTACTTACTGTCTACACTTGACCCACTGTGGTCTTTCAGGGTCACCCACCGCAGCCCATCCAACATGCTTCCATTCAGGATCTTGGCAACAAATCATCATGTGGCTGGCCTCTTCCTGTCCCTTCAGTTTCAGATTCACTGTCACCCCCTCGGGACATTATCCCCTTGTCAATCAATCTTATCTGATCTGATCCTCTCTCCATCACGACATCTGCTTTATTTTTTTATAGTAGCTATCACCACCTGAAATTGTACTTACTAACCTGTGAGTTATTTGCCTATTATGGGGTTTTGTACATAAGAATATACACCCCATGAAAGCGGGGACCTTGTGACTTTTTCACTGTTGTACCTAAAATGCCACTCATGTGGGAGGAGATCAATAAATGAGTGAAAGAAGGAACATAGCTCTTTGAAGTGAAACTCTTAAGAGATGCTAAGTGCGTGGAAGTAGAGTCCACAATATTTCTTTAGATTCTGAAAAGTTAAGTTGAATATGTGAGGCCAGGTCACCCCACTGGGAGAAATCAGTACATGAGAATTGCCTTTGGCTTCTTCCTTCTGTACTTTCTTTTAACCTTTCTTCAATAATTAATTATCTGGCTTGCAGATATTCATGGCAGAAGCTAGAATAATACAACAAATATCAAGTGTGAAGTCACTTTGTGATATGAATCCTTTCTCCAGGATCCTTTTCTGAGAATTTTCCAATTTTCTCCACTAAATATTGCTTCCTGGATTTAAAAACAAGTGTTGTATTTTTTTTTAAAAGTTCTTCACTTATAAACAGAAACCTATCTCAAATACTACTTCTCTGGAACATCTTTCTTCGCCCTATGACCTTGATCAATATAAACAAAATGATGCTTTCCATTTATAAAACCTCCAAAGTACCTTCTTGCTATACATGCTTGTTCTTGTCTTTATAAATAGATGACAAACTCACAATGGTAAAATAAATCAGTTACTAGTTGATAGTATCAGGTGCCTCACATGCATCATGACTCATTCCGTACACCTTCCCATAATTGAGGAAACCAAGTTGCAGAGGTTTAATAAATTGCTCAAAGGAAAATAGCAGGATTTTCTAGAGCAAAGTTCATTAATGACTTGCTCTGCATCTTCACTGTTAACCCAATGCTGAATACCTGTGGATATGCAGCATATATGTCTAAGAAAGAGAGGAGTACGATTGGCGTGGGACTCCTGCTGTGAGCGACACCAGAGTTTTTAGTGGCCATGCCGTACTATATCTTAGGTCTTGTCTATATGCACACATTAATTTATGAATTCAAACCCTCCTTGGAATCAGAAATAACTTTCTATTCAAGGCAAGTTGCATTACACTTTATATTCGAGAGAGGATTGAAAACTAGAAAAAATAATAAGAGACAAAAGGAGAATGAGAGAGATGGGTGGAGAGAAAGAAAGAGAATCAATTTGATAAAATGGTACATGAATTGGAGTCTTAGATTAATAAAATTTATTGAAATGACTTTTCATAAACATATATTTATTAAGATGATTTGATTTAGAAGATTATCTGAAAAGAAGAGACTAATCATTCGCACAATTGTTAAATTCTTAGAATAAGAGACTTCAAACTATAATGTTTGACTTTTGTCTGAGAATTAGTAATGAGATTGTTTTTCTGTGTAAATTTAATGTTGGGGAAGTTACCTAATGTTTTATAGCATCCCCAATATTGATCTCCATAAACTCAGTATAGTAATATAGTCTATTTGGGTTTCCTTTGTTTAATAGAAAATAATGTCTTGCTATATATTGGGCTTCCCAGGGCTTGGCAACAAGTACCCTATGTCGGACTTCCTGCAGTTTGATAATGCATAAACAAAACATAAAATTGGCATCCATTAAAATCTTGTTGAATTTGAAAAAGAAAGGTCACAATGATGTGATTCCATTTAAAAATATTTACATAGTTTTGAGCTAAAATTTTCATATCATCTATTCTCAGCAGTCGATATATAAAGTCAAGTTCTGTATAGTCATAGTGAGCATTGGATTAGCAAATATCAACCTTTTTCTCCCATGGGAAAGTCAAAGTCAGTTTCCTGTCAGCCTCTGCTCTCAATATTTGCATCAATGAGCCAGTCTGTAGCCCTGTTCCGCATGTGTTTCTGTTAAAGATTCCCACATTTAGCATGCGACGGAGTTATAAGCATGGGAATCGTGACCAACAGCACTTTAACTTATGCCTAGAAGAAGTTTAGCTAACAAACATCTTTCCTATGCAAAACATATCATGGACTCCTTGCACCAAGCACTATATCCGGAGAACATTTTTCAACAGCACAGTCAGCAAAAAGCTTAGAAGTGCACATAATGTGGCACTAACTGCATAATGGAAAGAATACTTGCTTCCAGGATAGAAGCTGAAGTAAAAGGGCAGAGTATTGCCACATCCCACCTCTGCTGGAACTTGCTTATCAAGCCTTTTTAAGTTTTCAGCACTCTGTACGTGTGTAAGTCTCTGAATGACCATGAACGCATCCCAGCTATAGATTTTTGGGCTACTAATAAATCTTCACAAGTAGGTAAATTCACCAACACTGACTCTGCAAATAATGAGGATCCAGTGTATGTGAGACATATAGGTCTTAAAAGAAAAATTCAGTATGTGTACTCAGGCAATCAAAACCCCATCAAGATATAGAATATTTTCATCACCTCAGAAAATTCCTTGTGCCAAGGTACAGTCCTTCTCCATTTTCCACCCAACCCACATGGGCAACCGTTCTTCTAATTTCTGTCACTCTAGGTGAGTTTTCCTGTTGTCAAATGTCATATAAAAGGATTCATGTAGAATATTTCTGGGGATCTGCATTTTTTGATGAAACATGATGCTTTTAAAATTTGTCTATTCTGTTGCTTGTATTGCTACTTCCTTTTTTTAATTATTCTACTATTTCCTTAAATATTTCCTTGTTTGAATATACACTGCTATGAATAAAGCTGAGCAAGTGATCCTGTGTGTGTGTTTTTTTTTTCAACATGTTTTGACTTAGGAGGGGAATTATTGAGTTGGAGCATCCAGAGATATTTAACTTGATCTAGAAACTGCCAGAGAGGGGCTAGGTTTGCATCTCAGTTATCTTACTGGTACAGCCCTTGCCTAGCATGCAGGAGGCTCCGGATTTGATCCTCAGCACCAACAAAAGCAACACAAAACAAAACACTACCAAGGAGTTTTCTGAAGTGGTTGTCCAGTTTTACACACCTACCAGCAATGATTGAGAGTTCAAATTGTTCCAGATCCTACTCAGTCCTTTTGATTTTTAGCCACTGTCATGGGTGTAAAGTTGTGTAACATTGTTTTATTTATTTCCCATCAGGGAAATAAATGGTGACATGTACTTCTGGGTAATTACTAGATCTTGATATTTTGCTGTGCCTTTGTACCTTTTGGTCTTTTAATTATTGATTTGTAAGTACATTTATATATTTTATTTTAGATATGTGTAACAAATATTTTCTCTTAGCTTCTGTCTTGCTTTGAATTTTCTTAACCATATCAATTGATGAGCAAATTTTTTTTTAAATTTTGATGATGCTTAGTTGATCGTGTAATTTTACACCCTCTGGAAAACTTCTGCCAACCCAAGGTCCTGAGCATATTCTATATTCTTACAGAAACATTATAGTTCTGACTTTTATATTTAGGTCTAAAATCATCTAGAGTTGTGTATGTGCTATTGTGCAAAGTAGAAATCAGAGTTGTTTTCTCTATGTGCAAACCATTGTTCCAGCACTATTTTGCAACAGGTGGGGAAGGAATCAAACAATTTTCATTCCCCATTGAATTCTTGAATTCCCTGGGTCTTTGTCAAAAAAAAAAGAAAAGAAAAGAAAAAGAACATAACCACAAATGAATGTATTTCTGACCTCTCCCTGGATCAATATAATTTTATAATGAGTCTTGAAATCAAGTGAGAAATACTCTAGTTTCATTTTACTCTTCTAGAACAGTTAAGGTCTTTTGTGTTTTCTTTTAGCTTTTGGAAACTTCTTGTCTCTTTCTACAAAGATGCACATTGGGGTTTTGATTAGAACATCATGGTGTATTTGTAGCTCTTTATTCTGTTCTCAGCAGCGATTTGGAGCATCAGTGTGAATGTTAAAAACTCACCCAAGGACTCTAATGTGAAGGCAAAATAAGAACCGCTAACCTAGGTCCTTTCATTCTCAGCAGCTTCTGAGTGTCTGAAAAAGTACTCAGCACACACCTAAGATTGTACATATTAAATGAGTGCAGTGGTCATTTTCAGCAGCACACAAAAAATATCATGTCCATTGTCTCCCCAAGGTGCCCATCTTGTTTAAAGACTCCATACCTAGTAGATCTTCTAGAGCAAAGATGTTTTCTAAAGTGAGTTTCTGTCCTCTACACAGGAAAGCATTTGGACAGTGTCTTTAGCTTAAAAAATAAAAGCATCCGTGCCCACCCACGTGCCTTATTATGACATGTTGAGCCCAACTGCAATACCATTTTTATAAGGTGCTTTGATTGGCATGTGAACATGAGGGAGCTTCTTATGATGCAGACTCTTCTCATGGCATTTACATAGAAATGTGTATTCCCTCTTTTCCTTTTACTACATAAATAGACACTTGATAACTTAGGAGATGTATCATTATCACCTCACAGAACTCTGCAACTGCCTAAAGATGGATTCATATTCCAGAAAATGTTTCTCTCAAGACTGACTATTAAGCAAAAGACTGAAAACCCTAGTCACTGTAATTTTATTTCAAACGTTTTACAACAGATGTTCCATCTTGGTTTGCTACTATATTTTAATACTGTCTTTCTTTCAATAGTCATTAAACTAGTATTTTCTTCTTGTCTCTAATAAGAGCAACATCTGTTTCTCCTTGTTCAATCAAAGCAACCACCTCAAGAGTCTTACTTTAAAAATAATGCCATTATGGAGAGGCATGGGTAGAGTATGCTTCATTAACATTCTATATTTGCATAGGAAACAACTTTTTCTAACAATTATAAGTCAGTGAGATGTTAGGGAAAATATTATAAGCCAATTTAGTTATAAAAAAAACTAAAACCAGAAGCTGGAGTATGGCTTCAAAAACTTTGGTTTTAAGTGAAAACCCTCTTTGTAAAAACACTGCTTTCCTTTTATAATGTAGAGTTGAAGTTTTTTTTCACTATGAATTATTGAATAACTACAGATAGCTATTATACCAGAATGATCAAATAACCTTTAATTATAAAATTAAGTCAAAACTGTAGCAAGAGTATGTCGATTTTTTCTTCTTTTTTTAACAAAACCAAAAATATTTGAAAGATATGTGTTCTAGTTTATAAGTCTCCTCAGAGTTAGTCACCACAAGGAGTCTTTCTCTGAAATTAGATTTCATTTTTGGAAGTATTTCACACATATTCAGAACCCTATCTATTGAATAATCTGGTTGAAAAAGCACACTTTGGGGAGGAGAAAGAAGATTAGTAACTATGGAAGAATAAGATGGATTTATTGCATAGCTCAAAATTCACTTTAAAAACTATTGACCTGGATATTAACAGAGATATATTTAGATATTTTCCTAAATCACCAAACTCCTTACCATTGCTCTCACATTATTATCTTTATATGAGGTAGGAGGATATTTGTTCATAAAAGAAAGCCATTTTTATCATTTCCTAATAGTTAATGTTTGCAGACTCAAAATATTACAACTCAGGGCGACACACAGGGAATTAGACCCCCACATGGATGAAGAGCTGTAGTTACTAGTTACTGAGAGGTGACTATGTGCCAGGCACCATTATGAATGACAACATGAGATGCTTCTTAACTAAAGATGGGGTACACCTGATGAACTCATTGCAAATTGGAAATATCCAAAGTCTGTAAATACACTTAACACAACTGAGCTCCGGAGCACAGCTTGGCCACACAGCACTACATAGAGTGCCAGTGGTTCGAGAGCAGGATCTCAGGACTGCCTGAGAGCTGTCCTCTGTGCCACAGCCGAGCAGATGGAAAGAATATGATACTATCGTCTTTAACCCAGGAAAAGATCAGAATTCAAAATTTAAACAGTTTCTACTGAACACAGATTACTTTTGTACCATCAGAAATTAAAAAAAAAAATCATTAAGTGGAAACCTCATAATTCAGAGACATTTGTACCTTTAGTCCTCCCAACAATTCTATTAGATATATTCAATATATTCTTAGTAAACTGAGGTTAACTTGCAGAAGGCCCAACTATTAGATGAGTCAAAATGAGACTCATTTCTAATTAACCTGACTTCAGAGCCAATGATGTTGCCTTTTCTGGAAATCTGCCTCTTGCAGGTGGGACAGTGGACCAAACTCCCCTGAGTTCTGATTCTATCTCAGCTTCGATGGGGTATATTACACTATAGGCTACCATATTACACATGGGCTTGAGTGGAATAATTATGGCCCTCAGTGTAAGACAGTGCCCCATTTCCCAAATAAGATAGCTGAGGACATTGCCACAAATTTGAGTGTATAATTTTGAAGGGCTCTTGGTAAAAATGTCTAATATTTACTGTGCATTTTCAAAAGTGCATTCATAAGTAATTTGAAAAGTTCATTTTCCACTCTCTTTAGGAATTATTTATTTTCATTCTTCACATGCAACTTTAATATTGGTGTGTCTGTCAGGATTTTGTGAATCATCCAACACATTTCCCTGGAACAGAACTTTACTTCTAAGTAGTTTGAGATACAGGAATTCTTCCCATATCTAACACCAATCCATGGGACCCCTTTCTCTAGGGCCTCCAGTTGAAGTTAGTGTAAAGTTAGGACATACATTTTTTCTATCGTCTTGTGTGCATATATATTCAGGAACTTCACTTTGGAATAACTTACTATATGGCCCTCTTGCTTATCACTACATTGATATGTGTAATTGTAAAGCATTAGCCTCTAAAAAAAATTGGTGAGTTTAAGTCAGATTCCTTTTCTATAAATAAAATTAATGAAAATTTTGCTTTATTTTATTTTTTTACTTTGCTCTATTGGTAGAGAGGTAATACCTCCTATGTGCCTGGTACCACTTGAATACTACACAAATACCGATTGATCTATTCAAAGTAAACCTCTTAAGTAGGTTATGTTATTTATATTTTAGTGCAGAAAATTCTGAGGCACAGAGAGGTCAAGAATCACAGGGGTTAGCAAAGAGTGAAGGCAGGCATGTGGCTGTGTGAATACCCTCATGGACTCCCACACTCTGCTCTCTGCCCTCTGATGCTTGTGGCTCAGGACTGAGTCACTATTTACTCTATAGAGGATAGTGTCCAGTGGGCTGTGTGGACAGTGCCACATACCTCTGAGGCTCTCAGAAGATGAGACATGAGCTCTTTGCCTACATATCGGCAAAAAAAAAAATCCTTCCTTTTTGGATGCTCTGAGTCGCTGACTAGCTGCCAGGGCCCCACCACAGCAGGAGAGTGGATCCCTGGTAAGTCTCTAGCCTTCAGACCTTCAGGCCCTCAGATGGTGGACAGAAGCACAATGTCCCTTCAACAGTGAATACAAGGGCTGATTTAACCCATTGAGTGATGTGTTCTTTGTTATATGTGACTTTAGAAATTTTTAATAAGTCTTGGAATGATTATACATTGTGTTTTCTCCCTGAATAAACCCATTCGTATGTATTATAAGTCCACATGCATAGCACTGATCTAGTCAACTTGAGTACTCTCAGTGAATTTCATATGTGGACTTTCTTAAATTTCATGAGTGTTCCATTTCTTATGAATTAAAAAATAATAAACAGTATTGTTGGTTTTTAAAAAATCTTTAAAATGTATTTCCTTATGGTTCTTCTGAAACAGAAATAATTCTCTATTGTTTGCTCCAACTGACACAAGGCCAGGAAAGCAAGCAGACAACACACATTCTGGAACATGAGAGGTCAGGTCCTTGCTATTTCAGTTTATGTTTCATCCCAAATTGTCCAGGGTCCCCTACATGAGTAGGAGGGACACAGACCAAGGAGACGTGGCTGGGTATGTGACATCCTCTCTTCTCTTGCCATGATGTTGGATGGCTGAGTTCTGAGAGGTGGGAAAACTACCTGAGGGGCGTCTCAAGGTCTGGATGAACATCTCAGCACTACCACCCACAAGAGAGCAGTCAAAGTCATTCTCTCCTTACACATTAGGAGGAGAGGGCTGGGCCTGTGGCTCAGGGGTAGAGCACTTGCCTAGCATATGTGAGGATCTGGGTTCAAAAGAAAAAAAAGATGGTGGAGGTAGGGGGAAATGAGCACACAAAGTTCTCTTAGAGTTCCACAAAGTATAGAGGTGGTTTACATGCATAATCATGGGCTTATTTAAACGTGCCTCAAGGGGGGAAATACTAGAATTTGCTGGTCAAACCTATACTATAAAATTTCCGTTCTAAGTTTATTTGTGGTCTCGATGCCATGTGACACCAGGCTGTTCCCAGGAACTGAGCTCTTCTGCAGATGTGACAAGTGGAAGAGTGTATGTGCATAAGTGTGATGTGGTGTGGTGTGTAATGTGGTGTGTGTGTGATGCACAGGGGCTGTATAACATGGTTTTGTTGTTGTGTCCTGCTTTAGTTTTGGTTTGCTTTTTGTAAGATCTGACTCTGGAACCTGATTGGTGAGTTCCAGTTCTGTTCTCTGCCATTCACCAACTACGGCATGCCTACATTTTGTTAGGCTCAGTCCCTCTAATATATGTTGGAGATAGGATTTCAAAATGTTCTGTGAAGTATAAATGAGTCAACTGTAAGTAGCATCCTTATCAGAGTGGCTAGCACATAGGGTTTCAAATAGTATTTCTATAAATATTCACTCATGTAGAAATCATAAAATTAGATTTTTCTCTGCGAAGAGCCTTGAGTGGCTTAATGCAGAAGGGATGACCAAATTGCTCAAAAGAAAGTATGTTGCTTCTTTTATAGTTTTTCTGTCCACGTTTGGTCATCCCTTCTGCATTAAGAGCAAGCTCATTGCATGTGGGAACCCATGCCTGTCTTGGATTGCTGAGGCATACTCTTGTGGATTAACATTAAATGTCCAAAAGAATAATTGGAATTAAATGAATAGGTATAACAGCTGAAGTGCATATACAGCATCGGCTGCTGTCAACATGACCACTTTCATCTGGACTCCAATTTCTCTAGTAATTAAGTTCTTTGAGAAAAATAAAATAACCTTTTAATTTTAATCTGATTAATATAATAGACTTTTTGCCATGAACAAAACAGATGATTATGTTCCATTTATAAGTTAATTTTCTGATGAAGAAATTTTACAGGGACTTTTCTGAGCTATTTTCTGGTCTATTTTTAGAATAGCTGTAAACATTTTGTAAGTGATTCCCCCTGTAGTATGAGTCTTTCAGATCATATTTTGGATTTGTGAATTGAACATCTATAATATTGATGTCATCGAGACCCATGTCCCAAAACTACATTTCATGGAAGGATTCATCATATTGTAAAGATAAAAATGAAAGCAAAAGCAAAATCAAAAACTCCTAGGGATAGTCAACAATACATCCAGTTTTGTACTTTAAATTTTATGACAAAACTATGTTCTCTGATGCATCAATTCTGTGGGAGAACCCACAGGGACCTACACCAGAAGGAAGTTTCTCAGTATACACTATTGCTTATCTGACAGCTAACTGATTTTAATTTAAGAATAAGACTACATTTGCATAGTAATTTTACAGCAGACAGGATTTTACTTACATTGTTCTTCATGCGTATTTGAGAGGCAAGAAAGAATAAAGAATTATTTTCCCAATTTTTGTATAGACAGGAAAAAAAATCTCTGCGATTAAATGGCTTGGTAAAGATATTCTTCTTGTCACATAAAGAAATGGACTAAAACTAAGGATTTTTACTTTATAATGAGAAATTGTCTTTAAAAGTTACCTATACATACCAGAAACCAAATCCGAATATAGGAATTTAGGTGTATACATTTTATTTTACATTAATACAATAAACATAGTGTGGGGAGAAGGAAAATAAGACAGGGGAGGGCGGTAAGCCACAAAAAGGTTTTTATTAAAGGGCTTGCCACTGTGAGCAGCCAATTCAATCTCCCTGGAGACTTTCCAAGACTGTAGCGACCACTAACCCTGGGCAACACTCTCCGACATCACCGGAAGCCACTGAAATGTATGGGTTGACTTCAGGTGATACCCAGGGAGATAGGAGAGAATATGCTCTATTGAATAACTCAGTACCTGACAAGGACCACTGTGGATATGTTAGGGTGATACCAGTTTCTAAGAAGCTCTATTGACACTAAATTAAACTTAAGAAGAAGAAAATATGAGACACTGAGTGTAGGTCTTACCAATAGAGTTGATCACACTGTGCGACGTTTCCAGAATAGAAACCACAGACAGCAATGCCAGTGCTGTTGTTCCTGCTGTCTTGTGTTCCATCAGCATCTCAGCTGTCTGCGACATTCAGAAGGCCAAGTTCCCACTCATGACCACCCCCAGGTTCATTTGCATATTTGTTCACACCCACTAAGCGCCAGACACCCCTGGGCTGCCAGGAGTTTAACGGAGAATAAAACAGAGAAGGTCCCTGACCTCAAAGGGCAAATAATCAAGTGGTAGGAGACAGAAAACAAACTAGTAAATAAACATGTACTAAATTCAGTGATGAGACATTCCATGAGGTAGAATGAACCTGATAAAGGGCAATGCTAGAGGGGAGGACAATGGCATTTATCTGAAGAGCTCAGGAAAGCCTCTCTGACCAGGTGGTATTTTCAGTGGCCTGAAGGGAGGGAGCAGAGACTGGAGGAGGCTGTTTGCAGCAGGTGTTCCAGAAGGACCACAGGACACCCCTCCCTTCAGCAGAGGCCTTCGGCTGGTGCTTTTAATGAGCTGCAGAGCAACAGAAAGTTGTCATAAGGGAAATACTAAGATCCCAATTACACTTGGGGGGGGGGAAGATAGCATTACTATTATAGGAAAATAGACTGTAAATGGAAAGAACCTAAGCAAGGAATCCAGTTAGTGAGCTATTAAAGTGCTCCAGACAGGCATTCCGGTGCAGGGAGGAGGCTGTCCACACTGTTTTCAAACTGTTTTCATTAGTGCTCCATAGCTGTCCGCAACAGTGGGGTTCATTATGGAATAATCATATGCACAGAATATAATTTGCTCCACTCCCATCCCCAGGGCATCCTCTGCCTCCCCCCCACGACTCCCCGTTTCCCTTCCTTTACTCTGCTGCTCTCCCTCCTATTGGTATTTTAATGGGTGCTTTATAGGTATAAGTAAATGTGGAGTTCACTGTGATAGGCTCGTACACGAGCAGCATGATTTTGTCAGTTTTATTCTACAGTTCCTCCCTTTTCCCATCCCTCCTCCCTCCCTCCCTATTTCCTTTCTCTGCTCTGCTCGCCTCCCCTTGATTTTTGTTGTTGTTATATTATTTTTATACCTTCATTTTATTTATTTATATGTGGGGCTGAGGATCGGACCCAGTGCTAGGCAAGCGCTTTGTCACTGAGCTACAACCCCAACCCCAGCCCCAGCCCTTGATTTTGGAGGAATTCGCCCCCCCCCACTTTCCCCTTGCTTTGCTCTGGCTTTCACGTATGGGAGAAAGCATTCACCCCTTGACTTTATGAGAACTGCTTATTTCAATTTTTTTCAGTGTTCTATAGCTCCATTCATTTACCAGCAAATGCCAAAATTTCATTCTCCCTTTTGGCCGAGTGAAACTCCCTTGTGCTATTATATGTACCATATGAGTTTATCTACTGGACTGTTGATGGGCACCTGGGCTCATTCCATAACTTGGCTGTTGTGGACTGAACTGCTTAGAAACATTGAAATAATATATCACTATGGTCTGCTCATTTTAGTTCTATTGGGTAAATACCAAGGAGTGGGTTATTTGTTGGTTCCTGTTCTAGTCTTTTGAGAAATCTCCATATTGCTTTATAAAGTGTACTGATTTGCTGTTCAACCAACAATGTATGAATATATAACTTTCCCTTCAAATTCTCACCAGCATTAATTATTATTTGTATTTTTGATTATTGTCATTCTAACTGAAGATGAAATCTCAATGTAGTTTTGATTTGCATTTTCTTGATTGTCAGTTGAAGATTTTTTCATATATTTCTTGGCCATTTGTATTTCTTCTTTGAGACATTTCTGGATTTTTTTAAATCCTTCTTTTTCATTGGGTTGTTTTTTGGTATTTTGTTTGTTTTATGATATAAAATTCTTGAGATTTTTATATATCTGAGATTTTTGAGATTTTATATATATTTTTTTTATATATTTTCCCCTGTTGGAAAAGTAGCTTGAAAAGATTTCTCCCATTCTATAGATTCTCTTTTCATGTTCTTAATCATTTTCTTTGCTGTTCAGAATCTTTTTATTTGATTTCACCCCACTTATTGATTCTTGATTTTATTTCTTTAGCAATCTTGTTAAGAAAGCCAATGATTGCCAATATGTTTCTGTGTTGACCCTATGTTTTCTTCTAGCAGTTGGAAATTTTCAGATTTACTACTTAAGTCTTTGATCCACTTTGATTTTATTTTTGTGTAGGATGTGAGAGGGATCTAGTTTCATTATTCTAAATATGAATATTCAGATTTTCTAGCATGGTTTCTTAAAAAGGCTTTCTTTTCTTATCTATATCTATATAGAACTACATTAAGTAGGTATAATGAGAGTGATATCCTGATATTGTTTCTGATTTTAGAGGAAATTTTATATATATATAAATTTTATATATATATATATAAACTTTGATTTTATATATATATATATATATATATATAAAATTTGGCACATTGCTAACGTATCAGATGACTGTAAGTATGTGGATTTGTCTCTATCTTCTATTCTATATCATCAGTCTTCATGTCTATCTTGATGCCAATATCATGCTGTTTTGTTACTGTAGCTCTGCTTCAGTAATATTTGAGGTTGGGTATCGTGATGCCACCAATATCACTTATTCCTCAGTATTGCTTTGGCTGTTCTAGGTCTTTTATTCATCCAAATGAATGTCAGGGCTGTTCTAGGTCTTTTGTTCATCCAAATAAATGGTTTATTTACTTATTTTTGTTTTGTTTTATTTTATTCGTTCTGGGAAGAATGCCATTGGTAGTTCGATGGGGACTGTATTGAATCTGTAATAGTGCTTTTGGTAGTATGGCCATTTTGACAACTTTGATTCTGCCTCTCTAAAAACAGGGTAAGTCTTTCTGTCCTCTAAAGTCGTCTTTTTAATTTCTTCCTTCAGCGTTTTATTGTTATCACTGTAAAAGACTTCCACCTCCTTGGTTAGATTTATTCCCAAGTATTAAGTTTGTTTATGAGGTTATTGTGAACAGAATAGTTGTTCGGATCTCTTTCTTAGCAGATTCATGATCAGAGTATAGGAAAGCTATTGATTTATGAATATTGATATTGAATCCTGCTACTTTGCTGAATTTATTAGCTCCAGAAAGTTTTCTAGTGTTTTGGGGGTCTTCTAGATACAGGATCATGTCATCAGCAAACAGAAAATTTGACTTCTTTTTTTCCTATTTGTATCTCTTTCATTTCCTTCTCTTACCTGATTGCTCTGGCTACAGTATCAAGAACTACATTAAGTAGGTACAATGAGAGATATCCTGGTATTGTTTCTGATTTTAGAGGAAATTCTTTCATTTTTATTTTCTTCTTAGTATGTTGTTTGTTTCCTTTTATCATATATAGCCTTTATATTGTTGAGGCAAGTTGCCCTTAGTCCTAATTTCTCTGGCATTTTTACATGAAGGAGTACTGCTTTTTGTCCAAGGCCTTTTGTGAATCTAATATATCATGTGATACTTTTTAAAATTGATTTTATTTTTTAAATACATGAGTGGAATGCATTACAATTCTTATTACACATATAGGGCACACTTTGTCATATCTCTGTTTGTATATAAAGTATGTTCACACCAATTCATGTCTTCATACATGTACTTTGGATACTGATGTCTATCACATTCCATCATCATTGCTAACCCCTGCCCCTCCCTTCCCCTCCTACCCCTCTGCCCTATCTAGAGTTCGTCTATTCCTCCCATGCTCCCCCTTCCTACTCCATTATGGGTCAGAGATGTATATCACAGAAAACATTCACCGTTTGTTTTTTGGGGGATTGACTAATTTCACTTAACATTATTTTCTCCAATGCCATCCATTTACTTACAAATGCCATGATTTTATTCTCTTTTATTGCTGAGTAATATTTCATTGTGTATATATGCCATATTTTTTAATCCATTCATCTAACTGAGGGGCATCTAGGTTGGTTCCATGGTTTAGCTATTGTGAATCATGCTGCTATAAACATTGATGTGGCTGTGTCCCTGTAGTATGCTGCTTTTAAGTGCTTTGGGTATAGACCAAGGAGGGGGATAGCTGAGTCAAATGGTGATTCCATTCCCAGTTTTCCAAGGAATCTCCATACTGCTTTCCAAATTGGCTGCACTAATTTGCAGTCCCACCAGCAGTGTGTGAGTGTGCCTTTTCCCCACATCCTGGCCAACATTTATTTCTATTTTTCTTCATAATAGCTGCCATTCTGATTGGAGTGAGATGATATCTAAGGGTGGTTTTGATTTGCATTTCTCTAATTGTGAGAGATGATGAACATTTTTTTTAATGTATTTGTTAATTGATTGTATATACTCTTCTGAGCATGTGATACTTTTATGTAATTTTATTTACATAAGGAATTACATTTGTTAATTTGTGTATGTCGAAACAATCTTGCATCCCTGGGATGAAACCCAGTTGATCATGGTGCACTATCTTCTTGATGTGTTTTGGAGTGCTTTTTGGTAATATTTTATTAAGAACATTTGTATCTATGCTCATCAGGGATAATGCTCTGTAGATTTCTTTAAGTTGATGTGTCTTTGTCTGTTTTTGATATTACGGTGACAATGGCATCATAGAGTGCATTTGGGAGTGTTCCCCTCTTTCTATTTTACAGGATAAATTGAAATGGGCTGGTGTTGTTCTTTCCTCACAGTTTTGGAAGATCTTGACTGAGAATCTATCTGGTCCTGGGCTTTTCTTTTAAAACACCTTTATTGCTGATTCAATTTATTGCTTTATATAGGTCTGCTTAGGTTTTCTATATATTTATAGTTCAATTTGGTAAGGTCATATGTGTCTGGAAATTTGTCAGTGTCTTTAGATTTTGCAAATTATTAGAGTATAAATTTTCAAAATAGTTTCTAGTGATCCTCTGGATTTCAGAAGTATCTGTGCTGATATCTCTTTTTTTCATCTCTAATAGTATTGATTTGGGTTCTTTCTTTCATCAAATTATCATTCTTATCTATCTTTTCAAAGAGCCAACTCAGTTACATTTATTCTTTGTATTGTTTTCTCATTCTCAATTTTATTAATTTCAGTTCTAATATTATTTCCTGTCTTCTACTAATTGTGAAAATTGTTTGTTCTTCTTCTTTGTGTCTTAAGGTGTAGCATTAGATTAGTTATTTGTGATCTTTCTGGGTTTGTTTTCAGTGTTTTTATTCAGTGCTATAAACTTTCATCTGATAATGTCTTCATACTATCCCAGAGATTTTGATATGTTGCATCATTATTATTACTTTTTTCTAAAAATTTTTTATTTCTTCTCTCATTATTTCTATGACCCATTTCCCATTTAAGATTTTTGTTCCAGTCTCTGTGTATTTGTACCATTTGTATTATTTTCTTGAGATTGATTTCTAATTTCATTCCATTATAATCTGATAAGATGCATGAAATAATTTCATTTATTTTGTATTTGCTGAGACTTACACTGTGACCTAGAATATGGTGTATTTTGGAAAAAAATTTCTTGAGCTGCTGAGAAAAAAGTATAGTCAGCTGGGTTTGGGTGAAATATTCTATAGAAGTCTGTAGGTCCACATGATTTATAGTATTATTTAGGTTGGAAGCATCTTTATTGAATGAACTCTGCATTGGTGAAAGGGGTGTGTTGAAATTACCCAGTATTATTTTATTAGGTTTTATCTGGGATTTAATGTCAAAAAGTTTTATTTATTTATTTAATGTTGGATTTTTTTCTCTACCACTATGTAATGACCATTTTATCTCTTATCATTAATTTTTCACTTCAAATCTACTTGATCAAATATAGGAATAGCTACTCCTGCTTATTTTCAGACTCCATTTATGTGGAATTTTTTCCCCCATAATTTTGCTTTCATTCTGTGGATGTATTTGTCTTTGAGTCCCTTGTCAACAGTATATAATTGGATCTTATTTTTTTAATTTATTCTTCCAGTATATGTCTTTTAATTCGGAAATTGAGACCATTTACATTCAGTATCATTTTGGATAGAAACTTGTTATTCTGGCCATTTTGGTTTGTTTGTTATATTTAATTCAATCTTATACTTAGTTAATTATTTTTTTAGAGAGCTTCCTGATTTGGGAGCTTTGAGGTTTGTTTTTGAGTTTTTTTCTGTGTGTAGTATATCTTTAAATACTTTTTGTAGTACTGGCTTAGTGGTCATGAATCCTTTTAGTTTATCCTTATGGAAACATTTTCATTCTTTTCAAATTCTGAAAGATAGCTTTGCTAGATATGGTAAAAATTGGCTGGCAATTATTTTCAAAGCCTGGAATATTTCATTCTGAGCCCTTCTTGATTTTAGTGTCTGGGTTGAGAATTAAGAAGTGAACTTGATGCTTTCTCATATAGCTTTTATTTATACCTTATTTCCACATTTTCTTGGTAAAGCATTTTTATTATGATGTGTCTTAGAAAGTTTTTTATAATCTTGTCTATTTGGGGTTATATTTGCAGCCTATATGTGGTTGTCTATCTTATTTCTAAGGTTACTAATTTTTTTCTCCTATTATTTCACTGAAAAGATTCTTAATGGTATTAGTCTTGTATTTCCATGCTCTCTTCTATCCCAATGACTGTCAAATTTGGACTCTTGATATTGTCCCAGAGTTTTTGTATACTGAACATGTTTTCTTTTCTTTTTTTTTAAATCAAATACTGAGTATTCAAGCTCTCATACTCTGTCTTCAGCATCTGAAATTCTGTTCTCTACATAATCTAATTTTTGGTGGTAATCTCAGGTAAATTTTTTAATTTGAGCATTGTATCATTCATTTGCAGAGTTCTTATTGATTTCTTTTCAATATCTCTACTTCTTTATTGAAATAGTCTTTCACCTCCTATATTTGCTCTCTGATTTTATTTCTTAGATCTTCTTGTAGTGCTTTGAATATTTTAATAATCAGTTTTTTGTAATAATTCTCTAAAATTTTATTTACTTCCATATCTGTGGGTTCCTGTGTTGGGGGATTGTAATTTTGGCAAGAAGACTTTTTTTTTTCCTGTTTTCTCATGTTTTCAGAGGAATTAGACTTACAAACCTGTTTTAATGGATTCCTCTTACTCTTTTATCTTTGTTTCCTTTGGTATACACCCCCACCCTTAGGACCATGCTTTGCTTTTGATGTATAAGTAGATTTACAGGAGTAGGAGTTGTTCCTCTTTGGGGTCTGGTTGTTGGTTTGAGGCCTTGTCTCTCCTATTCCATGTATTGTTGGAGCTTCTGTGGGACTAGTTCATAAAGTAAGGTTCACCATCTGAGTTGTGAGTATGCATCAGAAGCAGAATCTCTCTCATGGTTGAGGCTGTGCTACCCTGCAGTTACTCCTCAGGTCATGAGTTGGCTGATACCATCTCCCCACACCACACTTCATGTCCTGTCCCCATTTCTGTTTTGGGGTGAGGGCTGCTTATGTATTCTCAAGGTTTGGGCAAAACTGTGTAGTCAGTGTGCCAGCCAGCAAGGAAGTGGTACACAGACACTCAGGTGCTATTCTATGCACACATTTTTATACTATGAATAATTTTTCGTGTGTGTGTGTGTGTGTGTATATAATTTATAATTTGGAAATTATTTTGTATTGATTAAAGCAGACATTTTGTATCATCCACCACTAAAATAAAATATGTTCAGTATTAATAAATGAAAAATTTGAAAATCCTAAGAAATGTCTGGCCATAATATTTACAATGTGTTTTAGTCAGCTTTTTCACTGCTACACTTAAAAGATCTGACGAGCACAATTGTAGAGGAGGAAAAGTTTATTTATTTGAGGGCTCAGAGATTCAGCAGTCTTAGCATATAGAAGGCCAGCTCTATTCCTAGGGGCTTAATGTCAGGCAGAACATCATGGTGGAAAGGTGTGGTGGAGGGAAGCAAGCACCTCACACAATGGTGATCAGGAAGCAGAGACTCCATTCCCCAGATACAAAATATACACTCCCTAGCCAAACTCTGAGTGAGCCACTTTCTCCGTCTATATCCCACCTACCTCCAGTTACCACTCAGTTAATCCCCATCAGGGATTAATTCGCTGATTAGGTAAAGATCCTCACAACCCAATCTTCTCCTCTGAACCTTTTTGCATTGTCTCACACGTGAGCTTTTGGGGGGACATCCCACATCCAAACCATAGCACAATGATATTTACTATAATGTGAGTAAATATCACAGATACTTGACTACCTTCTAAGATTCAGTAGCCCTTGGTTTTTTAAATAGTACTCTTGTGTGATAGCATGAAACAACTGTTAGCTAATGCTATTCTTCTGGATGAACCACCTAGTAAATCATCTAGACTTTGTGGTCATATAATTCCTGGTACAACTATTTGACTCAGTTAATGTAGGGCAATTGTCTGCCCTACAAGTGGACTTGACTGTTTTTCAATGAAACTGTATATGAATGCTAAAATTTGAGTTTATGAAATTTTTGCTTGTCACTAAATATTATTACTATTTTGATTTCTTTTCAACTTTTTAATAATATACAAACCATTCTTATCCCACAGATTAAACAAAAATGGGTGGCCAAAATAAAGTTATAACCCACAGATGTGGTTTACAAGCTCCTGTTATAAATTATCTGGCACCTAAATCCTTCTTCTGTGCTCCATGGATTTACACTATTTCTAAATATCTTTGCTTGCTAGTCTTTCTTTTGTGAAAACGAAGTGTACGCTCCAGGAACTTTAACCTGTGTACTTTAGATTATACCATCTGAACTAGACTAGAACTGAATCACTTTCTTTTTCCAAGGTCACATAAAGCCTCTTTCACTCTCTTCGGTTTCTCTGCTTCCTAAATACTCTCTAGGTTCTTAGGTTCTATGATTGCTCTCCTACTTTTACCTTAAATTTTGAATTATTGTTTGTAAAGTGAACACAAGCCAAACAGACATTGAACTATTGTCACCTACTGGAGTGATCAATAGAATGTCTACAACTAAATGTCTTTGTATTAGGAAATGAAATTGTCAGGGTGAACATTGTTGTTTTGTTTTGATGGTTTTTATTTGTTGAAATGTGACTGACCTCATTTTAACAATGCCCTCTTATAAATGACTCAGAATCCTTTTGTTACTTCCTGTCATCATTAGTGGTTAATTCAGACATATAATTGCACATAGTCACACATTTTTATTTGGTACCTAATATCTATAAACTACCCTTGCCAGGTGTTTATTGAGAGAAAATAACCAATATGGACAGTATTTTAAAAATGAAAAATTAGATAGAACCATAAATCTGAGAGTATGATCATGCAAAACTAATCAGAAAATAGGTTATGAAATTTAAACAGTTCATCGTCACTTTCCAAATGACTTTATTCAGAGCATTCTTTACCCCCAATCATCCTGATATAATTTTAATCATATTTCTTCACCTGATTGACTTAGATTGTGCTTTATTCAGTCCAATGGATGAAAGAACCAGATATAATCTTAAAGAAACATGAGATAATGAAATTTAAAAGCAGCACTATATTTTTCTAGATGAAGGTATGGTTTAACTTCTAAAATATTAATTCTGTTGATATTAAAATTTGTGTTTATTTCTCCCATGTAGCTGGAACTATTACTTTGACCAGTAACTTCTAGGGAAACTCACTCAATAGTAATGTATATTTCAAAATAACTGAAGAAATTTCAAAGTATGTCAAGTAAGAGAGGTTATCAAAATGTTAATTAAATTGGCTTAATTAATTCAATTTCTATATGTATCAAAACATCACACTGTGCACCATAAATCTAATAAAATTATCATTTGTCAATTTAAAATAATATGATTTTTTTAAAGCTGTATTTAACAGAACCATCTTAACATAAAAAGCTGACTTTTATCTTGTACCTTTCAGGTTCTGGGTTGAATGATGGTCAGTGGCATGAGGTTCGTTTTCTAGCCAAGGAAAACTTCGCTATTCTCACCATTGATGGGGATGAAGCATCAGCTGTTCGAACAAATAGTCCTCTTCAAGTTAAAACTGGAGAGAAATACTTCTTTGGAGGTAAGAACGCCATCCTTTACTGGTTAACCAATACTGTGCTAAAATAAGGCAAGTTTCAAGATGAACTCAGCAGATCTCGGGATAATGAGTCTTTCCATTAGATATTGTTTTCCTCATCCAAACTCGTGCAATGTGAAATCTAAGAAAACATATCACATCCTCAGAAAAGACTTTGGTTTTAGTTTTAAAATATACATGTGTACATATATTTGTCTCTGAAAATATTCCTGTTAATATTCATATATCTACTTATTTGCTTATGTAAGTATATATTTGAATATAACTATGTGCATCTCTTTTTTTCTAGTTATTAAAGTAAGCATACATAAGAGCAATTACCTTGTCTGTCTTGTTTCCTGCTATGTCCCCCAGGGTCCTAGAAAAATTCCTGGAATATAAGATAGGAGTAATAAATATTTATGAATGAATTAGCAAGCAGTATAAAATATACAGGACAAGCCTTTTTTTTCCCAAAATTGTCTAAAAGTAGAATCAGAAGCCCTAGGAGCTTTACTAACGTTCCACTGAGTTTACACCCAGCTCAGACCTCTCTCTGATGCCTGTACAGGGCCAATATTTCTTTCTTATGGGTGCTATCTTAAAAAACAGAGTCCTGAACTAGTCCTGCACAATGTTTGTTGGAACCAAAAACGGCATGATTTTGTAAACTTTGATATCTTATGAGTGAACAAACTAATGTTTCTGATCTACTAGGTCTGATGGATAGGAGAAAAAAGCAACTAAAGTGCCAAACTGGTTTTCTCCAAAAAGTTATTTGACACCATGGGCTTTTGGCCAAGAGTTCTCCTTGCAGTTGTAGAGGATTGTCCTTTGAGAAGCTGCTAGCAATCTCTGCTTGTCTCTGGCCATTGACCACGGATGGGATCGCTGAATGCCTGTGGTGGTTTTCATCTGTCTTGATCTAGACGGGTAGGCAAATAGCTGTAGCCACATGTCTGTGGCCAAAAGTTCACAGGATGCAAGGGTTTTATGGTCTCCTATTTCTTATTGCTTGACGGACTTTGCTTTCTAAATCCAGAAGTCAGGAGGGCATTGGCTTGCTCTTGGGTCTTTGGTCTGCCTCCGGGACATGCTGTCAGCAAATGTTCCTGATGTTTCTGTGGTTATATCTTTGTTGGCTGGATCCTCAGAGTGTAGAGAATCCCAGGGGAACTCGTTACAATTCAGATTCTCAGGCCTTACTACTACTGGAGCTTTAAAAGATGCTGAGAAATTGAAGAATTCCAGATTCTAAGCGATTCTGACACAAAAGATCTGAAGAGCAGACTGACAGGCACATTTGAAATTCATAGACATATCTTTAGATTCTTTTTTGAAAGAGAATGATAATCCCTGTAAAGTTTGAGATGCTTTCGAATCACCCACTCTCCCACAGCTTTGTTACCAGGAGCAGCAAGGGGAAGAGCCAGGCTGCCCTTGTCCATGTACAGACTTTGATCAGGTCCACATTCACCAGAAGACCCACAGCACTCTTAACGCACTGTCCTGCAAGCCCGATGAAGTCTAAGCTCTCTGACTTGCTGCCCTTCAGTAAAATGTTCTCTTGCAGCAGCGACACTGGGCAGTGGGATTCAGAGCCAGTGCCAGGCAACAGAAAGCCTCAAAAGCAAAAACCTGACACCAAATCTCTCAGAGATCCCAACTCCAGAACCATTTCTAAGGGCTCAGGTCATAGGCCTCACTGGGTCCTTGGAACCATCTTCATATAAGGTGAGGTGTCTCTAAGAGATGTTTTGCAAATGACATATCATTAATATGTATGATTTCGCCATTGAGACATCCTTTTCCGCATTTATCTAACATTTATGCCAATTGCACGCCATCAATATCATGAAAGAAAATCTGATTTGGCATTGAATAAATCAGTCAGAAGAATACACGGCAGAAACCTTTGGTGTAGGCAGCTCCAGAATGACCGAAATGTTTCTGATCTAATACTGGTGACCCTTCCGCACGTGGCTTCCTGATTAGAATATGTGCTGCCTGTGGATTCACACACACACACACACACACACACACACACACACACACACACACAACTGCATACTGTCCATGCTGAAAATTTTCTAAGTTGTAAACCTTGTCACGAACATATCTTAATACTAGGGCAGAAGGACTATCTGTGTTCTAGAACACAAGCTTTGGAATCATGCACACCTCATTTTGGATCGTAGCTTTGGTGCTCAGGTGCCGTCAGCCTTTGATAACTTATCTTACTTTCTTCATCTGTCAAATGCCAGTATAATCTCTTCTGTGAACCTGGCATAACATACCCTCTGTAACCCAGGGTCTGGCCCTAGGACATGGTAATGCTGGCCATCTCCTGGTCTCTCCATTTTGTCTCAAGTCATTTTGGAAGCTCATTCAGAGACAGGAAGATTTGAGATTTCAGGCCATTACTCATCTAAAGACCCCTGATCAGCTCTTGTGCTACTGGAAGTATTTCTTTCTCCTCAGTCTCAAAAAAAAAAAAAAAAACAAAAAAAAAAAAAAAGGAAAGAAATGGTTTTCCTTCTCTAAAGCCTTAAGTAAAGGCTTGTGGAGCTCAGTTTCCCATCAAAAGCCCTAAACCTGTCCTCACTCTGTCACTTTTGAAGCCAAGTTCCACTTGAGCATCTTTGTCTGCACCTGCAAACTCACTTTCTCACCAGGGGGTAGTGGTACCCCTCTCTCAGTGTTTCCTGAGAATCCCAGGGAAGGTCTCCATTCTCTGTAATAACATTCCCAATTGGATTTTTTAAGCACCAAAGATTCTTTCGCTTTGTTCTTGAGAATAGGCAGAATAGGAGATAGGCCAGGTCCCATGATTGTTAGAGAAAGGTTTTTAAACTTGTAGCACTTCCTAGGTTTGCTGTTTTTATTATCCCCTTTGTTTTCACTTAAAAGAAAACATAGCAAGGGTAAGAAAGTTCTAGAGTTGGTCTTATAGGAAGGGGAGCGCTATGGAACAGGGGATGGAGAGAGACAGCCCTCAAGAAGGTGCCAAGGCAGGTGGCCAGAGAGAAGAGACCACTGGGAACCAGCCGGAGCGTGACAAGATTAGGGATGGTGCCATCTAGTAGAGGGCACACCCCTTCCAGCTACTAGTCCAGACTCATCAATATAGAGCTGCCTCGTGAGCCCTGGCCACTGGGACAACCCCACAGGGCGAATGGCTTACACCTTGAAAGTGCATCTCCTACAGTTCTGGAGGCTGGAAATCCAAGATCAAGGCGCCAGCAGATTGAGTATCTATTGAGACACTCTTCCTGGATTTCAGAATGCCGTTTTCTCACTTTATCTTCACATCATGCAGGTGGGGTGGAGAGAGAGACAAAGAGGACTCCAGCATTCTCTCTGTCCTCCTGGGGGCTCTGATCCCATTGTGAGGACCTCACCCTCCTCATACCATCACATTGGGGGTTGGGTTTCCGTATATGGATTTTGGGGAATACAAACACGTGGTCTATCACAATAGCCTTTCCATGATCATTGAAATAGAGCATGGATTTAAATAGCTAAGTGGACAGACATGCAAATATGCATCTACATAAAGTTGTTTTACATTAAAGCTGTTAGGAAGTTGGTTTCCAGTTGTGGAGTTCTGTTGAGAGCCACAGTCAAGTCGGGATGGCGCCTGGCATTTTGCCAGAAAGAGTGGTTGGGAGGTGTCGCCAGTGAGACATTGGGATGATGGTGATTAAGTTAAGTTGTGTATAATTATTGGGATGGTGACTGATTGCTGTAACTGGATGATGCTGGATTGGGGCAAGCTGTGTATTCAGTTGTGTATGTGGACCTCTGCTGTCCGGCAGTGGGGCGGCTCCTGCTACCTTGGGTGCCCGCTACTTTTGAGTTCTCACGGAGTTCCTGTTGAGTTCCCGTTGGTTCTTGCGGAGTTTCCGTGGAGTCTGAGAGCGTTCTGGGGGGGGGTTCTGGCAATAAAGTAGTTCCTGTTTGAACCTACAAGTGGCTGATGACCTCCCGGTTATTTTTGTGCCCAGCCAGACTGCGGCAGAGTTCCTTTTCTGCTTATTATTGGGCTATGCAGACCATCCTACACAAATTTGAATGTCTAAAAGCTTCCGTAAGAGTCTAACACACTCTGGGTTAGCCATAGATTGTCAGGGATCCCCGGCTGCAGAGGCCATGGACAGAGGGCTTACCAGACCTCACAGCTCCAGGTTTGGGATCCACTCTTCAGGCTTCTAAAGGGCCAGGTTGCCTGTTGTCATTCTGCAGTTTGTTTTCTAGCTCCTTTTGCTGCTCTTCAAATGTTAGGGAGCAAAGTGTTTTATTGATTGATATCATATGAAAAAGGACATATCTTTTTAAGGGTAGAAAAAGTAATCCTAAACAAACTTGCTTGAGGCATGTCTTCAGTTTTCTAAACATGCCATAACAGAGAACCACAAACTAATGGTTTAAAACAATAGAAATTTTTCTCTCTCACAGTCCTAGTTACTGTTTGGATGTGAAATGTCCCCAAAATCTCCCGTGTGAGACCATTCAAGAAGGTTTAGAGGCGAAATGATTGGGTTGTGAGAGCCTTGACCACTGAATTAATCCCCTGACGGGGTTAAATGAATGGTGACTGAAGGCAGGTGGGGTGTGGCTGGAGGAGATGGCATTCAGGGAGTGTGGCTTTGGGATATATGTTTTGTATCTGGCAAGTGGAGCCTGTGCTTTCTGATTGTGATGTGAGCCACCTCCCTCCACTACACTCTTCCTCCATGGTGTTCGACCTCACTTTGAACCCCAGAGAATGGAGCCAGATGTCCATGACTTAGAAACCTGAGCCCCCAAATAAACTTTTCCTCCTCTTCAAATGTCTTTTAGTCACAGCAGTGAACAAGCTGACTGCCACAGTCCTGGATGGTCCAAGTCCAGAACAAGTGGCCGCAGGGCTGCACTCTGCCTGGAGGCTCTGAGAAGGGACCTTTGGCATGGCTCCTGGTGGCTCCTTGGGGCTGGCGGCACTCCTGGGCATCCCTTGGCCTACAGATGCTTGCTTCAGTGGCTGCCTCCAACTGCACATTGTCTTCTCCTCTCCCTCTCTGTCCACATTCCCCTCTTCTGACAAGGACACTGCTGTAGATTAGGGTCCACCCTAATCAGTGTCACCCTGTCACCACTGGCTACCTCTGCACCATAGCTAGGTCCCAGTTAGGCCCCACCCGCAGGTCCTGGGGCGAAAGCTCAGCCCACAGCAAGGTCTGGATTTGTTCTAGACTCCCTTCATGAGCAAGTCGCCACACTTCTCAGAGGAGGCCCAGGCTCTGGATTCTCTGTCGTCCCTTTTCAAAGATGGATCCTATGGGAGTTAAACTTCAAACATAAGTCTGAGAAGACGTGGCTAACCAAAGGTAGAAGTGTTGAAGCAAACAGCTGCACCAGCAAAGTCTACCGCACGGCGCGCTAGAGGAAAATCCTGCCACTGGCCACGCTGCCCAATGCAGTTCTGTCAACCTAACCAGGACTGGACCTGGGACTGGAGGGAAGTCAATAAAAAGGAAAGAAAAAAAAGTGAAAGAATTCCAGGCTCACACATGGAAGAAACAGTGAAAGTCACCTCTGACAACAACAACAAAAGGCCTGCTCACCAGGAGGAGGCACCGTTGGTGAGCAGGGCACCCGCAGGAAGGAACCCACCGAGAGTGAGGAGAGAGGATGTCCAGGCTTCACGTCAGCCAGCCTGCCAGGCTTCAGGACAAGAGGAGCATCTGTGTTCACAGGTTGACCTAGACATTTTCCGAAACAGAGGAATTTCTAACTTCACCTTGATTCGTGTGCAATGGAAGATACCACGACCAAAGGATGAGCATGTGAGAAACTCTACCCAGAGGGAATAATGAGGCTGGGAATAAAGTACCTGCCACTCCCCGGTCCCCCACACATGAGTACTCAGAAGGCCTCTCTCATTCCTCTTCAGAATTTGGTGTTTTCCCCCAAAATAACACGACTAATAACGAATTAAGTCATGTTGATTTCATGCTGCACCCAGCTTGGGATTTCCTACAATGTGCATTTACTCAACAGCAGAGCGTGGGCTTGAAGCCAGAGATATAGGATATAGATATAGATAGAGATAGAGGTTGCCAGGGGATTGTTCCTAAGAGGTAAGTTCAGGAGAGCATCCTTGGGGCCCAGAGCTCCGAGCACAGCCCCTCCTGGCAGAATGGGATCCTGGCTTCCACGCCAAGAGAAGGTCCTCGTGAATTTCATGGATGGGAACTTCCCGCAGCTCTCGCGGATCCCTCCACATTTCTCAGAAATGCTTGGCAGGTTTTCTGTCTTGCACATGAAAGTTACTCCCAAGAAATGCCTTCGAAAGAAAACACACATGACTTGCCTGGAGCATCTAAGTCCTTAATCTCTTCCTATCATTAGATCAATGTTCAGTTTCCTCCTTGCTAGTGAATTAAGAGTCAATCTTTTTTTTTTTTCTAAATCTCTTTTTCCAAATCCTTAGACTTTGCTTCCAAACATGTTTTAATGTCCCCACATTTGCCTTTCCTATTAGAACTGAGATCTTTTTTTATTCATTTACATCCAAAAGGATTATGGAGACCCTAGAATATCTCAGACACAGTAATAGATGCTGGCAATATAGCATAACAAAAAGATGAATCTCTTCCTCATAGAACTTACAGCTTTTGCATTCATAGCTCTAATTTCTTAGTTTTACCAATTATACTTTGTAAAAAATTATAATTGGTTCTTTTATTAATGAATTTAATTCTCTTATTAATGAATATCTGCTCTAAGTTCTGTGGGGGAAATCTTCAGTTTTGTTTTTAAGGTGTTTCAACTGATTGGATGAGGCCCACCTACATGGCTAACTACAATCTACAATCTCGTTTTCTTTCTCTCTCTCTCTCTCTCTCTCTCTCTCTCTCTCTCTCTCTCTCTCTCTCTCTCTCTTGGTACTATGGATATAACCCAGGGGCACTGAACCACTGAGGCACATCCCCAGCTCTTTTTTATGTTTTATTTTGAAACAGAGTCTCACTATTTTGCTTAGGCCTTGCTAAGTTTCTGAGGCTGTCTCTAAACCTGGAATCCTGTCCCTTGGTGGGATTACAGGAGTACACCACCTCACCTGAATTATCTCCTAATTCTAGAAGCTAACCATGTCTGCAAAATGTGTTCACAGCCACGCCTACATTAATGCTTTACTGCATAGATTGCACACTAAAGCCTCTTCACGAGCCATCACAGAATACTTCTGCCTGCCCTGGGTTTGAGACATCAAATGAAGATATAATCAGATATTTGATTTCATGCATAGAATAAATAGCAGACAATGTTTTAACACTTTTATAATTGTATTTCCCAGATCTTCTACAAGTTCATTTTTAATTTAATTTTTTGTTTTCTAATGCTACTGCTCCTATGTCCTCTCTTTTGAATATTTGACTAAGGTAAAATTGGCATGTCTGATCATCTGTCCATCTCAAGCGTACAATTCAGTGAGTTACAGCCCATTCCTATGGTGGCTCAGCTGTCCCCAGGGTCCAACCTGACAGTATTTCCCCAGCCCTCAGTCTTCACTCCCCCCGCCCCCCCCCCCCCGTGCTCTGCATGCTCCCTCCCGCAGCATCTCAGGTGACTGTTGACCTGCTGTCTCCTGCAACTGCGCCCCTTCTGTTTCTGGACACTGCCATTATCTATCGGTTTGGTTTTCTTGTCTGAACGTCTCTGGTCTACTCCTCCAGGGGGATCTCCTTAGGAATTCCCTGCTCCTCAGGGATGCACCAGCTCTCAGTTCTCCACAGGCACTGCCTGGCCTGCGCCTCACACTGCTGGCCTCCAGCCCTGCGGCCCTGGGCCTCCTATCTGCCCCACTCTCCTCCCTCCCTGGCCCAGCCCTTCACCCCCTTCTCACACTCCACGTCCTCTACTGTTGATCCTGTTGGCCGTCTATTGTTGGAGTCCCCTGACAACAAAGCCTGCAGAGGACAAAGATGCTGGTCTTGTGTGTGTCCTGAAATATCTCAAGTGTTGAGAGAAAATGCCTAACACACAAGAGGTTCTTAATAAGTGTTATTCGTTGAGTAAATGAATCACCGTTCCCAATGAATGGAATACATTTAATGGTTACGTGCACAGGGCTACAGGCCTTCTTATCTCCATCTACTTACATCGTCAGATTCTGCCGCCCAAATGAAGTGCCATTGATTGTGCAGGCAAAGAAGAGCCACTGGTGCTCCATTATCACCTCACTGGCCCTGCACAACTTCCCATGGGCATGCAGAGCAAAGAAAGTCTGTATTAGATCAGATGCAATTATGTAAGTTCTGTAAATATAAAATAGCAAAAATATTAAAAATGTGCCAGTAAAAAAGTAGTAGAGTCAGAGTTCAAACCTAGCTCATTTTTGTTTTAATGGTAAGATCAACAATTTATTAAATTTCAGAATGAAAAATGAGGAAATCATAACTTAAGATCGTAGTCATGTCTGTGAACAGTTGTTTAGTTAATTTAGGTTGGCAGACACTATGAAATAATTGGAATCATTTTTTTCTTTGTTACTTTCAAATTAATCAAAGTTTTTTTTTCTCCTTTGTGTTTTTAATATTTCACTCTGTTTCATGGTTAAATTGTAATACCCCTCCTTCTATCTAGTAGAGTTGGTTCTCCCTTAGTTGTGGAAATAACCTAGAAACTCTTATTTGCTCGTGAAATATTTGAGTCGCTATTTGCTGGTCTGTGCAAATCCTTTCCCCGCTTTTAAAAGGTGTATTTCCAAGCCCTCTCTTTTCTCTTAGGAGAATACCAGCAAGCAGATACACTTCTTTTTCAGTCACATTCCCAAAGGACTGTTGGTCGTTTTTTTTCATTTGTTTTCCAATTATATGCACAAAAGAAAAGGGCAAAGAAGAGGAAGGGAGCTGCACAATGAAATTGAGTGTATTAACCTCATCCGAACCTGCCCGCTGCTGGGAGAGAGGAGAGTGCTCACCACGTAGCCCTCGGCCCCCAAGACGTCTTATAACTCCCAGAAGTAAAATAGGGCTAGAGTTATGATGGGGACTAATTATCCTTAGGATTATTGTGAAATTCCACATGCCTTTGTCTTTGTTCTGGCTCTTAACAACTGGCTTGTGGTGGGGATATTCAGATGTAAGACAGAATCATGTGAATTTTTCAAAGAAAAAAAAGTCATAAAATTACAAAACATTTCAAGAATCATTTTGGTTCTGTTGCCCTTTATTAATAGGCTTTTCTCCTTCCATCATTTAGCTCCTTGAAAATCACAAGCCTAAAAGAGCATAACATTCTGACTGTGGGAAAAATAGAGGTAACCCTGATGATATGTAAATCAAATATTATTGCCACTGGGCACCCTGCTACATGGTATGGACCCTCGGTGGCAGATGAGCCCACTCTGACCCTCAGGCAAGGAGAGAGATGTGGCCAGCAGCCCTCCTTAGCTACTGCAGATCATTTGTTAATGCAACAAAAACCAGAAAACCAAAGACAGTCTTATTAGATCTCTTCCATACCAACCAGAGAGAAGTTTGTGGGTTGGGGCTTTTTCCAAGGAAGGTAGTATTTGTGTTTGTGTTTCTAAAGTCTCTCTGACCAAACAAGAACAGGAGATGAATTTAGGTACTAATTTTTTTTCAGTTACTAAACATTCAAATAACAGTATTTCTAGGTGTAAGGAAGCAAACCAAAATGGACTCTGAGGCCTGTAATTGGGATGACAAGTTTGATCTACTTGTTCTGCAGCCTGTCTTATTCTTCCTCCAGGAAGTCTGTTATTTATATGTCAACCTCTGTCTTTGAACCAGCAAGTAAGTTCTTTTTGTTTATGTGGCTTTTGTTGTTGTTGTTGTTTTTAAAGAAAATCCAACTTAAAAAATAAGCTATTTTTTTTTTCTGATCTGGTTCACTCAGGAAGAAATCAAGTAGAGTCTGTGTTAAACTCCCACATTTTTGTCCCCCAAATTTCTCTTTCTACACGGAGGCCCCACTTACCTCAACAACCAGCTCTACCTCAAGTGATTAAGAAGCATCCTCATCAATCCCCCAAAGGAACCCTATAGGAATAGGGGATTCTGTGAGATATTTTTGGCCTTCATGACCCTAAAATTGCTGAACCCTTAATGGTGAAGTTGTGGGTGCTCCTAGACATGGGAAGCTGTGAGGTGTGGGAGTTTAGCCAAACACCTTCCTAGTAGCTTTCCAGCCAGCCTTCTTCACAGACTGGTCCTAAAGTCATGTTGTCTTAAATATATTCCCCATCAAAGGAAAAATAAAAAATCTCTCCCTCTGTCCCGTATCTGGACTTCTGACCTTCTTCCTTGCAGGTACACATGGAGTTAGTGTCCAAAAGACTACAGCACATTTTTGTTTTCAGTGAACCTAATGTAGAACAACAACAAAACATCGCTACCTCTCACTTTACAGTGGCCCAAGGTTGGGAATAAAGATCACCAGCATTTTCAGAGGACGTGATTAGATCAAACAGTGCGCAGATATGAAATTTTAATACAGATGCTCCCTGCCGACGGTGGACCGTGCGGCGTTACTAGCAGGAGAAGCTAGATGCCTCCGAAAGGCGCTGATAAAACAAAATCTTGTAATACCTTCAAAATCGTTCCTATTTTCCGTGGGCTATTGAACAAACTAACTGATATGAGCCTAGAATTCACTATGTATATGGGATTTTAGATTTGATCTTTCAAAGAAAAGATTATTTGAAGGGCAGAAAACTATGTGTAAATGGGGAGGTTGGCTCCTGGAAAATACTCAGTTAATGGCACAGGTGGGAAAAGTGTTTGTTGAAAGAACAAAAGGAGGAGAGTTTTCAGGCAAGCTTGAGGGTCCAAGGGATCTCTCCTGCTGAGGGAAGCAGCAGAGAGCCAGGTGGAAGCTTAGGATAAATAGAAGTGGTTCTGCGGAAGGCTAGTAGGAAGCTCAAAGAGCAGCGGGTGGAGGGAGGTGTTCTGTATTGGCTCAGATCATTCATGTCTAGAGCAAGCTCTCCTGCTTTAATATGCATAAGAATTCTCTAGGGTGCTCGAAAAAATAGGTGCTTGGCTTTGTCCTTAGTTAAAATTTTACTCGTTATGCCAGAAGTAGGGCCCAGAAATCTGCACTTAAAAAGTCATTTCTGCACTTAAAAAGTGATTTCTTTTGTCTTTTTTTGACCACATTATTGACATGGAATTCACATACCATGGAATTCACCACGTAAGTAGTACAATTCAGTGGTTGTTAGTGTATTCTGAGAGTTTTGTTGCAATCACCACAACCCCCTTTAACTCATTTTCACACACCCCCGCCCTGGCCCAATAGATCCCTCAATCCCATTAGGAACCACTCTGAATTTTCCCAGTCCTAGGACCCCACTATTCTGCTTCCTGTCTCTATAGATTCATCTATTCTGGATATTTTAAGTAAATGATATTACAGAATAGGTTATCACTTATGACTGGCTTCTTACTCTCCCCATAATATTTTCAAAGATTATTCAATTGTAGTTTATTCAGTTCATGAGCCAAAACTATTCCCTTTTATAGCAAATAATATTCAGTGACATAGCTGTGTGAAATTTTGTTTATCCATTCCCAGTGGAGGGTCCTTTGGACATTTCCACTTTGAGCTGAGTGCTGGGATGAATATCCATGGGCAAAGTTTTGCAGGCACACGTGCTCTTCTTTCTCTTTAGTACATAGCTAGGAGTGATCTCAGTGCCTGTCATTTTGCCTCCCTCTTGGAGAAACATCGATGTAAGCAATGATTTGGGGATCAGAAGGCAGGAAGAAAACAGATTTGTTGGTGAGGATTAGAAGAAAGAAAAAGATAGTCTTAGAAAATAATGGAACACTAGGCAATGGTGTGAGGTCAACCGCATCAAGTGGCAGGTTAGAAATAACGTTGGAAGATCAGCAAAGCAAAAACTACTTCTAAACGACATAGCAATCTAAGAGAGTTGATGAAATCGACAAGATTTGATCTGGAGAGCTAGTTTCTGACTGAGGATACAAGAAGGCTGGCACTCTGTCACTTTCCTAAGTCAAGTTTATTAAGATTTAAGTATATATAGCAAAATGCACAGTTCTATGGATTTTGACTCATATTCATTTGAAGGAATGTAAATTATGGCTGTGATGGGGTGATCATAGAATAAAGAGCTTAGACCCAAGATTGCTTCTTGCAACTCCACAGACATCAACAATTAGGAACACCTGAATGAGTAATAATAGAAAAATAAAGAAAGATACTGTGTTAAGTCTGTGGGATGGAGCTTTATGCGGCCATCAAAAGCCATGGTTGTGAAAAATATTAGCTGATATGAGAAAATGCTAATGACCTGGTTTTGCTTAAATAAAGGTAAAATATTTTCGTGCAGTAAAAGTTTAATATTTCTTTCTCCTAAATCTAACCGACGTCTCCCCTATCGGTGAATGCACCCTTACTCTCCACTGAGGAACTGAATGGCTTTAGTCTGGCAGTTTGAACTCCATGCAGCATAGCCAATCCTTCCCAACCCTATGCATATAACTACTGAAACAATCAACCCCCCCATGAACATTCAGCTACGTTATGGCTTAGATGAGGGGTTCCCCAAAAGCTATGTGTGAGGCAACTCAAGAAAGTTAAGAGATGAGACAATTGAGTTATGACAGCTTCAACCTACTCAGTGTGTTCATCCACTTGAATGGATTAACTGGATGGTCACAAAGGAAGGTAGAATGCAGCTGGAGGAAATTGGTTATTGAGGACATGACTTTGGGGCATGTGTTTTGTTCCTTGGCGAGCAGAGCCTTGTCTCTCTGCTTGCTGAAAGCCATGTCCTGAGCTGCTTTCCTCCTCCACACTCTTCCACCAGGATGCTCTGCCTTCCCTGGGTCTCAGAGCAATGGAATCTGCTGTCTGTGGACTGAGGCCTCTGGACCTGTGTGTCAAATAAACTTTCACTCCTCTGAAATTGTTCTTGTCCGATGTTTGGTCACAGAGGCCACAGAACTGACTAAAACAGGCTCCTACATAGTTTAGAACTCACTTCCCTATCCCTGGTTCCACTGCCTCCAGTGTCGACCAGGTTTTCTCTGGGACCACTTAATAGTTCCCTGCAATGCTCTGAGGATGGCAGCCCGTTATAGCCCCTGTTCAGTCAGTTCTCATGCAGACTTTGTCAAACCACCAGAAGCCCTCAGTGACCTCCTGTTGCTCTGGTGGTGATCATGCACATTGAAAACCTGGGCTACAGTGCTCCTGCGCAGCCTGGCTGCTTTCTGCATTACACACACGGTCCACTCCCACCCTTCACCTGCTCCAGCACCATGATCCTCCTGTCGGGGACTCTCCACATTCTATTTCTTCTGTCTTGAATATTCTTTATCACGGGACAAGTACAGGTGGTTCCCGACTCCAGAGGTTGGGTTCAACTCACGAGCTTGTGACTGTGTGATGGTGCAGAAGTAATGCACATTCAGGAGAAACCACACCTCAAATTTAGACATTTGGTCCTCTATGGGCCAGGGACGGGCGCTGTGATACTCTGGATGCAGAACCGTCAGCGAGCAGCGTTCCCAGTCAGCCAGAAGGTGAGGAGAGTGACCGACCATACTCCACAGGGTACTGTGTTGCCAACTGAGCGTCAGTGGGTCAGGGGTACTGGACACATCTTTGCCTTACATCATCAACTCAGGTGGATTTATTGGAACATCAAGCCCACGTAAGTTGAGAAGCAGCTGAACTTCCATCTCAAATCTCCCCCTAATCATGGCTTCTTCAGGGAAGTCTTCCCCTAGGCCCAGCCCTGGGCTGAAGTCAGATTCTTTAATTTTGAGCTTGCATACAGGGGGCTTCTTTCACTCAGAATTCACGTAACGAATCGCAAAGATATGTATGGATTGGGGGATGGCCTGTTTAATGTCCCTCTACCTGACTCTACACCTGGAAGAGCCCGCTCACTGCTCTCTTTTGCCAACTCGGCCCCTTCTTACCTTCTGCTTTCTCCAGTTCCTTTGCTTACCTCCCCCTCTCCCCACCCACCCCTCCTGCTCTAACAGAAGAGAAGTAGAATTTGGGCAACTCCTACCTCTCTGTGTTTAATTTTTTTTTTGTTAGGATTTTCTACGGTAATCAAGTATAACGTGTAAAAACCAGTGAGGACAGACACGTTTTTTTCAGTCCTAAAAAAAAAAATATGCGAAAAATACTTGAAAATTGTTTACATAAATATTTAAGCTATTTTCAAAACAGAAGAGGAAATGTTTGCTTTAGAATAATATGCTTTTGCATTTATTTTTCCAATTTAAAATAGAGAAGAGCCTCACATGGTAGCAAACTAGGAATTAGATGAGTGAATGAGAAGGAATAAGGAAATTTATTAGGAATATTTTTTAAAGAACCCATAAAAAACTTTTAAAAGTCTTTCTCCTAGCTTCTTGAAATGTCAAAAATCGTTTAATATATCACTTATGTCAAATTTTTGTCATTCAGAGTTGTTAGTTATGTAACAAAAGTTTTTTCTCCTTATTGATTGACAGATTTTGCGTTCTGGCATAGATGTCCCTAAACACAATGTGTCAACTGGGTTTAATAAAAGGAGACCTTTTACTACATCAAGAATATCAACATTTTCAGCCAATTATACTTCTTTATTTAAAAATATTTTACATATATACATTTATAATATAAAATTGGGAAAGTTTATTTCTGAGATGTCAAATACAATGGTAAACATCACTTAAATATATTATCGCTCTTTTTTTTCCTTGACTTACTTACATATGAGTAATATTCATTCTAGAATTTCTATATTGACAATACCATACCAATAAGAGTATTATTTTTGAAGATAGGAAAAATAGAAATTCAAATGTATGAGGTTAATGTCTGGCTGTACATGACAGAAATTAAATAATGATTTAAACATGATAGAAGGGCTGGTGTGACATTTTACAATACCAGAAAACATGATTTTTCTATCAGCCATCACCAGGTTTGTGCCCACCTAGGAATGAACACTTTAATGTCAAGGTTTCTTAAAAAAAAAAAAAAAAGTTGTTTGGAAATCACTGAAATTTTTTGGCAAAGGATCATAGAGGGCTTGGGGGTCATGTGATCTCCATTACATCTTCTCAACTCTGCTTTCATGGAAAAAGGCAGCCATCAGAACAGTCGCAAGTGATGTGGTTGTGTTCCAAAAAAGTTTTATTTCCAAAAGCAAGTGGTGGGCAGCTAGCTTGCAAACTAACTGGACAGGTCCCAGTCTATTTCATTTCTCTTCCATATTTAGCATATCACATGTAACTCATGGTTCAAGGTGGCTTCTTAAACTTCAGTCATTACATTCGCTTTCCAAATAGAAAAGAAAGAAAGGAAGAAAGAAAGAGAAAAACATGTAGAACTCCTCTCCTTCAGAGTAGTTCCTGGAACATGCTAAAGACCCTACTACATACATCCAGCTGACCAGCACTGGGTCACATGGCTGCACCTAGGTGCCAAGGTGGCTGTTGGGTAACGCAGTTCTTCTAGAAATACAAGTACCCAACTGAAAGAAAGGAGTTTTACTACCATTAAAATAGATGGTGAAGAAAACTGATATTTTCAGTTGATTGTGGAAATATTAATAATTGGAAATATCCATTTTTACCCTTCTTTCCATATGTAGAATATTCTTCTTCAAAGAGGCAAACCCAAAAATCTAACTTCCTTCAACTTAATTCACTTCTGGCGGGTGTGTAGAGGTCTATGTAAGATTAGATTCCTTGTGGTCCAGTGATACGTAAGCTAATTTGATCATTATGGCAATGCACACTCTTTTGAAAAAATAAAGGTACAAGAGACACACAGAATCATTGGTCCATAGCAATTTTCTAGGCAGCAATAGCAAAGGACAACTTCTTTACTGCCCTTGTGAACTATGGTTTTACTCTCCAATAGCTTTTTCCTGGTCCATTGTGCTATGTGACCATGTGTGAGACGGGTCATTTGTCCCCGTACTGTGGGCTGCGTGCTTCATAGCTGACTCCCCGAAAATACAGGTTCCTAGGTGTTGCCTTTGTCATGAAACATCCATAAATCTTTGCAGGCCATGTTTGTGGTATCCTTGTCCACATAATTTCCTCAGAATTGTTGTAGTCGTCTGGTTTTTATTTTGTCTGGTTTTTTAGGCAGCTCTAGGTGCAAGTGGTCACATCTGCATGTCTGTTCTTGATGTCCTTTGAAGTGTGGTGACTATCTGTTTATTCGTCTCACCTCTGTGTTCTACCAGTTCTCCAGGAGGTGAGCCACGTCCCTCCCCTTCATGACATGTGCTGATCCCTTCTTGTCTTCTCCTCACCTTTCAACTTAATGGGGAGCTTCTTTGAGCCCCTGAAAAAGGGGTATCCTTAATCTGATCCTTGCCACAGGAGCCTCCTGATATCTGGTAGATAAGAGATGTTATCTGCAGGTGGTAGGAGAGGTCTTGAGGCCACAGTCTTACTTTTCTCCATGTTAACCTCATGGCAGCCATTACATTGAAGTGCAGTTTTTAAAATGTTAAACCTGTTCAAACTCCTGAATGGGGGATTGCCACTGTAAGCAGACAGCACCTTCCATGTTAAAAGTTCTACTTTCATCTCAGCCAGCACACTGACTAGTTTTACCCTGAAGACTTTGCTGAACACAGCAAGAATGATCCATTGCACGTCAGCTTCTAAATGTTCCCTAAGAGTTCTAACAGTAAAAGTTTCAGTTGGCACGTGGCTTTCCCTACCAAAAAAGCAACAGTGGGTGACTTGACCCCCGTTTTTGCTATGGAGTAACCAAGACCCCAGCTTTCCAAGCCTGTGGTACCCGCACCTTCATGACCTCATGCCTACAGTAGTCATTGCCATGAACATTTTAGGTTTGTCACACAACAGTACCCTATTTTTTTTAAGTATAGTAACACGTGCTATTAGGTATGAAGTAGGTTCAGTTCTGAATGATAGAAATTAATTCTTTATGCAAAGAACATGGAGAATAGACCCTCGGAGCTGTTTTATTGCTCCATGGAGCCAGAAAGCTGTGCTCTTTCCACCTCTCTCCTTTACTACCGTCAGCATTCACTATGCCCTTTATAAAACTCCAGATAACCAAATTCCAAAGAGGAGACCAGCAGCAGAAGAGGGGGTCTGGCCCTCTCCCTTCTAGACCACTTCCCAGAAGTGCAACCCTTAAGCAGAAGCAGGTCATTGGCTGAAGTTAGTTGTATGGCTACCCCCAGCTCAAAGGGAGACTGAGCAGCCCAGTACCCAGGGAGGCATCTGGACCTATGCAAGAGAAGGAAAGTAAACACTGAGGACAATTAGCAGTCTTGTAAAGACTCCTGTATCTAATATTAAGCAGTTGATGTTACCTTGGAGTTTGATGATAGTCTGTGTGCCCGATTTCCCTTAATAAAGGAGCATTCAATATTTATTGGCTCCTTGGGCAAATTTTGAAAATCTGTCTATGGTTGTTTAACCTAAGGATATTGAGTTTGGGGAATTCATTTAAGTGGATTCATTTCTTTTTCAAGTTTTCAATTATCTATCACCTAGCCTAAAGCTTTTTGCAACAAATAATTTAGCGTAGCAAAGTTAAATAGTTTTTAAAAAGTGATAGAATATCACCCAATCACGAATTTATATCTCTCCATCACTCCCAATCATATTTTTATTCTCCCCAAATGCCTAATTCAATAATTTCAGTTTAAGAGAGAAAAATTATTTAACCATTTCCCCAAACACTAGAATCTTTTAAAATTAATGTTGGTTGTTAGCAAAGATCTTCTTTAGCTCAGAAGGTAAATGACCATACATTATTTAGTTTCCATATGGTGAACATAAAAGGAAAATCAGAAATGGGATCATGACTCTCTAACAAACCAGAAGTTAAGGGGCTAGGAAAAGTAAGAGAATGAAGGGAGGAAAGGTGTTTTTGCCCTGGGATGTTTTCCATGAGAAGTGAGCTGTGTCAGGTGGGCTGATTGGCCTAATGTGCATCACAACAGGAAACACCCTGGGTGTGTTCATGTCATCATGGAGTCACATATCACAGAGCCCAGGCATGCCAGGTGCACAGTAAATGTGGGCTCAAGGAAATAATAAGTGTAACAAGCCACATCTTAAAAGTGACTCATTAGAAATGTTGTCATCGTTGTATTCTAGAAGGCAGCAGTATGTGTGGGAGAGAGAAAGAGGTTTAAATATGTTTTCATTTTATTTGCAATCATGTTACGAAGGAAGTATAAGATAGTCCACACCTAATCACACGTGAGGTACAGTCAGCCTTGGATTTTTTTCTCCAACTCAAGTACTAAAGTACAATTTTTCAGAAGATGTGATTTTTTTCCCTTGACATCAGGTTGAAGGTTGAAGGCGTATTGAGAAATCTAGAAGCACAGGCTGCTTTTCTTTAATATCTCTAGTATTTCCTCATATGAACTTCACTAAATCTAAAATTTATTTTTGTGTTTTAAGCTTGTATTGTTTCTTGGAGAGGTACATTTTCTGTCTTATCATTTGTTCTGCAAGACAAAAATCTTTTAAACGACTTATTTCATATTAAACAAAAAGCTGAATTTAAAAGCAGACTGTTAATTTTCTCTGTCATTGAAGAAGGTAAACAAAGGCATGCCTCAGCAGTATCTTGTTGGAAATAGCCCCATGCCAAGCAGGGGAGGGCTTCATTAGATTCTGTGCACACCTGTAGATGATGCTGTAAAGGGTAGAGGGCAGCCTCCAATGTTCTTACAACATCTGTAATTCAATATGATTTTGGAGAAATAAAGTCATGGCACTTAAATATTATGAAACTTGATCCACTTATGGAAGTGTGTGATCTTTATTTAATATTTCCGGATGTCCTGCATCCCTCGTCACATCTAGCCTTGTGTGGCCACCGTGATCCCCTGGCTTCTCTGGAGAGGTGCAGGAATAAGCCATCTAGCAGGGAGAACTTTCCTAGAACGAGAGAAGACATGCAAATGGCGTACGGCACTTAAAAATCACTTCAAGACAAGGCACGTCCTCTGCTGCAGCTGTCTCAATATTAGGTATATTTCAGCCAATCTAACAACAGCTAAGGTTCTCTAAATAATAATGTGAAAAAAATTACTCCAGTGAAGACTTCCTATTAGCTGTTGAATTCATAGAATGTATTTTTTTTTATTTCTTTTTTTTTGGTCAAAAAATACATTAAATGAAACTTACCCTTTTAACTATTTTTTAAATTTTAAATGGAGTGGCAATGGTACACATGTCTTATTATTTGTAACCATCACCACTGTTGATCCTCAGATGTTTTCTTCATCCCAAGTGAAAACACTGTGATCAAACACCAATCTCCGGTTGCCCTCTTCCCAGCTTGTGCTAGCTGCCTTTCTACTTTCTCTCATCTGTCAATTTGACTACTCTACATAATTTGCATAAATAGAATCATAGATCTTTTTTGGTTCCTCTGTGTCCTGCTTATTCCATTTGTCATCTTGTCATTAAGATTTATCCATGCTTGGCATGTATGAGAATTCCATTCCTTTTTTATGGCTGAATAACATTTCATTATCGGTGTACATCACATTTTACTTATTTTATATTTCTCTATTGATGGATATTTGGGTTGATTCTGCCTTTTGGATATTGTGAATAATGTATGTACAAATGGCATTCAGATATATATTTTGAGATCTTGATTTTAGATCTTTGCATGTCCACTCGGAAGTGGAACTTCTGGATCACATGGGAATTCCATTTTGGTTTTTTTGAAGGACCATCCCACCATTTCCCATGGCACCTGTACTATTTTACCTTCCTACCAGCATTGAGTTCAAATTTCTTCATTTTCTCACTTCCAGGGGCTTTTACTTTCGATGGGGGGAGGTTGGTTTGGTTGATTAAGTTTTTCTATGATAACACCCTAATGGTTGTAAAGCGACGGAACTGATTTTCTTTTATGGACCACTGAGATATGTTGAAGTAAATGACTCTTGTCACCTCTTAGTTCCTTTCCTTTTTGGAAATATGACCATAGACTAAGTTCTTTGAGTGCAGGGACAATATTGATTGTCTTACTACTGATTTCCAACTTCTAATATCCTATGTGCTTAATACGGGGTGAATTATGCATCAATAACAGACAGAAAGAACAAAGTGAATGAGTGAGCATATGCACTTATGCATCTAGATCCCAGTAGAAATAATGGATTTTTTTTTCTTTTTTGATGAGACAAACTGTGGAAATCTCTAGGAACCTAAGACACTAAAACTCTTGCAAGGAATTTTGTCACATTTTTCTCCTTAATAACATACAGTGGTAGGCAGTGCTCTTCACTGTGTGCTAGGAACTGTGCTGAGCACTCACGCCTCTCTATACTCATCCTCATGACTGCACCCTCAGGTAGCCATTACCATTGTGCCATGAGCAGCCTCAAGTTAAGTGGCCTGCCCGAGGACACTCCCAGTAGCCAAAGTCAGGACTTGATCCCCACTCACTGCACACGCTATGTCAGGACCCAGTTTGTGATGTTGCTCATTAGAATGTCTGCATTTAGCTGGTGTTTTCTTAATTCCTTCAGGTTACATTGTAATCGGGGCTTTAAATGACCCACAAAACATTCTTACATTGAAAATTTATCAAACTCAGTAGCTCAGATTGGGAAAGAAGAGCTCAAAAATCAGATTAGCTCCATTTTGGAAACCTCTCAAGACATAAGAAAGTGGTCCTGCCTTCATTTAGTGGCTGTCTGAAGTCCGCAGTGATGAATATGGATGACATTTCCAGCTATTGACTTTTCTTTGTGTTGTTTACAGGGTCAAGTGACTTATGATAGCTACAAACTTCAAAATGTCTGTTCTGTGAGTAGTGGGGCTTTAGGGAAAGCGATTTCCCCTCCAAAGCCCTTTCCTTATCGTCCCAGTAAGAAGGGAGACTCCAAGTTCTCATTTGGTGCCCTCTCTAGGGGTGAGGAATTAAAAGCTGTCGTAAAAAAGCAAACTAGGGAAGACCCTCCAGGAAGATCTGCACTTCCAGCCATTTTTAGCCTTTGACACCTTAGCAGGAATCATTCAGAAAGCAGAGGGTCCTGGGAGAATGAACTATAAGAAAAATATCTGATTGTTAGTATTCCAGAATAAGATGGAGCTTAGGAAAAATAAATAAATATATATTTTGAGACTTTTTTTACATACACACAAAGAAAAATGAGTGTACTGGGGACAAAGATAATGAAGAGTTAGGTTGAGCACGTGGAGAACATGTCTCACCTTGACAAATGACATGCTCCCTGCCATCTTCTCCTTATTTTCCTTCAGTATTCTCCCGCACAGATAATAGGTTTCCACGTTGAGACGGGAAAACAGGTATCAGAGAGAAGAGCCTGGCATCCAAACCAGGAGAGAGGAGGAGGAGAGCCTCTAACTGCCCGGAAGAGCGGCTGGGAGCAAGGCAGGGAGGGCAGGGATGGCCACTCCACCAGCTGCGAAGGAGAAACCTGGATTTTCTGTGAACTCAACAAGTAGAATAGCTGGAGGTGGTGGTCACACGTTCAGAGTCCCCACAGCACCCAGGTCAGGGAGAACACCCATCGCTCAGGGTCTAGGCACAACAGACGGTCTCTCCGCTGCACACCTGCCACGGCCCACAGGACGATACCGAGCATTTTTAAAGGGAGAGAGAACAGTATCCAGTAAACTACATGCTTGTAGAAACCTGACTTTGATTTATAGAAAAGTTGCAGTATTGATTATCAAATTGATTATTCATCAGCACTTAGTAATTAATGAAGTGATCAAGAGTTTCACCCACGAACAAAACATTCCTAAAGCATTTTTTATAGGACTAAAAATAAGACCGAGTGACTCTCAGTGACAAGTGAATGTCACCATTGGAAAACTGCAACAGTAGAGGGCTGGCCGGCGGGGGTGCGTTGACTCCCTCAGCGCTCTCAGGGCAAGCTGGATGAGGAGGGCCAGGGGGCATCATGTTGACTTGACTTTCAGCAAGACCTCTGGCAGAACATCCAACTGCCAGGTGGGAAGTTGCACTCTAAGTCTCACTAGTTTTTATTCAGGAGGTACTTTTGACCCTAAATTAAGTAGATACAGAGACAGAGGCAAGGTCGAGGGACTGTGTTGTTCCTACAAAATAAGGGCACCATGGCTCATCTGGACTAGCACCCTCCTCGCCCAAATGTACCGGTCAGCGGAGGGGGGAGAGAAAGAGAAAGTGAGGGTGAGGTGTGTATATCTATCCCATTGCACCTTCCACCATCACCATGGATATCCATCAAAGTGAGCTTTTTAACATGAAGTTTAGTGAACTGCAAGAATTTTAAAATGTCTATTTTTATGCAATAATAGCAAAAATGGTCTCTGAAGCTAGTTCCACCAGAAGGAGGGCTCCCAGACTTTGTAAGCAGCTGCTTGTGTGTCCGTAATCCGGGATTACAAATCGTGACCTCATGTCTGGGTGTGAGCAGGTGGCCCCTGCTACCCTGGAGGAGGTGCAGAGGGCAGCAGCCTGGCTCCATGAGGCCTCCAAACTCAAGGTCTCTAAGCTTCAGACCTCACCCTTGACCTGTGGTTCTTCCTTAGTATTGGGGATCGTTTTCCTTTATTCAGTAGCTTAGATCTCCTTGACGTTTTCCAAGAACATCCCCCATCAGAAGTGACTGGTCAGTGGCCTCCTTGTCCCAGGTCATCCCCCAGTGTCAGCTCCTTACTAAGGTCTGCAGGGAAGTGTGATTTGGGTGATAGTTAACATGGAAATTCACTAAGAAAGGAGAAAAATGTATTTGCCTCAAGCTTCATATGTGTCTGCAGGGTACAAAGGCTGCTAAAATGTAACATTCAGGTGACCTTAGCCTCCATTCCTGGAGGGAGCTGTGTGTGTGGGGGAAACCTGTCAGAACAGGACAAAGGTTAAAAGAGGTCAAAACAGTCCTAGTGCAATGATGACTGATGGAAGCTTTCATTTATGTATGTGTTTTGGTGGGGTTTTCTCAATCAGATTTCCATGGACGGGGAGATTTGAGAAATGGGGCTTAAAAGCACCCAGGACTCCTCAGAACTTTTAATATTCAAAAGGGCCAGTGACACAGTTCCCCAGATTTATTAAACTCTTATGGACACCTTGAGGCCATAGTGCGCCTTTCACATCGGGAATCTGATCAAGGAAGTAAAGAAGCAGCCGGGGGCGACTGGCGGCAGGGCCAATGCGTACATGGGAGTTCTTGTATGCCATGACATAAAGTTCTGGCTGTAGAGAAACAAGAAGGGGTGCTACGGTGACCAGGGAGAACGTCCATTGAAAGGCCACACAATCGGATCAACGTGGTGAGTCACTTTATTTGTGTGAAGGGTGCATGCCAGGAGGAAATCGCTGTCAAAAGGTTAGACTGGCATTAACATGTAAGATCAACCGCAGAGGAATCAGGTGACCTGGGCAGCTAGGGAAGAATGGAAAAGCAAGTGTGAGGTCCAAAGGTGTCTTGTGATACATTTATATAGTTTTACTTAATATCTTCATTCACATCTTATATTTATTTCAGTTGTGATAAAGCAAAATCAGACACTTAAGTCATAATGAAGAAGCACAAAAACTCACAAAATATCTTCAGTATAGATAGAATCAAATTAAATTAAGCAAAATGACAGAAAATGTAAGTGATTAAGCACTCTGAATTTGCTTGCAAGATGTCTACAGCAAAAGGGTTCTTTCCAACAATTTTCTGTAGTAAAAGGCACTAACTACTGTTAAAAGTGATAGGAAGTCTTACTAATTTTTTTCAAATATTTTACTTATTCACTTTGTGTAAATTACCTAGTAATTATAACTGAGTTAGAAATAATCATATCGGGAGGCTTTCTTAATTTTTAAATTTTTTCAAAATAAATTGTTAATATGTTCAACTGAGTCTATATTAGCAGAGACCTGAGTGCAAATAGTCACTTACTAATCTGTATAAGTAATCCGATAACTAAAAGAAATATTGGCTGATTTTTAGCAACTAGAAAATGGTAGCATGTTAGCAGACCAGTGACTAGCAGACCAGTGACTACAGTGCAGATATAACTGTAAGCACAGTTAATAATACTTGCTTCTGAAGTCATCTGTCTAGGGATGTGGACCTGAGACAGCAGAGGCAGATCTAGGCCCTTCACATCAAGGCTGGCTTGGGTCTGAGACTCGGTTGCTCTATGTAAGTCCAAGCTGAGTGAAGGCCCCATGGGGACATGTTGGTGGATTCTCTAACTGTGGTTCCTACAAAAATGTCTTCATTTTAAAAAATGATATTGATGCTTTATTTCTGAGCCATCATATCCACAGGCCATCATCCAACTTATTTTTAACTCTCTAACCAAAGAATAGTAAGCAATAACAATAACAAAGACATATGTTGTAAGCATGCCTGCCATGCATGTCCACGTCACCTGTGCTGACCTGGATGGTGAGGGGTGCACTTCCCAGTGCTCACCTGCAAGCGTGCCTATCAACATCCTTAAGTACTGGTTATTCCCAAAACTCCTTTTCACAGTAATGAAAAAGAATGCTGCAGGTCATTATTCCTCTTCTACGATGAGAACATTGAAGTTTAGAGAATTTCAGCAACTTACCAAGCTTACAGAATGAGTGTTGAGGTGAGAATGTACACTACCTTGTGCTCAGTAGATCCTTAGTTTACATTAGTGAGATTTACTCGGTTTTAGTGGGAGCATGCATTTTAGAGATTGGCTTGTGAGTATGTTCATCAATTCTTGTTCTAGGGTAGGATGCTGTCTTAATTACTAACATACAAGAAGGACTCATGCTGAGCTAATGATTCTAACAGAATAACCTAGAAATCTATTATTTTATTGTGGTGCCAACAGCACTCGTAAAAACTTTATTTGATTTCTGTTTTTCTCATTTACGCCACAAATGAAGAGAAGAGCCTGAGGAAAGTGATTTGCCTGTCATCTGATCTTTATGAAGAAATTACACATAATTAACTTATTTCATTTTTAGTAAGTTACTAATTAGGTGATTCATTGAGATTCCAAAGGATTAATCTTTTGGCTTCCAGCATGGAAGTAAAAAAGAATCCACTGTCATAGAAAAAACAAAATCATCAGGAGTCCTTGAGCCCCCAAAGAAAATAAATGATTGAACAAAAGAACATCAATGAGAGGCTTTAATCTCTGCATTTAAAGTGAAACAGAGATTGATAAAATCTTATGATCAAAGCAACCAATTTAAAATAGAAATAAATTATTTATTTAGCTAAGGGTGCCGATTTTCTTTGTAATCCTTGTTTTTCTTAGAAATCAAATCCATCTTCTCCATTATGTCATAATATTTTATACCTCACAGCATGGATTTCTCTCTACTTCTTTATTATTAAATCAAACCTTATTGTTCCCAACATGTAACTTAACATTTAGTATCTAAAGGTCATTGCTGTACAAACCCAAGATGGAATATGTAATATTTAGCCATTGCTTCCCATTCATTACGCCAGTCCAAGAGGAAGTACAAGATGGTGGCGTGGAGGTTGAGGTGAGCTGACAGTTCAGAATTTCATTTTGCAGAAAGTCTGATTCTACATTGTTTTCCTCCGATTTTCAGCTTGCGTTCAGATCAAGGAGCACATAAAAGTTGTGAATCAGGACTGAGTTCAGTTCATTTTGTATGACCTTCCTTGGTTGGGTGAAGAACCTAATTGTAAGAGCTGCCTGTGCAGGCTCTTCTTGAACGCCAGATGGTTTTACTGGTTGGGCTGATGGCTGTAGGGGACACTATTGATGAGTAAGATTGAGGACCAGGTGGTTTTAGGAACATGCATGGCCCACGGGATGTGCTCACATTTCCGCACCTTGCTGTTGTTGCTTGATTTCCTTTGTGCCTGTCACTTACGTTTGTGACAGCATACTTAGCTCTACATGTCCCTCACAGGAGTTTGTTTAAGCACAACTGCCTGAACATAAAGTTGAAGGGAAAGCAGTCTCGGTGGTCCCGTTCCTCCCAGGCTGTAGGGTGCTTGGGGTTTGGTTGACATTCGTTGAAGTCTTTCCCTCCTGTAATGTATGGGGTGAAAATAGCCAAAAGAAATTTTCAATCACGCCTGCTGATGAAAACTGTAGGCAGAAGGGATCTTAGGCTCTTTCTAGAAATAGCCCAATGATTGGTAAGTAAATGAGGGTTTGGGGAGAAGAATTCTCTCCCTGAAATCAGACGACTAGTCAGTGGCAGAGTTAGGGATCAGAATCCAGGACACAAACATCCGGTGGAGTCCTCTTTCTGATTCTTCCCTCCTGGTCTCTGCTCCGAGGATACAAGGCCCCAGCTATTGGTTCTCTCTTGATTCAGTGAAGAGTCATAGCCAGGGAGTTTCCTTCTTAATTCAAAAGTGACGTTGGCAAAATTGATCATGAACCAGGTGACATTATCAACCAAGTCTTCCACCCCCCAAGACTTAACTTCTCTTTTTTTCCCAAGTGGTCTAATATATATATAAAATGTATGTAGATACAATAGGATACAGGCAAGAAAAATGGTAAGAAAAAAATATTAAAACACTTATCTGTACAAAATTCCATTCTCGCTTATGAATAGTTATGGTACTTATGTTATTTAGCAAAAATTTTCAATGAAAATAAATCATTTGTGATTGTGGAACTGGGTTATTGTGAGCTAATATCAGGCCCCTGGGAGGACTCCTGTCCAAAGCCCTACACTAATTCCCATCTGATTGGTGAGGACACACAGCGTCTTCAGCAGGGCCACAGTGGTATGCAGGTTGGCAGCCAGGGACCGCAGAAGCTTACGATCCTTGGTAAGCCAGGGCCCCAAGGCTCAAGAAAGCTCCCCAGGCAGAAGGAATCTTACCGGTACTTGGCCACCTGTGTTCCGCCTCGGCTGAGGGACCCCAAAGGCACACACAGCCATGGACTGCAATTGCTGGGCTCCGTTACTTCAGGAAACCCAGTTCTAAGAAGTGGGGGACAGAAGCCAATCTGCTCCAGCCTGTTTCTCCATATCCTGGGATACTGCCTGCCCGACAGACTCTATCATTATCCTGAGAACCAACCGCAAGCACATTAGGGAAGAACTGGCTCACCAAAGGCATCTGGGGACCTGTCCTATCGTGGTGTGTGGGTATTTAAGTCAGGGTCTGCAATAAAAAAGGAAGAAAATTTAAGACTAGTTTTTAACTAAGACTACCTCCAGAAAGTAAGTTCTATCCATACAAAGGAATAATTCTAAGGCCTGTTATCATCAAAAGTGGCATATACATTCTCCTGGAGTCTTCCAAGTCTCCTGTCATTAGTTTTTATCTCAGATCTAAGTTCGAACCCTTCATTGTCTATGGAATGGGCTTGGTCACTGTACTTTCAAACTTTATGCTATATTTAAAACTGGCAGCTGGCTCTGGTGATTGTCTAATTGGGGCACTGTAATAAAAGAAAAATAACTAGTCACAAGTATATGTCTCTAGATCATTGACCCCTGACCTTATACAATACAATTTCTAGGGTTTCATGTCAGAAGAACCGGCCTTGGCTAATGACACCCAGGCTGGGTGCTGCTGCTCAGTGGCTAATAGTGGAATCGTGAGGTTGTCTTTACTCTGGAAATGAGAAATAGTCTACATATGCATTCTTTACCTTCAGGTGACACACTCCCTGTAATCTCACCTATCACACTCCTTCGGGATGTGTGTTGTGTCTGGTATCTGAATAGATGGCCACCAGGTCCATATGCTTTTCAAATCATTGCCTGGCTTACCAGCTGCTCTCTCTGATCTCATTTCCAAAACAAGATGTTAAGCTGGTTTGGAATTTCCCCACATACTGCAGGCACCAATTTTAAAACTAACTCTAGTGTGATTTCCGTGCAGAGGTTGATACAACTTGGAATTTTCAATCTATTGCTTTTCTTCACCGTAAAAATTCACAGAATCAAATAAGATGAGGGTGATTGTCTTCCTCGACTCTCACCAGCAAGGGCAATTGACTCTGATTGTGCGAGGGAGGGGAAGGGGGAACAACCAGATAAAGGACATAAAAAGAAACAGTGCTCTTTATTTTATTGTTAAATAAATGCCCTTTTGATTGTTAATAAATCAAAAAGAAGAGATTTTTATGACACATTTAACTGTTAGAATTTAAGGAGTATATGATTAAAATCTATTAGCTCACTCTACTCCTTTTCCCAAAATTTTAACAGTAAAGTTTCAAACTGGAAATGTTACAAAAATAACTAGAGCATCCTCATCCTCATACGGATGTTCTCCCTAGGAAACAGCATTTTAAATTAACCTTTCAGCTAAAGCAAGAAGAACACTAGACAATTTTATTTTTTATTGGATAAGAGCCAAATGATCAGCAATCATTCATGTTGGCTACATGGACATAAACATGTGTAGATATTTGGCAAATGTGGAGGACACAGGCCACACCCTCAAAGTGGCAGCCGGGAGTGGTGCCTGAGCGTGCTCACATTGGTCCTCCGTGCTTCTGGATCCTTTGAATCTCTTCTCATGTACTGCTTGTTTAATTAAAACTTAATAAGCAAAATCATCTTACTCAAATTATATATTTTAACGCCCCCACCAAGAAGCATGAAGTGCTTCCCATGTACACTCCCATCACCATTGAAACGCCTGCTTGATAAATGATGAACTTGCATGGAAGCAGCTGTTATCCAAGACAAAATCTTTTGTGTATTCAGAAAGTTAGCTGAGCTTCATCAAAACTTCAAAATGCAGGGATCCTCATTTAATGGGCTTCTTTGTAAGTTTTATTTTTTTTTTAAAAAAGCCAATACTAGGCCCAATAAATGTGACTTGTAAACTCTCAAAATAAATTTGCCCATTTTGAGAACAGTTCAGAGAAGCCAGTGAACTGGCCAGAGTTCCTGGTGGGTGGCAGGGCTCTCATCTGAACTCAGGTCAGTCTAGTTTCTCTCCGTGGGATACAGTGCCCCTCACAGTGCTGTGAGCAGCTGACTACCAGGGCCTGCCCCTCTGCCAGCCACCTCTCCAACCACGTCACGGGACACACTCTGAGTCTCCTCGTTCAGTCTCCCTTTGCCTGATACGTGCTTTCCTGACCCTCACTCATATCGTGGGTAAAGCAGTGACTTTTACCCCAGGTACTGAAAGCAGTTCTGGGAGCCCATTATGTTTAACTCTCCCATGTTCTGGGTAAAAGGGCAACTTCTCTTACCTCTAAGTAAGGGAGGATGTGCTCAGTGGAGTCTCCACAGAAGGCAGTGTCCTCTTGGTGTACACTGAAGGGGAGACGCAGTTTAGGACAAAAAAAAATATGTGTGCTTTATACTTCTGAATCATGTAACACACACACATACACACCCACACTCTCTCACCTGGATTTATCCTGTAGTTGGCTCTTTTGTGGTTTTAGTCTTCCTATTCTGTAGGAAAACTCTGTCCACATCCTTCCCCTGGTTGAGCATGGCCAGGTTCCCGCCTGCTGCTATCTCAGACACCAAGCATTCATCTTGGTGTGTGGCCTCCGTCAACGACTCACCACATCGCATCTTTAGCACTTGCTGAGGTGGGAGCCTCTTGCCAACTTCTAGCCATCAAAGATCCCGCTGAAGGCTGGCTGGCATGTCATTTTAAGTCACTTCACTCATTCTGTCATTGTGATGAACAATAAGCAATCATTCATCTCCTTTCCAATGCATGAATGTGGATAAAGTTTAAGCGAGCATTTCACACTCTATTCCAATGCTTCCTCCACATTATTAAGAGTCAAGCTGTGATATAATCAGTCCCTTTTCTGTGGGCAGGTGCCTTTGGCCCCATAGAATGGCCTCCCACTTACCAGCTGAAGTTGCTCAGTTGCCTCACCTTCTAGACCTTTGTCTTCCCAAATCCTCACCGTCACCATTAGATACCCTGCCCTCTGTTTGCTTGGGAATCTGTTCTTTCTGTCAGGCAGAAAGAGTAGAACCAACGAATGGGTGGAAAGTGCAATTGCCAGAGAAGTTGCATGAACTGCTCATGAACTGTCAGAGCTGCATAGGTTGAAGTCGATATGATGGAGTTATTCAGGAGCCTAAGGTCCTGGAATCAAGAGAACATCTGACACCAGCTCAGGCAGTTACTGATAATATCTTTGTCTTAATACAAAATACCTATTTCAAACCCAACCAGGTCCTCATCTAGACTAACACTTACAAACATACACACACACACACACACACAACTACCACCAATGACATCACATCTAAGAAAATTTGATTCATCCAAAACATTTATAAAATGTATGCATTAAGAGCTATCATACTCCAGGTCGCTATAAATCAGCATAGACTGGGTGACTTGAATAAAACATTTATTTCTCAAAGTCCTGGTGATGAGCCAGGCACAGTGGTGCACGCCTGTAATCCCAGCAGCTCCAGAAGCTGAGACAGGAGGATTATGAGTTCAAAGCCAGCCTCAGCAACAGCGAGGTGCTAAGCAACTCAGTGAAACCCTGTCTCTAAATAAAATACAAAATAAGGCTGAGGATGTGGCTCAGTGGATGAGTGCCCCTGAGTTCAATACCTGGTATTTACCACCCCCGCCCCCCCCCCCAAAAAAAAGTCCTGGATAAGAGAAATCTGAAGTCAGGGAGCCAGCATGGTAGAGTTCTTGTGACTGAGAGAGGGAAGTCTGGTGTTCCATCATGAGGGTCCCCTACAATGGCCTGGTTACCTCCTAATGCCTCCGTCTCCAAATACCATCAAGTTTGGGATTAGGGTTTCAACATCTGAATTGGCAGGGAGAGGGGACACAAATTTTCAGTCCCTAGCAAGAGCAGGATGTAAATAAGTAAACATGCCAAATTTGGTACTCATGGAGGTTTTATTGAACGTGATTTACAGATTTCTTTAGTTTGCACAAAGAGAAACTATCTGTAAATAAATGTAGGCTATAGAAACATTTGTTCATGATCTATCATTTCTCCTTAGTGGTAATAATGTTACATTATATCTATGTTATTTTTTGTCCTTTTTCAAGGTAATTTCACATACATTATCTTATCTTGAAACCACCAGCCAGCTTAATGTCAGAAACGTTTCCAAGCGTATATTCGTATTTCGTTTTTAAAAGAAGATTCTATCCTTAGATGTGGTTACACATGAAACATATATTTACTTCGGCACACCAACTCAGTGAAACCCATAGCAATTTCAATTGTGCTCATCCAAGGGCAAAATTAGGTTTTAGGATTTAACCCAGGTGGTATAATAAAATATAAATAACTTATTTACCTGAGAGCAACAGGAACAAAAAGAGACAATCTAAAATACAAGTCGCTGCAGAGCAATAATGAAATGTGACCCTGAAAATATCAATGTATGTTGACCCTCAGAAATGAATAATAACTAAGAAAGTAAAAGAAAAGCAAAACAAACCAGCTAAGGGTACTCTCAAAATTGAGAAATATTCTATGAATTAAAAAGCTACTACCCCGCATCCATTCATTCATCTGTCCACCTATTGACTATCTCCCCATCATGTGTCTTTTTTCATCTATCTATGTCTGTCTAACTTTTCCCACTGGGCATAACATTTCTTATGTCAATAACACATATCTGCCACCCATTCTAATCTGTGGGAGCCACGTGCATCTTTGATTATGCCATTGATTAGCATTGCCAAACCTTGACCAGAGATTAGACAATCAATCTACATTTGTTGAATGCCCTTGAACTTTTAAGGCAGGGTACAATTGTGCCAACTATACACTCATATATTGTCTCCTAAATGCTAAACAGTTCAACTAAAGAAAAACAAAGGCAAAATAGACTGCTTTCTCCACTGCCAGAGTAACAGCAAAATAGAGCTTTCCTTGTTTTTCTAATAGGAAATGCAATTATCCCAACAATAATCTTAGTCGGATGCTAAATATATTATTCATAACATGTAATTATAATGAGCAGCTTACTTTTTAAAGAAGAAAAAGTAAGTGATATTAGCAGCCAGAGTGAAATTGACCATTTTCTCCCATAAAGCTCTCTGTCTTCCCCAGGCGGTAAGATACAGCCTTGCAAGTGGAACATGTGGATAAAAAGACAAATTGCCTACTATCTCAGAGCCTCATTTTAATATTTAATTTTACTTTGGGCATGTCCTGATACACTAGAGAAAGCCTTTATTTACTTTTATTTCCTAGCATTCATTTTGTTGCTCTGAAATATAAGTACTTTACTGAGTGTTAAATTGGTTCTAATATTCTGAATATCAAGTTTTACTTTTATAAATGAGTCTGTGGAGCCAAAGTCACTCTGTGCCACAATGATAATGCTGAGTTTGAACCTGATTCTTCCTTTTCTTAGCCAGTTGTTGGGCAGGTAGCAAGGCATTTCTTCATTTCCATTCTCTAGCTTCAGTCTCTCTGCTGTGCGTGTGGGTGTGTCCCTGTGTCACTAGGAACACATAAACGGGTCATCCAAGCTGCAGGCCTCAATTTTAAACTTTGTATTTCTAAAGTGACTGAATTTAATGATCAGGATCAGTCACCTGGAGGTGAAGGAAAGAGCGCTGTTAATTGCTTATCACCTATTACCTTCCACGCAGAGGATCAGATGTGTCCCATGTCCTCTCTGTGCATCAGCGCTGGTGTTCATATTTTGAAGATGATTTCCTGGTGCTCAATGAGGTTAAGTGACTTTGCATAGACAGAGATGGAAAATATCAGTGATGAGACTGAGATCTGAGACTGTAATTATCCATTTTTCCCACTAAAATACATTGATCACTTAGAACCGACTGTTGCCAGGCGGTATCCATGCAGAATCTCCCAGCTCTCACCCTGCCCCTCGTCACACCTTCTCCCAACTACTGGCCATCACACAAAATCCTACCCCCATAGCTCCGTTATTTTAGCTAAGACTCTAAATGCTATTAAAGTGCAGATGAGATACAGTGAATGAAAGCCTTTAAAGATATGTGAGTCAGTCATTTTCCTCTTAGGTTGACCAAAAGCTGAGAGAGTAAATTGAGCTAGATGATTAGGGAGAGCTAACATTAGGGGGGAAAAAAAAAGTTTGAGAATCAAAAGATGAATATTAACTGCCTAACAACTTTTCTCTGGACTAAATTGATGCTTTTCAGAGGTGCTTGTGTGGGACTGGCATATTAAGTGAAGTGAATGATCTAAGTGGTGTATGTCAAATGTGCTGTTGGAAGGTCTCTCTACAAAGCTTCATGATGACATGAAGACACTTGTAGACACTTGCTTTATAAAGGCTTGTTCACTGTTTGAGCCCATTTTTGCTAATCTGTGTGAAGTTAGCTTTCCTTTACTTATTTAAGTGTTAATAAAATGCATTCTTCTATTAGTATAGATAATATTTTTGAAAATTAGGAGAAATTTTCTTCTATTAAATCTGCATATGGGATCCAAGTACGTCCTACATCTGACTCTTCCGTTGATCTCACAATGGGAGTCGTCTAGTTGAAAAATGGTCACCTGCAGATCTGGCTCAGTGTCTCCTCTCTGTATAAGCTATGTAGTTTATTATTTTATATCTATGCACAAATTTGCTTGGTGTCTAAAAATTAATACTATTTAATTAAATTTTCAGGAAAATTACATGTCTTTTTCTAATGTGACATGCTTGCTTTTAGATACATGTTTTGGTGTGTAAATAAAGTTAAATATGTGCTATGGACTTGTGAGGCATATTTATAATTCATCCTGGAACTTCACAGTGGCATATCTAGATGCAGAACCATCATATTTACATTGAATTATAATGCTGACTAATAACAATGAGAATTGCTATATTCTGAGTGAATGGCATATTAAATCCGCATTATTTTATCATTCCCACTTTTACTGGTACTCATTTGACAGCAGGAAAAAAAAGGTCTGCTTGAATCTGCTTGAATAAGATAGTTTTAAAACTTTATTACTTCATGTAAAAGCTTATATAAATTCCCTTTGTAGTTAATTGACTGAAAATGGAATTCTTCAGTCACACGTGGGTGATTATAAAATGAATGCCCTCCTATCAACATCTTTGGATCAAATATGTCTCATTTATAAATACTTTTCTTTACATTTTTATTTAGAACTTGTGCAGTGAATGTTGTTTATTCAATTAAATAGTGTGCAAAAGGTAGCAGTTTTCACCCAACTGCAAAACTTTACTTTGCTGTGTTAAATGCTCAGCTAACATATGTTTGCTAAAGATAAGGCGTCTATTTAAAATCTGTTCAAAAAAAAGTGGTCAATGATTGTTCATTAAAGGTAATATGTGCTTTTCTGTCTTTTCCTTCAGAAAAGTTACCATAGATGAACTGCATTCAAACTACCCATCATATTTTGCAATTACATTTAAATTTATAGCTAATATCCACATTTGAATTCTAGTGGAAAGGAAGGTATCTACTGTAGTGATTGAGCTAGCAAAAGACCTGCAAAGAGAAGGAAGGTTTAAGCATCCTGAATCCTGTCAGAAGTTGTATCCATTTCCACATGCTTAGGCCTAAGGCTAATTAATTAATTAATAGGCTATGAAAAATTAATTGGTTCATTTTCTCACTATTAATTTCAAACTTTGAAAAATGGCCCTAAAACCATCATATTACTAAAAAGAGAGACTAAATTATAAATTTATAAATAGTATTTATAAATAGTATTTCAGACTTATTTTTGCCTATGTCCCATATTTGAGGATTTCCAAGCATCAAAGCTCATTCATCTTATTGTCAACCCCTTCCGTTTTTTTTGGCCATGTCTATCAACTGTTGCCTTTCAGAAAAAATACGGTAGCTGCATACAGGAAAGGATCTATGTAGAAATAAGCTGTGTGAATGTGGAGAAGAGAGAATAAAGGCATATTAAGACTTAAAATTTATTTCATCACATTACAACTCTAAAACCTTAGGAACTACCACAGTTTATGCCATAATTTTTAAAATATATATATATATATTTATATTTTTTTTCAAGTTGTTGATCGACCTATATTTATTTATTGTATGTATTTATATATGGTACTAAGAATCAAACCCAATGTCTCATGTATGCCAGCCAAGTATGCTACTGCTGAGCCTCAGCCCCAGCCCAATATGCCATAAATTTAATAACTCCTAGACTGGAAACTTGATGTTGTCTTTTCTAAACTTATCCTTTAGACCTTATTTTCCATTTGCTCCATTAATCCTTTACACCATTGAAGTAACATTCATTGCCTCATTTTTTTCCTCATATACAGTATTCTTACTCTTTGTTTTACTCACCACTGTCCTAGAAATTATTCATTCTTTTAGGAACAGAAATGCATAGTAGTCACTAAAATATGAAAGTGAAGATACCAATTTCTTACATGGAGGGCTCCGAGTCTAGTGGAGGAAATATGATTACAGAGGCAAGTCACTATTGGATAGAGAAGCTGATCTGTCTTCAGATGGAGATGGTCAATAAATGGTTAGTCCATTCTGCAAAACAGAAAGGTATATATTCCACATTGTTGATATCCTTGTTCTCTAGAAATTCAGCCTCATCTTTGTGTGATTTAGGTTTTTCCTGACATTTGTGAGAGCAGAAATTTTTTCTACCAATGAACATTCATTTATTTCCTACAATGCAGTCTTCAATACAATATAATTGGCATAAGATATGCATTCAATACACAATGTATTTCATACATCAGACCTAAGATTGCTTTGATAACAAGACTTGGACAACTCCACAATGAAAACAGAAAAGATTGGTCCTTAGTCAATGTGCATGAGCTAAATCATTTTACAATACCTACAAAATATATTTGATTTACAAAATCAAATATATATGACTTGGTCAATATGATGTCATTTTATGTTAGAAAACCCAATACATGTAACAAATATTTTAATTTTTATTTGGCTTCTTTTGTTAATATAAATTGATTTTTTTATTTATAAAATGGAATGAAAATTTTCAAACATTTGCACCAAATTAAACCAATGCACTTGAGTAATTCATCTTTTGAGTTAGAGGTATCTATTAACTTAGGCTCTGTACCAAAAACTTCAGATCATTTTCTTCTTTATTTGGTTTGGTCAAAATTATTGTTTTTAATTTAGAAAATATTCTTACCATGTAGGAATAATACATGTCCTACAATATATTGGAAATGGAATATAGCAATTTACTGTTTATTATTTGAGAAATAGATTTGTTTATACACAAGTTATAGAAAATAAAAATATTAAAATGTATAAATCTCACTCATACTAGTTCCTAAATATAATAAGCACAGACTATTTCTTCTTTACAGTGTGGACTGAGTCTTATTAATTTTTTTTTATTTGCAGCTCCTAGAGGAATCACATATCAATGCTCAATTTATGAAAAAAAGGGGAGTCAAAAGGGAAAAAAGGGGGAAAGTAGTCATTTGAACAAGATAGGAATTTCATAATCACCACTGTAATAAAGTTTGGATACTGAGAAATTATTTTTAAGCAGTATATTGTATCTATATTATTATGTATAGGAATGCTCTTGTATAATTCTGTAATTGAACTTATCTCTGTGGAGAACAATGCTGTGTGTGTGTGTGTGTGTGTGTGTGTCCAGTTCTAATTAATAATATACATAAGTCACCAAGTAAGCTCACATTGACTCAGCCTTTTCCAAATCCTGCTTGGGCTCCCTCCTTTATAAGTCAGTTAATCAGTAACCTGCTCTGATGGGCTAACCTCCAGGCAAGCACCTCAGTGTTCTATCACAAAGAATTATTAAAAGAAAAGCTTCAAAGCTAAATCTGCAGTGGTTCCCAAAAGCAGATAAGGACAGTATAAATCTGATTCCCCAAGACGGGAAGTTCTATAAATTAAGGGCAAATAGGCAAGTGAGTAGACAACATGTAATTTAAGGTGAGAGTCTTCTTTCAATGGTCATGAATAAATCCCCTTTAAGGACACTGCTTTGTGTTCAGTAAATTAAAATGTGCCAATTTTTCAATGATCAGTGATGAATTATTTTGCTTTGAATCAATCACAGTGAAAAAAAAAAGAATGAATAAATAAAATCAGTAAATGTCATCTGATCTACCTGTTGCTTTTGGTTAACTTTTATATTCATTCCCAGATTCGTCAGCCCTCAGAAATATCTGACAGGGCTCAGGAAAAGCAAGACATCTGAAGTATGTCTATAGAAAATGGCAAGATGATGATGGTATTGGTTTTGCAAAGAGCAGTTCAGCAAGTGTGCATTTGCCGTGTCCGCAGTGACTACAATATAAGTGGTAATAATTTATAAGACTGCACTGTGTCAAGTGTACTTAACCAGCTGTGAGATATGACAGAGGATTTTGCTTCCATCAGGATTATTAATGTACATTTCATCTAAGTCATAATTTTAATTAACTGCCCTTGTTAAGATAAGTTTTTTCTCCTCTAAACCTAAGCACAGTTAAGTGAAATATTAAATAAATGTTTTCACTTTATCCATTCAAGCAAAGGTCTTTACTTTTAAGAATATTGATAACATTTTAGACTAACTATAGTTTTTAAAAGTTGTTCAGGGGCTTCATGAAGGTAGGCAGCAGCAAATAACTAATTGGATCTACAGTTTTTGATATTGACACATTCAAATAGCTTCATTGATTCAAATGCAGTTTTCTTCTTTCAAAAACATGAGACCCTGAGCCGTGAAAGAATTCTCATTATTAATTCATTTTGCCTGCTATATTGCCTGTTAGTGAATTATTCTGTTTCAAGGTTAAAAGTATATTTTTCCCCCACAGGGGAAAAATCCTAAATTAGGGAGCAGGTAAACAGATAAAATAATAGTTTATAATAATAATAATAATAGATTTCCTAGTTTAGTGTCTACGGTAGTCCATATTACCCAGCTTAATGTAATAGATGAAAATATTAATCTGAGATTCTGATATTTACTTAAACTCTCTTATAAGACTGAGTTCTTTGATCATTTTAATCATTCTCCATAGCAATTAGTCCCTCATATAAAGTCACAGACTATAAACCACAACTCCGCATGGCACTCAGCATTTTGCAGTTAACATATCATCTAGTTTTAAGCAAGTCTTCTCTCATCTCTGCTGTCAAAGCTTTGAGGCACACAAATGGCATCATAGTCCACAGAGTCATATTTATAGTGGGGCTGCAAGAAAGGATAAATTTCTGAAGAAATCCTTTACTATGTGCACGTGAACTATTGAGTGCTTTTTCATGAAGGAAAATGCAACTTCCTAATTTGAGTTGGTGTTTTAATAAAGTGGAAGATAGCTTGAATGCGTCTTCTGCGTTCACTTAGTAAAACTCTCGGCTCCTCACAGATGCTTCTGGAGCAGGATTTACACAGTCAAGGTGAGACCAATTGGCCACCAGTGAGCAGTGACACTTGGAAAGTCATCTTCTACATGGGGACCTCATCCAGTGTCACTTGAAATGATGTCTTGCCTTTCATTTCGATTCTGAACTCTGTCTTCCTGATTGTTACAGTCGTGGAATCCTGAGATCTTCAGTGACCGCAATAGCTGATATTCTTTCAGTGATTCTGTGTCCATTCAGTACATCCTCCTGTAAATTCTCTCAGGCAGGTCCTACTATTGCTCTTTCTTTGTCTTTCATCATTGCCACGCAGCTTTCTGTTGGAGAGCTGGTAAGTGAATTCGCAATCTGACTTCACACATAACCATGAAGCTTTCTTTTACTCCTTTTGAGAAGTTTGTCTTCTGTCTTCTAGGAAAAGCTGAACCCGACTTTAAAGCTAGAGTCTTCCCCAGCACAGGACCCATTCTTACCATCTTGGAGCAAGCCTTTAGAAAGCATGTGCCTCACGTGCCCCACATCCCCGGGGGTTTTCACCAACTCATGGGACTCTCTGCAGTATCCATTTCTGTGGGTGATGGAATCTTTTGATCTGGACCCAGGGGCAGCCAGCTCTGAGATCAATAATGTTGTAGTCATTTTTTTTTTTTACCATTTCTTCCAGTTCAGTGATGCAAGAAAATGTTTTTTTAATCTTCTGTCCCTAATTAATTAGCTCCTCTTGACTAAATAGATGAGTAAATCTCTGCCTTACTGTCACCATTATTTACTTTCCTGGGTCCAAATCTTGCTTCCTGGTCTTGCTCACAAGAATTTTGCCTCCTGGCACTCTGCGTCTAGCTCACACTTTGTTGTGGTTATTATAATTTCCTCCTTCTAGAACTTCACACTGTTAAGCACTTGCTGGATTTCGAGATATGTGTTTTTGGTCAGAGCTGTGGGAAATGAATTAATAAAGCTTCTACTTTTATTTTAAAGACCCCTGAGAGATACTTAACCAGTTGCCTGCTGTGTAAATGTTATTGAGAACGAAAAACATAAAGTAGATTTACAGCTTCACTTGTGTCCAAACTTTATACACAATAATAATAATAATAATAAAAAATAACAGCCCTCATCTTTATATCTAGGCAAAGGCTTGAGTGTGATTTATGTAATAAATTAGAAATTTCAAACTTTATCAAATATTATTGTTTTAAAATTAGAAAACAAAGGAAATCAGGGTAAATATAACTTGAAAGATGGCATTTTCCCCAAAATAAAACCTTGGTTTTCAAGGAAGTGCTTTTTTTTTTTAATAATTTTTTACTCAATGGTAAATTTGGTTTTATTGAAATACATATTTGTGAAGACTTTGAATATCACTGCATCTTTTCCAAACAAATCTGTTTGGGGTAGTGTTACTCTTTTCCTTTTATCTACAATTAAGCCTTTATCCATCAAACAGATATGTATTTTTGATCAAAGTCCCATGTGGTAATCATGTCACCCTTAAATTCCTTCTAAGAATATTCTTATTGCATGCTTATTTAATAAACAGGGCTAAATCATAGTTCATTGTAACAGGTTTACCAATGTTGGGAGAGTTGTAGTTTTGGTGTGTATAGGATTTATGGCAGCTGTTTTAATAAATGTAAAGGGTGGGTAATGAATATGAATATCAGTCAGTTTAGGGCTTTAACCTTAACACAAAAAATACCTGCACCACCCAAAAAAAGCAGTCACGTTTTATTCATCTCAGGGAGATTTTTCTTCTAACACTCTTATAAAGCGATAAGAGTTTTTTTAATCATGTTGCTCTTCCGGGGCAGGGGTCACCATAAGCTCTCACCTCTGAAAACTCACAGGTGTGCAGAAGGTCTGATTTGTGACCACTCATTCATTTGATTGTTTGCAGAGTATTCTGTCTGGGCAGCAGAGTCTGTTCTAAAGGCATCTCACTCACGGTGTCGTCCCTTACCTCACCTGGTCACATTCACACAACTAGCCACCTCCCACCCTCCTGGCTCATGAGCATCTCACTCAAAACCAAGCTCCCGATCTTCCTTCATAATCTATTTCAGTCTTTCCTGCCATTGCAGATAGCAACTTGCTGCCCCCAGCAGCTAGACTGTAACCCTCGGAGTTCTCCTGGACTCCCTGTTCCTCTCCAGCCCCTGTCACCCTGTGGCCACCATCACCTTCTCCAACACAAGCCAGGTCACCTCAGGCCCTGCTCACCACTTTCTGAGGCCTCCCATTTTACCTCTGGAGAAGTCACGTCCTGAATCCTGCTTACAGCCCTACATACTAGGTCCTCCGTCCCTCTCTGCCCACCCTCCTCTCCCCAGCTAGTCTCTGCCTCAGCTGCAGGCTTATCCCAGTCCTACAGGGACAGTGCTGCCCTCTGCCTGCAGTGTTCCTCTTGTTCACATGTCACCTGTCTCTTCTTGAAGAGCTTGCACAAATGTCACCTCCTTGATGACGCCTTCCCTGACTACCCTAGGTCCAGTGGAAAAAGCTCCTCCCACTGACCCTTCTACTTCCCGGGCCCACCCACTGACTCATACTTTTCAGATAACTGCTACCTCTCCTAATTTAAAATGGCCTTGATCCGTTTATTGTCTGACTGATGCAATGGAATGCAAACCTTGGAGAATTGGGTCTCCTTTGCTATCTTTCATATTCTCGAATCCTAAATGAGTGATTAGCATACAAGATATATCACTGTATTATTTAAAAATTTGTGTGTGGGGGGTGCTGGGGTTTAGGGCTCAGAGGAAAAGCACTCACCTGGCATGAGTGAGGCACAAGGTTCGATCCTCAGCACCACATAAAAATCAAATAAAGGTATTGTATCCACATACAACTAAAGAATATATGTTTAAAAATTGTGGTTCTTTCCAAATCTCATCATAGCGTAGCCTTAGAACATTAAGATGTACCACTGTTATCCAAAATAGCTCATTGATACATGCCTTAAAACCTCTGGCCTAATTTTTTGTAGATGTTCATATATTCAGTAGCCTCTTCATAACCTTCATCCAGATCTCCTTAGCTTTGATCCTGGTCCTCATCCTCATGACTCAGCAATGAATGATATCTAGTCCATTACTGGTCACGTAAATAATAACAATTATTTTTATTAGATTTCCATGTTCTAATATCTACTAAATTGAGCCATGATTTCTTAATTTCTAACTTGCCCATAAATTTGTCCTACGTGTTAAATACTTGAAAGTAACTTTAAATTCCCTCTTTAACAGTCTGTTGGCCATGCCAGTCCTTGTTGTTAGAGATGTAAGGTGTTTTTAGTTTTCTGCTAGTATCTGTAAATTGGTATCATTAGATTATTTTCATCTTTAGCTGATAATTCTATTCCCTAAATTTTCTCTAATAAGGTAGATGGAGTGTTTTCATTGTTCACATATCCTCAATTTACCAGATTCATTTTTTTTTTTAGTAATAGTTCATTTATTGTAAGGAAAAGGGGAAGGAAAAACTCTCTGTAGATGTCATCCTTTGTTTCTCTTTTGTCTCCACATTCATTGTCAATTTTGTGAAATGAGTGGACATTCCAGTGAATTACCAGTTGCTCCCAAATAAAATTAACAGGGGGTTGGATTCACCCATCAAATAGATTCCCAACTAAGGACCAGGGAGTCCCAAAACAAAAAAAGGTCATATAAAATAAAGAAGGGTGTGGGAGGCCTCAGAGGTAAAGACCAGAGACCGTAGGAAAGCAAGGAAATTCAAAACACTAATAGTTGTAGTTAGAAAATTTAAAACTGAACTTGAGGAAACCGAGTAAGATTAACCCTACAAATAAACAAAAACCTCTGGAAGTCTAAAGACTAGAGCTACACAATAAAAATCAATTTGGGAAATCACTAGGACAATGTTCTGCTTTAGGATACAAGATCCTTTTAGATCCTGAAACAAAGTTTTCACCTATTCTGAAAAATGCCTCAAGCTAACAGAGTCCTTGACTTTTGACAACAATGAATTTACAGGCCCTGCCACATGAACATGAATGATTTAATGTTAGGATGATCTGTCCAGTTTTGTGTGCATGCTTTGTAGTTTTCATCAGAGTGTTCCGTGGTTTGATTTGATCCGTGCATCTTCTTACTTACCCAGGAAGCTCTAGGAGTGCAGCCTTTGCAATTTAGCTCTTACGTAATATTGCATTTGACAATTAACGTGCTTTGTCTTCAGACCAACCATGAATTGTCCTAACGTGGATTTCATTATTTAGTACACGGTTGCTTATTCTTTTTTGTGTACAGTATTTTCTAATAAACTTCCATTGGGGAAGAAGACCACCCGTTTCTTTAGGGTCACAGATTCTGTGAGTCCCCGAAAGGGGAGAACAATAGGAAAGACGACAGTCTGCTCTGTGAGGACGGAGACTCAGCTGGCATGACTCGGATGGTTCAGATGGGTAACTTGAAGTCTTAGAGCTATAGCTGAAGTCATCTGGTGGCCCTTCACAACTGTGCTGGGCACCTGGAGTGGATTGGTGGAGGGTGGGTTCACCTGGGGCAGTGAGCCAGAGCTCCCACATGTGGCCTCTCCATCCAGGCCATCCTAGGGTAGTCAGATGGTTTATGTAGCAGTGTAGGCTTCAGGATTGAGTGTTCTAGGAGAGGAGCAAGCTGCCTTATTTCTCACAGGGAGAGTCACATGACGTGTCCTCCACCACACTCTAGCAGTCATAAGCAACAAAAACTTTCCCATGTTCCTTGGGAAGAGAGACCACAGTTCTCCATGAGAAGAGTATTGAAATAGTTACAAATGTCATTTAAAACTACAGCATCACCCAAAAGTCCTTGAATCGTCTTTACTCCCAGGAAGTATCGCAGCAATATGGCCATGGTTATGGACAACACCTTTGTGTTCCCTTCAAATTGATATGTTGAAACCTTAACCCTCAATAGGATGGTGTTAGGAGGTACAACCTTTGGGAGGGAATTAGGTATCGATGAGTTCATGAACGTAGGGCTCTCATGAGGGGATTTGTGCCTTAGAAAAGGAGAAAGGGACTAGAAGGCCCAATCCCTGCATGTGAGAACACAGTCAAGAGGAGTTATCTGCCATTCAGAATGTGGGCTTCACCAGTTACTGGGTCTGCCAGTGCCTTGACAGTGGACTTCCTAAGCTCCATACAGTGAGAATTGAGTGCTTTCTTAAGCCACCCAGTCTGTTGTAATGTTATAGTAGCTTGAACTGAGACATTGGTAGAGAGAATGTGACCATTGTATTCTGTAGTATATAAAGAAAGTTGCACAGTTAATTATTATTTGCATATTTTTCTGGCTGCACTTCACCTGGGATATGATTTTTTCTTGTGCCACCCTCTTCTTCAAAGATATTCCCCTTGCACCCCAAATTCACAAACACATAACAACCTGTATGCTTAGTCTTCACTGAATAGATTATTTGCTAAAACATGCATTATGTATCAACTCCGTTGCAGAATAGCTTCCATTCTAATTGCCTATTCTTTTTTGTTTTTCTCCTTTCCATTGAGATCTGTGATTCTGCATTTTTTCATAGCATCCATGAGGTTTATTAAATATTACACAAGAAATTGATTGTCATTCTTCATGGACTCATCCTGATTTTCCAATGCCAGACTCTGGAAAACTAGCTGTAACACGTGTAACTCCAGAAAGTTGGCTTGTGCTTGGGTGTGCTTTCTCTAACACTGAAGACCTGAGTCTTCAAATAACCCTTTCCACTCTACAGACTCTGCTCAATTGCTGGCACCAGGTGATGAGTGCTGGCTTGATCCCTCCAGGGTTAAAATCATTTAAAAATTGTAGAAAAACACTGAATAGGAGACTTGCTTACCAGAAATAAATGCACAACTAGTGGGATTTTAGTAGTTTGTTTTTCCTTTTGAGTAGCAGGTTATAATGTATAATCTTTCTGTCAAATAATCAGATTGAGAGCTTGTCTGTTGGAGAGAAGAATGTTGATTAAGACCCTCATTACTTGATGCTATGGTTTGCATGTGAGGTGAATTAATTCCTGGCTGGGATTAACTGAGAGGTAACTGAAGGTGGGTAAGATGTGGCTGGAGGAGGGGGCATTGGAGGCATGCCTGTGGATATATATTTTGTATCTGGCAAGTGGAGACCTCTCTCTCTGCCTGCTGATCATCATGTGAGCTGCTTCCCTCTGCCACACTCTTCCTGCTGACGTTCTGCCTCACCTTGAGCCCCAAGGAATGGAGCTGGCCTTCTACAGATTGAAAACTCCAAAACTGTGAGCACTTAAATAAACTTTTCCTCCCCTAAAATTGTTCTTGTAAAGCCTTTTAGTCACAGCAGTGAAAAAGTTGACTAAAACACTTGAATTGTATTAATTGGAAATGAGTGTCATTGTGTAATATTTCCAAGTTTTACCAGTTTTCATTAATTCCATGTACACATTGAATAGTTGAAATATTCTATACATGTATAACTTTACCCATAACTACATATTTGCTCACATATAAGTTCATACATATAAAATTGCATATGAGCCATCTAAGAAGTGTGAAATTCCACTTTTCATACTTTCTGGTGTCTGGAGGGAGGAGTCTCTTCCCATGTTGGGGGACGGGTGTGACCGATGCTGATTTCCTCCATCCTGTTCCACCTGCCTGTGAAATTCAAGGGTGGTTCATTGGTATTGGCCCTTCTTTAGTATTAATGGGAGACAAAGCTTCATGAAATAATTCACTTCCTTTAAGTGCTCTTAGTTTAAAATATTGCGGAATTAGCTCAGTGATGGGCACTTACACATCAAGTGAGGCCGAGTTCAGTCCCTAGCACTACAAAAGAAAGAAAATAAAAGAAAAATTTCTCACTATGTTAAAAATCACTTAACATTTTAAAAATGTTTCCTTTGGATATGTATCACAGGAATAGAAGAAAATAGAGAGCATGCATATATTTTTACATAAGAGACACCCTTAGAAGCAGGGTATTGGAAAAGTGCTATTTGCCTCTGCATATTGTACCTTGTCCCTATGCACAAAAATCATCATGAATTTGGAATAATTTTTCCCGCTCTTTCTATTCTATTATTTATTTTAGTTATGCCCTTTTAAGCAAAGTATTAGTCTTTCTTGTTTCTAAAATTCATGACTGCAAATAAATTTTCTATTGTTTCTGCTTCCTGTCATTCATTATTTTTGTAAGATAAATGCATAATTAACAGATTTTTTATTAATCTCTTTTTCCATTCTAAATTTATAAATTTTATGTCTATCATTTTCATTGTTACCCTAGAATTTAAAACATGCATATTTATGCTATTGGATAATAACATAAATCAATTAATTAAATCAAGTAATAGTTTACTCACCTCTTAGATATTTTAATGACTTTAAAATTCTTTCACGAGTCGCATTATGGTGTTCAATATCCATTAACTCTATATTTTTAGCTCTATAGGATTATTTTTACAGCTTTGTAATTTAATACTTGTTCATATTTGTGTATATATAGACCAATTTATTTCCCAACTATTCCATCTGGTATTTCAGAAAGAAAGAAAACGCTTTAGCATTCTTTCTATGTTCTCTGATTCTGTGTGTCTGAAAACATTCTTGGATCTGCAGCTGATCCTTCCCACATTTGAATTGGTTGCCAGTGTGTTCTTGCTGGCCCTTACCCTCTTTCCTTGAGTAGTTGACAATTGTTTTTTATTTTGCATTTTTCATTATCTTCAAAATATTATTTGTGTGAACTCTTGTAGACTATGGTGAAGGCCATTTCCCTCAATGAGAATGTTCATTAGCTCTGCCAGGGACCTGGAATTAAAATCAGGACTTTAGGGGGAAATAGTATAATATTTATAAAGCTAGTTAGGAATTCTTTTCTTTTAGAATTTGTATCATAATCCATAGTTATTTCCTTTTCATTAAGTTTCCAAAATTTTGGCATAAATTTAGAAGTTGTTCATAGCATTTTGTCTCTCTTGTTTTAAAACAAATATCAGTTTTCTTCTCATTAAAAAAAAAAAAAGAAAGTTTGTATTTGCCCATCTGCAACAGTTTGGACCTTGAATGCCCCCAAAGGCTCATGTCCCCAGTGCAGCAATATTCAGAAGGGGAGCCTTTGGCAAGGTACTGGATCATTAGGGCTCTGACCTCAACAGTGGGCTGATGCATTGATGGATTCAGAATGGGATGGCATGATATGAAAGTGCTGAAGACTGTAGCAGCTACGGCCAAGTTGGAAGAAGTGGTCACTGGTGCAGTGACCCTTCCTCTTCTATCAGGCTTCTCTGCTTCCTGGCCATCATGAGATGGGTAGCTTTCCTCCACTGCACCCTTCTTCCATGATATTCTGTCTCGTGTCAAGCACAGAGCAATTGAGTCACCTGACCATGAACAGAAACCTCTGAAACCATGAGCCAAAATAAATCTTTTCCCCGATAAGATGTTTTACTCAGTTACTTTGTCACAGTGATGACAAACTGAATAACACACCACCTTAATTCTTAGAGGACAGTGTTTAAGTGGGTTTGGGGGTGACAGATGTATTCTGGTTAGTTTTGTAGATAAATACAATTAATCATTATCTTCCTAATCTGCTGAGTCTAAAATTGTGCCCACCCTTGAACTTTGTCTGCCCTTCCCTGCATCTCTCAGTAGAGATGTATCTGCTACGTCTTCCCCAAAACAAATTCCTAGACTCGTGAATTCTCATCTAGTTTCTATTTCAATAAAACCTTCCTTGTTTTCATAATTTTTCTACCTTTTTGTTGTTGTTCTTAAGATGAATTCTCAACTAATTGTTTAACAATTAGAGAGCATTGAATTGTTTTTAATACGACTGTTTAGAGCTGTAAATTTCGCTTGATCCTTTTTAGCTGCACCTCACAAATTTTCATATATCACTTTCATTATGCTCAGTTTTCTTTATAACAAATGAGCAAATTGATTTTATGTGTTATCTGAATGTGATTTTTGAATATTTTCTCCACACACGTGTTTATTAGTGATTTCCAGTGTGATCGCATTATTACAGTCACTAATGCCTGAAAATTTATCAAGAGACTTGAACTGTGGATTAACACGTAACTAGTTTTTGTAAAGGTTCCATGTTTTTCAGAAAGGATTGTATGCTCTCTAATTGTTGAACAAATCATTATTTATATGTCTTTATATCTCAGAACTCTGAGGAGCAAATTTATTTGTTATTGCAGAATCAGGCGTGGTAACTTGTCAACATTTTTGGTATACAAGTTTGGATGTGTGTCCCCCAAAAGATCATGCGTGAGGCAATGCAAGAAGGTTTAGATGTAAAGTGATTGAATCATGAGAGCCTTGACCCAATCAGTGAACTCATCCTCTGATAGGGATTAACTGAGTGGTAACTGGAGGCAAGTTGAATGTGGATGGAGGAGGAGGGTCTCTGGGGAGTGGACTTGGGGTATACATTGTGTATCTGGTGAGTGGATTCTCTCTCTGCCCTGATGATCATGTGAGCTGCTTCCCTCTACCACACTCTTCCACCATGATGTTCCACCTCTCCTAGAGCCCGGAGGAATGGAGCCAGCTGTCTAAGAACTGAGACCTCTGAAACCGTGAGCTCCTACATAACCTCTTCCTCCTCTACACGTGTTCTTGTCAGATTTCTTGGTCCCTCATTGAAAAGGCTGATTAGAACACTAGCCATGTACAAACTCTCTCCCACTCATTATTCTACTTTTTTATCAAGACTGACTTTTCCCTCTTAATTTGTTAAAAAGTCAAATGTGTTCATCTCACCAGTGTCAGGCATATTTGAGGGAAATATGGGCATATACTATGGCAGGGAATCCTGCAGCACCTCTTTATTGGCAGAAAAGCAAGAAGTAGTTGAATGGAAATGCATGTTGGCAGCCATTGATTCCTTTGCCTGTGGCCGTTCTGCAGAGTCGCAGCAGGGTAAAGATATGGGGAGAGTTGTGTGGCCAGATGGTCACCAGACCTGGAATGCCTAGAAATAGACATTTTAATTGATTCTGAAAAAGGAAAAAAAAAAAAACCTTAAAAATGGCTATCAGGCAAGTCCCAGCATGATCTAGTCCATAATTAAAGCATATAATAAAATAAGCAGAACTCACAAGTAGGAAGACTGTCCTCTGCTATCCTGTGACCCATCCACAGAGGAGAAAAGCAAAATGTGTTCAGTGAATGGGAAATTTTACCTGCCCTCCTTTTGGCCATCAGAACCTGAAGGAACCTAGCACATTGAAATCAGATTGATGGAGGCAGTTGCAATGCTTTTGGCTTCAAATAACAGCACACTCAACAAGACTGGCTCAAACAAGGGTGATTTTAAATTGTCATTATTATTTCATTCAGTGAGAAGCCTGCAGGGAGAGCATGCAGATTTGCCTAATTCTGTGGATTTCCACTCTGTCTTCATGATGGGCTGTGACCTCTGTGGCTAGATCCTTCCACATGTGGTTGTCATCACTTGACTGCACACACAGGCAAGGAGGAGATGCTCTCCGTACATCTGTAAGGCTCTCTGTCTCTGTCCTTCTTTCTCATGTACCCATTAGTGAGAAATGTCCTACCACAGTCCCTCCTGGGCTTTCCTTTGGACCTTATTGCTCAGGAGGGTGTTACACCCACTAGCACTAACCAGGAGGAAGCCTGGGCCACAGAGCCGTTCTGTAAAGCTGCCTTCTTGGTCCCATGGCAGCAGCTGGAGATGGCTTATCAGTGAACAATGAAGAGGTCTCCATAAGGACATTGTGAGGATTGCCGAGTTATTCAGTTTGGGGGATTTTTCTGTCTTCTGAAGCAGATATGTCTAATCTGGAAACTGTAGCTCTTAAATAGTACTTTGGTCCTCATTGGAAATGTAGGGCTGTCTCATCCTTGAGGACCCGCAGTAACTAAAGCTCCATTCTGCAGGTCTTATGGCCGAGATGGCCCAACACTCAGGGTTTCTTTGCTGCCCTCATCCCCTACCCACCCCTCAGCCAGCACTGGAAGGAGAGCCCACTAAAGCCGAGAGGGAGTTGAGGACCTCAGGCGAATCACTCAGCCTCTTTTAGTGTTGGAGACCTTGTTAAATGAGGGCAGGTGCACGTCCACTAAATGGGTTTTCTTAAGTGACTATCTCACGCGTGCTTTTGCCATCTTGTCTTTCTAAGGTTCCTTCAGCTGCAGGGTGCTTAGTGTTTCTCATATTGCTGAAACTCCCAACTAAGACAGAGCGGGCTATCTATCTCAAGTCATTCAGTTTAGTTAAAAACCATCCATAAAAACCTCCTATGTACAGGATGCCAAAATGAATAGGTTGCAGTTCCTTCCCTCATGGTAGAGGTATAGTTATTGAAATCTAAATCGACACATCACAATACAAAACTTGTAAAGACACAACAGAGGGGTGATAATTTGCAATTAGATTATATACAGTCACTCCTCAGATACAGGAAAATTCAGACATAGTCTACACAAGACAAAAGAGCATCAGAGGCTTTCAATACGTTATAACCAGAATCTCTTAGAAAAGAGATTTACTACCATTGATTTACTTTATTCCCTCTCTTTGCTTTTGTTACTCCACTTTCAACATGAACATCCCATAAACCCTTCAAACTGAATATATCCAGAACCAAACTCATGATCTGTCTCCCGAAAACCAGATCTTCCTTGTTTGTTTACTATAAAGCTACTGATACCACCTTAATCACCAAAAAGAAAAAAAACAAATATCATTGATAAAACCTCTCTCCTCCTCCCATTACATACACTGACCAGCAAATACAATGAATTATTTAGTAAATCATGTCTCAAAATGATTTTCACATTTCCAGTGTCACTACTTTAAGCTAAAGATCAGCAATTGTTTTATATAAAGAGCCCCAGAGTAAATATTCTCAGTTTTACAGGGCATGTGGTCTGTCAAAACTACTCAACTCTGCCATTGTAGCGTAAAAGTGGCCAAAATGTAGGTGAATGAACACAGCTGTCTTTCACAGAATCTTACAGAGATTTACATGTGGCCCAGGGGCCAAAGTCATTCATGCACAGATCAGACCCTCCTGAACTTTCTCCTGGAACAGTGTTGCAGCTCATCTCAGTTGGCCTTCCCGACTTCAGTCCTGCTGCACAGCCTGCTCTTCATAGGCACTGCATGAACCACACTCAGTGCTGTCTACGTGAAAGGTCGCAGCCCGTAACAAAGCTGATACTTTTGCATCATGGCTCACAGAGTAAATCCCTACTGATTTAGCCTCTAAGTACCCGCAGATAGTCTGTCCCTGGCCTCTGCTCCAACATAGCACTTCCTTCCATATTTCCTAGATAGTTTTGGTTGCAACCTTGCAATGGGAAAGTCTTTTTTATGCATTTTTATTTGGTAAATTCTTAATCATCTTTTAAGCAGGCGCATTTTGTGAAATTCTCCCAAATGTCGTCAGGTCGGTCCTTCTTACAGGTCTTTGTCTCTCACTTTGTCAGGCATGGCAGTGTGCTGGAGCTTGTGCTGCCTCGAGGAAAATGACAGTGAAAATGTCAGGAAATTCCAGAGTCACTTCTAAATTGTTAGGAACTTGGAATTAACCATGATGGGAGTATTTATACACATACATAAAAAAATTGTCAGACGATACAAATCAGTGTGTGTTTTTAAGAATTTGTCTTATTTGGAAAACTGGTTGATCAGTTACCCATTGGATATTTGGGGTTTGATTAACAACTGTAGGAGAACAGTTTTTACAGCTGAGGCCAAAACACCTGACAGGAGCAACTTAGAGGAGGAGGATTTCATCTTGGCTCAAGATTTCAGAGGTCTCAGTGCATTGGTCTGCTGACTCCATTACTCAGGGCCTGAAGGGAGGTGTAACATCATGGCGGAAGGGCACAGTGGAAGGAAGCTACTCAGGTCAAGGCTACTAAGAAGCAAAGAGAGAGAACAGGAGAGGTCAGGCGCAAAATGTCTAATCCCCAAGGCTCCCACTGACTCACTTCCTCCAGCCGTGCCCTACCTGCCCACAGTTATCAGCCAGGAATTATTAATCTATCACATGAATTAATTCACTGATTAGGCCTAATCATTTCACTTCTGGCATTAATACAGGAGCTTTTGGAGGATACCTCATATCCAAACCATAACAACTATAGAACACAGTATGCCTAATACACCAAATAAATAGATATGAAACAATACTAAATCCGAACATTTCAGAAAGCTGAAAGGAATTTCTGACTACTGACTTGACTTTAGTTGGATGAGGTAAAAAACAATAAATGAAGGATACCTTTATATTGTATCTGATTTTGGTACAATCCTTTATTCTTCTCATAAGTAGTTAAGAAGCGTTTAGAAAGTTGTTTTTTTTTTAATTACACCTAAGTCTTAATTTACAATAACCAAGTTATTATACTTAGTATCACCTGTTGAGACTCTAATTACATCTTTGCCTGGGACCTTGCTCTTTATGATTTGTTTCTACAAATTTGACCTTGTGCAGCACCAATATCACCTTGTGTAGCACCAATATCACCTTGTGCAGCACCAATATCACCTTGTGCAGCACCAATATCACCTTGTGTAGCACCAATATCACCTTGTGTAGCACCAATATCACCTTGTGTAGCACCAATATCACCTTGTGTAGCACCAATACCAAAGTGAAACAACAATAGTATATGCTGTGCATTTTTATCCGTGAATGGGTATTTTAAAATGTTTTCAAGCTAGGTAATGTGGTTGAATCTCCAGAGCAGTTGCTGAGAGGCAGGATGATTGCTGGTTCAAGGCTACCTTCAGGAAAACCCTCAGCAACTTAGTGAGACCCTGTCTCAAAACAAAAATAAATAGATAAAAGGAGGAGGGATATAACTTAGGGGTAAAGTGCCTTTGTGCTCAATGTCCATTCCAATGTATTAATTAAAATATATACATGAGTAAATACACAGCCACACACACACACACACACACACACACACACACACACACATTATTACACTGTGAATTCACATCACGAAAGAAAATTGATTCAATTGAAATACCCTTCTAAAGATTCATATCTGGAATTAGGATATTCCAAAAATCTTTTAAAAATCAGAGCCATCTATGTGAGTTTGCCATTAACTGGGTGATCTACTTTTGTACATCTGTTTTGTGCTGGAATTTAGCCACTTTAAATTGTAAGGGTGACATTCTGGATAGAGGCCCCATTAAATGTTCCAAGAACCTACAGTGTACCCTTCTAAGTTGGTGGTTTTATGTGATGCTATTGACTTTTCTTCATTTTTGTAGATGATGCATAGCCTAGTGAATAATAAAACATTATTCCTGCCTTTAATTTAACTTTTAGGCTTTGCATCGACTGTGCACAAGGAGACCTTGAATTTTTGTATGCTTTGAAATTCATGAAAATTGACATTGTTGCCTGACAACTTATTTTTCCAGCTTCATGTGCCTTTCCTCTTGACTGAATTCAGTCTTTGGTAGCGTCTCATCTTGGACGCAGAGTTAGTCTAGATTCACAGAGCAATGGCTATGTACTTAAAGAGTAGGCCTGGTAAAAATTAAAGAATAGTTATATTTTCCTAGATGTTTTCAGATAGTCATTAAATGGACAGTCTTTCTGTAAAGCAACACTAGATTACTGATAAACCTTACATTCACATAGCATACATAGTGGAGAATATTGGATCATGGCCTGTTTAAATTAATTTTGTCTATATTAGTTGTTTCACTGCTAAACCCTAGTGTGGCTCATATGATGGGATAATAACTATGGGATGAGGATTGGAGGTGCAGCTCAGTAGAAGAACATGTACTTAGCATGAATGAGGCCATAGAATTGATCGCCAGCATCCCTAAAATATAAGAATATATAAGAAATCTGGAGCCTGATTGTTTTTAATCTCTGACAGCCTATGCAGGCTCACCCACTTATAAGTGCAGGTGCATTAGATCATATGTATTTTTGTTACTTATTTTAATAAAATATTGCTGTATATTATTATATATGTATGTACTTAAATGTATATGGAAGAGCTAGATATGATATGTTGTATTTTTCAGAAATGAGCAAGGTCATGAACATTGTCCCTAAAACCTCCTTTTACAACAGTCTGCAAAGGACAGGGGACAGCAGGTGTGGTCGCACCAGGAGGTCTTTGAGAGAGAGGGCGTAGCTCTGGGTCATAAGCGTCCCCTGGACACAGTCCACATGGTCGACAGTTGGCTGAGACATTGAAATGTCTTTCCAGCTTAGTAGGAGAAAGTGTTCCAGTCAGGCAGTCTCCACGTCCCAGAAACAGTTCTCATTCCAGGACATGAATAAAGAAAAGTCTCCTCTGATCTTCCCTATTGTGTTCTCTACCCCTGAAAGACAAATCCCTTTCTGGGATGCTGACAAAATGATTCTTTCACACTTACTGGGGTAAAAACAGCTTCCCATGGTCTAAGGTGACCACACCGTAAGATGATGGATTTGCCTTGAGGTTCGCTTCAGTCATGTAGTAACATTCCTCTTTGCTTTTCCACTTGCAAACATTTCACCTTCCTTCCTATCTGTGGGCCCCTACAGAGTTTTCCTCCATTTATGTTGTCACACTCAGTTATTCATTACTGAAATCTATCCCAAGATTTGTTTTTTCTTACTCTCACTGGAAGTAAAAACAAACAGGTCAGTCTTCTGCTATCTAGTAAGTAACCCAGCAGCACTCAATACTCTATACCATCTTTTCTACAGTAGGGCATTGACTCTGCATTTCCAAGTGTGTTTTGAAGATTACAGTTGACACTAACAGACTTATCTTCTCTGACAATGAAAGGAAGAAACTTTCAGCCAAACTTTTACCAAAATGCCAGTGGGTGAACCCTCGTGGGTTGGTGGAGACTCCATCATCTCCACACTGATGATTGCCCCATGTTGAGCTCTCTACTCAGTTCCTGGCCAAGCCCTCCTTGTTCACGCTCTTCCTTATAGTGGCTGCTGTGTCCAAGCACAGTATTCAACGCTGCCTGACCTTCCTGTCCTAGAGGCTCACATTCTAATCCTCCAAGGCATGACTGTTCTAATCACTTATTATTTATGTTTTCCCTATTTTTGTTATTGATACATTATAGTTGTGCATATGGTGGGATTGTTACATATTTGTATAAGCACACAATATCACAATATAATTTGCCCAATACCTCTCCCCAGCACTTCTCCCCTTTCTTTCTACCTCCTACTCCTTAGTTTATTTCTCATACTGATCTCGCTTTGATTTTTAAGAGACATACCCCTCCTTTATTTTCCTTCTTCCTTACTAGTTTCTACATATAAAAGAAAACATACAACCCTTGACCTTATTTTGGTTCACATGGTGGTCTCTAATTCCATCCATTTTCCTGAAAATGCCATAATTTTGTTTTTCTTTACATTTGAATAAAATTTCACTGTGTATATATGCCACATTTTCTTTTTGCATTCATCCATTGATGGACATCTAGGCTGGTTCCATGTTTTTTTTTTTTTAGTTAACTTTCAGAGATCAATTCATATTTGTTTCTAATTTTGAAAGAAATATTCATGCCAAGAAGTTCGTTTCTATTTCAGATAGACATTCCTGAGCAAAATAACGAATTTCTAACTGATGCTTATACCCAGCAATCAAAATGGCCCAAATTGTGCTCATGTTTTCTGTGATTCATATTATTGAAAAAAAAATCTGTCTTGTCATATTTTTTAATCAAGGAAAGTCCTAGGGTTAATTTTTCTAAAACTGTCATTTTACTATAAAATTGATGGACAAATAACCTACAGTTCTGAACTTTTAAAAGTGATCCTTTTCTATGCTTTGTGACAAACATGGGAGAAATTTCTTTTCCTGGTTTCCCTGTTGACAAGTAAAACCCAAGTGAAGGAATGGATTTCTTATTGTTTTAATGTTTAATTAGTAGAGCATTGAAATATTAGTTGAGAGTATTTTTTTTTTATAAAGGAGACTCCTGGATTTGACAAGGACATCATTCTCCTGAGCATGTTCCAGGCATGGGCAATGAATAGATGGCAGAGTGGACAGAAACTTTGAATTTACTAGTTTTGATATTAAAGTGTAGGCCCCTGAGAACTAGAGTAGAGGGCATTTTAGTTTATTATACTCAAGCCGTGTTTTTGGTTCTGTTTTATTTTTAGCTCAGTAAAGAATTATGTTTTCTTTGGCACATTTTTACAGAGAGAAGATGAACACTGGAGAAAGAATAAACTTCTTTAAAAATGTAAACTGCCAATATTTTACTAACACTTCCAAAAGGAAGACTTGGGACCAATACATTCGTCACAAAGAATGCAAACATAGCCTGCAAATCCATTTGTTTTATGGGTCTTTCTAGCAGGTGGTAGGAGTTTAGTCTAAATAATGGAAAGCCATACTGACAATAAAACTCATTCTCAGAGATGAATTTCAAATATTCCAATAGGATTGCATTTAGCTTGGAAACTGTAAACAAACTTTCCGACTGTAATTCAAATTTTATTATTTTTCCCTTATGCAAACGTGTACATTCCTTCCTTATTTTCCAAATATATGAAAAGGGAGATAAAATCCTACTAATGTTATAGCCTTCTGATGATGGAATTTAGACCTTTATGAGTTCGACTAAATTTCTAAAAGCCTACTTTTCTATACCCATCATGGTCTTCCACTGTTACAAGGTAAACATAATTTGTTTATAGCTCTCTTCTGTGTATGCATAATTTCCCTCACCCACAATTTAAATGTACACCTTCAAATCTTGCTCACCATTGTTTTCCTCTGAAATCAGAGCTTTGTTTTCTAACAACTTACAGCAAGCCTTGTGGGTACTTTTCTGTATGTGTTCGTAGAGTCTGGATCATCAGTGGCCATACATATCAGGCTGTGAAGCAAATTGAAGTTGCATTCATCTCTAGACGCCTGCAACGGATGGCTTGTCTCTGGCGATGCTCTGGAAGCCCGGGAGGGGAAGAAGTCTGGGATTCCACCATCCCATTTGCAGCAACCATAAGCCATGGTCTTCATCTCACTCTTAACCCAATTTCAAGCACGTCTTTCTTACACCTGACCGAATGCAGCTGACATCCCAGTTCCAGCTTCTTCACTCTGTTGGGGGGGATGATCAGGTTCCTGGCTGTCCTAGGTGTGAAGACCTCCCTCAGTTCCCCAGTTTAGAGCCTCAAACTCTGTCCCCTTCCTTCGTGTTTGGTGCCTCTGGATTGGGAGCTTCCTGGTGTTCGGCAACGCTCAACGCTTTCTGGCCCACTGCAGATGGCTACTTCTCCCCACAGGGCCTGAAAGACTTGCTCCTTTGCTGTTTCCGTCTCTGCTCCTCATCTATTTGATTATCTTTTAAAACTTGGGTGAAATCTCTCACCCAAACCTTGTGCCTCTGCTTCTTTGGCATTTCAATGTTTTTATTTCACTGTCTCTTTACTGCTGTTTGGTTAAGTTTTCAGACTCAGGAAGTAGAATTAAGTCCCCGAGCCAGTATTTCTTATATATTTGTAATTCACCCATATTTACGAGTAATTGATGCATGTTTCTTCCTCTCCCTGAGAAATGTGCACATGTGACGTTTTGTTTAGTATTGGCTTTGAAGGAAGCATGTGGTGGTGAGGGGAAGATGTGTGGTTTGCTTACATATATTTTGGAATTAAGTCTTAACTTGAAAAAAAATGACATCTGCTACATTTTCACTTTCAAAGGCATTTTTTAGGGGGAGGGGATTGTACCAGGATTGAACTTAGGGGCACTCAACCACTGAGCCACATCTCCTAGCTCTGTTTTGTATTTTATGTAGAGAGACGGGGTCTGACTGAGTTGCTTAGTGCCTCACTTTTGCTGAGGCTGGCTTTGAACTTGTGATCCTCCTGCCTCAGCCTCCCAAGCCACTGGGATTACAGGAGTGCCTCAGGGCGCCCAACCCTCAAAGGCATTTTCTTAATAGTGAAGGGTAGGTTCTTTGGAAGCTGGGTGTGTGTCATGACTGAAATTCAGTCCGAGTGCAGTGTTCAAGGAGCTATGGCAGAAGGCAGCGGGAAAGAAAGAGATGCAAAGAATCACAGCACGGAGCTGCAGCTTAGAGGAGGGTGCTACTGACACACTCAGGGGAGGACACCAAGGAGGGCTGGTCAGGGAAGACTTCCTTGAGGAACTAGTGCTTGAATTATTTTATATATATATAAAAAATACATATATATAATATATATACACATATATAATTTATGGGTTTGAATACTTCGCACTACAAACACGTTTGAAACTTTTGTGTAATTCTGATGGATTTTACCCTTTGTTGTTACATATTAACCTTCCTTGTCTATATTGTTTTTTTTTTTTTTTGCATTTAAAAGACATTTTCTCCCTTCATCCTCCTCAGGAATAGTGCTCTAGGGGATGGATGGTCTGCTCACTGATTTCACATGTACTTTCTCCATGCTTCCTCAGAATAAAACAAGGAGATAGATATTATTACTCTATTTTAGAGATAAGGAAAAACTGTGAGGCACAATATCTTAAGAAACTTAATGAAACAACGTCTGTTAAGCAAGAATCAAAAGCAGACCCTCAGCCCTGGAGCCCAATCCCTTCTACACACTGGTGCCGATGCTGATATTATAAATCAAATCCAGTCTGCTCAGTACTGTCTGATACATAATATCATTGTAGTTACTCTGTTTCATTTTTTAATATGCATTTGCCTTGTTTATCTTTGTCAGTTCTTTTAATTTCAACTTTTCTTTGTTTTAGTCTTTTGAGGCGTGCTTCTTCAAAATAGTACATGGATAGATCTTTTAAAAATTCAATATTACCATCTGTCTTTCCAAGGTGATAGTTATTGATTTTAACTATTATTCTACCTTTCAGTTTTGCTTTATTTTGTTCTTTTTATTCCTTTCTCTCATTTTGAGGTTAATCAATCATTTTTAAAAACCTATTGCATCATTGTTTTAAAATATACATTTCCATATTAGCTATTTGGGGAGTTATCTTGATTTTTTTCATAAGTACTTGTCACACTCCACCATCCCATGACACCTTGACCTTCCTCCTGGGTGTGATTTTAATCATTTCCCCTCTGGACCCTTCTGGGTCCGGCCCTCAGTTCTACCTCCCTGGTCAGCTCCACTGTCCCTGCATTTGGCTTCCTGTGGTCAGTGAGTGCTCAGACTGCCCTACATCTGCTGGTGTCTATGGCATCTTGCACGATTCCCCTTTCTTCACTTGGTTCCATTATCTTGGACACAGTTTTTGTCTAGATATGTCAGTGGTAAATTGCTTCTATTTTTAAATTATAATTTCAAAAATTTTCAAATTTTGTCATCTGAAAGGTTCTTCTTATTTGATTGATTTGATATACAGTTCTGGGTCTGATGTTCATATTCTTTCGATACTTTGCATGCATTACTTTACTGGATTCTGTCCTTAGTTTTGGGTTGTGCTGAATGGTTTTCTGTCTGCTTTTGTTTTGCTCCTTGAGCCTAATTTCTTCCTGGTTTCTGGCTACTTTGATGCCAGTGTTCTGCTGTACTACTGTGCTATTTCTGTGACTAGATTGCCTTTTCACAAATTTTATTTCATAATTATTGCTCTCCCTGAATTTTTTTATCATTCTGGAACATTCTCAGACATTATATCTTTAATTGCTTTTCCACCATTCACTCCTTTCTATCCCTTTGAAATTCCAATTATGTTAGAATTCATTTCCATCCTCCATTTTGAAAGATGGATTTAATGTTTTTAGTCCTTGTTTTATTTCTTGACTACGTTCCGAGTCTCCCGTGTAGTTTCACTTGATGAATTCACTGTAGCTTGTCTCATCTGCTTAACACAACTAATGTGTTTTTAATTGCAATAATACATTTTTCATTCCTAGGGGTTCTATGTGGTCCTTTACTAAAGCTGACTAGTCCTTTTCATATGATCTCATTCTTTTCCTATGTGTTTTTTGAATCGTTTTATTCCTTTAAATAATTGCTAAATTCTTTACCCTCTTCTCAGTCCTAAAGTGGGTCTGCAATCCACGGGAGCCAGATTTTCTGTGATATTCTTTCTGAGTCTTGTTCATCCTGTAGATGTTCCTCTACACACACCTCCTCATACCCCCTGCAAGTCCAAGCACCGTGAGTTGAAAATGTATTCAATACAGCCTCACTTAGCCCTGCCCCACACAGCGAGTACAGGTCATTCACACTGATGGATGGCTGGCCAGCAGCTGTGGGGCCCCGCTGCTACCCAGATCACAAGAGCGTCACACCTCATGTTGCTAGTCCTGTTAGGGCTTGGACTAGAAGTGTCCCCCAGAAAGCTCACGTGTTACTCACTGCAGGGATGCCAAGAGGTAAGATGATTAGGTCATGAGAACTGCAGCCCCATCCATAGATGAATCCACTTGATGATTAGTAATTTGAATGGACGGTTGGGTGGCAGCTCTAGGCAGGTGGGGCATGGCTGGAGGAAGTAGGTCACTGGCATGTCCTGAGGATTACATTTTATCCCTGGCTCCTTGCTGTCTTGAGCAGTATCTGCTCCCTGACTGATATGAAGCGAGTAGATTTTCTCTACCACGCCCTACTGCCATGATGTTCTTCAGGCCCAGAACCATGGAGTCAGCCAATCAGAGACTGAAACATCTGAAACTCGGAGTCGGAAATAAAATTTTCCTCTTCCAAGTTGGCCGTGTCAGGTATTTTGTTCGTAACTAGGAAACGCTGGCTAACGCACCCTGGAAAGGATAACAATTAAAAATTTGAAATAAAGTGTCTATGAATGTAAATCACTTTTTTACCACTATAAATAAAAAATCCTAAATCAAACCACCTTAAGTAGGAGACTGTACGTGTTTTCTAGAGATTTGTGTTTTTGGATTTTGAGTTCAAATTTCTTAGGGTTTTCTCTTCAGGAATCCTATAATTCCAAGTCAATCCAGGGAAGATTTCTGTTTCACTTTAAATGATAGTGGCTTGGAAATACTTTTTTAAAAAACTTCTCGACTTGGGCGTTATACCCTAAAGTCAGTGTAAACTTTAAAGCCATTATTTAGTTCAGTAATTCCATGGCTTATTCTTGGGGACAGCATGTCTTATTTTTATTTTTCTTCCCAGAGGTCAGGAAAAGAAAGACAAATTTTCTAGTCAGTGCTCTTTGCTGACTAGTGAATCTTTATCTACTACCTGCTTCACTGAGACTTAAAGCAATTTTAGGGCTTGTGTGGTGCGGAGGTGGGGATGGTTCTGATTTTTTGCCTACAACCACTACTTGATTTCTAATGCTACCTGACCTTTAAATTCCAAATTCTTGCGTACAAAGATGGGCAAATATCTGCTGAATACTAATAGCTCAGCATGCTCGTAATAGCACTTCAGGTTTCCTCTTTCCTTTTCCCTTGACATCTGAAAGCTTCCTCTAACTTACTGGAAGCTCGGATATGTAATTTAGAGTGTGTATGGTACATTTTACCTAGCATTTCTGGGGGTCTGGAATGGGAAAACTCTCCAGGCTCTCACAGGAAATAGAACTTTTTAGGGATTATTGTTTCTGTCTCTTTACTAAATATTCTAAAATGCAATAGTATTGAGTGGTAAGAGTTTTGAAATAAATCATCTCATATCAGAAAGCTTGTAATAAAAATCTTATAGAAACTTACAATGAAAATTTGAGAGATGGTTGCCATTTTTAGAATGTTTTCATATATACAAAGCCATTATTAAAGATAACAGAATGGAGAGTATCAGTGTTTAGGAAAAAAAATATTAAAGGGCTTTGTGATGAGTGAAATTCATAGCTGCTTTGTTGGCATTTTACCTTCAAACTCTAGAGCCACACTTCACTGATGAAACTTGGCAACATTTTTCCAGCATAAGAAAAGCATCTTCTTTATATCAAGCACAGACTTTTATCATCTGCAAAGGTCAGATCAAGAGCAATGATAATGGCAAAAACAATGAGGAAAATCAAAACAAAGGGAAGCCAAGGAAGAGGAGGAGGGGCGGGTCAGACATTCCGGTTCTGAGCCAAGAAAACAATGTGAGGGAGACAGAGGCAGACCCAGCTCTGCAAACACGGAGCCTACACAGAGCTACTGGCCGGCCAGGTGGGCACTCAGGCTGAGCCTCCTGATCTGGCTTTGCCGAGCATTCAAAGTGAACTTCCAGAATCTCAAAATCTGTAGTCATAGTTAGCAGTATCCCCAAACCAACAAACCATGCTTACTTCCTAACTAGGTTAGGTTATCCACCTTGCAGATAATGGAGATGCTAGTCCATATTCAGATTTTAGATTTTCATTATTTTTTTTAAGAAGGGAGAGCCCTTCCCCAAAGTATTCAGAAAATGTGTAGACTTTCAAAATGACATATTCGTGAGGCTATTTTCTAAGTTTCTTTCAATAGAGTAAAAAAATAATCTCTCAAATACAAAGTACAAGTTATGCGATTCAATGGATTCTAAGGTCAGGAGTAGAGCTGATTGGTGACTTCAGTGACTGCTGGTGTCCATCATTGTACTAGGTGCTATTCATAGGGAGTCTTACTAAATGTCCATAAAAGCCATAAAAATCGAGTTTCCCTGCCTTTGAACTGAGAAGCCTGAGTTGAGTAAGACAGGACAGGTGGGTCAGTCCAGGTCACAACTAACGCATGAGGGACCAAGTTCCAAACCCTGCTGGCCATTCTGTACCCAAGCTCCTGACCTCCAGCATGGCACTTCTCAGCATATGCTTAATCCTCTAGTGATTAACAAGATGCTTATCCTCATAAGGAAGAACCAGGAAGACAATATTATTATATTTTCTGATTGTATCTTCTTGTATATTAGATGTACTAGCCATTTATGGTCATTAGGAATTAAAGTTATCAGATGCTGAAGTCTTTTATTTTGTAGTTTGCATTTTACAACACAGAAAATGCAGAGAAACTACATGAAAATGTCAAAATATGCAGTTTGATCATTCTGTTCTTCCTTCTAGTGTGGCCCAGGGCCAACTCGAGCTTTTAAAATCGTGTTGTATAATTCTGTTTGCAAATTGCTAACCATCTCACTTTGTCAAAATTCTAGTCTGCTTCTCTAATTTCCTGTGATCTTGTAAATTCCGTTAGGTTTACTGAAAGATACTCAAAAAAGTATCCACTATCTTTTCTTAAAAAAATATATCTTTAGTTGGAGGAGGACTCAATACCTGTATTTTGTTCATTTAGTTTTTGTTTTGTTTTATTGTGTGCTGGAGAGTGAACCTTGTATGGCACACATGCTAGGCAAGCACTCTCCCACTGAGTCACAACCCCAGCCCTCGACTATCTTTTTTGATATTTTTTTATTGTTGCATTTTAATTATTCAGAATTGTGGTTTTTGTTGTCACATGACTATAACATAATTGGATAAATTTTACTTCCCAGTACCTCTCTTCCTCCCTTCCCAAGACCCTTTTCTTCTACCCCAGTGATTTCCCTTCTACTGTCAATACTACCCTTTTCAGAAAAGAAAATTTTAATGCAGAAGTTACATTTAAGGTTTCTTTTTTCCTTTTTAGTTATACATAACAGTAGAATGTGTTTTGACATATCATATACACCTGGAGTGCAACTTCACATTCTTGTGGTTGTACATGATGTCGAGTTACACTGGTCACATATTCATGTGTGAACATAGGAAAGTCATGTCTGATTAATTCAACTGTCTTTCCTATTCCCATCCTGCTCCCTTCCCTTTGTTCTGCTTTGTCTAATCCAATGAACTTCTACTCTTCCTTACCCTGGCCTTATTGTGTGTTATCATCTAGGTATCAGAGAGAATATTTGGCCTTTGGTTTATTTTATTTAGCGAGATTGTCTCTAGTTCCATCCATTTACAGCAAATGCCATAATCTCATTTTCTTTATGCCTGAGTAATAGTCCATCATGTATATATAACATGTTTTCTTTATCTATTCATCTGTTGAAGGGTACCTAGGTTGGTTCCATAGCGTAGGTTTTGTGAATTGAGCTGCAAAAAAAATATTGATGTGGCTGCATCCATGTAGTATGCTAACTTAAAGTCCTTTGGGTATATACCTAGGAGTGGTGTAACTGGTCATATGGTAGTTTCATTCCAAGATTTCTGAGAAATCTCGACACTGTTTTCTGGAGTAATTGCACAAATTTGCAGTCCCACTAGCAATGGATGAGTGAACCATTTTACCCACATCCTCTCCAACATTTATTATTATTTGTATTTTTGAGAATTGCCATTCTGACTGGAGTGAGATAGAATCTTAGTGCAGTTTTAATTTGCATTTCCATAATTGCTAGAGATGGTAAAGATTTTTTTTCATATATTTGTTGACCATTTTATTTCTTCTTTTGTGAAATACCTGTTCAGTTTCTTTGTCTATTTATTGATTGGGTTATTTTGAGGGTTTTTTTTGGTGTTTAGTTTTTGAGTTCTTTGTATAACATGGAAATTAATGCTCCATCTGATGGGCAGATGGCAAAGATTTCTTCCCTTCTGTAGGCTCTCTCTTTACATTCTTGATTGTTTCCTTTGCTGTGGAAAAGATTTTCAGGTTGACACCATTCCATTTATTGATTTTTTTTTAATTTTAGTTCTTGCATTTTAGGAGTCTTATTGAGGAAGTCAGTTCCTAAGCTGACATGATGGAGAGTCAGGCCTCCATTTTTTTTTCAAGTAGATGAAGGATCTCTGGTCTAATGTCTAGATCCTTACTCCACTTTGAATTGAATTTTGTGTCAGGTTAGAGGGGTTCAATTTCATTCTACTACAATAAATTTCCAGTTTTCCCAATGCTGTTTGTTGAAGAGACTATCTTTTCTCCAGTGTCTGTCTGTGGTGCCTTTGTCTAGTATGAAATAACTGTTTGTGGTTTTATCTCTGTGTCTTCTATTCTGTTCCATTGGTCTTCATGTCTATTTTGGTGCCAATACCATGCTGTTTTTATTACTAGAGTTTAGTAGTATAATTTAGGATCCGGCATTAAGGTGTTTCCTGCTTCACTTTTTTCACTAAGGATTGCTTTGGCTATTCTTGCCCTCTTATTTTTCCCAATGAATTTCATTTTCATATTTCTATGAAGAATATCATTGTCATTTTCATAGGAATTACATTAAATCTGTATAGCCCTTTGGTAGTATGGCCATTTTGACAATGTTAATTCTGCTTAGCCAAGAGCATGGGCAATCTTTCCATCTTCTAAGGTCTTCTTCAATTTCTTTCTTTAGTGTTCTGTAAGTTTTCATTGTAGAAGTCTTTCACCTCTTTTGTCAGGTGATTTCCAAGTATTTATTTTTTGAGGCTTTGTGAATAGGATAGTTTTCATAATTTCTCTTTCAGTTGATTTATCATTGGTATATAGGAATGCAACATCTACTCTCTACATGTTAAGCAATTTGGGTATAAATATATTTTGCATATCATGTGAGTAGTATGAAGACAGAAAGGAAGACACACATAATTTGATTTGAAACTAGTTGATTTCTCTAACAAAAATATCTGTATTTTATAATAATATATGGAAGCTCATATATGATAAAGCATTCTAGCTGAAATATGCATATTTAAAACATTATAAACACTCTGGTCAACTAAATTATATATTTAAATAGATAAAATCAATGGATCTATTATATACCATTTTTAAAAAATTCTTTTAAATATGTCACCATAATTTGAAAATTATTTTACACTTATTTTGCATTTGGAAAACCAGATAATTACAGGGAGAGAAAAATCTTATGAATCTACTTTTTTTGAATAAATAAAAGTTTCTTAAGCATGAGGGAAACCTGAGCAGATGAGGCTTTTGGGTAAAGCCAGAGATGGATGGAAGTGGTCATGGAGAAGCTGACAGTCTGGGTTCGGATGGCTATGGGAAGATGGAGAGCTACTGACAAGGTAGAATTGATGTGTGTGATGGTGCATGGGGGGAGTGAGGACAGGAGCAAGAGGTGGGATGGCTCTTGTTGATTAACCCGCACAACTCTAGAGATGGAGAGATGGAGGGTAAGGCTTCCGAATGACTGCTGACATGGGGACAATGACGGAATACCACCAGGGAGCAGGAACTGTGCATCTTGAGTTTTTAATGTGTGAGGCATTTAAATGGAGAAGGTCAGAGAAACTTTGGTTACATTAGTCTGGAGCTTGGATGGAAGCTATAGACACAGGTATGATTAGCGATGTCCTCACATGGCTGATGGGTGAAGCCATGGGTTTGGATAAGGCACCTCGAGGCACCATCTATCAGGCAGGCAGAGCAAGCCCAGGGTGAGTTTGAGGAGCTTCCACACTTATATGTGAGAAAGAGAGACTGAAATGACAGTGCCACAAAAGTAGAAAGAAAACCCTAGACAGTGTACTACTTTGGGGCCAAAGACAGAGAAGTTATCAAGAAGAGAGAGTGGCCTTCTGAAGCTCCGCTGTCACCACCATTTCATTTGTTTGGGTGGAACAGCAGCAACACTGTTTTCAACAGAACTATGTTCGGGTTTCTGAAGCTTATCTTGTAGCAATCTTGGGGATAAAATAATGCATTGTTAGGTGTTTAATAAATGCCAGGAGGATTGCCTTACCTCAACAGTTTGTAACAGAAACAAGGGCGGTGATGAGGAGAAGGATGCCAGAGCTCTTGGATGTACGCCACATGCCGGAATCCTCTAAGCAATTACCTTATAGATATATTCTTACTGCGTTCACAGCATCTGCCTGGCTAGCATAGAATACTTTGCCCATTGTCCAGGTAAATAAATCAGGAACACAGCATCAGTTGATACAAGATCAAAAAGTTGACAGAGGCAACATTCTGAGCCTTGTATCTTATGCTCATCCAGTACAGGTAAACAGGAAATGTGATGCATGTGAGTAACTGAACTTGAAAAAGGGCAGCAAAATGTGTGATGTCATTTATCATTAAAATTAAGTGATGAAAAATTACCTTCAAGGTGTGGTTAAAAATGTATTATTGTTGTTGGTCTCCACTGCTGGTAAACCAGTGCTGGACAAGGGAGAGGTGAGGTCACTGTGCCCCATCTCAGCCCGCCCACATCTCAGACACCCCTTTTCTCTCCATCTGTTATTTGTGTCCTTCTTCTACAGTGTCCAGATGGTCCTCAATGATCTACCTGCTGAGCTGGGGTCAAACCTCTGGTGTCAAAGATCCATTGATTGATTTTATTAAGCCAAGCTGTTAGGGCAATCTTGGTTTAATAATTCCTTTGATCTCTGACACTGACGACCCACCTTTTATTCCTTCCTTCCTACCCTTCTTAGTTTTCCTCCTACCTCCTCCTCAGTTTTCTCCCTGCTCCCCTCGGATACCCAGATGTTTTCTGAAGCTGCAGCCCAGCTGTGGCTTTCTGTGCTCAGCGAGCCACACAGTTTCTTCAGGCAATTTTTTCTACCTCACAGCAAGACGCCCAACCTTTCTCCAGTCCCAGCCTCTCCCATGACTTCCAGATGTGAATATTAACTGTGGATTGAGCGTTTATCTTCGACACCCTAAAGGTACTTCAGGGGCTCTCTGGAGTCAAAACAGCCCCTCCCACCCTGGGCCCCTTTGGGTCCCACTCCTTTTAGACCTGAGGCTCCTCCTGTGTCTGTCCTGCTGACAGAGGCAGCTGGACTCTAAGCGCCATCCCAGATGTTTCTCGTACAGTTCCCATGTCTGGTGGTCAGGACCAGACCGTCCTGGTATCTTGCTGTCATCCCCTTCCGCTTCCCTGTCATATTCCAGATTTAGCCAGTCGTCAGGGAAGGTCCCTCTGCAGGTAGCTGAAGTGGGGCTCTGAGGGAGGGAAGGTGGATGCTGAGCATCCCTCACTCCAGGATGAAAATGCAGATTTGCTCGTGCACCTGGTCGGTCCCCTGACCAATACAGAGGCACCAGAAAGTCCTGAACTGAGGCAGATCATGTGGCGAAAAATGTATTATTGTTGTTGGTCCAGAATTAACAGACACTTTTCACCATACACGTCTCCCAGATAGCCCACAGATTGTTCTCCGATGAGTCAAGTGGAGATTTCTCATATGTGAATTTGATCTCAGCAAATCTTAAGGACACACTGGGATCCCCACTCTCATGAAGTGACTGTACTAGAGGGTAGAGAAGAACATGCTCAGGACACACACGTGCACATCAGTAAACAAATGCAACAAATTCAGATCATGACAACTTGGGGCAAATTCTACTGCAAGAAATAAGACGTTGAAGAAACAGAATGAGAGAATTGGTGGAATAATTTAAATAGAGTGTTCTGGGAAGACCCTTCTTGGAAAAGTGATCTTTGAGCAGACCTGACTCAGGAGAATGTCAGCTGTAAAAAGTACAAGGAATGTTCCCAGCAGGAAGGGCTAGGAACTCAGTTAGGAAATTGGCAAAGTAGCATGTGAAAACAGGGCAGAACCGTTTCTAGATGTGATGAATGTTTAAATTGTGTATCAAGGGGAAATCAAGCTTGTGTACAACTTCCCTATAAGTATTTGCTTTATTAGTATTGTTTTAATTTTTGCACCTATAGGATATTCTAATAATTGTTATGGTTTAGGATCTCTCTGTGTATAAATCTGGTTAAGAGGGATATGAATTTAAGCTTAAATGGCAGTCAGACATAAAAATATTTGTCTTTTAAGGCCACAATATTCAGCTTGGTTTAATAAATTAAATTATTCACATCAAGCATCCCATGCCTATGAGGGGTCTGGTACAACAAAGACCGAGAGATGTTCTTCAGTGACCTGGAAGTCATCACAACCCGAGAAAGAACGATTTCACTGACATTCCATGGGTATCGAGTGCAGTTACATTGGAATCAATTTAATCCAAATGAGGGTTCTTGGTTGACAGAAGAAGAGAGAGCATACACGACCACTGGTACCTACATTTTTAACAGTATTTTGTTTTTGTTTTTACTGTTTTAAAACTTATAAAAAGTTACAGTACAAGTATAAAGGCCACTGGTATAACCTTCACCCAGATAATTCTGTTCAAGTTTTCCTAATTCGCCAACAGCATCCTTTACAGAAAAAGACCCTCTCTGGGACATCTGTCCTGCCTCTCCAGCCTCTGTCCATCACAAGGCTGCCTCTGCAGCCCCTGCCAGTTAGAATCAGATCCTCAATTGCTTCTTGGCTTCACAGCTCATTCCTAAAGATCTCAAGTCAGTCATTAGTAGAAGGCCCCTCACTCTACATCTGTCTGGTATTTTTTCATGGTTGGACTCGGCCCTTGTATTTTGGCATCAGAGTCAAAAGGCCACATCTTAGTTTTCTCATTGCCTTCTATCTGGTCCTGTTCCCTGGGATGATCACTTGGATCACTTAATTGAGAAGCTGCTAGCCAGATTTCTTTACTGCAGAGTGACCACCAGCTCTTTCGAAATTAAAAATTATTTTTAAGGAGATTCTTTGAGAATTTGTTCCTTATTCAGCTTCCACCCACTCATTTGGGCACAACTGGTACTTCCTGCCTAGATTACTTATTAATATAATGGGTGAAAAATGGTGACTTTTTAATGCCAGTATTTCTTTGACATGTATTAGTTTCCAGAGTGCAACAGAAATGACTTTCTAATTCCCCCGTTGCTGCTCATTTTTGTGGAGGCGGGCTCGTGGATTCTTGAATGATTCACTGGGACATGACCTGAAGCTCTGTTTTCTTTCTTCCTTCCTCTTTCCATTTTTGATTGATAGTGAAAATGTATTTTGGATGCTCATTTTTTTTTTTTTTTGGCACTTAAATTGCCTGAATTGGGGCAACAGAAACAATTGCAGGGTTTTCTGCGTCATTCTGACATGGTCCTGACATTCTTTGGGCATGTCTTTGCTTTATGATATAATAAAGTATTGCAGACTCATTGTACTTTCCCTGACCCAGCCCCGAAATCAGTCTGTTTCAGTTAGATATTCATCACTGTAACCACAATAACTGACAAGAACTTAAAGGGGGAGAAGCTTACCTTGGCTCCTGGTATCAGAGGTCTCAGGACATAGAGGGCTGACTCCATTGCTCTGGGCCCAGAATGAGACAACAAGTCATGGAGGAAGGATGTGGCAGAGAGGAGCTGCTCCCCTCTTAGCAGCCAGGAAGCAGAGACACAGAGGGAGGAAGGGGCCCCAGGGAAGATATACCCTTCTAGGGCACAGCCCCATGACCCCCCTGCTCCAGCCACGTCATACCTGCCTACAGTTACCACCCAGGCCATTCAAACTAGGATGGGCTGATTAGGTTACAGATCCCATAATCTATTGACTTTACCTCTAAACTTTCCTGCATTAACACAGGAGTTTCAAGGGACACCCCCATAATCAAACCATAACAGTCCTATTTGAACGAGTCCTGGTTTTAATTAGTAGTGGAGACAATATCTGGGCTACAGTGTCATTGCTTCTGAGATGACCCTGTTCTCCAACTGTCCCAGGTAGCCATGCAGTAGCCACATTCACAATTCCACCAGCATTTATTTCTATCTACACACAGACAAAACCACAGTTGGATGAAACGCCACCCTAAGCCCTCAGAGCTCAATCAGTCTCAGCATGTTCCACGTTTGTACCTTCCTTCTCTGTCCCTGAGGCTGGCTCCTGCTCTACTCAGTGTATTTATTTGTCCAGCCACACTGGGTGGGTGTCCCGTGTGGGACAGCCCATGTGCTGGCTTCTGCCACTTCTGGCCCACTTCCCGGCTGGCCCTAACTCCCTGCTTGCTTGGACACCAGCCCCCAGGCAGGTCCTTTCCTGCCCTGATGAGTGGGGTTTCCATTGTGTTATTCAGGGAGGCTGAGTAAACAGTAGAGCTTAGTTAGTACACACTTTGTAGAGTCTTCCAAGACTGAATTGAAAGGAAGACACTACATGTTTTAAACCTTCTAACGGCATTCCACCAGCCTCTGACTGACTTCTGAAATGTCCCAACTCTAAAATGATTGCACAAGGAGAAACCTCGCATGCACATGATTTTAGACTTGTGAAGTTGCCAGCCGTGTGCCGGCTGTGTGTGTGTCCTGTTCCAGTGGATTCACATTATACTTTACAACAGTTTAGATTGGCATTCTAATGTCTAAACAAAGGTCGGCATGTTTCTCCCTGATGCATTTCTGAATTAAAATTTTAAAACCTTGAAAATGCATGGATTTCCTTTGTCAGCAAGAAGAACAATATACTGAGTGGACTTCAAATCGGATATGAAGTTTTTATCTGCTAAGTTTTGAAACAGAAATCTTCAAACATGACAGTAAAGTAACATAATTACAGTGATCCTGTGAAGAGGGAAGTTTTCCTGGTAGTGAGATGCAATTGAGACTGACAAGGTTACAATTCTTTATATGGTGGTGGTTGTAACACATTGTCAACTTTTAGAACCCTGTAGCAATAATCCACTTATAAACATTGTATTTTTATTCTGAATTTGTGGGTATAAATTTAAAGTTTTAAACCAAAATGTGGAAAATTTTTACCTCTGTGATCTGTATTATTTTTCTACTAACTTGACAATTTTAGTTAAATTTTACTTCATTTCCATTTTATATCTTTTCATTTCTGACCCTCAAAATCCCAGCTGCAAATTCGTAGTTCCAAATAGTCCTGCTATTAATCCACTAGGCAGGTTAAACCCTAAGCTTCAGAGAAGTGCCTACAAGAACCCCAGATAATAATATGTTAGTATTTTTACTGAAATTATATTTGTCCATAAAGGAAACAAAACAGAATATAAATAATATGTTTTCCTCTATTTCAAAAGGAGTTGGAGCCCCGGGAATTTTAGTCCAAAGACGGGAAGTCTTTAACTCATTGTTAACTATGAAGGAATTGCCCACATATGTCAGTTAATTTGTTTTGCAGGTCTGAGTAGAATTAACAATTTTGTATTAATATTTGAGTTCTAATTCCTAAAAACTGAGAAAATGAGAGCAGATTTGTTCATTTTCATCTAAATCAGTTATCTCTTGGTGCATTGAATTGCCTCAAGACTTAGAAGTCCAACCCAGTAAGCATTTGTTAACTCTTACTTTATTGGAGGAAGCCAGTGAGTCAGGAGCAGCTTAGCTGGGCAATTCTGTCTTGCAGTTACTAGAAAGGCTGCCACTAATGCCTCTCAGGGCTGCAATCTGAAGGTTGACCGAGATGGAACCTCCACCTCATCTGTCACCTGGCTGATAGTGGCCTGAATAACATTCATAAGAATCCCATTCAGTTTTCAGGGAACTCTATTGGAAGTACTACCACCAGCTTGCACTGAAAGGGACAGAGAAACAGAGGAGAATGTATTATTTACATTCTGTTTAGATGCCTTCCACATGAGTCCCTGTTCCTCAGATTGCTTGAGGGTTTCCTGACATAGGAACTGGCTCTCTTATAGTCAATGATCCCAAAACTAAAGTGCAACCTCGAATACCTTTTATTACTTGGCATTAGAAGCCAGCTAACACTGTGACTCTTCACTCTGACTTTGCAAAGGCCTGTTACACATGTCAGCATTGATTCCTTATGGGAGGGGACAAGGCAAGGCCCTAAGTACTATGAGGTATTTAAAGTACCATAGTTATAATATGAAGATTTTATGGCCATACTAGATGTTGTTTGCCAGGTTTCACCCTCTGGCTCACAAAGATTCATGTCTCTTCAGTGTGTAAAGTGCATTCATCTTCTCCAAGAGCCTTCTAAAATTACATTTTCTTAGAGCATCTGCCTAAAATCCAAATCAAGTCAGACCAAAATGAAGCTCCTAGGGAGTTCCAAGAGGACAGAAAGCTGTTTGGGTTCAGTGACTTGAATACAACTATTCAAGTTGGGTTCTCTAAAGACACGTGAACAGACACACACAAAGTGCACTACACCAGTAAGAAATGCAAAAAGAAACCAATTTGTACACTTGGATTCAAAAGAGGAAAATAAATGTCCTGGACCATCTCAGTTCTGAAATCAAGCCAGGCATATATTGGTTATTTCTTGATTAGGACTCAACCCTCCTCTTTCTCTGAAATGGTTTTCCATGACTCTTAGCTCTGCTCTTCATGTTCTTAGTTCTACTACTCTAAGACATCCTTCACACGTGTGTGTGTGTGTGTGTGTGTGTGTGTATGCAAGAATTAAGAAATTCCCAGTCAACATGTGTATACGTACACACACACACACACACACATACACACACATATATGCATATTCGTATATATCTTGCAGTCTGTGTGTGTAACTATAGTTTTCTGCACACAGAAGTTTGGGGCTCTCAAAGTCATTCAATTTTGAACCATCTCTGTTCCATTCAGTACAAGTTGGTGGTTGTACTACCAATAGAGTTCCCCTAAAAATGGAGAGGATTCTAATGAATGTTATTCAAATTTGCTCCATTAAATAAAAGGCCATATCTATCATATCATAAAGATAAACTAACTCTCCCCCTCCTTGGGCTTCTGGTCTATTAAGGTCTATTAAAATTATTAGAACTTCCATTGTTTAAAGTGTAGATGTGCTAGGTATACCGATAAGCTACTGAGAGGATTCTTTTGTATAAGTGGATTGCTTTCTGACATGCCACTAATGTCTTTCTGAGGTCTTAATGAATTTTATGAATTTTACAGTCATATCTTTCTACCATTGTTAGATAATGCTTTCCTGGTATTTAATCATTGATTGGGAATTTCTTGATTCTCGCATTGTTTGCTATCTGAATAGAGTGATTATAAAAATAACATTTAACATTAAGTCCATCAGGTTTTGGCTTCCTTAGATTTAGCATTTCTTCCTTAGTTTCTCTCTCTCTCTCTCTCTCTCTCTCTCTCTCTCTCTCTCTCTCTCTCTCTCTCTCTCTTCTCTTTTACTAAAAACACAAAGAAAATAACAGATAGTACCTTTAATACTCTGCCTGGAAATATCCTCAGATTGAATACATAATTTAGGAAATACATCTTTTTTCTTTCCATATTATCATAGACAACAATGTTGCTAAAGTTCTCCCCACAACATAGCACAGGTCAAATTTTCTCCCATTTGCAATAACAATTTTCTCGCCTTCCTTTAAGCTACTACTAAAAATCTCCTCAAGAATGATTAGGATTCTGACCAACAGTTCTTCTAAAATCCATCCAGCTAACTTGCATATCTCAGCCCTTACATTGCTACCACATTTTTAGGACTTTGATACAATTTTTTTCCAGTACTAAGCAACATACTCATTATTTCTTATTCCATAGCTAATCAACACCCCCCCCCAATAAATCTACAACCATGGTTGTCTTTTCTTACTCGTCATGGACCTCTTCATGGGGCTGCTCAATGGCATAGTGGTGATTTTCCAGAGGTAGCAATCATGGAGACAAAATTGGAAACCGGCCTCGGAAGTGTCACACATTGCCACTACATGTAATTTCCTGTTGTCCTCAGGGGATATCCCTAATTAAAGGTGGAAGGGGTCTACAAAATGTTGCAGATACTAGTTGGGCAAGAATACATGGAATCCATGTTAGAAACTTAAATAACAATACGAGAGAAAAGAACCCTATATTTATTTATTTATTTATTTTAATTTTTAAGAACCTTATATTTAATGAATACATAGTATTTTGTCCCATAATTATCTTCTCTGAGAATATACCTTGTGTAGGAAAATGAAAGGACTTGACAATTTCAAACTTGAAAATTATCAAGACCAAACAAAACATTGTTCTGGGAGACTTATAAAGCCTTGTTTTGTGAACTTAATTATGTCTAATTTGTAGTGATCAGTGTTTGTGCAGCTGCTTTGCTGAAGAAGCGCTGTTCCCCCAAATATATCAACTCTTTTTGGAATCTCACAAAGTTAGTGGGGACATTCAGAGACACCCAAGTCATCACAAGAGCAGAAACAAATGATAGTCTTGTTCTTTGAGGTTACTAAAGTTACAGCTGGATGTTTTCTCTCTACTAAGTTTAGACATTAAGCCCCATTCAACTTTGTCTTGATTAAACAATTGAAAATCATATGTGTACATACAACTATTCTAATCAGCATTTTCCTAAAAGGACTAAATCAATGCAAATTTTTTTTTTCAAAAAATGTGACTCAGAAGAAAATACCCACACACATGCATGCACACACAAAACATATATTGATATTGAAATGGAGCCTATGATTTTTAAAGTCAAGAAGTTAATTTAAATATAATCTTACTTTTATGTAGTATTGCATTGATGGAAAAGAATATATATCTTTGTGGTTAACCCTTAATGGAGATTCAAATAACAGAATTAGACTTTAAGTATTGCACTTGTTAGTTAAATGGGAAAAGAGGTTTCTATTATACTACACTATTACTCCTAGTTAAAGAGACTAGGACATTTTCAAAAATTTCTTAATGACCCATTTTTGTTTTTGTTGAAAATTCACTTTTATTTTTCTAATGGGATACGTTGTTCTAACCCATTCTGTACAAATGGGTTTTTTCCCCTACAAATATAATATTGGATGAAGTGAATTTATAAATAACTTCAGATTCAAAAGCAGACTAATTAGTACATTTTCAATTCTTCAAGCCTGCAAATTTGGTATTTTAGGGACCATTGAAAAAAGTGGAAACTTTGGGGACTTTCTGAAGACACTTAATGGAATCTAGCAAAATCATTCCCGATGGCCCACAAATTCTCTGTGTGATAGAATTATAACTTTTGTCTATTAAAAAAGCATAATTGTAATTGCGGAGCAGTATTACTTTAAAGTTATTTATCAATAAAACTCTTACTCTCTCAGCTCCCTTGTAACATCAACACTACTTACTGAGGTTTTCTTCTTTTCGTCTCAGTGTTCAGTCTCTTTTAATTTCAGTTCTGTGATCATTTATAAAAACCATTCTGCAGTAGTTAGCTTCTATACGATGGATATTCAAAACAGGATGCTGGTTGTTTGTCAGAATTTATGTCTCTATAATGTTCCTTTGCATTTTATAAATTGGGAAATCATTTGTGATGCAACTATCTCTTTGCATCAAGTTACACATTGACTCATAAAAGAAATCCACTTTATTGATTTATATTGCTTTCTGACGTATGAATGAAAGGCCCAGTCAACCCTGTTAAGAAAATGAGAGTCAATGCTGAAGGTAGAGGAGAAAGGAGGTGGATAGTTGAGAAAACCTGAAGTTTGGTGTCTTCTTCTCAGGTCAGGCTCAGGTGAGGACATGTAACAGTGACCTTGAAATGCCAGAGGGACAGAGAAATTGTCATAGTAAGAAAGACATCAAAAGAGAACTTTAGAATAATAGCTGATCCCAGAGACAGGTGTTCGCCATTATAGTCATTCCGAACTTCTTCCCCTGAAATCACCTCACACTCTCAAGGAGCTCACTCTTCTGTGACAGGCACCAGGAAGCAACATTCCAAGAAGCCCAGCATTTGGCTGCAACCGCTATGGCCAGGTAGCACACCCACGAGGATCTGAGTAATGCACGCCGGACACTGATGTTCACATTTCCATTTCTTCTGTTTCACAGGTTTTCTGAACCAGATGAATAACTCAAGTCACTCTGTTCTTCAGCCTTCATTCCAAGGATGCATGCAGCTTATCCAAGTGGACGACCAACTTGTAAATCTGTATGAAGTGGCACAAAGGAAGCCGGGAAGTTTTGCAAATGTCAGCATCGACATGTGCGCCATCATAGACAGGTAAGTCTGTTCATCCTGCCTCCAGTGGAACAAACTTTACCAAGGCATTCCTTGGTTGTACAGCAAGTGAAATGCCCAGAAAAAAAAAAGTTAAAAAAAAAATAAAGAATGAAAGAAAGAAAAACAAAATATGGGTGAACTAGGAATTGTCACTTGCAATGCCTATTAAGTATATTTGTGACATTGATATCATTGATAAGATAATTATATCTATGTGTGTGTGTGTGTGTGTGTGTGTTGTGTGAGAGAGAGAGAGAGAGAGAGAGAGAGAGAGAGAGAGAATCATAATGTCACTTTAGTGCATCAGTCTGCTTCAGAGAATATGAGCATCATGCAAATACTTTTGCAAGCAACATCTAGGTTATGGTAGATCTCTGACACTTCATTTGAACCTTTTCTCCTTATCTCGATCATGATTTGACTTCAGCATATTATCCCCTCCAAAGACTCTGCAAAGAAAAAAAAAAAGATAAAACATTACAAGATGTTTCTGGACAAATGGAGATTTATTAATACAAAATATTTCAAACAATTCCTTCTGTTTACAAGATGTGTGCATAGAAATATTACAATATCTAGTCTGTTTCAAATTTTTGCAAAACTTGAAAAGTGCTTTTCATAAAACCCTTAATTGAATTCTCACAATGTAGAAGAAACAACTTTCCTATGAGATATTCTGAGAGTATTGTATACACTACCTTAAAGTACTTCTAAAAATGCCATTCATTAAAACATTAAATGATTACATTTTGTGATGTTTTGTCTGTCAACAAATTACTACATCTAACTGTGAGTTAAAGTTAACCTAGTGACTTAAGATGACTTTTAAGCTATTTTCAAAATTTTTGAGCAAGGTCTATCTTATTGTGAAATATAATCCCATTAATTTTATATTATACAAAATAAAACTTCATTAAAATCTTCTTAAATTTTGAAATAAGATATGACTCTTTCCTCAGCTTCTCTAACCCCTAGGCAGACCTTGTCTCTAAAATACATTTAAGTTGAGATCTTTGGGGGGGCTGTCATTCACAGATAAATGAATCTCATAAATATATAAAACAGTACATTATGAGGTAAGTTTTCTTCCATGTATTCTTAATAAAACTGTGTTCATGTGAGTGGTAAATCACAATTTATTGTGGGCACAGAATTTAACTTTTTAAAGCCTAAATATATTTATAATAAGACAAAGATATAACATGGTATGTATTTCTATTATATGTATGAGAATAATGGTTCTAATATCCTACACAGTTTATGTTTAAATAGAATTGTGATCTATTTTAATAGAAACATACTCCTAATTTTTGAGTCATTATGTGTTTGTTAGGTATTATTTCTGCCTAAGGCAAGAAAAGATGAAAAAGAAATTTTTTCTGATATTAAAACATTTCTCTACATAGTTTAATAATTGTTTTCTATATAGGAAAATTTTATTTCTTCTTAATAGTTATACAATGCAATCAAGTATTTCAGTACCTAGTTTTGTTTTGTTTTTTTCCATGTCAGTAACTTTAATGACATAATAATTCCTGTGGATAACACTCAGGTCACCTCATTCAGCTTCACCTGCAGGCTAGATCTTGCATTGCTGTTTCAGTCAGAACATCGAATTATTGGCCATCACAATTAATTTTTTAATGGAGAAGGGCAGGTGCTGTTGAGATTTCAATGTCTTACTCTGATGGAGACAATAGGATCTAAATTGCCTCCCCCCGTAAAAAAAAAAAAAAAAGAGAGAGAGAGACTTTGGTAAATGACAAGAATAGAGGAGGGCACTCTTCTGGCAAAGAGACCAACACAGAGAACACGTGGCAAGGAGAATGCAAATTTTAATTTTTGGCAGATATAGTTCTCCCCCGCGCCCCAGATGAGTCAGTCCCAGTATCTACAGGGTCAAGTTTCTTGCGATGGTGGGGACAGGGGCATTTCTTTCTATCCTTTAGGAAGGGAACCTTGGAGATTAGCTGGGGGTAAATAGTCACATTGTCACAAATTTCCTAAGCCCATTAAGGAGATCATTTTGGGCTTGTCCTGTTATTTTAAGAGCAATAACTTTCACACATCACATACCAATAGGGACACTCAGAGCCTTGCTGAGCCTGTTGGTCATGTTCCCCTTCAGCTGCATCTCATCAGTGAGTCTGGAGGTTCAGCCTGTGCTCCTGCAGCAGTGGCCCTCAAGAGGATACCTCCTTATTAGCCGAAGCTTCCAGCTGCCCAATGTCCACTGCTTAATTTTAAAATTACACAATGAGGCACTAAAGAAGCCTGCTTTGACTCTTTCTTACTTTTCTTCTTTCAAATTGCAGCTTGATTGATTGAGGAATTATTTTTGAGGGGAAAAAATGCATGAGAACATGAGGTGAAAAGAAATAAAAGCTCTACCACAGTCCTGATTTAAAAAAAAAAAAAAAAAAAAGTTTGGAGCTAACAAAAGCAGTTGCACCACCCTTGATGAGTAGAATTCAGGGGAAGAGCTGGGGGTTTTGTCTGTGTGTCGTACTGGAATACTCCATGATTTTTACTGTTTTACTTTTTTTCTTTCTTTGTGCATTTGCAAGTGGTTTGTTTTCTTGACTTGCTTCCTTGCTGAATACAGCAGTGAAACAAGGAGAGAGTAAGTTCCCTAAGCTACCGAACTGCGCTTTCTTCAACACTTACTTTGTGACTGCACACTAGACAGCAGGGAGCGTTCTAGGCACTTGAGAGAAATCCATGAACCAAACAGATTTGTGCACAGTTGAAGCTCACACACTGGGGGAGGAAGGGCAGATGGTGAGGGACAGATATAACTTTAAAATGAATATAATGAGTCTGAAGGACTGAGTGTTATGGGGGAAAAATAAATAGAGCAAAGTCAGGATTGGCATGGCTGGAGATCAAGGTGTTTGGTTCCAGCTTAAGTGAACCTCACTGAACCCCAAATATTCATGCACGACCCTGACAAAGTTAACAGAATTTGCCAATTTGTGGAAAGAACAGTCTAGGCACAGAGAATCATCAGCTCAAAGATGCTGCCTATCGTGACCAAGGATCTGTGAAGAAACCAGGTGGTGAGCTTGGAAGGACAGAGGAAGGGCAGCAGGCAGGAAGACCTGCACAGCCCTGAGAGTCGCGTCCTACAGACCTGCAGCTCATCGCAAGAATTTGACATTTATTCTGAGGGAACCAGGGAGCCACTGGAGGGCTCCCATTGAGCAATGACACCCTGCAGTTGGCACATCCAATGCAGGAGTCTGGCTCTGGGAGGAAGAAAGGTAGAAGCAGGTGACTAATTAGAAGGGCCTTCTCCTAATGCAAAGAGAGGTGCTGGCAGCCGGGGCCAGGGGCCTGGTATCTAGGAAGACAGGTGTGGTCAGGTTTGAGTGTATTCAAGGGGAGTCAGTAGGATGTCGTGGTGGATGTTAGATGGAGGATGTGGGAGAAAAAGAGGAAATGAGAACACATCTGGATTCACTGATAAGAACAACCTAAGAAAGGGAGTTTCTATTTCCTCCGACGGGGAAGGCCTGTGGTACTATGAAGGGGCGATGAGGAAAGATGTCAGAAACTCAGTGTTGGTTGTGAGTAGGTTCATCTGTTGGAAACCTAAGTAGAAATGGGGAGACACACTGGGATGTAACTATGGAGCAAGCCTGAATCTTCAGATTGCACAACGGTCCTCATGACTGACAGTGATCATGGGACTCTGGACCTTTGGTGGTTTTTTTATTCCATCTCATGGGCAGTCCCAGGACCAGAGGAGAAAGTGGTGGTGGGCAGGAGCCTCTCTCGGACAGCTAGGTCTCTGGCTTTCACCTCTCAGTGATTTGCTCTCAGATAGGAGGATTTTCAACAAACCTTCAATTGCTAAAACGCTACTGGAAGAAAGATAAGCTATCTTGAAAACAAGCTCCTGTTTCTTTTTGCATCTTTACCATCTTTTGTCCAATTCTGGGGTCCGGACACCAGGACTCCTTATAGCAGATATCTTTAGGCACGGGCCCAGCTCCTATGTCCGACTACGTTTTCATCCACATGAGGTTGAAAATCTGACAGCAAGAGACTCTAGCCACACTCCTAGAACACTCATAGGCTCAGTCACTCCCCACCCACCCAGGGAGAGGCACCCGAAAACCAGAGGTCATTTCAGAGTTGGGGAAGGCAGGGTGCTCAGGGGCTGGAGTGAGTCCTGGACAGTCCTGGCACCCATTGGTCAGGTCTGTACACCTGAAGAGTAGCTGCAGAAGACCCTGCCCTGGGAACTTGTGGGCGCACGTGGTTGCTGGACTTGCTTTCCGTGGTCACACCCAGGAGGTATGGCAGGGGGGCGCTGGCCTTAGGGAGGTGAGCTTCAGAAGGCGGTGATCATGCTTGGGTTGGTTTGGAGCAGTGAGGTCTACTCTGCAAGCTGCAGTTTCTATTTCAAGCCTAAAGCAGCCTCCACAGCTCAGCTGCCAGCGGGATGTGTTTCACTTTATCTTAGGCAGGAGCAGCGAAGTGGCACAGCCCTGGCTGGGGAGAGATAAGCACAGGTCCACGCTGGTGTTCTTGGGAAAAGCTTTTGTTTCGCTGAGGAGCCTCTGTCCCCCCAGCACCCTTGTTTAAAACACTCCTGATGCCGAGGGCTGAATGGGCAGGAAACCAGAGATCACCTGGCTGGATCTATATGCAGGGGGGCGGGGGACACTTAATCCTTGCTTATTTAAGTCAGTGTGAGTCAAGTTTTGTTTTCTTAGAGCCCAAAGCCTCTATTCCTTCCACACCCTCAGCATCTAACATCAACACAGCACCTTTTTGAATCAGAACACAGAGGGGCAGACTCCCAAATGTGCACATGGCTTTGAAAGAAACAATAATTCTTTTAGGATACATTAAATTACATTCTGCTGATGTCCTCCTAGCGATTGGACTAAGAAGCCATTTAGAGGCCAAAGCAGATTCATATTGTGACAGTTTCCTTTTGTGCATGTCTTTTAACGGGGCTGTAAAAACTAGAAAATGTAACTCATTAGAATTAGAATCTCTTTGTTCTTTTTTTGTCCACCTCCCCTGTAAATATATTAGGAAACAAAACCAGTAAATATTCTGGATAGCGCAGAGAGTGGAAAAGGAAAGATAAATGTCCCAACTTAAACACAGCCTACAAAATTACCCCTTGAGAAATTGTGAATAGACTGGATCCTATTCCTGAGTTAGCAATTAAGTCTTCATTATATTTTGGGGATGGAAGTGCATAATCACACACCCAGTATTTACTTTTTAATTCAATGGTTTCTTTTCACCAATATCTACCCAGTTTGATTTGCTTTTCCTTGAAAGACAAGAATAAGTATATGAATTTTTATAAGAGCATTTAAATGAGATCTGGGTAAATATGATGGGAGATATCTCAAAACCAAGTTGACTGTGCTGGAAAATTCATAAAATCAGTCCTGAAGGAGGCCATAGTTTCTATAAAAGTAGATTTATAATTTCCAGTGTTTTATGGTAGAGTGCCTGCTCAGTATGCCTGGGTTTCAATGCCCAACACCACCAAAAAAATAAATTAATGAAAGTAAATTTAACTGTCCTGAGATTTTTTTTTAAAAAATGTAACATTTTCATTAGAAACAAATTAATCTTCACTTGGTTATAAGCCCACATTTCTAGTAAGTAGCAGAAAAAATAAATAAATGTCAACATACAAAGGCCCTGTAACCTCACTTTTTAAAAAAAGTATTCAGGCACTGTGGGATTCAAACTAAAGGCCAAACTCACTTCTGGGGCTACTGTCCACCTTGGGAGTTCTCCTGGACCCCTAGTGTGACTCTTGGGGGTCATGTATGCAACACCTGGCCATGGAGGAATGGGCTCTGCTCATGTGTCCACCCAGGGTCCTGCTGGGCTCCCTGGAGATGCCCCTGCCTGTGGTCAGCTCTGTTTCACTGTCCACTGCTGTTTCTCCTGGCTTTGGGATGTGACTTGGCTAGAGCTGGCCTCAGCCTCTGGAATCTGGGAAAGGTGGCAACCGGACCCAGTTTGTCTGACACTGTCTCAGCTTTGGTTCTGGGCGACGCACATCTGAGAGCCCTCTGAGTTCTGGTAAACCCAGGGCCTGAATCCACCTCTGTGTGTTCTGTGCTTTCCTTCCACCTCCTCCCTCTGGCCCACCAGCCATCTAATAAGCACGTTTACAGACCCCACGTGGGTCTGTGCTGACTTCTGTTTTTCTTGGAAACTATATAAGAACGGAAGGTGGGGTGTGTCAGAAATTGGGGCTAACTCTCTAGCTGGCTTTGTGCATCCAGGCCACCCTCTCTATGGACAGCAGCCACTCAGGCTGGCAGGAAGCACTCTGCCCAGGAAGCACTCTGCTACCCTGGCCATAAGTCTCAGTCTCAAACTGAGATTCATTCAGTCAAAATAGACTGACTCAAGATGATACCAAGCCATCCAGGAGGTAATGCTTAGTGATGGAGGGAAAGTGGTTGATCAGACCCTGCATTGTTGGAGTGCCTTGTTTTGGCCTGTGTGTCTAAGCTCTTACGGTGCTTCTCCTTTCTCTTAGACTTAGCTCTATCAAACCAAAGCACCATGGCTTTGGGCTAAATTATAGCCACACAACTATTACATTTCTGTTGTAGTCCCAGATCCCGAGATGAACACTCCTAGCTGCTACTCCCCCTACAGGTGTCATTGATTCACTTACGAGACAACATGATAAAAAGACAAATAAACAAAACCAGAACGTTACGTTAAGGAAAACAGCCAGACACAGAAAGAAAAATAGCACATGATCTCACTGACATGTGGAATCCAAAGTAGAGCTCATCGACAGGGAGGGTAGGACCAGAGTCACCAGACTGGCTGGCAGGCCTTAGAGAAATGATGAGAAAGGATACAAATTTTAGTTAGAGGAGAATAGGTCCAAGAGATCTATTGCACAACCAGGTGTCTATAGTTAATACCACTGTATTCTCAAAAAATGCTAAGAATAGACCTTACGTATTCTCACCACAAAATAAAAGTATGTGAAGTCATGCATATATGTTAATTAGCCTGATGTAGCCATTCATAAATTATGCAGATTTAAAAATGATTCTGTACAAAATATATATATATAGTTTAAAATTAATAAATTCTAAAAATATAAAAATTATAATAATAAAGATTAAATTTTAAAAAATATATATTTTCACTTAAACCCTCTCAGGATTGTTTCCACTGTGATTAAAAAACAAACAAACAAACAACAACAACAAAAAAAAACCCACCTGTCTCACAAACACGAGTATTTCTGCAATGACAAATATTGGGCCACATTTCTCTTCACCTGGGTCTGGATGACTGAAGATTGCCACTCTCTGGGTTGGATGCCTGCCTTCTGGATTCTTCATACCTTTCCAGGCCTGCTGCCCACTTCTGTTGTCTCTTTAGAAATGTTAATGTCAACAGTTAGGCTGGTACCTCCTGTGCTAGCACTTCTTTTACACGGGAAACAATTTGTCTCTTGCCATTAGGTGAAACTTCATTACTCAAACCCTGGGCTTCCAGGGGAATCTTACTTTCCCTTTACAGTGATTATGCACAAGGGCTCCAGGAGGCAGAAAGTCTTTCCTATAAACTCTTCATTATTTGAAGCTGCACCCGCTCTGTGCTGCAGGCATTGGGACTTTGACCCAATCCAACTCCAAAGCAGCAAGAACAGGTGGGTGGGAACCAATTCTGGGAGGACTTGAGCCAATAAGCGATTTTCCAGGAGTGCAACTGGATTTCCTTTTGGAAAACACCCCAAGACAAACTTCTCAAGATCCAAAACCCTAATCACCAGCTTAAAATGAACAAATAGGAAAGGATTGGTTGAAAGACCCCAGTTTTATTTTCTCATAGGGCAATTCATATGGTGATCCTTGATTCACTTTGTCATGATTCTTGTTGATTTTTTAAAATATTTTTTTTTAGTTGTAGATGGACATGATACCTTTATTTTATTTATTTATTTCATGTGGTGCTGAGAATTGAACCCAGTGCCTCATATGTGTGAGGTAAATGCGCTTTTCTGCCACTGAGCCACAAGCCCAGCCGGATTCCCGTTGATTTTATATTGCAAATAGCTGTGTTCCTTCTTGTTTCTGCACAAATCAAAAGGCTAGTGGATTTCTGATAAACCATATTTTCTCATGATGGAAACAGTTTTATTTCTTTTCGTTCTTTCTTTTCATTTTTCTTTTACCATTTTACAGTTTCTTTGATTTAAAAGGCATATACAATATGCTCCCCTCAATTCTATGTCTTATACCTTTCTTCATAACAAAACCTCTTCAGATGATACGTTCAGAAAAGAAAAATCAGATATAACAATATGAAACTAAATGTCTAAGTGCAATGTGTCTGCTGATCAATGAAATGCTCAGGAGGAGGATGTGACCAGGAAGGAACCAGAACAGCTACAGAAAGTATAAGAGGAAAGAAAAGACAGAGCACCGTGCACCAGCCACCTGCTACCAGTCAAATCCCTGGCCACAGTGTGCTCATCTGGATCAGAGCTATTGCTAACATTAGACTCTGGGCTTTCTTTCTGATCTTTCTTGGCCTTCCTGCTAACCCCAGGCTCCTGTCTGAGCTTTAACTCTATTGAAGAAGCCATTTGGGTTTTTTTAGAATGGACCCAGAGAGGAGCTTCCTGTTTATGCTCACACATTTGAGTCATGGTCATCTCTCTCACACAAAGGCATCACCTCAATTTCTAAAATTATTGACACTGGAAGAGGTTTCAGGAGTTCCTGGGCTGGGATTAGGGGGCAGGGGACCTCAACTCAGGACAAGTGGGATCTGGGCAAACAGTGCAGAAATGAATTTAAGGATGCATTAGTTAGGCACAATAGTGATTTATTTAGGAAAGTAGAGACACATTCAAGGAAGAATGTGGCCATCTCAGGAGAGAGATGTGCTTGGGATCCTGGGCTCTTCTTTTACAGGAGACTTGGTGAGGGGTGGAAATGGAAGGTGTAAGGGGATAATATTAGTCTAGCAATCACAAGACGGTTTATGCAGTTCTGATGATTCTCAGAATCTTAAATGACATGATCCCTATTACCTGAGTAGTAAATATTGTTGGAAAATACCTTATGAGTTTCTTAAAATATTGTATTTTTGTTTAACTTATTTCTCACATATGCCAATTAATAGTGTACAGGGTAATTTTCATAAGCAAGTGAATTTACAGTTAACTCTAAGATTTAGATATTTCTTAGACACTAGGCAGTGACAGGCCTAGGAGAGAGAACTGGTTTGAAGAAGAAAGGTGTGAGGAACCAACCTTCGCACAGGTTTTCAGATTAAAGATAGAGCCTTCTTGTCCTTCCTGACTACCTTTGATTTCTTTGGTCCTACCCAGCATCACACATCCAGGCAAACCCACCCCATATTCAAGTCGGTTACCTCTTGGAAGTGATTTCAAAGTGATTTTATTTCCAAGTATAAATAGAAGACTAGAAGAGCAAAAACTTATTTTTTAAAGAAGGTAGAAAAATGTCATAGAAGATAACTCTCCAAAAGAAGGGGAAAAAGAAGCAAAAGTCGAATTAAAAATTTTAGGATTCAACAGCAGCCCTATTCTTCTTTGATGTATTGCATGCATTAGGACAAAAGAAAACTATATTTGCTTTTGGCGTGGCATATAGCTGTGCTTTGACATTTAAATCCCAAGGAAGGCCTAGTGCATGAAAGTAATGTCAGAAATACAGTCATGTGTTTGAAGATAAGCAGAAAGGAAAAAGATAAATAATTTTAACACATAGCTAAATCATCTACAGGAAGATTTAAATAAGACATTTGATTTTTACTTCTCGCTTTTGATATTACATTACCTGAGATATAAAAATAATAGCAAGTAATTTAAAAATATTTAAATTTTGTTCTTAAATATTTTCTTAAGATGATTGCCATTGTCAGTTATGTGGATACATTGCAGAACTAGGATTAAATCAGAAGAACTCATTCAACACCTTTCCTCAGCCAAACTTAGAAATAAATAGACACCATTCCTTTTGTAATATATGACATTGATCTTGATGGCTAAAGAATCGGAGCTAGGAGGCTGCCTTCCTTTATCTATGCTACACCAACATCAGTGGGGGCATCGGTTCATTCCCAGATATATGTACGTAAGTTAGATTTCTTATCGGAACCACATGAATTAATCGAATACTAATTATATTTTCAAGTGAGTAGAGGCAAAAAAAAATAGTAGATTATAAGAAAAGCTAATTAGCATGTTTTAGAAAGACATATAGCCACAAAAAAAAAAAAGAAAAAGAAAAAGCCCTACACCTAGGTGCAAGGCAATTGCAAAAACCTACAGATTCACATGGATTGAGCTCTCTGTGGCTGAGATCACTCAGATCACCAGTGGTTTCAGTTTTCAGCATTTTTTAAGGAACCAAAGCTTAACATTGAGGATACTTCTTGGAAATGACTTATCAGAAAGGATTGTGGATTGGATTTGTAGACTTCCAGTCAGCCAGTACCACCCAAAGAGTCCAGAGCACTTCCCTAAAACCAGGAATTTACATGATGTAGGCTGTTCAGTGGCATTCAGAGGGTTAAAATTTTAATGACTTCTTTCTTTACTGGATTTCATTACACCCAACATCTGAAGATGTGTACTGTTCTCCAATCTGGATAAAAAGAAAGTAAAGTTCACTTTATCATATTGCTTTCTCTGTCTGAGAAGTCTTTGCATCACCAATAATGGAGAAAGAGGATCCAGGAGGGGAGAAAGAAGGGGAGATAAGAGAGCAGAAGAAGAGGGGAAGAAGAACTATTTAATATTATTACTCACTGATTTATCAGAATGGAAATTTTTACCTTCATTAACGTAAAAATCAGAGGTAAAAATTAAAGAATGGTCTTTAATTATTATACCAGTTTAAAAATAATATTTCGATAGACATTCTTTTCTTACCTACTTAAGTGATCTATAACCTAAGATGTAGGGAAAAAGAGTCATAGATTGTTCTATGCATAAAAACAAAAACCAAACAAAGTCTCAAAAAGGGTTTTATGGAAATCTGGGGCTTTCCATCATTTTAATTTTATTTGTTAATGGAAAACATTACCAAACCCAGGTTTAGAAGCTCATCTCATGGAAAAAAAAAAAAAAAAACAGTGTCTTAGAGATGTGTGTTGGTGAGAAAGAAAGGTTTTATTGAGTGGCCAAAGAACTGAGAGGGAGCTCTGCTCACACATCAGCTTCTGCACTCCACAGAGCTGAGGGGATGATATAAATGGGAGAGGAATAATTGGGGGGAGGTGGAATACAGGTGAGGAATATTCATGTCTTTTCTTGGAATTGGTGGAGATCTTCCAGGAGCTCAGATTCCACCTCCTTTTACTCATTTCATGCTCTAATGTTTCCTGCCTTGGTGGCGGATGGTGTCTTCAACCTTGAAGAGCCAGGAGAGAGACTGGGCAAGTCTAGGTCAAGTTAACTCTGTATTATAGTTCTGGACCAAGCATGTCTCAAAGGATCAACTTGTCTCCATGCAGACCTGAGAAGAATTTGACCCAAAGGTTAAGGCAGCAGTGTAGAGAAACAGAATATGAAGACAGAGAAACTAAGATTTTCTTCCTATTCCAGTCACCCGTGGGGCATCTGCAATCCCCATGAGAGTCAGTGTTTTCAGCAAAAGTGGTCTTCAAGTCTATGATAACTACCCTAGGCAACCATTATACTCATAACCCACCGGTCAGAGGTATGATTTGCATCAAAGCTACTGGGAGACCAATAATATACTGCATAGCATGTGACCTCCACAATTAGTGATTTTTTTTCAAAGCTAAAAGCAAGTGAAACTAAAGGATTATTGAGGTTTTTACCTGGTAACACACAGGTATTTCTTTTTTGTGTGATTATATTTTTATTTCTAAAATCTTCTCTTAAAAGGACAACAGGCTTAGTTTTCTAAATCATATTGTCTAATAATTTGGAAGCAGATATTGCACTATTAGAGGTAAGTATGTGTTGCTTGTGTGTATGAATTCATCAAGGAACTTGTTAGAGCCTGCATCTCATTTCATTTACCAAAGTCTGTGCATATCAAAAAGAATTCTGCATGAGCAAGAGAGGAATGCAGATGGAAGGGGTGGGGAATATGTATGTGTTTATTTGGAATAATATCTAAAAATGAGTTTGTAATTAATTTTAACAAATTGTAATATATGAAAGGGAAATATTAATCAACAAAAAGATGGGTTTAAATATACCACCACCTACACTTGTGATAAGGGGAAGCTCTCTAAGGGTACAGGACATTTTTTCATAGGATTCACTGTTTTCCTCCATCAATTGGTGCCTGTTGAAATTTTATTCTGGAAGTTTAATGATCTTTGCTTATTTGGCATAATCCCAGAAAGACTTCATCAATATGAAAATGATTTTCATGGCCACACTTCAGGGAAGACCCCCTCTGGGTAGATAGAGAGGACATCAAAGTGAATTTTTTTTTCCCCTTAAAACTTCAAGCATTTGAAAACAGAAGAAAAAGGCATGTTTTCAAAGTTAGAAATACCATACACACAGCTGCAAGTTTCTTGCACACAGTTATATTTCATTAAGTCCAAGGACATTTGTTAATCTCCTGTGAAAGTCAAGGCCTGGTGCTAGTCTAGAGAAAGGAAAAAAAAAAAAAAAACAGAAGATTTAGAATAGTCTCTCTTCTCCCAGAAAATATTCCAACTCAGGGAAAAAAATATTCATAAGAAGGGTTAAAACTCTGTTTCTTAATCTAGTTTTATGACTTGTTAGTCACTATAAATGATGCTTGTTAATCACTATAAATGATGGTTTCCATAGGAAAGGGACTACCTGTGTGGTTTGGTGCTTCACAGAGGAAGCCATTGGATTTAAGAGGAACTTTAGCCTTAGCTACTGAGAAAACAAGCCAGGCAGAAGCGAGGACATGAACGCAAGTGAGGCATGGGTGACCAAGTGGTTTAGTCAGTTTTTATGTCACTGTGCCCAAAAGACCTGACAAAAACAACTCAGAGGAGGAAAAGTGTATTTTGGCTCATGGATTCAGAGGTGCAGTCCATGATCAGCGGACTCCACAACTCTGGGCCTAAAGGGAGGCAAAACATTAGGGAGGAGGTGAGGCAGGATATCAGGGTGGAAGGGCACTGTGAAGGGAAAATGCTCTTGATGTGCCACCAGGAAACAGAGTGCTCCTCTCACCAGGGACAAAATGTAAATCCCAAAGAGACACCTCTGGGGACCTACCCCCTCCAGCCACACCCTAAGGCCTACAGTTACCACCCAGTGAATCCATCTCAGTGGCCTAATCCACTGATTAGAGAACCTCTTTCACAATCTAACCATTTTACCTCTGAATACTCAGCACTGTCTCATGCATGAACTTGAGGATAACTCATATTTGAACCCAGTTCCTCCTCTGGCTCCAAAAGCTCAAGCCCATCTCACATTTAATCTATTTAAAGAATTCCCATAGTCTTAACAGTTCTAGCATTTCCCAAAAGTCCAAGTCCTAAAACCTCATCTGAGCTTCAAGGCAAATGCATGGATATTTTCCCCTGTAAAGATCAAAGCAAGTCATATATATCCATTATATAATAGCATAGAGTAAAAAATTTTCCATTCCACTAGGGAGAAATTGGGGCATAGAAAGAAGGAATAGGACACATGTAGCTGGGGAAATAAGTCTTGCAGCTCCAGGGTTAGTACCTGGGACACCTGACATTGTGATGTTATGTTAAAGGCTGATGTAGCTCCATCCCTAGGCCTTGCTTGATGCAACCCACATGGCCTCTCTCTTGGCTTATTTCTGCTTGATTCCTGCAGTTGACAGATATCCTATGATACTGGTGTCTCTTAATCATGAGGGTCTTTACTACAGCTTTAGCTTCTGTCCTACATTTTTATGCACCAGCCTCTGAGGCACAGCACTCAGGGACTCCAACCCTGCTATGCTTTACCTGGCCAAGTTGTAAGTTTTTCAAATCTTTCAGGCCATCATTATGCTCCTGATTATCATAGTAAACTTGACTAAAAGCTGCCAACAATATACATGCCACCCCTTGAATGCTGTGTTGCCTTGAAATGTCTTCTGTCAGATTAATTAGTCCATCACCTTCAAATTCAGCCTAATTGAAATGGGAAAAATGTAGACAATTCTTTGTCAGAATGTAGCACATATGGTCTCTAGACCAATTTTCAATAGAGTCTTCTTCTTCTGAAATCTCATGAGTCCAGTCTTCAATGTCCACCGCCCGACAGACATGCTCGTCTTCTGGGCCCCATCAAAATGACCCATTACTCTTTGCTTACAACATTCTAAAGCTTTTCCAGTTTGCATCTCTAGACTTTTAAACATTTCTTCCCCCTCAAATCAACTCCAAAGTTTGATGAACCACATGATCAAGCTAGTCACAACAACAATCTCACTTCTCAGTCCTGATTTATGTTTTATTCAGCTTTGTATTAGTGTGCCCAAAAGTCTTGACAGGAACAACTGAAATAAGGAAAAGTTTATTTGGCTCATGGTGTCAGAGGTTCAGTCCATGATCAGCCAACTCCATACCTCTGGGCCTGAGATGAAGCAGAACATCATGTTGAAAGGGCATGGTTAGAAAGAAAGAAAAAGAAAAAGAAAGAAAAAGACAAGGAAAGGAAAGGAAAGAAAGAAAAGAGAAAAAATCTGCTGAGGATATGGAAGACATGGCAACCAGGAAATAGAGAGTCCAGAGACAAAATGTACAACTCCAAGTCATGCTCCCAGGATCTATTCCTCCAGCCATACCCTACCTGCCTATCATCACCACCCAATTAATTCATATTGGTGTCTTTAACCTACAGATGAGGTTAAAACTCCCATGATCTAGTAATTTCACCTCGGAACATTCTTGCATTGTCTCACACACAAGCTTTGGGTCATCTACTTGAACCATAAAGCCATGCCGTATTTTTGAATATTCAAAAGATCATTCAAATGACATCAGAAAGCTTATATATGTGGAGTCATGGAAAATTTGGAGAGATATATTTTCATTCATTTATCCATTCATTCCCCAATCACTCCTTGATTACCTATCACCTGCAAGGATGCATTAGCTTTGAAATAGACATAACTTTTTGGACTCTACTGACTAATAAAAGAGAGATTGTATTGAAAAAATTGACAAGTGGTGAAATTGAAGGATGTAGAAGCGATAACATCTTGTAATCTGCCTGGAATCCAGGTTAAGATGGAGAAAATCACAGAGGATCAGCTCTCAGACACACAGGAAGGGCACTTCCTCTAGGCAGCTAGAAGCATGCAGAAGGACATGGGTGTGAAGACAGGGATACAAACGTCTTCACTGAGTTTTTCTTAACAAGAGCTATATCAGTTATAATCGGTGTAAGTGGGATCTGGAAAATATTGAAAACAAGTAATAACAATTGAATAATGGGGGAGGTAAAAGGAAGAAAATTAGAGCAGGCAAGGCAGATTTGTGTTAGAAAACATGCAGATAATGAGATACTGAGTGAAAGAAAAGTCAGGAATGTTCAATACGGCAGCCACCAGTTACATGTGGCTATTAGGCATTTAAAAACCAGTTGTTTCTAATTGAGAAGAGCTACAAGTGTACAATATATGACAGATCCTGAAATTTTAGTACAAATAAAAAAATATATCTCAATAATTTTACATTGATTTTATTTTATGCTTAATATTTTATAATATATTGAATATATTAATGTTATTTTTCTTCTTTTTTATCTTTTTATGTGGTTACCACAGCATTTAAAATTACATATGATATGAATTTGAATCTGTTACTGATATACAGTGCTGGTCTAGAATCTGCCTCTAGATTGTTCTAGTTGGGTAGAATATAGCTAAAGAGGACTCTGGTTTCTTTTGGGGGGTTTGGCCACAGGTGAGTTAAAAGGTTCATAAAACTTTTTTTAATATTATTTTTTAAGTTTTTGATGGATTTCTATTTTATATATTTATATGTGGTGCTGAGAATCAAACCCACTGCCTCATACAGGCTAGACAAGTGTGCTACCACTGAGCCACAACCCCAGCCCTGGTTCATAAACTTTTAATGAATGTCAGCACACTGTCCTTCAGAATTGCTTTGTTTCAGAAACAATAGGAATTCCCAGAAGGTCTGTGAAACTGGCATCATTCTGAAATCCTCAGTCTCTTTTAATTAGTCAGAAGTTTTCTTAAGCCAATACCATCTCCAGAGAATATCTTTACAGACTTAGAAGCCAGATGTGTTGGTTTTCTCCTAGAATATTAATTCCCTATTCATTAAAAATGAAATAACAATTCAATGGATAAAAAAGAAGCCCAGATTAAGTAGAGGACATTTTAGTTAAGCGCAAGTTACAACTTCCTGGTTCAAAGATTAATTTCTTCCACTATAGTTATCAGTCAGTAATACAACTCTGCATGTATAAATCAACATCCCTGCAATTCAAGCTTGGGTCTCAGTAAGAAATTGCTTTCAGCTGTTGTAAACAGAGACCTAATTACAGGTTATTAGATGAATCTGGAATTTATTATTACACCTGTAAGATACTTGGATAAACTGTCCAGAGTTACATGGTTACTCCAGAAAGCAAGAGCAGACCTGACTCTTCCATTCTGCTCTGGTCTCCTTAGCCCTTGGCTTCCAGGTCCCCAGTGAGGAGCTGGCTGATAGAACTGTAGGCATTTTATCTGCTTTTCATGGAGAAAATAGAAGGGTCCACCTTTTCTTTAATAAGCCTTCCTAGAAGTTCCACACAACATTTTCACTTACACCTCACTGACCACATTTAATTGCAACTGTAGCAAGTGGCAAGGAGATTGCAAACTGTTTCTAGGTGCTAATGTGTCTACTAATGCCTCAGGGATCATTACTGAGGAAGGAGAGAAAAATCTGTTATGGGGCAGACAAATAGCAATCTCTGCCTAGATGATAGTGCCAAAAAAAATTAATAAGAAATGGTAAATTTGCATGCTTCTAGAAAAGCTTAATTGTTACAATATTTATATAATTTATTCGCATTATGTCTTATATTTTCTTCCAAAGTTTAACAATAAATACATCTATCAAACTTCAAACTGAGGAATGGACGTTTTGTACTGTGAGTATGAATAAGATACAGCATTGACGAGTGGCCCGGTTGGTTATAGGTTCCACTTCCTATACTGATCTCTTACTTGAAATTCACCAATAACTCTTTATTGCCCTTAGAAAAAGATCAATATCCTTAAAACTACTGGGATCTTCAAGCCTCTTGCAGTCTGGCCTTTGTTTCTCTTTGCAGCTTTATCTCAGGATGTCTTCCCCTCCCTCCAGCCACACTGGCCTCTGGTCAGGGCCTGGCCTGCACTTTCTGTAGGGCTCTTGTCTGCATTATTCCCTAGGTATGGTATTGCCCTGCCCTACCTCATCACTCTATCTTGCTTTCTTGTCTCTCATATCTAAATTTATCATTAATTTCTTCAGAAAAAAAACCTCTCTAAGAATTTGGTTAGGTTTCTTTCAGCTTGCCTGTGATTAAAGACCCAAAACTGTCATTATACCTCTGCCCCCCTCCAGGACTCATAAGAATGAGAAACAACCGGGCAAGGTGGTGCATGCCTGTAATCCTAGCAGCTTGGGAGGCTGAGACAGGAGGATTGATTGTGAGTTGAAAGCCAGCCTTAGCAAAAGCGAGGCACCAAGCAACTCAGTGAGACCCTGCCTCTAAATAAAAAATACAAAATAGGGCTGGAGATGTGGCTCAATGTCAGAGTGCCCTTGAGTTCAATCCTCAGTACCTCTACAAAAATAAGTAAATAAATAAAAGAATGAGAAACATACCCGAGCTTGCTCCTGGTTGTGACTGCAATGCCTAATGCAATGCCCAATATGCAACAATCTCCAAATATGTATTTTTTAATAGAATGAATGAATATAAGAGTAGCACCAAAAATGTCAGAGGAATTTGTCAATGGTTCATGGAAGAAATGACATTATAACTGGTCTTTCAAGAATAGAAAGGTTGTCACTAGATGGGGGATCAGGATGTTGTTAAGGTTTAGATACAAGGTGCTCCCCAAAAGCTTTGTTTGAGACAATGCAAATAAAGGCTCAGAGGTTAAATTGACTGGGGTTATGAGAGCTTTAACCTCATTAGTGCGTGAATTCCCTCATAGGGATTAACTGGGTGGTAACTGTAAGCAGGTAGGGTGTGGCTAGAGGAAGTAGGTCACTAGGGGCATGCTTTGGGGTTTGTATTTTGTCTCTGGTGAGCAGAGCTCTCTCTGCTTCCTGGTTGCATGCCCCATCTTGCTTTCCTCCACCACGCCCTTCCACCATGATATCTTGCCTCCCCTTGGGCCCAGCTCCCTGGAGTCAGCCAACCATGGACTGAACCTCTGAAACCATGAGCCAAAATTAATGTCTCCCCCACAAAGTTGTTCTCGTCAGGCCTTTAGTTCACAGCAATGAAATGCTCACTGAACAGCTCTCTGGGAAAATGCATGGTATAAACTAAGGCATGCAACATGGCGGAAGTAGGAAGTTGTCCCCAAATCTCAGAAGGCCTGAAAATTGAGGAATTTGTGCTGTATCCTATAGTCCTGGGAGGCCATTCCTGTCTGGAAGGTCATGTGTACTTATGCTAGAGTGGGTACAGAGGAATATCATCACATTTTACTCATTGTACCGAACTGCCCCTTCAGCTCATGCCTTCTCAGCCCGTCTGTGCTCCTCACCCATCCTCTGCCAACCACTGGTCATAAATCCTAGAAGCAGATACATCCAAAAAGAGTTTACTGGAAATATTTTAAAATAATAGTTTACAGTGAAGGAATGTTCTAAATCCTTCCATTTTTCCAAAAAAAAAAAAATTGAGTAGAATAGAAAAAGAAGTCCTTTCTGTTGAAAATTGTATTGCAGAATGTTTCCTTCTTGGAGAAACTAGATGTCAGATGTCATGAGGAAACAGTGTTGAAGAAAAGTCTTCCAGGTGAGAAGCCGCTTGCTACAACAGGACCGCAGTGCCCCCACACAGCTCTACTGCAAGAACCCCAGGAAGGGGCGAGGTTGCTACAGATCAGTGTAGAAATGAGAGTCCAAGAGTTATTTATGTGGTAAAAATGTGAACCAGGAAGGGGACTTTCATAAACAGGATGATAGAAAGGTTGGCTGGAGACAGGCACTTAGACTGAGCCTGTAAGGATGGGACAGAGAAAAAAAAAAAGTATGAGGAAAATAAATCAGATTTTGTTGGGAGAGTAAATATTTCAGTCTGGTATTTCTCCATCTCTTATATGCATATGAATCATCTGGGATCTTATTAAAAGAGTTCCTATTCAGTGGTTCTGAAGTGAGAACTGAGATTCTGTATTTCTAACAAGCTCCAAAATGGTGCCGATTCTGATGGCTCATGGCCGAGGACGTGAATTTGTCACAACTCTAGCCTCTGCATCTTGGCTGTCGGGTGTGTGGAAAAGGCAGCTTGGGCGGTGGGAAGAAAGCCGGTGGTGTGGGTCTTGGAAGTGTTATGCTTATGAAATAGGAAAGCCTATCGTCTTCACCACTTCCAGAAAAAATAACAAAGCAGATAATGGAGAAGCCACCTGAGATGTCCTGGCACAGTGCTTGAAGCACTGCAGGAACTAATTAGCATCCTCTCAAAACTCTGAATACATTGGTTTCTCACCTGTATCACCTGCTCTCTATAGAGTGTCATCTCCGATTAGAAAAGAAAACAAAAAATTGATTTTCAATAATTTACTGTCTCTATGTAGAAAGGAACCCATGTATAAAATACTATCTCAATTTGTGGTTTCGTAGTAGTTATCAACGGACTCATTCCCGGATATTAGCAACTTTTTCTTAATTTGTCCCTCTCATGGCAAGGAACAGTACATGTAAGCATTGCTTTTAAACAAACAACCTAGAAAAAAAAACTTAAAAACTCTGATGGATTTAAGAAGAAATGTAATTATCTCACTCAAAATTGAGGGAAGAAAGAACCCAAGGAGGGCAAGGCAAAGCCAGTGTTCTTTCACCCTGCGCTGGAAAAGAAGGTTCCAGACCCCCTGGAACAACCTCAGTGACCTGAACAACCTCAGTAACCTTCATCCTTGTCTGCCTCCAGTACAAGAGAGTTTCAGGTGGGAACAAGCAGGTGGCTCTGCTCCCATCTCCTGCAGGACCCTCTCCCTTGTTCTTCTACCTCAGCCTTCTGCACGAGAAGTTACCGCTCCTCACCTACCTTGGAATTTCCTCCCAATAGAAATATGCCCTACAGATAGGAACTCACATTCATCCCACCTTCAAATGCTATCACATTGGAGATTAGGTTTCAACATACAGGACATAATCATTCTGTCTATAGCACACATCTTTTGTTTAGAGAACCTATATAAAGAAAAAGTTAAATTTGAATTTTGGAAAACTTCCCTTTTCTCATTTTTATCCATTTCCTTTAGAATGCAATTATTATTATATTGAGCCTATATCTGATGATGGTGAGTCTCAATGGATCAAAATTATTGCTCTTTAAATGCAACACCAAAATTTTGTAAGATATGATGCATACTAATTAAAGTTCAAGGAGCCCTAGGCAAGAAAAAAAGATAAGCTGTTGCTTAAGCTATGCAAAAGTGTATTAAATATTCAAGATTAATTAAAATCTAGAGAAAGAATTTTTAGGGTTCCATTTAAAGTTTGCATAAAAATTAATGCAATTATTATGAAATGTTTGCTATCACACTGGTTTGATGAACAAAAGAAGTCAATTAGTAACATAGTGAAATAAGAGTCAATTCATGTTGCTCTAAGTATTTTCTTTCTTTGTTCTGTAAAAGTCACTTAGTAGCATAATAATTACATGCCAATACCTACTGTTTCACAAAGCTATAGAATGCAATTTTGGGTATTTACTTGTTTCTAAAATGGATAGTATTTCACTAAATTCTCAACCTAATAATTTCCAAAAAATCAGACAATTTAATTTCTGGTCCTTTTACCGTAGTAAAGAGGAAGAAAACACATTTTTTTTCTTTTGCTAAGCAGATGGCCCCTGCTACAGGGAAGCATGACTAAGGATCTATGTCCACATGCTGAGGAAGTTCTGATTTTGACTTTGAAATTCGCACTGATTCCTCTATTCAGAACATATGAGCCAGGCTGTCCCTTTTCTTCCATAGACATTGATATGCAGGGAGCTAATTGAGGAAAAAGTTTTCAAAGATATCTGGCCTTTTCCATCTCACACAATCTACTATTTTGAAGTTATCACTAAAAAGGGAAGAGTTTTCTAAACACCCTAATCTAATGTAACATTTTAGTAACATTTCTCTTGAGTAGCAGTAGTCTAAATGTTAAGATTGGTAGCCAATAGTTAGGATTAGGCTTTGTAGCCTGGCTTAGAAAACAAGCCCACTTACAACATATTTTTATAACAGAGGGAAAATGTAGGTTTGATTTCAAACTTCATGACTGGCAAATGGGTTTTTTCCAGCGCTGTGTGCTAATAAGGAAGTATAGCCAATTTTCAAAAGGCAGGAGTCACTTTGTTTCAAAAGAAAAGTGGAACACATGAACACCGTTCAATTTTATTGCAAGTTCAGATAGTGTCAAAAGGTTCAGAAATAGCGTTAAGCAATACTTTCCAAGACTGGAAATACCAGCTTTATTCTCATTGCAGAATGAAGTCCAAAGGAGCTTCCATGGCTACTTTCTCTAATGATGTAATAGTCAACTTTGCAAAACTAAGACAAAATACCTGAGGTAAACAACTTATAAGGAGGAAAGGTTCATTTGACTCACAGTTTCAGAGATTCCAGTCTGAGTTCAGTTGGCTCTGTTGGTTTTGGACCATGACTGGGCAACATATCATGGTGGACATGTATAGCAATGGAAATTGCTCACCTGGTGGGCTCACAGAAGCAGAGAGGCAGGAAGGGATCAGGATACCAGTAACCACATTAGGGCACACCCTCAGTGACCTAATTTCCTTCAACTAGGGTACACTTCTTAAAGGTCCTGTGACCTTCCCACTGTAGGCTGATAACCACATTGGACTCTGGAGGGACACTTATCCAACTCATGGCAGATGGTGAATCAAAATTCTGCTAAACCCTATGGTGAAAGCACTCTTTATTAAATGGATTCAGAAATACTGTAGTTTAACACATTTCCTAAATATAAAACATATTTAGCTTACTAAGAAAGATTTTCCTTAATGCCCATGTTAAAAAAGATTTCCAGCAGCTTTTGAACATTGAATCCATAACCTCCATATGAAGGAAGATATGAGTAGGTAAATAAAGAGTTGTTCCAATAAGCAGGATGAGTATTTCCCAGGGAGAAGAATCCTTGCCCTCTGTCTTGTCTCCACCCCTTCTTGCACACACTTCCAATTGAAAGCCTTCCAATTGGAAGGGCATCCCAGGAGTGCCCTGCTCGGGGCCGAACGAGGCCCGCCTAATGCTCCCGGTAGCTGTGTCTGCTGAGTGGGCCACAGAGATGCAAAGACAGAACCAGGACTAAGGGAGACACTTTTTCTTGGTATTCAGTTGGAATATTTTAAAAGGCAGAAAATGAACTCGATGTTCTACACCAATACATACTGTCTGGCAAGATGACTTATTTTTATTTAATGACTTCATTTACAAATTGCCTCACTCCAATTAAGATCAAAAACGAGGCCAAAGGAAAAGAAGGCAGCAGAAGCTAATATATTTCCTGGGCCTGAGCCTGCAGCCTGGCTTGAGTTTCCTTGGAAGCTTTATTGGACTTGTTGGGAATGCAGGGTTAGCAAACATACCCAGCTGCAGTCACCCTGCTCGATTGTCCACCAGTGTTTTTGTGGGTGTTGGCTCAGTATATTACCAGCATTACTGTCTCAACTTCAAAGAGGATTATCTTTGATCAGGTCCCTGAAGGGATACAGGAGGCACAGGAGCCTATAGAATACACTGAGAGTCAAAGCCCCCAGGCATCCTTAGCCGTGCTCCCTCGAGGACCCTCTAATCTGAGCATCATCTGCTCCTTTCAAATCTTTGCTTTGCCACCTGCTATGGCACACAGAACATGGACAAAAGGAGTCAAATGTCCTTCCCCACACTGACATCTTACCAGATGAATTTTAGAAGCAGAGATACACAAAGGCCAAAGTTAATCCTTGGGAGTAATCTCAGTGTTAACTGTTTGAACAAGAGGATAAAAGTAAGCTTGCTAATGGATAAATTTCTAAAAATGATTAACTGCAATTCATCAAGTGAATATTATTAGAAAGAACAGCAAGTTATCAGCACTTAACTATGTATGTATGATAGAATGTGAGGACTGTTCGAAGGTCATCTCTTGCAAAATATATTCAGTAGTACCCAGTCATGCCCAAGTATTAGGTATGAGTTTTCAGAAACATTCTTTGGAGATCTGAATACAAAAGAGCCAAGGACTGTATTGAGTAACATAACTGGTAACATTAAAGTGAATTCCTTACATTAGTACTACAGTCCTACCAAAGGAAATGAAACAGAAGAGCCCGGCGATGTTAGGAATGAAATGAATTCAACATTGTTCCCTAAATATTTCCAGAGAATTATGTAATTTATTCATTCTGCAATATTTATTGAAGGTCAGAAGAGTTGCTGTTATAACTGATACAGGAGAAGATCCTCATGTTTATGTCCTCAATCTGTCATTCTGTGCGACAGGTAGCTTCCCATTGGCAGCAAGGAAACAGGGATGACTGTATGACAGTTACCTGCTCCAAAAAAATTACTTAAATGGATACATTTTAAAGAAACTGTAAAATACTAATGTAGTATTCACTTCAATTGATTTTTAAATGGCATATGATTGGCATTAGTCAATATTGTTAATATTTTCTCTGCATTAATGACCATTATACTAAAAGTAATTTCTGAGAGCAACTGAAACTTCTAACTGCAAACCCAGGTGCAAAATGAGTTTCTAGGTAAATACTCTGAAGTTGTGTCAATATTTATAATCTAGTCCTCTGAGAAAATACAAAATTCATGACAAAGAAGGAGGCAAGGAATTGTTTTCTCAGTTTTCCTCCCCAATAGAGGATCATAATAAAATAATCATCAGAAATTATACAAAGCAAGCTACATGCATATGTGCACATGTGTATACATATGCACACACACACACACACACACACACACACACACACACACACAGTCCCTGGAGTACAGAAACACACCTAATAGGAATACAGCTGGGATCTCTACTCACAGAGTTTGGTTTTGACCTTTATGAATTATATATTATCACATTTTGAATTAAAATATTACTGCCTCATTGTTAGTTCAGCAGCTAATAAATGTGTAAATGCTCTGAAAAGCAGTGTTTAGCATCATTTAAGATGTTATTTTAAAAGTTCATCTCCACTGAGAGGATGTTCTAATAGCCATGTTTCTGCTGGTAACTCATCCATGTACATATGAAGCATATTGAACTTGGAGAAATAGAGACAACCACTGTGTTTTAATTTGATAGGGAAGTATTAACAGATGATAGACTTTATAGAGCTTCATATCTGTATAGAATGGTTACACTGGAATATTATTAGTATTTCTATTCCTTCAAAGCAGTTACAGGATCCATCCTTCTGTTTTAAAGTATTAAAACACAAATACAAATAAATAGATTTATACATGTCATCTAAAGCACATTATTAAAATATCTGGCTATCTTATATGTCCTCATATTGTATGTGAGATAGGTAGACAGATATACATGAACACATCTATATACCTCATATATGCAGACATATGTATATGATATAGATCTTTATATACATATATTACTGATCAGGTATAATTTGATATATATGATATATATACATCATCTATAGAGATACACTTATATGCTAATGCACATACATATAATACATATATAGTACAGATATACAACTGATTATATATCATTTGACATATACCATCTATACTACTGATTATAACTAGTATAAACTTATACCAATTATAAGCCATACTAATCATATATAAGATCCATAGTATTCCAATACTCTGATGCAATTTTTTTTGCTGTGATAGCTTCCTGAATTTATAATCACTCCACAATGAAGTAAATAAGCATAGCTTATACTGGCACCATCTAAGAAGAAAATAGTCACAGATAATTAAGTGCACTGAAATGTACTTAAACGTAGAATATCTTCTTTTATTAGGGAATAAATTTTAAGTTCAGAGAAATGGATGTGGTAAACATATCCGAATTACTTCCTGTGGCATCATATTTGTAGTAAATGTAGTTTACCCAAATGCTTTAAGTACTCGACCATACTGTTTTGTAAACCCACAGAATGTGTTTTCACCATTGCTTTGAAACGAAATTTTCCAATTGCGAATATCCAACAGTAGTTCTTATATGTAACTCTACTGTATGTAAGTTTACAAAAAATAATTTTAATGCCTCTGTTAAAACTCACTTGCAGATAAGGACAATTCTGCCAGTTTTTTGGCTGGTCATGGAACACCAACAAGTGCTTGGATTGAAAAGCAGTGGCTGAGGTTTCAAAGCAGGTTACCTTCAGCCTCCAAGTATCCTATATGACAAGTTGTGACAGGCTGATTTTTTTTTTTTTTTTTTTTGGCAGGTGACCTCTTCTAATTGTACGACATGTGATGAAAAATAAAGGGCACACTTTCACTACTCTTTTTGTTCTTTTCCCAATTCCCTCAATTAAGTTTTTGTGAAATGCCTGTAGTCTTAAAAGTGATAGAATATCATTTATAGGAGTTAAGTTAGTCTTGCAAGGCTGACTTTTGTCTCAAAGATCACAGAATCAGCCAAGCAGTAATTTATATGCCAAAAATATCTGATTAAAACGCTTAATATACTGAATATGTCTTCAGTAATATTAATAATCATAGAGCACATAATACTGGGAATAAGTGATTTCCTAACCTTCCCTTTGTGGAAACTTACAGACCCTGGGCCCATTACTGCTTTATTTTAATACCTGGTTACTGCCTCCTGGTCCAGTAACTGCCCTGTCGTGTTCTTTGGAACTTCCAATATCTGTGTAAACCATTCTTTCAATAAACCCATCTCTTATTTATCAGGCCTCCTCACGGCATCCATATCGTCCTCCAACAAGTCCTAGCCGTTCACTTCCTTTGGACCGCAGCCTAATCACGAATTGCAGCCACTCCATAACCGCTGCGGTGCCCTGCGGAGCTCTAAATCAGCCATGAAAATAAAGAAAAAAAATAATAATACATTTTCCTCTACTTTCTTTCCCGTGCCCTCACTTCCCCTCCACCTCGATGTGGCCTGCATTCTATCATTAAAATGACCTCCTCGGGGTCAGCCCCAATTTCTTGGCTCTTCTGGCCTCCCATAACACTTGCCCAGAAAACCCCAGTGCCAGTTGCATACACCTTTCTGAGCACTTCACCTCTGTCTCCCTGGGGCAGGAGAGTGTGGCCTGGGAAAGCCACATACTGTGCTCACTGGACTCGATTCCAGATTAATGGCTCCTGTCTGCAGGAGGGACCCTGGTGTTTCAATTCCATTTCATCACCCTGCTCTGTCTTCCCCTCCCCCAGGCCTCCCAAGTCTCCTCTCCCCTTCTGCCAATTTTCACCCAATTCATTAAAATACGAACATTCTGTTGTTCCCTTTGAAAGAGGCAATAATCACTTCCTTCCTTTTTTCCCCCCCTCATTCTTTTTGTACCTATTCCAAAATGGCTTTTGTCCCTAGTAGAACAGTCCCTGGCAAGCCACCAGCGGTCCCCATGTTGCTGAATGCAGGTGGGCGGTTCAGTCTTCTTGTAGACTCAGCAGCCGCATGCATTTCACTCTGGCCCTTTCCCTCTCCTTGAAGTTCCTCTCCTTCTCCCTTCCTATGTGTACCTTTCCTCCTCCCTTCTTTCTTGTCTTTGTCTCTCAACTGTGGGTAGCCCTGCATTTCAGTGCTGGAAGCTGTTTTCCTTCTCCTCTCACCAGCTCGCTGGGAGAGCTCACCCGGCTCATGTTCCATCCCTCTGCTCACGACTTGCCACTCTGCTCCAGCTCCGTCTTTTTGTCTTTTTTTTTTTTTTAATAGCATCACAGTCTAACAATCATCTCAAACTCTTTGTGCCTAAAATCCAACCACCATTAAAAATGAATGTGCTACCCTTAGTTTTCTGCATCTAAGTAAATGCCACTGCCATTTATCTCTTTGCTCAGGCTGAAAACCTTCGCTTCATCTTTGTCTCCTCCTGACGCCCCTCACATCCAAAATTCCACTTATCAAAGGCTGTACCCTCGGTGCATATCCAAAAGCCCATCGCTTCTCATGAGCTCCGTTTCCACTCTTGGGCCATTCATTGTGTGGATCACTGTATAATTTTCTAATGCCTGCTTTCACCCTTGCCCTGTTAACCACAGTCTCATGTCAGCCCAGCAGCCTGATTGAAATATTGAAATGAGACTTTTTCATCCCATTCAGTATAAAAGCCACAAGCTTTACAAGTAGAATTTTTATTCAGAGATCGTCTTTGTTTTCAGATGACAAAAACCAATGCATGTTAAGTGAATGTATTTCTACACTGAAAAACTTGTTATCCTTCTTATCAATTTCACACAATGACCCCTGTTTTAATCATTGTCCAGGGCTGGGATTATCCAGGATGTAAGTTCTGTTTGTAGTGTTACTCTCATCTATCTTTCTTTCTTTCTTTCTTTCTTTCTTTCTTTCTTTCTTTCTTTCTTTCTTTCTTTCTTTCTTTCCTCCTTCCTTCCTTCCTTCCTTCCTTTATTTATTTTCTTTATTTTTAAATCTCCTCTTCCATGGTGAAGAGAGAGAGAGCTGCTTCATATTCTAGCTATGTGAAATGTTACTATGAAAAATTTTTATGAAAAAATTTTAGATCCCTCTAATTTTTGAGCACCTTCATACCAAAACACTCTTCTCTCTTGAAAAAGCCTAGAACCTGGAGACACAATTTTCCACAAACAGTTTTGATACTTGCTGATCTGAGCAACTAGCAACTAGGCAGTCAGTCACCTGTCTATTCCCCACCCATTGTCAAAATTACCCCTTAGAATTTAACATGCTCTCTGCCTTCTGGATCTTTCACACACACCAAATTATCTATAACTCTTAACCCAAATGTTTCCATTGACGACCTGGTCCATATATCCAAGGAAGGATAATTAGAAATGAAATTAACCCATTTGGAATTTAATTTTTGGTTTGAATTTCTTATTTCAGGATTGTTGATTGAGGGGTTGTTATTGGTCCGGTCATTTGTTTCTTGATTTTATCCTGGCTCTCAGAGATTTTGTTTTTTTTGTTTGTTAGTTTGCTTGCTTGGTTTTGGTACTGGGGATGCAACCAGGGCCTTGTGCATGCTAGGCAAGTGTTTTATCACTGAGCTACATCCTTAACCCCCTCAGAGACTTAACATGGTATTTCCAACCTAATTTTCTAATACAGGTTTAATTTATTCCAACATTAAGCAAAATTTTATAGCTCAAAAACTTCACTGTTGATTGACTTCAAAGGCTAATGTTAGAATTCTTTTTATAGTTGAAGACTTACATGGACATGTTATATAGTTGTATGTCATGACTATAAGATTAAAGATTGAAAAATGAGGACTTCAGAAGTATAACTCTTTTGAGCTTCTCTACCCGTCGACCAGGATCCTGCATTAGTAAGGGGCTGAACGGGTGATGGTGTGTACAGAGTCCAAACCCACTCGACTTTTAACCTAGTCAAATGCACTTTTTCAAAATAACAGAATAAATAAATGGAAAGCTGATCTGTAAATGCTTTTTAGCCCTAATTTGCCTTTATGATATCACTTTAGTCTCACTCATTTATGATAGCACTATTAGAAATTTAAGCCTCAAACCAGCTCTCTGTGTGTGTGTGTGTGTGTGTGTGTGTGTGTGTGTGTGTGTTTGTGAGTGTGATAGTTTTGCTATTGAGAGTGATCATCAGAAATCTTCTGGGAATGACTGCTCTGACCGTGGATCCCAGAGGTAACACCTGCATCTTCACACTGGCTTGCAGAGTACTTAGCAGGTCTCCCTTCCCCAAAACAGAGATCTCTGTTGGCTTCTATCCTAGGGCTTCGAACTTGTTCAAAGGTGTTGTACATTTCTAGCTCCACAGAGACAGATCTCTATACTCTCCTTAATGTCATAGCTAGAACAGAAACTATTTAGAAATGTGATACCTCCAAAGGCATAGATAGTGCTTCTGTCTCTAGCCTTGTGGCTTTTGTAATTCACAGATCATCTGCCTCTCTGTTGGTCTATCACCTTGTAAGAGGTCTGGGAGTAGTCCTGTCTCCTGCTATATACTTGGTGTCTAAACCAGGTTAAAGCTTAGGATTGACTTTTAATGGATAAGTGATCATTTTTTTTTTGAATGAATGAGAAAATGGATTACTGTTGCTATTGTACACATCTTCAAATATGATATAAAAATCATCACCAAGGGATGATAAAGCAATCTTATGATAACAGGCTGCCTCAGTCCATTTAGATGGCTGGAGAAAAAGACCACAGAGTGGGCAATTTATAACCAATAATATTTTTCTTACATGGTTCTGGAGGCTGAAAAGTCCAGAATGAAGGCACTGTCAGGATTCATGTCTGGTGAGGCTATTGTCTGCTTCCAAGATGGCTTCTTGTTCTGCATCCTCTGGAAGAACACACTATCCTCGTGTGGAAGAAAAAGAGGACCCTAGCTTATACCTTAAGCCCTTTTACAGAGGTGCAAATCCTATTCACGAGGGTGGAGCTTAACGGCTTTGTCAGCTCCCTGAGGCCACACCTCTGAATATCTATCTTTTCCACTGGGGATTAAGTTTCAGCAGGAATTTTGGAACCATTGCCATCAATCACACCAGAGTTATAAGCAAAAACTCTTCAAGTAGAAAGAAACCAGTCTTCTGGAAGTTTCTGGAAAGGCTTTATGGAATATGGATTCTTTCAACAGACCAGGATAAAATAAGGGCTTACGGACAAAGCAAATGCTCTCAGAGAAAACAGAGGCAAAAGACAAAGGCGATGAGCAGGGAGAATATCGGACATGCTTGAGGAAGTTGGACAATGGTATGGCTAAATTATAGAAACGAAACCATCATGCCCACTTTATGGAGAGTTTGAATGCTAAGTCAGAGATCATCCATTTTACTGGATAGGTAACCAATAGAGAAAACAACAGGGAGTATATGAAGCACATAATATTCATATGGAAAACTCATTGAATTGAGGGGCAGCCAATAAGGTACTTGAAGAGAGGTACTAGTGGAAAATAGACCTTCTTTTTTTTTTCCCTAGGAGCTTTTACTACTCACAAATGCACAAATGCAAGTCCAGGCACTCTCCACCCAGGTTTCAATTACAGGGAGGGCTCCAGGTAGCCAACTTTATCTTTCCTGGGCTTCAGGAAAAGGACAAGGTTGACACTGAATCAAAAGGTAAAAATAGCCCAATTGGTTCACAGGTGGTTTTCATATGAGGCTTAACTGTGTAGTTCTTAGAAGAGAATATTGACAGAGAGGACATAAGGCAAGGGAAATCTGGCATATTTAAAACTTTAGGTTTTGTTAAATAAAAAATTCCATTTCAAACAGGAAGAAATTGGTTGCAAAGAAAAGTATAAATACACCAAAATAAATATTGACTTAATGGGCTCATATGAAACCCTCACCAGAGACTTGAGCCTTATAATCTGATCAACAAATGGGTTTTTTTTCTTCTGAATTGATAAAACATATTTTTGCAGTTAATAATAAAATAGTTTTGCATTGCTATTTGATTTCTTAGTATTTTGGCTGTATAACATTAGGCAAGGGTCCTATCTTATACCTTTCGTGAATCTCATGCTTTTCATTTAATGATAGAAATTGACGATAGAGTTAACATTACATAAATTGCAGTGAACTGATTGTTACTCTCTTCTACTCCAGAACAGAGGCTTCAATTTAGAGTAGACATCTCTTTTCAAGCTTACCTCTCCTTTATTATTCAGTTTGTCCCATGCAAGTGTCCACTGTCTTTTGTGTAGGATTCTAGTGTCCATTTGTACATTGAATTCTCTGCCTTTTGGACTGCCATTATTCACTTAAAACATAGATTTAATACTTTATAAAGATAAAAAGATAAGAGGGAAGATCCCCTGTTGTTTCATTTCCTGATTATGTGATACCTGCTCTTCTAAGGTTACTGTGACCTTGTCATATATGTTAGAGGTGAAAGCAAGTGGGGAATAGATACTTGGAGTCAGAAACCTAATTCTATTTATTCTTGTGTTCCTGACCCATTTTCTCTCTAAATCAGTAGAAGCCTCATACAATTTTTTTTTTCCCAGCAATCATTTTGTCAAGTGATTTTTATGTTTTTGTTAGAAATAGGTGCTACCATCCATGAGGTCACAGCCTTGGAAGAAAGGCATTCAATAATGACCCAGTTAATTAGCTTGGTTATGAAATAAAGGCTTTTAGGTAACAGAGTTCCTACTTAACTGGATTTTCTAATTACCTTAGTATTAACCCACATCTCCAGTGAATCTTCTACAACAGAGATGCCCACATAGTAAAGGGTTATTCAGTGCCATTCTCAGAAGTATGTGGATACATGCACACATGAGTACATAGTTCAACATATAATTTTTGAAAGGCACCCTTTTGCCGATACAACATAGCACCCCATCAGGAAGATATTTACATGAATAGCAAAGAGGAATGTTTATCCCCTCCATGGGTACTTACCAGTCATCTACCAGATGCCTAGTGCTGGGCACTGGTGTTCTTTGGCCATGCCTAGGCACAGTTCATGGTTGAGTATAGGGATTAACTAGGTAACAAACACAGCACATGATAATAAGACCAACTAGGACATGAGGGTAGGACTCTCTCCTAGTGCAAAGAATGGTTCCCAGAGACCATGGAGTAGGCAAGGTCTTTAGAATTTAGGGATCAGCCGGGGCAATAGCAGATGAGGGAATGTAGAAATCACGCTTGGCATATAGAGTCCGATTGGGTTGATTTGAGCAACCGAAAGATACTAATGTTGACCACCTCTCATTTTTATTTAATGTATAAATGTGCCTTCCTCCAAAACTGACCACAAACCTTGCTTAAAGGTGATATAAGCCAATAATTTACTAATTATTCTCTTCTGTGACAATAGAGGTGGTATCTCTTTTTTTGAATCCTGTCTTTTGCCAGCTTCTGAGAAATTCACACTATAAACTTCACTCTATATGTTGCATTGCTAGCTTCTAACCAAACTCTCTGTCATCTACCTTTAAGCATGGCACAGTCTGTCCCATAGCCATCTGAATTGTACCTAGAGCCTCTGCTTTCCCTTACAAAACCTTGTAGAGGGTGGTCTCTAGTTTCACACCACCACTTAATCCTAGAAGGTTCCAGCTGGGTTTTGCCTCGGTCTCCACCAAGTCAGCTCTCCACATAGGTCACTGATGGCCACCACATCTCCTAATAAAATGGTTTTCTATCTTTTCCTTCCTTCTCATATTTATTTGACACTATAAATCAGCTTTTCCTCCTTGAAACTATTCTTACAAGGGTTTCTGTATATAGCCCTTTTGTTTTTCTCTTGTCTCTTTGGACTTCCTCCACTTCTCCTGATTTCCTCTTGTGGTCTCCTTGTCCTTTACCAGTGGGTAGATGTGGGGATCCTGAAGCCCCAATACTAGCCTCTTTTGTCTTTTTATTTGTATTCTCCATTCCACAATCTCACTGGTAGCATGAATCTAATTCCTGTGCACTGTAAAAACTCCAAGCTTAAATATCCATCAAGGTCTACCTTTGAAACATCTGGGTTTATTTAAAAAGCATCTCAAATGCCTTTCCTGTTGCTTAGATTCTGACCTCTTGCCTACTTGCCTTGTTTTCTATATAAGAAAATGCATAAATATCTGTCTTCTGTTTTAGGTCAAAAAACGATGAAAAACACCCTTAATTTTTAAAGCACTTCAGATTACAGTTTCTACTGACATTTGGAACTGGGGAGCCCTTGTGGTGGGGGCCCATGTTTCATGTGCACCCCTGGCCTGCACCCACTAGGTGGCCACAGCACCCTCCTCCAGTAGAGACAAATTGCATCCAGTGGTTGCCAGTCATCTAATGGGGGAACAGGGGGCGGGCAGCATAGAGGGAGAACCACTGCTTTAAAGGGATGAAGAGACAAAACTGTCTTTTTGAAAAACAGAAACCGTGATCAAGTTTTCATGAAGCCACTGGAATAAAACATTTAATTTAAGGCAGATGAATATGAAATCTAGCAGGTGACTTTGGTTCAAGTGTCTGCCTGAAGTGAATACTATTGTGGCCTTATTGACAGCTTCAGTTTTCTTCACATCAGTTCTTTCTTCCAGCCTTCATCTCCAAACCTGCTTGAAGTCACCATGTCTGCTTATCCCCTCAATGTCACCAGTACTGGGGTTCCTGGAATGGCTCCCCCCTTCCAATGAACCCATCTCCATCCTTCAGAACAGTCAGGATGGGGTTTTCCTGACAGGCTTTCTCTAGACCCTCAGTCAGCTTTTTTTTTTTCTTAAATACTCTTGGAGGTATGCTCCTGGCCTTCACCTGCACTTGCCTGCAGTCATCCCCAAATGTGCCCAGCGTGATGGTTTGAATAATGCTCGTCACACCCAATGGTAGGTAGAGTGCAAACGCTAAAGCATTCATCTCTTGAAGCAACCATCTGATTAAATAGAAGTCAGAAAGATAGAGAGCGTCCAGGTACAGGAACTGCTATCTGGCTCTTCAACAGCATAGGATATTTGAAATCAGTATTGTGCCAAAATAATTCTTGTCAGAGTGACCACCTATAAGCACAGACTCTTTCTTCTATGCTGTATCATGTTCTCTATGTCATCAGTTTTTAATCTGCCACCATGATCTTTAAAAATAGTCTTTTCCAGAGTTGCTAAGTTCCTAGGGTGAATATTTTGCATTTTGTTGAAGACAAATGTTTTTAGGTGATAAATGTGTTATTGGTTATTTTAATTTACCCCCCAAATGACATGGATGATAGACTGAAAATTCTACCAAAACTGAGGCAGGCAGGAATGTAGGGTAGCATATGGTAGTTTAGTTGCTTCTAGTGTTTTTATTTCACTGGGGCATCTTTACTAGAAAGGACTCTGATCTTCAGGGCACCCTGGAACAATTCCTGGATAAGAGTGAAGCTTCCGATTTGCTTTGTGAATCAATAAGAGACTTTTCTGGCAGAACACTGAGGACTGATTTTGACCCCTGCTCTGGAAGGACAAATTGTGTTCCTACTAGAAATTAAGGTTACCTGTGAATGTTTCAATGTATTTGAATTTTTTTTATATTTCCCTAGCAATTAATATTGGTTGTAAACTGGCTTTCTCCTCCATGTCCTACAAACTATAATCAAATGCCCTGTGCCTCTGGGTGTTTTCAAACTGCCTGTGGGTAGACAGACCAATGTTAATGTCCTGAACTCTGTGAATGTCTGATGGAGTTGAAATGTGAAAATCTAAAGCAACTCATTTTCTTTGATATGTCTTCATGTTTTAGGTCCTAAATAGGAACAATGGGGAAAATCTGACATGTTCAAATTTCTCAGAACCATGAAATTAGCAAGTAGCAATGCTTTGTTGTCATTTTAAATAATGTATGCACTTTAAAGTATTAGAAAACTTTTTTTATACTCTACACCTATATTGTGATCAGTCCACTAAGGCAAACTTAATTAAAGAAAAAAGAGAGACCAGCGACAGATCAGGCCCAGCGGCTGGTTGCGGGCCGGAGCCGGCCCCACCCCCAGTGCCTGCAAAGTAGGAGAACCAGCGACCCACAGGCAGGTCAGGCCCAGCAATCTGCGAAGAGACAGAGCTGACACAAGCGCCTGCAGGGAACAGGGTCCTGCGACCCACCAGCGGCCTTCTGTGGGGCAGGCCCGTCCCCTCCCCCAGTGCCTGCAAGGTAGGAGGGACTGTGACCACCGGCAGAGCAGGCCCAGCGGCTGGTTGGGGACGGAGCCGGCCCCACCCCCAGTGCCTGCAAGGTAGGAGAACCGGCGACCTACGGGCAGGCCAGGCCCAGCAATCTGCGGACAGACAGAGCTGACACACGCGCCTGCAGGGAACAGGGTCCTGCGACCCACCAGCGGCCTTCTGTGGGGCAGGCCCGTCCCCTCCCCCAGAGCCTGCAAGGTAGGCGGGACTGTCACCTCTAGCAGATCAGGCTTAGTGGCCTGCTGAGGGGCAGGACAGTCCCCTCCCCCAGTGCCTGCAAGGTAGGCGGGACTGCGACCAGCGGCAGATCAGGCCCAGCGGCTGGTTGTGGGCCGGAGCCGGCCCCACCCCCAGTGCCTGCAAAGTAGGAGAACCGGCGACCCACAGGCAGGTCAGGCCCAGCAATCTGCGAAGAGACAGAGCTGACACAAGCGCCTGCAGGGAACAGGGTCCTGCGACCCACCAGCGGCCTTCTGTGGGGCAGGCCCGTCCCCTCCCCCAGTGCCTGCAAGGTAGGAGGGACTGTGACCACCGGCAGAGCAGGCCCAGCGGCTGGTTGGGGCCAGAGCCGGCCCCACCCCCAGTGCCTGCAAGGTAGGAGAACCGGCGACCTACGGGCAGGCCAGGCCCAGCAATCTGCGGACAGACAGAGCTGACACACGCGCCTGCAGGGAACAGGGTCCTGCGACCCACCAGCGGCCTTCTGTGGGGCAGGCCCGTCCCCTCCCCCAGAGCCTGCAAGGTAGGCGGGACTGTCACCTCTAGCAGATCAGGCTTAGTGGCCTGCTGAGGGGCAGGACAGTCCCCTCCCCCAGTGCCTGCAAGGTAGGCGGGACTGCGACCAGCGACAGATCAGGCCCAGCGGCTGGTTGCGGGCCGGAGCCGGCCCCACCCCCAGTGCCTGCAAAGTAGGAGAACCGGCGACCCACAGGCAGGTCAGGCCCAGCAATCTGCGAAGAGACAGAGCTGACACACGCGCCTGCAGGGAACAGGGTCCTGCGACCCACCAGCGACCTTCTGTGGGGCAGGCCCGTCCCCTCCCCCAGTGCCTGCAAGGTAGGTGGGACTGCGACCAGCGGCAGATCAGGCCCAGCGGCTTGTTGCGGCCGGAGCCAGCGCCACCCCCAGTGCCTGCAAGGTAGGCATACCAGGGACCCATCGGGAGGTTAGGCCCAGCAACCTACGGAGAGACAGAGGTGCCCCTCGCGCCTGCTGGGTAGGCGGACCTTCGACCGGCCAGCAGAGCAGACCTAGGGCCCGCCAGCGTGGTAGACAGATCGCACCAATTGGTGGAGGATCACAGCCACCATCTGTCCTGCAAGGGAGACTTTTCAACTATACAAGAGCAATATAAATAAATAGAGGGAAAATCTCAAAAACACAACAGCTTCACCAAGCAGTAAGAAACGCCAGCAGTATGAAAAGACAAGGAAAGAAAGGACCACAGGCAATGCAGGTCAACTCAACTCTAGAAGAGGTAATAGCTGCAACAGATGGAATGTCAGACAGAGAGGTCAGGATATACATGCTTCAGATGATCTGGAGTCTCAAGGAAGACATGAGACAGCAAAATCAGACAATGAAAGATCACATTGACAAGGAACTTCATAAACAAATCCAGGAAGTAAAAGATCAATTTCACAGGGAGATAGAGGAAATAAAAAACAAACAAATACAAATCCTAGAAATGCAGGAAGCAATAAACCAACTTAAAAACTCAATCGAGAAAACTACCAGCAGAGTGGATCACTTAGAAGATAGAACATCAGACAATGAAGACAGAGTATTTCAACTTGAAAAGAGCATAGACAGCTCAGCAAGTCTGCTAAGAAACCATGAGCAGAACATCCAAGAAATATGGGATAATATCAAAAGACCAAACTTAAGAGTCATTGGGATACAGGAAGGCACAGAGCTCCAAACCAAAGGAATAGACAACTTATTCAGTGAAATAATACGAGAAAACTTCCCAGACTTGAAGAATGAGACAGAACCCCAAATCCTAGAAGCCTACAGGACGCCGAATGTGCAAAATCATAAGAGATCCACACCTAGACACATTATAATGAAGATGTCCAACATACAGAATAAGGAGAGAATTTTAAAAGCTACAAGAGAAAGGAAGCAGATTACATTTAGGGGTAAACCAATCAGGATAACAGCTGATCTCTCAACACAGACTCTAAAAGCTAGAAGATCCTGGAATAACATATTTCAAACGCTAAAAGAAAATGGGTTCCAACCAAGAATCGTGTATCCAGCAAAATTAAGCTTCAGGATGGAAGATGAAATTAAAACATTCCATGATAAACAAAAGTTAAAAGAATTTGCAGCTAGAAAACCATCTCTTCAAAAAATCCTTGGCAAAACACTACAGGAAGAGGAAATGGAAAACAACAATGAAAACCAACAGTGGGAGGTAGGACAGTAAAGGGGGGGAAAAATCAAAGAGAAAAACAAATCAGGTTTAACAGCATTAATAAACAAATATGGCTGGAAGAACAAACCATATCTCAATAATAACCCTAAATGTTAATGGCTTAAACTCACCAATTAAGAGACACAGGCTAGTTGAATGGATCACAAAACAAGATCCAACAATATGCTGCCTTCAGGAGACGCATTTGATAGGAAAGGATATACATAGACTGAAGGTGAAAGGTTGGGAAAAATCATATCACTCATATGGACTGCGGAAACAAGCAGGAGTGTCCATACTCATATCAAATAAAATAGATTTCAAACCAAAGTTAATCAAAAGGGATAAAGAAGGACACTACATACTGCTCAAGGGAACCATACACCAACAAGACATAACAATCATAAATATATATGCCCCAAACAACGGTGCTGCTGCGTTCATCAAGCAAACTCTTCTCAAGTTCAAGAGTCTAATAGACCACCATACAATAATCATGGGAGACTTCAACACACCTCTCTCACCACTGGACAGATCTTCCAAACAAAAGTTGAATAAGGAAACTATAGAACTCAATAACACAATTAACAACCTAGACTTAATTGACATATATAGAATATACCACCCAACATCAAGCAGCTACACTTTTTTCTCAGCAGCACATGGATCCTTCTCAAAAATAGATCATATATTATGTCACAGGGCAACTCTTAGACAATATAAAGGAGCGGAGATAATACCATGCATCTTATCTGATCATAATGGAATGAAACTAAAAATCAACCATAAAAGAAGCAAGGAAAAATCATGCATCACTTGGAGAATGAACAATAGGTTACTGAATGATCAATGGGTTTTAGAAGACATCAAGGAGGAAATTAAAAAATTCTTAGAGTATAATGAAAACACAGACACAACATATCGGAATCTATGGGACACATTGAAAGCAGTTCTAAGAGGAAAATTCATTGCTTGGAGTTCATTCCTTAAAAAAAGAAAAAACCAACAAATAAATGATCTCATACTTCATCTCAAAATTCTAGAAAAAGAAGAGCAAAACAACAGCAAAAGAAGTAGAAGGCAAGAAATAATTAAAATCAGAGCTGAAATTAATGAAATCGAAACAAAAGAAACAATTGAAAAAATTGACAAAACGAAAAGTTGGTTCTTCGAAAAGATAAATAAAATTGACAGACCCTTAGCCATGCTAGTGAAGAGAAGAAGAGAGAGAACTCAAATTACTAGCATAAGGAATGAAAAAGGCAAGATCACGACAGACACTTCAGAAATACAGAAGATAATCAGAAATTATTTTGAATCCTTATACTCCAATAAAATAGAAGATAGTGAAGGCATCGATAAATTTCTTAAGTCATATAATCTGCCCAGATTGAGTCAGGAGGATATAGACAACCTAAACAGACCAATATCAATTGAGGAAATAGAAGAAACCATCAAAAGATTACCATCTAAGAAAAGCCCAGGACCTGATGGGTTTACAGCAGAGTTTTACAAAACCTTTAAAGAGGAACTAATACCAATACTTTTCAAGCTATTTCAGGAAATAGAAAAAGAGGGAGAACTTCCAAATTCATTCTACGAGGCCAACATCACCCTGATTCCGAAACCAGACAAAGACACTTCAAAGAAAGAAAACTACAGACCAATATCTCTAATGAACCTAGATGCAAAAATCCTCAATAAAATTCTGGCAAATCGGATACAAAAACATATCAAAAAAATTGTGCACCATGATCAAGTAGGATTCATCCCTGGTATGCAAGGGTGGTTCAATATACGGAAATCAATAAATGTTATTCACCACATCAATAGACTTAAAAATAAGAACCATATGATCATCTCGATAGATGCAGAAAAAGCATTCGACAAAGTACAGCATCCGTTTATGTTCAAAACTCTCGAAAAACTAGGGATAACAGGAACATACCTCAACATTGTAAAAGCAATTTATGCTAAGCCTCAGGCTAGCATCATTCTGAATGGAGAAAAATTGAAGGCATTCCCTCTAAAATCTGGAACAAGACAGGGATGCCCTCTCTCACCACTCCTGTTCAACATAGTTCTCGAAACACTGGCCAGAGCAATTAGACAGACGAAAGAAATTAAAGGCATAAAAATAGGAAAAGAAGAACTTAAGTTATCACTATTTGCAGATGACATGATTCTATACCTAGCAGACCCAATATGGTCTACAAAGAAACTGTTAGAGCTAATAAATGAATTCAGCAAAGTGGCAGGTTATAAAATCAACACGCATAAATCAAAGGCATTCCTGTATATCAGCGACAAATCCTCTGAAATGGACACGAGGACAACCACCCCGTTCACAATATCCTCAAAAAGAATAAAATACTTGGGAATCAACCTAACAAAAGAGGTGAAAGACTTATACAATGAAAACTACAGAACCCTAAAGAGAGAAATTGAAGAAGACCTTAGAAGATGGAAAAATATACCCTGTTCATGGATAGGCAGAACTAACATCATCAAAATGGCGATATTACCAAAAGTTCTCTATAGGTTTAATGCAATGCCAATCAAAATCCCAACGGCATTTCTTATAGAAATGGAGAAAGCAATCATGAAATTCATATGGAAGAATAAAAGACCCAGAATTGCAAAAACAATACTAAGCAGGAAAGGTGAATCAGGTGGTATAACGATTCCAGATTTCAAACTATACTACAGAGCAATAGTAACAAAAACAGCATGGTACTGGTACCAAAACAGGCGGGTGGACCAATGGTACAGAATAGAGGACACAGAAACCAACCCACAAAACTACAACTTTCTTATATTTGATAAAGGGGCTAAAAGCATGCAATGGAGGAAGGATAGCATCTTCAACAAATGGTGCTGGGAAAATTGGAAATCCATATGCAACAAAATGAAATTGAATCCCTTTCTCTCGCCATGCACAAAAGTTAACTCAAAATGGATCAAGGAGCTTGATATCAAATCAGAGACACGGCATCTGATAGAAGAGAAAGTTGGCTACGACCTACATGCTGTGGGGTCGGGCTCCAAATTCCTCAATAGGACACCCATAGCACAAGAGTTAACATCTAGAATCAACAAATGGGACTTACTCAAACTAAAAAGTTTTTTCTCAGCAAAAGAAACAATAAGAGAGGTAAATAGGGAGCCTACATCATGGGAACAAATCTTTACTCCTCACACTTCAGATAGAGCCCTAATATCCAGAGTATATAAAGAACTCAGAAAATTAGACAATAAGATAACAAATAATCCCATCAACAAATGGGCCAAGGACTTGAACAGACACTTCTCAGAGGAGGACATACAATCAATCAACAAGTACATGAAAAAATGCTCACCATCTCTAGCAGTCAGAGAAATGCAAATCAAAACCACCCTAAGATACCATCTCACTCCAGTAAGATTGGCAGCCATTACGAAGTCAAACAACAATAAGTGCTGGCGAGGATGTGGGGAAAAGGGTACACTTGTACATTGTTGGTGGGACTGCAAATTGGTGCAGCCAATTTGGAAAGCAGTATGGAGATTTCTTGGAAAGCTGGGAATGGAACCACCATTTGACCCAGCTATCCCCCTTCTGGGTCTATTCCCTAAAGACCTAAAAAGAGCATGCTACAGGGACACTGCTACATCGATGTTCATAGCAGCACAATTCACAATAGGAAGACTGTGGAACCAACCTAGATGCCCTTCAATAGACGAATGGATAAAAAAATTGTGGCATTTATACACAATGGAGTATTACTCTGCATTAAGAAATGACAAAATCATAGAATTTGGAGGGAAATGGATGGCATTAGAGCAGATTATGCTAAGCGAAGCTAGCCAAGCCCTAAAAAACAAATGCCAAATGTCTTCTTTGATATAAGGAGAGTAATTAAGAACAGACTAGGGAAGAAGAGCACAAGAAGAAGACCATCATCAAACAGGGTTGAGAGGTGGGAGGGAAAGGGAGAGAGAAGGGAAATAGCATGGAAATGGAACGAGACCCTCGGGTTTATACAAAATTACATACAAGAGGAAGTGAGGGGAAAGGGAAAAATAATACAAAGGGGAGGAATGAATTGCAGTAGTGGGGGTAGAGAGAGAAGAGGGGAGGGGAGGGGAGGGGAGGGGGGATAGTAGAGGATAGGAAAGGCAGCAGAATACAACAGACACTAGGATGGCAATATGTAAAGCAATGGAAGTGAAACTGATGTGATTCTGCAAGCTGTATAAGGGGCAATATGGGAGTGCATAACCCACTTGAATCAAAATGTGAAATATGATATATCAAGAACTATGTAATGGAGGGGTAAGACAAGATAATACAAATGGAAGAAATGATTTACAGTAGAAGGGGTAGAGAGAAAAGGGGAGGGGAGGGGAGGGGAGGGGGGATAGTAGAGAATAGGACTGACAGCAGAATACATCAGACACTAGAAAGGCAATATGTCAATCAATGGAAGGGTAACTGATGTGATACAGCAATCTGTATACGGGGTAAAGTTGGGAGTTCATAACCCGCTTGAATCAAACTGTGAAATATGATGTATTAAGAACTGTGTAAGGTTTTGAACGACCAACAATAAAAAAAAAAAAAAAAAAAAAAAAAAAAAAAAAAAAAAAAAAAAAGAAAAAAGAAGGAGTGATATTGAGCTTTGCTTAAGGTCACAGAGTCTGCAAGTTTAGAACCAATAGTAGAAAATGCAGAAATATGTTCTTTAGGACTCTTCAGTTGAGTTCAAGGTTATTCATTCTGCTCATCAATAGTCAGTATCCTGGGCTATAATTGCTAAGCTTAATACCTTAAGCAAATATTTTTCCCTTCCAAATAATTATGTAGTTTTTATATGTTAATTGAAATTAACTGCATAAAAATTGAATCCTGTGTGTAAACTCTAAAAAATAACCTTGTTTTTCCTGCAATTGTATTATGAAGTATTTTTAGGAGTCTAAGTTTATTTTTAAATGAAATTGAAATATTACATTCTGAGATATTTAGACATTATATATCTATTTTATCCTAATATTTGAAGTTTTCTGTTTTATTTCTACATTGACAGATACAATTATCCAGAAATTTTACAAAAGAAAAAAATCAATAATAGTAGTAATATATTCATATTTAAATGCTCATATTAACTTCTATCAGTATATAGTTGTAGATGTCCTTTGAACAAATATTCAGTAATGAAGGTCATGCTTGCTCTGCATATAATTTGTCGGAGGTAACGAGGATAGAGGATAGGTAACAGGACAGGGAGGAAATCCAGTTGTGACTATCTAAAAGAGTGACCATAATGCATTTATTTAATTCTTTGGGTTAGTAGCTTCATTTGAACACAAGGCACCTGTTCACCTTGGGAAGTCATAGCTCTTTAAATAAATTAGCCTTCATCTGTCATGTACTTGACCAAACATTGATGTTCTGGGCAGTTGCTGACTCCTATTTTCCCTCTTTAGTATGGTACTAACCTAAACACATTGATTTCTTTTTCTCTCGGGATGCTGGGGAGGGAACCAGGGCCTCCCACATGCAAAGCCATAGCTCTACCATGGATCTGCACCCCAGCCGCAGTGGCTCTTTCAACAGTCACACCACACATTATCAAGTCTTTCTTGTGATTCAGGTGTCTGTGGGATAGGGAATGAGATGGGGATATACTGTAAATTCTTGCAAATTGTCTCAATACCTTAATAATCTTAGTCTGTATTGATACGAGAGTGAGAAGTGGAATACTTTTTATGGATTCATCCAGCACAGTTACAAGAGAAGTATCTTGTACAATGCCTGTGTGTCAATGTGTTTTCATTTGCTACAACAAAATACCCGAGACTGAGTAATTTACAAACGATAGGAGCTAATTTTGCTCACGGTTCTGAGCTGGGAAGTCCAAGAGCCTGGCACTGGCATCTGTTAAGAATCAGGCAAGGCTCTTCCTATGGGTCATGACATGGTGGAAAGCATCACGTGGCTGGACAGAATAAGCAGCTAGCTCAGCTCTCTTTTCCTCTTCTTATGAAGCCACCAATGCCACCATGCCACCTATGCTATGACTTCATTTAATCCTCATTACCTTCCAAATACCCTGCCTCCAAATACCATTAGCATATAAACTTGGGGATTAAGTTTTCACATGCAAACCAGAGCAACTTGTTCTGGGTAATGAAGGACATACTAAAATTTTGACATGTACGTGTTTTGTTCTCCAAGATGAAATTCTGCTCAGAGAAGGCATAATTTCTAGAAGATTTGCTATAATACATGAATAGAGCCCACTGCAGTTTGGAAATTTACAGATCGCTGTAGGGTATTATTAAGATAATTCCACATAAGAGTCCTAGCACCAGCAGGAATCCTTCTGGGCAAGGATAAGAATATCTGCCCTTGGACAAATGAATATTGAAGAACTTGAGCAGGCATTAGAATCACCAGGAGGGTAAGACTGATGCTGTCCTTCGCCCCCTTGGGTTTTGGATTCTGCAGGAGAACTGGCCTTTCTAATGTATAACCAGATGATGACCAGTCTTCATAAGCCACTGCCTTAGGCACCGGGGTTTGAGACCATAGTTTGCAGCAATGCTCAGAGCACAAAAGGAAGCAGAGACTTTTCATTTCTGCGTACACAAGGCTATTTGTGGACTCCCAAGGTATCATTGTTGGAGACCTGGCCATTTTAACTGGCTTTGCGTACTTTGTTTATCTGCCCGGTTTGTCTTTCATACTTAGTGTCTTCAGGCTGCCAAGCCAGAGGCTGCTGTAGTGATGGCCACACAGGGTGGGTGTTGAGCTCAGACCTTCCTGGATATCCAGGCCCAGCTCTTCCATACAGTAACTGTGATGTTCTGCAAGTTACTTACCCTCTTGGGGTCATGGCTTCTCTCTCTGGAATAGGAGTGATAGCACCCACCCAAATATTAACGATTAGAATTCTTGAAATAACACTTATAATGCATTTGGAACAGTGCCTGGCAATTTTACGTACAGCCAGCCCTCAGTGCCCATGGGTTCCATGGACTCAGCCAAGCGTAGCTCAAAAATGCTGAGAAAATTGTACCCCATCTTAACAAGACATTTTTCTTGCCATTATTCCCTAAACAATACTATATAGCAACTATTTACATAGTCTTTATATCATGCTAGGTATTGTAAGTAATCTGGAAATAATTTAAGGTATATGGGAGGACATTCACAGATGACATAAAGTACTAATCATTTTTATATAGGGTACTTGAGCATCTATGGATTTGGATACCTGTGAAAGGTTCTGGAAAAAAAAAAACTAAATGAGAGATGACTAAATAAATCTTAGCTTTCTTCTTCTTTGTTCTTATTTTTAATTATATTTGGGGTTTTAGTTATTTTTTAATACTTAACTCTTACAAGAACTTAAAAGTTTCCCATATTATCATCTAAATATGTCAATTTATTAATTTAGAATATATATGCGCACAAAGGGAGACGGAGTATTCATGGCATCCTCTTTGCTCATCCTACAGAGGAGACCCACCTGGGCAACTGAAATAAAATTGGCCCTTCCAGAGTTCTGACTCCACTGTTTAATCCAGCCTGTGGGCAATTTACTGTTCACTAAAGTAACACTCACCTTACCCGGTGGATTAAAAATCCTGATCTATCAGCTAGAACAACCTCACTACAAAACATTGACAAGGAGTTTTTATTGTTTGGTCTTAACTCTAAAACAAATATGTTTGAGAATTTTTTAACTTAAATTTTAAATTTTTAATGTTGCCTTGGAGTCATAAAAAGCATTGTTGATTACAGTGAGTTCAAATGTGAGAATATTCACCAAACCAGAGCGATTAGACAAGAAAGGGGGAGTAAAGATCACCCAGATCCTGATGAAAGTAGTTAAATTGTCTTTGCTTGCAGATGTTATGATCTTATATACAGAAAGTCTAGAGACTTCCCCAGAAAACTATTAGAACTAAGAAACACATAAGTAAAGTCGCAGGATACCAAATCAGCACACACACACACACAGTAGTAGCCCTTCTGTACTCTAACAATCAGCTGTCTGAAAGAGACTTACCGCCCTGGGCTGCGAAGAACTTGTCCTGAAAATCCACCCAGCTTCACCCCAGTCTGTTGCCTTGAAGAATCAAGTGCCTTGCTTTCTTTTACTTGGACATTCCTCCTCTGATTTTTATTCCCAGCACCTTCCTTCAAGATCAAAATCATACCGACCTTCTGACACTACAGCTTTAAACTATGATGCTTTGCCAGCAAACACATGTTCTGAAAATAACCAATTGTTTAGAAAACCGAAAATAAAGCCATTTGGATGTTTTTGGGATAATATTTCATTTTACTTTTTTATAGATTATGGATAATATAGATTATAATTATATAATATAGATTATTTCTGCTATACACGCCTGTGTTTCATGGGTTTCTCTCCTGGCAATACCAGACAAGGAAAAGTCCTGCTAGTTCCCCTCCCCGACCCTTAGCAGGTGTTATGGTTGGAGGTGATGGTGTCTTGCATGTGTGTTTGAGAAATCACTGGATACACCAGTTTTCCAAGTCACAAACCTAAGACTGAACAGGTCTGTAAACACCCAGAAAATGTGATTTGGCTAGGAGATATCAGGTTTATGAGCAATACACCTCCCAACTAAGCCACTTAGCATATGGGTAAGTGCTTGTGTTAGTTCGGTCACATGTGGTTTCCAGAGGATCACCTTTTTCTGACTTCACCTCTGAATCCTGTGCTGATGCTCCTATTCAGAGGCAAAAAATAAGTGCAGCCATAGGAATGAAAGTTAAGGGGACATTCTGCTTTTATCATTTCCATGAATAGCTTTCACAGCTACTTTTGATATTTTGTTAGAAACAATTTTTTTTTTCACTTCTCTATTCTTGTGGCTGGAGTTGTTTATCTATCCTAAGCAATCAATTATATCATTGCTTTCTTAGCTGAGTCACATTAGGGGTTTTTCTTATATCTCTGGGCCTCAAGGTTTAGCATTAATTTATAATGTTCTTTCTGCTCTTTCTGGATTCTGGTATTCAAGCACAGGACAACATTTTAAGCATTCAATCTCTGTTTAGACCTTTAAGATGTCCATAAATAATAGGTAGAGAAATGTTTGTATCTTCATTTTCCCTTTGATAAGCTATTCAGATCCACCAATTCTAAAACTTTAAAGAGCACAATCCAGATCCACCATTCACAAGTCCCGCAGCTACCTGTTGGCCGGGCTGCTGGCTGTGGTTCTATCCCAGGAAGAGCAGCTCCTCCGGGTGGCAGAGATCCCCCAGCTACATTCGTCTGCCCCTCTTCCCTGATTGCTGTTTGTTTTTATTTTTCTTTGCATCTCAGTCTCCCATCCACCATCCACATTTTCTATTTCCCGTGAAAAGGTTTTTGTATCATCTCGTTTTTTGTTCCATCAGTCACGTAAAAGAAAATATACCCCCAGGCAGGGACATCAATCACCTTTTGGAAGGTCCCTGGGACATTATTATGTATGTGTCGGCGGTGAATGGGTTCCACCCTTATAGGGATAGGACGGCTGGATTAGAAACACGGTTAGGAAAACAGAGCTGTCATTAACCTTGTCATTTTCTCCACAAAGAAAAGCAGGACAAGGATTGGCCAAAGCCAGCAGCAAATTGAAGCACAAAAGATCAACATAGCAGACTTAAGTAGAGGATGAAAAGAGATACAAGGTCTTGGCACCAAGGTTCAAAATAATTTCATGTAAACATTTATTCTCTGAAGAGAAAAAGAAAGATAGATAGAAAAGAAAATCAATAAAAATATTTAAGAAAATGACTAGAGAATTCTAAATCTTCCAATATGTTCTTTGGTGTTTTATGAAAGAATTTCGCTTGCTTTAGAAACCTCATGGTTTGTTTATTTCTGTTATTCCCATAGTCTAATTTTCTGTTTTCACTGGGATCACCCCCCTTTGTCACTAAGAGTGGAGTTAAAACCACTAAATTGTATTAGGCCATCAAAATGGCATTATCCGTTCCCTTCAGGGGTTACTGTACATAGACCCTTTAACAAGAAATGTTTCTCAGAAAATTCTGGGCCAACCAGGAAGGGGTGGGGGTATTGGACAAGAGCAAAGAAGATTCGGGAATTGAGCAAGTGCAGGGGAAAAGCCAGGGGTGGGAAGTGGGTGCAGGGAAGAATGGCCAGCAGGATGCTTGACCCATGTGTCCTCCCACCAGGATAGGGTAGTTTAGTATTAAATTTCAAAATGTATTTTTAAAACCTAGTGGGATTGGGGTGCTGGAAACCTCACGGTTCAGAAAGAGCCTCCCCCCATGGCATTGATGATTGTGGCTAGAGCACCACTTTACAGATTTGGTCTAGAAATTGTATTTTCACGTTGCTCTGTACATTGGCTAGACTCATCAGAACAGCCTCCTGCCTCAGTTTCCTCATTGGTGGTTGAACTTAGTGTAGCTTTGGGGACAGAGGCATTCCAACGCTGCTTGATAAGAAGCATTCAGTGGATGTTAGCTCTCGTTCTTAGTTTTATTTGAACACTCAAAGGGAATATGTTGACTTATTAACTTACAAAATATGCATTAAAGGGGGATACCATCAGAGAGCATCCCTAGGATATCAGGGTACAGTCGTCAGGGCAAGACATGATTATTGTGTCTTGGTTTCTCTCCACCTATGAGTCTTTCTCCCCACCTCTCTCTCACCCTTTGTCTGGACAAACACTGTGAATTCAAGACATAGTGTCTTGTATCCTGGCTTCCAAGGTGGTGATTTTCCTCCTGTTGGCATCCCTCTAAATTCCCTGTATCATGTACCGTCACTGCTTATGGTACAGTATTCATTTAAATAAAATAAACAGGATCTGGTTCTTCCTATTTTTAGCTGAGAGAGTCCTGCTACTTAAGGGTGGTTCTTAAAATAGTTTCTGCTTATTTTACTGGTTCAAAACAATGTCTGGTCTGAGTGTAGTGCTATATGCCTATAATCCCAGTAGCTCAGGAGGCTGATGCAGGAGGATCTGAAGTTCAATGTCAGCCTCAGCAAGTTAGTGACACTCTAAGCAGCTCAGTGAGACCCCATCTCTAAATAAAATATAAAAAGAGACTGGGGATATGGTTCAGTTGGTAAGTGCCCCTGAGTTCAATCTTGGTACCCAAAACAACAACAACAGCAACAAATCAATGTTTGAAGGTTATTTAGGTCAAAAGTACTGAAAATTAATTTTTCCATGCCATCAGTGTTAGAGTCATCTACAGACCACAGTTTAAGAAGATAGAGACCTGAGAGCCACATCCAGGTTTGGCCTATTTCTATACACAACTGTGGACAGACCTAACTAATATCAAATCTGTCTTCCAAGGGAAGCAGAGAACACCATTTTCTTGAAGAACACCACTGTAAGAGATTGATTAGATTATTGAATTAGACTAAGTTTCAACCTACAGTGACTCTCCTATTTAATTCTTAACCCGCATACCAGTTGGAGGGGACTGCTGGTGAAGACTAGATCTGCCATGGGAAATTTTTAAAATGTTCTATCTTCTCTGGAGGGTAATTATGATATAAAGAGGTCTGTGCCTTCTACATGCGAGCACATGACATTAAAAAGACATTGGGTGTCCAAAAAGAGAAGCATCTCCCAGGGCCCTTGGGTCATGGGGATATTTCCCATTTTATCTCCAGAGGGGAAAAAAAAAAAAACTAAGTGGAAAGTGGTACAACCAGGTGTTTTTTTTTTTTTTTTAAATCATCATGGCTCCTATGCGGCTCTCATATGAAGAACTGATTCATTCAATATTTAGCTTCCGGCCACATAAGAGGTGCCTGTTATTTCAACCATGATGGCACAAGTAGACAGACTTCAGAAATGTTTTGGAGCATGCGTGTTGTGCCTGCATCATGCACATGTCCTACATGTGGACACGTCTACATACAGCTTTGTGGGTGTGTATAAGGTATGTATTTGTTCATGGACACGCTTGGGGGAAAAAAAATTGTAAAAATACTCCAAAATATTTACAGTGACATACTCAAAGTGATAGCACTGAGACAATTTTCATTTCCTTCTTTACAGTTTTCTCTTTTCCTAATATTCTCCAATGAATGCATATTTATATATGCATGTATTAAAGACATACAAATAAATTAGCATTATTGATAATAGCCACTACTCCAATATTATATAAAGTGTTTAACATAAAAAATAATTTTAAAAAAGACAAATTTCTGCATTGTGGCCTTTCTCAATTTTTCCATAAATTATGCATATCATTTAAAAATAAGGTAATAATTAATATCTTGGTGGATTTAACTAAATGTTCTTTGCATTTAATTAGCTGACACTAGAATTCAACAATACTGTTGCTTAATGATTAAGGTGGTAAACTGCAAATAAAACATGCTGTTTATGCAATATTTTTATTTCTATTTCTACATCTTTCTTCTGTTTTTGAAAATACAAATAATCCCCTCTCTATTTTTCTGGTTTTTATTTTTAAAATATAATGTTTAAGAAGAATTTTCTCCAGAAAGTTATGTTAAAATAAATTAAGAGTTTCAAATTAAATTTAATATTTTATAGCTAGAGAAATTTTCTTTTTAATTTTAACAGTAATTTTTCTGCTGAGTTATTTGTCTGAATAAGAATCTAGGACACTGAAACATTTTCCTTGCTTTATAGCTGAGTTCTACATAAGAATTAACCAATCCTGCATAAAGCAACCAATTCCAATCAACCTTCCCAACAATTAGTCTGCACATCCATATCCATGAACTCAACCAATCACTGACCACTGAGTGAAAATGATTTTTCTTTAATTGATGAATATAGTTTATGGTTAAAATAATGTTAAGATAAATCAAAATTCCAGAGAAAATAAAAATACAGATTGTCATATTCATTCCAATGTCTCTTAACTTGTAATTTACAATCTGGATTTATCATTTTATGGCTAACACTCAAAGATATAATTCATTTATTCAACTTACATTTCTTTTTTTTCTTTTTTTTACATTAAACAATATATTTTATTTGATATGATAAAGGCATGATTTTTATTTTTTTATTTTTTTATTTTTATTTTTTTTTATTGTTGGTCATTCAAAACATTACACAGTTCTTAATACATCATATTTCACAGTTTGATATAAGATCAACACGCATAAATCAAAGGCATTCCTGTATATCAGCGACAAATCCTCTGAAACGGAAATGAGGACAACTACTCCATTCACAATATCCCCCCAAAAAATAAAATACTTGGGAATCAACCTAACAAAAGAGGTGAAAGATTTATATAATGAAAATTACAGAACCCTAAAGAAAGATATAGAAGAAGACCTTAGAAGATGGAGAAATATACCCTGCTCATGGATAGGCAGAACTAACATCATCAAAATGGCGATATTACCAAAAGTTCTCTATAAGTTCAATGCAATACCAATCAAAATCCCAACAGCATTTCTTGTAGAAATAGATAAAAGAATCATGAAATTCATATGGAATAATAAAAGACCCAGAATAGCAAAAACAATGCTAAGCAGGAAGTGTGAATCAGGCGGTATAGCGATACCAGACTTCAAACTATACTACAGAGCAATAGTAATAAAAACAGCATGGTACTGGTACCAAAACAGGCGGGTGGACCAATGGTACAGAATAGAGGACACAGTAACCAATCCACAAAACTACAACTATCTTATATTTGATAAAGGGGCTAAAAGCATGCAATGGAGGAAGGATAGCATCTTCAACAAATGGTGCTGGGAAAACTGGAAATCCATTTGCATCAAAATGAATCTGAATCCCTATCTCTTGCCATGCACAAAAGTTAACTCAAAATGGATCAAGGAGCTTGATATTAAATCAGAGACACGGCATCTGATAGAAGAAAAAGTTGGTTATGATCTACATACTGTGGGATCGGGCCCCAAATCCCTCAATAGGACACCCATAGCGCAAGAGTTAACAACTAGAATCAACAAATGGGACTTACTCAAACTAAAAAGTTTTTTCTCAGCAAAAGAAACAATAAGAGAGATAAACAGGGAGCCTACATCCTAGGAACAAATCTTTACTCCACACACTTCAGATAGAGCCCTAATATCCAGAGTATACAAAGAACTCAAAAAATTAGACAATAAGATAACAAATAACCCAATCAATAAATGGGCCAAGGACCTGAACAGACACTTCTCAGAGGAGGACATACAATCAATCAATAAGTACATGAAAAAATGCTCACCATCGCTAGCAGTCAGAGAAATGCAAATCAAAACTACCCTAAGATACCATCTCACTCCAGTAAGATTGGCAGCCATTAGGAAGTCAAACAACAATAAGTGCTGGAGAGGATCCGGGGGAAAAAGGCACTCTTGTTCATTGCTGGTGGGACTGCAAATTGGTGCAGCCAATTTGGAAAGCAGTATGGAGATTTCTTGGAAAGCTGGGAATGGAACCACCATTTGACCCAGCTATTCCCCTTCTCGGTCTATTCCCTAAAGACTTAAAAAGAGCATGCTACAGGGACACTGCTGCATCGATGTTCATAGCAGCACAATTCATGATAGCAAGATTGTGGAACCAACCTAGATGCCCTTCAATAGATGAATGGATAAAAAAATGTGGCATTTATACACAATGGAGTATTACTCTGCATTAAGAAACGACAAAATCATAGAATTTGGAGGGAAATGGATGGCATTAGAGCAGATTATGCTAAGTGAAGCTAGTCAATCTTTAAAAAACAAATACCAAATGACCCCTTTGATATAAGGGGAGTAAACAAGGACAGGGTAGGGACGAAGAGCTTGAGAAGAAGATTTACATTAAACAGGGAGGAGAGGTGGGAGGGAAAGGGAGTGAGAAGGGAAATCGCATGGAAATGGAAGGCGATCCTCAGGGTTATACAAAATGATATATAAGAGGAAAGGAGGGGTAAGACAAGATAATACAAATGGAAGAAATGATTTACAGTAGAAGGGGTAGAGAGAGAAAAGGGGAGGGGAGGGGAGGGGAGGGGGGATAGTAGAGAATAGAACTGACAGCAGAATACATCAGACACTAGAAAGGCAATATGTCAATCAATGGAAGGGTAACTGATGTGATACAGCAATCTGTATACGGGGTGAAAATGATTTTTTAAAACCATTTCTATATTGAACATGGGCAGTCCCCCCCTTGGGTGGGGGGAATCATTATTCCCTAAACAATAAAGTGTGACAGCCATTTTCCATAGAATTTACAATGTATTCGGGATCATAAATAATCTCAAGATTATATGCAGCATGTCTGAGGATGTGCAAAGGTTATATGCCATTTTATATAAGGTACTTGAGCATCTGCAGATTGTGGTGCTTGCAGAGGCTTCTGGAACCAAGGCCCTGCAGAAACCAAGGAATGGCCATGTATCTGCCCAACCCCCATTGCTTGTTATTAGGTGGTCCAATTTATTGGAGAATCTGAGCACATACACAGCAAGCAATTGTAGATTAAATGATATCTACAGTGATAAATACAGAGTGTTCTAAGGACAGAAGAAACATCTTTATATTTTAGGTCATATAAATATCCATTTGTACACAAATAATAACAGGGGTGGGAGAGGTGACAAACTGACTCAACCTACTGTACCACCTGAAAGCTTATACTTAGGAAAATGTGTAAATGACAAAAATAAAGTTAAATTGCTTTTTGAAATAGCAATCTAGTTATCTATGACTATGTAATTGACATTGTTTCTTGCTGTATCTAGTAGCTTCTTTCATTGGAATTTATTATGTTAACTTCTTTCATTATCATTTGTATGGATAAATAGACATACACAAACACACACACATTACATAAAATACATATCCTTGTTAACATACTCTTTTAAGTAAGGGAAGGACCTTGAACATCTTTTTGCAAATACTGCAAAATCATGAAAATACTAATATTTTACCATGCTATAAAAACCAAATGAAGCAAAAATTTCTTTAAAAGCACTCTTCCTTTGATTTTTAGCAGAGTAGAGAATCCTAATGGGCAGGTAAAATAAATAATTTAATGTGTAAAATATACATAAACCTATTGAAAGGTACCACATCAAATATAACTATATCTTCTCTGGCTGTCTAAATTATCTGCAAGAGGAACTCTTAGCAAGGTGCAAAATGCAACAGACATTTGCAGTCTATCTGTTTCTTGTCTGTTTCTTTCAAAGAGAAATGTGAATGTCAAGTGCAACAGTGTAACTATCAAATGCAACAGGGTACCTGAGGAATCATTTTGCTTATTGCCTGACCTTTCAGGAAGAATGTGGCTTCTCATCTGGCCGCCAGCATCAATTATGCAAATACACTAACCTGGTCCTTGTTGATAACCTACCACAAAGTTGCTTTTGTCTTGTGCTGTCAGTTGACTAAGATGATGATCCTGGTAGGAATGTACTGATCCTCTTTCACAAGTGGACCTTGCAGTTCTATCTGACTAAAAGTTGAAAGTGAAAGTCAGTCCTTGCAACAGTGGTTGGAGCTTCTCACAAGTTTCAGATTAAATAGGTACACAGTGAAACTCTAGATAAGGAAAATATTTGTTTAAGATTAAAGGTACTAAGATGTAACCATTCACATAGCTTAATTGAAAATGTTGGAGGAGGTCAGAAGGGGTTGGACTGAATCTTAGAACAGAACTAAAGATATCAGTGGAACCTTCCTCCCTACTCTAAGTGACTGGACATACTTTTTCATTTTGTGTCTGAAACTGTCTCAGGAATTCAGGTTTGAAATCTCAGTCATCCTTTGATCCTCTAAAACTTTGACTGCTCAGTATTCAATCTATCAGTCAATCTTGTTAATGCTAAATGTAATGTATTTTGCATATGCCAATGTTTCTCCTGGTCCTGTACCTCCTTCTCCTTCCATCTCTATTCAACCATGATAAACAGAATTTCTAAAAAGCCCCCCGCCCCCCGTCAGTCAAGGGTGTTCATCTGGTCCCCAGGACCCATGATATCATTCCTGTGATTGTGTCATATCACACAGCACAAGTGACATTAGGTCATTCAAATAGGTCTAGGGCAATCACATGACCCCTTAAGGCAGAGAGCTTTTCCTGCTGATGTCAAGAAGAGGAAGTTGCAGAGGTTCAAAGATACGAACTCCACCTGTCACTTAAGGCAGACGATGAAGAGGACTATCTGAGGAGTGATGGCAGGAGCTTCTAGGAGCTGGTCCCTGGCTGGCCATCAGCAAGGAAGCATCATCTTAGCATTACAGCCAGGAAGGAATTTCCCCAATGGCCTTTAGCTTGGAAATAGGTAATTCTTGCCCAAAGCTGTGAGGTCACATCTGCCGAGGCCTTGGGGATCCAACCCCCATATCAGTCTATCCAGAAGGTGGGTCCCAAAGCCCAGCGTGGTTATTCAAGAGTCTTAAACTTTTAACATCATTTGGTCTGTTGGATTCTAGACTTACTTGGGACCAATTACCTCTTTTTTTTTTTCTCAAGCATTTCTCCAGTTAAGAATGGAAATGACTTGTCTCCCCATTGTATTTTGCGAGTATGTAACTTACTGGATTTCTCCGGCTCTTGACTGGAAGGGAATTGGCCTCAGGATGAATCCCCATCTGAGACTCCCCCTTATCTGACTTCGGTGGGATTCTGGACACGGGAGTTTCAAGTTGGTATAGAAACGAGTTAAGACTTTTGAAGCTCTTGGGTTAAAATGAATTTTGTATGTGAGAAGTACCTGAGTTTTCAGGGGCCAGAGACAGAACACTACTGTTGCAATCTTTGTTATTTCTAAAACTCATTTGGAAGTTAATTGCTATTGTGACAGTATTAAGAGACTGGCTTTTAAATGTGACTAGTCCCTGAGAGCTGCACCCTCATGGGTTGGACCAGTGGCCCCTCTTGCTGGCTCTTGTCCTTCACCTTCCACCTTGAAATAACGAAGCAGGAAAGCATCCGATTCCAGTTCCTTGTTCGCAGACTTGCCAACCTCTAGGGTTAGGGTTAGGGTCCTGCCGGCCTCCCTGACTCTCATGTCTCAGAGGCTGAAATGCAGAGTTAGGGCCTTCTGCTCTGGCTGTCCTTCAGATGTGTACAGTCCCTGGTAGAATGCAGTCCTCTTCATGCAGGAACAGTGCGACTCTCTTTGTGTCTCTAGATCCTCCCCAGGGAACACTCAATACTGTAAACGTCCACATTCAAATTTCACAATTAACCCTCTGGAGTTAGGCATCACAGTCCTCATCCGGCAAAGGAGTAAACCAAAATTCACATGATTTAATGGTCTTGTCCAATAGCATTAGTCCAAATGAGCCTGAAAATGATCCTTAGGTTCTTACTGGTACCATCTAGAATCCAGAGAATGATTCTGAGAATTTTTTAAAAGCACCAGGAAAAACCCTTCAATGTGCCTTAACAAAAGAATGATGGAAATGAGACCAAATTATGCGTGTTGTTATTTTGAATTATTTCAGAAATATATTCCTCCCACATATTTATTATAGAAAAGCCAAACTTTGTTAATTTATGAAGCAGGAACCTGAGATGCATCATGGTCTCTCATTTGTTACTTAAGAGAACTGATTTATAACCCTGGAGTCAAACATAAATTTTAAAAATTACATAACTCAAAGAATTTGTACTTGAATTGCTCATAATTTTACATCCACAAAAGACTTGTGAGTTGGGGAGATGTCATCTTTCATTTATTAATTCAGTAAATGTTTCCTGCCCACATATATTAAGCACTGGCTCTGTTTATTTGTACCTTAGTTTACACTTGTTAAAATATTTTTCCATGCCATAAATTCATAATTCAAGTGTGAATTAATTTTCTTTGGTGGGTTTTTTTTTTTTTTTTTTTGTGTGTGTGTGTGTGTGTGTGTGAATTTTCTCATCTTAGATTCTGTTTAGTTTGCAGGAGGATGTGTAGTTTAGGTAAATTTTGTGTTCAGCAGAAACTATGCCTTCCCCTCCACTGATGAATTCTCACTATTTATAAGACATTCCTCTTTTCTGTTGAACTATATAATATATTGTAATTTTCATAATTTTGCTTTATAATTACAATACACTACACATATTCCGTCTATAGTTTTATATTTGATCAAATTCACATAGATATTAGATTTGCTGAAACAGTTTTCCAACAGGGCTATGATTTCTGGGTATTTTCCTTCTTATTTCCAGAGAACAACAAAACTTAAATTAATGGTCTAAATCTCAGCACGATGGGCCATTTCATGGGGGCACTGCCTGGTTCATTAGCCAGGACGGGGATGTCAGAAGCCCCCCTAGAGCCCATTAACCTTCAGCAAGCTTTCGCCTTTCTTTCCTGACATGAGTCAAGTGAACAGGATTTTAATAAAAGTCCAGCAGCAGATATACCTGAAAGGTCAGGGCTCATGATAAAGCTGCCAACAGTACAACTTTAAGAAAACAGGTCCTGACGACCTTTAATAACACCGCGGCTGCCAGTGCTCCTGGTGGAGGACCGTACTTAGAATTCCATTTGAGAAGCCGACTCCCTCACTTGGCAGGATCCTGGTCATTAATCTTATTTTTTTGTGTGTGTGCAAGAGTTGACTGTACGCCCTGTAGAAATTGGCATCTTGTGGGTTCTGAGGACCTCAGGAAATAATTTTCTCCGGTGATGGACATGTTTCCCTGTGCTCCACTGGGGCTTCTGGAACACCCCATCGCACTAACACCAAGTGCTCCGTGGCTGAGTAGGAATTCAATATCAAAGCTTCCACTCCACGGAACTTCATTTTTGTCTCCAAATCTCTCTTAAACATTTTATGGGTAGAAATATCCTGAGTTTGGGAATTGGTGATTTATGACAGTTTACATCCGCATGCCCACCAGGAGACAAAAAATGTGAAATTGTCATTAGAAACTCAATGTGCAGGTGTTAAAACTCCCATTTCCAAATAAATAAACAGATATTTTAAAACCTTAAACATTTTTCTGAATTTAACATCGGTAATAACAGTGCCAGAATTCCCTGCTTCCAGATCCCTCACTGTCAGATTTGATGCTGTCTCCAATCCCTGGCACACATGTCTGTGTTTCTGCCCTTCTTCTCTCAACTTCAACCTGCTGAAATCAGCAAATATTTCTCTGAAGCTCATCATCTCAGTTTAAATCTATTTAAATTAGCAAATATCTAATAACAGCTGGAATAACATGAGTAAAAAAAATATCAAGAGATTTCTTTTTCTGGACTCTACAAATAGAGGAAATTTTCCAAATTTATTTTTACTTTTGAATAATGTCAACAATGCAAATTATCACAAAGCGCTAACAAACACAAAACACAAATAATAAATTTTAAAAAACCCTCAAGACTACTCTCACCAATGAGTGTCAATGCAAGTCTAAATAAAATAATGCTAAAAAGAATTGCGTAGTATAAATATAAAATAATACTACATAACGAAAAGGTAGATATTCTCCTAGGAAAACAATGCAATCCAGTACCAGGAAGTTTATAATATGATGCATCATATTTTAGAGTCGATCTCTGAAGAAGTTAAAAAGGCAATTCACAAAATTCAATATGAGTTCTTTCAAACAAATTCATTTGCATGGGGATTGGTGAACACTTTAACTTGGAGAGCTACATATCCATTTCTGCAACCAGCCTTCAGCAGGCATCTTCCTTAGGAGATAAGTACAGCGTTCCCAGTGGAACAGGGTGGTGCTTGCTACTGACTTCAACATGACTTATGTCGTATTTTCATATTGGAGATGCATGACAAAGAAGAACCTATGGCCAGAGAACTCTCTCACCTTGCAGCTAATATGAGTCTCTATCTAAAAACTGATCAAATTAATGCAACTATTTACTAGGTACAATGATAATAAAATGGCAAAGCATAACCTTCACATAAAGAAATCAATAGATTATTAATGTAATCACACACTAACAAATTCTGAAGGAATGGTGGAGGAGAATAGGAAATCTTTTGTGTCTCAATTTCAGATAATAGTGGTTTTCAAGAGTGTGTTCCTTCCTTTGGGCTATGGGATCAAGCGTGATGTGTGAAGAGGCACGGGATTCGTGTGCATCCACTGAAGAGGGAAAGAGGAGAGGAGAACCAGAGGACCCCAGACGGTGGAGAGTGAAGCTGGCTGCTGGGAAGATTGGTGCCTGGACACAAGTGGCACCTCAGAAAATTAGTCACAGAAGAAAACACAAGGAGGTCTAAGGATAGCACCAAAGAGTGGAGCAGCAGAAGGAATGGAAAGCACCCAGCATTGTAGGGGACATTGAAGAGAGGCCCCCTTCTGAATAGTTGGAATCAGGTGTTTGTAGAAAGTGACGAATTCATAGCACCAGCAGGGAGAAGGGCGTCCAGGAGCTCTGTAGAATCATTTCGTACTTGGGGGAGACACTAGTTGAAGCACAGCTGTGGAGATGGGCTCAGTCATTATTTGCTGAGGTTCCCTACCTGTGCTCTCTGGCCCAAAGTCATCCAGAGGTTACATAGTAGGCAGACCTCCAATATGAAATCAAAACCAGCTGGCCCAGCACTTTTTCTTCTTCTCTGATATGTTCCTTTGTTCTCACACTTGTATCCTGAAAAGCCAAATATACATGTTTCTCATGCCACTGTATCATGGTGAGAAAGGTGAGATGAAAGGGGAGAGCAAAGGAAAAGAAGAGACGGAAATGGTGTTGGAAGTTGCAAGGGAGATCTGGGGGCTTTTCAGCCCCTCATGGGCTGGAAGATGAAAAGTGAGGCTCACCCAAGTCTTCAAGGACGCCATTCTGGGACCTCCAGCCAGACCTTCCCCCACTCCACCCACTTGCAGGTATAGTTTTCAGCCAGGTATTCTCCCTCTGCAATGTCCTTGGGCCCTGACCACCTGGTCAACTGCCGCATCATCAGAAAAACCCTCTGCCACTGCTCACATTCCCTGAACCTTGCCGTAGCCCTCACCTGTCACCTGTCAGCTGTCCCAGGAGACTTCACGTTCATGATATGACACACTTCCTGCCCGCTTCATCTCTCATTCTAAGAGCTGAAACTCACCTCTGACACATAATAGCCACCCACTAAATGTTGTAATAGTATCCTACAAATTCTTATGACTCTATCTTATACTCAAGGCAGTTTTGAAAAAAGAACAAAGTCTCAGAGAATTCCCCCCCCCAAAAAAAAATAATAAGCAGTAACTATGCCACATAGGTTTTTCAAACAAGAAAACATAAGAAAGATTATTTGGGCATTTCTTTAAATCTTCCATGTCCTTAGTTATTCAAAGGGGGGCAATGGTTAGATTTGGGGACCATATCTGCAGTGTATCTCCAGCCCTTTCTCTCTTTAATAGGATCTTTCTCCTTTTAAGAAACATCCAGAACTACATCTGTTAAGACTCAAAGCCTTCAATGGCTTTATTATGGCCTTTTCACTTTAGGGAAGTGGTGCTCACTTCTCTAATTTTTTAATATTGCTGATAATGGTTAATAACTAATACATATCATTTCTATTAATACCATCAGAAATCACAGATAGAGTTTTCATGTTGCTTCATGAATCAAGAGGTCTAATATTTTAAAAATCTGCATGATTTGGCATCAATCGAATAGGCTATGGTCTATTTATCTTTCATGATAAACAATAGATTTTATTTCCTTTTTAGCATTAGAAAGAAACAGTGGGTCTCTCTCAGCATTTTTGCATCATCTTAGTTTGATACCAAAATCATACACTTTTAATCAAATCCAAAGCTGATCATACCCAGGACTGATTTATGAGCAGAAACAGGTGTCCACTGATTGAGATGCTGTGTTGAAAACCGGGTACAACTTTCCTATCGTACCTCTCCAACTCATGGGCCTGATCTCCTTCCACCAGTGAAGGCAAAAATGAAGAGCACTGACTTGAGAAGGCTTCTTTCCTACAGAGAGGCCGAGGCTTTGCTGCAGGTCTTGAGGTGGGGAGAGGGCCCCTCTAGGTAAGAGCAGAAGGAGGAAAGGCAGACTTGTGTGCAAAGGCCCTTCAAAAGGTAACCCTGGCAAAGTGGCCCCTGTGTGCTCTCTGCTCCTGTGCCCACAGTCAGGAGAAGGAGCCTGTGACTTTTTGTAAAATATAAAGATAGAACATTTGGAATCTCATTCTTCCCAGAATGTAGATTTCCCAATACCAATCTGCCTTAACTTTTTCTTGAAATAAAGATCATTTTAGGAGCATGAATTTTTTTTTTCTCCAAACGACATTCAAACAGAAAAAAAAAAAAAAAGTATAGCTAGCACAAACATTTTGGGAGTGGAATACAGATAAACACTTTGATTTCGTTTCTCATATACGTTTTCCATGCATGAGACAGAGATAGAGAGGGATTACATTGGCATTCAGTCAGGAAATAGATCTCTCCCACTGTGCACTGCGTTATGGTTTATTATCCCCAGAGTCACTCTAACTTCAGAGAAAGCTGCAGTGCCACAATGATGGAGGTATTCTGTATCCTCATTGTCCAGTGTGGCGGCCACTAGCCACATATACTTGCTGAGTACTTGAAGTATGTCTAGCACAGCCCAGTAGAAGAAATAGCATTTCACTTTGATTTAATTGTAACTAATTTTCATTTTGATGCAAATATTTGCATCTGGCTAGTGGGGCAACATGGCCCTCAGGCACATTATTCCATTTCTGGGTTTCTTCCATGTTGATTTTTCATTTTGCTTGAAAGTCGAGGAAGTTATATTCTACTTCCCATGCCAAGATCCCCTCCTGATACTGGCAGAAAAGCAGCCCCCTGCCTAGGGGGGGAAGATGATCTCCAAAATGCTCCAGTTCTGGGGACCTATAACTTAACATGACGCAAGAGACTTTCCAGATGTGACTAAGTTAAGGACCTTGAAATGGAGAGATCATTTTTTATTATATAGGTAGACTCAACACCTGTACTTATGAGAGGATGGATGGATGTTCTTATCGGCAGGAGGCAGTGGAGTTAGAAATGGAGAGAACACAGCAGGGGGGTGAGGGAAGAAGAGACCATGCTCTGGCCGTGAAGGTGGAAAGGAGACCACAAGCTAAGGAACCAGGCTGCCTCTCAAAGGAGGGAAGGCCATGGGATTATTTCTCCCCTACAACAGCCTCCAGAAAGAACTGCCACAGCACTAGGGACACATTATGGACTCTGAGCCTTCAGAACGGCAAGACAATAAATTTTTGTTCCTTTAAGCTATGTGGTGATTTGTTACAGCAGCTATAGGAAACTAATACCCTGTCCTGGAAAACCTTTGTGCCCTTTGTGCCCAGAACACTGGTTTGTGTGAACACTTAGAGGCCCGGGACTCCAGCATACATGCCAAGTGAAAATGAACACAGACATTTCCTACCTCTGGTGACCCTCATGCCTCCTGAGATCTACGTCTCTCAAGCAGGAGGATGAGTGTGGTCATCATCCCTGTCACTTCACCTACTCAAATAAGTGTTGGGATCTTCAGATGCAGCTGTTCTGAGGTGTGAGAGAGCAGCTACTCATTGGGACTGGGCGGCAGTGCCATCTTCTCGTCCTCCTTCTCCAAACTCTAATAAATAGGTTAAAAAAAAAAGCAGCTTCGCTCTTGTCGTTTTGTTTTACAAAGCATTTTGAATTTTCCCTTGAGCCAACTTTTATTTGGAAGTTAATCACTTTGAAACTGGTCTTTGAAAGCCCCTACATCAGATTTGCTCCATCCGAGAGGAATTGTGTATTTATTATTTATTCTTCTCATGAAGATTCTTACCTTTTTGTTTGTTTGTTTGTTTCTGATTTTAGTCTCTATGTGATTTCCACCAAAGAAAAAAATTGGTTATTTTTAAGATATTATGATTTGTGTCTTCAATGTTCCCCAAAACTTTAACAAAACTCACTTGTGAAAGACTTTGGAATTAGGAGGTAATGGAAACTTTAGTAAGTGAGGTTAGATGGAGGAGGTTAGGTCATTGGGACCATGCCCTTGAAGGGTATATTGGAATCCTGGTGCCTCCTCTCTCTGTTTCATTTGTCAACCACCATAATGTGAGCCACTTGCTCCACCACATGCTCTCTACCATGATGTTTGGCCTCACCCCAGGACCAAGGTGATGGAGTCAAGCACATGGATTGAAACCTCTGAAACCATGAGACAAAACAAATCTTTCCTCCTTTTAAGTTGATTTTCTCAGGTATCTTGTTACAATAACAGAAAACTGACTAACACAAAAGTCTTTTGTTGGTGTTAACATGCTACTAGATGTGTCTGGTAGTGCAATTGGATGAACATGGGGTGTGGAATTGAATTTTGACCCTCGGTGTTATACATGAGGTTAGGGAAATCAAGCAGAAATTCAGTCAATTGTCTGGATAAGTTGGATATATTTGGGAGAATAGAATTTATTTGGGGGTATGGGGTGAGTTCTATATATGGTGATATGTCCTGAGTTAGTCTCACTTATGATCAACCATAAACAATTCCTAGAGGCACATAAAAGGAAGTACTAAGGACTTTTACTTGCTTTTTAGTACACATACATACAATGGAAACCTGTCACTCTACTGGGAAAGGAAACATCTATAGTGAGACTTGCCTTGCAGTAGTGACAAAAGCAATCGACAATTTAAAAAATCAAATGACAAAAATTCCTGTAATAAGCTCAAAGTTATGCAAGAGAAATTAGGTTCAGGAATACATTTATGCTACGAAGGTATAAGCCCCTCAAAACAGAGTGTATTAATTATTTGAAATGTTGAGAAAGACTCAACTGTTTCAACATAAATGTTAATGCTATAATAACTTGAAGAGAATAAAAGTAGGATCAAGATCCTGTAACCAGAAGCAAATTAGAAGCTATCCACTTTTCTGTAAGGGCAGTGAGCCCAGTTTTATGTAAGATAATAAATCTGCAGAAATGAGCTGTTTGTAATTAAAATTAAGCATGTCACATCATTTTGTGACCATTTATGAAGTCAAGTCCCTGCTAATAAAATAGTTAGGTTTTCATTGTTATTACTTTCCTTAAGATTATTTCCATTCAAGATAAATTATTTTCTTGAAAGTGGTCCAGCATTGAGGGATTTTGAAATTTAATTACTCTGGAATTGAAAAAAAAAAACCTGTTCATTGACCTATTATACTTTTTCCTGTCTTTAGTGAAGTGATGAATAATTGAATAATGACTTTATAGCAACATCTTTATAATGTGCATAACTATTACAGAACAATGACTACAGTATAGTTTGGTGGAATCATTGGTACAGTCTTGATTTCTTAACTTAAAACTAGAATTGGAGATTAAGAGAGCCTAGTTGGAAGATAGCAACATTTAAGTGACTGTAGTTAATTTATGGGATTGTTAAAAAATAAAACGACTACGTAGCATTTAATGCCACTTTAAATCATGTATGAAAATAGCTAAATATTTCTTGCTCTCTCAGTTATGATAGGCTCAGCAATGATGGAATTGTGGCATGCAAAAGTGATGCTGAAGAGCAGACTCAGCATCATGCCATGGGGATTACTTATCCTACCCCATGGGAGCATCTTCTGTACGACCCCATGTATGCTCAGAGTCCCTGCCATTCCTCTGCTATAACACCACATCATATTGATTTTACCAAGTTTTCTTCCATGCTTCCTATACTTCATAGAGCATAATAAGTGCTCAATAAATGTTGTTTCTATTTACAAGCAAGCTGCCCAATACTGCTCACTTCTCATTAGTCATTTTTTCAGTAGACATTACAGATGTCTTTAGGCATTTCATTTTTAGTCCTTAGTAATGGTAGTCATTTTGCTTTTACTACCAACTTCCCATTTTTGTTGTTATTTAAATGTGAGGTGGTCCCAAATAAAGCTCTAAGATACCATTGTGTCCAATACTATACAATGGTAACTAGGACAATCTTCAGCAATTGTTGGTGAGATATAATCAAATTAATTTACATGAAGCTGTTACACATCATGTGAACTAGGAACTCTTGCTTAGCCAACCATTAGTATAAGTAATGATATTAGTGGGTGATCCGACAGTTACTGCCTTCTGATAGGCAGAGATGTAACAGTAGTCAACAAACCTGTTTGGAAACTCCTGAGAATACAAAAAGGGTTAAAAGATTTCCTAAAACAATCTTGCCTAAAACAAAGCATTATATAATGATGGAGGACCTAGTCTGCAAGCTGGCTCTATCTCCCACTATTTATCAAATTTCATGAGATCAGATTTTTTAACTGGGTTTTTCTATCTTTTTTTAACAGCCAAAGAAACAAGTGTGAAGGATGCTTGGAGACAAGGATTAAAGATATTAATCTCAGAAATTTATCTCTGGCAATCACAAGCTGTGAGACCTTTGGAAAGCTGTTTAGTGTGTAGCCATAATTATGTGCCTCCCTAGAGGAAGTAGTAAGAGCAGATGCTTTCTAAAAAATATTTTTTACAACCTTAAAGTCTTTCAATTCTTTTTGTGCTAGAACATCTCTAACAGGTGATGAGAAGTTCCTTCAACTTTTCTTTGGTTCAGCTGTTAATCAACACGCATTTATTGAGAATTGACTGTGTTTCATGTGCAGGTCCAGGTTTTATACAGAAAACAGGAAAATTTCCTATAGAAATTTAGGATTGTTGTGAGATAGTAAATTACAGGATAGACCAATCCAGATGTCACAGGACTGCCAGTGCAGCACCCTGTGGCCACCTGGGGGGTCTCCCACACCCATTCCCTGCCTTCCCTCAAATATCTCCAAATCCTTCATCTTTGGTAGAAAAATCATTCCCCCCTGCCCCCGCTTTTTTTTTTTTTGCAAATGATTTTTCACAAATTTCCACTGACAAAGAACATTCTAACCAGCTCAATTTTCAACCTTGTCTCCCAAAGGCATTAGCAAATTTTCAAGGAAAAACAAATAAGTTAAACAGTGAAGACACTAATAAAAGGGTAGCACCTGCTTAAAGGGTTAACCGCAGTTTGAATCAGCTATAAAATTAATGTCAGAATGTTCATTTCAGTATCTTCATTGTACAAATAGTAAAAGTCCACACACACACACACACACACACACACTCACACACACACACATACACACACACACACACTATGCTTAGTGTTTAAGGAAATGAGATGAAGTCATACCTTGAGAGAATGTGACCAGAAAAAAGATGTTCATATCATTTAAAGGCAATTAATGCATCTTTTGTTTGTTGACTCATTGTTAGAGAGTAAGAATCATTTGTCTGTATATTTTGGGCTTTCCAAAGATCTCAAGCTTAGAGCTATGATTTTCTATTGTGACTTATGACAATTGTGAAATATTAAAATGTATTAGACAGTCATATGTGCCCAAGTCCTGACCGTATCACAAGTATGCTCTGTAACCTTGAACAAAAGTAATTTCAGAGATTTGCCACAATTTTTAGTTTCTTCATCTATAAACTAAGGGGAATAAATAAGGAGCCTATAATTCTTCCTGACTCTGACTTTTACCAGCCTTTTCAATGGACTGAATTTTCTTCTAAACCAGGAGAAGTGAGTAGATATGAATTTTAGAATTAATAATATGTTAAATTACACACTAATTTATGACAATTTCATGTCACCATAATCTTGATAGGTTATTAACTTAAGGTTTAGAATAAAAATGAAAAGATCATCAGTGATATTACTAGATGTGAACATAGCTATATATCAAAGACTATATAAATAATTTGCATGGCCAAGAGACTCTTTCATTTGAGACTTTCTGCTACCTCTACCTACTGGAAATTAATTATAGCTAATTATAAATTAATTATAACTAATTATAATTAAACTCCCACATTGTATAAAATTCATTGTATACACACAAATAATTTGCTCTTGTTTGGATTTATACTACTGACTTCTAAGAAATCTAGAACACGTCTTCTACAAACTGTTCAGCTAAAACATAAAGCAATGCATTTGTTAGTGTTCAAGAAGACTCAAATCCTTTTGGTTGGCAATTGTTAAATTGATCAGATCTTTCCTTTGGATAGGGACTGTTTCAGTGTTTAAGTCAGGGATCAAATGTGTCTGGGTCTTAGGAAAGTCCTGAACATCCTGTATCCCAAAGCCACGAGAACTCAATATCAAAAACTACATAGTAATGGATTCTTGTCTTTGGCTCAGTTATTTACTGGTGACTGTTTTTATTTTTACTTTTTAGAAATTAGGAGCAAACCTCACAGTGTCTCTGGCATACAAGGTCAAAATTTACTGGGCGTAAATGTTTAACATCTCTAGTAATTAGAAAAAATGCAAATCAAAACTATTCTAAGATTTTGTCTCACTCCAGTCAAAATGACAATTATCAAGAATATAAATAACTATAAGTGTTGGTGAGGATATGGGGGAAAAGGCACACACATACATTGCTGGTGGGTCTACAAATTGGTGCAGCCAATCTGGAAAGCAGTATGGAGATTCCTTAGAAAACTTGGAATGGAGCCATCATTTGACACACCCGTCCCACTTCTTGGTCTACCCAAAAGACTTAAAAACAGCATATTACAGTGACACAGCCACATCGATGTTCATAGCAGAACAATTCAAAATAGCCAAACTGTGGAACCAACCCAGATGCCTTTCAATAGATGAATGGATAAAGAAACTGTGTTATATATACACAATGGGATATTACTCAGTAATAAAAGAGAATAAAATTATGGATGGAGTTAAAGAATATCGTGCTAAGAAAAGTAAGCCAATCCCTAAAAAACCAGAGGCCAAATGTTTTCTCTGATAAGTGGATGTTAATCCATGGGGGGAGGGGATGGGATGAGTGGAGGAACTTTTGATGAGGCCAAAGGGAAGGGAGGAGGGGGCATTGGAGTAGGAACAATGGTGGAATGAGATGGACATCATACCCTAGATACACATATGATTTCATGAATGATGTGATCTTTCTTTGGGTACATCCAGATAACAAAATTTGTACATCATTTGTGTACAATGAATCAAAGAGCATTCTGCTGTCATGTATAACTGATTAGAACAAATAAGTAAATTTAAAAAAAAAATTTACTGGACATGAGAGACCAGGGGCCATGTTGGGTATCTAAGGGAACGTTTGTTGGATTTCAGGTTTATAAGGAATGGTGAACCAATTCACAGAGCCATTCTACTTCAAGGACTATAATTTTTGTTATTTTTTCTGATTCATTAAACTTCCAACAATATTATACTTAACTATAACTTCTTGTTTGAATTTGGAAGGAAAAAAAAACTTAAAAAATTAATTGAGTTACTGATTTTATGGTAATTTTAGTAATAATATCACTTCCTTTAAAATATTTAATCATTCTCCTATAAGAAAATACATCATATAGTATCCAATGAAACTTATAATATCACTACTTTCTTGAGTAAAGGATAGCTGTAAATAAATCTCTAATGTGTTCATTCTTTTGTGGCTATTATTTTATTATAGTTTTTGTATCATGTATTGATTAACTTGTGAAATTATTTCTTTGCATAACTAGTGCATTCACCCAGATTTCCTCTTGCTATTTTGATAGTCCTATCAATGTGTAAAGCTTTCACTGATTTTGCAGATAAAAGGATTTATGTTAGATGTGTGTTTTCTTCCCATGAGTGAAAATAGCATTCTGGTAAATGAGAAAGTCATGTAAAATTCAGTCAGACAATTTGACTTGTTAATAATTATCAGTAACTGTGTTATAGATATAGGATCTACAACAGACTTGAGTAGTGTGATAGACTTGGGAGAAGGAACCAACAGCCCGAGACATGCTCAGACTGTAGAAACCTGAGTCATTCTCTACTCCTCCATATGGATCTGTGAGCAAGAGGTTCAGAAAGTGGTCCCCAGCGTCTTCAGCTCATCAGTGCTCCTTCCACGTCCATCAGCAGTTCTGCACTGAGAGCCTGCTCCGTGCTAGACTGGGCCACTGGCAATGCCTCAGGAACGGGGAGGAAGCAGATGTGGCCCAACCATGTTGGAAGCACAGGTGGATGGAGAAGGCTGACAGAGCAGAGCAGCCAGGACGGATGCGACTAGAAACCGTGATAAGTAAATGAGAGAAGAGAAAACGGTGATGGAGACAAGGGTGGTGACCTGTTCAGACAGGGAGGTCAGAAAAGACGTCTTTGAAAAAATCACATTGACGTAAGAAATGAAGGAGACAAAAGACCATTTTCTTGTGAAGATGCAGAAAGAGTGCATGAGAAACACGGCAGGGAGAGCAAAGGCTGTAAGGAACAAGCAGGGCCCAGCGAGGACCAGAGCAGAGGGAAAGTGTGGCCAGATGACCAGCGGGAAGAGGAGGGTGAGGCGGCCATGGGAAGCCAGAGGACCTGTGCAGAAGCACTCAGATGCTTCCTAATAAAATGAGAACCCATCAGTGGTTTATAAAGTGACATTTGAAGGGTCACTCTGGCCATTTGATTGAGAATGAATTGAAACAAAGAGATGAAGAAAGAGGAGCAGCCCAGTAGGAGAAACCTCAAGATCTGGGGAAAAGTGTTCGTGTACTGAGCTGGTGGTGGAGACACAGGAAAGTGGTTCCACGTGGGGCAGGTCCCATTTCCCTTTACAAAGCTTTGTCAACCAATGACTATGTAGAAGTGAGACAAAGAGGGTAGTAAAGAATGACGTCCAGTTTCCAGTTAAGAATAACTGGACAGATGGTGGTGTCGTTAATTGAATCAAGGAGGAACAGGGTGTATCAAAATTAGTGAAATCAAAAGATGTGTTTGTTCCTGCTCAGGGTGTGATGCCCTTGATACGTTCACAAGGACATGTCTCGGAGTCTGTTGGTTGCAGACATGAAGCTCTCAATTTCACCTAGAAATGTAATTCCAGAGCCTTCTCAGAGCCAGCACTGAGCCCTGGGGAATCCTGACACTGGAAGGCAATGAATTGGAGTTCAGCGCAGACCAACTGTAAGTTCAAACACATTCATAGGCTGGGGAAATTGAGATTACATTCGCCTTTGACCAAAGGAGGTCTCGTGGACAGCTGAGGGGATTTGACGTCGGAGTTGATTGAGATGGAAACAGTTTCCTTGCCCAACACTTTCAAGAGTTTTGCAACGTGAAAGGGATCAGAGAAGAATGGCAGGAACTAGAATGGCATCCAGAGTCACAAGGGAGAGTTTTTCTCTTCCTCTTAAAGGAGACGAATTGCTGCTTATGGAGGGGACCCATTCAGGAGAGGAGGAAGTTGGTAATTCTGGGGAAGGTGGTGGCTGAGTTGACTTTGTACTTGAAAAGACAAGAGATAGGACACAGAGCACGTGTGCATAGATGTGGTCTGTTTATGTCATGGCAGAAAACTGACCACATTTTCCTAGACATTCTCTTTGTCTCCTTATTTATGCTTGGCCCCCCAATTTTCCTAATCTGCCATTGCAATTAGTATTCAAAGGCTCATCAGTGGTGATGAAATCAAAGTTACCTGTAGAAAAGATGCATGGAATGCAGACTCAATACTTAGTGCTCACGCAGCTCATCTAGGTGCATTCTGAAGCCCGGCAGCTGTGCCACCTTGTCTCTTGGCTTGTCTCTTCAGCTGGTATCTCCTCCCCCACGGCAGGGGAAGAGGCTGAGATAGGGCGAAATAACACTTACGGAAGCATGTGGTTTACAGCTATGCTAAATTTAGTTCATTTGGGGGAAAAGAAAAACAAATTATGAGTTGAAGTTTGAAACTGATTGTTTTAAAGTTTCAATGGGGTTTGAAATGTCCTTGTTATTTGAGAGAAGTTATTGCTTCATACTGAAAATGTCACCGGTTATCACAGTTCCTGAACACAGAGTATCTGAGGCATTTCGAATTAATTTAGCTCTAAGTAGTGGATTGATAATGGAGCCCCTTTAATCCCTCTGTTTCTTTGCCATTCATTCCGCTCCAGACTCTGTGATCCTCCACGTGGGGCACTAAAACTACTCTTGTAGCTGATCTTGCCTTAGTTAGCTCTTTCCTGTCTACCCTGCATTTTATTCATTCCTTAATATTTTAAAATGTGTGTTTATCAACTAACATTATTTTTTTAAGACCCACCAATATCTCTTCATGACTAGTGAAAAAAGGAAATGTTCTAAATATCAATTAGTGAAAACTATTTTTATTAGGGATTAAGATCATAAATTTCTTCTGTTCAGGCCTCTGAAGGTCTGGCTTTGTTTTACCTATGAATAAAGCTCAGAACTTCTTATGGAGTATGCATCATCATGCAAGTTCCCAGAAATATTCTCTCTTGCAACTAAGACTTTGTGGTAAAAAGAAGAAAATTTAAAAAAAAATTCTTTCATCAAATCGCAGTTTACTAGACATAGTAGGCACTCATAAGTATATGTTGAATGAATCAATAAAGCTATATTCTCCAGGAAAATTCCTCTACAGTTGGAACTTAATGTATGTTCATAAACTTAATATCTATCCATTTGTTTGTCTTCAGTTGCAAGTAAGACAAGACCACACATGATGGCATGAATAACAGCAATCACCCAGTGTATTCTGTCCTACAACGAGGAAAAGATATAGGTCAACACCAGGGTAGAGAATCTACACCTCTGTTTTAGTTAGGATATATTTGGGGTTGTAACGAAGACTCAAGATAGGTGTCTTTAGCCATATGGGAGTTTTGCTATTTCTCTCTTATAAACACACGTGGGTGGGTGGCATGACATGGTGTGCTCCCGGGAACCCAGAGTTCTTACTTTCCCTTGCACCCTGCTGTGCTGTGAGACACCTGCTCCAGGTCTCAGGCTCACAGGCTCATGAGGAGAGAAAAGCGCAGGCCCTTCTGTTTTATGGGTTAATCCAGAGGACATCCACAGCCCTTCTACTGCCATGGCCCAGTCTCAGGCCTCCTTGTCAAGAGTAGATCCTATTGCCACAGAGGGTGATTGAGATTTACGGGAACAACCAGCAATAGCATAACAACCTCCTGAGGAATCCTGGCTCTGGCTTGTCTCCTGGAGAGTCTTCCTTCCAAAGGGCTCATGACTGTGCGAAGGAGGTGGGATACCTGAGTGTCCGCAGGGGCTTATTAGAGGATAGGGACGGGGCAGCTGGGTGCACATCAGTACTCCACTACCAGTCTTCTCCTGGGCACAAGCCTCTGCTCACCATGCACCATTCCAAAGCCACTCTTCACACTTACCCCAGCTGGAGCAGGCCCTTGCTGTCCCTCCTTGCAGGCTATCCAACTAAACTTTCAAAGACCGAGTTTTCTGTAAAGACTTAGCACACTCCTACAGCACTGATTTACTATCTTAATCCCATTCCAGCGTTTTAAATATGAGGCTTATACATATATCTGACTTATAATTACCATGTTTTACCATACAACTGTTGCATATTTCATGGAAATTTTTTTATTTTTTTGGCAACAAAGTGTAGTGCAACTATTATGTGCAGTTTTTTTGTTTCAACAAAAAAACTGTGCTGGTATGACTTAAAAATAATGTCTTTCTAAGTTTTCTTTAAATGCAAGATTAGGTAGGATACATGGAATACTCATGAAAATATATCAGTGACGTGTCAATAATTATGTAGTGAAATATCACAACATTTCACACTAAATAGAGTCTCTTGAAGACAAAACTTTCTTTTTTCTCTATTCTCCAGAGTTTGTTTTGAAGTTCTTGCCTGTAGCAGATAACTGACTGATTACAAAAAACTTGCTGTTATTTATTTAGGTTCAATAGCGTTTAACCTGGAAACAGGTGAAGGAATTGCTGAACACTGCAGGTTTTTCTCTGTGAGCATATAATCCCTTTAAGGACCTTTTATTCGTAAAACAATGGGGAATGCATTGTAAAAATAAAGCTCTTGGTAAGTTAACGAAATAATATAAAGTGATCTCTGGTTTATTATAATAAAACAATTTATAAATTAGAAAATCCAAGTTAAGATATTATATTGTATAAGGCTAAAATTAATGAGTATTATAGTCAGTGCAGAAATATATAATTGTTGGATAGATGTGAACCAAAGATGGTTGATTACTTTTTAACGTAAAGTTTGGACATAATATAGTAGGTACAATAAATATCTCTGCTTTCAAGTATTTCCATAAATAAATGCTTGTTGAAGGAGCACCATCAATATAACATTAGCATTTCTATAATATTGTTATATAGTAATGAAATATTAAATTAGTTCCTGAAATTATAATTACTCTTCTATATAATTTCCATTCAAACAGAAGAAATATAACAGAAGAATGTAAGGCAGTGATATATACTCTACAGAGAATATACTTTCAACAAAAATTGAAATCTAATTAAGATGAGAATAAAAGTACTAAAATATTGTTGAGGTCAACATAAAAGTTAATGCAGAAAAAAAAAACTTCATTGTGATTATAGAAATAGCTCAGAGAGCCAAGAGCATGAGAAATTGTATTTAAGAATGCAAACATTCTAAACGGAATTCTTGTCTTAAAGAGCAAAAATAAAACTTGGTGTAGAGATGAAGGGGAAGAAAACTTTAAGTTGAAGAGATAATTTATACTGGAGTGGTAACATGTACATCGTTTAGAATAATTTTCCCATGGTTCACAAATAACCTATCAGTAATGGAGTAGCAGTCCTTTCCCTTCTAAAGTTCAGAATAAGGCATGTTTAATGTGGTATAAAATCTGCATTAATCTAAAACCAGATTAAATATCCTAGCACTGCTCTCTGTGAAGGAACTAAGCAGGGGAGAATCTGAGCTGAGACTGGCAGCTCTGAACTTGGTGTTAAGCTGAAATGAGACTGTCTTTACAGGCAGCGAGCACGTTCGGTGAATTTTACGAAGTCTGCAGGCAGGTTGTGAGATGATTAAACTCACTAAGTGAGATGAGGAGATTATGATATGTCACTCTGAGTGGATCCCACCGGCAGTTGGAGAGCCTAAGGAAGCAGCAGTTTTAGGGGAAATGTGTGAACCTATCAGCCAGCCGTGCCCTGCTGCACACAGGGCACAGATGTCGCCCCCTCCTGCTGGCTCCCCTCTCAAGCTCTTCCTCTTCCTGGTTCTTCCTTCTCCTTGAGCTCCCTCCACTGAAATGCTCTGGAGCCTGTGATCCCAGGGAGGTGCTCCCAGGAGCCCTGTGGTCGTCACCTGGGAGCTGCTTAGAGTTTCAGACTCTCAGACCACCCAGGCCTCAAGAATCAGAATCTTTTTTAGGAAGACTTTCAAGTGATTCCTGGGCATAAAAAAGTTGAGAAACAGGACTTTTGGGTACCAGGGGCTCAGGGGAAAGTGACAGCAAGACATCCTGATGACTGTTGAACTGTTGGTTGTTTTACATGTGAGCAGACTTCCCTCTGGAGTTTGGGAGGCACCGTGTCAACAATCCACTGGGTTCTACAGAACCAAATGTACTTTTAAAGTTAATGCAAAATTTTACTCAAAAATATCTACTTTAGCTTTTCTACTTTTTTTTTTCTGTTTTTTAGCTACAGGGTTGAAATCCAGGGCTTTGTGCATGCTAGGCAACTGTATCTACCACTGAGCTACATCTCAACCCTATTAAACTTTTAAACACTAGGGGGAAGAAAAATAAACAAAAAATTTACCAATGTATTTAGTTATGTTGTCAGACTAAATCTTTTAGATTTAAAATAAAATTTTTTGGCTATACCAAGTTAAGTTAGTAGTATTAATAAACTATGAAATGACTCACTTACAAACAAGTCTGATATCACTTAAAATATCTTACATCCACTGATCCCAGTTTTCTCAATGCTTTGCAAATAAAATCAAGTACAGAAATAAATGACGTTCTCTGAGTGAAATAAAACCACAACTGCCATCCACAACTCCAAACTGAATTCCTGCATCTAGCCACTCTATGTTGACTGATTTAATATTAAGTAATCATTGTACATATGACTTTTTAAAATATGGCTTTTGTTTGCCTCATATATTGAGGTACCAATAAGTTTCATTTGAAAAAAAATGCATTCAGATCTACAGCATTCTGACCATCCCTGTAAGGAAGGGTGCTTGTGGCTGAGTCTCTGACCCCAGGGCTGTCTGGAGCCAGAGTAATTGGATGCATCACTTCCCAGGAGCCCTTGGATCACAACAAATTGACACCTGCCAACTTCTCCCCTGTATGCTCCTGATCCCACTCCAGTCCTTCTCAAGTCGAAGCAGTCGGGTCATTTTGATTCATTTTTTTGATGTGAATCAAACTTTCAAGTAGGACATGCCATGGAACAAATTATACATTTCCTGTGACCTGCTAAATGAATTAGTTTATTAGAGCAAGAGTCTGAAGTCTGGATTTAAGACTAAAATCATAGATAAAAATAATTTATATTTCTCATGGTGGAAGGACTATTGCCTCTGAAATTCCTTTCCAGTCCTTGGTGGCGTAACTTTCTAGCATTTCTTACCTTCGTTTCCTCAGTCCATCTATAGGCATTTACTGAGTGTGTACCAGACACCCCATTATGCAGAGAACCATAAAAAACATACCTTCCTCCTGCAGTGTCAGCTTAGAAGGGAAGGACAGCCCGACAAATAATTACTAAACCAGGTGATGAGGGCATATTGCATGCATGCATATGGTGCTCTGGTTATGCAGGAGAAGAAATAAGTAATTAAAAAGAGTGCCCTAGGTTAATTTGTGTTTTGTTGTGCTTGGTAATTGGCCCTAACTGTTAAAATACATGGTGATAAGATATTAGGGTGTGAAATTAAGTTTCAATCAACTTGATTGGAAAATAAAACATTTTCCACCATTAAGAATTAAAATGCCAATAATCTGGGCCAAGAGAAGGTTGATTTAAAAAATAAGAATTACAAGAAACCAACATTAAAACTAAAATGCTAAAATCTCATTGAAGTACAAATATCACTTTTTCAGAAAGCCCTAGTCCTGCATTTGGGGAGTATCCCGTTACTCTCACATTGTGGTTTATGCTTCCCTGGCGTGCAAGTACACCGTCCTCTTTTTATCACTGAGATGTGGATTTTCTACTTGGTGCATTATTTAGAGCACATTTAGATTCCAACTTGGTTTTCCTTTGCTACTCAGTAGGCTTCTGCACTACCTCCCCCTGAATTAATTGATATAATGAGCTGATGTAAATGATCCTCACCATTAGGCTGAGCTAATATTAACCCACGATGATTTAGAAAGTAAATATACCACACAAAGGCACATACTTACTGAATTGCACACTGAAGTATCAAGGATGCTTTAGTTTCCTGCATATTTGGACTATCTGTTCCCTGCCTTCTAGGGTGACATGGAGAGCAAGCACGGTGGATGTGGCTCCTGCTGCAGTGGCCTGGGCCTGGGTCTGCATGCACGGTGCTGTGATGGGGGCCCTTCCATCTCAGGACCACTACCACTTGCTGCTGTACTTCCTTCCCCTTTGCTCCTGTTCTGCTAGGACCACTTTCCAACAGTTAATCATAAAGTGCAACACCTCTCTTAAGACCCAGTGAAAATGTCCTCAGCTCTCTTCAGCCCTTTCTGTAGCCTCCACCTGTCACTCCTCTAGCATCTAGATGTTTCCGTAGCAGTTCTTAGGTTGTCGTGACTCACCAAATTCTTCCTGCTCCGTATTTTGCATGACTCTTACCCCCATCTCCACCTACAGCCACATTAAAAAGTCTTCTGAGGACCATCTTTGTAGCCTTCATACCATCAAGCCCAGATTATATGGAAAGGGAAGTAGGTGTCTATTAAACATAGAGTGGGTTTCCCATCCTTCATGAAAATCCAAGATCATGGCTTTGCTTATATTGTACTTCGACCTATTAATGTTCTTTCTCTTGCTTTATTCTTTTATAGTCCTGTTTGATCTTTGAAAGTCAACCTAGGAGCTTTGAATTGTGTCTGAAATCTATACAAGAAATTCCATGGTGTTTTGTTTGTCTCTGAGTTGTGCCATTTTTATTTTTGCCTCTGTTACAGTTCTCATACATAATGTATCTACTTTCATAAGTGGTAAGCTCTTAAGAAGCTGTGAATACAGGCTTATTCCTCTGTTTACCATAGTGCTGCGCATACAACAAGTGCTCATTACATATTTGTTGCAGGAATAAAGGTTTCTGAGGAATCATGGAGAAATAGCACGCATATAAAGAATCAGGAGCTCCACATCATATTGAGCTGGGCCCTGCTGCAAGAGACTTAGACATCAAAGTTGAAAAATCAAGAACATAGGTTGGAGAATGTGGTCTGAGACCATCTCTATCAGATTTTGAAGGAAAAAGGCCGCGGGGCATTATGATTAAGGGTTTCCATGCAAGGCGGCTCTCTGTCAATCCATTGCCTGTGACTCTCTATTATAGGTTCTGCTGTTGAATCTGAGTTTCCTGTTGAAACCTAGATATCTTCTGTGAATTCTAATACATAACATTAAATAACTTCTTTTCAATCTTTTTAAACAAGGATTTATAAAGAAGCAGGTTATAGGGAAGTTGAAGAAACAAATTGTCGAAAGGGGCAAGGAGATGGGATAAGGTGACAGGAAAGAGTTTGTGCCACTGACATGAATGTTCCAGAACAGATCTCAACCTCACTATTTCTATAATACAGTCAAGCTATGACATTGTGCCCTGGAAGTTGTGACTCATATATTTACAAGCACGGCTCTCATTCATTGACCCTCTCCTTCCTTCCCCTTATCTACTTCAGGAATATTACCTACAAACCTAACATGGTACATCTACACAATGGAGTTCTATTCAGCCACACAAAAGATGGAATCCTGTCCTTTGTGACAGTGTCATTGGGAAGGGAGATTATTGTGTTAAGTGAAATGAGCCAGGTACAAAAAGAGAAGTACTAAGTGATAGCACTCACGTGGAATCTAACAAGACACTTCTCATAGAAGTCAGGAGGAGAATGGTGGTCACCAGAGGCTGGGGAAAGGTTGTCAGTGGTTACTAAGTTCCAGTTAGAAAACAGCAAGAAGTCCAGGAGTGCAGCTGACCAGTAGGGTGCCTGTAGACATGATTATGCCGTGGGTATTTCACAAAGCCAGAAGATAGGACTTGGAATGTTTTTACCATAAAAGGTAATGATAAATGGTGGAGAAGACAGATAGGTCTGTCCTGATTTAAATATTACACAATGTAAACATATATTGAGACATCACATGGTAGCCCATTAATATGTATAGTTTTATATGTTAAGTATCAGTTTTAAAATAAACTAAAAAAATAAGATGTTTTAGAATACTTATAAGATAGATATAATTGCCCACTTTTCAAATGGGGACACCAAGGTTCAGAAAAGTTACATTTAGTCATCACAGTTAGCTTCCTAATGCATAACTTTGAACATAAACCCTATTTTCCCCCTCTGTTATGTTTGCTCCTCTTTAAGTCGGTGGCTTAAACTATCCAGTCAGGTTCAGGGGGAAGTGTTTGAAAGACAGAACATTTTTTCTTATTAGGTGAATGTGTTTCCTTTGCTGTTGCCATGGCATTATCACAAAAACTCAAAATTGTTTGGGAAAACTCAGGACTATCCCTCTGCAACTTGGTATTGGCCTTGATAGAGAGGAAAACAGGAGAGGAACGAGATGGCCTATCTTCCATCCTTCACCAGGAGAAATCTGGCGAGGGTCTCTGTCTTTGGATAAAAGGGAAACAAAATGAATCTTGATATGCAAATGAGCCCCTCAGCTGGGTGTGAGTATCTACTATTTACTCAAAAATGGGAAACACCAGGCCTGTGATACATCATCTTCTGTGTGCTTGGCACCTTCCATCATGAATCGTATTAATCTGCTAAAACTAACAAGGATTAATTGCCTCAGTAAGGCAACCTGGCATGGAAATGATAGATTGCCCAAACAGCTTGGAATTTGGCCACTCATAAATCTCGTTTGTTTGTTGGTTTATTTCTGTTTGTCTCTTTTCCTGACAGATGTGTGCCCAATCACTGTGAGCATGGAGGGAAGTGCTCGCAGACGTGGGACAGCTTCAAATGCTCTTGCGAGGAGACAGGATACAGCGGGGCCACCTGCCACAACTGTGAGTGCCAATTTATCTCACTCTAATCTTGTAATCGCACGAGAATCGCAGGTCTTCAGCCGTGCTTTAAAGCTTAGCAGCCTGAATTATCTATACACTGCATCCCTTGATCTGAAAAGCCCAGATTCTGTTGTCGTTACTCCAAAAAAATAGTGTTGGACGTGTCAAACATGTTCCCCCGTGCTGGACGGGGGGCGGCCAGAGTCTCCAGCATTCCATATTTGAGTTGGAAGGCAGAACTTGGAGTCCCCTCTGTGTGTCTGAGCCAGGGCTGTCCAGTTAGATTGCCTGGGAAATTGTGTTAGTGTGATGTCTCTGACTGGACCATCATTTATCAATTCATCTGAGAGGGAGACAGAGTATAATTTGAACATTTAATTTCTGGACAGTGGTTGTCTCTGGTGTCAGCCCAAGTATTTGGCCCCATTTTTTCACATCAGAGAAATGAGTCAGAAAGGGGAATAAAGTCCATCAACTTATATATCTAAAGTAAAAGCACGAGGAGGGAAAACTTCTAAAAACATTAAAAAAAAAAAATCTAACATGTGCCAATGACCAGAAAAATATCTTATATCTTGTATTACATAGCTTAATCCCATATGTTTGAATACAGATTAAACTTTTAAATTCAAAGCATATTTTAAGTGAATGTTAGTTCTTTGATTGTGATATTAATTTTTCAGTAATGCACTGCCATTTTACAAAGCATCTTTGAAAATATGCTTGCCATAAAACATAGAGTGAAGGGGGTCATCTGTTGTGTGGTGTGTGTTGTCTTAAGAGAGAAGAGAGTCAACCGTCTTTCAATAACCTAAAACCCTGAAACCCTAACATCTAAGGCCTCTAATTACACAAAATCGATTTCTCTTCACTTTATTTTTAGGAAATGGCAAGCAGAACATTCTCAGAGTAGAGTCCTGGGTACAGTAAAAATGCAATATCGTTCTCTGTGATTTGCAGTAATGTGCACCAAGAAATCATGCTTAGAATGTACTGTGAGACATAAACTGAGAAAAACGTTTGAAATTTATTTTTCTTCATTTATTAATTTTTTGAGGGAAATAATGAAAGACAAGATATAAAGGGACTCTTAGAAGAACTAACATTAACAGAAACCTGTATAAGTAACAACAGACGGGAGATTCATCATCTGTAAAGCACTTAAATGTAGAAAAGAATTTAGTGAACAAAGAACAAAAATGATTAATAATAAAATTAATTAGAAAAAGACCAGGGGAGGAAGGAAGGGAGGGTAGGAGGAGGTGCTGGAGAATGAAATTGACCAAATTATGTTGAGTGCATGCATGAATATGTAACAAGGAATCCCACTAATGTGTATAATTATAGTGCATCAATAAAAGTTTTCAAGATCCAATGAATAAGAATGTGGGACACAAAAGCTTGTAAAACAAAATAAAAACAAAGACAAAAGAAAAAGTTCTCTTTGGCATCTTTCCTAAAATGGAAAGATTGTACTAGATACAATTATATCTGGTAAAAAATAAGTTATAACTCAATTATGTACCAACCACACAAAATGCTGACTTTTTGTATACAATATTCATTATTATAAAAGATGAGGCCGAAATAAATAACTTTGGTAAAAATTAGCAATCTTAATTTCACCAGTATAATTTTTTATCATATGAAAGTTACCATATTTAAATGCAAGAAATCTTGTTTCTGAAATACAACAAAGCCAAGGAAATACAGAGCAAGAATTGGTAGTGGTCACGGGGTCGCAACCTCTGTGATGGCTTTAATATTGACAATTGAAAAGCCAGTGAATTTTTAACACAGCAAAATGCATTACAAAGAAAAAGGCAGAATTGTAAAAGTACATGCTTTTGATTGAGTAGTTGATAAGAGTCATAGCTGCAGATATTAGAAATATGCTCAGTGTGGCCAACTCTAGATGTAGAAGTGGGAAATTACCTCATATTTGAGTGTTCCTTCCTACTTGCTCTTCACTCCCTTGTTACTTCTGTAAGTGGAGAACTATTCATTTTAATAATGAAAACTGGATCCCTTGCTCAATATTGTGAAGGTCAAGTGTGCACATCAATAGAGGTTGAACAGCCATATTGCATGATTCAAGAAAAGACTTGGTTTGGAAGAGTGTACCCTGCAGCTTATTAAAGGATGTTTGCTTCCTATAAAGATTTGATACATCTCTTCATATTCCCATGGAGGAGTTAAAAATCACAAGAGGTCTGGCATAGCACATAACAAAAAGATGCAATGTGTTCCATAAAGTTTGATACATAAAGTTGGATGGTTTTTCACTGTTTCTCAGTCACTGGATGCATTCCCGGCAAGAGTATTGAAGTGAAAGTCCCCATTGTCTGCTGTTGGCTGGAGGTCACCACTCAGAGTGTCCTTCTAGACAGTCATGTGACTTCTCTGGAACTTTCTCTACTCCCGTTAACGAAATGGTTATTGAATCTCTTTTGTTTCTAAAGGTCTATGAGCTGACATTTCAAGTTGCTTGTCCCATGTTGTGTGGTTTTGATCTTTGCTAGTATTACAGATTGAGAATCCCTAATTCAAAAATCCAAAATGCTCCAAAATCGGAAAGTATATAATATCTACACAAGACCTCAAATTTTCAGGTTGTGTAGCATTTTGGATTTGGGGTTTCTGGATTCGGGATGCTTAATAAGTAAAGTCTAGGCAAATATCCAAAACCAACGTAGAAAACTCTAGAATTTCAAACTTTTTAAAAAATGTTTTTATTAGTGCATTATGGTTATACGTAATAGTGGGATCATTTTGACATATTCATACATGCATGCCATGAAGTTGCTCCGTTTTAATCCCCAGTACTTTCTCTATCCCTCCCCTCCTCTCTCCCCTGCTCCTCTTCCTCTACTCCATTGGAGGAGGGACTACAGAATGAACTGGACCAAATTATGCTGTGTACATAGGAATATGTCACCGCACATTCCACCTTTGGATATAAAACACCAACTTAAAAAAGCCAATACATAAATAGAAGGAAGACTCGAAATCCTTTTGAATCCAAGTATTTGGATAGGGACACTCAGTCTATACTAAATATTTACCTTGTTTTTTTTTTCTTGCAGAAGACCAAGCATTTCTGCCAAGTAGAAATTATGCTATTTTTAAATAGTACTATGTCCCCTCCTCCCAAAAACCAGCTAACCCTGAACTTTAGTGTAACTAAACATTTGATAGAGTTTCAAGCACTGTAATTAGGCTACAAAATGCTAATTTAGCCCGTTTTCTACACTGGTCCAGCCTTGGTCAGGATGAGAGAGCAATTTCTTGAGTGACATGGGTGGACGATTCACGTCGTTTGGCTGGGTCATGCTGCTTGCCCTTGAAGTGGCTCTACCCCTTGCTCCTACCCTTGGCAACTGCAATGGACACAGTACTCACCTGAGAAGCCACCGTGGGCTTAACAGGTGATCCACAGGAGACGCCACGTGCTTCATCCTGTGTAGCACTGACATGTGTTTTTCTATTCTTTCCTTTGAGAGCCGTGTCCCTTTGCTCTGAACTTCTCAAACAATGATGTCCACATCACACAACTTGCTATTGAATTTCATATTCCCACACGTTATTTGCCATCATTGTCATGGCAGATTTGGGCTGAAAGTGAACGATTGTTTTTGTTTTTCCTGAATTGAAGAGGTAGTCTTGATGAACAGGTAGTCTAGACGCCTCTTAGACTTGTATCTAATGGTTTATTCTTTAGTTGGTCAATTCCTAGAGATCTTACTTCCAAATGTGTGGTAGAGAGGACTCAATCTTGTCACTTACGCACGCTCTGCTGAGTGGAGAAGTGCCATCCTTTGGTGAGAAAGTTCCCCAGGAGCCTTTCCCACCAGGATGGTCAGATCACAGGAGAGGGGAAGCCAGGTGCTGTCGTCCAAAACCAAAAGAGAAGCATTTGTGACAAAATGAGTATATAGGGAGTCGTTGGGGTTCGAGACTTTTAAAAATTGCCTTCTGCAAACATTCTCGGTTTCAAAGAACTGCCTCCTGCTATGTCTGAGTGTGAGATCTTGGCGGGATGACACAATCACGCTGACGAGTTTGTCGCTGGCTTATCGGTTAGTGGTGCTGACTCAGGGGCCTCACCCTCCCAGGATCTGAGGATGTCCTTCCTGAGCAAGCTCAGTGCTGACAGGCAGCTTTCCTCCCACTGTGCTGCCCAGATGCTTGCTCTAGCTCCCAAGTGTCCCTAGGCTCTGATTACCATCCTGCTCCACACGTGCGCCTTATACTTTGACCATGGTGGCCCTCATCCATACATCGACATCAGGAGGCTACCCTGTGTCTCAGGGCTTAACGGATATTCTTTCTCCTTAAGCTCCTCTCTTAGACCTCAGCCATTCTTACATCTAAAACCACTCCATGGAGAATTTCCCTAAACTTCCCCGGAATATCCTCCAAACCCTGAAAACCTCAGGCTACTCACAGAGAGTCGGGGGATAAAAGGGAATATCTCAGTATTTGACAGAGATACTCAATGTTTGGGGATGAAAATTAATAAAAAGATTTTAAGTGCCAGATATGTATTCTAAGAGAAAATACTTTTATGAAAGATGATATTTTATGAAAGGAGAGATTGTGGCCCCTATAGGTAGACATCATGTCTCAAATGATAGTAAGATGACTTGAGTGGATCTCTTCCAACTTTAAAATGATCAGATTTCCAATTCTGAAATCGAAGGTCCTGACATTGCCACACAACATATGTGTAAAATTGATACAAGCCAGGTTAGAGGAAAAATGAAATGCGCGTAAAAGCAACTATCTTACATGCTGTTGGGCGGAGCCGTTATTGGCTCATCAATTTGTAAACCATAGATTATACTACACGTTACTACTACCCAGGTGTGGTCATTTTCAATACCTCACATCATGTTATTCATAGTATTCATACCTATAAGTATTCTAATTCAAAACACAATTCTTTAAAAGAATGCAATGCTACCTGTTGTAGTCACAGTGACCTGGGGAATGAGCACGTAGATTTGCTAGAACTTAGAAACCTGTGTCCATTTGGAGCTTACTTAGTTCAAGTATCAATGATGACAACTTGGAGTTTAAATAATACCTACAAAACCAAGTGGTCACTGGATAGAATTGTGTTGTGCATCTCAAAGCTGAGATATTTAGACTTCCAGAATTGGATTCTATCCCTCAGCTATGGGTCCATCTGGCTTGCAAGGTCCTCTTTGGCTTAGCCATGTCTTTAACCTAGTTTCTTATTAGGATTGTTTTCACCCATTTGCCCCTCCAGTCCCACTGACCTTTCAATCCTTCATGCACCATCCCCATTCCCCTGCTACTTTCCCTGCCACAGGACATTGGCACATCCTCCCTTTCTACCTTGCCAGGTGCGTTTCTACTCATCTTTTCTCTCTTAGCAGGGCAGTCCCCCACCTCAGAGAAGCTTTCCTTGACTAAGCAATTAGGTCTGATTCTCTTAACTAAGACACTCATCCTCTCCCTTTCAGTAAAGGTCATGGTTTTGCCTCTGTAACTTGTGATTCTCTAATAATGCCTGACCTCTCCATTGGACTAGACCCTCTGAACAGAGTGCTGGTTTGGTTCCTTGACATGGTTTAGCCATGTCTTGTGTGATATGTACCCTTGCTACAGGGAAATCATGGAGGGAAAGGAAGCTCAAGGTGTGGAATTCCAAGCCCTAGTGTCAAATCCTCAGAGCCTCGGGCTACATGGCCCCCCTTATTTTTTTCCCACCAGCTGAGCCTCAGCAGTTCTAGAGGGATGACTGTCGACCATGTCTTTCACACTTGGGTGGATTGCCTTGAGGGGTGGAGTCAGCCTGGGCTCACTAACAGTGATGAAATGAGCAGTGGTCAGATTTAACACCCCCCAGCCCCCTGCTGTCTTGGCTGTGTGCTTCTGGACAATTCTCAACCTCTCTGAACTTAAGTTTGCTCCTGGACATTCAAGGTGACCTTGCTTATTTAGACAACATCCTTAATTTTGTTGCTGTTTTGTTTAGTGTGAGACAAGGTCTCCCTCTGTTGTTCAGGTTGGCCTTGAACTCACAATCTTTCCATCTCAGCCTCCCCAGGAGTTGGGATCACAGATGTGCCACACACCTGGCTTTACTTTCTAACTTTTAAGAACTTTTATTATTCTGCTAATTCTCAAAAAAAAATTTTTTTTTTTTGAATATCCATCATATAAGGATAATAAGCCTTGACAGACTCTTCATTCTGAATGTAGGCCAAATTTTCATATCAGTGATTCTCAAGGGAAAGATCATAGGTTGTCTTAATGTTTTTATCAATACTCTCTGAAAAGATAAAAGGCTTTATTAGCAAATATAATGGCTATACTGGCCGATGTATATGCATAAGGTGAATTTGTTCTTTCTCATCTGGCCATGGAAGTAAGCAGTCAGATCACACTTCTTTGATTCCAAGTGACGGACCCATCCCCCACATTCCATCACAACACCATGACCTACTTCAGAAGCTCAGTGTGTTCCTGTCCTTAAAGAGTGAGACACAGGTGCAGGGCCACAGGACATAGCCTGGATTCCTACCTTTTCTAAATAACTTCATTCACTGATTCGTAGGCTGAGAGCTGACTCTCTTCTCCATGCAGGATAGGTCTGGAGTGTGGGCGGAGAATGGAATAGGGCCGGGCATTATGATTTGGATGTGAGGTGTCCCCCAAAAGCTCACATGTGAGACAATGCAAGAAGGTTCAGAGAAGAAATGATTGGGTTGTGAGAGCCTTAACCCAATCGGTGAATTAATCCCCTGACAGGGATTAACTGGGTGGTAACTCAGGGCTGGGAGGATGTGGCTGGAGGAGGTGGGACATTGGGCGTGTGGCTTTGGGGTAAGTATTTTGTCTTTGGAGAGTGGAGTCTCTCTCTCTCTCTTTGCTGCCTGATCACCATGAGAGTTGCTTCCCTCCACCACATTCTTCCACCATGAGTTCAGCCTCACCTCAAGCCCTAAGGAATGGAGCCCGCCTTCCATGGACTAAGACCTTTGAAACTGTGAGCCTTCAAATAATTGTTTCTTCCCTGAAGTTGTTCTGCTCAGATCTTTTAGTCACAGCAGCAAAAAAAAAAAAAAAGCTGACTAAAACAGACGCTATGTTAAGAACCCTTCCAAACAAGTATGTGGTTTAATTAAAAATAAGCTCTCCAACCTTAATTCATTTCCATATCACTCTTACTGAGATTGTAAACTATGAATAAATTGTACCGTATGCTTACCTGGGTAGTCTCGCTTGCTTCTTTTCATGTTTATAAAACATGGATCAATGTAGGTCCATAGAAAATACCAAAACTACTTGACACTTTCAGTATTTTTAATTTTTTTTTTTTTTTTTGCAATTTAAAGCCAATTGTTTTAACTTTTCAGTTTATAGTTTCTAAATATTTACTTTCTTTGTGTTTTGCGGTTTGTTTTTTCCTTATCAAATAGACGGGTAGAAATCAGGGTGAGGAAGAAGCCACTTGGCTTCCAGTGGGGCCAGGTGGAGGGTGCAGAATGGGCACCGAGGTTGACCAGCCCTGGTGGCTTGCATGCATCCTCCTGGCCAGGAGCTGTTATTTCCCAGAGCCAGTCACTGGGGGAAAGGGAAACAGGGACAGGTGGTGTCCCTTCCTGCAGTCACACTTATTACAAAGAGAAACAATGCCCCCACAGCTCCGCTCTCTCATCTTCACCTGCCGTCTGCAGGCAAAGTGAGGTTCAGAAGTGGGAAGTGCTACCTGTGAAGCAATGTTGGAAGGGGATTTAAAGGCCATTCCATCGCTCAGCTACAACTCAATAAACCACACTGGATTAAAATAGCGCAGGTCATTTGGAGAAACACAGCCCAAGGACCTTTGCATTTCTAAGGCAGCCCCAATTTCAAATTAATCCCTTCTGTCATGCCCTGCTTTGGAACCATGGCTAAGATTCAACATAGAGAGAAAGGATTTCATTTCAGTTTTACAAAGACTCTTTCACTTGTTTCAAAAATATGTTTTTTTTTCTCTTTGAGCTTTGGCAAAAAAAAAAAAAAGTTGATCTGCAAATGCATATTAAAAAGCAATGTGTGCCACAGAGACAGATTGTGATACTGTGAACTTCTCAGAGGCTATAAAATGCTGGGCTGGGTCTTGAGGGAGTTGGCATTATTCATTAGACTCCCTTGTAGCTTGAATCCCAGTGGGTCTTATCCAAGTTTCTGAGTATAGAGAAAATGGAATAGAAAACACCCATCTCTACACATTGGTCAAGTTGGGTTATGGGGGAAAAGAATAGAGAGAAAGAGTCTATTTTAACTTGAGGATAAGGTAAGGAATTTCAGGGAAGCTTGTATCGAGTCAAAAACGGGAAAGGAGGATTAGTTAAAAATAGCATCCATCTCTCTTTGGGTCTTTTTAATTTCTCCCAAATCAAGCTGTGTTTTATTTTTATGTTGATTCTAGTCACTAAATTCTTACTGTATGTCTTTAATTTTGCAGGCTTGGTGTATAGGATCACTTCTAATTTACAGGCGATTCTGATTCATTCCATGATATTATGTGTTTGTTTTTTATGCAATACATGGTGCAAGTAGAGAAGTACACGCAAAATCCCTTTCCTTGTTGGAGTAGACATGCTAGTCAAAAAAGGAACAATAATAAATAATTAGAAAACACCAGAATAGGGGCTGGGATTCTGGCTCAGCATAGGAGAGCTCTCCTAGCATGTGCGAGGCCCTGGGTTTGATCCTTAGCACCCATAAAAATAAATAAATAAAATAAATAAAGGTATTGACAATTACAACTAAAAAATAATAAATATTAAAAAAAGAAAATACCAGTATAGCAGTAGGGGGTAAGAGATGTTTGTGTGTCAAGTTGGTGTGATAAAACAGTGTCTGGAATATGAGTGAGCACAATGTACTGCAAAGCAACTTACATCCTTCCGGAGAAAGAAGTAGCCTAAATGATGCTAAAATTTTCCAATGATGGGCTTTGGCTCTTGACTATTTCTGAAATAAGGAGAGATCATAGGATTCTAAACAATATTTAGTAATTGTTCTTGGAAAACCATGTGGACTATTTGATGTGACTCCTTCAATTGTCAACTTTATTTTTTAAATAAAAGTGATAGAAGTATTTTTGCTTTACTAAGAAAAAATACTCAGTTATTTAGTTTCGAGTTTAATCTTGGGTTTAAAAAAAACTAATTTTGAGGTTGCTTTGTGATTGTTAACCTCACATCTGGCAGAATGAGAAGCTTCCTCCCATTGTATCTCTTCCAGCTGTGACCAAAGACTGTCAGGTTTATATTCCCCCAAATCAGGATTCCTGGGTCTTGACTTTTCCTGGCACTCTCTGTGAAGTAAACTACTCAGGAGTGAATCTCATGGTTTCATACCGTTCACATTAAGAAAATATGAAAAATGAATTGGTTCCTGTTTTATTCTCTTTCTCTCTCTCTCTCTTTTATTCTTTTCACAAAATCATGATGAAGAAAAATTCACCTTGTTCTCTCTGATTCCACTTCCCTTCTTCCTGTGCAATCCCTCCTGGCGAAAGAAGCTGAGCAAAGCATGTTTGGCTTTGCTGGAATCTGGAATGAAATATTTTATCCACCTAAATTACCTCATTCTGTTATATTTTTAAGGAAAGCAAAATCTCCTATGTAAAGTATGACAGCTTCCCAGAAAATTTTGATGTTTGACTTTGGGTCGCCTCCTATCTGACTTCTTTCAAATTTTAGTGGAACATTTGATTTGCAAATCTTTTAACTTAGCCAAGTGAAATATTATAAACGGGTATGGGTCTGACTAAAGAATATCATCTTATTTTCAATGAGGGTGAGAAAGAGAACCAATGGTCTGCGGTCCCTTGGTTTCATCCTATAATTTTGTCCAAAAACGGCCACGGAAGCTGCTGTCTATAAAATGTGCCTACCCTGTTCTTGAAAGGCCTTTATTGTCACCACAGATGCCAACACAAGCATCAGGCAATGTTGGCATCTACAAAATGACTGTAATTATTCATTAACAGACGTTAAAATGTCCCAATAATGCTCTCAGGCCTAACCTGAGCCTGTGGAGACACAACTACACACCGCCGTGTGTGCCAAGTCGTGGGAGCAGCACTCTGCGCTGGGCAGAGCTGCACAGGCCCTCCAGGGACTGGACACAGGAGCCCCTCCTATAGTTTGGGCAGGGAGAAGAGAGCCTTTCCACCCCTATCGTGACCACGGAATTCAGAGCCCTGGAGAAGCCTGCGTGTTTTCCTACACGTGGCTCTCTGTCCCTGTTACCCACTGAGGGAACATCCAAACCGTCAGAGGAAAGGACATCGCTGCCCAGACTGTGCTGGCTGATCAGGGCTGCCTGTGGTCGTTGTGATGAAGGTCTGAATTCCTGAATTCAAACAACCTCCATCTGGGCAGCCCACACCGACTGCCCTGCAAGTCCCCAAGCTCCTCCAAAGTACTTAGTACTTTGTTGATTTGTTGCCCAGAGGGACTGTTCTCATCCTCCGTGTAACTCTTTGAATTAAGCTAACTATGTGTGAGAGAAAAGAAAGTATCCTGCACTTCTCTCTACGGGAATGAGATTTTCAAAGATAAGGACTCTCCTGCCATCTCAAGGCCCAGCACTCCGGGGAGAGAAGTCAGACGTCCTTGAGTGAGCCAACCCAGCCTGCTGCTTGGATGCTAAGGGGGTGCCTGCTGCTCTGTGATTACCACTCCCGTGGGAAACCCAAGGTACTGTGCAACACCCCGCTCTCCTCAGTTGGCCACAGGGCCAGTCAGCCACAAGCATCATCCTGAGAGCGCTCAAGAGGTACAGGGCTGGGCAGGTGGTGCCAGAGTGAGTCCCCCTTCTCCTCTGTGACACCCTCTGGTCTGACAGCCCACTGTTGCTGGACAGAACCCAGATCTGCCCTATCCTGCAACTTCTGCTTTAACTCAAGACCATCACTACCATTTCACTGCAAAGAGATCATCGGAGCTTTGTTTCTACACTCTAAACTGTGCTTTGGGGCTAACACAAATTTTAGAAATCAAAATGGTGGAACTGACTGACTCACAGGGCAGAAATATAATGAGGAATGGAGACTGATCGAGAAACACAGGAATTGTTATTAGCGATCGTTTCATTTATTTATTTTGCACAAGAATATTTATTAATAGAAAACATTGGCTCACCTCTTATGGATTAGACGCTGAAAGACCTTGAAGATCCTAAAAACATGTTCCAGTAAAACCCATGTGTTTTATCTCCTCTGCTCCAAGCACTTCTGAGGGATGTTGAGTTGGATCTCAGCTCCTACTCCTCCGGTCCTCCTCCCCTCACTCCGTGCTTCCCGTTCACGGCCTCTCCTGAGGTGAGATCAATAGTTGTGAGGCCTTAAATTCTACCCCATGTGGTTACTTATCCAAGGAATGGGTTCACTCTGACGTTTGATTAACATCAATTTCACACATGGGATCAAACAAACAAAAAAAAAAACCCACACAAACTTCATCTACATAAACTGTAATTTTCATGCTGGGATCATTTAGTTTCCAGCAGTCTTACTATTTATTAGTTGAAGAAAATTGTGTTTTCATTGTGCTTTCTTAATTAGGAAGCCCAGTGGAAAATCATACTTGAAATTTGAGAAACCTTTAGCTTTTTAGAAGTGGAATAAGGAGAACTTTGATAATTGGGATACTGGACTTAAAAAAATTAAAGATAATATAGGATTTCAAGGAGGAGGAGTCTAGTAGATATGTTGAAACACTGAATGATGTTGTGGCATATCACAGAGCTAATTCCTGAAAAATCAGACTAAAATTCTGCCTTCTTATGGTCTCCTTACCAAGAGGCCAACTCCTGAATTCCATCCTGGGTTTCTTCCCAACTAGGTGGCGACCCACGACCTTCCACCCAAGAAGGAGGAGGGACGTTGGCCAGGCGTTGGTGCGGTGGGCAGACAGGGAGGGAGAGTTCCTGCCTTTGGATTGCAAGGCCAAGTGCAGGGGTTTCCAGCTCTGTGCTCTCCACAGCCTGAATATGGAGACAGCAAGGGCTCTCTGCCTGTCTCAGGTCATCCCGAAGATCGTGGAAATGCAGTTTGGAGCATTTAGGAATTTATCTTTTTGAAGAACATTGATTTCCTGCCTTAGACTTAAATATATATTTAGGATCAAAATGTATTTTTAAAGTAAAATCAAAAGATTAGGTTTTGTTTTTCCAAGCAAACCCAGAGTTAGATGAAAGCAAATGGCTGTCAACAGGAGTGACTCGTATCATGCCTCTTGGGGACATGAAATGAAGGCTCTGTAAGCTACCGCAGGTGTCTGCTCCTTTCTCCTCTGTGATGAAAGACATTCCGTGTGTAAGAAACAATGAGAAAGATTATGAATCAGTTATCAAAACTGGTCGAAGGCAAAGGCACAGATGCCTTTACATTTAAAATATTAATCAAAATAAATAAATGAAATATTAATCAAAATAAATAAATGAAATATTACTAAAAACACAGCAGTCGGATCTCTTTCACATCATCAATAATACAAAGATGAACACATCGACAGCTCTTAACACCAGATAAATCCCAAATAAACATCAAATCACATGATGCACACTTACTGTAGCACACCTCATACCAGCCTCTGTCATCGACATTCACCAGGCTGACAACCCACTGGAAGGACTCAGGGCAGGGAGCATGACTTCACTCTGAACATGGTTTACCTTATTGCTCATTATCTGCTCAGCATTAGTTAGATTTTTGAGCAAGTGAATTATAATCGATGGCTACATGCCTAAACACAGCCACATGAACACACTCCCCCAACCCCCGGCATACCTCTCAAATGATAAAAATGATAAGTTTAACAGGCTCTGACCAGATAAAGTCCTCTGCTGTATAACAGAGGGCCTCCTTTGAGATATGACATTTTTTCTTTGTTTCTAAGGCAGAGACTCATTTTCTTTTCATATGATTCTGATTAAGATATTTGGTATATTTTCTTCATGTCAACTTTTTTTTTCTATAGAAAACATTATGACACTTGTAAATTCATGTTAGGATTATTCTAATACCAAAGCCAGAGAAGGACCGTATAAGAAAATAAAATTACAGGTCAATATCATTGAAAAGCACATATGCAAAAATCCTCAGCAACATACAATTTGCACAGTAATCAAACCCCTCCATCAATTGTGACTTGTCCCCATGGAAGGATGACGCAGCATATGGAAATCAGAAACATCCCATTAACTGAAGGAAGGACAAAATTACATGATAAACAAATGCAGAAAAAGCATCTGACAAACTCCAGGCTCTTCTCATGAACGCAAAATACTCTCAGTCAGTTAGGTATGGAAGGCATGTTCCTCTACACAGCAAAGGTCGGTATGACAAGCCTCCCGCTGATATCATACTCAACAGAAAGATTTCCTCCAAGATCGGGAACAGCACAAAGACACCCACTCTTACCTCTTCTGTTCAGTATAGCACTGGAAGTCTAGCCAGAGCAGTTAGGCCAGAAAAAGAAATAAAAGGCATCTAAAGCACAAAGAAAGAAGCTAAATTGTCTGTGTGTAGGTGACATGATCCCATGGTTAGAAAACGCTAGACTCCTCCAAAAACAGAACTAACAAACAAATTCAGCTAAGTTGAAAAACACAGAAATCGTCATGCAAAATTCAGTAGTCTTTCTTTACCCCAGCCATGAAATATCAGAAAAAAGAAATAGAAAAGACCGTCTCATTTATAATAAGATCAAAAATTAAATAGCACTAATTTAACCATGGAGATAAAAGACTTGTACACTTAAAACTATAAAACACTGACACAACAAATCAAAGAAGATACAAATAGATAGAAAGATATCCCATGTTCTCGGGGTTAAAAGAATTAATCCTGTTAAAATCACTACAATACCCAAAGCAATCTCTAGATTCAATGCAACCTCCATCAAATCCCAATGGCATTTTTCATGGAAATAGAAACTACAATCCCCAAATTTGTATGAACCACAGAAGGTCTTGAGTAGCCAAAGTAATCTCAAGGAAGTAGGAGAAATATAGGGATATCAGACTACTTAATTTCAAACAATATTGCAAAGCCATAGTAATCAAAACAGAATGGTACTAGCATCAAAACAGATCAACAGAACAGAAAAGAGATGAGAATCTATAAATCACCCCACAAACATAAGGCTAACCAATCTTTTACAAGGGCCTTATGAACATACAATGGATAAAAGACAGACTTTTTAATAAACAGTGCCAGAAAACTAGATATCCACATGCAAAAAAAAAAAACAGAATAAAATAAAAATCTTATATTGCTTACAAAATTTATATTGCTTACAAAAATTAACTCAAAATGGGAATAAGGTTAGCTCAGTGGTACAGTACTTGCCTGGCATGCATGAGGCCCTGAGTTCTCTCTCTGGCACCACAAAAAGTGAAATAACTCCAAATGGATGAAAGACTTAAAGGTAAGACCTGAAACCCTAAGATCCTTAGAACACATTTGTGTGAAAGCCCCATGGATCGGCTTGGCAATGGTGTTTTGTTAGTTTGGGATATGACTTCAAAAGCTCAGGCAACGAAAGTTAAAATAAACAAGTGGGACCACATGGAACTTAAAAGCTTTTGCACAGCAAAGAAAACAATAAAGAAAGTGCAAAGACAACCTATGAAAGCAAAGAAACTATTTTCAAACCTTGTATCTTGTGGGGGGCTTTATGCCCCAAATATACAAGGGCTCGTTCACCTCAAATAACAGAATTAATAATGCAGATGGACAAAGGACCCAAATAGGCTTTTTCCAAAGAAGATATGCAACTGTCTAGGAGTTACATGAAAATCTGCATCACTTATCTTTAGAAAAATGCCAATCAAACCACAATGAGATATAATTTTACACCTTTGAAGATGGCTATTATAAAAAGACAAGAGATTAAAATGCTGTTAAGGATGTAGGCAAAAGGAACCCTTGAATTTTGCTAGTGGAAAAATAAACTCATAGCGCCATTATGGAAAACAATATGAGTCCCCAAAAAATCAGCATTACTATGGGATTCAGTAATCCCACTTCTGGATATAAATCTAAAGAAAATGGATCAGTACATCATTGAAGTAATATCTGAACTACTGTGTTTACTGCAGCAGTCATCACAGTAGCCAAGCTCTATAAACAACATACTCTTCAGTCACTAACACCTAAGTGTCAGTTGATGGATGAATAGAAAAAGGAAATATTTTACACACACACACACACACACACACACATATGCACATGCACATTCACACACTTAAGGAATATCACTCCGCTGTACAAAAGGAAGGAAATTCTTGCTTTTGCAATGACATGATTGAACCTAGTGGGCATTGAGCTAAGTGAAGTAAACCACAGTGAAAAAGACAAACACTGTCTGGTACCACTGCATTTATTGTTTTTTTTTTTTTCTTTTCTTTTCTTTTTTATTGGTTGTTCACAACATTACAAAGCTCTTTGTTCTGTACCATGGCTCTATGTTTCTGTTTTATGCCAGTACCGTGCAGTTTTTGTCACTGTATGTATGTGACAAATTCAGGTATTATGATGCCACCAACATTGCTTTTTGGCTTGGTATTGCTTTGACTATTCTGGATCTTTTATTCTTCCAAATAAACTTTAGGACTGTTTTGTTTTGTTTTATTGTTTTAAGGATGTCATTGGTATTTTGATGGAGACTGCATTGAGTCTGTGTATTGCTTTTGGTAGCATGGCCATTTTAACAATATGAATTCTGCCCATCCATGAACATGGGAGGTCTTTCATCTTCCAGTTTTTTCTTCAATTTCTTTCTTTGGTGTTCTATGATTCTATTGTAGAGGTCTTTTACCTCCTTGGTTAGATTTGTTCCTAAGTAATCCTTGAGAATATTGTGAATGGAACCATTTTCTTGATTTGAATCCTTTTCCAGCAAATTCATCATAGAGTAAAGGCATGAATTTTTGGATATTAATTTTGTCTCCTGTCACTTTTTATTCTTCTCTTCTGAAATCTGTCTTCTCCCAAAGTGAAAATGATTTCTCTTTTTCAAAAGAAAATGTCCATAGCAATTAGCATCCGTATGATTTATCTGCCATTTGTACACTTCCGTTTCTTTACTTTTCCTTTTAAAAAAATTTAATAGTTCTTTCCTTCTAGAATGTAAATCATGTGAGCCTTGGAAGTATTCTACATTTTATAAAAACTTGAAGTCTGTCTTTGTTAATTAACTTTTAAATTTTGAACACATGCTGCTGGTTGAAAGAAAGTTATTAAGAACAGAGAGGGATGTATGTTAAGGATTGAACTCAACATTTTTCCAAATTGCAAGTGAAGAAGATATTGCTGGTCCATTTTATAGATTAAAAAACAGGGGTTCAGAGTATATGACAGAGCAAGATCTCAATCCATTCCCTGTCCATTTCATGAAACCTGTGCTTCCCACACTTCCCGCCTCTGGCACAGTTTGATAACCCTGAGAATCTACAGGTTCTCCCTTGGAGAATTAGGGAAGGCGGTCCTGGGAGTTAGCTTCCTATTGTGGATTTTATAGAGGAGACTCATCCTAAAGTTCCCACCTTGTTCCTGCTAATGTTTCTCAGACCGATAGCAGCTTCTGTGAGAGCAAGTTTAAGGACCTCTGGGAAAAACAGAGGGACACACAGTTTTTACTTCTAGGTGTAGATGAAAGCCCAGGACTCCACAGGATCCCAGCAGCAGTTTATTTCCTGCTTAATAAACATAATAGAAAATCATTAAGAAAGTTGGAAACCTCAGAGAAAGACTTATTGCAATTATCTTAAAATCTGCAGTTTAACTTGTTTTTACACTAGTATAAATATATTTGAAAATAATACTGTATGTATAACTATATACACATACATATTTGTGTGTATGTGTGCGTGTATATCCTTTATTTGCTTTTTCTTTCTCTCAACTAAGTAGACTATTGCCTTGTAAATCAGAAAAGCTCATTTTCCAGGCCACGTTGATTCATGGAAATCTTTTTTGCAGCCTCATCATTTTTGCCCACCCTCATTAAATATGCAAGCACACACACACACACACACACACACACACACACACACAATGATGCAGACATCAGCAAGTGATCCGAGCCTAACATTTCCAGGCCAACTTTCTTTAACCTAGTTGCTCATTCATAAAAGTGCTGATGGGATGCACCTCCCACACAGACTCCCGCCCCTGGTGGGAGTCCAAGGGCTGTGAGGCTCTGTGGGCTCCTGACTCCAAAACAATTCCCTCAGCACTTTCCTGACATAATTAATGGTCTTGATGTACAAACCCAGAATAAAATAGAATTAAAATCCAAAGTTAATTTCAAGCTCCATTAGAAATTAAAGGTGTTGGGAAAGAAATCAATATTTGCCCAGTGCAAAATGACTAAATTCAAAGCAATTAATTCTATTATTTTCTAACTTCTAAAAACTATACAGGGGCCTTCAAACTAAAAAATGTTGCCACACTCACACATATCCACAATGTGTGACTAGAAATAATGAGGATGGATTCCAGCAGCAACATGCAAAAATCTATTTTGCTACTTTATAGCCACACAATGTAGTATACACTCTAAACAGTGTCTTAAAATAGGGCCAATTATTCTGTAAAATTCGTGGCTATTTCCAGCAATTATCAACATTCCATTGTAAATCTGAGAGGATTAAGGGCTAGAAACAAGGCAAAAAAGCAAAAAGATTTATTTAAATGGAATAAATATATCCATTTTCCTTAATTTTACTTTCTCCTTCTCTGGCTTCTTTTTATGTGATGCCATAGATTCCCAAACAAATGACTTTAAAACACTGTAGTTCCCGCTAGTTTAAAGCTTTTTGCAACCTGTAGAGCTGTAGGTCATCAAAGACATAAAACTAAGACTCGGTAGAAGCTTTTTCATGTCAGAATCATTGCCACAGACTCACTGCAGCAGTCCTTTGGGGAAAGCCTGGATCTTTGGCAGGTCCAGAAAGATCAAAGTCAAACTGGCCTGAATCAGCCCTTGTGATGGGAACCTGTCACTTGCCCCCTTCACCTGTCAAGAGGGGCCTCGTGGGGAACAGCTCCGGCACCACTTCCGTGCCAGCTGTGGGGGTGAATCGTGGTAAGAGAACACCTAGGATCGGACCTCACATAAAGAGAGGTTGGGAGCCCTGCTTTAACCTTCTCCTCTGTGATAAAAATAGTCAACATGATGAAGGACTGAAATCAACAGAAGCAGACAAGCCAGGAAGGCAGACCATTCTGACTCATCCGCGAGAGGAAACAGAGCCGTCATTAGCAAAAGACTTCAAGACTCTGGATTTTGACACATTGTTCCAATGGCTAATCGTCAACCCCGTTTAAAACTGGAATCTTAAAATGCTGCCGGGGCATCCTTTCCTTGAAGGTGCGGCCTGTCTGACCCACCGACATGAAGTCGTGTTTGCAGGGTGAGCTGCCCGGCCCACTGTCTATCCACCGTCTACTGTGTTCACACTTGCTGTAATAACCACCTGTTAGACTAAACTGATTTTCAACCCTCTCCCCCAAACGGCTCAACTTTTCCCGCCTTCCAGAGATGTTTGAAAAGGAGAGTGCCTGCTGGGGTCAGGCAGACGAGAGTAAGTCAGATCAAACTCTGTTGCTTATTGTGGGTCTAGCCTAGGGGTGGCGACTTGGCCTGCCTGGCCCTCATGTCCCTCTCCAGGGGCTTGGGAACGAAAGTGCTTACTTTGCAAGTTGTCTCATTGGATTTTAGGTCTTTCTGTTCACCTTTTTCTAAAAATGTAAAACGTGTATGTAACAGTCGGTCATTACCCGGCAGGTACGAGGCACTCAGAAGTAGCCTGATGGGGGTTTCTGAGAACCTTCAGGAGCTGGCTTTGGCAGGGAGTGCACGTCCTCTCCCATCTGAGTGTCTCAGCAGCTTATCACTGCCACTGAATCACTGAATCTGCCCTCCTCAGTCACCTCCGCGTCGGCAAATTGGTCGCAATGGGTATGAGCAGGGCGCCTAGTTTGCTGTAAGTTATTTCTGACAGCAGTTTTCTTCGTAATGGTTGGGATTGTATCTCTCTTTTGCTTCTCAGTGTCCACCCAGAATCTTCTTTTCCCTGTCCCTTCACCTGTGGTGACCCAGGTTTACCTCACATTTCTTTTACCCTATTCGCCGCTGCCTTTTAATGCCTTGATGGTGGCTTCAGTTTCCATTTATAGGATGATTTTTTTCATCAAAATGGCCAGCCCAGTGGAACATTCACGCCAGTCTTTGGGTAGACCAAGGCCAGCACCCCATAGAAATTTAATCACTATTCGTGAAATAAATGAACATCTCAATCCTACATGTTATGTTGGTCATGTAGCATAACAGCCTTGGGATATTGAGACTGCTCTCCCACCCATAAAATGGCCCTTCCCAACCCAGTCACTGAGGTCAGTAATCTAGAAACCTCCACATCTATTCCGTCACCAAGCTCAGCAGGCTCTTGCTCCGAGGCCAGCTGTATCCTGACTGGCTCTCCAAGGCTGTGCCTCGGCAAGACTCTCTTCATTTCTGAGTAGTTTCAGGAACTTTGCAGATGAGATGGGAGAACCTTCAGTGTGTTCTTCAGACATCAGAAAAAGTGAGGATTCGATGCCTTCACTTCTCAGGTTAAAACCCTTCAACAAAGCCACAATCTGAATAAATCCTGCACGATGGTCTAGTTCCCGACTCCCTCTGGTTCTGCCTCCCCCCAATGCCCCTCTGCTGCAGGCATTCAGAGCATGTTAGAATGTTCTGTTGAAGACTTTGCACCGGTCGGAACTCTTCCTCTTCCTTTCCCAGTGAATTGGCTTTGGTATAGTCTTCAGTACTCAGCCCAAGTTTGGTTTATCGCAGGAAACATTCTGTCACCCCAAGTCTGATTCAAGACCCCACCCTCTGTTCTCCCACAGCGTGTTCTGCGGACTTTTTCAGAGACAAAGCAATACAGAGTTGTCAGATACTTATTTTATGGTGTCAAAAAATTTCTCAATGGGCTTCTTATACCAAATCACAGGACAGGATCTAGGCAGTAGGCATTCAGCAGGTGCTTCTTCTGTGGTGAACAGGAATCCCATTCATGCCCACCCTGACGCCTTCTAAAGTATTTATTGGTATGATTTTTGCTGAAAGAGAAGCAGCTCTACTTGGGCTGAATGTTCAGCCTTGTCCTTCTCTGTTCTGTCTTTTCAATGTGCTTTTCCTCTCTAATTTGTGTCACCTGAGGGAGGGGCGGATATCAGTAATATAATTGGAAATTCTTGGATAGGAGGGGGATTCATTCAGTCCTTGTCACTGACCCTGTCAATTATATGTGAACCTTGCATCGAATCATAAAATAAAAGACTAGATTCACAGTTAATGAAGTTCCAGGGGAGGAGAACCTCACTATGACTTATTTTCTTGCTGGTAAAGTTTGCCTTTAATATAAGGTTGAATTCTTGTCAGCTGCCTGGAACATGTTCCGAGGTTTACTCTGTAGATGCCCAGCTAAGAATGTCAGCAACCGGGAAAGGAAGAGACTTTTGAACTTTAATCCAAACTTGGATACCACCCTTCAATCTACCAGTTCTACATCTGTCTGGCTTTTATTTTGTTTTATTTTCTCTAAACCAGTGATTCTTAAAAAAAAAAAAAAAGTTCTCTATACATGACAGTAGAGTCTATTATGACATATTCATACAAATGTAGAGTATATCTTATTCTAATTAGGATTCTGGTCTTGTGGATGTACACAATGTTGAGATTCGCTGTGCTGTAACTCATGTATATATATATATATAGGAAAGTTATGTCAGATTCAGTCCATGTCTTTCCTATTTCCCTCTCTTCTCTTCATTCCCCTTTGCCTAATGCACTAAACTTCTATTCCTCCCCTCACTCCTGTCCCTGCCCTTGATGTGTGTTAGCATCTACATATCAGAGAACATTCAATCTTTGTTTTGGGGGAGATTGGCTTATTTCACTCCGCATGGTTTCTCCATTTCCATCCTTTTACCAGCAAATGCCATAATTTCATTTTTCTTTCTGGCTAGTATTCCAATGTGTATATAAAACACATTTTTTATCCATTCATCTTTTGAAGGGCACCTAGGTTGGTTCCATAGCTTAGCTATTGTGAATTGAGTTGTTTTAAATATTGATGTGGCTGCATCACTAAATTAGGCTAATTTTAACTCCTTTAGATATATACCAAGGAGTGGGATAACTGGGTCAAATGGTGGTTCCATTCCTGGTGTTTTGAGGAATCTCCATACTGCTTTTCCAGAGTGCTTGTACCAATTTGCAGGCCCATCAGCAATTTATGAGTATACCCTTTTCCCTACTTCCTCATCAACATTGATTGTTACTTATGTTCTTGATAATTGGCATTCTGACTAGAGTGAGGTGAAATCTCAATGTAGTTTTAATTCGCATTTCTCCAATTGCTGGAGGTGTTGACAATATCTATATACATCAAATTCAATGCCCACATCATTTCTAAATGGAAAAAAAACTGAAAGCATTCCCTTTAAGAACTGAAACAAGATATCAATGCCCTCTATCACCACTGCTATTCAACATAGTTGTTGAAACTCTAGCCAGAGCAATTAGGTGAAAGAAAGAAATTAAAGGTATATGAATAGGAAAAGAAGAGCTTTTGTCAATTATATGATACTATATTTAGAAGACTCCAAAAAAACTCCACCAGGAAATCTTTAGAACTCATAAATGAATTCAGCAAAGTAGTGGGATATAAAACTAACACCTCAAAATCAATTGTGTTACTATATACCAATGGCAAATCAGCTAAAAGATAAATTATGAAAACTATCCCATTCACAATAGCTTAAAAAAGTAAAATACTTGGGAATCGATCTAACAAGAGGTGAAATGCATCTACAATGTAAACTGCAGAACACTAAAATAATAAATAAATTCAAGAAAACCTTAGAATATGGAAAGATCTCCTATGTTATTAGATAGGCAGAATTAATACTGTCATAATGGCCTTACTACCAAAAGCATCATACAGAGTTAATACAATTCCTGCTAAAATTCCAATGACATTCTTTATAGAAACAGAAAAGTAGTCATGATATTCATTTGGAAAAAAAATAAGAAGCCCAGAACAGCCAAAGCATTCCTTAGTGAGAAAAATGAAGCAGAAAGGATCATGATACCAGACCTTAGATTGTACTACAGAGTTTTAGTAACAAAAATAGCACGGTATTGGCACCAAAACAGACAGGAAGACCAATGGTACAAAATAGAAGACACAGAGGCAACCTACCTAAATACAGTTATCTCATACCAGACAAAGGTGCCAGAAACATATATGGAGAAAATACAACCTCTTCCACAAATGGTGCTGGGAAACTGGAAATCCAGTTCAACTCCCATCTCTCCCCATGCTACAAACTCAACTCAAAGTGGATCAAAGACCTAGGTAACGGACCTGAAACCCTGCCCAGAAAAATGAAGAAAATGTAGGCTCAACACTCTAGCATGTCAGCTTAGGAACCAACTTCCTCACCAAGGCTTCTAAAATGGAAGAAATAAAATTCAAAAAAACCAATAAATGGGATGGAATCCAACTAAAAAGCTTCTTCACAGCAAAGGAGACAACCAAGAGCATGAAGAGAGAGCCCGCAGAATGGGAGAAAAGCTTTGCCACCCGCACCTCAGATAAAGCATCGACTTCCAGAATATACAAACAACTCAAAAAACTTAACACCAGAAACCACCAAATAGCCCCATCCATAAATGGGCAAAGGAACTCAAGAGGCACTTTTCAAAAGAAGAAATACGAACGTTAACAAATACATGAAAAAAAACGTTTAAAACCAATGATCCTTAAACTGTGGTTTGAGAACCATTTGAAGAAATCTCTAGCAGTGAAGATTCCCATGATCATGGACTTTCTAATCCATAAATTCTGTGACAGGGTCAGAGTCTTAGTCCTCTCCCCCTCCCCAGGACACAGGACATGGCTCAGGAGTAGGTGCCTGCAGACAGGTTGCCAAAGGACATCGAGGTCAAGGAAGTCCCTTGGGGTGCTCACCCCATCCCTGGGACAGCAGACAGGAGACTATGCAGGAGAGCTTACATTCCCTGGGCTTAGTTCTAGGTTCGTTGGTGTTTATGTTGAACTCCTGTTTGTCATTATTACCCATGGTGTCAGGAAAAGAAGTTTCCAAAAAGAAAAAATTACAACCGATGTCAACACAGAAGAAATTTAGGAAATCTCCAAAGGTATAAGTTATACACAAATTCTGAATTACTATTAGTTTATGATTATCAAGCAGTTATTTATGAAAGATGTGGTAGATTTCTAAGACATATATCCATGTTTGTAAATTCTATTTTATTACGAAACTTAATTTCCCAGTTTTAAATTTCAAAAGTAAGTGTTCCTGTAACGTGCCTCAGAAGAAGAAGAGGAGGAGAAAGGCTTCCTTCCTCTTTTCCTGAAACCAAGCCAAGTGAGAGGCGACCTATTCTGACCGGGCACACAGATGACTCCTGTCCTTTTTAGTTTTACAGCCCTCTGGCTACCTTTTTCATGTCAGTGACAAGAGGTGGTACATTTAGTACATTATGAATACAAACCTGTCACTTCTTTGAACCCTAGCTAGCACTTTTTCCTTTTGTTCTCATCTTCATACACTATTAAAGAGGGATGCACCAGGAATTCATAGAGCAATGATCTTGCAGCTTCAACCCACATTCCTTTAAGAAAGGGGTCCTTCCTTTCTCAACCTGGTTTCGTTTTTTAAATAAAACTAGGAAGTAATTTTATAAATTTCTACTAGTAAATGAATGAATTTTAACCAAGAGTTACTGTCATGGGTGTGTATTTTTCTTTTCTGTCTACATAATGTTTCTAAACTAAGCCTACTTGGCTTTTTTTTTTTTAAACTTTGTTTTCAGTAGAAAGAGAAAGAGGAGCCAACACCAGACTTGTAGCTTGGCAAAGTGAGTTGTAGTACTTGACAGCAGCCAATCACATTTGGTCCCTGTGAGCATGGAAAGCTCTTTGCAACAGTAACAAAGATCACAGACAAATCATGATTGTAGGTACCAGGAAACCTTTTCTTCCTACGCACGTGCTGCATTGGCTGCTGCCGTGGTTATCCTTGGATGAAACCTTATCTCTTCTTTGACCTTGTGTGAATGCCTGCATGTGCTTTGTGTGGTAGCAGGCGTACGTGCCAATGTAACCTTAAAGTGTCTGTTTGCTTTTAATCACACTCAGTAAATTCATGGTGTGTGTGATCATCTTGATCAAAGCATTACAGCAGACTGTCATCTTGGAGGAGCATTAGTAAGATACAAAACTGTCATGTTATTCAATTTTTTGATAATAATTTTTAAACCCAGGGGCACTCTCCCACTGGGCCATGGGCCCCACTTTTCTGTAGATTTTACTTTGAGATAGTGTCTCACTAAGTTGCTGAGGTTGGCCTTGAACTTGTGATTCCCGTGTGCTTCAGCCTCCTGAGCAGCCAGGATTACAAATGAGCACCACTGTGCCTGGACAAAATGGGCAAATTTTTAAGAAAATAATATGAGTTGGATGAGAAAAAAATATAGGATGGGAAATCACCTAAGAGACCTTTTGTCCTGAAACACAGAGCACACCCACTCCCTACTCTTGCCAGAGTGGAGCAAGATCTCAGACATTTTGCATTCATAAATCACTCATGCTATGGTGTCAAACAGCCATATTCCCATTAACAGATGTGTTCTTTTGAGATTCTTTTCTGAAACCACCCAGGAGAACTTTTCTTGAAAGAGAGAACTCCAAAATATTTCTTGCACATCAAGATCCTTAATACTAAATATTCACATTAGCAACATAAGAAACTGTATACATAAAGATCAAAGGTCATACAATAGCATCTGATGTGAGGGTTCTAGCTTTGAGTTAGGCATCTTCAGCTAAGGACACAGAGCCAGAACTGGCCATGTTCCATAACTAAATGAAAATTAAGTCAGTAGGAAAGCTTTCAGGATAATATCACAAATAGCATTTTTATACATTAGCTTAATTATGCTTATTAATCATTAGGAAAGAGAAGAATTTTTATTCTCATTTAAGAAGCATAACTCTTATTTAAATCAAGATCTGTTCTAACCTTACAGAGAACAATATTTTTTTAACTTAAATAAGCATAATACACATGTCCTTTTTCCCAATAATTCTTGTACAGCAAGGAAACATTAGACATAGTTTTAAAGATTTATATATACTCATCACAACATAGTTTCGAATGTTGAAAGATAGGAAAATATTTCAGCATCCATCAATAGGTTATATGATCAAATAAATTATCTAATTATGTTTTAAGAAACTGTTAGTCAAAATGCAGATTTATATTTATTTGATATAGAAACCATAAAAATCTCAACCTATACTTAAAAAAAACTAAAATCAGAAAAACTAGTTTAAGTATATTTTTTTAAAAAAAACAAAATGACATATCCTAATTTTAATTGTGATTTTTGCCAGGTAATGACATTAAAGGTCATTTTTAAAAAATTTTTAAATTGTTTCTATATTATCTTAATTGAAATTAAACATACATTATTTTTATAACAAATGATAAACTTGTTTTCATTAAAAATGTAGAAAAGAGAGATGAAGTAGGAATTAAAAGACCAGATATTAAATACTACTATATTTTAAATCTCTAATCCTATCTGAAATTGCTGTTTTTCCAAATACCCGATTGCAATCCTTTTTTTTTTTTTTTTTCCCAGTGATTGACCCGAGAGGTGCTTAACCAAGGAGCCACATCCCCAGCCCTTTTTTAATGTATTTTATTTAGAGACAGGATCTCCACGAGTTGCTTTAGGACCTCATTGAGTTGCCGAGGCTGGCACTGAACTCATGATCCTCCTACCACAGCTTCCCAAGCCACTGGGATTGCAGATGTGTGTCACCACAACGGGCTCTTCAGATTGCAATCTTAAGGAGAGGGACCGTGTGTTAATTGCTTTTCTCTCGATGCACACCTCCCTGGAAATAGTACGCAATGGTAAAGACATGATAAATAAGTGTGCAGATGTGGTTCAGCCTTTCTTTCTCTCTTTGCGGTCCATTTTTCTCTTTTACCAAACAAACCTCAGCTCTCCACGCATCCTGCCAGGGGTTAAGACAGCACATGTTGACAGTCCATCAGTCCAAGTGTGAGGGAGGACTCTTGTTACCACAGGGATCACATTCACAGCAATCAGAGAAGCAAGTGTCACATTCCCACCCCACACAGGGCTTGAGGGAAAATTGGGGAGCACAGAGCACAGGCTGCTGCTCTGTGACCGCCTCTGCTCTCCAGGGATGCAGAGCCCTCTTAGGGGCCCTAAGCCTTCCTGTTCTGCCTCCAGCTCTCACGTCAATCTACCCCCTTGAAAGCCGGACTCCTGTTTTAACTTGCTCCCAGTGGAATCTGCATTCTCACCAGAGAGAAGCAATTACCAGCCAGGACAACCACTAGTTGTCAATTTTGCATTTAGTGGCCACCCCTGAAGGCCCATGCTGCTGGTCTACCCTCATCTGAAGCCAGAGCTCCCTGTCTGTCAGGATCCAGATCCAAATCTCTGCTGAGACTCTGCAAAAGTCATAAATCTACTCGAGAAAATCCTAAGCCTGTTTAAGAAAAATACCATATTATTGAAAGTAATGTTTATGCTACATGAAAAAAAAAATCCACTGATAGTAGGCTTGCTAGTATATCTGCCCAATCATTATCATAATATTGTATTAGCTACTCAGAACAATGAAAGACCAATTTCTTTATTCAGACTTTGTAAGGAGATTGTAATTTTTTGATAGATGAAGAGACAAGACGTAGATATAGATAAATAGATAAATGTAAATATATTTTCACATACATTGTATTTTATTTTTATATTTTATTTACTTTATATTCAGAATGTACATAAACAGGTATTTATGTGTATTTACACATGGATAGATTTTTAAGCTGACTTTAAGTTTTCAGATCTAAAAAATTTAATTTACTTTTAAAAATCCACTCTATACATGCTTTTCCATATTTATGTGTATTTATGTATTTGCATATGTATACATATTCATAGATATGCATACACATATATACACCACATATATATACTTTTTATGCTCTCACATACCTGTTAAAAAGCTTGAGATTTAGTTCAGTGAGGACAGAGGCATAGAATGAACTAGCCACAGGTTGTAGGAAATGCAGATGAATGGTGTGTTCAGAATTTAATCAGGTTAAGATTCGTAGAAAGTGAGATTTGAACTAAAGAGGATTAGTGCGTGACACTGAAAGAAGTAAGAAGATCGTCCAACTCTGTGAGAAGAACTCTCTCACCCAGTGAAAATAAGAGAATGGGCACACTGCCGTCCCAGGTGCTGAGCTGCCGACCCATCTTTGCCCTCTCTGTGCTCACACCCCACTGCCAATCTGTTCTCACGCTGCCATTGCTGTCACTCTGGTACAGATGCCATGTCCTTTGGTCAGGTTGTGCAGTCGCCTCCTGCTGGTCTACCTGCTTCACCCTGGCCACACCTGTCATCAGTGTGGCCAGAGCCATCCTGCTCAGCTCTGCTTCCCAGTCCTCATACATCAAAGGCAGTGGCCTCCCCTCTAGACCCTCAACTACTCTTGTCCAGTCTTGGCTCTCCTGGACTTCCCGTTGCTTTCTTACTTCCTCTCTCTTACTTTCAGCCACACAAGGTTTATTTTTTTTTCCTCTGTCCAATGTACAGGGCAGACATGCATTGACCTACTGTTCCCCCAACAGATCTTCCTGCAGGAATGCCCCACCGCCCCATCAAGTCCTTGCTCACATGTTACCCCCTCCCTAGGATCTTCCTGGACAACCGTGCTTAAAATTATAATCCCCTCACCTCCGTTCTCCTGTCCTTCCTTGTTTGCTTTTTTTTTCTCATGACATTTATCACTTTCTAACATACTGTACAATGTGCCTCTTCACCTGCTTTATTCCCTGTCTCATGCAATTAGAATATCAATCACATGAACTCAGGAATTTCTACCTGTTATGCTCAGTCCCATCACCTGGCACCTCATGCAGTTCCCAGCACATTATATAGGTACCCAGTGAATATCTGTTGCATTAAGTAAATTTACTTACACTGAGGATAACAAGAAAATCATCTACAGAGAAGGATCTAAGACCAATCCTACAAAAGGCTAATTAATTCAACAGATCTCCAGCTGAGAAATATTGAGGGTTTGTATTAAGGTGGTAGTTATGGGATAGTATAATAATTATGAAATGAAAAATAAAAATCAGAGTAAAATATAAATATAGGTTCAAAAATGAGTAACCATATTTTCTTCTTAGAAAATCAAAGTCTGACCCTTTAGTGCTTCTATAACAGCAGGGACAGAAGATTTACAAAATCTATATGAATTAATGAAAGGTTGAAAATTGTTTGAAATGTTCAGATAAAATTTAATATAACTCTTATAATGTCATTGCACAAATATTTCCAGAGGCTGATAAAAATCATCTACTGCTAATTGTATGTTTTATATCTTTTTTTTTAAAAAAAAAGGTACTCATGTGTAGGACAAAAAAATAGACAAAATTAATCATAGACTCAGAATGATTTACTAAGTACAGTTTATAAATTAATTAGCTTTCTCAATCTTTTCAATTAAAAAAAGTGTTAAAGCATTAATTTATTGCTTACTTCAGTGTTAAAATGCTGGTTAACTACAAAACATTATTAGGGGCCAGCATTAAAAATCCCTTTACAAATGTCAGGGGAGGAAAACACATTTAGAGTTGATTTGCAAATCCAGCCTTCTAAGTGGGCCGGGGTTAAAGCCATGCCACTATAGCCCATGACCACACTCTGATGACATGTATGTGAAAATTTCTCCCTGTGGCTTACGTATGTATATTTATACAATATGTATGTGTGTATGTGAGTGCGCATGTGTGAGCATTGTTAGTAGCATGACTCTTAGTCATACCAGCCTAAGGTAGACAGTGAAGAAGGATGCACACAAATTTACTTAGAATTTGAAAACTCCGAGCCTTTAATTTCAGGTGTTTTCTTCATTTTCATTCCCAATATGTGAACTATATCTTCTAGATTTCGCTCACAAGCATCTTTCATTCAGAAAACAAGACACAACGAATCCAATTAACGTATGGAACCAGTGCTGCTGAGATACTCGAGAGTAAAATCATGGAATAGGGTCCGCAGGTCTCAGAAGCGATGTTCCTAGTGCTTCAGAGGCCGACTGGAGTGCGGAGGCCCATTCCACTGGAAGGAGCCACCCCACTCCCAGGTAGGCGGGAGGTCTACGGGGCACGAGAGCTTCTGGGTCCTGTCTCCTCCTGTGCTGGGAATGGGTGGTGAGTACTTGGGAAAAGACGCGCAACACAGACACAATGGCCCAGGGCGAAGGTGAGCAGCTGTGGGAGAGAAGCCTCCTGGGTGTTGGAGTATGCATCCGCTGAGGTTGGAGAGGTATTCTGCAAGTGCACAATTAGTACCCAGCTCGAGAGAGTCACAAAACAGCTTCAGGACAACTACAGCGAAGGACAGTCAGGACAAGAGCTGCAGGGCCTGGGGCTCTTCCGCAGGGGAGTGGGAGAGTCCAGCGGGGACAGCAATCAGGCCCTCTTGGGATTGGGGGTTTCTTTGTGAAGATATTCTATTCAGGTCCCTGAAAGTTAGAACTTCACACCCATAAAAGGGACTTAGAAAGACTGGAATAACATTGAATGGAATTAGTAGAGAGTCCCCCTACCCCCACCCTCGTCATGTTGGTGTCCTATAAAAAGATATTAAAAGGGCTCAAATACTATCTTTTCAGAAAAAAAAAATGTTTTCAGGAAATGGAAACATTTAACCTCTGAAAGTTGGAAAGAATATAAAAAGGAAAAAGAATCATCCATTGCATCGAGAAGTAACCACTGTTCTGACACATTTTCTGTTTTTTTTAAAGTGCATTTTTAAAGTTAATTTATAAAAAGCAAATTTTATTGTTGGCATAACTGTCAAAATTGTCACACAGAATGGAAAGATTTTCTGAAAATATCTATGCTATCCATGTACTATACTATAATTGAGGAAAGAATAAAAATATATTGAATATAGGAAAGATTAAACCTTATTAAAAGAAGCAGAACTAGGAAAGTTGATTTCAGCCAGGCACTGTGATTCCTGTCTGTAATGTAATCCCAGCAACTAGGGAGGCTGAAGCAGATCCCAAGTTCAAGGCCATTTGAGCCACTTAGAAGACCTTATCTCAAAATGAAACAATGGGCTCAGGATGTAGCTCAGTGGTAGAGCATCCATGGGTTCAAACCCCAGGACTACAAAAAGAAATAAAATTGAATTCACTTGGGTTTCACACGGTAGCCAACGTAACAAAAGAGAATGCTAAAGAGAAGAAAGAGAATGGGATTGGAGAGAGAAAAAATAAAGGAGAGAAGAGAGGAGATAGAAATCACAAGACAGAGCAGAAGAGGGCAAGATGCTGACCTCTTTCTCTGGGAAGGTCCAGATGTGGGGGCCTGTGCTGTGTCTTCCTAACTCTGTGTGTGCCTTCTGCAGTCCAGCACATATATAATAGAAAAACACGCTCATGCAAACAAAGGCTGGTGTTTTTCTAGACCACAGACTTTCCTTCGAGTCTTCAAGTGGGCAGGGTACACTCTCTCGAATTTTATCAAATTCTACAAATGCTGAAACAACCAACTCTGGAAAAGCGTGCCCAGCCCAGTTTCCAACCTCAGATATTTTGCTTGGATTTTATTATCAAACCTCTTGTCCTCAAACTCCCTTGAAATAGACTTTACAAACAATCATGACTTCGTTTCTTATTGTTACTCCAACAAATGATCACCAACTGAGTGGCTTAAAACAACACAGGGTTTACCTTGCAGACTGGGGGACCATAAGACGAATGTGGGTGTCACTGGTTAAAATCAAGGTGTGGGGCTGGGGTTGAGGCTCAGTGACAGAGCGCTTGCCTAGCACACATGAGGCACTGGGTTTGATCCCCAGCATCACATAAAAAAAAAACTAAATAAACAAATTAAGGTATTGTGTCCATCTACAAGTAAAAGTTTTAAAAAAAAATCAAGTTGTGAAGAGGGCTGGGTTCCCTGTGGAGGTCCCAAGGGAGACTCTGTGCCTTTGTCTTGTCCAGTGTTCCTTGGCTCCAGGGCCCTGCCTCCCCCTTCCAACCAGCAAGTCTATCTCTTACACCCTCCTGCTTCCCTCTTTCAGTTCTAAGGGCCCTGTGTTTATACCAAGCCCACTCTTATAATCCAGGATAATCTTCCACCACAAAATCCTTAACATAATCATTCCGTCAAATCCCTTTGGGTGGCATGTTGACAGGTTCTAAGGATTAGGACATAGATATCTTTATGGGACCATTATTATGCCTACCAATAATATATACATGTACTTTGTGATATTTTTAAAAGAAAAATAGACTCAGAACACCAAATATTTTTTAATTGTATTGAAAACAGAAATTAGACAGCATTTTATGAGTTTCTTAGACTCTAAATCCCCGCGTCTACATGTTTCACACTGGAAGAAGCCATTCTTCCATGTCTAAGTCATTCTCCATACTATTTGGGCACATGAATTTTTTTATAAAATTCATATCTATCTGCTTTTTAAAAATTCTTCACTTTCTTCTCATTTGCTTCTTTTTCCTCATTGCTTTCCAAAGAATCCAGTAACGGCATTTCAGGCAAAATATTACAAATACAGGAAGCCAGGGCATGAAAACTCAGTGAATATTCTCATGAGCCCACGTGCTTGGCAGCCCAGCGGGAGACTGAAGGTGCATCTGCCGTGAGACGTATCTCCATGGCATTTCAGATCAGGGGTTCTGAAGGGAAATTAATTGCAAATTATCTACAGAAATATGTTGTTGTGGCCCCTGCATGCTCTCAAATCAAATGGAGGCAGAGACAACTCTTACTTTGTCTGATTTTCCCAGCAGAACCATCCTGTCTGCCATGTTTTCAACTGAAGCACCAGAGTCTGGAGGAAGGTGCAGGGCCACACCAGTGCCACCTCTGAGCCGTCCTCTTCATGACTGCAGTGTCACACCTAGTCTGTTAGGTGAAGGACAGGCAAAGGGGACTTCTGTATGTTTCCAGGGCTCAGGGGCTCATATATCACCTCCAAGGAAGAGGAAATCCAGAGTGAAATGGAAGGGCCTGTACTTGGGGACTCTTCCCATCTGTTCCTAAGAGAAAGGAGCACAGCCTTGGGGTTGCCAGAACTTATCAAGAACATGAGACACAAATGAGCTTTCTAACATTCCTGTAAGAATTTTTGAAATTTTCTGGAAAAGTCCACCTCACTATATTCTCCATTTCTTCTCCTACTAAAGTGTTTAATATGTTCAATATGTTTCTTTCCTAACCCTCCAGAGCCTCCAGGCGTCTTCTGCTTGGTGTCTTCTTTACCCTAGCACTTGGCTGTTCACATTTCTGTCTCCCTCTGAGCAGATGCCCCTTCTGTTGCTAATGACTGGCCCAGCTTTTAGTAGATGGTGGCAGTAAAACTAATGTTTTGACCAAATTCCTATGAATCGCCCCTCTGATCAGGTAAATTCAATAGCTCTGACTTCCTCTCCAAGTCAAGGTTGAGGTCCCTGGTCTGGTCTTATTCAGGGTCCAGCAGGCCCACCCCTGCAGGCTGATTTCCCATGTCTCTCATGTATGACCCTCGAATTCCTGCCAAATAGAGCTGCTTCCCCTTCCTGGGATTCTGGGAACAGAATGCTCTAAACTTGCTTGCTTCAGGGTTTTTGTTCATGATATTCTCCTTCCTCTGTGGACCACAGTTCTGCCGATCACTTTGTTCAGGGACCTTAAAAGCATATGACCCTTTTTTCTTTTAGAAGATTTGGAATCAATTCAGAAATAAGACTCCAGTACGAGATTGATCTATCCCAGCTTAGTTTCTCCTTCCAAACTCACCAAAACATGAACGCCACTGCCTGTCCCTTTTCACTCCCTGGGATCCTTAAGTATGGAGATGGGGTCAGGAGGGGTGAGGAGAATATGGAGGGAGTTCAGGAGTGTACCTGAGCTCACATCCCTCCAGTGGAAATGTGAAGCCAAGGCATTTTTATGAGGCTTTCTTGAATCTGTTGATTAAAAATTATTTTCACATTTTACTACTAGAATCGTAGATTATACCACTCACAGAGCATTGATGTAGTGGTTCAGTTCTAAATATTGTTCATTTGTCATATAGGCTGTCTTCGTCTCTTCCAGCTGCTATAACAAAATACCATGGGCTTATAAATAACAGAAATATCTTTCCCACAATTCTGGAAGGTGGAGATTCCAAGATGCAGGCATTGGCAGATCTGGTGTCTGCTGAAGACCCATTTTCTGGCTCACAGATGTTGCCTGTGTAGTGGAAGGGGCTCTAGCAGTCTCTGTCTGACTTCTTTTATAAGAGCACTAATCCCAGTATTGAGGGTGCCACCCCATGACTAATCACCTCAAGTCCCCACCTCCTAAAACCACGCTTTGGAAGACTGGATTTCAGCATATGAACATGGGGGATATAAATATTCCGACCTTAGCACATACTTTCTTGATTTCTGTTTTAGACTTTCATTGATACTTAAAAGAATGTCTTGGTATTGCTAATAACCATTATTCAATCTCTCTACCTATGTTCTCACTCAGTCAGTGTGTAGGGAAAAGATGAATGAATGAATGAATGAAGCAATCAGTAAATAACAGCATGTTAGGACAAAAGTCAAATGTGCATCTTCCTTTATTCAATTCACAATATGATTTTCATTCACAATATTTAGAATCATTATCAAAGTTGCAGTGGAGACTATAAACAAAAGGGAAAGTTCAAGTGGGCAAGTTGGAATTGAACAGTGAAATGGTAACAATGAATGTCTTGTAAGGTCCAGAGCAGAAAATATTTATGTGCAGTTCTACAAATGTCTGTATTTTTGGAGGGAAATATTCAGATGTAGGCCTTTTTAAAATCCACTGAGAAATATGTACAGCTGATGATTTGACCCCATTCAAACTTCAGAAGGCTCTGGTTTAACAAAAAAGATCTTATTCCAAATGCAAGTTTCTTGCTGGGGATGTGGCTCAAACGGTAACGCTCTCGCCTGACATGCGCGGGTCACTGGGTTGGATCCTCAGCACCACATAAAAGTAAATTAAAGATGTTGTGTCCACTAAAAAATAAATATTAAAAAATAATAATCTCCCAAGTGCAAGTTTCTTGAAGAAAGGAAATTCTATATCTTACTCTGTATCATTCACTTGTGAGGGAAGACAATATATTTGATAAGCATTTGTAGATGAATTGCAAACTAATAAACACAACCAAATTAATTCATTTATATATTAGCTATGTATACCGAGTGACAAATTATTCCAGAATTTTGTAGATTAACATAAAACACAATGATTATTTTGCAGTTTCTGTGGGTCAGGAATTCAGACTAAATTGATCTGGGTACATCCGGCCAGGGTCTCTCATAAGACTGCAACAAAAATATTAATCTTGGTGAGAGCTGCACCTAAAGACCAAAGTAGGTAAAGAAGAGCTTTTAAAATTACTCATACACTGTTGGCAGGAGGCAGGTCTTTGTTGGTTATGGATAGGGACCTCAGTTCTTTATCTTTACCATATAGACTCTTTATAGGACCACTTACCACCTGGCAGCCTGGATCACTCACAGCCAGGGTGCAGAGAGCCGTTGTAGGGGAGAGAAGACAGAGAGAGGATCCAAGACAAAAGCCACAGCCCTTTTATAACCTAATTCTGGAGAAGACTTCACTTTGCCACACTGTATTCTTTAGGAGCCAGTCACTAGGTCCAGGCCAGTCTCAAAGCCAGGAGATTACACAAGGGAGTGATAACAGGAAGTGAGGATCCTTCTTCACACACCTTCTTCCCTTACTTGTTAGTTCCTGTTTCTCTGCAGAGGCAGCTAGACTCTTCCCCACAGGAGCTCTCCCTAAGCCCCTGTAGGTGGGTGCTTCCCCTGGGCCTCCAGAGCACCTGGCCTCTCTCTGTCCTGGCCTTCTGAGCCGTGTGGGTGCACTGTGGGTGCTGGCTTTGTACACCCCTGTCTTGTGCACACTCCTCATTTCACCCTGCCTTTCTCATATTCCAATGCCCAGCTCCTCACACAGGGCATCTATTTTACATTATAAAGTCATAAATTGTGGGTAAAAAAACAGACGTTCTTCCAGGTTACCTACAGTAACAAATATTATAGTTAATACTACCAACTTGGCACAGATAATCTTCTACAATATTGAAGTACTGAGGTAAATTTTTGCTTTGCTTGGGAATTAGATATTTAATCAAACATTTTATTAGTCAGTTGAGATTACTTACATCAGCTAGAGAGATGACTTTAGAAATGTGAGAGAGATCTCTTTTTCTTCACTGATGTAACTTTGAGTTGTGCTCACAAAGCTCCACAAATGGTAACTGTGTTTCATTGGCACCTTGTCTGTGTCTGGAGGATTGCAAACAATGCTTTTGCTAAAGGGGACTGCAGGTCCACTTCCTTGTTGAAGAGCACATCATGGGTCTCTTATGGCCCAACCCAGGGGTGGCCCCAAGATTCACAGAACAAAATGCAGTCTCAATTGTGAGAGTCAGAGGTCTCCTAAGGGGAACATGTGAGCTGGAAGAACTTAGACAGTCATGGCTCTCTCCTGGCTCAGGGAATCCGAAGAGATCTGTTAGATAGTTCAGGTCTACACACCCAGTGCAGCAGGAATACTGTGTGTAGAAGGAACATCTAAAAGTGTAGATGCAGGTCTCAGTGCACTATAGAGCAACCCTGAGGATCCCTTCTGAGTCAATGCAGCACAGGAGTCCCCTCACAAATTTCTCCTCCAGAATGAATCTCTTGGAGGGGAACAAGAAAAATGAGCAAAAATAGAAGCCACAACTATGGTGACCCTATTGTCTTCAGGGAGAGCGTTAACCTGAGTTATATAATAATTCCTACTGAATAATGTCCACAATTAAAAATGTTTCCCATCACTTACAGCTGAGCAAATCTACAGAAGTGATACAACTGCTTGTTGAATCCTGGTGGTAGGCAAGGAAATGAGGATGGAGTCAGCTGTTGGGGAAGTTCTGACAATGGGGACGTTCAGGGATTGGCAGCTGCCTCTACAGATCCTTTCAGCTGGCAGTTCTGGTAGGAACGGGAGCAACCAACTGATCACAGACTAAGTAAGGGACAGTCTGTCCTTACTCTTAATTTTTTCATAACATTCATTTTTACACAATAGTCTTGCCCATCTTGAGGTTGAGAATCAAGGGTGTCACTGTAATATGATCGATCATCTTTTCTAGGTCCAAGGAACAGAGAGCACACACGGTCATAGGCCTTCTAAACAGCAAATGGCTCATGTGTGTCTCCGTGTGTGCACACACGTGTTTATGTGCAAGACAGAAAGACAGACAGTGGGAGACAGAACTAGAGAGATAAAAAGGAGAAGATACAAACAGCTCTCGATAGAACAGTCCAAGTGGAAAAAATGGCACATGGAAAAGGAGAGGTGATACTGGATTCTTGGGTAAAACGGAAGGTGGCAAGCTGGGACTCAGCAGGTGGACACCCAGAGGAAGACTCAGCCACACGGGCAGGCAGACACTGGAGACTGGGTGTTGGCATCATAAATTCCAGGCTCTGAACCTTATCCTGGAAGGTCCCGACTTAATAGGATTGTGCCTCTTACCATTACAAGGAAACATGATAATCAGTCATAACTAGGGAGAGAAGAAATTCTCTGTCGCCAGGTTGTTTTAGTAAATATACTTTTAAACCCCATTAAGTCAAGACTTTCATATCCGAGTATGAGCTCGTTTCCTGAGCTTACTTTACAACAGAAGCTTTATCTTGGGGGTCTAGGGGCCCCAGGATGTCTAGGGATCAATGTTCCAGAACATGCTTTGGAAAAGGTTGTTGGAAAGCTTTTTAGAGATGCCTGGACCCTTGGCATGAGTTCTTCATCAAGTTCACAGCATGACTTTGGGCAAATAACCTCCTTTCTTTGGATTTTCTCTTAATACTTGGCAACTAAGATGGCAGAAGAAAATGAAGTAGTCTCTCTGATCCCTTGAAGTGCTAATACTCTGTGAGTGTATGGCAAAGAAGCTATAATCAGCCTTTCTGGAATGGAGATATCAGGCTGGAGGTGAAGTTTCACTCACGAGGATTAAATCAGTGACAAGTGCCATATTTAAGAAAAATATATAATCAACTCAAACACTCTCATAATGGCTTAGTGCTCCTTGCTTGAAGGAATGATTTTTAACAAGGTCATGATTTTAAAGGCTAATGTTCATTTTTGCCTCAACCATGAGTATAAACTAGAACCTGGAGTATATAGGTCAATATATTCTGAGATGTATTTCGGTGTGTGCTCACCCAATCAATTAGACTTTTTAAGTGAAAATGAAAACCTCTTTGAGTTCAGGCATAGTAGATAAAATGAGCCTAGCTGGGGAAGACAGCACAGTCACATGCTTAGAATTAATATTCTCCCTCCAGAATGTCAAAGTGTTAAGAAAAAGAATGAAGACATTTCCAAACAGCTTTGTCTATTATTTTTTTTTTTGATTTTTACTTGATCTCTACTTGTGTGTGTGTGTGTGTGTGTGTGTGTGTGTTTTCTCTTAAGACAGAAGCCATGTTTAAGTTTTTTACACACCATCAACTATGGGGTCAACAGAACAGTGTAAACTTTTTACTTCTACGAATTATGCCTGACACATTTTTTTTTCACATTTCATAGCTCAGAAAATCAAGGTTCAGAATTCCTAGAGATCAAACCTAAGGTCTTAAAAACTGTCAAGTTAAGACTTAAAACAGATTGGAAGTGCATTTTGAGTTTTCTCAGTATATTCTCCATCATCCACATTTTCTAAGATGACCACATGGAGAGCATTTCTCAAAGACAGGCAGGCACACTGTTTAAAAGCCCACACACAAAAAAAGCAAACTTTCACTTAAATTCTAAAAATGTATTCCAAGAGGCTTGTAATAAGAGTATAGTCAGACTTCACCAAGTAGCATTTGGGGCCACCTTACACAGCAGAATTTGAATGCTAATTGCTTGGGTCTCCCCACTCCTTGACCTCAGGTGGTATTAGGTGGGACACATACATGAGGGGAAGGTGTTAGCCATGTTACTACAGAGTCCTCTCATGAAGTCTTTTCACAACATAAAAGTTTTGATTTTCCTCCAAGTGATCCTGACACTGAGACTTACCAGGAGGTGAGTTACACGGGAGATGATCATGGAAGGCCTCGGTGAGGGAGTGGAGATGAAGAGAAGGGAGAAAACAGGAGGGTTGCACTCACCAGTGAGTGACCGCTCACAGCGCCTGGGCTCCACCCCACAGGACAGCCCGAGATACCTGTGGCACACGGAGATGATTTCACCGATTGCCACCCTGGGTGCACTCAGAGGAGCTTAACTTAGACACACATGCCAGTTCTTCTTTTGTGCAGCAGAACAGGCTCCCTCTGAGCCTAAGGAATCCTGTGGAGAGTAGCAGGTGCTTGATTGGAGAAGATGCCATTGTACTTGAAGTAGTCAGCCTCCATTGCAGCTGAACTCAGAAGTGTGCTGAGGGGATAAAGAAACGGGAAGGTGTGTTCCATCACTTCAGCCAGCTGAAGGCAGATTACGTTAGGAGAGTTGCTCTGCCAGTAGCCCGACACTCCTGGTGTTAAAGCTACTAGCTGGCTTTCTGAGGATACAGGATTTCCCTCGCCACACAGGGGTGGAGAAGAGCCCAGGAAGGACTGGAAACGCTGCCTGGCTCTCGTGTGCTCCGTCTCCGATTTGGCCTCTCTTTCCTTTCCATACCCCCCATGCTCGAAACACACAGGGAAACAGACCAGCTCTTTCTGTTTTTCTTGTATACTGACTTGCATCGGGTCTAATCATAGGATTCACACTTCTGGCCAAGAGACCCAGGCTAGACACACGTAAGACAAGAGTAGAATTAGATATGGGACCCCCATAAAAATGGGCACAGGAAGAGATGAATTCCATATGCAAATTCACTACAATACCCAGCCAAGCAGATCCGGAGTTCACCATAGAACCAAAGGCAGAGGTGAGGAGGACTACCTTCTGAGCTTTTCAAAAAGGCACACATTGGCTGATCCCAAACCTTAACCTACAATACAGAAGTAGCTGCCTGGACACGATTTGATAAGATAAAGAACTGAGGCAGTCACGGGTCTGAATCTGTCTTTGATGACAGAAAGTGGGATAATGTGTAACAAAGTTATGCTAATCATAAAATGGAAAAGAGTTGTGTCCATCCTAGAATCAGCCCAGGAAAAAAAAATATGACTATATTAGCCTCATCTATCTCTATTATACTGTTGAGATCTGTAGATTCTAAGTTTAATGACACTATATCATGAAAAATGATACTGGAGAATTTGGATTATTTTTTAATACCCGGTTCTCACTGAAAAGGTAAGTTCTTTTTTTCAAATATAAATAAAAATTAGCACACACATTTGACTGATATTTATATGTGTCCAGGTGGTCCATTTTGGTTTTTAAAAGGGAATCCAGCACAGTATATGGAAACCAAATATCCTTCCTCTCTTCCCTTCTTCCCTCCCTTTTTTTTCCCTTTCTTCCTTCCTTCCTCCCTCTCATCATTCATTCATTTATTCATAGTGCTATGTTACTGGCCCTGTGTCACGTACTCTAGAGAAGCAGTGGACACCAGAAACAAAGTCTTTGCTCTCTTAATTGTAAGGCAACACCCAGGCTGAACGTAACAGTGTTTCTTTTTTTCAGAGAACTGTTTACTCTCACAGGCTATTTCCTGAGCAGAGTAGCATTGTTTTCTCTTTTATTAATTGGACTACTCTGAGGATGTTACCCACTTCCTCCAAAACGAAGGCCAGATAATCAAGGGAGTTGAACTTTAATAAAAATAAAGGCAAAGTATATTTGCATTTTTTTTCATGTGATAGAGCCAAACGTTTCCATAACAATTTAATGCCTAGGCAATTTCACCACTGGTGATTTCACAGATGACATGGGTGTACCTGCTGTGGACGGAGCACATGGAGATGTGCACTGGATAAAAAGATTTTCATTTCTGAGTATTTTCATAATGTTCCCTTCTGTTCCTGAACAAGGCAAAAATATTCCACCTGTAGGACTTCCCAGTGGTGATAAGGTCTCTGTCTGAGAGGAATTTAGCTCTCTCCCTGGGCTTATCCATGTTAGCCTGCTTATTTAACGTAGGTCTAGAATGCTATTCAGAATATTGAGCTTGTTATTAATGATAGTTTCCATGGTGCTGACAGCAGAGGACAGAACCATACCTTACTTTTCTATCAAACACTAGGATTCCTGTAGCAGCTTCTCATATATGTTTTCATTTGTTTCTCATAAAAACTCTGGGAGAAAAGAAAATTATCACTCCTGCTTTTCTGATGAGAGGACAGTCTGAAGGTGTTTACGTGCCACATCCGAGATCATGGAGATTATAATGACAAAGCCAGAGCCCCATCCAGTTTCACTTCTGTGACTAAAAAACCCAACCAGAACAATTGTAGAGGAAAAGATTATTTGAGGGCTCAGGGTTTCAGAGGTCTTAGTCCATAAAGGCTGGCTCCATTCCTTGGGGATCCAGGTGAGACAGAACATCATGGTAGAAGAGTGTGGCAGTGAGAAGCAGCTCACATGTGATCAGGAAGCAGAGAGAGAGAGACTCCACTCTCCAGATACAAAATATATACCCCAAAGCCACGCTGCCAATGAACCACTTCCTCCAGCCACACCCCACCTGCCTCCAGTCACCACTCAGTTCATCCCATCAGGGATTAATTCACTGATTAGGTTAAGGCTATAACTCAATCATTTCTCCTCCAACCTTCTTGCATTGTATCCCACGTGAGCTTTTGGGGAACACCACACCTCCAAACCATAACAAAAATTGTTTTATTTTGATCTTTAAAACCAATAGGATAAAAAGCCATGAGAAAACATTTCTATGCAGATGCTAAGCTCAAAGTGAATAAGGCCTATTCATACCTGTACCTGAAGTTTTATTAACAAGCAAGAGTCTTCCAGAAAGTCCTGTCTTCCTCTCCTGTCTGTGTGCTGTGCCCTTTGCTAATGTGCAGGGAGCTGAAGGCTTCGCAGTGAGTTGATTACCCTAAATTTGGTGAAAATGAGTAAGAAGAATATGGTGAAGGGACTGGGACTCCATGGGCACACTCTTTAGTGATGACTCTTTAGTGATCATGGGTTAGGGGAATGAGGCCTATTTATAAAATCAAATGAAAACTTTCAAAGTCAGCCATCAAGTTTAAGTGGGTAGAACACTTTTAAGCTTCGTGCTTAAAGGAAAGGCTTTATTTTTTGAAAACACTATCCTTCACCCCATTCCCTCAGTGATATCAGGCCCATAAGGCACTAGTGAATGCTAAGAGTAGTTCTAGTCGTAGCCACAGATCTGCTAGTGTCAGTTGTAGGAGCAATGAATGCTTACTTCTGACATGACAACACAGGGTAAGGGCTCACTATTCATGTCGTTTGACCAAAACCACTGTAATAGCATTAGATAAGAATCAGAGTCCCAGCTGTTGGGTTGGCCAGCTGAACCTAGAAAGGATCAGCATTGCCTCTTACTTCCTGTGTAGCATGGAGACTCAGTTGACTGTTAGGCATCGTCTGTGCCATTGGTCCTCAGCTGTCTGGGGTGATTTTGACCTCCAGGGGATATTTGGTAATGTACGTAGACTCTGTGATTGTCATATTTGGAGATGACAGGGGACTCCTCGCATCACTAGTTAGCCTTGTTAATAAACAATCTACAAAGCACAGGATATCTCTACCAAAAAAATAAAAAATAAAAAAAATAAAACAAGCAAGCAAACAAACAAAAATTTCCAGCTTTAAATATCAAGGGTGCTGAGGTTGAGAAACGTTGGTGTAGGTCCTTGAGGCTGAATATTGATGGACACGACTTTTATTTAAATCCATTGCTATGGTACCATTTAGCATTTCACTTGTTAAGAAGATGGAGTTCAGTTTCCTGTGACCTTCCTTAGGGTGCAAAGGAAATTATCCAGTGGTGCCCTTTCAAAGAACAAAGATAGGGCAGTCACAAAATTCTGAATGCCAAAGGGACTTCCTGTTCGATAGTTTTGTAAAGTAGTGGACACTTTGATGGGTATCAAGAAAATCACTCAAACCTGAGACTTTAAAACTGGATCTTTTGCAGATATGTAAGATCTATGGGTTTCATAAAAATTGCACCTTTATTTTCAAGTTGGATTTTTAAAGCTTCAAACACAGACAAGTTGCTTCCAAATGGAGAGGGAACTAGGGCAGTGATAGTGCCCTCTGACACTTACAGCCAAGGTGAATCACAATTGCTGTAAGCTTTAGCCTGCTGACCTCACCTCCGGATGAATTCAGTGCCTCTCCACGATAGCGCTTCCGGACATGGAAGTGCATTTCTGAAGGTGTCGGACACACAGACTGTGGACAGAGATTTCCTCTCAAGCATACAAACCCAAGTGTCATTGGCACTTATGTGACAAGTACAGTGGGCACAAGGAAGCTGGGGTCTGCTGTCTCAACCCTCTCAGGCCCAGTGTCCCCTGTCATCTTTCCACACCCACCCCAATGTCTGGCACTTAGCAGATGTCCAGAGGTGAGTTAAAGACTGGACTGTAGTTTGCTAATGATCTGATGACAACAGGTGGCCAGCAGCTCTGTCAGAGTCCATGAGGTTAAAAAAAGAGAAATTACAAGTTCCAGTGGGAAAACATGTGCCATTGAGAAATCGCCCTGGCATCTAGATCTACCTGTGCCATCCTCTGGAGTGACGGTCACCTTCTGCATGGCACCCCTCAATACCTTGAGGTTTTTTGTTTGTTTGTTTATTTTTTCCTCTCCCCAACTGTAAGATGAGGCGCTGGATGGAATGATTACAAAGACCAAGCTTTCTTCCTGTTTTACCATTCTACCATTTCTATAGGGAAGAAGAAATAGAAACTTCTTCAAATCTATAATAACTGCTATTAAATCCTTTTTCAATTTCCTTGGTTCTCCTCCTGTGGATGAATTCTTTTTCCCCTAAAGTTCTAATCCTTTGAGTGTATAATAGAGGTAAATTTTTTGAAATATCTTAATGTGCTTGGCTCCTTTGTGTCTCTGTGTAGAACTTTCTCCCCAGTTAGCCCAAAGCATCCATCTGTGGATAGGGGGTGGGGAGAAGGGGAACTAAATGCAAACAGTAAGAGCGGGTTAATATTCACCCTCTGTGAGCAAAAATAGGCTTTCCAGTCTGCATCCACATATACTAGTAGAATTGAAAGCAGTCTCGCCCAGAGAAAGAGATTTTCTCAATTCTTTTATCTTCTCATTTAATAGAGCAAAAGGCAGACCCGGTAGCCAGATCATAGCACTTCACAAAAAGCCTGTTATAAACAGATAGGAGAACAGGAAAGCCCATAGACACTTGTCCCAGTAGGGGAGGAACAGATCCCAGCAAGTCTGAGATCAGTCAGACCACAGTGAGGTAACCCAGTGCATCTTTTAAAATGATTGCATCTTACCAAATTTACATATTAGATTAAAACTTCAATGTACCTCTTCTCAGCATTGCATTATAAAAATCAACTTTTCCTCTGAAATTTCCCTCCAGTTTTTTTTTCCATATGTATAATACTTGTATAGATATTTGCATGCATTTGCTCGTTCATCAATATGCATTGAGTGTCTCCTGGGCTCCGAGTGCTAGGAATACAACCGTGTAGAGATACAGGGAAGGCCCCTGCCCTCATGGAACTTTCTAGTTGGAAAGAGAGAAACAGACAAGTAAATACAATGTCAGGCTGTGATAAGTTCACAGTGCCACCTCCTGGTGGCTGGCTCACTCTGTCCCAGCTGTTCTCTTTCTCATATCCTCTCCTGCTCATTTCCTTCTCTGCCTTAGATTGCAGATCCTAGGCAATGCCTGATCCGATCATGGCCTTTACTAGACCTGCATTGCCTCGTGCTGCCTGATGCTCCCTCCTAGGCTTTGGAAATGGCCTCTAGCTGCCAGTTTCACCTACTCCTAGACATAAATCCTCCTTTCAACCCTTTTAAAGTCCCATAAAACCCCACTTACCTGACTGTTCTCTGTGCCCACATCTAAGAATAGACGTTCTTCCCTCTTCTAAATCTTCCCTCTTTCTAAATCCAACTCCTTTATTAAGATCCAGCCATCTCCTGCTTGGTTTGCTGCAGAGTGCAGACACTGCCCCATCTGTCCTTCAGAGGCACAGTTTAGTGCTTGAGGGCACAGACTCCCAAACTGGGACAGAACTATACGATTACAGTCCAGCCTTGAACACCCGGTGGGAGGCACGATTACAACTTTCTTGGCAAGGGTCTCACACTTCCATACTCTCTTTCAGGGTTTTTCAAGCAAGTACATTTTTTTAAAACGTACACACATGCAGTAGTGAATTAAATTATTTTGATTATTCTCTTAAGCATCCATAAGCATTAAACTGTGAATAAATGTTTGTTCTTACTGCTGTTAACATAATCATAAAAGAAAACAGACTTAAATACAAACCCAATGATAAAACTAATTAATTCCAAATAATCAGCATTCATTTAATGCAACATATGATGTTTTGCTAAAACAAAACATTCTCAATGTAAACATGGAACTCACCACTGTCAAACAGAATCTAACCCAGGGTGGCCCTATGGACCTATCGAGCCTCTGTCTGTCATTATTTTAATGAACCTGTAAGAGATATTTAGATTCTGAAGCCTCACACTAAAGAAAGCCCGCATGAGAGCCCAATGTAGGTACTACTTAATTATAGAGTGGTGAGCCAAATTGTGGAACATGTTTTCATTCAATTAAAAATAAAGATTAAAAACTTTAGACACTTTTACAGAAGCATGCACATTTTTATAATGTTTCCAGTTTTCCGGGAGTCCGGGAATCCAGGTTCTATAGTACTTTATTGATCTAGACATTTATACTTTTACTCTGTGAACAGACCTATATAGTACAGGCTGACAGGTAAGGACTATTTTTAACTTTCCTTCAGTTTTCCTCATAGGACCTAAAATGATGCTCAGCACATCCAGGATGCTAACAAAAGACTCCTTGAATATATTATTTCTACTTCTTCCATGCATTAATTTATTAATTTCAACCCCTGTAAATCTCCCAGGAAAGTGCCTGATTATTTTTTTAATTCTGACTCTAAGGAAAAATATACATATGTACCCCATAAAATATTTACATAAATAGCTCCACAAAACAAGGCAAGTCAGATTCAAGATGTTAAGAGACTAAGCAATGACCAGTGTGAGAAAATCAGAGGCCAGATGACCTAAGGGTCCAGCAATGGTTTAAGAATGTTGAATAAAATGTAGTTTGTTTTATTGACCAGCGGAAAAAATTCTTTTTTGCATACCATTATTTGAAGGTCACATTTTTCAGACTATAGCCATCTCCGAAATTCAGGACAAAGTAGAGAAAAAGAGTTAAAGTGTCCAAAATCTACAGATGCTCAACTCCCTTATATCATTACATATGATATAACCATGTTATTACATGATACTATTTATATTTAACCTAGGCACATGCTCATTCGTACTTTAAATCATCTCTCGATTACTTATAATTCCAACTACAATGGGTGCTATATCAATAGTCACTGTGTTGTTTATGGAATAATGACAATTAAAAAGCCTGAACATGTTCTGTAGAGATGTAATTTCTTTCAAATATTTTGTAAGCAGTGGATTGAATCCACAGATGCAGGCCTGCAGATATGTAACTGTGTTAACTGCCTCCTAGATGATAATAGCCTGTTAAAAAAGTCAGCAGAAAATGAATTTTCTCTGATCCTTGATATTTTCATAGAACATCTATATTTTGGATGTTTCCGAGATGTGCAGAAGGAGAACAGAGTAAAAACAAATTGACTAATTCTCCCCTAAAAGGCCACATGCCACACTAAGACCAGTTTGTTCCTGGATGTTTTAATATTTCTCCTAGTTAGTTCTACCACCTGAAAGCTTTACCATTGTGTGTGTGGGGGGGTGTCCTTTCTAATTGTCCTCTGTAAATATGTCTTCCAGTACAACTGGTGAACTGATGCTAGCTATGGCCAAAGCAGCTGGCCCTTCTGGGGAATACTCTTCTAAACGTCCTCTTCTATCCCACAACTTTCAGCCTAAGGTGGGTCTTGGAAGCTCTATGCACCTCCTCTTAGGCTCTCTCTCCTGGGACACCTTAGCGGCAAGCCTTAGTGGCCAGCCTTGGGGTGGCCAGGAAGCCAGGGCTGCACCTGCCCCCTTCCCCTCACGCCACCTTCACCTCCCACCACCGTGCCTGAGTTCTCACCAGTGGAAATGACTACTTTACTTACAAACACCTTCAAAAAGTGCTCAGGAAAGTTGTCTGTGTCACTCAAATATGATTCAAGTTGGCTTCTCAGTGTGGCAAATGCCAAGTAACTGAGTGAAGAGCTAATTAGGTGTATGGTGGTTGAGGTGGTCATTGGGACGAAGGAAAGAACTGTTTTGGAGGAAAATTTACCAATTGGGGAGGAGCATCCTGGAATGGCTTACGGGATAACGGGAGGAAAATGAGAAATACTCTACAAGTTTACATCTCTTTGGTCCTGCTTGAAAGTACCTGGGACGCAAGGTCTTTAAGACATCCTTCATGCTTTAATGAGGATTGAATTTTAAGCTAATTTCAAAGAATCACATTAAAGATAAACATATCCTATGAAAGGAATATTTGGCTTACTCTTGGTAACCAAACACAGGACTCAGGACCATCAGAAATGTGTTATAGGGGATCCGATTTCAGCTCACTGGAGGACGCACTTAGGAAAAATTAGGCATCTTCAAATCTATTTCCTTCCAAAATAGTGAACATAGAACAGCTTATTCAGGGACTGAGCGGCGTCAGCTTGGGCTTGATATTGATTCTAGGTTACCTGAGCTGATCCTTCTTAATTAGAATGTTTAAAAGTCAGATCTGAATTAGTAAGCCAATATGTTCTTTAGTTATTTCACAGAATAAAAAAGTATATATGCATTAAAAATGTAAGCTAAGTTCTGATTCATCTTTAGTATGGTAGGTATTTTCCAGAATAATGCTCCTTGGGAAGGTAATGGCCAGTACTTACCCAGCACTCAGTGAGAGCCTCTAACTGTTCATTCCTCCTCAAACTTTCAAGTAGATGCAATTGCTGCCCTCACTCTATGGAGAAGGGAACCTGAGCCACTACAGGTTAAGTGAGGTGCTTGGATTATAGAGAGCAGACCCAGAAGTCTGCTAGAATCAAACCCCTCCGCCTTCAGAGTTCAGGCACTTAACACGGGCACTGTCCACACATAATAGTGTTGAGGGCCCCAAGGCTAATCTCAGAATACCACCTGACTCCTAAACCTTCTGCACCTTCTGCTTTGAGAGCACTTTTCCTGACCCCCTGGGGCACCTCCACTTTATTCTTCAAACAACTAGAAACCTCCCCAGAATGCCAGCTGTGTTCTAGAGCTTGGGTTTCTTCCATTTCAGTTTTCCTACAGCCAGTTAAAAGGAGCTTGCTTATCTTCTGGGTGTTCAGATAAAGGAAGAGCAGTTAGAGTTTGAGCAATAGCAACACCACAGGCCAAGTCATGAAATAGTAAGAATTCCTGGCCTGGTAAAGGGGAGACAGGAGTCAGTGGAAATGTTCTGGAATCTTTTGGTGAGGGGATGATGTGGGTGAAGCACAATCCGGAGATTGATGTAGGTAATTAGCAAACCTGAGTCAGCAAGAAATGGCAATTATATTTAATGTACTATGATTAAGGAGGCAGAAAACTGCAATAACTTTTGGAGTGATTTTTCACACACACATACACAAACAAAAATGCTTAAATAAAATGAGTTTTAGTGCTTGCAGCAAGGAAAACAGTTCATTTTTGTTAAAGACCCACTTACATTAGAGTTTGTATGATGTAGGAGGATGGGATAACAGGAGACCCAAGTTCGGGTCTGGTAGTTCACACTAGATAAGAAATTACTTTGGATGGGTGAGCCACATGATGGATGTAACTCGGTAGGACAGTGGCTAAGAACAGGGGTTGTGCTCAAAGACAAGGATGTTCCAATGGTTTCCAACTCTGTAGCCTTCTGTGACTTTAATCTCCCTAAGCCTCGCTTTGCTTCATTGTAAAATGCAAAGAGAAGCAACTCCCTCATAGGATTGCTATGAAAACCAGATGGCATAACATTTACAAACACTCAGCAAAGGAGAGGAGACACAGTCAGAGCTCAAACAGCTGCTGCTGCTGTTGTAATTATTATAATTATTTACAAAGAGGGAGACAGATTAGGTTATCTCTAAGGTCTTCTCCAGCTCTGAAATTCTATGGTTCTGTGAACAGCTCATTCCCAAGTGACGTCAGATAAATGAGGTCTCACTGTATATTGGGCAAGAAATCAATATGGCCAATTTTCAATTGTACCCAGTAAGGTAAAGTGAGCAGAGTATGAATTATTCAAAATCTTTGGTTACACTCAATATATTTCTATTTGATCTTGGAATGCCTAGAACTTTTTTAAAGAATATGTCCTATCCCTCTCATGTTTAATGATTAAAATTGAGTCTGGCCTTTCTCTGTTCACTAAGGGGAAAGAGAGAGAACAACACTAGATGTTTTAACTATGCTATCTCACTTAATAACTGGAGACTTGGGTGAAATCATCCAGCAACTGAGAGGGAAATAGAAGAATCAAGGAGGATACTGCAGTCTTGGCCTGAAAACCAACCTCTCCGATCAAGAGCCAGCAAGGCAGCCTCTCCTGTGATACATCAGAATATCAGGCAGTCCAATGTGCTCTGGCATTCCAAGGGTGAGAAGATCCTGTGGAGTGCTTTCCACCCATAGCTTAATTTCACAAGAGCCTTATCACAGCAGTGACGTCTCATTAGTATTCCCTGGAACAATGGCCACAGCCCAACACTATAATACTCCAATTATCTAAGTTCTCATTTGTCATTTAAGAGTGTGTCTCCACCTCTCACACACTTCAGTGCTAAAGTAAATACCCTTTTCATTTTTCTTTCTTCTTCCTTGTTTTTTCAATAATAATAAAAAAAAAAATTGTCCAGGAAGACATTTGTATTATTTGAAGACAAAAAGCACCACAAGAGACAGGCAGGAGAGTAGGACTTTGTGCTGGACTCCGGAAGCCTTCTGTCCAATAAAGTTAGGGCACCTGTTGGAGTCCAGGTCTCCACCGACGGACCAGCTGTGAGACTTGGCTAAATTGCTGAACCTTTCTGAGCCTGAGTTTCTTCGTTTGGAAACAGGATGATCTGAGGACGTTAACTCAGAGGCTAACAGAGCTCAAGTTTCAGAGCCCACCCTTGTGTCGGGCACAGTCAGGTGATCATATATTTATATAAAATTCACAAAGATCTCTTACCTGCGCCTGGCAGAGACTCTGTCTCTTGTTACTGCTGCTTCTGTCCATCGCGCGAGGGGAGCCATGGAGAAGCCTCGGGCACTTTCGCCATGTGGGTGGGAGGCGGAGTTGGGGACAGTTAATTGAGGTCTGCAGGCCCTGTGTGGTGCTCTGAAGTTGTTTCTATGTTACTTCACTATCGCCAGGCACCCCGGGGTAGGCTGACTTCAGAGCACGCTCCCCTGCCATTTCTATATCTGTATTTTGATTCCTATTGCAATATTATTTTTATACCTAAATACATCTTTCTTAAAGAGAAATTCTAAAATGGCATTAGCTTCAGGCCCCAGAAAAATCTGGATGGGCCTCCCCTGGCAGCACTTTACCCCTTGTTGCGAAGATTAACGTGGAAGTATTTTCCCCCACTTTCCTCCTCTCCTGTCTTTTACCTTCCTCTCTTCTTTTAAAATATCATATAGTAATGAAAAGGGACCTGAAGATTCTCTAATTCAGGCCTTTTTTATGTTTTTTTTCCCTAAAACATGTCCTCCCTCAAATAAAATCATAGCCATGATGTTGATATGTGGGGGAAAAAAAGCCATAATTAACAGGATCTGGATGAAGGTCAGTCTTCATTGTTTGAGGGATGGTCCTCTCTGTTTCTAAAAATTGCTACAGAGCCCCTGTGGGCTCTGGGATTCCAGGGGACCCAGTTTGAAAACTCAGGATTTTAACTTCTTAACTGCAGAGAGGCTGGGTGATACCCATCATTCCCATTCTATGTTCAGTTCACCATATCTGTGTATTTTTTAAAGTGTATGGTAAAAAATAAAACACTTTTTATTCTTTATTTAACTTTAAAGCAAGTTTATCTGTTTTAAAAACAATTTCTAAATATTCTTTATGTCATAGAATGTTCTAGAAGGATTGAAGACTTGAATGTTTGATATATGTGTATACATTTGAGTTTTCTTCTATAAAAATATTTTAAGGACTACATGTACAAATGAGGCTATAGGGCATCTTATCCAAAACAAATAATTAAGAATCACTAAAAATTCACAACTTGTGTGTGATAAATGTACTGTATATAATGCCATTGTACAAGTAATAAATTGGCAGATAATGTTTGCAACCATTATGGCAGAGTCACACTGTTCTCTTAAACAGAAACTATGCAAAGAACAAGTCTAACTGGCCTGTAAAGTTATGCAAAAAAAAAAAAAAAAAAAAAAAAACCTTCAACCTCCCCCATTCTTGAAAGAAATGCAAACTAAGTAACAAGGAGCTTCACTTTGTATCCATCAGAAGAGCCAAAAATTGAGGGTTAACCCCATTCTTTTTCAGGGTGAGTTAAGGAGGACCCTTCCTCCATTTCTGGCAAAAATGAGAAATTTTCCAGGCTTTCGGAAAGCAACCTTGAAATATCCATCCACATATAAAATGCAAGCCCTTTTTCCAGAGCCACAGTGAGACTTTTGAGCCCTGTGAACTTTTGCCTTTGTGGGCTTCTTTCCCTCATGAAAAGAAATTAAAACATGAATGTTTATACATGCATAAAATATATTTCATAACGGTGTTAAGTGCACAGATGAAAGTAACTCCTGCTGCATTTTGTTTTGTTTTTAATACTGGAGATCTCACCTGGGAGCCTTTAACCATTGAGCCACATCCCCTCCCCTTTTTTTGTGTTTTATTTAGAGACAGGGTCTCACTGAGTTGCTTAGGGCCTCACCATGTTGCTGAGGCTGGCTTTGAACTCACGATCTTCCTCCCTCAGCCTCCAGAGTTGCTGGGATTATAGGTGTGAGCCACTGTGCCTGGCTCATTTTTTAAATTTAAATTATAAAAAGCAAAGATTAAAAGATTTCCAGGATTTCTGCAAATCTCAAGGTCTCTAAGCACTATGGCTTCTTTGCTCAAAAACCTCAGCTCTAACTCTTCAACTAGATATTAGCTTACTGGACATCAGAAGCGGAGTGACACTTCCTACAGGATGATGGCAGTGGCAAAAACTGGACTACTAAAATAGATTGGGTTGTACGTAACGTGATCCCATAATCACAGCCAGTAAGATGTGTCTGTGAGTGTGGGAGCTGCTGTCAGTTTTCTCTTGCAATCTAACAAAATTCCTAAAAAGGAGTGGCTTTATGAGTTAGTAATCTGGAATAGGCCTTTCTGGATAATTCTCTCGCTGTTCACCTCTCATGGGTAATTCATGCAGTTTCAGTCAAATGGCATCTTCTCTTCTGTTGGATTGTCTACCAGGGCCTCATACATCTGAGGGGTGTCTCTTTGCTCAGTGAGCCACGTGTGTCCAGCGGGCTGGCCCAGGTTTTTTCACCTGGTAGCAAAAGCAGTTTCAAGAGCAAGAGAAGACAAGCCCAATGAGCAACAGCTCTCCAAACCCAAGTTTCCATCACATTTGCTAATGTCTCTTTAACAAAGGCCAGTCATGTGCTCAGACTCAGATTCACCACGGGAGGGGATGTGACTGTAAAGGTCTACAGTGTGTAACTGCGTGCTTTTGTGAAAACAGCAATGTAGTGTGGTCAAGATCAGCAAGGAGATCAATAGGAACTGAGTTCCCTATTGCTTCATAGTTGTTTATATCCCTTGTTTATTCATTCATTTAAACCATACATCAAGTTCCTGAACTCTGTGGGATGTGTACAAAGGAGTCACACATCAAGGTCCATCTTCTGGAAAGAGGTATATTGAGGGACAAACCCATAACCAAAACTCTTTACTTAATTACCATAACATCATCTTGTGGGGATTAGAAAAATGTAGGTTGTGCACTTGTTCATTTTAACCCCTGGTTTATCCTTAAAGCAAAGACTGAGATAAAGACCTTTTTCTAGTTTAATCATCTGAGAATATACATCCTTGGAACTTGTATGAAGCCAGGTTAAGGGAAAGAGGAGCCAATACAAAGATACATCTTGCAGCTGATGGTGGCTATGTGAGATAACCGCTCAGTCCCATGGGAAACTCGAGGAGCCCCTGAAACACACTGCAGATTCTCATCTCCATTCAACAAAGTGGTTCCAGGAGCGTTTAGTGCCCTGTCTGGCATGTGCTTGTGTGAGGTCATTAAGTCTCTAGGGATAAACCTGTCTTGTGGCATCAATGAACCTTCAAGGCAAGAAGCAAAAGGTCCATTGCAGATGTTGCATACGGTCAGACCTAGAAGAAACTGGTTACACCGCAGTGGCTGGAGTAGGGGTGAGGCCAACAGGATATAAGTCTACACAGAGATGTCTGATCAAGTCCACCCTCAGAAAACCAAGACTTGTGTGTAAAGTCTAATCTGTCATGAGGTCATAGTCAAGGCATTTTCTAGCAATCTCTGAAAAGGTTCAATTCAAAAGATTTGTATAATAAGCCACAGTATCTATTATAACAGATGAATCCAAAGCAATAATTGGCATTGCACATCCTTTTCTTAACTATTTCTCAGCTGGAATTTCAGCTGGCTATTTGGCTAGATATAGTGACCCAGTTTTCTGCCTCCAAGAGGTCTTAGTCTTTAGTTACCTTGCCCTTGACAAATAACCAGTGCTGCAGTTGCCCGCTCGCCAATAACGCTGAGCACAGAAGCACAAGCTGGTATTGCAATCAGCTCCTGATTCCAGATACACTCTTCCTTCACCCACTGTGCAGCAAGGCCATATCTCATCCCCACAGTCCAGCCAAATTACCTCTGTCAATGTATTCCTTTTTTTTTTATTAGAGGACCAATGGCAAGAGGACCCAAAATGACTAGTTCATAGCCATTGTTTCAAGTATAGGGAGACCATATCCTTGAGGCATATGGTGAGATTGGTATATCCAAGGTCATCACCCATTGGACATGTCTACTGAAGCCTATGAAAAGTAGTGACCACAGCAGTGATTGGCAGAAGAGATGAGCCAAGGGAACGTGAAGTGGTGAGCAAGATGTTATCAGATACAGCAGTACCTGCTTCTTATATAGGAACTGACTAGCCACACTGTGTCTTTTCTTTTCTCTCCCCATTTCTTATCATCTGCACACTAGAATCAGAGATGTTCATTTATGCCACATGGGAATTGCATTTGAATTATTATTATTTTTTAAAATTTTGTGTTTTAGCTTTAGGTGAACACAGTATCTTTATTTTTTATCTTTATGTGGTGTTGAGGATTGAACCCAGTGCCTCATGCATGCTAAGCAAGCTCTCTGCCACTGAGCCACAACCCCATCCCTGCATTTGAATTATTTATTGGCATATTGTATAAGGCAATACCCCATATCTGCCGAGTTTTCTATTAGGATATCAAATTAGTGTTTGATGAAAAAAAATTTATTTTATGGAAATAGCCCTTGAGGGGGCAAAAGGAATTTTGTAGAAGGATTTAAAAATTTTTATTGTATAATAAGAACTGAGTATTAGAGATCCTCAACAAATATAAGCCTTTATCCTTCCTCTTTTAACAAAATGAATGCCTTGTAAAAATCACTCCTATAGCTCAGATATTTAAATTTCTGGTGGAAGGAGAGGACTTGGCTTTTGTTAATTATTTCTCAGTTGGATCATCTTTTGAGGGATAGTGGAACATGAATGGAGGAAAGTCAAGCTGGGCTGAGGAGAAGGTGAGTGGTGTGGGAACAGAGCCCACTCTTAGCAGGAGGATCAAAACTGTCCCTGCCTCTAAGGAAGGGCAAGTTCAGCCCCAGTAGCCCTGGGCAAGCATGTTCTGAATCTATCTTGATCACCAAATCCTCATAACTGACATTAAAGAGCAGGTGAGCTAATAAGTCAAGGCAGAAGTGAGGAAACTATTCAATAAAAAATTTTTAGAAATTATCCACCAAGGACAAACCACAATGCTGTAACAAATTACCAATTTATCTGCAAACACTTGGTAATGAGATATTCTCTGTTAAAAAAAAAAAAAAAAAACACGGAAGTTTCAGTGATAGGACAATCCAGTGAGCTTTTCTTGACGAATGCATGTGGGTAGTTGAATACAGATATGAAAAAGTGTGATGTGGTTCTTTCAGACAATAAGAAAAACATTACCCCAAATTATGCAGTTTTTCCTGTGTCCTTAAATGAAAAGACAGATACAGTACTGCTTTCTCCTAATGGCCCAGCTATATCGATATGTAGGTCAACTACTTAAGTAGGTGGAAATGCCTTTTTTTTTTCCTGTTTTTCCCTCTGCAGTAAATAAGATTGGTAAAGTCTGAATAAAAGCTGCTTCTATTACAGTGTGAATAGTTGAATGCAACAGTTTCCATGTACCCACATTGGTGGCAGGTATTTTGAGATTTTGAGACATTTAAAAACATGATTACTTCCCTGGCTCTTGGCAGTTAAGGAACTCTGAGAGTATTGACCCTTAATATCTACAGAAGTGGCTCATTCGGAAGACTAGCAATTTTATTATTGATTCTGAGATGGTTTCCACAGGACCTCGAGCCTCAGGAAGTTTAGTAAGTCAGATTTAAGAATCATAATATTATTCTGATACTTTGGAGACCTGTCCTATCATAAAACAAGTCTCATCACATCTCACAAGAAGCGAGGGAAAGTCATTTACCTGAAATCTCCGTCAGGGAAGTCATTTACCTGAAATCTCAGGTCAATGCTAATGTCCTCTTGCTGTTTCTGTCTTAACAAAAGCATTTCAACTTTTATCTGTGGATGACATCAAAATGTTCTCTATCAAAATCATCTGTATTTGAACCTTATTTTAACTTTGAAAGAAGAGCTCTAAAATCACCCATCTTGGTACAGGTCTTATTCACTTGTACCAAGGCTTAAATAATAGAGAAGGTGTAATAAAGGCTTAGCCAAGATCCTCAAATTATTATGGCCTTTTGGAACACGGTATGAACCATCAGCTATGGAGCTCCAGAGTGCTCAGCCAAAATGAAACTCGAAAATTGTTTCTCATTCCTTAGATTAGAAATTTCACACTCAGGAAAGGTAAGTGCCAAGCAAGCCCCAAGTCACATGGCCAGTAAATGACAGAATCAGAACACAAAATAGGAGTTCTGACTCAACCCAAGGGCTTCCCACTGTGTTCCCCTCCTTGCATCCTTATTTGTGGGCATGTGTCTGTTGGTCCAGGTCACAAAACAGCTTGGACACAATCCTCTGAGCCATGGGAAGCAGCCTGTTTCATTTTCAATTTGCAGTACTCACCAAGTTTAATGGTTTATTTTTCCATATTAAATTTATAAAGGGTTTATTTGACATTTTACATTAGATCTATTGCCTCATTCATTGGAGAAAAATTATAGTAGAACATTTTGTGAGCTGTAAATTAAGATACAGAGAGAGTTATCCTTTTTATTATTTGAAGCATCAGAACAACTTTACTCAAAACGACTGGAGTTTGCATTTGGAATTAGCACTTTTAAATCAGAAACAGATTTGATTTTTCATTCAACTCACTGTGTTTTGTTTAGCTAAAAACCACTGGGGAATTTCCTTGCCCCATTTTTCTTTGCTCAATCTACATGAGCACACACAGATATAAATAAGAAAAATCTGCTCTTTCTTGTAGAGATGCCTCCTCGGCCCTGACTCTTCTCTACACAAACTTCAGTCATGAGAAGGTGGCACCAGCATGGTGTCTAAGAGCAGTGTTCAAGCCCTGGCACTGCCTTTTTCTAGGTGAACAGTCTCAGCTACTTAGTTAATTTCTCTGAACAGATGTCAGAGACAGACCTGTGGGGACAAGCCCTGAAAGAATGGCTGTCTCTCTAGCCAGGAGAAGAAGAGTGGTCGTGCAGGACCCAGGGGAGGATGGGCAATGAGGCAGGAGGAAACACAAGTAGAAGGATTAGTCCCAATGAGGACTGGCCAACAATGACGTCATCTACCAAAATCTCAGAGAATGGTGACTTGGTAAAATCCTAGGCAGATGTCCTCACAGAATTGAAAGTAAGGCAGTGGCTGGTACTGGATATTAGTACCATGGTAATAGGTGTTAGTAGATTAATGACCATTAAGAAATGGTTACGCTAAAAAAAATAAATACAGGTGCAAACACATTTTGAGTGAATGTTCTTAGTCCCATTTTGGGGACGCAGTGAGACTCTGAGCCGAAGACTGTACTGTTAGGTGAAGAGGTGGAAGTTCCCCTTGGTTGGATTGGGAAGCATCATGGGAGTGCACCATGCATATCCTCCTCCTGTCCCATCCAAGATGGAAGACACCAGTGCAGACTAAAAGAGATAGAATCAAGAGAAAAAAGAAGGAATGGAAATTTTAAAAAAGAATATTTATCTTAAAAGTTACCTGAGGACAGGCATAGAATAAGATGGGACTGTCGAGGAGTAGTAAGAACCTTATCATTAAGATTTAGCTTAAAATGACTTCACAAATGAAGGCTTTCTGGAGTGTTCTAAGTCGAATTATTAATGCTTTATCCAAAGTCTCAGTAAATTATTTATATATTTTTATAATATTTATCAAAGCTTAATAGTTTATTAACTATTATATTAATAAACTTAAGTGGTTTATTAACTATCAACAAGCCTGCCTCATACATTAAGTAGCAAAAGTGATCTGTGAATAATTGATTTTTTTAATTATTAGTACAAAACATAGTACTCGATATTCATACCATATTATTACATATTAGTAACTTAATTAATCAACAATAAGAAATGGTTATTCTAAAGGAGGAAATTACAGGTGCTAACACATTTTGAGTGGATGTTGTTAGTCTCATCATTGGTGAGATGAGATTGAAAAGTGAAATGAGAGTGAGAAGGTTAGAGATGGAAAGAAAAAATTAAGCAGATGGAGCAAAGAGATAACTCAAGCAAATTTTATAGGATATGTGTAAGTGACACAGAGGGTCAAGCTGAGCTCTGTCAAGGTGACCTATTAAAATAAAGAAACATTAGTTTTCAGTATGTTTATTTTGTTTTGTAGGCTCTGTACACCCTGTGTCCTCTATAACCTAAAAGGAATAATGAGTGAAATACAAGTGGAGTTGTCCAGGATTAGACATGTGATACAGGGCAATTTGATATTCTGCAAAGTGAAGGTCAAAAGATATAAAAAATGGATATTGATGTCACCAAGGAATATGGAAGCCACAGTGATACAAAGAATTCTAGTTTTGTGGCTAGCATTGTAAAAGTATAGATTATTATTTTTCTTAAAGCAATACTTTGGAGCCATTGCAAATATTGGAGGCATTTGGAGTGGATCAAACAGCAGAAGTTAGATGGGAACAAGAAATGGAGAGAACTGAAATGAAATAATAACTATATTTTGCTCCAATTTAAAAAAAAATTCTTCTGAAGGACTTGTCAATTAAGAGAAGTACAAACTGTTGTCCTTTTAACAAAAAATTAAATCTGTGTCTTTCAATTTTTTCCCCTGAATTACCCCTCTGTTTAGACTTGGACAGGTGAATGAACCCAGTAGGGTGCTGTAGTGAATACATCCCATACAGAAATTATATGAATGGAAACATTTTCAAGCAGTGTTAGCATTTGGAATATCTGGGTTTAAACCCACACTCTCTCCACTGCCATCATTTGCTGTGTGCCAACAATGAGACAACAGGCCCTAGGGGAAAGAATGTGGTTCCCTCAGGGCATTCATTCAAGCTTTACAAACAAAATCTGAAGAGACAGGACATGGGAGTTTAATGTTCAAGTGTTAATGAGGACTTAGCTATTGTGAATCTTACGCTGTGCTAATTAAAAATAATTGCATGATCCTAAAAATAGGGAGTTTTCAGCCAGAGAGGTCTCTAGGTCATTGCTGCCTTTCAGGACTTCCATCTTGGTTGTACACAAATCTCAGTTGTGACCTTAACAGGGATAATCAGGTTGTGAGAGCCCTGGATTCTCTAAACAAATGCACTAGAGCCTAATTGAGATGAGAAAGTCAGTTACATGGTTTCCAGCGAGAAATAGCTCTTTCCAATGGAGAAACTTGGGGTTGAAAGTCAGGTTAAGTTTAGAAAGTGGCTTAGTGAATAAAAAGGAATCAAAATGAGAAGGGCCCCAGAGAGCATCCCATTGAATACCACCCACCCCAAGATGCCCACCACATACACTAGTTTCCTGGTAAGCCCACATTTTGCATCAAAGTTTTTCTCTATTCATTCAGGGATGCAGTCTCTGGAAAACCAGCATCACATTTCAGCATTTGTATGCAGATTCCAATAGCACCTGTATACAAGTGTGTATTAAGCATGTGGTTGCCTCCTATATAGAAAAGGAAAATGAGGTCGTCCATAAACTACTGATCCTCAAAATGTCATCTTGTGTTATTTATTAGCAAAGGAAGTAGGAAGGCATGTTGTGGCTTTCCCCAGTTTGCTACTGAATTCTTTAGGTGAGCTTTCCCTCCTCTTGCAATCAGGAAGACAGTGATGTTCCACCCATAACCTTTATGGATGTGTTCACTTTGACGTGTGATTAATGTGCTGGAATGGCTAATCCATGTCTGCTTCTAGTGATCATCAGAGCTCAGTTGCTTTTCTCAAAGTGAGCCGCGTTAGAGGTGGAAGAACCCTCCTAGCTCATTGGCATCCACGCAGCTCTGGTTCCCCTTGACCCTGGGCCTCCTGTGACACTGTTCCTTAATGGATGCTTCACTTCCCGGTGCATCAGGCCTGTTGCACATCTTGGCTCCAAACCCTTTGCTCTCTTCTCTGTGTGGGTGACTGGGCTATCCTGCAGAGGCCTGGGGACAGAATGGGCCTTCACAGCATCTCTCCCTGCTTGTGCTTGGCTGGCCGGGGTGAGCAGAGGTTGGACGTGTTATTCATTGTTCTGCCGGTGATGAGAACCTCGAAGGCCACATGGAGCTTTCAAGTTCAGAGCAAAAACATGACTTTATTTTTCTTTCTTTCTTCCTTCTTCAACTTAAGTTTCTCTTTTACTAATCAGCGACACTGGAGATGTATTAGGTGGTTCATAAAAGTTTTTCTTTAAATAGAGCAAATGTATTATTTTTATATAGTTGTGATAGATAAAACAGTGCCCCTCTCCAGATGTCCATGTTCTAAGCTATGATGCACACATCATAGTTGTACATACATCACCTTACATAGCAAAGGGACAGTGTGACTAAGTCAAGGCTTTGACTTTAAAAGATTATCCCAGATAACTTATGTGAGCCCAGCATAATCACAGTGCTCCTTGGGAGAGTCAGAGAAAGAGACAGGGCAATGTGAACAGAGAACCAGAGTGAGGCAGGTCAACGGGTATCACACCAGTCAGTGCTGGCTTTGAAGATGGAGGAACACAGCAATGAGCCATAGTGCATGTGCAGCCTCTAGAACCTGCACAGGGCAAGAAGGCAGATTCTTCCCTGGAGTTTATAGAAGCAGCAAGATGCAGTTGACACCTTGAATCTAGCCTAGTGAACTCTACTTTAAACCTAAGAAACAGAACTGTGTCATTATTATTAGCTATACTATTATCTCCAGCACCGTAAGATAGACTCAGTCAGTGTCTGGTGTCTGGTCATTTGTTACAGCAGCCATAGGAAACTCATACAGTAGTACTTTACCATTTTCCATTGTACTCTATATGGTATCACACAGACAAAATTCATATTTTGTGGAAATGAATAAGATACATAGGATTTGTCACTTTGATATTTACCTGGTATGAAATTCAATCTGATGTGTTCAGTAGTAATAGTTCTGAAAAAAATGAGACTTATTTATGAATATATAGAATAATATGAAACTGTTACTTGGGACTTGGAGCTGCAACAGAGAAAAATTACTTTACCAATAAATCAATGGGCTTGATGAGTCTATTAATTTTGCCATCAGCCCCATTGTCTTTCTGTTCCTCAGCAGTCTACTGGCAATACCCTATTATTGACGATGCTACTGCCTTAGCCCCTGGGCTCTTCCATCTTCTATAGCTCAATGTGCAAAAATTGTGCAACCTGTCTAGGACTCTACTAGAAAGAGAGTTACCTGGCTGAGCCATGCAGGGGAAATACTTTCATTAGCTCCTTCTCAGCATAATCATTTAAATATATCCAGTACATTTTAGCTTATGAATTCTATGATTTCATTTGATCTTCACAATAACTTGGTGAAGGAGGTATCATGACCTTCATTTTCTGATAGAGAAAACTAGGGTAAGGAATGTTTCCAGATAGTACATGACAAAAAGAAGATTTGCACTCAAATTTAAGTTTTTTGTTGAGATTTTAAAATAAATGCAAGTTTGCTATATCAACAGTTTTTACCATTTTACCTCAGTATCACGAATCCAAATCCATGTTTTGAAGGCACAATTTAATGGTAAAATAACTTGCACATTTATAAAGTGATGTGGATGTGCAGAAAGTCTGAAACGTTTGTATGAGGAAGCTCATCCAAAATAAGGAGGTAGTGGCTAAAAAATAATAGAAGGAAGATCAGTGGAGGAGACCAAGGGGATTGAGGGGAAGGGGTGGGGATCGTGTAGGAAGAGGTCATGGAATAAATCTGACACAGCTTTCCTCATACATATATAAATATACCACGGTGAATCTCACCATCATGTACACCTACCAAGACACAAACTGAAAACAAAACAAAACAAAACTTATAGGTAAATAGCAGAAAGAAAGGTAGATTAGAAGAAAGGGGGGAGTACTGGGGAATAAATTAGAACAAATTATATTCCATGCTTGTATAGGGATGTCAAAATAAATCCTTTTGACATATATAACTGAAAAGAACCAATGAGAAATCACCCAAATATTATTGCTCAAAACAAATCAGTGTGACTGTATGGATGCATTTCCTTCCAGATGTTTTTCTGTGCATTTATACAAGCACATGTTTTTTTGGACATTTTTCATTTAGGGTTTTGTGTCTCATCAAGTTTTGATTATTTGAAGAGAAGTGGGATGACTTTCTAACTTTGCTGTAGTTAAAGTTTTACTGTATTGCTTTTCAGTGACCTATTTTTCCTGGGTATTTAAATATGAATTTAAAAATCTACTCACCCTTCTTGAGTATACTATTTTTTTTCTGGGTTAGGACCAGGATGCTCAAAATGTGGTCTGAAGACCAACAACACCAACAACACTTGGGAGCCCTTATAACTGCAAATTGTCTACCGAGTCAGGCTTTTCCGGGCAAGGTCAGGAATCCCTGTTTTAATAAGCTCTCCAGATGATTTTAACACATGCAGAAAGTTTGGACTGAAGTACTTGCCTTTCCATGTGGGTGGATGAAGCAAAAGCAAATCTGCCGTAGGTTAAAGACAAACAGAATAATTGTCATCCTTGGAAGAAAAGAACAGGAGATGCTTGACTAGTGAGATTTCCCACATCCGCTTGCCTCCAGCATCTACTACCCATTCATCTGTTGGGTGAGGGGCTAGCTATAGCCCTGGCTAAAGTCCTGTGTACTCACCTGCAAATGCAATAAGTAGTTAGCTTTGCTTATTATCATTCAATCAAGTTTCCTATGCAAACACTTCTGCTTAAGCCAACTAACAATCCTTTTATCAAAATCAGAATAGGATAAAAAATAGGCAGATTTTAAGTTCAGTTCTGATATCCTTCCTAAAAACTCATCTATCTTGTTAGATCAAATGGAGTAGAAAAGAAAGACATTTTACAGACCCTGTCCTCCTGGTGATTCACACTCTTATTGGGAAATAAAAATTTCAAAGATAAAACTCAATAAACAGTCAAGTCCTAAGTCATGAAATAAGCAATGAGTGCTCTGGATTATGCAGAAAGAGGCACATTGACCAGGGAGACTCTCCTTAAGAAGAAGAAATTTGAGTAGGACCTAAATAACAAATATCAGATTGCTAATAATAATAATGCCCCAAATGCTACCTATTAGTTTGCCATGGGTGGGATCCCTAGGTTAAGCAACTGATGTGGATTATTTCTCCTGTCCCTCCTAATGCCACTATAGCATATTTATCGTACCTCCTCGTAAGCAAAGCTAAAGGTTCAGTCATTTTAGTAACATTATGTAATTAGCATGTTGTGGAGTCAGAATTTGGACCTAACTCTGTCTACAGACTGCAGAGCCATGCTTCATACCCCTTTAGCCTTAATTGATGACTCCGAGAAGTTGTATAGACTGACAAAGAGGCTTGTAGCATGTTGTAGCGAGAGCTAGTCAAGGTCACGCAGCAGATCTGCCTGACCAGGCCACAGGATTGTTACTGGAAGGTCACAGGACCCTAGAAAGACCATCACAAAAATCCTTATATTCATAGATGATGATCTGGGATATCATAAATACTGAAGAAACATTCCACTTTTGAACATAATGAAAGTGATATTTTAAGGCTGGACTAGAATTCAAAAGACACACTTTGGTAGAGGTAGTTGAGTAGAAAAACCAATGAATAGGGCAAATGTTCAGCCAGATGATAAGGAAAAGGGCCAGAGTTGGGGCAGGAGTAAAGGAGAGTGATTGATTATTAAATATCAGAAAAGAAAGAAGAAAGGTTTTAATGGCAGGTTGGCCATAGGGGCTCAGAGGAAGGCTGAGAAGTTGAATCTGACATTCTGGATTATTTTGAAATGGACAAAATTTTTAATTATCTGGAGAGAGGTTGTCAGCAATTAATAAGGCAGTTACTTTATTTGCAGAGGTTGGGGGTTTAGTCATTCCTACTCCCCTTTATTCCCAGCCACTTACTTCTAACTGGGCTTTGAGACCCTTTTGATCTTAGAAACATTTGAGTCAGTCCCATCTGCTTCATCCTTTCTGTGTAGCTTTTGTCAAGTGCTAGTCACCTTCCCGCTGGCCTCTGGCAATCCCAACAGGGTGCTCTTTGCCTTGAGTCACTTCCCCTGAATCTATCATTTTGCTCCACAGATGTTTCTTTTTTAAAACCAACACCTAATTATGGCATCTTCCTGCTAAGAGTTTAAAAATATTTCCCCCTTGCCCTCTTATTGCAATATTTTCTTTGGTGCGGCATTCAAAACTAAAGAAAAAAATAGAATTTGTTGTCTAAATTGGACACTTAAGACACTGCACAGAGGCCTGTTAATGATTAACACTGGGACAAAAGACGGATGGGCTCTGTTGATGTGTCAAGCCACCTTCTCCTCCAGTAGCACTTTGTGCATAAGTAATACCCAAAGGGTTGGTGAGACCACCCTGCTCCAGAGGCCTGGAGATGTGCACAGCTGGACCCGCAGAGCCTGAAACACTGCCCACACATCACAGATGCTCAGTAACTGCGGAAAGGAGGGAGGGAGGAGGAATGAGGTAATCTAATAGTTCTGGAAATGCCGTAGTCTAGTGCTGTTACAGTGAAACAGAGTGGAGGTCTAAGGGGGTCTGACATCCTTGGAGAGAGGAAGCCACAGAAAGCCCAAGGAGGCAGAAAGGATTTGTAGAAGGCGATAAAGGGAGGTGGGTCTCAGCTCATTCCCCAGATTTCAAGATAGAGCAGCTCTCAGGAGGACGATTCGAGGTAGACAAATCAGTGCCACCCCTTGGGGCCAGGGAAATCGTCCTTAGCTTTGTGAGATCTTTCATACTCCCCATAAATGTCCACGTGGAGCTGTTGAGAAACATGTGCGTCTCCAGGGTTCTAGATGGTGTCACTGCAGAGAGAAACGTCCTTTCTATACCTAGAAACAGCCTCAGTGAGGAGAGGAAACTGTGTCACGGGCATGGGAACAAAAGGGAAAATGATGGAACAGAACCTGTAATTTAGTTACATGAATGTCAGCTTTCAACACAAACGAGATGTCGTGTCATTAAAGCCCCTGAAACAAATAAAATGAACCAGGAAAATTCTTTCCTTTTGTCTGAGATAAAGGAAGATTAGAAGTCACATAAAATTTGCAAAAATTTTTATATTAACTAAGCAAAAAATTTATGTGTGTATATGTATGTGTGTGTGTGTGTGTGTGTGTGTGTGTGTGAGAGAGAGAGAGAGAGAGAGAGAGAGACACGGAGAGGACGCTCTCTGATCACTTAGTTGATAGCCCAACAGGGCAGCCAAGATGCATGACCTTTCAAAATAAAGTCCTACATGGTAAAAAGAGCATAGCTATAAATAAGTACAAATTAAATAATTTTAATGGTCAGGAGCCCCCATAAAGCAAACATCACATTTGTTTAGCAGTCGACTGATCATTTTTGTCCTTTCCCCGAATGGAAAGCCACACCGGGAACTAGCCATCTTGTTTGCTAGGTCAGAAATACTCATAAAGGTAAAACCAAGTGATGAATTTCAATTTAGAGGAAGAGAATGCTCTTCTCACCTGGGGCTGCCCCTCCCTGCTGCGTGCAGGTCGTTGTCTGGGGAGCCCTGGCCCAGCGCTGTTGTTCATGGAGGATATATTCTTTTTTTCCCCTAGCTATCTACGAGCCTTCCTGCGAAGCATACAAACACCTAGGCCAGACGTCAAATTACTACTGGATAGATCCTGATGGCAGTGGACCTCTGGGGCCTCTGAAAGTTTACTGCAACATGACAGGTAACTGTGTTATATTTATGCTTTATAAAGACGGCTCTCCTATATGTCGAGAATTAATAGTTCCATGGGTGGTTTGTGTCTTCGGTGCTGTATTCTTGCCACAATATCTAGTGAGTTAAACATGGCTGGATTTGTTAGGTAAAATGCTGACAGGTATTTCCAAAGGAATGAAGCCTCTGGATGCTGTATTTTTTTTTAATCTATCTTTGACTTGAACAATTAATAATTAACATTTAAAAAGTCAGCAAATACAGGAAAGCATCACAAAGTGAAATTGCAAAGTTGAAGGCTCCCAGAAAGAACTGACCCACGAAGCAGCCTGTCCTAGTAAGTATACAAGGGAGATTTAGCATGCCTGCTTAAATATCCTCCCTGCTCGTGTTGGTGGAAATTTCCAGACCTCTGCAGACTGCCCTGTCTTCTCCATGATTTCAGAACCAACCTTTCTGTGTACTGAGATCCCTTTCTGGCAATAGCAAAGATAACCTGAAGCTTTTGTGAAATTTATTCATAGAGAAAACCTAGTTTTTCCTTCAGTTCCATATTAAATTTCAGGGCTATGAAATGAGATTGGGGGTTGTGGTAAACTCCCAGAGCAGTGTATATGATGTACACATCTCTCAGATATGAGCAAATTTTCCATGAGACATTGGCAACATTTTATCCTCCAAAACTCCAGAAGGGTGTGAGACAGGCACTGTTTACTGTCTCCAGGAGAGGATTAGGATTTAACCAGAATTCCTGAGGCACGTGATGCTACAGGATGCTTCTGATGACTACTGCTACACAGGACTGTTTGGCACATGTCAGGAACCATCAATTCTTTAGGCAGACACCTGGATTTGTATCCTGACTCCATTAGTCTTAGATGTGTGATCTTGGGTACCTTAATTAACTATATTAAGCTTAATTAACCATATTAAACTCAGATATCTCTATCTGTAAAATGTATTAAAAGTAATACCTTCCAAGTACCAAGGCACATGCCTGTAATCCCAGCGGCTCGGGAGACTGAGGCAGGAGAATTGCAAGTTTAAAGCCAGCCTCAGAAACTTAGTGAGGCACTGAGTAACTCAATGAGATGCTGTCTCTAAATAAAATATTAAAAAGGGCTGGGGATGTGGCTCAGTGGTTAAGTGTTCCTGAGTTCAATCCCCATTACTAATAAAATTAATAATAATAATAATAATAATAATAATATTAACAACAACAACCACCACCACCTTATAGCATTATTATATGAGCAAAATAAAATAGGATACAGATGATTCCTAACACATTGTCTAATACATAGTAAACAGTATCTGGTTATAAGGTACTATTATTATTTTCAAAGGAGTCAAGAGTTAAATAATTGACCACATCGTCCTAGTAAAATTCAAATTGAGATCTGTTTGAGGTTAATAATTTAAATCAGACTATACTTCAGAATCATTTATTAAATTTGTTTTTTTTTTCTTTTTATACAAATTTCTTGGGTTCATCCCGGGAGACTTTGGTTCTGTAGGACCCCAGTGGAAATGGGATTGTGCAACTAGAATTTAAAATCCTCAGCAGGACTGGAGACAGGCTACAGGCCCCAGTGGAGAAGTTTTCAGCAGTATCAGGAAGCTAGGTGTGGTACTCAGCTTTTTGTTGCTGTGACAAATACCTGGTAAAAACAACTTGGAGGAGGCCAGGTTTATTTTGGCTCACAGTTTCAGAGGTTCTGGTCCATGGTCTATTAGCTGGGGCTATGGCTTTGGGCCTGAAGTGAGGCAGAACCTCCTTACATAAGGGTGTGGCAGAGGTCAGGGATTCTGTTCCCTGCAGCCAGGAAACAAAGAAGGAGGAAGGGGTTTAGGGATAAGAAATACCCTTCCAGAGCCTGTCCCCAGTGACCTACTTTCTCCAACTCTTTCCCACCACTTACAGTTGCTAGCACCTCCCAGGGGGCCATTCAGCCCTCAGTGGGTTAACCCACTGATGAGGGAAGAGCCCTCGAGATCCACTCTTCCCAAAACCCTGCCTCGGATCACTGCAGCACTTGGGGCCAAGACTTTAGCACGTGAGATTTTGGGGTACATTCCAGATCCAAACTGTCCTACCAGGCCTGATGCAGAAGGAGAGGGACAGCAACAGGTGCTTGTGCCCAGAGTGGAAGTCACGTGGAGAACAGGAAAATGGGAGCAGGCACCCCAAAAACTTCCTTCAATGCCACTGCGTTATCTTTGCCATCCTTCTCCATTCTTATCTGCACTTTGAAAATTTGGTGTTACAATTTTCAATAGTGTACGCTATCTTACATTTCCATTATTTGCCTTTTTCCACTGTATGTTTTTTCTAACATTTTAGCTTATTCATTCTGTTTTCTTCAGGAGTTTACAAATATCCTGTCACTAACAACCTGGAGCTTTCATATATAAAGCTTCACTTACTTCTTGTTGCCCAATGATCAATAATAATATTAATAAAGCTAGATCTTGCCACTGTCCTTGGAACGTAACTGAATACCCCTAAACCAAAAATAATGTTTTCTTACTATTCTCTCCTCTAATTCATGTCCTCTATAAATTTCTGCATTCATATTTAATTTTTTAAAATTTAAGTAAGCATATGTGCTCCAGCGCGTGAAGTTTAAAGTCCAAATAAAGAACACTCCTTGCGTTCGTTCTAGCTCCAGTTTTGTAGTTTTATCAAAAAGCCATTAAATTTGTTTACATAATTTGTGCTTTATAAAGCCCTGGGATTTAGCTGATCAAACTCTATTATCCTCTATAATGGTAAAAGCTGTTCATGTCTTTTTAATCTAATATTTATAGAGAGCTTGTTACTCAAGTTCCTAAGTACTTGCACTCAGTAATATTTTTATTATTATTATGCCTCCCACAAGTTTCAGTGGTGCAGTGTGGGCGGCGGGGAAATGAGTCACCGGGATGCTACTTGGGCTGTAGCAGAAAGCACTGTAAACCTATCTACCACCCAAGTGCTTCCTTCCCTATAATGTTCATTTTCTTAGCAACTTTGCAGTAACAGCTTCATTATCTCATAGTTCCTGTGGATCAGGAGCCTGGCACAAGCAAGCTGTGTTGCTGCTCACATTTGACCAGGACTGTACAATTAGGAATTTAATTGGTTTCCTATATGGATCCCAAAGGAGAATTAGAAAAACAAAGCCATAATGTTGACAATCCTTGTGTCAAGGGCACACACAAAATGAAGGACTGGGCTACTTTGGGGAGAGCTTTCCTTTCTCTGAGCTGCAGCTTTCACCCAGTAACTGGATCTCATCTTTATCCATTGCTCCTTTATGGACCATCACTGCAGGGTAACCTATGCTCCAGACACAGTGGGAACAGCAAGGAGGATAGTACAACATTCTGCAGCTAGAATATTTGTCTTCCAGCCACCCACGATAGTCAGGTGTCCAAGCACCCTTGAAGAATCTTGACTATGGACCCTGCTCCAGAATTCACCTGGTGAGGTCATGCCTACCCAGATTATCACACATTTGATTAACTCAAAATTGACTGATGACAGACCTTGCTTACATCTGAAGCCTCTCTTCACCTTTGGCATAAAAAATAGCTTCATTCCATGAGTGACTCTCCTCCTTATGCAAGGCCCTGCCCCCCATTTGCGGGTCCTGCCCATATTCAGTAAGCAGGACTCATCTACCTGGTGGCAGCAATCTCAAAGGCCTCCTGAGAATTCTACCTATCACACCTGCCTGTGTTCCTCTGTATTAAACTCATAATTCCAGCAGTCTTCACTCTTAGGTGTCAGGAACATGTCATGGTTAGTGTGTAAAATATCAAGCTTTACTATGAGTCATATAGTTTTAACTTATTATGATAAAATATTTTGATAATAAAGATAAGCAAAATAAACATTGTTTACCAGCTAGAAATGAGAATTACTGACAAGTTAAGAAATGTGATCTAAAGATTTTTTAAAATTTTGTACTAAGAACTAAGTATATTATTGAGGACAAACTAAATGCCAGGCATATCACACAGACTGTCTTATCCAATAACTCACAACAACCCCCTAAGGTAGGTAATGTGACTATTATTCCCATTATTTGGATAATTAAAGTAAAGCTCAGAGAAATTAAATTCCAGGTCACACATAGAGTAAGCTGTGGGGCTTGACTTCTCAGCCAGGCCTGTGTGATTCAGAGCCTGTGTGTGTGTGTCTGCAAGCTCACATATATGTGTATGGCCAGCATTCTTTAGTTGAGATTCTGTAGTATAATTTTTACATCATTTCTGAAATAAGCATTTCTTATTTTCATCTCCTCATTATCATCAAAACTTCCCTACATGGCTCTAACTCATTATCTGTGGTTTGAACAGCATTTTTGCTATAAACTATTTACTTCTTAATTGTCCAACTAATGCCTTGGGGCTTTTAATCAGAAAACACATTTCAAATGAAGTCAGTATATAAACCATTAGGTAATTGTTATTAGTTTTAATTCATAATTCAATTAGAAGTATTTTCTCTAGTGCAATTTTCTGAGTTCTTTATAAGATAACTAGTATATTCCTTAGGTACCTGGACTCATCATCCCTTAAGGTGTGAACCCAACTTTTAAAATAATTTAAATTCCACCCCTGACACCTAGTCAATTTTTCAATGTAAAGTGCTGAACACAATCTAACAAAATCTGGTTTGAGAACTTAATAGGATGGAATGGAATTGTGTTGGGTATCTTCTGTGATGTGATGTGGCCGATGGTGCCTTATTCTTCCCCCTTTTTAAAGACACCAACTAGAAATGAGGACACAGAGCTCCTTCCTTCTGTATAGGAGATTGTTCACATACAATGGGGCCCCACTGAGCTTCGGACCCCTCCCATTCCTGTGAGTCAGGAGCTGTTTCTCTGATGTGTGTGGCCTGAAGTCCGACCTTCCCAACACTGGTTTCTTGCATTTCGTTCCCTCCACCCATTTCTATTCTTTCTCATCAAAGGCTCTTCTCTGCCTTTTCTGTCTCCTAACCCACTTTACCTCCTCTATAGTTAACCTGAGCGTAGGTTCTCTCTCTCTGTGTCTTCCTCCAGCCACATCCTCTCCTCTTTGTCGCCCTCTCCGGTGCCGTCTTTGTTATAAACCTTTGTAATCACTCAGCAACTCCTGCTCCACGCGCTCCGCTATTTCAGTTCCTCACAATCAGTATAAATCTTTGAATTCAATTCTGTTCATACAGCTTCAATTGAAAATCTAGGAACCAACTCACTGATCAAACACGGGCCGTAAAGGGCTCTTTTCCGTGACTGATTACCCACTCACTGAAGACTGTCTTTTGGATTCACACTTCCTCTGTAGATGGCTCCTACCTGCCAGGCTTCCCTTGAAATCGCTTCTTCATTGTGTGTCAGTCATAGCGATAGGGATAGGTTAATACTACAAAAGTTCTCAAATGCTTTTCAAACTTGAAATGAAGGAAAGGAGAGGGGAAATTATAGGAGGCCAGGTGAAGCCCACACCCCAGGCCAGGAAGGGGTGCAGGACACCATGTAAAATCAAGGTGGCTTTCCTTCCATTGCAGGTAACCCAGAGTCACTTCTGGAGACTCCAAAGTGGTACCCAGATGCAATGTGCCCACCTTCAGATATTTTCATAAAACCTGCCAAGACATAATTTTAAATACATTGCCTTTTGGGGTGCAATTTCTCTGTTGGAAACCTGAGAATGGTTTCCCGTTATGTATGACTGGAGACTGATGTTCAGTTTCCTCTGATGTGTGGAATCTGAAACCCCTCCAGTCCACAATAATCAACTGTTCAGACAGGATGAATTAAGGGGAAATAAAAAAAAAAAACTTGGGAAATCCAATTAAGATAGTTCATTACTTTTGATCAAAAACAAAAGCCACAGGAATAATCCCATTTATTTTCACCTGCAGTGCCTCTCCTCTGACTAAACTTAAAGGCCACAGTGTTGTGTTTCTGTCTCGAGGTGTGTGTTTTAGTTTTGGGGTAGCCTTTCATTCCTTCTTAATACATCAGTTTCTGTCATAGAGACTCCCTGAAGATTTTATGGAGAGAATCATATGGCAGCTATTTTCTCTTCTTTATCTTGTATCTTTGTCTAATGACCATAACCAAAAAAGCTAAATAATGAATTGCACTCTTACTGTATGTCACCTACTCTAGCAAATACTTGAAGTCATATTTCCTGGAACTGGCATAAACTAGAAACCTTAAAGCTCATCATATAAATAATTGTTGCATAAGAGTAAATGACTCATTAATAAATGTCTTTGGAAACGAATATACCTTTGGATGAAGTTGTCAAAAAAAAACCTTATTGCATTTATATACAGATGACTTCATTAGGACTGACCTCTCTTCACATAATTATTAATTGCAAACCTAGTTTTACTCACATTTTTGAACAAACACAAGTCTGCATTGAAAGGTGAGACTAAGTAAGAATTCACTGGATCTTTCTTGTCATCTGTAACATTATTACTTGCTTTTTGCCTCTCTGGGCCTCTCTTTTATTCTACCTTCCCTGGATCTGTAGTTACCTTCTCTGACTCTAAGCTCATGTGGTGTTAACTCTAGGTTTGGGGATTAAGACTGATTTTTTTTTTTTTTTTTTTTGCAGGGGATGGGATAGCAGCAATTGAACTCAGGGGCACTTGACCACTGAACTGCATCCCTAGCTCTATTTTGTATTTATTCAGAGACAGGATCTCACTGAGTTGCTTTGTCACCTCTCCATTACTGAGGCTGGCTTTGAACTCGTGATCCTCCTGCCTCAGCCTCTAGAGCTGCTGGGATTATAGGCATGCATTTCCACGCCCTACCTGAGATTGATATTGACAGGTGAAATGCATCCCCTGGCTGCTGGGTGTGGTTGGTCAACGCTCCATCACCACAAGCCGAGCCCAGCATAGAGTCTGATATGTTCTGTTCTCAGGTTTTAGAAGACTGGGCAGCAGTAGTGGGCCATTTGAACTGAACTGTTTTCCCCCTGTGTCTGGGACAGGCCACCATCATGGGGTTTCGCTCATATGCCCGTGGTGACTCACCTGAGCACTTCCTACCACCCTGTGTTGGAACGCATGCTCCCTACCCCCATGCCTTCCTCATGGAGGTCTGACTCCCTGTTGGGCATGGACATCCTCCGCCATCCAATGTGTCCATTTCCCTCCATTTGCTGGGTGCTTACTTTCACACAGGTGATTCAGGTCTGTACATTTCTTTTTATTTATTCATGATTTTTTTTCTCTTATGACTTCTAGGTTCTCTCTTTCTGAAACAACTTTCTATTGTGCAGAGAGCTACTTTTTATTTTCCTTTTTAATAGCATGCTACTGTTGCTTTAGGCATACAAATTGTTTCTAATATCCTTGGGACAGAGCATCTTTTCTTCTTTCTCCTTTAGTCTCTTTATTCTGTTCATTTCCTCTTTTCTGATCTTCACAGCTTTCATAGGATTGCTGGTTGTTGTTAGCTCTATGTTTATTATTAGGCATGGAGGGTTTGTTGACTTCCCTCTAGGTTGGAGTGAGTGTATATTATTCCAGTGTGTCCAACAGTCTCTTTTTACTCCAATTGCTCTGATATAATAATTAAAAGCTCTCCATCTTATTATCAGCCGTGTGTCTGAGTAATAAATGATTTAATAACATTTCTGCAGACAGAACTGCGTGGTAGAGATTTTAGACTCTTTCTCGCCTGTAGATTCCTGATCTTTCTGCCAACAATCTTGGAACCATTTGAACAAAGAGGTCTGGGATTGTGAGCTTTGGGCCTTTGGTGTTAGCATGGACCATCCCCATTTTCTGTATGGTTTGCATGTCCCTTACTCTGCCTTGGAGCTTTAGAGAATAAACCTCCACTCACCCTCCAAAGTGAGAGAGGCAGCACCTCTTAGCCACAGGTCCCGGGAGGTAGGATCTCCAGGTGAACTCTGTCAAACATCCATAACCCAGTTTTTACTTAATTCATTCTTCAAAGTTTTCAAGATTCGGTGGGGGTAAGTGGGAATCTCATCTTTTCAGTTTTCAGGTTATGATTCAGTATCCTTAGATCTACTAAGTCAGTTGGCATGTATCCATTTGCTCTCTGTCCTTCAAAATTGTATTTCTACAGCTGATTCATATTTTCCTAGTCCTTGAGGGAAATGGGGTATAGATGTCGACATAGATATAGATACATACATGTTTACAGGAGTATGTCTGTGTATGTGTACATAAACCTACACATAGGTATATGTATGTGTACATGTGTAAAATATCCATATATACTCTAGTTTTAGTGGGATTTTTAGAAGGGATAAGAGTCCGATGCTATTCTTTTCCTCACTATCCTAACACCAAAACCCCTCATCTACTTTTAATTCTGTAATTTAATATCATAGAACCAATAACCTTTTATAACATGTTACTTTAAAATTCACTAAACTCTCTAAATTTCACAACTAGTTAACAAGTTTCCTTTTGGCTAGAGAATGTCACAATTCCTAAAGGATTTGCTATTGGCTCTCTATAAGAGGGGTTATGATCACTGTTTTAATCTTTAGTGTTTGCACAACGGGCTCAGAAGTTGTCTTTGCACCTTATTCTATAAGCTAGCAAAATAACCCTCTGTCTTTTTGGTGCTCCACCTGTTCCTTGTGTGGCTGCTTCTTTTACAGCAAATATGAAACCATGCTAAAAATAGCATCATTATGAAAAGGTAAAGCTAATGTTTCTTTCATCCATTCTGTGCCCACGGATGGGCAGGCCCCTCGCTTGCTGAGAACCTTTTTAGGTGCTCTGAGTGTGTCCTCACGCTGTCTGTCTGCATGGTAAATTTTTGTTGTTATCAGTGGTTACAATCTTGTTTGATTATTTTTGGTTGATTCTGGAAAGTAAAAGGAGACAATAGCTTATGTTCTTGAAAGAAGAGATTATAAATAAGCTGGATTTGCAGGAGATTTGTTGTTAAAAAAAAAAAAGAAAAGGAAAAGGAAAAAAAACCTGTATTTTCTTTCTCCTATTTCAATCCTTGGGCAGAAACAATATGAAACATTTAGAGGGACCACCAGGTCCCACTGAGCATCTGACTCCCTCTTCAGATGTCATTCGAAGAGATGTTCAGTGCTGGTTCAATTTGCCTTCAGCTCTGCAATCCTGGCCTTATTCACACTGATTTCTCTCCCTTTAATGATGGAGTAAATAAAGGAAAGTAGGCAACAGTGTTCAAAAGCAGCTCAACATGCTAAGACTTTCTCCTCCAGTATTCCTGTATCAATAAACAGCACGTTTACTGAAAATATTCCTAGTGATGATATTCTACTTTAAAAAGGATATTAATTTTCTGTGTCATAATGGGAAATATTTAATGTGTAAATTACTCCTGAAGTATAGAAATCATGACAGTTTATTATAGACTTACCAAATTCAACTTTCCCTCAACAAAGTGATAAAAGAACATATTCCTTTAGACACTTTAAAATAGTATATATCACAAAACTAAAGGATTGTTTTCAAAACAAATGTAACTCTTGAAACCATTTGCATTTCTCATCTTAGAAAACTCATGAAGTTTGGACCTTTGCATCAAAATCCACCATTGTTTCTCAGAATATCACTGACATCATTTAGTAACATTGAACATCTTTAATAAATATGCAGGTTAAAAGTAATTCTGAAATATTCTTGCCAGTCAGTTTCTTTTAACATGATCTAAGTTGCCACTTGGATTTCCCACTTTATTTATTTATTTATTTTTTTATTTTGGGGGATACCAGGGATTGAACTCAGGGGCACTCAACCACTGAGCCACATCCCATCTCCATTTCACATTTTACTTAGAAATAGTGTCTCACTGAGTTGCTTAGTTCCTTGATATTGCCAAGGCTGGCTTTGAACTTATGATCCTCCTGCCTCAGCCTCCCAAGCTGCTGGGAGTACAGGTGTGTGCCACCACACCCAGACTAGTCACTATAAATCCTTGATGGACATAATTCTCCATTACTTCCTAATTATTTTATTCATCATATTTCTTAATATTTTTAGTTCCATGAACTTTATGGTTTGATTAATAGTAAATTTGATGGCAGGTACTAAATGGGCTTCTATTAGATATCAGAGTATGAATCATTTCTTACATTTACAAAACACCTATGTCTATCATTCTATGTTCTATCTTGGGTACAATTTTTAGAATTTTAATGTTTGCTTAAGTTTATATTGTTTATTCACTTATCCAATATTTTGAGTGCATATGATTGATGTACAGGAATACAGTGTCAAAGATATTACGTGTAGCATCTGATTATGTGGAGCTTATACTGTTATGTATAAAATTGTTTCAAATAATTTCGCATAGTGTAATAACAGTGGAAAAGGCATTACTGTCAAACATTGAAATATTGAAAGCAGGAAAGCTATAGTTACTAATGTGCTATTTTAACCAATTGCTCATAGACAATTCATTCTTTCAAGTCAGCAATTTCCAAACTTTAGTGATTTGTACACCATCTTCCCAATTTAGGCATTCAAACCTCCTATTTGAGAATTTAATAATTAGTTTCCTTAAATTAATTTAGTTTAAGAAACCTATTTTTATGTTATCCTAAGAAAAATATTCATAAAATCTTGTGTTTAAACACTGGATGTTCTTTCCTTATGTAGTGTTAAAACATCATATCAGGGCTGGGGTTGTTACTTGGTGGTAGAGCACTTCCTAGCACGTGTAAGTTACTGGCTTCGATTCTCAGCACCAAGTAAAAATAAATAAAGATATTGTGTTCATCTAAAATATTTTTTTAAAAAATCATACAATGTAGCATAGTCCTGTATGCTATGGAATGATGTTTCTCAAAGCATGTTACTCAGTGGTCTACACACTCTCACAAATTCATGCTTAACCAAGCCCTCTTTCCCAATTTAATGTTTTTTTATACTCAACTTATATGAACTTAGACCAAAAAATTGACACTAGTACAATTCATACATTTTCAAAATCAAGTACCTTATCTAAATTCAAGGAAGGCTCTGGCAGGAGAGCTTCATTTTAAAGGACAAATGCACTTTGGTAGTAAATTATTAAACTGGATTCTAATCAGTTCTTTGCTAAGTTTATTCATATTGACCCAAGTGTCCTTCATTCCACACATCTGTCCTTCAGGTATCTTCTTTTCTATCCTTCCAGCTATAACTCTGACTTAATATTTAATGAGCAATTACTATGTCCTGTATATTTTCTCTAGAGAACATAAGTTTTCCCAAGACAATCTACAATGACCCCTAATCAACCCTACAAGTTCTCGACACAGCCCTTCCCTCCTCAGCCCTTCCTTCTGTCTTCCCACTTTCTAAACCTACAGTCCTACATACCAGGTCATGGTTACTAACAGAGTTTTGAGATAAAGAGAATATTAATTACTTAGCCATACTCCATTTTACAGATGAAAAAAATTGAAGCTCATGTTTTGACAGTCCCAACTAAATGCTGAATTATATTTAAATTGCATTGGTCATCGCCATAGAATTAACCCCCATAAGAATAGTTCAAACATCTCCTAAAAATCATGTTGTGTCTCTATTTCAATCAGACTACAAAATGATTTTGATTATGTTATTGTTTACTTATTTGTCTAATATCTTTTTCGTGACCTACATGTTTACCAGATAAGCAACAATAACCATGACAAAGTGCTACTGTTGGTTTAGCCAACTCCGTGTGCTGGACATTGAGAAAATCTTCACATGAAGGCAGTGCCTACTCCCCTTTATGAGTAAGGCAACCAAGTCATAGTCAATAACTAAACTAAAAAATTAAGTGGGAGAGGGGAGACCAAGTTGGTGTCAAGCTGGAGGCCACTGTTCAGGGCTTCATCAGATGGCCATGTCATTCCCTAGACTATGCAGGAGGGGGATTGGCTGTAGAAGTGTATAAGACATAGGCCATATCTTCAACTGACCTTGAGACTCGTTCAAAAAACCAGAGTGCACTGGCCACAGTGCTGCACACCTGGAATCCCAGCAGTTCAGGAGACTGAGGCAAGAGGATGGCAAGTTCCAGCCATCTTGGCAACTTAGCAAGAACCTGTCTCAAAAGGACCGGAGGTATAGCTCCTTGGTAGAGCACCCCTGGGTTCAATCCCTAATACCACAAAAATAAACAATTAAGAAATCAAAAGACAAATAAAAGTTTTTATTCACCATATTTATATCCCAATTTACTGATTTAGATATTGGAATTGAGCAGCTTTCTTAAGAGAAAGATTCCTGATCACTAGTAGACATGGGAGCTATGCCATAGGCAGTTGCCGTCAAGACATTCCTCAGTGCTTCTGCTACAGCGGAGTTGCTGGAACAAGTGAACAGCAGAACATAGGAGCCTGAGGTTGCATTCCCTTTAGGAAATAGGTCCCCACACCTGTCAATCAAGAGAAAAGCCCACAATAAGCAGCTTCCAGTGATTCCCCTGACACAAGTGTCGTGATGCATCATCGAGTGTCCTTCTTGCAAGAATCTGATGAGCAGTTGTGAGTTCCACCTTGGCAGCAATCCCTCACCAACAACACCTGCTCCGCTCAGGCATCAGGATAAACAAACCAAAACACTTCTCCTGTTGTGAATGCAACAAAACCATGCACTAGAAGAAGCAGAGAGCTTACACATGGGAAGAACTCATTAAGTAAGTGTTGCTGATGGATTACAGGAAACATAAAGTGAAACACTGTTTAGATATATAAATAGTATGAATTATGGAAGTTGACTATGTAATTTTTTTCTCCTTGTGATTTAAGAATGAGCAAAGACATATTAGAAGAAAAAGGAGGATACAAAGAAGTTTTCGTTTATTAAAAACTTAGAAGTTTATTGAAATTCTTTGCCTAGACTTGGTGTATTTCCAGAATTTTTGTAATAGCTTCAAGTCCCAAACAAGTGATGTCTATAATTGACAGCCAGCTCTAATAATGAGACTTGCGGGACTGTAAATTAGCTTTGTAGCCTCAATTCTTCATCCTGAGCAGGTTTACACTGGCACTTGTAGATTGCATGTTCTCATTGCAGGTGACATTGAGAGATTGCATTAAGTCGCTTATCGATCATACTGTACGGGTTCACTTTACTAAAATGTAATCTCTGTTTCAACAAGTCTAAATCTGACAAAGTATGCAATTTCCATACCAGATATCCTCAGCAAAATGTTATAAGCCCTAAACTCTGGCCTTTCCAATCGAATCCATAAGGATTAAATCCAATGATACATATGAAAACATTTTCTATATGTTTGTATGTAAATATGAAGCTACAGTACTTTGTAAAACAAAAAGCAAGTGTTGTTGAGCACCTGCTATCTACAAAACATTCTGGGGAGTATTTCATTGAAGGAAACAATTTCCTCCAAGATTTAGCAGGAAAGGAATTCTCTTTGGCAATAATGCTTTATGTGTGCTAATCATCCATCAGAAGAAGGAAACAGTAGTGCGTGATGTCTGATTTCTAGCCACCTTACTCTAGTATATCAGCTTCTGTTCATGTTTCCTTATAGCATATGAATCAACCCAGTCCCATTATTTCTAAAATGATCCTTTCATACCTGTCTTTCCCACATCCACTAAAACTACTATAGCCAGAACTACTAAGATTAACTAGAACTCTCTATTCAAGGTGATTTGGGCACCAAAATTATGGTTTCTAATTCTCTCAGCATACCTTAATCATTATGGGGATATCTTGGGTTTTTAATTTTTCATTGGGGGATACCATGGATTGAACTCAGGGACACTTGACCCCTGAGCCACATCCCCAGCCCTATTTTGTATTGTTTATTTAGAGACAGGGTCTGAGTTGCTTAGTACCTCAGTTTTGCTGAGGCTGGTTTTGAACTCCCAATCCTCCTGCCTCAGGCTTCAGAGCAGCTGGGATTACAGGCATATGCCACTGTACCTGGCTAAATTTGTTTTTCCTCTTTCAAAAATTTGGCATGTAAGCAGAAAAATGTATTTGTGTTTTTCTAGGGAATCCAGCAAACAAATCTCCAGGAAGTCTTATAGTGTGATATTCATTACACTGGTGATATTATGATTATCTAGAGACCTTGTTGAACAATAAAAGATGATAAACCCTAAGAGAATGATCCACTGAACAAAAACTCAGTAGTTTGATGTATAAAATTTAAAAAGCCAATTTATGAGAAGTAATCATTCAGGAACTTTGATATTTAAAATTAATTTACTACAGTGACTTCTACCTATTGTTGTCCAACTTAAGCAGATCAATTTAGATTCAGTACTAATGAAATTAGATAAATCACAGGAATGGATGGTATTAGACTAAGCATTATTTTACTACCTGGGTCTACTGAGTGGGACTTGTCTATTTGGTCTCTCTGCATTGGAGAGTTTTTGACAATCACCAATAACTTATGCTTCGACAAGTTCCCCTTTTTTTCTAAGCTTCCAAGGTTGAACAAATTACCATTCTGATCAGTAGGAACTTCATATATGAACGATGTCAAACAGATTAAGGTTATTTCTTACAGACCTGCAAGCCAATCCATCTCTTAAAAGTTAGTGTACATCCTTTTGCTGTGATATCCTTACATATTCACATTTTGGGGGGACATTTCCTCAAATGAAGCCCCAAAGTACCCTAAGGGGAGACTACGTATAGGTCAACATTATGATATACACACAGTTATGTTCGTTTCATTGTCTCTGGGAAAGCAATAGTTCATTGACTCTCAGATGCACATCGTTTCCATTGCACTAAGGTTTTTGAAATCAGGATATTTCTTACTATTAGTAGCATTTTACAATCTGTTGGCCAACCAGCCACTGTGACAGAGCTGTCTTCTCGAGCATGTGGTTCCTATCATCAGATTAGGTCTCAGTACCTTCTAGAAAGTTCTGGAGATGGTAGAAAAGCCCTCTTTTTAAGAACTTCTCACTCACCAATGGTCTTATAGACACAGAAACCCATTCTGGGAGAGATGCCAGTGATTTCAGTAGCAATATGTTTTAGGAGAGCCAGACTACGAATGGGAAGAAATTTGGGGGTAACCTGATCATTGCATTTCACTTGTGTTTTCCTTTTCAAGTATGTACAAAATGATGCAATTAAGTAAGATTTAAAGAGCTCTTTTGAGAGGTTTTATTTTTTGTATTTCCTAGGGTACAAAAAATAGTGGTATAGCTTACATCAATGACTTTCTGTTATGGAATATAATGCGTATTTTAAATAAAATTCCATCTATATGCATATGTTGGGCATTTTACAAATGTCTCTGGATGAGAGTCAATGTCTTTTTTAGTTAGTTAGTTTGTTTGTTTGAGGTATAGAAAATTGTTACTGGCTCCCCTGGGAAGAAGGTTTGTAAGAGGTCATCCCCTTATTCTAAAAGGTGCAGTATGTACATTTATGGGACATTTTTAAATTTTGTCTCCATAGCAAATGGAAAAAATTAAAGTCCGTTTAATTAAAGTTCTTTATCATGAGTTGTGATAAAGAACTCTGTCGTTATCATACAGTCAAACTCATTACATGGTTTGCATGTGAAGAAGAGTGGAGAAATACACATTTGTGTAGATGAGAAAGGAAAATAAAATATCATGCTTAAATCTGAGAATGGAATTTCCTAGAAGAGTAGTTGGCAGCACCACTTCTATTTACATGAAAAATGCCAGGCTTCTTGCCTCCTCCTGTCTGCTCCAGCAGATACTTCTGGGGGCAGGGGAATGATTCATCTTTGAAGTGGCTGCAGCATCTTCAGGCTCCCACAGGCTGCTCTTTCCCCTTGGGAAAGCCCACAGAACTTCCCAGGAGAGGCACTGGGAAGAGGGTTGCCCTGAAGGCTTAGGGAGTCCTTGAAGCTGCAGCCAGGAGAAGTGTCGATTGATGTGACCTCAGGGAGAATCTCAGTAGCCCTTGCAGAGGCTCCTGAGGCTGCTGGGGCATAGCAGCCCCTTTAAGTCTCTGCACTGCCCACAGCTTTCTCTCTGCATTTTGTGTTTGATGAAAACAACTTCACAAAGTCAAAGGAGTTCCCATGAACTGCATTTTCGTAATTCCATTTAATAGCATATATACCTGTGTATTGGTCCAAATCAGAAACAGATATATTTAGTCCTGAGTTCATCAGCTTACTCAATGAATGATACTAAGTAATTAAATCATCTTATTTAAAAAGTATATCTTTATATACTGAAGAATTTAAGTGCTGCTCTGTTTAAAGCAACAGAGAAAATAAATATTACTATGAGTCAGAAATAGTTGTATATATACATTTATCTATGAAATTGTACACCTAGTATAATATGTATAAATGAAATACAAATATCTGAAGTCTTCAAATAAAATATAAATATCTGAAATCAACACAAGGTAATGAACAGAGACAATTCAGAGGCCAAAATGAAACTTATTATCTTCTGCCCTTAATTCAGTTTTTAATAATTCACCAACTTAATTATTTGATATGAAATTTCTCTCGTGTTTTACCCTGAAGGACAGAGAGAGAAAAGAAGGGAGGGAGATAGGGGGAAGGTCTAGTATGCGGTAGACATAGAACCTCGCGAGGGTCCAGCACAGCATGGCTGTCCACATGGGCGGGACAGTGGGCACACTGTGTAGTTGTGTGAATGGTCAGTGCACAAGGGCAGCAACTAGTGACTCCACCCAAGTCACGTGTCCTGGCACACATCTGCATTCTTGGAGAAAAGGGCACCATGTGGGCTGCCTGTGACCTGAGTGGCAGGAATACCCTGTTCCCATTACAGCAACAGAATCTAAAACTACTCCCATGGACAGCATTACCCTCTTCCAGCACTCCTGTTGAGAATCCAGTGACCCTCCAGTGTGAAGAGGTCAGTTGCCACATTCTTGGGTGATTGGCGTAGACAGTGACCACATAGGAAGCCAAGGACAGCAGTGCAGATACTCACAAGACTGAATTCAGCTCCTTCTTTGGGACCACCTGAGAACCCAGGCCGCCTGGAATCCAGATGTCTCTTCTCTCAACATCACTTTGTATCAGATTTACAGCACGCGGGGCCAACACTTGTGAATAAGCACTGTGCCTAAAACATGCATAGAATTTTCCTAATTCAGAAGAGATTTGGGTTAGGAAAGATGGAAGAATGAGATGGACATCATTACCCTAGGTGCACGTATGATTGCAGGAATGGTGTGACCCAATATTGTGTACAACCAGAGAAGTGAAAAATCGTGCTCCATTTGTGTACAACGAATTGAAGAGCATTCTGCTGTCATGTATAACTAATTAGAACAAATAAATAAATAAATAAATGGGAAAAAAGTGATTTGGGGACAAGACTCAGGACTAGAGCTCACAAGACCAGTGATCATTACTGTATGTCTGAAAAATGATATGTTCATAGCCTAATGAGCTTCCTCTCACGGCCTTGTTGGCCAGACACCATAGGCAGTTGAGTAATGGAGATGAGAGCATCTTCAGTCCCAGTCTCTATGTGGCTGCTTAAGCCTATATCACAAGATTCTCTTATATGTCTCAGCATCATTTTTTTTTCAGTTGATGTCAATTGGACTTTGTTTAACCCTAAAAATCACCTGAACTAGTTTGCAGCTGTAACTCTAGACTGCTACTGAAAGCTACACTTACAGAGTTGAAAGGGCTCTGTTGGAAAATCATTTATCTAAAAGTAGCAGCAAAGATTTATCAATACCCAGCAAAATCCTGCCAGTCCATTCTTCTTTGTCCACCTCTCTCCTGAAGCTAGGCAGTACTTTGAAAGACAAGTAATATTCATAGTGGTATTTCTCTTGGAACCTTGCAATGGAGAACTCAATATAGTTGGTCAGCCTAGCATTTGCTTTTATCTATCTATCTATCTATCTATCTATCTATCTATCTATCTATCTATCTATTTAAGTTTCTTTCCTGTCATGGCATAGTTAGAGGAGAAAATGGAATTATTTGAAAGTACACTATATCAGGACTTAGAAGTCCTGGACTATATTTCTCTGTTTCTAAACAACTGTGAGTCTAAAACAAATGAATTTGCTTCCTTGAGACTTTGCTTTTATGTTTCTAAAATGAGACAATTGAAGTAGATGAAATTTAAGCTCACATCCAACCATAAATACTCCATAACATTGATGAAGAAAATAAAAAGTGATACAGAGATATTTCTGAATTGGAAAGAAGAGATTATAAATTGTAGGATTATTTTGTAGAATCTCAGTCTTTATCTAAAACAGAGACAGAGAGAAGCACTGGATAAATTTAGAACCTCCTTAGTCTTTTAAAAGCAATAAGACTATCTAAAGGAAAAAGGAATATTTTACATGGATGCTAGGATATGTATGAAGTAGCAAAACTATAGTCAGACCCACATGTAGCAGTTAGAAATCTAAGTACTCAGCAGAGACTTGACGTTGTTTTTGAACCCATTTCAAAATTTCCAGGAGAGAGAATCAATTTGACATCATTTGAACCTGGGTTCTGATTCCAGGATGAGGCAGCCAGGTAGCTGTACCAGATCACTGGCTGATCCTGGATCGCTGGGGTGATCCTTCTCAGGGTCTGCTACTGCATAAGGAGATGGTTCTCCACCCAGAGGCTGCCATGTGGTCAGGGGTACCTGAAACTCAAGGAAGGTGCTCACACCTTCCAGCCATGGAACCTCAGGCATTTGAATGTTTTAATGCAAAAGAAGAAATATTACCCTAGGTTCTTGACCACCCAGGAAAATCAACCTGTAAACAGGACTTTCTTCTCCGTTGGATACAATGATTAGTGCCAAGCTAATTGGATAAACCAGTTTGGTTCTTTGCTTCAGGTCCTAGTGGAAGGACAGCTGAGCCATCCTGGTACTAGAAGGAAGCATTCTTCTGAGCCTCTTTGGGCAATTGACATTTACCAGAGCTGCGGTGTGGCATCAATAATTCACACAGCCTCACAGCAAGCACTGACATGCAGCTGGTGTAGGGGCAGGGGCCCCACCACTTATTCACATTTGAGACATTTGTACTGGTTCATGGCCTTATTTCAAAGCTTCTTTAATTGCAGGGATAACAAAAGGGACAGAGTGACTAGCCATTAAATCAAAAGAAAGAGTACCGTTCTGCATTATAAGGGAGTGAATTGATTACTTCATGGAGAGAGTAATTGTCTTTTGAAGCCCTAAGAGAATGTTTGGCCAACAAAATATAATGCTGTATTTTAAATGGTCCATTTATTTCTGCCAGGCATTTACCTGAACTGTGAATTGAAAAAGCTCATACTACTACTTTTTAGAACCATGGACATTTGAATGTTTTGTTAGAAATAGCAAGTGTTTCCCCTCTATTTTGTTTAAGAAACAAAGGTCCATAGAACTAAAGCATATTTCTCAAAATCAAACATCTGGTTAGTAGTAAAGTGCTAAAGCTAGAACTCAAGTGCTGTGGATTTTTTCTCCTTAATTGGACTTTGCATGTATAGAAGTAGACTTACCATATTCCTTGGCATGTGTCATACTCATTATTCATCAATAACTAATCAACTTTTATTTGATAACAACGTCATAAGGCCCCAGGAGCCTATCAGCCCCCACAAAAGCTAGGAACATGTGCTTCTTCCCAGTTCTTCCCGATCATCTCCCTGCCCCCAGCATAAATAACCAGTAACCCAAATCCTGCATTGTTTAAATATTCTTTTTATAGTTTTATTGCATGTAAATGTATTCCTTAAAAAGTATATACATTTAGTTTTTTAAGTCTATAAAAATTCAGCCATGCTGTGTATAATCTAACAGTATATTATTGCTAAGCCTCATTTACATTGCTATATATGCTTATACAAGAGTGTATTTCCCATTAATAAGTCTTTGGATTATATATTTTTGAGGTTTTTTTTTTTTCTATTTGGAACAGTGCTGCTATGAATGATCTTGTTAATGTCTCCTACTCTAAAGGTACACACATTTCTCAGGGGTATCTTCTTAGCAAGAATTGATGTGTTAGAAACTATACAATTCTTCTGCTTTGGAAAGTAGCAACTATGTCCCAAAGTGGTGACACCAATATGCAATCCAAGAAGCAGAGAAGAAGATCCTGCGGATCATCGGTTGGAATATTAAATGAGTAACATTCATAGGAGGCAGAAAATATGCGAATGAATATATATAATAATCAAATGATGATAGATATTCTCACGACTAATCAGGGAAGTGTTTGGCGGTGCTGAGACATGCCCATTGGCATGGAAGGCCTCTGTGATGGAAGGACACTAGACTGAGCCCTATGTTTTATGTAAGGGATTTGAACTACCAAGCATTTGATGGAAATTGCTCCAGGGAGAAAGAATGGCAAGTGTGTGCACATCCTGTGCTTCACCTTCCATCTCTCCCAAGTGTTCCACAAGCTCTTCCAACACCCCGTTTGCCATCTGAACTTAGGACCTACTATGATCTTAAGTTTCTTAAACTTGATGAAAACACATCTCTGTGGACCCATCTCCCAAATCAAAGCCTGGCGTTATCTTTCTTTAGTTCCTCACCTTTCTCCCAAACCTCTCTTTAGTTCATAGGGACTTTGATTTCCATCCTTAGTATCCACTCTGGTTGCCAAGACTGCCATACCAAAAGACCAAAGACCCAGTGGCTAAGCCACAAAACTTTATTTGCCCACCTTCTGGTGTCTGAAAGCCCAGGATCCAGGTATAAGTGGGCGTGGTGACTTCTGAGGCCCCTCCCCTCTCCTCTGGGATGACCCGTGCTTATCCTCACGGGCTGTTCCCTCTGGGTGTGAACATGCTCCTCCTCTTCCTCTGAGGTTCTCTCCATTTTTCTTGTAGAGACACCTGCCAGATTGGCTTAGGACCCCCAGCCATCTCACTAGGCTTCGCCAGTTCTCCAAAGGCTCAATCCCTGTATACAGTCTCATTTGGAGGCACTGGGATTTAGGGTTTCAGCATATGAATTTCAATCACAAACAATTCAATCCACAACTCTTTTAATTCCTTTTCTCCATTTTTTAATGTTATGTCTCAAGGTTCTTCTTTTTTCTGTGTGTGTTTACTGGTTTCCTAATTGGGGCTTAAATACTTACAACCAATACTTAGTTCCCAAAGAAAGCCAAATAATCATGCACATAGGAAAATTTGCTATGTTTTGGTGGGCTTGAGCCTCCATCAGTTGCTCAGTACTCCCAAGATAGTGCTTACTAGCACGTTGTACCCTCAAAGATCTGCATCTGTCTGTATCCCCAGTCCCCACTCCCACCAAGAGAACCCACCCTTCTGAGCCACAGCTAGTCAGCTCCTGGTGGTTCAGGGGCTCTGCAAATTCTTTCTGCCTGCAGTACCACCTCTCCCCTAATGCAGCATTTTGAAGTGACTAATGACTATACTATCCCTAAAGCACAGCTCAGTATTATCTATGGGAAACAGAGGCACCATTGTCACCAACAAGTCAGCTCTTCTTCCTCTGTCATAATAATATCTTCCTCATAATATCTTTTCACACCCGTAACATAATAGAGCGTGTCTGTCTTGGACTGAGTATCCTGTGGGCTGGGACTGCATTTGGATTTGTTCTTATATTTTCAGCACCTTCTTCTCTTAGGCACTTAGTAAATATTTGATACATAAGTGAATCAATGAATATATGAATAAATTAAAAAGATTAGCTAGAAGGAACATTTCTGTATATACATTTCTATATTCTAATGCCAATAGTCTAATGATAACCACTTATAATTAAAAAGCGAGCCATTTTATTTTACTAAGTAAAAAGCAATAAAACTATATGCATGGTATAATTATTAGTGTATGTGTGTGAGTGTGTGCATGCACTCACACACACTAATATATATATATATATATATATATATATATATAAATTAACAGAAACTGAAAATTAATAGACCAGTAATTTAAAGTGGTTGACGCTTTGCAAGTGTAAGGCTGAACTTAATTTCTGTTGTTCCTACTTCCCTGTATTTTTTAAATAGACTGTTTTATGAAATGTCCCATGACCACTCATGTTAACAAATTTACCACCTGCCTTCCAACCTTCCTGTTTTCCCCTTTATATTTCATTGTTTGGAAAATAATAATGTTATCCACAACAAATTCCGTTGTAACACAAATTCACATTTTCATAGGAACCAGCAAACGCATGCAAGGCTTAGAGGATAAATTTCCCTCCAAACCAATGTGAAACTTCCATGAAGCCCTTCATAACTTCTCCAGGTCATGGCCCTAAGGACAGATGTAGAGTCGAATCTTTGATCAAGGGTTACTTCCAGCTAAAATTATCTCCTGCCTTAGGGAAGTTCTGCCAAGCAGGAACACCTGCTGCTCTGAAGGTGAGCACCGTACCCGCAGCCCACATATTGCAGAGCTGCAGGATACAAGGCAAAGACCTACAGGAAAAGATCGTACCTCACTCAAAACATTATTTCCATTAAAATTATATCATGCAGAGCATTATTACGCAAATGTATTTAGTTTTCCATAGCTCTAACATAACAAATATTGCCCTTGTGGCAAACTTGCTGAATGACTTTCATTTAGAAGAAATACAGGAAAGAACAGATGCTATCATTTAAGACAAAGAATTAAACGGTGTGGTTTCTGGGAGCCTTGCCTTCCCTCTGGGTTTTTTTTTTTTTTTTTTTTTCCTCCATGTGCTGATCATCTCCCTACCTAGAACCTGTGTGTCAGAGATCAGATGGGGGAGGCGTCCTATAGGTCATCTAGGATAAATAGCCTCATTTACAGTTGTGGAAACTGGAACCCAGAGAAGTCAAGGATCTGGGTAAGTGTTCTGATTCTCCTTCCCCTGGAAGATCTTGGAACTGAGCTGTGTGAACAGCAACATGGTTCTATCATTCATCTCAGCCATTCTGCGTGCCCTGGGCTCTGCAGCCAGGAAGCCCTGGGGTACGGTCTCCTTGTGTTGACCTTGGGACAATGGGAAGTCTTTTGAGACCTCCACTTCCTCAATTACAAGACATCAATTTCAAGGGCTCCGTAGTGTCCACTCCTTTGTGCTAGGAGTAAATGGGACGCTGGTTGGCATGATCCTTGGGTCCACAAATCGTGCCCGTGGACCAGAGATTGCTCTTGTTGGGGAGTCTGAGCGTCACCCCACTCTTGCAGATAAGACATCCTGGGGGAGCAGGATTTAGGAGGTTTTGGGAGACGTTGTCACATGTGCTTCATTCTGCGTGGTGCATGTCCAACTTTCACGTGTCCCTCTGTTTCTTAGGAGTTTTAAAGTGTAGAGATTGAGGAGGAAAGGCACAGGACACCTGCCGACCCTGAGTGAGTGCCTGGTGTGGATGGGGCTCTCTGCGCTTCAGGAAGCAGCACTTCCTGAGCTAGGCAGGGACTGAGGACACAGAGGGCCCTTGGGACTTGTGCAAGTGTATCTGAGCACCTCCCATCACTCGCGCAGTTCCCGTGGTGGCAGGAGAGGGAAGGACTTGCACCCCGGGTGTCTTGTTTCTGATCTGCTTTGTCTGTGGCTTCAGGAGCTGGTGGTGACGACTGGTGACAGAAGAGGTTCCTACCAGCCCTCTCACTGTCGTTTCATGCATCCCAGCATAGACCCCCAGGAGCAAGGTTTTATTGGGCATCCAGTAGCCTTTGATGCGGGCCTTGAATACCCGGTTATGGATTAACAGGCAGTCACGCTGCTGGAGCTAGATAACGCTCTGCAGTGCCTCCTCTCTGCCTCCTTCCCGGCTCCTGCCTTCTGCAGCCCTCCTGCAGCCCTTCCTGGACAGATAAGCCCGGGGCTGAGAAGGAGGCTTGTCCTCAGGGACAGGAGGGAAGGTGTTCACTGGGTCTGAGAATTATGACTCGGCTTTGAACTTCAAACAGGCCTTTAGAAACTCTGAGCCTGTTCGCACTTTTCAGGAGACAAAGGATTTTTCTTGAACTCCTAATGTGACATTTTATCAGAGTCGAAAGCGGAGATTAACTGAAATGAGCAACAGAGTGAGGAGCAGTGTGGCAGAAGGGGACCAAAGTTCTTGTCACATTGTGAAAAGAAAAGCCTTTCTGTTGATGATGGATGGAAAAGAGGAGCGAAGTGGGGAGAGGAGAAAAGAGGGAAAGGAGTGAAAAAGTTTATAAAAGGGAAAAATGATTTTGATGAGAAAGAAAATGAAAGCTAAAAGACAGAGAAAGAAGCAAAATGCCTGACTTCCTTTGCTTTTTTCGGTTGGTACCGAGGATTGAACTCAGGAACACTCAACTCTAAGCCACATCCCCAGCCCTGTTTCTGTATTTTATTTAGACACAGGTGTCATTGAGTTGCTTAGCAACTTGATTTTGCTGAGGCTGCCTTTGAACTTGTGTTCCTCCTGTCTCAGCCCCCAAAGCCCCCAAACTGCTGGGATTACATGCATGTACACCTGTGCTCAGCTTTTTTTTTTTTTGGTGAAAATTCAGAATATGGATTTTTTTCAGGAGCCTAAGAAGGCATGTAAGGATCTGAGATGTTTGATGTCAGTGTCTTTAATTAAATAATAAATATTCCTAAAAATATTCTCCATTCTTACTGGGTCAGTTACTTTCCTAGAACAGCTATAGTCAGTCACCTTTTATGAATTCCTTTCTTAACTTTGTGACTCATGTCTAGATTTAGTAGCCCTGATCGGTATTTACCACCTCTTACCCTTAGCATCCAAATGACTCACCAATTTATGTACGCAATGATATTGTTACACCTTATTTTTGAATCTCCAAAGAAGCGTCCTTTTGGAAATACCATAGCGGTCTGGATATAAATGTTCCTCTATCCAAAATTTAATTCATACTTACGAATGGAAAAGGATTTAGGGATTTTTATAGGGACATTTAAAAACGTTCGGAGGCTTGAAATATTCCCTGCTGATGTACATCATTTCATTTGAAATAATATATTCAATGGAAGCAAATGATCTGCTCAGGAGTGTTCTCCGTCCCGCTCTCCGTATAACTCACAGCCTCATCTCATTTCTCAAAATGCTTTTCCAATTACAGCTAGCACTTGATCATTTGAGCACCGTGCGTCCCTGAACAACTCCCCTGGGAGATTTCACCTTCCCACCTCACTACTTGTCCCAAGACCCTTGCAGGAGGTATAGTCGCTGAGGAAGGAGAGGGTGGGGGGTTGTAGGAAGGATGTACCAACCAGGTCCCACTGTGAGCATCTCCTGAGGGGTCATTGCCCTGGTCTCCACTGAGCCTTTGTGTGCATCGAAGACTCTCTGATTTCTAAAATCTGGAGCCCAGCCTGGTGCTAGGATTCATTATTCACTTGCTAGTGTTCCTTCAGTGACTCATTTTCAGTCCACCAAGTGCAATCTACACGTTGCCACTTGGACAGCAGCATCTCTTAAACCCCGGACGTTTGTGTCTAATTGTTGACTTGGCATCGCCTTCAGCGGTCTGTGAAGGTCTGCAGTCTGACTCCTGAAATATGGAACTTTGGATTCTTCCACCAGCAAAATGTGTTCTTTCATTTACTCGTGTGTTTAAAACAGGAAACTGGCAGTCATGTGATCTCTCACTCTCTTTTTCTCTTTCTCTCCTCTCACCACCACCTACCTTGTCCAGCCCATTCATAATTTGTTTTTTCTTCTATCAAATATAAAATATATCTCTAACTCATCCACCACACTTCTATCGCTGGAGAGGGGTCTGAGGAGGTCCTGGAGGGAGGAGCCTCAACTTGGGAAAATGGGGTCCTTGACATATGTGATAGAGAAGAATTTGAGCCCATACCAGATATCGAGGCACAGAGATTTATTTAGGAAATCAAGGCCTACACATTCAAGGGAGAGCGTAGGTCATCTTGAGAGTGAGAGATGATGTTCGAGTCTCAGCCTCTTCTCTAAAAGGAACCCTGGTGAGGGGTGGTCATGGGAAAGTATGAGGGATGCCATCTGGTGATCCCAGGATGGTTGATGGTGGGCTGGCAATTCTCAGGATCCTAGATTGAGATCCTCTTTATTATCTGATCATTAGGTAGCACTGGGAAAATTCCCTATATCCAAGGTTGCTGGGAAAGTACCCTGTATTATAGATTTCTTATCTGCCTTTGCTCAATCTGTTCTAAAAATAAATGTACTTGTGGCCTAATTGCTAGTGCACAGGTAATTTTAAGATTGTGAGAGATTTGTGGATTTCTCAGAAATTTGGAAGTGACGGACTTGGGAGAGAGAACTGGCTGGGGGACTTGGGGAGCAAAGGGGACGTTTTAGGGCAAGGTCCTCAGGTGAAAGTTGGAGACTCCTGGTCTTTCCTTTGATCTCTCCCTAACTTTTCTTTTTTTCCCTCATACCTCACCTGATCTGCCTTTACCCTAACCTGGTTACCATCACCTGTACTCAGGGCAAGACATTCGCCTTTGACCAATCGATCCTTCCACATAACAACCAGAGGATCTTTGAAAAACAGAAATGTGACAGGGTTTCTTCCCTGCTTGCAACCTTCCAGAGCCTTCCATCACAACCCTCAGAGACTCAACCTCTGCTAACCTCGGCCTGAGCCCATCTCCTTCCGCCATGTCTGATTTTTCTGAAATCCACCAAGATTTTCTCACCTGGGAACCCGTGTGCCATCCACTCCCTCTCCTGCCGCTCTCCCTGATCTCACCGGGGCCTGTGTCTCTTGCTCCCCCTCCAGCTCATCCTCCACCATTTCCATTTCATCTTTTAGTTCAAATACCTGCGCTGAGCAGCTGCCCACATTCACCCTGGGGAATCCTCCCTGTGACTGTTTACCGCTATAGTCTATTAATTTCTTGCAAATCACCCGTTCCATTGAATTTTCATTCAATTTCTCCTTTCTCTTTCATCTCTATTTTATTCTGTGCAGATCAAGACCAGGGCTGTTTTATTCACAATCAGCAGGCTCCTTGCCTCCTAGCCCATAGGAAGCTGGATTGGGTGAAGGAGTGAGCTCTCCACCAGGGTCCTGAGTGACGGGGGAATGACTCGGCTCACCTCTGCCGAGTGCCTTTTCCCGTGCTTGGACTCCCATCTTTCAGCCTCATCACCACACGGGCTCACATTCCACCATAAGCAGCTGAGGCTCCTGAGAGCAAAAAGTGGGAGATTCAAATTTGCAAATCTGTTTTGGGGACTCTAATCAGATGATCAGCTTTGTGTCCAGGCCCTTTGCTAGGCTCCTGTGTCCTGCTGGGTCAGTCAACACCCTGCGATTCTCAGGGGACAGTGGTGATCAGAAGCAGTGCTCGAGGCTGCCAGTCCCACATTGCCAGCCGCCAACTCCAAAGACCAGCAGGCTTGCAGGGGCCCCCGTGGAGATTGTGTGGAAGGGAAGGCAACATGGGGACCACTCAGGATGTGGAGGAGGAAGATGGGTTCCAGGGCCAGTAATAGCATTTAGCAGAGGGACCCTGAAACTAGGGGCCACACCCCTGTGTGTTGATCCTGCTTCCTTAATAACCAGGCCCCTGGAGAGAGCCACACCCATTCTGTGTGATGTCCTCATCCGAAGTCCTCCCAAAGGTTTTCTGTTGTGGTTTTGAGCTTGTGAAGGGTAATGGCTGGGTCTTTTTCTTATTTTTACCACCACACAAACTAAAATGAGCTGTCCCTATGTATAAGGCACTGTTGTCAGGTTTTTTCACCTCTTCTGACTTTTGCATATAATGCAGAACGGAGGTGAAGTCCTTCCACGGTGTGCAAACTTGACTGATAGATGTAGTAAAGTACCACCAACCGACTGACTTACAACAACAGAAATATGTTCTCTCATAATTTTAAGGGCCAGAAATCTAAAACCAAGGTGTCCCCGGGGTGGGGGTGGGGGGCATGCTGTCTCTGAAGGCCACAAGAGTCCCTTTCTTCGTGTCTCCATCTTCTGGTGGTGACAGTCCTTTGGTGGTTTTGGCTTGTGGCTGTCACTCTGCTCTCCGCCTTCCCCCTTCCTGTGGGGACACTCACTGTTGGACCAGGTCTCACTCTGAACCTGTGACCTCACCTGACCAGGAACGTGTCTGCAGAGACCCAATTCCAAGCAAGGTCCCATTCATGGGTTCCAGTGGACAGGACTTTGGGGATGACACTCTTTAACCCAGGGAGTTAGGCTCCCTTGGACTCACATCCATATTACCTTGATACTGTTTCTTAGTGTTTTAATATTTGGAAACAACTTTATCATCATGATAATGGCTGGAGTAACTAATTTGGGGAACTCAACTGTAGCTGCACTAGGGACGACCAATGTTGCTAAATGCTATCACACCCAGATGGGCATACTTTCCTCCCCCAGCAAGTTGGAACAGACCCTGGGCATGGCTGTGCTCAGTCCTCCTCGGTCACCCTCCACTGATCTCTTAACTTGGTCACCCCTTAGGAATACATGGGCATCACTTAGTTTCAGTCTAGGAGACTTTAAAATTCCAGTAGAGGAGGGTGTTTTTCTTCCTTTTTTTTTCTGCTTCTTGGCTTTTCACCTTTGTCACAAGGTTAACAAACTTCCCCTGTAAAGGGCCAGATAGTAAATATTTAGGCTTTGTGGTTCACACAGTCTCTATCGCACTATCTGGGTCTGTTTTTGTATCACCCTGACAGCCAGAGACAGTGGGTACACAGACCAGAGGGCCGAGCTCTAGTAGAACACTATTTATGGACACTGGTGTGGATTCCGTACAGTTTTCATGTGCTGTGAAATATTTTTCCTTTGATTCCCCCTGCCTCCTCCACACACACACATTAACAACTATTAAAAGCAGTCACGGCTTAAGGCCTGTGCAGAGGAGAAGCCCGAGTTTCCTGATTCTCGCCGAGTCCTGCTCTCCCCTCTGGGTCTGTCTGCCTCCTCACCTCCCTGGCAGGGCCCGCTGTGTCCAGGGCCTGCTTCCCCCTCCCCTCTCCTGTTGGCCCCTCCCTCCCTTGTTCTTCCTTCCTCTCCTCCTCTCCTCCTCTCCCTCTCTCACTCGTCACTATCTTCCTACGATTATTACCTACTGACCAGTGCATATTGACTATTTTAATCATCAGTGGTAATGGCCAAGGTAATACCTGCCGTGAATCATGGACTGGGAGGTGGGTTTGCTGCAAGTGCTGCCCTTGGCCTGGGCCTACAGGTGCTGTGTGGGCAGCAGGATAACAGCTTGGTGTCACTTCTGCCATTTTGTGTCCATCTCCTTGCCCACAGTCCTTCTCCTGGCGGTCACTTTGGATCCCAGAGCAGCAGGTCCATGAACATTTTGTGATGAGTGGAAACCACCCCTGGCCAGGGCAGGCAGCTTCCTTCCTCACTGTGGCTGACGAGGTGGAGCACATCACACTGACTGCGGGAGTCTGCCTGGCGGTGTGCTCTGGTCCCCTTCGCCACTTTGGGGGCTCATGCTGGCCCCCCACCTTCCTGACAGTGATGAGAAGTGATTAAAGTTCCTCCCCTGCTTCTCACCGTTACCTTTCCTGTTTGGCCTTTGGGACAAGTGGCTGTACCTGATTTGTTAGGACCCATCGGGTCAGTTCTCTGGTCTAGGACTCTGGGAAGAATGGGAGGGTCATTCCTTTATTTAGAAATAGGAAATAGTTTAAATTCCCTTTATCGATTAAATATAAATTGCAATAACCTCCTGGTTCTTACTAGAAGAGCCTTGGTGATCAACCTCCAAAAATACCCAAAAAAGGAAACGCCACACAAAGTCCTAGATCGCCATCATGGCTTCCCCATTCACAGCCCAACTCATCCCACTTGGCTCCTCTCTCCTGCCCAGCATGGAATTATGCTTTAGCAAATTCAAGACAGCATTGGATATTTTAGTCTATGATTCTTAAAGATGATGTTTAAAAAGAATATATCCACAATCATATTATCATATCTGAAAATAATCGACATGTCCGTAAGTATCTGGCCAGTGTTCACATTTCCCTAGTTTTCTCCTAACTGCTCTAGAAAACTAGGTACAGTTTGACTAGGATCCAAATGAAGGCCACACATGGCTTTGTTGATGAGCTTCTTAATTGTTTTAACTCTTATAACCATTGTCTCGCTCATAAATCATCTGACATCTAGTGTATTTTTTGTAACTTTGTAAGATTCTGCCTCTAGACCATAGCAGGTAATTGAGCACTAATTATTTTCATCGTTGTCCATTTCAAAGATCTTTTGTTGTGTAGGTCCTCCCTTCCTCCTCTCTCCCTCTTTTCTCTTTCTTCTTCTTCACTCTGTTCTTCTCTCCCTCTCTCCCTCTTTCCCCCTCTCCTTTCTATCTGAGGCCCACAGTGGTGAGCCTCCTGTGATGTCATTCCCTTAATACTGGGTGGCAAGTCAAACAAAGTTTCAGATCAGCCCTCAAGGCCTGCTGGACACCACAGAGCAGTTCACTAAGAACGTCTGGCCATCTCTGTGCCCATTTCCCAGTCTCGTGCCAGTTGCTTTCTAGCTCAGCTCAGAAATTAATTTATTTCCTTGTATTAATAAAAACTCAGAAGACTTACTATCTCCTATACTTTTATAAATGAATCACCTAAGTGTCACCAACATACAGAAATGGCAATGACAAAAATGATGATTTCTATTAGTCACTTTATTGTCTTCCTGCCAAGGGCTGAAGAGCCGATTCATTTCCTGGAACAAATCTCTGACAAAGCCACATCTTTCAGTTCCCAGGTCAGAGGTTTGCCAGGACATGATGGTATGTCCTCTGTATGCATTAAACTCTACCCATGTCATCGTGGGTTTTGGCTGGCTGAGCAGGGAACCTTGTTTTATTTTTTACATAAATTCTTTGATCCAACAATTATTTGTTGAGCACTTGAGTACCCATAAGAGGGATGGGTATCGAGGAATAAAGCTTGATCAAGACAAAGAACACTTTCATTGACCCCAGGGGTCTTCACAGGGTGGGGCTACCTCACACAGGATAATGGAAAGAGGAAAGAAAACTTAGTTTGTCAGGGAAGTAGAAAGTTGGGCAGGCAATCTGCACTTGGCCTGACATTGAGGCCTGAGAAGAGGGCAGAATTTCCTGGGAAAATGCTGAGAAGCAGAGACTTAAGGATCCGAGAGAGCAGAACTTGCCGGGCTTAGACCTGCTTTAGTATTTGATAATCCTTGCTTAGTATTGAAAAAAAAAAAATGAAAGGTGGAATCACCTAATACATTTGTACTTCTGTTAAAATTAAGGTGATAACACCACTTTTAGTCCCTGGAGAATGTTCACTCTGCAATCTTAAGGGTTTTCTTTCCCTAGAAAGTTATCTCTAGCTAATTATCCTCACTAAGGAATGTAATCTGTCAGACTGTCTTGCTAATGTTCCTCGCAATAGGGGCTGCTTCAGTGAATAGAAACTGAGTTAATGGGGAAAATTAGATACTTAGAGGAATTGATTATTGGGGGATTTTCTCCCAAGGTGAAAAATGTCATCTGTCTCATCAAAAATCTTTAATTAAGCCTGTTCCTGGGTTGGAAGAGGGGAGAGAGGGCCACAGCCTGTCTCTGGAGACGTCACTATGATATCATAGCCCCCAGTGACCCTGGAGACATTGCTTGCTGGCATGTGCCTGAGTTCCCCAGGCTGAAGGGTCAGTGAGGTAAACTAGGGTCAGCATGGAAGGAGGGACATCCCTGAGCTGCTGTCCCAGCACAGCAAATCCAGCTGTCGTTTTCAGTGGTGTGTTCTGCTACATCAAAGCTTTTCACATAGACACAAGTCCACTGTAATCTCTCAGGTTAGCTTGTTAAGACTTAACTTTAAATTAACTGCTAACTGAAAAATAGAATTCCCCAGCAATGGAGTGTGTGTGTGTGTGTGTGTGTGTGTGTGTGTGTGTGTAAAATACACTAGAGGAATTTTAAGTATTATGCATATTAAAGAATTTGGTACCAGTTATCATGGATTTATGATTTACATGCTACATCTTATTACTTACCTGATTCTGGCAGTTGCTCAGAAATGCATGCTTCCTTCTTAGTCTGTACTGTGATTATTCTGTGTCCTTCCTCCCACTTGCTCTTTGGTGATGTGAAACCAGTGTTGCTCACCTTCAGCCCCAGGGCCTGGAGCAGTCCTTATAGGAAGGTAAGTTTTGCAGTAAAGGGCACTCAGGTGCTCCTGGCTCTGCTTCTAGGTACAGAGGGGGTGTGTACCTGGAATAATTAGCATCTCCCAGTTCAACCCAGAAGGAAAATGGTGATATCTTAGGAAGACGTGCCTTACACATATTTTATGTTGTTTTTTTTTAAGCAATCCTTGCAGTTTAATATCTTGAAATTAATGTAAGTAACCAATGTGCAGACATCCGTTGGATCCCAACTGTACATAAAGCCAATATGAGAAAACTAGAAAAATGTGAATACTAGCTGGATACTTGAAGATGTTTAGACATCTTTAGATATGATACTGTGACTGTGGATACAGTTTTTAAAAACTGATCCTCTTTCACAAATTATTTAGTCAGCTTTGATAAGACAGACTTGACAAGAGAAATGTAGAAGAGAGAAAAAGTTTATTAGGGGGGGTCACAGTTTCAGAGGTGTCCCTAGGTGACCAGATCCATTGCTCTGGGTGGGGGGGGGGGCTGCACAATATGGTGGATGGGGTGGGCCCCAGAGGAGGCGTGTCCTCTGAACCAAGACTGCAGAGGAGACAGGAGGGGACCTTCTGGGGAAGCACTTTCTAGGCAGAGGGAACAGCAAGGACAAAGCCCTGAACCAGGAGCAACCTGCAGGCTCAGGGTGGTAGAGCTGATACGTGGAGGTTTTTATTTTTTAGCCAAGCACATGCAGTATGTCCTAAAGTATTTTTAAGCAATGAGGAGTGGTATCTTTACATGTCCACGGGGTTGGTCAGTCACTAATCAAAGATGACATATCCTCAGTGTTCCTGTTTGAATTCAGATCAAAATCTAATGACTGTCATAAACCGCAAGAACCACAGAGTAACATCCCTTGTTACACATTTCCGGAAACCCCTAATGTCACGCAGCAGATGAACACAGACTATCAGGTAGAGGCAAACTGTATCTCCACCTGGTGTGGGAGAACAAGGGGAGGGGAGAGTAGCTCCTCTGAGTATTCCTAGAAATGTCGTCCATCACTCTCCCTGTATTGTGGAAGAATCTTAACACCTCTGCAACCGAACGAAAACATTGACAAATACTCCTCTTGCAAGAGAATAGTGATATCTTTCTAGAAAAAAAAGAATATAAATTCCAAGTTGTTTCTCCTGGGGGTGAGCATGAGCGACTGTTATCTCTACCTGTTCACAGTTCTTGATTGGTCCTCCATCTTTGGGCTGGGGTCCCGAGCCTAGAAATGCTCAGCATTTCCCCCCACCTGCAGGACAGCACCTGCAGCTGGAGCCCGTTTCCTGAGTGTCTCCTGCAGAGCTCCATCTGCTTTCCCTACCTGTTTCCCTGCACGTGATTACAGCTGCGTATGCCTCCCAAGCTGCCTGCGTGGCTGGGTTATGGAATGCCCCAAACCAGCCCAGCCAGCTCTGGAGAGAGGCCCTGGCAATGTTATAGTTCAGGCTCATAGAAATGTGTGTGATGCTCATACCGTGTGTATTCGGGGAGAAAAATAAAGACTAATAATTTAGATTATTTAAAAATGAAGTGCATGTATTTATTGAAAATCTAATAACAGCTTATTTTAGAAAAATAAAGGGTAATAATTTAGTTTGTACGATCAGAATGATTGGGAAAACCTAAAAACAATAGCCTATAGATTTATTTTTAATGAGTTTTTTAAAAATATTTTTAGTTGAGAATGGACACAATGCCTTTATTTTATTTATTTTTATGTGTTGCTGAGAATCGAACCCAGGGCCTCACACACATGAGGCAAGCACTCTGCCACTGAGCCATGGCCCCAGCCCCTACAAATATGTTTTAAAATCCTATTACAAAGACAAAAAAAAAACTGTATTATAATCTAAAATTATGCTGAGTCTTTTACCTGAATGTTTTATAAACAATTTTGTAGAATTGATTTTTTTAAACTAGAAGTGGTAACTAAGAGATTATTTTGTAAATTATTCAGAAAAGAATACATATATCTTTAAAATGATCAATATTTCCTAATTACTTTCATGAATCCAGATTTTGTTTTTATGTAAAGTGCACCTTAAATTAGGTGCATTTGTTTGTTTTGATATGAACTATTTCTGGTCTGTGTCCAATACTCAAATTAAGAAGCTTAACAACAAAGATAAAATTGAACCTTGTCTCTGACCCTATTCTCCTTTTTCAGTCCCTAGAAGAACCTTACTGATATTTGGTACCCTTACACTTCACAACAGTGACATCCTATTGGAAGGGCTTCTCTCATTTGTATTTTCCACTCAATCTTCTGATTTTAAAGTTGACCCATATTGATAAATATGCTTGTAGTTGACTTGATTCAAATATTTCATAATACTCAATTGTATGACCATAGTTCAATTTATGTTCTACTCTTTTGGGTTGGCCATTTAGGTTGTTTTATCTGCTATAGCAAGCAGTCGTCAAAATACATTTTCTTACGTAAATATTAAAGAATTTCTCTAGTTTTTATAACTAGAAATCATTGTTTTTTATAGAGTGTGCTCATTTTTATGAGTTATTTCCAAAGCGGTTGTCAGGATCATGGTATGAAAGGTCTCGGTGTCTACAGCGGCAAGCATTCTGGATATTGCCAGATGTTTGTTGACTTGTCAGGCGAACATGACATGAAAATCTCACTCTAGTTTAAGTTGGTATTTTCCTAGTTACATTGGCCATTCACCTCCATGAGCATTTTGTTTAGCCGTTTGTAAATTGCCGGTTCATCTATATCCCTTGCCCATCTTTCTTTCTTTGTTAATTGGTGCATCATTCTGATGTATTTGCACATGCACAGCTCACTTGGTTGGTTTGCTCTGTTTCACTAGCAGCCCTCCCCTCCTCCTTCCCCTGTTCCTTTCCTCTCTTCTGCTGGTCACTCTTGTATTCCATGAAGTCCCTTTGCTTTCCTTTTTCCTCTCCAGCTTTCACATATGAGAGAAGAAAACTGGTCCTGACTTTCTGAGTCTGGCTAATCTCCAGTTCCATCCATTTTCCTGCACATGACATGATTTTGTTTTTTACGACTGATTAAAACCCCATTGTGTATGTGTACCACATTTTCTTTACCCATTCATCTGTTGATAGACACCTGGGCAGGTTCCATGGTTTGGCTGTTGTGAATTGTGCTGCTGTAAACATGGGTAGCCACGGATTGCTCTAGTAAGATGACTTGGATTCTTCTGGAAAAATATCAGGAGTGATAGAGCTAGGTCACGTGGTGCTTACATCCCTAGTTAATTCAGTCAGCTTTTTTGCTGCTGTGACTAAAGGACCCGTCCAGCACAATCATGGAGGAAGAAGAGTTCATTGGAGGGCTCCCGGTTTCATAGGTCTTAGTCCATAGAAGTCCAGCTCCACCCCTCAGGCTCGAGATAAGGCTGAACCTCATGGCGGAAGAGGGTGGCAGAGCAAAGCAGCTCACACCATGGTGACCAGTAGGCAAAGAGAGAGATTGAACTGGAAGGTTACAAATATATACACAAAGCCTCATCCCAATTCCCACCTCCTCCAGCCTCACCCTGCCACTTCAGTTACCATTCAATCTCTACTGGAGGATTAAATCACTGATTGGGTTATGACTCTTACAACCCAATCATTTCTCCTTGGAACCTTCTTGCATGTCTCAAACATGAGCTTATGGGGGACACATCACATCCAAACCATAACACTCATCCTTTGAGGAGCCTCCATACTGATTTCTATAGTGATGGCACTAAATTATAATCTCACCACCAGTATATACGTGTTCATTTCCCCCACACCCTCACAGCATTTACTGTTATTTGTATTCTTAATGACTGTCATTCTAAATGGACTGAAATGAAGCAGTGTAGTTTCCATTTGTATTTTCCTCATTGATAAGGATGTTGGACATTTTTTTTAATATATGTGTTGGCCGTTTGAATTTCTTCTTTGGAAAAATGTCTATTTTGTTTATTTGCTCATTTATTAATTATAGTTCTTCTTTGTGGAGGGGTCAAAATTTTTTAAGTTCTTTATATATACTCTGTATATGAATCCTCTGTCAGAAGAGTAGCTGCCAAGATTTCCTCCCATTCTGTAGGTTCTGTCTTCCTATTTTAATTATTTCCTTTGCCATGAAGCAGCTTTTTAATATAATGCCATCACACTTATGAATACTTGGTTTTATTTCCCAAGTTTTAGCCAGAGTAACAAAAAAATGCATGGTACTGGCAAAAAAAAAAATAGGCAGACCAAGAGAATGAACTAGAAGATGCAGAGACAAACTACGGTTACAGTCATGCGATCCCTGCTGACCCAGGCAGCAGCTCTTCTCCTTTGGAGAAGAGACAACATATTTAACAATGGTGCTGGGAAACTGGCTATCCATGTGTATAAGGGTGAGACTAGATCCCTCTGTCTTAACCTGCACGAAAGTCAACTCAAAGCGGACCACAGACCCAGGAATGACACCTAAACTGTGTGCCTGCCGGAAGAAAACAGGATCCACACTCCTCCATGTAGGTGTGGGCAAGGACTTCCTCCGTAAGAGCCCATCTTTCTGCGAGGTTCTCTCTCCTTCTCTTCCTTCCTGTAGAACTCCTTAATGTAGCTGGGTGTCCATCTTTGTTAGATCTGTCTCTTACAGATATCTCCTCTGTGGCTGATCTTAATTTTACCAAAGGCATATGTATCCATTTTTCCACAACCATTTGCTTATTTTATGCCTTGTTTTAAAAATGGAAACATTATTTTATTTCTTCTTCTGTTTTTCCACCATGCCTTTAATTGACTTGGAATAGATTTTTGTGTAAGGCTAGAGAGAGGGATTAAATTCTACTCTTTCAATATAAACAATTAGAAATTTCTTATAGTTAATACCAACTCTAATTAAAATAAAGTTTGCATGTATATAGATTTGGCTGTAACTGTTTGAAAATTTGTTTCCTCATTCTAATTGTTTATGCCTGTGACCAGCTAACTTGGTTACAATTTTTCATAGGCCAACATTTTTCTTAAAGAAGGTTTTAGCTACTCTTGGATCTTGGTCTTTCACACCAATTTTTGGATCACTTGCTCAGTTTCATTGATGTATAAACTAATTAATGTGAATTTTGACTAGAAATACATTTAATTTATAGGCTAATTTAAATACATATACATCTTTCTGGAATCTTTCAAACCATGAATCTAGATTACTTCTTCTTGTTTAATAATATTTGACAAAGTTTCAAATTTTACTCCATGAAGATCTTGCATATATTTTAGATGATTCCATTTTATGGTATCATGAATTATACCTTAAAATGTATTTCCTCTTTATTGGTTATAGAATTATGATTGATATTTCTATATTGTGTTGAACAATTTTTATCAGTTTTTCTAGTAGTCTTGAAAATTTATCAATTCTATTTAATTCAATTGCTAAAATTATTAGCACTATTACTGCTTTTATTTATTTATTTATTTTATTGTCATGGCTAAGCCCCAGTAAACATTGAATGAAACTGGTGGTTATAAGCATGTCCTTTTTCTGATGAAAGCAAAAAATTTTATTTCAAGACTAATTGTTTGAACTTTTTATTTTATTCAATTATTTTGTGGGGTACCAAGGATTGAACTCATGGGCACTTGACCACTGAGCCACATCCCCAGCCCTATTTTGTGTTTTATTTAGAGACAGGGTCCCACTGAGTTGTTTAGTGCCTCACCATTGTGGAGGCTGGCTTTGAACTCAGGATCCTCCTATCTCAGTCTCCTAAGCTGTTGGGATCACAGGCGTGTGCCACCACACCAGGCTTTATTCAATGTTTTATTCCCAAGTGTGCCATTGTATTAATAGATTACATTAGGTTTTTTTAATCATTAAACTATTTTTGTATTTCTAACATAAACCAAATTTTTATAATCCAAGTTTCTAAAAGTAAGAGTTTAGTAAGATATAATGTATTTGTCTTTTGTGATTTTAACACAACATACCCACAGCAGTGGAATATAAGTTCAACAAACCATAGTGCTGTTCTCTTGTAAAGCTATAATTAATGCACTTATATATAAAACATATTTTTACTGGTTAATCAAAATATAAAAAACTACAATAATTATCATCTTAAAAATTAAAACACAGTCCAGGCATGGTAGTGCATGGCTGTAATCCCAGCAACTCTGAAGGCTGAGGCAGGAGGATTGTGAATTTGAGGCCAATAACTTAGCAAGACCCTGTCTAAAAAATAATAAATAAATAAAATAAAAGGAATAGGCATATAGCTTAGTGATAGAGAGCCCCTGGGTTCAATTTCCAGTCTTAAGAAAAGTGAAAAACATATGTCTATTTCCGGTCTCTTGAAATTTATCGTGTGGATTTCTCTGATTTCATTTCCACTTATCAGTGACCTAGTCTTGGTCTACTTTTTGTTTTTTTTCTATCCATCCACAATCTTTCCCATATTAGTAAATGGCATCATCCTTCCAGAGAAATGCTCAGAATTCTCGCAATAATCTTACTTTTTTTCCTGACGAGTCTCATCTCAAATATCCCACGTCTTGCTGGATCTGTCTTGAAGTCACACTCCTGACTCTGTTTCTCACCCCCTCCGCTGCTGCCCTTCAAAGTCCCAGTGATCAGCAAGTTCCCTTACAAACAGATTTCGCTTCAGATGTTTTAATCCAAGGGACCTTGGCTCCCTTAACAGCTAAGGCCAAGTTCAGAGTCCACCGATGCATGGCTGGGGAGTTGCTGCTGCATCTGGGCCCTGCCTCTCTGTCTCCATCATTTCCTGCTCTTGGCTCTCTTTATTTCACTCCTGCCAAATCAACCTGCCGGGTTATTCCTGCCTGGAGCTTTGCCTTTGCTCCTAGTTCAGCCTGGGCATTCTTCCCTTTGATCTTCAAGTCATTCTAGAATTTGCTCAGATATCACCTTCTCCAAGAGGGCACTTCTCACCAATCTGCTTGAAATCATCTTTCTCTCTTCACTCTGTTTCCAGATACAAGTGAACCCTGAGTTACGTGTTGGCTCACCTGTGTGCCTCGCCTCCCACGTTTAGCTATTAGATTGCAGACTGTGTAGGATGAAGAGCGTCTTATCTTGCTTAACGCTGCAGCTTTAAAACTTAGACAAATGGCAGGCTCATGATGAGCAGTTAAATATATCTTTCCAATAAATGATAGTAAATAAGTGATATTAAAGAGGTTCTTTTGTGAAAAGAAATTATTTTTAAACATGAAATTCATCTTTTATGTTCATTGGTTCTTAACACTCACACCTATGGCCATGCACTAAGCCTTTCAATCCAGGCACAGTCGCATTGAGATGATGATCTTATATCCTTCACTGTTCCGGATCCTTCCGTTTCCAGTCCATCTGGACCCCTGATTTCCATTTACCACATTCCTCTTGTCTCCGAGGTGTTTGGCGTGAACAGTGCTTGACAGACTTGACCAGTGCCTCTCGCCCTCTTCTCTCCCTTCACGGCTCCGCCCTGTTCCCTTACCTGATCCACCAGGTCGCTCATGGCTTTCTAGAACTGGCTTAGAAGGACTCTCCATATGGACCTTGGTATTTTCCACACCACATTTTGGTAATTTGTTGGTATTTGTAATTCTGAGCTTTACTCCTCTCACCTCATGGGACCACGAGATCATTGAGAATAGAACCTCAAATCTTGTTCATCTTGGTGTCCCCAAAGCCCACCAGAGCGCTGGAACAGTCCAGGAACCCAGTAACGGATGTGTGAACGCATTCGTGGTGGAATTATATTACCAATAGATGCCATTGTCCTTTTTGTAAGAGGTTGACACTGTGGTCATTTACAGTAGTACTGTTAGAAGGCTAAAAGGGTTTCTATATGTTCACTTTTCTCCCTTGACCCCCAAAAGGAAAACAGATAATGCAGCATTATGGGAAAGACAAGAAAAAGTTTGTTATGTCCCCAATCATAATGTCATTGGCTGTCATAAAATCCAGAATTAGGGAAAACACATCTACATTTTGTCACTGAATCTGAGTGTTCATTGGGGCAAGTCCCTTACCTCTTCTGAGACTTGGCTTTTTCTTGTGGAATAGAAGAGTCAAGTGGATGCTATCAAAGATGACATCGTTCTGTTGTTATTTAATATTCAAAAGTTTTCACCTAGGAAGGAACCTGGTTTCTGTTCCCTTTTGTATGTCATATATTCCAACAAGACTGCAAGACTTTAAGTCTGAAGAAAGCAACTTAGAATGATGCTGTAGGGCTTAACCGGAGATCCTTGCTCTTTTCTTTCTCATAGTTGATGTTCAAATATAGTTTGGCTGAATCAGGATAATGGCCATTAAGACTTCTATGCCCAAAGGAAATAGGAAGAGTTAGTGGGAGATAGTCTGTAAGATAGAGAAGAATGTAAAGATATTGAAAATTGAATTTGCTAGCTTTATCCGGCCAGCCAAGGCTTACATGCAATATTGAAAATCGTAAGCAAAGCTTATGTTATGGCTTACTTCCTGTTGGTTTGCTCTAACAATAAGAGAATCAAAGTCATCCCTGTAGTGTGACTATAGTAAGGAATGCAGAGTTGTTATGGCTTGGGTCTGGAATTTCCCCAAAGATCCTTGTGTTAAAGACTTGTGCTCCAGAATGCTGCTTTTGGAGGTGATACAACCTTTAAGAGATAGGGCCTACTAGGAGAAAGTTAGGGACCATGCCCGTGGGGGGGGGGTATCCTTGAAGTGGATTGTGGGATGCTAATCTCCTCTTTCTTTCTCTCTTTTATCCTAGCTGTGAGGTAAGCAGTTCCCTTCACCACACACTCCCTGACATGATATGCATCCTCACTTCAGTTCCAAAGCAATGAGGCCAATTGGTCATAGACTAAACCTTCCAACACCCTGAGCCCAGGCTAAACCTTTTATCTTTATAAGTTTGTTAACTCAGTAATTTTGTTATAGTAACAGAAAGCTGGCTAAAACATTAGCTAAGGAATTTGGAGTATATGTTATATGATGCACACAATCAGTCTAAGAAGTTTTATATATCATTTTAAATTAAGGTAGTTGATATAAATATCCCCTCTTTCTAAAGATCTTTTCAAAGAAAATATTAATGAAGATAGTGGAAGCATTCAGAGTAAAGAATTAGGTTCAATTAGCAAGATGCTGTGATTTGAAAAGTAAAAATAACTTTTAGCTATATATTCAGGAGTATAGAACACATAAAATATGTCCAATTAAACTCAGTTCAGGTTGGGCTTCTGTTAAAGTATACTTTATATACTATATATTCATGTGAATTCCGATTTTATGTGGAATGGCGGAAGGAGGCAGAGCACAAGCGTGCACATAATTAAGAGAGAGGTGCTTTTCTGGGAGGAATTATTCTTTGTTCCCTGGTCATTTCCTGCCTTGAGCTATCCCTGGTCACAACTCGAGCCAGGTAAGAAATTATGTTCTCATGAAGTAAACCACTTGAGATTCACAAACAGGATGAGGATGCGGGGTCACTGGCAACAGAGAAAGCATCCTAATGTCGTCATTACCGAGGTATTTAACCTTTAGGACCCACTGTGGCCAAGGACGTGGAATGTATCCATGGCATGTTCCCCGTGCTAGTGTTTGGAATATTTCATTAAACCTTCTGTATTCCCCACAAAGCACAATATGATGACTATAAAATGTATGATTTCAAGATGAAAGAAGAAACACTAAGTTCCTAATAATCACAAAGGGCATTTTCATAACACAGGGATCCAAAGACAGTATTTGCAGAGGAAGCACCATTTTATCAGGGGCTTCTCCATAAAAATGAAATGTAGAAGTTTGGAACTTGCCACGGGCAGTAGTTTTTATTTACATTCTGCACATAGATTATGATATACGTAGTAAGTGTCCACCTTGAATAAGGGAATTAATGATTCCACTTATGATACCAGCAGAGGAAAATCTGCACTGTGACTGCCTTTTCTCTTCTGGATGATGAATTCCTGAAAGTTTGTTAATATCCACTAATAGATGCCTTCCACTCATGGTTAACGGCTCCACAGGAACCGCTTCCAGGAGAGATGGGAGCATGACCACATCGTTTGCCAAGTGCGTGGACACTGATTGTTTTATGCCATCAATTACAGCCTATGCATTGATATGAGCTCACAATTGCCATGGAAATCGTCTTAAACTAAGAAATTCTAAATGTCTCTGTGAAATACATACCATGCAAATCTCTTTTATGAAATACCCATGTGTGTCTATCATCTTTTCCCAAACCTCTCTGAAATATAACTTTATTGAAGCAAAGAATAGTGTGTCTGTGAATAAGTCAGAGCAGGCTGCCTGCCCCTGCCCCACGCCAACAGCATCCCTTGTCCCTGGAGCAGAAGCCACATCCCTCACTGTGACTGGGAAAGCTCTGCTTCCGGGCCCCACCGCCCCACTGCAGCTCTGACCTTGACTCCTGCACTCTGAAAGAAACTATACATTCTTATACTAATCTCACTACAATCCTTTTTTAATCATAACTTTATCTGCTACTGAATTAATTATATTTTATATTTTATTCGAAGCTACCTTAATTCCTACACTAATTATTATTCCTCGATGAGGAAACCAAACCGAACGATTAAATGCAGGATTATATTTTCTATTTTATACCCTGGTAGGTTCATTACCCTTACTAGTAGCATTAATTTACATTCAAAAATCTACAGGATCCTTAAATTTTATTATTTCACTGTACCAGTCACCTGGCCTCCCTATATCCTGAACAAATGACATTCTATGATTAGCATGTATTATAGCTTTTATAGTTAAGATACCCCTATACGGTCTTCACCTTTGATTACCAAAAGCTCACGTTGAAGCCCCCATTGCTGGTTCTATAGTTTTAGCTGCTATTCTACTAAAACTTGGTGGATATGGAATAATTCAAATTTCAACTTTATTACATCCTATCACATGTAATATGGCGTATCCCTTTATTATGCTATCATTGTGAGGCATAATTATAACAAGCTCAATCTGCTTACGACAAACAGACCTAAAATCCCTCATCACTTACTCTTCAGTAAGTCACATAGCACTAGTAATTGTAGCAATTATGATTCAAACCCCTTGAAGTTTTATAGGAGCTACAGCACTAATAATTGCCCACGGACTAACATCTTCCATACTATTCTGTCTAGCAAACACTAACTATGAACGAATTCACAGTCGAACTATAACACTAGCCCGAGGCTTACAGTCTATTCTTCCCCTTATAGCGACATGGTGCGTTTTAGCTACCTTAACCAATTTAGCTCTCCCACCTTCCATTAATCTAATTGGCAAACTATTCATTATTATAGCATCATTTACTTGATCAAGTGTTACAATTGTCTTAACCGGACTAAATATATTAATCACAGCTCTTTACTCACTATATATACTAATTATAACACAACGAGGAAAATTTACATACCATACATTAAATTTAAACCCTTCCTTCACACGAGAAAATACACTCACATTTCTCCATCTTTTTCCACTTGTCATTCTATCAACAAACCCTACTATTATTCTGGGTCATTTATACTGTAAATATAGTTTAAGCAAAACTTTAGATTGTGAATCTAACAATAGAGAATCATAACCTCTTATTTACCAAGAAAGCATGCAAGAACTGCTAATCCATGCTCCCCGTGTTTACATCCACGGCTTTCTTAACTTTTATAGGATAGTAGTAATCCGTTGGTCTTAGGAACCAAAAAATTGGTGCAACTCCAAATAAAAGTAATAAATATATTCTCTTCACTTATCCTTACATCACTCGTAACTCTTTTATTTCCTATTTTCCTCACCATAACTGACCACTATAAACACATTAATTACCCAAACTATGTAAAAATCTCTATTATTTGTGCATTATCACTCTGCATAGTACCAACACTAATGTTTATCAACTCAAATTATGAACTCATTATCTCAAACTGACACTGAATAACTATCCAAACATTCACCTCCCTGGCCCCCTGGTAACCTGGATCCATCCAGAAACATAAATGTTACAGGATTAGAGCATTTGCATTTGCCTTCCCTCTTTCTGGAATATTTCCCCAGCTGTTCATGTGGCCTGCAAGATAACTACGTTATTTATTCAAATTTCACCTTCTCAGTGGGGCCTTTTAGGGTTTCCTCTGTATTTAAAATGCAAACACCACACACGGCTTATCCTTCCCTTCCTTGATGTCGTTTTTCTCCTTGTCATTTCACTTTCATGTATATGTGTGTGTAAATACGTGTGTACATATAGAGATAGAGAGATGGTTTGAAACCATGTGTGTGTGCATGTGCACAGTTATTATCTGGGTGTTTTCCTTACTAAAATGCCTGAACTTAAGCTACAAACCTTTATGAATGCGATTTTACCACGGTTTCCCTGCTAGCCTGATGTGTGTCTGCACACAGTAGGTACTCAATGATGCTGTCGGGCGGGTGAAAGAGCTACAACAGACGTGAAGAAAGCAGTGCCCTGGATGGGATCTTGAAATGGGTGTGGTAGGAGGGAGAGACGAGAGTTTGAGGCCCAGCGGTCACTAAGACCACAGTGTTAGAAACCCGTTGCTGCACCCGTTGCTGATCCTACAGTTATTGATGCTGTATAGGAAACAGATCTTAACCAGATGACCTTTTGCTTTGTGTTTTGGAAGTCAATGTTTCCTGCTGTAGTCTGGATCTTAAATGTCCCCCACAGGCCCATGTGTTGGAACCTGCTCCCTGACCCATGGCCCTAGTGGGAGGGAGGAAACTTCAAAAGGTAGAGCCTAACCAGTGAGGTCTTCTGGTCTCTACCTTTGAAGGGTATTATGGGACCCCAGGCTCTTCTTTCTTCCTTTCATGTGCCAGCCATGAAGTGAGTGGCTTTGCATGACCAAGTGCTTCTACCATGATGTGCCGCCATAGGCCCAAAGCAATGGGGCCGACTAATCATGGACATAAATCTCTAGAACTGGGAGCCAAAACAAACCTTTTCATTTTATAAGCTGATGATCTCAGGTATGTGTTACAGTACAGAAAGCTGACAAACTCACTTGCCTTCGGGAATACTAGTTTGTGTATATTAGAAAGTTTTTTTATGACTCTCGAAAGAAGTCAGGTTGAAAACGTAGTCCATCGTGAGTTAAGGAAAGAGATTCTGGGCTGCTGCTAGAGAACAAGGCTCTCCGTGGGGATTGGTTAAAAAAAAGAAAGAGAAGTAGTGCCAGACACTGGAGAGTTCTGTGCCACAGGCTGCGTATAGCCAAAAAGAGATAAAACTAACCTAATTGATACAGCTCTAATTTGGTGAAGGTAAATCTGCAGACCTGGGGCTAAAGAGATTCAGTTATTGGAGTCACAAATGGTGAGAAAAGAACTAGTGTGGGGAGCAGCTCTCTGGCTGTCGGTGGACCCAAAGAAGGCCTTCTACCAGGCAAAAGTAAGTGCTGTGCCTTCCTGCAGGCGCCATCACTGAGCTTGTTTTAGCTGATTCCAGCAAATAAGTGAGGCATGTGGTCAGGCAGAGGGGAGCAGGCCTTGGAGAAGGGCAGGGCTCTCCATCTCTCAGGACCCAGAACCATAACTGGGGCCGGCAGGACTTTGAACAGTTCCCAGCAACTTGGTTCTATTCACTTTTTGCTGATTTGTCCTCTTTATCTCATACTTTCTTGCAGACCTGCTCTGAGCCACGCCCCCGCCCCACCTTTGAATGTAGGGAGAGTGGAAAGGGGTTGATTAAAATATGCTAAATATGCGCTGTCAGGTGGAGGTGAGTGCTAGGGAGGAGCGTGTGGCAGGGCACGGAGACAGCAGTCATGGAGGTGAGAAACAGCAGGGAAAAAGACCAGAGAAGGAGTGGGCTCTGAGGTGTCCAGGCCCAGGAGACTGAAGGAGGAGCTCCCGACATCCTGGAGGAAGGGCCCAGGTCACTGGGGCTGCCAGATGAGCTTGGATGAGTGGGCGGAGAAGGGAGGAGGAGAGGATGGGAGGAGGGTTTTGGAGATGCAGGGGCAGGAAGCAGGTGACTGGTGACAGGTCACAGAAGTAATGAAGGGAGAGGCAAAAGCTTTATCCAGAGCGGTGGTGGTGAGGCTGAGGACAGATTGTAAATCTCTGGACTCAGATTCTGAATACTGTGTCCCTCCTTATCTATAGTTTCACTTCACACATTTTCAGTTATCCATGCTCAACTATGGCCCAAAAATATTAAATGAAAAAATCCCAAAATGAACAATTCATAATTTTTAAAGTACATGCTATTCTGAGCACTGTGATAAAATCTTGTTCCGCCCTGCTCCATCCCTCCTGAGATGTGACTTAGTGCTTTGTCCACTGTATCCACTCTCTATATGCTACTCACCCATTAGCTATCAGTAGCTGCTGTGATATCACAGTGCTTGTGTTCAAGTAACTCTTATTGTACTTAATAATGGCTTCAAAGCACAAGAAGAGTGGAGCTGGCAATTATGTAAGAGCATATATCCAAGGAGGGAGCACCTGACATATTGGAAGATGAAGGAGGTCACTGTGGAGGGAGTCGGGGTGGTAGGCTATGAGGGGAGAGAAGTGAGGAGGGAAGAGAGGTGAAGGAAAGCAGGTTGTGGGATGACAGTATGTTGGTTGTTATACTTGTTCTGTTTTATTATTAGCTATTATTGCTAATATATCACCATGCCTGATTTATAAAACAAAGATCTTGGTAGGCATGTGTATATAGGATAAGACACAGGACATGTAGGGTTGGTTCTCTGTGGTTTCTGGCACTTGCTAGGGTTCTTCAAACATATGACCCACGTAGACTGAAGGAAGAGCAGACAGGGTTTGCAAGCAGCCTGCTGGTGTAGCGAGAGTCAGTGGTGCTTCTAGGGTTTCTTCCTGGGAAACTGGCAGAATGGAGCCGCCGTTTGCTGAAATGGAGACACCTTGACGGGGAGAATTCAGGAAGGGCCTGATCCACAGCGCACTCTCTCTCACGCTCACCTCTTCCTCACGCCCTTCCCCCTTCAAGGAAACTGGGTTGATCCATAGAGTTCACAGAGCCCTTCTCCAGCCAGGCTCCCATCCTCCCTGTTTCTGGGAATCTGCAGAAGCTCGGCTACATCCTTGCAAGGTCCTTGTTGCACTATGTGCTGTCGGTGGCCCTCGAGAGGCACAGACCAGCCATTAGCAATCATGACTTAGATCCTACTAACTTAGAAGTCACAAAATGATGATACTCCCATTGTATTATTTAGTATTCTCTTGTGAACTGAAATATTTCCATAAAGAGAATACTTACATTACAGTTCATATAGGAGCCAGAGGCCAATTGCTTCATTCTTTGCCGGTATGGACCAATAGTCAAAATGATTGGTTAACTGGCACCTTACAATGTTAAACTTTTTTCTTACATTTTAATTAATTCCTGGTCTTAAATATGTTTGGTGTCTTTTAATCCATGGTAGGAAATTCTTATTGATGTCAGAATTGTCCCGTCCTTGGTTCTGGGCTTCTTGGAGCAGCCTGACAGCTTGCTTCAGATATGGTGGCATGACCTGTCCCCCTTTTTCAGCTCTGGACTGGGCCATTTCTCCAGAGATCCTAGTCTTCTCCAGCTGGAAATTGGTGTTTAGCGATGACAGTTTGGTGTTGTTCTAGAGCTTTTCCAGGATGCATTTAGGACATATGTCTCCATTTTTAAAATACGATATTTTCTTAGGTTCACAGCCATCCTCCTAATTAAAACCCAGATGTATGGAGAGTTTTTATTTAACTTCACCTCATATCTGCTGCTGCTTTTCTCACTCTGAAATGTTCAGGGTCCATGATGCTGAGATCATTGCTCACTTGCTTGATTCCACACGTGCAGAGCCTTTTGGTGACAGATCAATGCAGTGTCTAGTTTTGCCTGAAAGGTCAGTGTGGAAAGAACATCTGTTGATAAGATGAAGACGCGTATTCTGATTAGAGCGAACAGCACGTAGGGAGTCCCAGTGTCTTTGGAGGGCGGTGTAACTTAGTTATTTTCCGACACTTGAAGAAGCCTTTCCCTACTGATGTTTTGCTGATGTGGTCATTTTTCTGCCCACAGAGGACAAAGTGTGGACCATCGTGTCTCACGACTTGCAGATGCAGACGACGGTGGTAGGCTACAACCCAGAAAAGTACTCGGTGACACAGCTCATCTACAGTGCCTCCATGGACCAGATCAGCGCCATCACCAGCAGCGCCGAGTACTGCGAACAGTACGTCTCCTACTTCTGCAAGATGTCCAGGCTGTTGAACACCCCAGGTAGGCCGAACCGAGGGTCGCTTTAATTACCGCCTCGGCTGGTGTCTGGAGTGGTCTCGACAGTCCAACAGGTGGAGTGTAGTATCTTAGGGTCCAGCTTTCCACGTGCAGGTGGCTGTAAATAAGTAAAATATAATCGCTCGGATTGTTTTCTGAAAATGGAAGCTAAGAACGTAGGATTTTTAAAGAAATTTCATGTCTTTAGGTTTGTAGATTTGGGGAATTTTCTGTGTCTGTATGTAGGTGAGGCTGCGTCTAGTGCTTAATTATCTACCAGCTGTTGCTTTGGGCAAAAAGTTTGTCAGAGCTCCTTTTGAACTTTCAAGTTATTACCTTTGAGTTCTTCAGGTGTCTTTAGTGTAGAGATGAAAGCATCCCCAGGGCCGCCTGCAAGGGAACCACATATAGAACAGCATCAGTTTACAGCCCTTTGTAGTCTCCAGTCATTTAAGAGTGTCTTTTGTCTCAAGGAATCAAGACTCGATTTTTTTCTTGATAGCCTACCTTGAGCCATGCAGTAGTGTGTGTGTACATGCAAACACCGTGCCTGCATAAGACTGTTTGGGGTTGTGGGGAAAAAAAAAAAAAAGATCCCAAGGGATGTAATGGAGACAGCCTACCTGCAAGAAGGGGTCATGTGCTTTGGAGGTCTTGGCACTAAACCCAAGATGTGAACAGAAAACCGATCCTTTGGCTTAGAACATAGCAGAGTGTAAATAAGCAGGTGTTTTGAGTTAAAGAAGTCTGTCTTTATAATTTGCAACCTTCCCATTTTCCATGTATGTGACTTTAGTTAACTCTTTTCTAAAAAAAAAAATTTACTTAATTTATAGGCAAAAGTTGTATATATTTAGCATGTGCATGTTTTTGAAATATGTATAGAGTGTGGAATGGATTAATCAAGCTAATTAGCGTATTGTTGCTTATCTTTTTTTGTGGCGAGAACACCTAAATTCTATTCTATTAGCATTTTTCAAGAGCTCAACATATTGCTATTACTTAGAGTCGTCGTGTGTACAATAGATCTCTTGATATTAAGCCTGTTTCCAGTGTCTTTTTCTGTCAAGCACAGAACATAATGCCTTCTACAGGGGAACTGTGAGAACTCAATGGGGTAATATATGAAGCATTTATGGGGTCTGAGGCATTTAAGGACAAAAGTAGCAAATGGTGTATTGATTCTTGAAAAATATTATGGAACTTTGGAAATGACATCGTGTGATGCTAGAGGTCAGCGGGCAATGTGATGCCCCGAAGTGGTGCTGAGTTTGGAGCCAATGTTGTTGGGAGTAGCTTACAGAAAAAGAGTTGGAACCACAATGGTGGGTGTCACATTGGGATACTGAATGCTTCCCACGTGAAAAGTCTGGTGTTGTAATTCAGACGGCATATCCTGTGGACCCTAAGAAAACCTCTAAAATATGAAGATCATTGATTCAGAAAATGCGCCCTCGTTTGGAGAAGAGACGGGTGTGGCTGGGCTGCTGAGGAAAGGCATCCTTAAAGAGGCAGAAGGCAATCATGGGTTGGCGGCAGAGCGTGAGCGAAAGTCTGGAAGGCAGCCTGAGTGATGTGAGTGAGCCTTCGGGTCCTGCTGAGAAGTTCAGCCCAAGAGAGTCCAGGAGGAAAGTGCAACAGGAAGCAAGGCCACAGTGGGAGTGGGCGTAGGTGTGGAGGGAAGTGTGTGCTGAGGGGTGAGTCTTGATCCTGGAGGCCGGGCATCTCCGACCTTCACGGGCACGAGAACAACCTGCAGAGATCAGTGAAGCACAAAGTGCTGGGCCCCTTCCCTAAGGTTTGGACTGGGTGGAGCTGAGATGGGGCTTGAGAATTTGCATTAGTCATGGGTGCCCTGCACTCCCTGGTCTCCCCCAGGAGTCATATGTGGATGCCCAGACCCCCAGAAGGACTGTCTTGGGAGATAGGGCTCCTAGGAAGTAGTCAGGTTGATTGGGGTCCTAATGGTGGGGTCCTAATCCAATGGGATTGGTGGCCTTAAAAGAAGAATAGAGAGAGAATGCTCTCTCTGTTCTCCTTCTTTGCCCTGTAAGGACACAACAAGAAGGAGGCCTCCTGTAAGCCAGGATGGGAGCCGTCACCAGAAACTGAACCCACCGGCATCATGATCGTACTCTCCTCTCCTCTGGAACTCCAAGAAAATAAGTTCTTGCCATTTAAGTCACCCAGTGCATGATATTTTGTAGGGCAGCCAGAGCAGAGGAACATGATGACTTGCCCACAGACCGCTCTCTGAAAACTGCTGTGCTGGACGAGGGGGAAAAGCCCCCACAGCTCAGGCGCTGTGTCTGTGGACCTGTCTCAGCCACATCCCAATGGTGCCAGGGCAGGGAGGTGGGTTGCTCAGAGGTCAAAGTGCTCAGAGAGCCTGGAAGTCATGGGACTCACTGGGGGAAGCTTCCAGGAGATCCGAGGCTGCTCCAAGAGGAGTCCAGTGAGGCCAGGCTGATGAGGGCACCTCCATCCCTGTCGGTGCTTTGCCACGCAGCGTGTCTTCTCTCTTGTGGTGTTTTGTCCAGTGACGGCCAGCTGCACCGACCCTCCCTCCCACAGTGCCCTCAAATTCACATCCATCCTCACTCAGAGGGGGCTGTCGGGTCAGGCTGCAGGAGCAGTGACATCGTGAGCATTCGCCTGCTTAGTTTGCTTGTATGAGCAGCATCCCAAGGACTAGTGGTCTTGGCAGACGGTAAGAAGGTGGCTTTTTACAGACAGCACTCACTTGTCCTCAGTGCCACTGGGCATGAGAGAAAGCAGTGTCCTTCAAGGTAATATGCATCTGGGTTTTCCAGTCCAGGATTGCTCTATTCCTTTAAGTTGGGTAGGTTTTTGGAAACAAAACAGGAAATTCAGGGACCGTGTGTTTCAGGATCCCCTTTTCTTTAGTGGTGAAATACCTTTACTTCCTACAGCATTTTTATTGAATCCTGTTTCTCATGTGGGAAAGACTCAGCCAAGGTCTTTGGAAAACCAGGGGCCTGTAATAAACGGTGTCAGCCTGTCTTCACGCTGCTCGGTGGGTCTCCTCACTGAGGCTCTGTTTGCAGATCCAGTGGACTATTCTCTGTCCTGGGATGGGAGCAGGGGTGGGGCGAATTGCTGACCAGAAGATAACTTGTGCCCTCAGCTTTACGTTCCTGGTTTTCTTCCTACTTCTATTAAACTCCAAAGTCAACTTAAGTGTTGCATATTTCTCTAGTGGTTAAAAAGCACAATATGGCATCCAAGTAAGTTCAGCTTCCAGTTTAGGCCCTAGGAGAGCCCAGCTGGAGGGGGGAAACGGCTGGAGGGGGGATCCCAGCTGGAGGGGGGAGCCCAGCTGGAGGTGGAAAGGTGCTGACCTGCAGGGCTCCTGCTCTCCTGGGTCAGCTCCCTCTCTTCCCTGCTGATACCCAGACGGCCCTTACCTCTCGCTTTCAACCACCACCAAGAAGCCTCACGCATCTGTGAAATGCAGGGCACACAGAGCTTCAGGGTAAACTTGTTTTAAAGCAATCTGCTGGTTACATTTTCTAACCTAAAATCTTTCATTCATAGGATATGTTTTTTAATAAATGCTAGCTGATTTGAATAAAAATAATAATATATAGTTTTATACTATCTTGTCCAACCTTCCGGCAACTGCTTTTCATCAGGAATGTGCATCAGAATCTGCTCAGTTTTCTTGTTCACGTGCTGATTTCAGGGGGACTGGGCTGGGGCCCTGGAATGGTGCCTTTTAACACACATCCGTGGGTAATTTTGTGCGCCGTGATTGGAAAACAAAGCCTTTAGTTATGGCTTGAGGTTCTGTCTTGTTGGAGTTGAAGGTATTGTTGCTTCCTGCGGGAGAAGACTGAAGGGAATATCAGGGATTGTCTCACTGACTGAAGTAAATGGCATAATCACCTACTTCAGTGGAACATTGGTATTGATACTATTTTTAATTCGCTTCATAGAACAGTCTTTAAATATTGTCACGTGAATTCCAGCCTGCCCTTCAGACTCATTTTCCATACTTCCAATTTCTCCCTTCTGGGTAGCTCTGTATTAGAACCGCTAACCCAAGGAAAGAGAGAGGTTGACCCAGCCAGTCCTCTAGGTTACAGTTCTGGGTACAGATCAAAATAGGAAGGAAGTCAGTTTCATAAAAATCTTTAATTTGTTGTTTTAAGGAGCTAATGTTTGCTGAAATTGACTTTTTCTTCCTTCATGGTTACCATCCGATTTTAAATATCCATTTAGTCATTCTTAACTAAGACTGAATTATATTGGAACTTCTGTAGAAGTACTTGTGACATCTGTTTGAATACAAAGTATATTCATTATAGCCATTGCAATTAAAATGAATATCAAATGAGTTTGTAATGGCTGTGCACTTAAAATGTCATTCTTTATTTTAGGAGCCTCACCCTCCCTCCGTGGTTCCTGTGGGGCCCGACAGTTATGGTATTTATGAAAAGTACATATGAAAGACAGTTGATGTGCATGTGGACCTTATTTTTATCTTGATAAATGTCTGTATCATACCGTTAGGTAGCAAATGTAGAAATACTTATTATTGGTTTCTTAAAACTTTTACAAGGATATAGTATATGGCTTGTAATATTATCTCTATTATTATTACAAATTTTAAAAAGGGCAAAATAATGATTTTGCAATTTTGTCATCATATGTATTCTTGCCACGTAGCTATCAATTCACTTGTTCTTAATAAACTTTATAAAAAAGACACAGAAACGAAACAAACAGAAGTAATGTTTTTCCACATAGAATAGGCTATTTGGAATGAGGCATACCAATTTGGGAATGACCAGATTAATTATACACAAATAGAGAAAACCATCCAACATAATGTCAACATGCTTTATATCTATATCCTCAGAAGTGAAAATGAAATAAATTCTGAGCTTCAGAGAGGCAGAAATAACTAAACAATGAAACCTATGTCTAACAAATGCCTTAAAAACTTGAATTTGATCAATTGGATATAGATAAGTTGCTCTGGGCCCTGCTCCACTGGAATACTGGGCAACACTCCAAATGCTTTTAGATGACCAAAATATTTCTCCATATCTGGACAAGACTTATTAGCTTGCTTGTGTATCTTGGGATGCACTGTCGACACACATTTATTTTACAAATCATATTATACTTTCTAATTAAGAACTTTCACTGAAGTATTTATTCCCCACATATAGAAATATTTATTTAATTGTGGAGGTACCAAGCTGTTGTGTTTCCTATTTTCCTGACTATATTTAGTGCTGTTTTGTTGGTTTCCAGGGTTTCATTTCTTTTAATTTCTCAATGTAGTGTGGTTCTCATAAGTCAGACTTTTATTGCCTTTTTGGTTGAAAGAAGCCATATAAATTATCCATCCTTTTGGGTAGTTTACTATTAGATTTTGTATCCATTGGAAAGGAGTTATGTTCACAATTTTTGCCTGTAAAGTAAGCTGTGTAAAATTCAATATATTTTGATGATACTGTGCTGTGATTTAGTGGCACCCAAAAGAGACGAAAACACAGCTCTGACATGGCAACTTACAACCTATTTTTAGCAAAAATTTCTAAACTCTGGTGCAGTTATCAAGAAAATGAATTTTCCAAGTTTGTGCTGTGTATTTCAAGACACCGCGATGTTTACCTCTTGAGACAACAGAGATAAAAACCTCAACCAATTCCAACTAAAGATTATTTTCAGTAGATGAAATTTATTGTGACTAATCAATATATTAACCAAAAGATTAATTGTCGATCTAATTATAGGGTCTGACGATCATATTAATGTTGGAAAATGAGCTCCAGCAGGTTCCCCTCCCCGCAACTGGAGTCCACAGGGCAGCTCTGGACTGAAGGAAGCTGAGGGGCAGTTGGGGGAGAGTTGGAGTCACTTCAGTAGGAAGGATAGGTGTTGAGGAGAGTCCCACCTGGAATGTGAGTAGGGGAGTTAGCAGATATTTGTAGTGTTTCCTGTACATCCCAAAGTGTGACATACAAGCTGAGATGTGAAGGATTCATGCAAGTGGAGTGAGAAAACTGCAAGAGGGGATTCTAGGTTAGAGGTGTCCACAGGTTCGCTGATTCTGAGATGGAGGTCAAGGAACACAGATCTTTGTTTGAAAGAAGTGAAAGAGGTTGGAGAGGCTGGAGGAGAGATCTTGAGGGGAAGAGAGGCAGGAAGGAGACAGGAGGCCAGTCAGAGTCCCCTTGGTTTTCACATGGAGGACTTCAAGCTGAGCATCTACCTGTTCCGTGGAGAATGGCATGGGGCAAGGCCGACACGGCATGAAGAAGTTGCCCAGGACAATGTCACAGGTGTGCTGATGACGCTGGATGACTGAGAGACCCACTGGGACTCACATAAGAACAGGGAATTTTTTTTTAAATTTTAGATGGAAGAATCAACAGGATTTTGTGAATTCTTTTATATGTATGATAAAGGAGGAAGCAAGTTCAAGGTGACTCAAGTTTCCCACTTGGAGGAAAAACTGCACTTCTAAGATTCACCTAATAGGGTTTTGATGAAGGAAGACCTGGAGAGTTGGCAGCTGTGTGGGTCGAAACTGCATGGATGACACCAGGGATCCAGCTTTCATGTCTCTTTAGGATGACACCTAGGGTGGACTCCTTTTGCTTGATACCAAAGGGAAAAAAAAAATCACTGCATTGAGTGCTTTCCTTCACTGAAATTTAAACATGCTCAACAACCAAATTGCAATGAAAGGAGTGAGAATATCACCAGAATCCTAGTATTCCACATTCTTGTATGTGTATTGAAAGGACAGAGAACATGAAGTCAAGACTGATGAGTCTCAGTGATATAATCACAGGTTTTGGGGTTTTTTTGTTTGTTTGTTTTGATTTGTTTTTGTTTTCTTTTCTTTTTTTTTTTTTTTTTCTTACGCGAAGCCTTCTGGATTTTGCTTCAGTTTCCTGGTCTACCACCTGCATGGTAGCCGGGGCCAGGGCCTGGTGGGCTGGAGTCCTCATCCCTGGTTATTAAATGCTTCTGCCAGGAAGAGGCACATGGCAAGTGCCCGTATCTTATGGACTAAACCAGATCACATGTTTGGTGCGTCTAACTTAGAGGAGGGGGAAAGGCAATCTTCCTGAGGGGCCGCTGACGAAGGAGTGGAGAAGGGTGGTTACCTAGAAGAGCAGAAGAGGGCAGAGCGAAAGGCAGGGCATGGGAATTCTGGATACTTCTAAGGATGAGGGAGGTCTAAGTTCTAAACTGAGGAGGAGGATTCGGAGAGGGCAAGGCTAGAGGCACAAGGAAGAAAGGGAACATAACAGGTTCCAGGAGAGAAGTGTATGGAAATGGCCCTGGCACAAAACAAGGACACCTGCTCTCCGAAGGGAGACAGAGGAGGGGCCGTGGCGTCCATGAGGTTCTCCTGCACAGCGGCATTCCTGACGCTTTCCATCCTTCAACTCTCAAAGTTAAGCAGTTGATATTATCTTTATTTTGTAAGACCAAACTCGAGGGGGTGAATAAGCTCATGAACACCACTATTGCTGGCAGCAGGCAGGTTGGGCCGCAGACTTACCTTAGAAATCTTTCTCCCTGACTCCCTGAACCACCCGTGAACATGCAGACACACAATTAACCCCGCAACGACCCAACCCCACCTTTTCAACCACCATGAAAATACATTCTCTTCCCTGTCGGTCTCTTTCTGTCCATGATGAAAAATGCGGTTTATCAAGTGACCTTTGGTTAACTCCAATGTTTCTGATTGGTAAATTATCAAGGATAGGTTGACTTCTACTCTATGGATGGTCTTGCCTTGAAAGTTGGTGATGTGGTGAGCCTCCAGGCAGGATGCTCCATAGCGCAGTGGTGGTTTTGATCTCTGTCATTTTATTTTGTGAATACCTACATGTGTAGCTTTGTCTTTTCAGTAATGAAAACAGGAGCAGAAGGAACAGTGGGGAAATTGTACTGTCACTGTAGCCTTTGGACATTGTCTTCTCATGTCCACCTGGTTTGGATGGAACCCAAGATTTTGATTCTGGGAAGCCACATATTCAAATAATAATTCTAGCTAAATAAAAGTGAAAATCCAAATCATATATGAGCATTATGGACTTCATATTTGTTTTTCCTTAAAGTTATTTAGCCGAACGTTTTCAGACAGGAAAGCACACTGTTATTAATCTTCTCTAAACAAAGATTAGATATGAAAGTTATAGCACTGAAAAAATTATACTAAAGCTACATTTTCTTTGAACATTATTACATCTTAATGAACAGATTTCTTCTAATTTATGAGAAGTATGAGTTTATAGAGTTGCATTTAAACTAGTTAAGCCTTAATATATTAAAAGACCATAAAGCCAAGGTTTTTAAATTTGCATTTTAGTTTATTGTAGAAGATTGTAAAAATGAAGAAATGGCTGTTATCCAATTTCAAAGACTAAAATAACTAGGTTTGAACTATTTTTCAGTATTCCATACTCCTTTTTCTTCTGCTCTAGGGAAAAAAAATTGTAAAAAGATTGGATATAGATAAAATGACGTATGCTTTGAAATTTTAGAATGATAAAACAGTGTAACATGGAATGAAAAAATATTAATGGAAAAATTATGGACAGCTTTATTTATTCTTTTATGAATATTCCTTTCTTGTTTTTACTTATATCCATACATATGGTCACAGTCAGAAACAAAACTGAATTCAAGTCACCATCAGAGTCTTTTCTGCATGACATTAATTTATGTTCATATATGACAATAAGCAGAATTTGCCATATTTTGTAAGTTATGCTTAAAATATGTCGCCTAAATAATACTCACTTATCTATTCCACATATACTTAATACTCTCCTATAGGCCAAGGCAATATAAAAAAAGAGCAAAGGTAATCATTTTTAAGTATCATTTGCCTTAAAATATAAACTGACACTTTAAAAGCATTTGTATATGACTTTCATAAATACTGAAGAGATTTCACTGATACCTCATGGATAAAAGACTAAATAAATTTAGAACTCATAATGATTGCTAAGGTGTTGGTATGTGTGTTTAGCATTGGGTGGCCCCTCTTTCCTGTTATAGAAGTGACATCTGGAGAAGAGAGCCAGGGTTATTTGGGAAGGCTTAGGAACTAGAGGAGATGGGCTTTAGAGTTCTGTTATGAGTATATCAGTCAGGCCTATCCAGGCACAGAAGCAGTCAAAGATATGTTTAGAGGTTTATTGCAAGGGATTGGCTTGTGTGACATTGAGGCCTAGATGGGCAGGTGCAAACCCAGGGCACTATGTCTGGAAAGGCAGGCTGGGACTCAGGCAGGAGCTGTAGCTGCTGCCACAGGTGGAAATTCTTCTGTAAAGAAATCTCAGTTCCACACTCAAGACTCTTCCGTGATTGACAGGCCCACCCAGGCTACCTAGAATAACCTCTTTCATATGAGGTCAACTGATTGTAGATTTTAATCACATTTACAACCTAGATTTGTGTTTGGTGGAGTAACTGGATGCTGTCCATAAATTGACACATAAAACCCACCCTCACAGTTGGCAAAGATTACTTCTTAAATGGTCTTCTGAGAACTCTATCTAGAATAGCAATGATTTATTCCCTCAATGGAAGAACATCAACCTCTATTTGGCATGGTAATAGAGATACGCCTGTTCAATGTTGAGGGACTTCTCATTCTTTTATCTTTCCCTTTCTGATGAAAGTACATTGGGGGATCCTGTGACATATTTCCAAATAAAATATCATTTTATAAGGTTATAATAATGGCAATTTTAATGAATAGAGTAGATCAGCTTCACTCAGGAAGATAAGTCAAAATACAGAGTCTTTCCTTTTCCTTGTGTGGTTTCCAAAAAGCTGTCAATGGCTTTATTCCACATTTCATCCAAAATGGCATGTGCCCACAGAGATGTGGCAATAACTCAGTCATTCACTCAGAACTTTGCCTTAAGGGAAGCAACCCCGTTGGCCATGAGAGAGTGCCGCATGTCTACACCCGCAGGAGAGCTGCAGTGCAATTCTGTCACACCATCAGAAGGACTCTGCAGGATTTTCCCTCTGACTCTCAGAACTGAGTCAGATTCCTCTGCCACTTAAAGGTGATATCAAAGAAGCTCAGAGAATCAACTTGAAGGAACTCATGTTTGTAGAAGTTCCTATGAATGAAATCATACGAAGTTTTATTTCAGAGACTGTGTTTTCTAAACTATGATTTTCCCACCCATGAATAATGAAACTTCTCTGTATTCTATTAACCATTGTGTTTGCTTATAATTTCCCAACACCAGTGGCTGAGTACATAAGTTTTGTAGGAAAATGAATAGCATTTCAGCATGTTTGTCAACTAGGAATGTCACAACCACTATGATCCTCAATCCACATGGTAAATTTTCTTAAGCAATATGATCAGGGTTTTGTTTGTGTGTTTGTTCAGGATCTGGATTCAGGCTAAATATTTGGTTGCTATGTGGTTGCCTATTAATGCTTAATAATCATTGTCCAAAAATTAGATAATGACATAAATGAAAGGAAGGGAAATGGTATTAGTATTATTTATTAAGTGCTTACCTGGGGATTCATATATATTGACTCATGTCCACTCTGAGTCGTAAGGCACTATTTCCATTTTATACCTGAAGAAACATAACTTCAAATGGGCTTATTCACCCCCAGGGGATAAAATGAATACCATGCTGCAAGTCCAAACCAATTGTTGAGTCGACTTTTTCATCACTGTTACCAAAAGACCTGATAAGAAGGAAAAGTTCTTTTGGTGCTCATGGTTTCAGAGTTCTCAGTCCATAGATGGCTAACTCTGTTGCTCTGGGACCAAGGTGGAGCAGAACATCATGGCGGAAGGTGTGGAGAAGGAAAGCAGCTCAGAATGTGGTCTTGGGAAGCAGAGAGAGTGTTCTACTTATCAGGGACACAAGATATGCCTCAAAGACATGCCCTCAATGTCCCACCTCCTCCACCCACACCCTCTCTGTCTACAGTTACCACCCAGTTAATTCCTATCAAGGGATTAATGCATAGATTAGGTTCAGGTTCTTGTACCCAGTAATTTCACCTCTGAACATTCTTACATTGTTTCACACATAAGCTTTTGGGGAATACCTTGTATCTAAACCATAGTTTAATCCCAATACCAAAATACAGGTTTGTGTGCCGTTAGCCCCTCATATTTCCCACCAAGAAGTTGAAAGGGAGCATGGAAAGAAAATTAGGTCACATGATAAGGAGAGCAACTGGGACAGTTTTAATTTTCCTAGACTGCAGCATTAATATGGCTTCAGTATAATTAAAAAGGAAGGTCAGAGCATCTTCGTTAAGCAACAGGTCCAGGGAGCTACAAAAGCTTCTCCCTGAATCCTTATCTATTTATTTATTTTTCCAATATTCTCAATTTGGCCTTGACAAAGGTATTAAAAATTTGGTTTAGATGACAATTTGTTTGAAACCTTATTGAAAAACATTTGAGGTGAAGGAAATAAAACATGCCTCTGTTCCTACAGAGCACTTGGTTTTCATGTTTTTGATTTCAAACACAACATGCAAATTGCATATTGATGAAATTGAAAAATGTTGCAAAAGGTTAGCCCTTTCTTTTCAGACATAAAATATGGAAACAAAATGTTGATATTTCCTTTCTTTTACTTAGTTTTTGATTTTTCAGAAGAAATTTCCCTTCTGAAGTCTAATACAAGTGACATATTCTACATTGCATTTTTACTCTATTAATATGCTTACTAATTACCTTATAAATTTCAGAAACCCTGTTAGGATGAGAAAAGTCAGAGATTTCCAGGTAAGTCAGAAGGGGCAGCACCTGAGAGGTGGATAGCAAGACACTGATGCAAACATAAAATGTGTTCATCGGAGACAGAAGAGGTTTTTTTCTCTCGGTAAGGGGATAGGTTACTGTCAAGAGAAAAATAACTCTGTTGAGTTTGGTGTTGTACAAGGAAAGGATGAGGACATGAAGGAAACACCAAGATAGGAGCCACCCTGGGTGGTGGGAGAGGGAGCACTGAGCCCACGAGAGGCCTTGGGAGGAGATGAGAGTAATGTGGACAGGGACCTACCTAGAACATGCACCAAGAACACAAATCTGCAGTTTGGCAGTTGTGGCCAGCAGTTGAACACAGTCTTTCCAAATTTCATGCCATTATACCTTTTGCTTGGCACAAATGTTAAAGTCTGCTAATCTTTATTTTCAGAAGGTAGCCATCTAGAAACCATTTTTCATTTTGTTTCTCTTTCTAAACATCAAAATGGTAATTAAAGCAGCAAAATTAATTGACAATGTGAAATGTTGAAGTTTATAAAAGGGAACTTGAATCAGAGTCGGTGAGATAGAGATCTGCAATCAAAATACCATTAAATTAACTTAAAATAAGAAAAGTCAGTGCTGGAGGGACAGGATGGCCTGGCAGGGACATTTCTGTAGGCAGACAAAAGTTCAGTTCTGTAAGCCTTATGTCAATATTTGACAAAACTCAAACTCTTATGAATTTGCATGAAAAGAACTGGTAAAATAATTTATGAGGTTCTCAGGTGAAATAGGAAATATTAGTGAAATAGTATTAACTAAGAAACATTTACTTCTTAATTGATAGTCATTGCACATAGATGTCATAGATTTCACAAATGACTTGAATTTTGTAATAACTAGACATATTATTCAAGCTCATAAGAAATATCAAAAAGGTAGATTAATGTAATAGATGATTTTAAAATGCATATTTGTCTTTGGATGTTTTAAAATTTCTTTCTAGATATAGGCGTTACCAACATTTAAATTGTCCTCTAAGCCTGATAATGAAGTTATAAGATATCAATTGCAATTGCTTCTTTGCTCCCTCTATTTCTGGGTAATTTATTTTTCTCCTTCAAGTCTGCGTTTAGATGAAAATACTCAGATTAAACAAGGTACTCACCATCTGTATCTGTGTGTGTGTGTGTGTGTGTGTGTGTATGTGTGTATGTGTGTGTGTGTTGGTCTGAAATCATCCACAGGAGTTATGTGTTCTTTTTAAATGCTGATATGAGGGATAGGTCAGTTCTGACGAATTTACCTAGTGCTTAGAACAGACTTCTTGAAAGTAACAAGACCCTGAGCTTATTTAAAATTCAAACAAATCAAATTACTTAGATTCAGTAAGTACTTGTTATTAAATTTGAAAATAGGCTTTGTGGGAAGAATAATTAGGGAGGAAAAAATGAAAAGTTGATTGGAAATTTCAAAATTATTAACTGCTAGAGATTTTGAGATTAAAAGGGACATAGGAAAGTCAGAAAAAGTTAAAATTGAAATATAATATTATGCAGAATATTCCAGAGCATTTTATATAGATCAGATACATATGCAATGGAAAGAATTTGAGTTTTGTCAAATATTGAAAACAAAGATCTAATGTAACATAGACTAATGTGAATAAATCACGTTTGGAGGTAAGAATTGTGAAAGTATATACTCAGAGTTTTTGTAAGAACTGTTTTTTTCACCAGTTCAGCTTTGCTATTGCCCTGTTTTGAGTGTTACCTCCAGACAGAGACAGAACCCACTCAAGTAAAATGTATAAAATATGTGTAGGCATGGTTCAGAGAATTTTTTCTTCCAAAAAAGGTATGAATGATCTGAGAAAGAAAAATATAATTGGGGTTATATATGCGAGAGAAAGGTGTATAAAAAAGTGATCCCTGAGAAAATAAAAATAATTTTGAGCTGCCTTGAAATTTTCATTTTTAATGAGAAAGTATGAAAACAGACATCAGGCTTCACTTAGGATTTAGTAGAGATTTTTCTCTGAAGCAGATTCTCCGGGTAGTTGAGATGAAATGCTTGCCCGTGCATAAGGTTTACAAGTTTCAGAAAGGAAAAGGGAGCTTGGTTTGCATCAGATTCTGGAAGATGAAATTACATGATGTGGAGAAGTCTTAAATGCTGTCTCTCCTGATATCTGACATCCCCTTAATGAGTTTCCTGCAATTCAAAGTCAGATTCTTTCGGTAGAACTTGATTTATCAGCACAGTCTGATCTCAAATATAATCAGAGTGTGTGAGATAGAGATCTACCATCAAAATACCATTAAATTAACTCAAAATAAGAAAAGTCACTGCTGGAGGGATAGGATGGCCTGGCAGGGACATTTCAGTAGGCAGGGAACATGGAGAGTCAGATTATAAACCTGGATGCCAGGGTATGGATTTGTAATGAAAAAAAAATGGAATACTGAGGAGACTGGACGCTTCTGTTCAACACCCAGCCAAATCTCTCCCTGTAGGACTCCCTTGTGGGGAGCCAAATGAGAATCAGATGCCTGATGGTGAGCATGGAATCAGTACACAAGGAATAAATTAGATGATGTGGGAGTTAAAGGTAATCGGCTGCCTCTGGACCGCTGGGCCATCTCCTCTGGACTGCAGTTGATGAACACACGGTTGGTCTTGTTCACTCCTCTCGGTCCTCCTTGGCCTTCTTTTCAGCTTGCTTCTCTTTCCTTTTTGCTTAGTTGAGGTAATGTATTCCATCAGGCTGGCCTGGAGCCATTTAGCCTCTTGGTGGTAATTTTGTTCCAATCCTTCCATGAAGTGTTGATGTTTCAGTGTGACTCACAGAGGACAATCTTATTTTCAGACTCTTCAGGGAAGCCTCCTAGTACCAAACACTGATAGTGTAGGCTAACAGAGATGATCTCTTAAAGTTCTTTCCAATCCTCTGTTTCTATGGCAAAATAACAATAATGATAACAACACTCGGCTATTGCAGAGAGGTAACTGAATTTTCTTTCCAAAGAATAATGAAAGCAAAGCAAAGGAAAATCAAAAGTAGATGCAGAAGATGTGGCTTACCTATAAATACATCCTTAATCTTTTCTCATTTCTAAGAGCAGGAAAAAAGGATGATGATTAAGATGTTTGCATCCTTTACCAGGGAACTTGAATTTTGGTCCCCCATGGGGATTAAATGGAATATACACCTGTAATACACATTAGTATTTTTATCTCTTAGTAGCTTTTATAGATATTTAGGTCATTTTCTTCCTGTTAGAGATTCCCATTTGAAACTGACTATGAAGATGCAAAAATAACTTACTCAGCAAAAAAAGTCTTGTGACATGTAGAATCACTGACTCCTTGTTGTTTTGTGATAATAAATACTACCAAGCTACAGAAAACCAGTGGGGGGAATAAACCTTATTATCTATCTGCGTATTGTTGTTAAAAAAAAAAACCAAACTAGTGACAATCCATGCGTCACTGGAAAATCATCACATGTTAACACAAAGGAAGATGTAAAACTACTAAGGGCAATGACGAGGGAATAACACAGTTAACTCATAGCTGCATACATTAAATTCATTTAAGATTGACAGTAGACTTTCCCCTGAGAAGGAGAAAGAAAGAACAGAATGCATTTATTTTAAAGAACTCCCGAAACCTACCAGTATGTTGCCTAATGAGGTGATGTAGTATAGAGCTTCGCCTGATGCTAAATTTACATAATGCCTTTTTTTCCCCCCTAAGAGATTGCTTTGGAAATTGCAAAGAAACTGAAATGAGGTGGAAAACAAAATAACAAAACACAAACATGTTCTCAGTGTTTGCAAATATTAATAATAATTTCCTATCCTCTGATTCATTAGTTTTCCAGAGATCCTACCTGGATGTCCTCAGAATGTAAAATGATCCTTCAATTAATTAATACAGTGGGACTTATATTTCTTTATAACCATGCCACTTCTCTAAAAAATACTCGTATCTATTTATGAGCCATGTGAGGCAGTGAGGGTGTGACTTATGTGGTACCACCAAGGACCTGGCAAAGCCTTACAAGCAGTTTTGACTTATGCACACACTGTTGTAGTACATAAAGCTAGCCCTGAACATGATCATTAAGGAGTCTTTTTATATATATATATATATATATATATATATATATATATATATATACAGTTTACTCATTTTGTACTTTTTTCCTTTGAATGTGGAACTTTCTCTTCTCTCGCCTGTTTTCTGACCAACTCCATTTGTCCACAAGGAAAATGTTTTGGCACTCTTTTAGATCACGGTGTTATCCCAGGGTACACGTAGCTTTCCCTTCCTGCTGTGCCCTTAACAATTTCACAGGAGACCTAATACTTAGATTGTCTTGCTTAAAACCATCCCTACACAGGCATCCCTGCTGCCATACATTTTAGATTTATCATTTAATTAAATGTTAGTATAAAAGGTTTCCATTGTTACATCACTTGTACACATGGTTTTGCTTTTACAGTCTTCACAGTCCATTTTGAAATGGCCCATTCATTCATTCATTTTCTGAAACACAACTCGTTGAACATCTACTCTCTGTAAAGCACAAAGCTAATTTCTGTAGATGTTTTAAAAAATGAATGAGACCAGTGTCCTTAAGGCAGTGATCCCCTGTGGAAAGACGTTTTTTAAAGAGTTTTTGCTGGTGAGTCTCTGGAATTCTATTGTGCTTAACATTTGACTCCTACCATTGTGTTGAGGGAGGCAAGCACCACATGGAACCTCAGCACACTCTTCCCTTTCAAGATCCTCCTCCTCCACCTCCACACCCTCACCCACCCAGCCCACCTGTGCATTAAGACGTAAATACTTTGACTCCTGTGTCAACTGGGCTGCTGCCTGTTCCTGGTTATAAAAAGCCTGTTTCCTAGTGAGGTACCTGTCTGTCCTGAGCATCTTTCCTACACTGTGCTGGCAGGGCACAGACTCAGGGCTCCAGTTAACCCAGCCTCAGCTTCCAGAGTTTCAGTGTTCCTCCTTCCTTTGTCTCAAGAGTCCAAAGTTTTTCACTGTATATTCAATGTATTATTTTTTTTTCTTTCTGTGGTTCTTCTTTTCCAAAAATGTCTAAATTTTAGATGTGTGTTTTGCATTTTTATTTCTAGGACAAAGTTTTGATTAATTAAGCGTGAACCCAATTCAGACCGGCTCAGCTCCCACTAAGTGCCACAGTCCACACCATGCAAAGAAGCCATCCTGAGCTCTGGAGCGGAGCATTTCAGCAGGAGTGGTTGAATAGAGGCGCATGACTGCTGGATCAGAGGAAATCGCTCTGCTCTGACATTCCAAATCCAGCACTTTCCTCTGGTAGCACCAGCACCCTCTGCTCTACCAGCCTGTGCTGTGACACAGCTCTACCTGAAGGCTGGACTTGCAGCTCAGTCCCTAAAGTCATTTGATTTTCACATGTCAACAATGAAAGGACCAAGTGGTCTATCGACCTCATTCTCAGGGCATATAGCTTAGTCTTGATGTTTTAAGAAGTTGGCAGGAAGGGCTAGTCAATCCTTTCCGAGAAAATTCAACACAAATTTTCAACTTATTTCCTATGACGCCACGATGGTACCTGTGTTCATCAAATGCATAACGCCTGTCCTAATCTGACTCATTATAAATGTCACATCACACACTCTGCCCAATAAGAACCCCCTCCTCCAGGGTCCTTTGTCCTTTACCCACCATAGTCCACATTCTACATCTCTGTCACAGCCTGAAGGATGATGTCCCACTGCTTTCAGGAGTCATTTTTCCCACTGATGGGATGGCACGGTCCCTACCTCTGCTTCTGAATCAAGAGGCTGATTAACAGTGCACTGCAGCTCTTGGCAAGAGTTAGAGTAGAAAATAAAATTAAGGTGTTGGAGTTAGGCAAGAAATTCAAATAAAACGACTTGGGAAATGTAGCTAAGCAAGATATAATTACCTGACTCACAATGAGACCAGAGCATCAGGCCTACTACCCCCAAGGCGGCTGCTGCTTTTTCCTTTTTTTTTTTTTTTTTTTTTTTGCAAAAAGACAAGTGATGCCATCGAGTTGCAGATGGTATTCTTGTATTGGTGCAAGCGAATAATGAGCACTTCTTACCTTAAGAGTAGCCTGCTCAGAATTGGGTTATCGGAATTACTGCTATCAGTGCTAGCTCATAGCTTAATAGTTCATTATCTCTATGTCTACCTTCCTTTGGGCTAGAACCATTACTACATTTAGATACAAGAGTTCTACAAGATTTCAGCAGCATCTCTATAAGCAAACTATTGGTTTCTACCATTTGGTTACCTAAAACCACCTCACAATCAATATTTGCAAGGTAGTTTTAGGTTACTTTCATACAGATATTATATATATATATATATATATATATATATCCTATGTTTTATATATATGTTTATAGAATATGTTATGTAGAATATATATATATACTTCCTTGCAATCAATATTTGCAAGGTAGTTTTATATAACTATAATATAATATAACTATAACTTTTATATAACTATAATATATGTTATATATATGTTATTTAGAATATGTTATATATATTTTTATATATATTATGTATATGGGTACATGTTATAGATAGTGATCTATTTTAAATTAATAGATTATTATTAATTTGAGCAAGACTCCAACCATGTTTAGTTTCGTTTTATTTTGAAAAGACTCTCATCTACTTTAGTTTGTGGAAATGAGAAAATCTTCAGGTGTGGTTTTGCCTCATGGAGTCTTCTTGCTCCAAAGGAGCTTCCATGTGGCTCTGGGAGGAGCCCATCTATTACAATTTTGTAAGGAATAGATAAATTAAGCCCCATGAGTCAAGAAACAGATTGTGAAGAGAGGATGGATGACACAATATCAAGAAGGGCCCACGGGTTCTATTTAGATGGGAGACAGGGTCAAACACAGTGGGAGATCCAGTCCATTACTGTAGGCCTCCGCACCTATGAGACATCCTGGTCCCTGAAAGCGTCATGGTCAAGAACGTGCTGACTGTAGGAAAAGCTCTGCAGTTATTTTCCTTGAGAAGTGGCATACTGTTGTAATCAATTTGCATACTTTTTGCAATTATTACTAGAAAAAATATTTCAGCACTTTTTAACTTTAATTGACATAACATACAAATTTACAGTGTTTTGATATATTGTATAATGAACAAATCAGGATAATTAGCGTATTCATCAAGTCAAACTTTATTCTTTGTGGTGTAAAATTCAAAATCCTCTCTTCTAGTTATTTTTGAAAAATGAGATGCATTATTGTTATCTGTAGTCCCCAGTGAGCAGTGAACAGCAGAAGTTATTCCTGCCATCTTTTGTGAGTTGGTTCCTAGTGCCCAGCTTCTCCCAGTGCCCGCCACTCCATGAATGACCACCAATCTACTTGCCACTTCTGTGAAATTAACTTTTCTGTGAGATCATACAGTACTGTCTTTCTGTGTCTGGCTCATTTCACTTCGTATATCTTTCATCCATCTTTCACAAATGATAAGATTTTATCTTTTTATGGCTTGATAGTATTCGATATGTATATATGCCTCACTTTATTTGTGTGTTAACAGGCTGATGCAGTATCTTGGTTATTATGAATAGTGCTAACTGCAGAAATCACATCAACATACTGACTTAATTTCCTTTGTCATATTCATGGTATATAATATGATGTTTGAGATACATGCAGTGAATTGATTATAGTCAAGCAAATTAATATATCCTTAGCCTCACATATTAGCTTTAAAAACCTTGTATTTTTAAATGTGAGATTGTTAATTTATTTACCCATTCATCCATCTTACAACTCATTAGTCCTTTGTACCAACATTACTGAATATTATATTATATTGCTGAATATCTATGTAAGTTGCTTTATTAAGTTCTGTGAAGGATAAAAACAAAGTCCAATTTTCTATGTAGCAAAACATGTTTAATAACTAAGACATTAACAGACTATGAAATTAATATCATTTTCCTTTTTATTGAGATGACAATGATTGTAGTAAAATAATCTAAAACAGATAAGTTTTTATATAATCATAAGTGTGAATGCAAATATGATTTATATATAAATATACATTTGTGTGTATGTGTCTCTACACGTGTGCACAATGATAATTATATATGTAGTAGATGTGACTTCCCATAGTCACTTCTTTTATGTAACAAGTAAAATGTCATGAGGGTTATAAATGACTTGGTAGATACCCACTGGTAAACCAATCCACAGGGCAATTATTCTGCTTTGGAGCACAAAGAATAGCAGTACCATGGTACCTTCAGCTGTAGGTTAGGGCATCTGAAACTTTTGGGGGTCAAGACTCTTAGCTGAATGAGAACGGGTATGTTGTTGTAGTCCATCACTACAGTACCCGTGCTAGAGCCACACCTGGCACACAGTGATAAATATTCCTATCCTCAGCATTGGTTGAATGATTGGAGGGCAGAAGACAACGCTTCTCTGAGGATATCCATCTGAGAAGATACAGGAAGCATCACAGTGCTGTAAATGACAGGGTTTCCTCATCATTTTGCATCCATCTCAGAGAAGTGGTGCAGCGTTTGCTGAAGCTCATCCGCCACTTGTAGGGTACACACCCCAGCATTATATAATAACAAACAAAGGCATAATGTGTACGGAAAGCATCGCCCCAAAGCAGAGAGCACAGCTGCCGTCATGGTGCCAGTTGTCGTATTTGGAGCTGCTGTTCCCAAAGCATATTTGATTTGCACTACTGACTTTTCAAAATAGATTCTAACTGGTTTCCGTAGACCATTTTAAACACTCAGAGTAAATATAAAAGGGAAAAGGTTCATCCTTGAAATGCTAAAGGACAGATCCTGAGTGATGTTTAACATTAAGTTTGTAGTCATCAATTTGCGACCTGAAATAATACCACAGAAGAGGAAATGATTCTGCTGAAGTATCATTTTGTTCTTTCTCAGGACTAAAATCATTTAAATTACCGAAAATACTGAAATTATTGCCACCCACCCCCTTTTGACACAGACACATTGTAATTTGCGTGGCCGTGTCTGCATGTGTCGTCCACACACATCCCGTGTGTGCATACACACCTTAACCTGGCGGTGCTCACGAAGGTGACAGTGGCCATCATGATGAATTGTGGGCCCCAGAGTGTATACCTAGCGGCACCAGCTCCCAGTGCCTCAGAATGTGACTGCCTTTGGAGACGAGGCCTTGAAGAGGTAATTGACCTAGAATGGGGAGAATTAGGGTGGAAACCTTGTCCAGTAGGACTGACAGAGGAAGGAATGCCAGGTGCAGAGCAAAGACCATGTGAGGGCACAGAGAGCAAACGGCCATCTGCAAACCAAGGCTGGGGAAAATCCAAACCTGCTGCACCTTGACCCTGGACTTCAGCCTCCAGGAGCACAAGGACATTAATTAATGTCATTTAAGCCACCTCGTCTGCAGCACTGTTGTGGCCTTCTAGAAAACTAACAGATTGCCTTTCATCTTATGGATGAGGTGCTATCCTCAAAAGACAACAAGAAGAATGATCATCTTCCTTCCAATCATGTGGCTTTAGTGTTCTGTTACTAAGACTCTGCCCTGTGGGCCAGTTGCCTTGACAGTAATACGGTAACTAAAGCTGTTTGTTGTTAAATTACCTTCTGTACAAAAGAGGACAAAGGAAAATGATGCTTTTATGATGTAGCTATTTGCTAAGAAACTTTACATTATTGGGCTTTTGTTATCTGTTTTATTGCTCACAAAATATTCAGAGGTAGATGGTATTTGTCACAGGACTGAGAAAGGTGAGATCCTGGGCGTAGTGCCTTCATATGCAAACTGGCAAATCCCAGGTTGAGATCCCAGGCAGACTCTGAAACCCACACTCTCAGACACAGTGCTGACATCCCTCTGGGTTTCCTGTTCTGAGGTAAACTGAGGAGTCTCACCCAGGAAAATTGCTCACTCCTGGAAGATGAGATGGTACTTGTCAGCTGGTGTCTTAGTTTACCAGGCTGCAGTACAAAGCGTCACAGACCCGGTGGCTTAAGCAATGGGTCTTGACTCTCTCAGCTCTGGAGGCTGCGAGTCCAAGATCTAGGAGTTAGCAGAGCTGTGGGGCTTTCCGGAGGCCTCTCTGCGGTCTTCCTGTGTGTGTCTGCGTCCACAGAGATGCTTTGTCTTATAAATACATCAGGCCATGTTGGATGAGGGTCCACCCTAAGCACTTCATTGTCACATAATTATCTTTCCCAAGGCCCTGTTTCCAAACTATGTCCCATTTTTGAGGGACTAAGATTTAGAGATCACCTGTGGATTCCTGGGGAGCAGCTTGCTTCAGTTTATTATACTTTCATTCTTGAAGAGACAGCGTTAGAAATGTAAGAGTAGATACTGTTTCCTACTTGTGATGACACCAAAAGTGGTAGTATTTTTTGTTTATTCTTCACTAAAAATGTACCTGGCAATTAATACAAAAAGATAAAAACCCTGACCATCTGGATCTACTGTATTTGGAGATTTTTTTTTCTTTAATTTGGTGTATATTACAGCAGAATGCATTTTAATTCATATCACACATATAGAGCACAATTTTTCATATCTCTGGTTGTACACAAAGTGGAGTCACACCATTTGGGTCCTCTTTTATATACTGAGGGTAATGACATCCATCTCATTTCACCATAATTCCTACCCCCCCCCGTGACCCCTCCCTTCCCTTTGCCCTATCTAGAGTTCATCTAACCCTCCCACGCCCCCACCACCATGTTATGACTCAGCATCCTTAAGTCAGAGAAAACATTCGGCATTTGATTTTTTGGGGATTGGCTAACTTTACTTGGCATTATATTTTCCAACTCCATCCATTTACCTGCAAATGCCATGATTTGATTCCCTGTTAATGCTGAATAATATTCCATTGTGTATATATACCACATTTTCTTTTCCATTCACAGAGGAGATTTTATTTTTTTATAATATAAATATTTCAATTTTTGTGGTTATCATTATAAAACCCTATTTATTTTTAAGGATCTAAAATATGACCAAGTGAGAGCATCCTGAACATCCTATTTCTCTTAAATGTGCTTTTGTTTTGTTTTGGTTTTGGCCAAGGAATACTGCAGGTGATGTCAGGGCACGGTCCCGTGTGGGGGAGAGAACGTTTCATTTGGCTATTCTTACCGAAAGAACAATGGGAGTTTGGGGTTTGCTTTTTTTGGGTTTTGATTTTTAATAAGACGTTTTGGTTTTCGTCTTGTTGTATTGGTCTCAGGCTGACACAGAGTGCAGAAGAGAAAGGCATTTCCTCTCAGCCCCAAGTGGCTTCACACCAGCTCCCTAGGCTGCTGGGGGTGGGCAAGGCCTTCCACAAGGGGAATGATCTGTCTCACAAGTCTCTCCCCAGATGGCACAGTCTCCTGCCTGCATCCCTTTGGTTCTTCTGCCACGGTTAAGATCTATCCTCAGAATCTCGCCCACGCTTCCTCTCCTCCAGACGAAGCCCTGCTGCACCTGGGATGCTGCACGGTCCACCACGTAGTGTCGCCATTGCTACCCTCACTAAGGCGTGGCTTCTTTAATGCTCTCCCAGTGAGCGCTCTTTGGATCCACGCTGTTCATAGAAAGGGCTTTGCATCACACTAACAGTAGGACCCCAGGTTCTTATCTTGGCTCCACAGGTCTCCCACAGTCTGGCCTTGACTCCACCTCTGACCCCTCTAACTCACCTCCTGGGCTTACAGGGACCCAGCTAGCTCTCTCTGGCTCTGAACCCAGCACTCTCAGTCGACACCCCAGTGTCTTCCTAAGCTACTCTCCTGTCTCCCAAACAGTATGGATATCAGGTGGTGCACGGGTGTTCCCTCCTGTCCCCAGCCTGAAACCAACTCTTTCCTTGAAGTCAGATTTATTAAAGTGTGAGCTCCATAAATGTATAAAAGTCATAGCTGCAAAACTGGGTTGCTTTTCACAGAGTAGAAACAGGACCCAGACCAAGAAACGAAATTTTACACATTTTTCAGCAGACTCCTACAAACCCCTTCCAGAACCTTCTACCCCAAAGATAAAGAGTGTCCTGACATTTGAAACTACGGATGGATTTTCCCATCTTGAATTTTACATATTGTCCTTGTCAGGGGGGACATCTGTAATCCTAGTGACTCAGGAGGCTGAGGCAGGAGGATAGAAAGTTCAAGGCCAGCCTGGACAACTGAACAAGTCCCTGAATTTAAAAAAAAAGCCAGGGAAGTCTCTCCTGGTCAAAGCACCTTGGTCAGTCTCCACAACTGGGGGCCAGTGGGGAAGAGCGTGCGTGAGACCGTCCTGTGCACGGCTTCATTTGCTCTGTGATAAATTTCACATATCCCTCTGTGTTGGAGAGGCTTTAGTCCTCTCTCATTGCTGAGTGTGAGGGCACTACAGTCTGTCTTCTGTTTCACTGCAGATGAACATTTGGGTTGTTTTCAGTTTGGAGGTATCTCAAAAAGAATGGCTGTGAACACCTTCATGAGTAATATGTGTATACTACGCGTGTCTATCCCACCAATGACGTCCCTCCTGGCAGAGAACAAGAGCTGGGCCACCCCTTTTCCTTCCCGTGCTTGATAGGGTGTCTGTAGCATCCTAATGATTAGGTGGTGAAACCAGCTCTTTTGAAAAACATTATTTTTTTTTTCAAAATAACTTATTTATATTAACTATGGGGGAAAGCAGAAAATGCAGAGAAAAGAAAAATATCAAATTTACCAAAGTAAACAAATGAGGTACTAAAAAAAATCACCCGGAATCTACCATCTAGAAATGATTACTTCTAACATCCCTAGTCTTTCTCTATCATACTTCTTTGGTCTAATTGTGCTTTTCAATACATAGCATTTTGTCAGTATTATGTTACTCATTTAGCAAAATGCACTGAAAATGTTCAATACAAATAATTTTGTACCATAAATGTTATTAACATCTTAATGATATTATGGCAGACACCATTATTGTAATGTTAAAAATAACAACTTTATAAACATATCTTGGCAAAGATCCTTCATTTGTTTTCTTAAAAATCGAGTCCTAAAGTGAAATTGCTGTGTCAAGAGACCATGTGCTTAGTTAGGACCCTTGAAGAACATGGTTCTTTATCCCCACACACTTCATCCCCGCTACTACATTACGAGCTTTCTACACCTTTGCCCGTGGGTGTGAGAATTCTCACAGAGGTCATCGTGACCCAGTTCATAGGCTTCATTGTTGTCCAGTTCAGTCCTCTACCCAACATCCTGGGTCTCCGTGTTCCTGATCATGCCTCAGCCTCTGCTCAGGTGCCCGGGAAGCTCAGCAATTCTTCCCTTACCATTGGCATCACTGTTGCCCACATCCAAGACTCGTCTCTTGGCTCTACCCATTCCTCTATTGCATTATGACCATGGTGGACGTGGCCTCTCCCCGAGAATTTCCTCAGCCATAAACTCAATGGTATTTTCCACCCAGAACCATCATAGTTAGCTGTCCTTTGCTGGCACTCATCATCTCTTCATGAAGGAGAAGTGAGAAGCTGATGCAGGATTCTGCTTCGTCTAAAGTCTTCTAGAAATACCTGAATTTCGATTCTCCCGGGATCCCATCTTTTAGAGATAGCATTACTGTTTTCGTAGCCACCTTTCTCCGTACATTAGAACTTCTGTTACTAGTAGCTTCTGACTAGAGTGAAGTTGGTAATCTGTAAAAATATATAAAACATGATACCAAGTGTATCAAGAAAATTTTGGAAACTGTCCTCTAATTCTGGATTTTTCCAAGATTTTTGTTTTATCCCTGAGTTCTTGGGTCCATGTGGTCTAAGCCCCTCCAGGATCTCAAGCTGCAGTGAAGAGGAGGAGACGCAGGCCTGGGTCATGGTACACCAGGCCTGCAGAGGCCCAGAGAGGAAGTCCTTTTTCTGTAGCAAATGTTCATCCCGAGCACACAGATAAGGAGAACATGTGAAACTGCTTCCCTTAGAAAAGCTGAGGTTCTTAGAACAGCTACTGAGAACTTCATGCTCCAGGTGTAAACATAAACTCAAGAGCTCCATTTTCTAAACTATGCTTCGTGAAAAGAAAAGTCGGTGTCCAGTGATGTTCATCTGAGAAAAAATATCTGGTCAAGGTATCTGGGCTGTTTTTCTTTAGGCCTAATAAGCATCTTGAATTTCCTAAATGTAGGATGAAATACAGAATGTTTCTCAATTTGTTTCCATGAAACAGCTACTTATAGATGGAGCACCACTATTGATTTTAATATGATGGATAAATCCCAGTCCTGTGGGCTATCAAGTACTCCAACCTTCAGGTTTAGGCCCTCCACCCATTAAGTGGCTCTTCTGATGGTCATCAAGACCTGCAAGGAAGGACAGGTAAATGGGATAGCCCACAAATAGATCCCACCGTGTGTGTTTAAAACAGGATGTAAGCCACACCCACCTCCCTTTAGGACTCTGTTCAAATTTCAAATCATTAACTATGATAGCTATTGTGAAGATAGAATCAAAAAGAAGCTAAATTCCCAGGGGTTCTGTGCCCCCTTTTTAGATAGAATACACTGGAATATCGGATTTTGGTCTGAGGTAAATTCTGATTTTGATATTCAAGGGACTAAAAAATAAAGTCCTCTAAAATATCAGAATAAAGTCATGGGAGCATTGTGAGGGATGATATTTCTGGTCAAGGTGTTACCGATTGAAATGACATATCACAACTGATCTTTCCTTTCACAGGAAAGCATTGGATTTTAGGGAAATCTAATTCCAATCATGATCCCACTACCCAAAAGATAAAAGAAACTACCCTGAATGCTGTATTTACTCAAATATAAATAGCCTATGAACGATGTGTTACATCCTAAATCTGAATTAGTTAAACAGGATAGCATGCTGTTATGGAGTAAAATCATTGAAAATGACATTTATGTCCCATTATCACAGGCTTTTGTACAAAATTCTTATAAATTCTAGCCTTTCTTTTTAAAAGAAGGTTTTCAGGATTCTGCAAGTTTTAGTTGGGAAAATCTGGACTGAGTTCTCAGAAGACATTTTGGAGGGAATTAAAGTAGTGAGTGACCTCTTGAGAAAGCAATTCAGAGAGCTTTGCTTTTGTTTCTCTGGCTGTTTCCCTGTTAAAATAAAGGTAGCAGATATGCCACATTTTTAGATGCTCTTCAGACTTCAAAACATGACCCTCCTGCTTTGAAGAAGCTATTCCAATCATCTTTTGTATATTCACTGTGGGCCCTGCCATTACGCTATGCCCCTCCCTGGCTAAAAATTCACAAGACTTGTTCTTATTTGCCCTGAATTTTTCTTTTATTTGATCCTTCACAATGTCGCTGCTTCCATCTCAAAAAGTCTCAAAGCTTTGATTTGATTGCAGCTGGATTCAAGAGTACCCAAAGCCAGGTTTGATCCTGAATCCACAAAATCAAAAGTATTTTCATGTCAGTCATAGATTGTCTACTTGGCCTCTTGATAATGGACAGCAACTATGGCCAGAGACTGCCTTTCCTTTTTCTTTTTCAGTCATTTATAAGACCTGGAAACATAATAGGAGGAAGATTCCTATTGCTGAGTGTGAATAAGTGCGCTTGATTCTACTATCCATTTGCCAGTCACCAGTGACATTACCAAATGAAGCACTAGCCTGTCTTTAAAATTTCTCTGATTCTATAAATTCCATGTGAGGCACTCCACTGCAGTTCCGCCACGGGGACTGTCTCTTCTAGAAGACAGACACAAGTGGGACTGTCTCTTCTAGAAGACAGACACAAGTTGTAAGATGGTGTGGGTTAGCTGGAGGTAATTACAACGTAACTGATTATCATTCAAGTTCCGAACGCTGTGCTGTTACATACATTATTTTATCTAATCCTTGCAATATCTTTATTCTCATTTTTCAACCAAGTTAAGAATGGAGTTCAGAGAAGTGAAGTAATTATCCATGAAGAGGGCAAATCGGCAGCTGAGATTTAGTTAGAATGAATGCAAAGCTCCTCTTCTGTCCAATATAGCATGCTGCCTCCTAGTTATACAAGAAAAAAAATAATAATCTCATTATTCTACCACCCCATTGAGAATCTGCTGCTCTTTTGTCCTCCTTTTTCAGCTGTCTGCTTTAACCAGCTCCAGTTGAACCTAAATTAAATGTTTTATGGCTGTGGCTGCAACCCTAGTGTGGCACTAACCACTGTTCAGAGAATGAGAGGGAATAATGACAGCTCCTGAGACAGGGACATTACAGTTTTAGATGGAGACCAACAGAAATGAGACTGTGTTTTCTGTTAATGGTATGAATTTAAATAGATCGCTGAAAAATTAGAAGCTTTCTGAAAAGCAGAGACTGACTGCACCTTTTTATAATTTCCCAAATACATGTTAAATGATGCCATAAAAAAAACTCAGGTTTTATGAGATAAAATAATAAAACATGCCAAAATATGTCTGAATACTAGTAAATGTAAATGGTATATCAATAGCTACATTGGTTGTTTCGTAGAGGTATAATAAACAAGCAATAGATTGTAGTTAGGACTGTTCTTATATATATTTATTTTAATTTTGAAGGAAGTTTCAGACTGCGGAATATCCATGTGGAAAGGAAAGAATAATGAATCTAACTGGCCTAAGATTCTCAATCCCTGTCCCATTGGCAGATAGAAGAGAACAGAAGATTTTGGTGAAAAGATGTAGGTGCTATTTAAATGGGGGATTTTTGTTGTTGTTGTTGGAAACATCCAGCAACATCTGAGTGCCAAATAAAACACTTCACGGTTTCATCTCTCCTTAGAGAGCATTTTTTTTTTTAGTTGTTTTGTTTGGGAGAAAATTGCAGTTTAAGATTTACAAACCACTTCATTTGCAAACTTCTATTACTGTAGTTTCTGTCTCTGAAAATGTTTAAAGCTCCAGGCAATGAAAAGCCATGGTATTACGGATTTTCCTTATAAAGAAAGCTCTTATTTCTATTGCAAAAAAAAAAAAATGTCTAGTGTAACAATACAATATTTATTTCTATAAATAGCATTTCCATATGTCTTACTGAGGTTTTGAGATATTAGAAAGCTGAATTTTTGAGAAAACACATTTTGCATAGTTGCTTAAATGAAATGGGGTTCAATTCTCTTCATCTTGATAAGATCCAACTCCACTGGTGGTTGGATCTTGTCTGTAAAATTCATTTCATATCACAATGTAAATTACGAGTCATCACTGTTTTCCCTCCCAAGAAAGGCAAGGTTAGATTTTCTCTGTTGGAGCTGAGATCCTCTGGATGATAGTTGAAAAAGTTTACATAGCATTTAATTAATCTGAAGATTTTCCTGACTTTATTGTATCTCATTTAAAATATGCCAGATCCACTATTTTTTCCTTTCTTTCCATCAGTTATTTGTCTTAAATCTCCATCATCTACGGACACAGTGGTTTCCTATGACTGCCACAATAAATTACCACGAACTTGGTGTCTTAAGCCAACAGAAATGGAGTCTCTCGGTTCTAGAAGGCAGAAGTTGGATGTCCCAGGGTTGGGGGTTCTAGGGGAGAGTCCTTCCCTCTCTTCCAGATTTTGGAGGCTCTCGGCACCTGGACCCGTGACCACCAGCTGGGATCTCTGCTTCCACCTCTGAAGTCTGTCTCAAGTGTTCTTTCTCTTCCAAGATCACTAGTACTTAGATTTAGGGGTCACCCTCAATCCAGGATTGTTTCATTTTGAGATCCTTAATTATATTTATAAAGGCATAATTTTCAAATAAGGTCACAAACAGGTACTGGGAAGAGTCTCTGTGCGTCCCTGTGTGGGCCACCGCTGAAAGCAGGTTCAGAGGTTTTGAAACCCAAAGTGGCTGATGCCCAAGGGCAGGAGAAGGTGGCTGTCCCAGCTCACACTGAAGCAAATTCACCCCTCCTCTGCCCACCTACCCTGATGAGAGTGACCTTCTTGATTCTGTGCACTGACTCTAATAGAAGTATCTCCAGAAACACCCCACAGGAACACCCATGTGTCTTTACCACTGCCAGGGCATCCCTGGGCCCAGTCACATAGAAAATGAAGCATCACAACGGGGCTGGGGATCAGGCATTCCTTTTGGAAGGACACAGGTCAGCCCATCACAAGCAGTTAAAATAGGCTTTGAAGACAAACTTGGGTAAGGTGACCAGTTCTGCCAACTGTCTTATGAAATATCATTATTCCCACAGTCCCTCAGATATAGCATTGTCCTTTTGTAAAATAATGATGTATTGACTGTGTAATGTTATTGGCCTCATAGAAGCTATGTGATACCAGCCATGTGCATCATAATATGTGTGAAGCAATTAGTCCATAATAAATGGAAGTAACTACTATTTCTGATCCCAATGCTTTTAATTTCCACAGAGTTCCTCCTTTTGTTTCATAGAGAAGATGTTACAAAGGAGAAATTTACCTGCATCATATCTGTGCTGCAAAAATATGACATCTAACTTTGTTCTAAATGAAGGGTGTTCCCTCATGGCTTTGCCAAAGGAATAAATGGGAAAAAAAATAGGCAAAAAGTTAGTACTTATTATTTCGTGTCATTATTATTATCAATAATTCCTTAAAACCTTTAGGTTTATAAGGACCAGGATAACACATGCTTTTTTAAACCTCATCATCCTTTAGAGTCGATAATATAGTTAATAAGTGCACAGATATAGTTCTGTGTCTTTCCAGGTTATATGTATTCAAAAATTGATCACCAATCATAGTTTCATCCACCAACTGGTATCCTCTCTTACTTGCCCTGAATCCTGTTATAGCTGTACCTTCCCAGGATATTCTGTGAGTCTTCAGTTAAACTCACCAGAACTCACATTTCGAAAAAAGTCTTACAGGCTTGGAGGAGTCTTTCCCAATACCAGCCAGGTACTTAGTTGACTTTGGAAACATACTGAAGACAGATCTTCTCTAAAAAAATCTTCTGGACCAATCTACTGAAATATTAATTGTGCTAGGATTATTCTATTAATAACTGGGATTTCTTCTTCCCTAATGGTTCTTTCTTTATCCCTTATTTCTTTTGAGGTATTAATCAGTGTTGGATTTCTGAGTTGATTTTTTGCTCCATTAGTAATATGTCTCTTGGTTGATACCATCTTACATGAATGCAAAATGAAGGCTTCTAGCTTGTGCACACAGGTTCTGCCTTCTTTCTTCAGTGCAAACCTGATAAGCTAAGAGCAAGGGGAATCATCTGCCTCCAGGCACTTTGGTTAAAATTATTCTCCCTTAGTTCTCATATCCATATTATAATTTGCATTTTAATTTTAATGTCTTCAGAACCATGAAAGCATATTTAGGTAAATGTGCTAATTAGATCTTTGTAAACAACCATATGTTATTTTGGTTTATGAAATTTAAAGAGCAATTAAAAACACATATATTTCGCTACTTGTAGGTAAGGATAGGGATGGATTCAATCTGCAAAACCAAAGTGAATCTGAGGAAAGAGCTAAATTAAAGATGTGCTTAATTATCTTGTGGGAGAAACTAAGAGAAGTTCAAAACTTTTCTGCAGAAAACCGTGGGGCCAGCAATGTTACACGTCGAGCCTTGCCATAATTAAATCGAAGTGTTTGAAAATTATATTTCCAACTTCTTTTTAACTAGTGTGCCTACCTTAGAGGAATTTTCAAAAGAAGTCTGCAGTGTGTCTGTTTTTAATGAGAGCATGTCATTCCTTCTCTGGTAACTTATCCGTTTTTATCTGATTCACCGGGAACAGCAGAGTGATGTATGAGTGTGGTAACTTGAGGTGACATCTTTCAGTGTGATCCGTTATCGGAAAGATTTAGGGAAGAAGCTCTCTGAAAAACATAATTAAGGAAACAAATGTTTTCAGAAATATAATAAAGATCTTTTATGGTTTTGGTTCAGGAACATCCATTTCTGTAATATCCTACACGAAGGAAATATTCTGCCAACCGCCTAAATAACACTTGTATTTTGATTTTCTCTGGTTTTACTTTCCCCACAGAGAAACTAACAAACAAATCATAAGCAGAAAATAAGGGGAAAAAAAGTGTCTAAAGTTTTCTGTGAAGTTCATTTCCAAAAGCTATAGAAATCTGTTGAAGAAATAGGGTTCAGTGGACTTAGAGAATGGACAGTATTTTCCAAGTACTTGGCCATATTGTAAATGCACATTTGATTTCTCGCCAATAAAAATAAACATACCCTTTAATTTTCTAATGGTCTCTTGGCTGCTTTGGACCTCTAACTCTTGGTCTAAGAGACCAATAAAATTTTTTTGAGTTCTGCTCTTAAGTACCCCCAGTGTGACACCATTCACCATGCTAAAGGATCCCACTGCTACAAGAAAACCTCTCATGCCTTGCTTTGAAATGTTAAGTTTTCTTTTAGGTCTACCTTGGCTGATTTCAGAAATCTTTCATATCTAGGCCAGGATCATAATTTTGTAGATACAGAACTCATTAAAAATGAATCCAAAAATGAAAAACAAGGCTGCAAAAAGGACCTGAGTTTAATCAACCAAGATGAAAGCATAAAAGATTCTGAGCTGTGCTGATTCAAGTTGGTCAGTTCTAAATGTCCTGACTTCTTTCTGAATGCCACTCATTAGAGATCTTAAATTTCATCCCCTCCTCTCTTCCTGAAGGTGCCTAACCTGTGTCCTCACTCAAATCCCCTTTTCACTTGCTGTGTGTAATTTCCAACCAGATAGCAATGACAATGTGGACATTATATTAAAACTGCACAGATATAAAAGGGAAAGATGAACAAATCAAACTGCATAGATAAGAGAGACAAATTTTTGTTGGGAAATAAAGGGCTTGAGGTTTGGAGACAAAATTCCCCTCATGGAGTTCCCAGGCACTGGCTGTAGTATTGAACTTATGATTCATTTGATATGGAGACACTACTTTGCATGTCTCCATGAAACTGCGGTGCTTCTCAAGGGCTACGGCTCTCCCCAAGAAGAGCTTTTGTTTCTCTTGGTGTTGGTAGTCTTAATCAAGCCTATCAGGACATCTGGGCAACAGCATTTCAAATGTTCTACACCCATGTGTTGTGGGCACTGACCATTTAGAATGGACTCTGGCCTGAGTGCCAAAGCAACAGCTGGGGTCTCCCAAGAAAAGTGGTATGATGCAAATTGGGAGCTGATTCAGGGCGCTTGGGCAGTGGCTGTTAATCGATTTATAAATATTGTAAATTTTATGGTCATCAAAGGGCACATGTGCTAAATATCAGCCATGGACCATGCAAATCCAAGTATGCAGACATCTAAGAAGTTGTAAGTCATTCTATGTTTTTGCTATTGTCCATCTCCCCCTACCCCCCACTGCTCTCCATATATACATACGTATTGTTCATCTTCCTCTCTTTATATACAGTTTATTATTTGTTATAAATTAAATAATGAGTAACATCTAATATATGGTAATATATAATATACATCAAGTACATGATAACATAGAAACATATTAGAAACATCTTATTCCCAATTGCCTGGTTTGAATGCTCGTCTCCTCCAAAACACGTGCTAAAGTGTGGCTGCCGTTGTGGCCCTTGAGAGGTGATCGGGCCATGAGGGTCTCACTATCATGGGCAGGATAACCGTCATTATAAAGGGGTGAATTCAGCCCCCGTTTGCCTCTTGATGTTCCACCTTCTGCCATGTGACAGTGCAGCAAGAAGGCTCTGCCCAGATGCCGGCACCTTGATCTTGTACTTTACAGGCTCCAGAACTGTAAGGAAATAAGCTTCTGTCCATTATAAATTACCCATGTCAGGTGAGCTGGTGGTCCAGCACACACTGGACCAGGCCACAGTGAAATTCTTGTTTTTAATTGAAGAAGCACGCTCACAAGACTAGAGTATAATTAACACACAGTTTATACACGTGTCTAATATATGTTACATAAGGAGATAACATGCAGCGGCAACAACACAGAAACCTTCTATCCTCCTTCTAACCATGATATTGGATACCTCCTCTGAAAAAGGCAAGTAAAACAGATTTTTGGAAACAAAAAATATTTTAAAAGTTCATTAAAAGCAAATGCTATTATGAAATATAAAATTTTAATATACTTTAAGTGGTTATGGGAGTGGAGAAAGCCCTGTAATTGGAATAACTGAATGGAATTTTCTATCTCCTAGGCATAACTTTAGTACATAAACTGTGAAAAAATAATGTATATCAAAGCAATGTAATAAAGGATTACAGTGATGAATTTTATGGGATTAAGCTGCAGTTAATTTCCTTATGCATTAAGATTAATAAACTGCTAATTAGAATATGCAAATCAGGGTTTCTAAGGCCTAAAAAGTATTTCCTAGCACCTTACCCATAAATCTCATTCAGTAACTATTTTGTTTTATAATTGGGGAATAACAGATTGATGAGCCCATCTAATTATGTGAAATTTACATGTGCATGGTATTTTATAATAAAGGACATGAACTAATGTTAAAGTAGGAGAAAGTATTTGTAACATTCATTATAGTTATTAGTTGCAAGATTTAAGTTTGAAAGTACTTTGGGCCATGAAAACTATAAGCCACACTAAGTACTCTTACTGCACATCTGGAACATAATTGTAAGATGAGACTGAGCCTATCAGCAATTATAGCAATTATTTGGGACTCTTACATTTAGTTCTCTCACAATTCATAGCCAAGCACATATTTCTGGAATATTGCTGATCATCCAGAGACTAAGATAACAACTAATTACCTCATTATGCAGAGTGGGGAAAGGTCCTCATATTTCATACATTCTTAGTTCTACATTATTCACAGAGATGACCATTTATGGCAGGTACCACATAGGAGAAGTCGACTTATTGTAGCCCAGTTAAAGGGTTTTTTTGGGGTGTATTTTTTTAAATAGAGTAAGCCTATCCATGAAGCTTGAGAATAAACAAAAACTTTGAAACTATCATTATGAAAAAAAAATTGTCAAGTGTTTATTTACACATGTGCATATACAAACACACACATGGAGACACCACACACAGACACACACACAGTGAAAGAATTAGAAGGAACTAATGGTCATTCATTCTGCTATACTGTTTACTTTTTTGGCAAGACCTTAGATTGAATAAGACTTAGACCTTTTTGAAAATTAATTGGAGTGTCCAGAATGCCAAGACATTGTCTTTCACTAATATCTAGCATTTACTGAGAGAGTCAAATAACATAAATTACCTTTATACTGTTCACATGTTGTTATGTATTTGTACAACTTTCCCATGAAGGATGAATGTAATTCATTTAATCCAAATTTTAAAAGTTAAAAATAGGGGCTGGGGATATGGCTCAAGTGGTAGCACGCTCGCCTGGCATGCGTGTGGCCCGGGTTCGATCCTCAGAACCACATACCAACAACAATGTTGTGTCTGCCAAGAACTAAAAAATAAATATTAAAAAATTCTCTCTCTCTCTCTCTCTCTCTCTCTCTCTCTCTCTCTCTCTCTCTCTCTCTCCTCTCTCACTCTCTCTTTAAAAAAAAAGTTAAAAATAAGTTTTGAGATGTTCAGACTGATTTGTTGTCACACTAGTGAGAAAGGGACAGCACGGGTTTGCAATATATATATGCTTTTATGTCAGGGTCTACCCGAACAACGCATGCAAATAAAACCCAACAAATAAATCCCTAAGAAGATTAAATGTTCAGGCATCTTGGGCACATAATGAAAATATATTACCAAGCAGATATATAAGAACAGATCACACAGATTTGAAATTTTCAAGAAAAAAATTAAAACTATTTTTTCTCAAGCTTCTGTCTGTTGCATCAGTCGTTTTTTCTGACTAGGAGGAAAGTATTCATGAAATCATCTTAGTTTAACTATCAACACATTATTAGAGAGAATTTTAAATTAATTTTTATTTATATATGACAGTGAAATGCATTACAATTCTTATTACACATATAAAGCACAATTTTTCATATCTCTGTTTGTATACAAAGTATATTCACAACAATTCGTGTCTTTATGCCTATACTTTGGATCATAATGACCATCACATTCCACCTTTCCCCTCCAACCCCTCTGCTCTATCTAGAATTTGTCTATTCCTCCCATGCTCCCCCTCCCTACCCCACTATGAATCCTCTTTATATCAGAGGAAAACATTCGGCACTTGGTTTTTGGGGATTGGCTAACTTCACTTAGCACTATCTTCTCTAACTCCATTCATTTACCTGTAAATGCCATGATTTTATTCTCTTTTGATTGCTGGGTAATATTCCATTGTGTATATATGCTATTTTTTTTATCCATTCATCTATTGAAGGGCATCTAGGTTGGTTCCACAGTTTGACTCTTGTGAATTGTGCTGCTATAAACATCGATGTGGCTGTGTCCCTATAGTATGCATCAATAAATATGTAAGTCATATGAATCAATAAGTGGGATGGACTCAAACTAAAAATTTTCTTCTTAGCAAATGAAGCAATCTGTGAGGTGAATAGAGAGCCTACATCTTGGGAACAAATCTTTACCCCTCGCACATCAGATACAGCACTAATCTCTAGGGGATATAAAAAACTCAAAAAGTTAAACATTAAAAAATTAATAATAATAATAATAACCCAATCAATAAATGGGCCAAGGACCTGAACAGACACTTCTCAGAAGATGATATACAATTAATCAACAAATATAGGAAAAAATGTTCATCATCACCAGCAATTAGAGAAATGCAAATCAAAACTACTCTTAAGATTTCATCTCACTGCAGTCAGAATGGCAGCTATCAAGAATACAAACAACAGTAAGTGCTGGCCAGGATGTGGGGGAAAAGGCACATTCATACACTGCTGGTGGGACTGCAAATTAGTGCAGTCAATATGGAAAGCAGTATAGAGATTTCTTGGAAAATTGGGAATGGAGCCACCATTTGACCCAGCTATCCCACTCCTTGGTCTATACCCAAAGGACTTAAAAACATTAGAGAGAATTTAATGCATATAGTTTTGTTTTGTTTTATTTTATTTTAACAAATTGGGCTGTTTTCTGAAATACTAACAAAAGTTTTCACATTTCACCATAAAATGTCACAAGGGTTGTTCTCAGTTTCTAATGTGCTCATACCAGCCCGAATATTCTAAGGTTTTACATCGATCTTATCAGCATGTACATTTTAGTGTGGAAACATTCAACATCCATTCCTTTACTTAGGGCTTGTCAGTATCCTGTAACTCTGCGGATTTTTAAATCCAAAATAAGAACTTCTCTTAAAATAGTTTTAAGTTAATTAAAGAAACTTTAAATTTTCATAGAAATACCCACTTTCAAATATAAATACTTCTTCATAACCTGAACTTTCAGATCCCTACCAACGTCAAGGAGGCAAATGTGACTCAGTCAGAATTCTTTAATATTGACAAACGCATTACATAAATGCACCTATTCACTTTTCAACTTCAGGTATATTGAAATACCTCTCAACTTATTAAAGTATAATAATTATGGCAGACCATCTGTTATCTAATATCAGGCTATTTATTACTCTAGCAAGTTCTGATGGAATAATCATTGATGGCATGAGAGGGCATGTTTCTAATTATTACCTATATTCAGGAAAGTTATGATGTTCAGTGCATTAGGCAATCTATATTAATTTTAAGAAACACATATGTATTTATATAATTTTTAAGAAATTGGCAATACAAATATTATATATAATCTAGCACTCTACCTAAATATTAGTCATTTATGATAATTTATTGGATAAGAGTTTACTATTGCTTGTTTTCAACAACAAAAAAAAAATACACGTTAACTAGCTATTGATGGGAGGCACTAGAAGTTATAAGTTAGAGTTAACACATCACTGGAACTTCCCAGGGGTACCACGTTAATTCAACTTCACTGTTGCTCATTGAGGATCCTGAGGTTTATGTCTGAGTAGAACATCTCCTTTCCACTTAGCATTTAAAACCAACCAGAATTGCGAACTGAATGAAGAATATCTTTGAAAGACAATCCAGTTTATATTCCTGATGGATCTGAAGTTTCATTTTTTATTTTTGCATCCTATTTCACCTGTCATTGTCACCTCAAAAATCTATTTCCTCCTGCATAAAACCACAGTGCTTGAAACTATAAAAGCAAACACAGCAGCGAGGGAATTTTCCCTTGGGTATGTTTGCTAAATGTTTTAAAACTGAACTGTTTGAACACCAAAATTAGCATTCCTGAGCTGGAGTGCAGACTTCTGTTTTGTTTCACTGTTGGCCTAGAGGAAGCTGGTTTGAGGAAAACCCTTCAATTATAACACTGTGCTGAAAAATCACTTCTATACCCCTCAGTGAGGATGCCTCCCTCTTTCTTATGACTGGAAGCATTTCCAGAAGAAATGGAGTGGACTTCACTTTCTTCAGAAGTGTAATCCAAAATGCTGAGGGAATTAGAAACATGTGCTGCCCCCGAGACTTTCTAGATAGTCATTATGAACTAATTAAAATAAGTTTCAGAACCAAACAATGTTTACTTCATTCACTCATTCATTCATTCAGAGGTTAGCATATTACTTCTTTATTCTGTGTCCGGCACATTCTTAGCATATCAGATAAAGAAGTGAACAAAACAGATTAAAAATTACTGCCTGATGAAGCTTCTATTTTCTAAGAGGAACAAACATACATGACTATAAAGCATGGTATATTGCAATATGGTTGGAGAAAAATGAAAAACAAAGCAAAAACAGGATGAAGTTTGAACAAAATGGGTTGCGGATGAGAGTACAAAATATAAAGCTCTCTGGTAAAAGGTTGTTCCAGGTCCTAGAACTAGCAGATATCAAGGCCCTGATGTTGGAACAAACCTGGAAAGACTAAGATCCCTGTGGCCGGGGTCCAGAGAGCCAGAGGAATGCTTGAGTGACCAGGAAGGGAGGGGGTGGACTCACTGGGCCCAGTGGAGAATTAAAAGGGCTTTGGCTTTAAGTGAGTTGGCATTTGAGCAGAGTCACCAAGCATTCTGTTTAACAATTGTGTTAGGTTCACCTCGGTTCCTCCATACGGACAGCAAGAAGCAGGGTCATCGGAGTAGTCCAGGAGGAGATGATGGTGGACCAGATGATAGTGACATAGGTGGCTTGAACTGGACAGCTTCCGGAACACTCTGATGTCAGAGCCAATTGGTTATTGCATGGCTGGGATGCAAATGTGAGAGAAAGGGTGTGTTGATGGTAACTTGAAGGTGTTCAGCTTGAGCAAGTCAGAGCTGGCACTCACTAAGGCGTAGAAGTCAGTGAAGGTAAAGATGATTTGAGGGGAAATGTCGGGAGTCAATTTACACACATTGAATTTGAGATATGAAATCAGTATCCAAGTGAAGTCATTGGGTAGGCAACTGCATATCTAAATCTGGATTTCAGAGAAGAGATCTAGACTAGAGAGAGAGATTTGATCATTTTCGGTGTAGAATTGACATTTACATCCATAGGTCCAAATAAGATCACCAAGAGAGTCAAGTAAATAGAGAAGGGGAGATGTTCCAAGACAGAGTCCTGAGATATCCGAGTTAGAGTTCATGGAGTTGAGAAAGAACCACCAGCTAAATGGGATATTTCAAAATAGTTCAAAATTCCCCAGAAAGAGAACGGATTCTTCTGTTGGAATTGCACAATGAAACTGGGAAAGTATTGGATTGTAAAAAACACCAGGAGGAGAGGAATCAGTGGAGTTTTGTTTAACAGGAAAACCAGGAGAAAAGCTAGAGAGAAAGGAGTAAAAAAAAAAAAAAAAACAACTATTTTTACAACTCAAAGTTGGGTAAGAGAGCAGTATTTGCTGAAATGAATTAGCAGAGAGAAAAGTAAAATGACGGTGTGTGAAAAGAAGAATTCCCAGAGAATTGACCTTGACTGTGCAAGAAGTTATGGAATATAGTGCACACGAGAATGCACTGCCTTTTGCAAAAGCGAGGAGAGTTGATCAAAAGTGACAGAGAGTCCACGGGCTCATGCGCAGGTCAGCAAGTAGATGTCGTGATGAAAGCTTTGAATATCCCTCCTGATTCTTTTTATTTTCTTAGTGAAGCAAGAAGTTGAAATGGGAAAGTACAGACGTTTCAGAAGGGAAAACCATACAATAGTCATCGAGGAGAGAGGGAGCATGTGGACTCCATAGAGTAGGGTGGCCAGTGGCAGATGTGGCACCTGCAGGCTGGTGGTCATCGTGACCTTTCTTCATGGGGTAGCTGGCTGTTAAAGAACCGTAAGTGGCAGAGGGAGGGATTTATCCATTGCATGGGAATTCTCCAACTAGATACAGAAGGTAACGAAGGAGCAATGGAGGGTTCACAAATGAGTGCAGTCATAAGTTAAGAAGAGGACACAGGGCAGGAGGCAGCCTGTGCCAGGATCAGTGCAGGGGCTGTGACCGCTGATGCTGATGTGGTAGGAAAGCAAGCGCTCAAGCTCACTCCTCTGTCCTGTGTGTGCAAATGTCCAACAATACCGCACCTCCCATCCTCCACTGACGATCGTCACCCGTTTGTGCTACACCTCATTTTGTAAGGAGGGTACTCTAGTGTCGGGGAATCTTGATAATTATAAATGCTCTCCGTGTCGTCCGTGCTGACTGGAGCCATGCTTCCCTGAAGGAGGAATGTGCTCAGTTGTCATGGGGAGTAGAGCTGCGTAATATGCTCCCTGCCCTGGTCCTCAAAATATTTTCTCTGCCTCTCTCCCTTTAAATATTTTGCTTTTCTGTTTCAAAAATCTCTTCTTGCCATTGACCTGTGACAATTCCTAGGAGGGCTGTCTTTAAGGGCAGATCTTGCCAGAGATAAGGAAGAGAAATTGTGGAAGAGAGACTAATAAAAAACTGGAACATCTATACAGCAAGGCAGAGATCTAATTTAAAAAATTTAAAAAGCTACAAAAGCCAAACATAGAAAAAAAAAATAATATAAAATCAAAACCCCGAAAGCCAGATAAACGCCTTAAAGAGTCCTTCTGCCAATGGAAGGACTCACGCTTGCCTAGTCTCACATTTTCTTCTGTTCTCTCTCCCACACTTCAGCTCAGGCTCACAAGCCTGCTTCCTCCCTCGTGTGACAGACAGCTCAATCCCCAGCACAGCCTGCCGGGTCCCCGACCACAGCTGATCAGTGCCGCGTGCTGCTGAGATTCTGCTTCCTGGCAGCGGCTTCTCCTTTCACAATATTTTTCCCCTGAAGAGGAGAATGGAAGAGCGTGGGATAAAAACGTTAGCCTAAGACAGGGTGTAAAGGACGCAGCAAGCCAGCACAGGCTGGGCAGGAGCTCCAGGGAATGATGGAGACCCTGTGGGCTTCTGTGGCTGTCCCCTGCTTCAGAGAAGAGGGCAGATTAGACAGGAAGCCACCTCCAGAGAATTGTGTGAATGGCTGTGTGTCCTAGAAGCTGCTCAGTTACAACTCCTCCAGAAGAAAGCCTGTGTCACCCATCTTGCCCAAATAATACTCATTCCTGAATTCCCTGCTATACGCATCTTAGTATTTTGAGGTTTTAGTGATTTTCATAACAAAATACCATCAAGGGGCAAAAAATAAAAAAACTGAAAATGTCATAAGAAACACTCATTCCTTTCATTCAATTAAATTCTCATCACAGACTGCATAATTCCACGTTTCTGGATCTTATTAGAACTTTGGGGGAAAGACAGAACTTAAATGAAAAATTATTCTTTTTTTAAAATTGATTTTTATTTTTTAAATACATGACAGCAGAATGTATCATAATTGTGTTTTCAAAACCTAGAATATCAATTTTTTTTTTCTTTCATGGATTGTGCCTAGATGTTGTATCTAAAAGTCATGGCCAACCCCAAAGTCATCTGATTTTTCTCCTACGTTACTTCAAGGAATTTTGTAGTTTCATATTCCACATTTAGGTCTGTGGTTTGTTTTGAATTAACTTTTGTAAGGTGTGTGTTTGGATTCTTCTTCATTTTTTCTTTTTCTTTCTCTCTCTCTTTTTTTTTTTTTTTTAACAGGTGGGTGTGCTGTGGTTCCAGCACCATTTACTGAAAGCCTGCCTTCTCCTCAATCAGCTGTCCTTTCACACCTGTGTTCCTAGGCTCTCTATTCTGTCCCACTGGCCCACTGTATTTTCTTTTGCCAGGACCATGCTGTCCTCATGAGTGTAGCTTTAGAGTGGTTTGGAACTTGGGCAGTGTCAGGCCTCCGGTATTGATCTTCTTCCTCAACATCGGGTTGGCTATTCTGGGTCTTTCCTCTCCATATAACCTTTAGTTTACAAAATGGTTTGCTTAGATTTTGATTGGGATTGCATTAAATCTTCAGATAAAGTGGATGAACATCTAGGCAATATTAAGTCTCTAGGGCTGGGGTTGTAAGCTTAGTGGTAGAGTTCTCACCTTGCACATGTGAGGACTGAGTTCCATCCTCAGCACCATGTAAAAGTAAATAAATAAAAAGAAAGGTATTTTAAAAAATATTGTCTCTAAGAATATATGACATGTCTCTACTTTGATTTCTTTCATCAGAGTTTAGTAATTTTCCTTTTGTGGATCTTGTATGTATTTTGCTAGATTTATTCCCACGTGAATCATTTTGGGGGATACATATATAAATGGATTGTGTATTTAATTTTAAGTCCCTCTTGCTCATTGCTGATATATGCAAAAGTGATTTACTTTTTTATATCATTCTTGGATCTTGCAAACTCACTGAAATTGCTATTATTTCTAGGATGTTTTTGTTGATTCTTTTGGATTTTCTACATACATGATCATTTCATCTACAAACAAAAGCAATGCTTTCTTTGATTTCCTTTTCTTATTATAGGATTTCCAGTCTGATGGTGAAGAACAGTAGCAAGAGGGGTGTCCTTGCCATGTTTTCAGTACATGCTGCATTTTGTCAAATGCTTTCTTATGTATCTTTTTTTGATCATGTGATTTTTCTTCCTTAGCTTAATGATGCGATTGATGATGTTAATTGTAATAAAAGCCTTGCACACCTAGCATTAATCCTATTTGCCTTTGTGTGTAATTCTTTTTAAACATTTTTAGAGTCAATGTGGCAATATTTTGTTGAAGATTTTTGCATCTATATAAATGACATATATTCACCTAGAGTTTCTTATTCTTGCAATGTCTTTACCTAGTTTTGGTATTAGGGTTACATTAGCCTCATAGAATGGCCTTTTCCCACTGTTTCTACCTCTGAAGGAAATGCCAGAGTATTGGTATAATTTCTTCTCTAGATGCTTAATGGAAATCACTAGTGTAGCTGATCTTGATCTGTTGCTTTCTGTGTTGGGAGGTGATTTATTATTGATTCAATTTCTATAATAGAATTAGAATAATTCAGATTATCTATTTCTATGTGAGTTTTGGCAGAGTGTATTTTTCATGGAATTGGCTCATTTCATCCAGGTTGTCAATTTTGTGGGTTTAGAGTTGTTCTGAGTATTCCTTTGCTGTTCTTTTAATGTCTGTAGTAAAGGCCTCCGTTTCATTTCTGACATTAGTAATTGATTCTTCTCTCTTATTTATCCTTAATTATGTCAGCTAGAGTTTTATCAAGGTTACTGATCTTTTCAAAGAACCGGCTTTGGTTTCATTGATTTTCTCTACGACCACATTTGTTCCTCTTTTTGATTTTCTACCCTTGTTCTTTGTTCCGATTTTTTGTCTTATGCACTTTTTCTGCCCTTTCTCATTTTGAAGGAGTATTTTATGGGATTATATTTTCTCTCTTTTCTTAGCATATCAATACTTCTTATTTTAAAAAACTTTTTAGTGGTTGCTCTAGAGTTTGCCATCTACATTTAAAACTAATCTAAATCTGCTTTCAAATAACACTACACCATTTCATATGCAGTGCAAGTAGCTTATAATAACAAAATGTTACTAATTCCTTCCCATTCTTTGTGTTATTGTTAGATTGCTGTTTGGGGTCTAGTATAATGACTGAGAATTTTCCCTAATGATGTGTTTGGAAGTGTATTGTCATATCCAATGCTCGGAAAATTCTTTCCTCAGTCATGTCCAGTCTACAAGGAGATGCCATCAAAGATGTTCTTCATTTCTGTTGCAGGTTTTTTGATGCCTAGCATTTCTTTTTGATGATTCCTTAGAATCTTTCTTTGTTTACATTTTCCAGCTATTCGTAATATTGCCTAGTTTTCTGTCCTTAGCATATTAATCGTAGCTTTTAAAAATTCCTTGTGTAGCTGGGTGCAGTGGTGCACACCTGTAATCCCAGCAGCTCTGGAGGTTGAGGCAGGAGGATGGTGAGTTCAAAGCCAGCCTCAGCAAAAGTGAGGTGCTAAGCAACTCAGTGAGACCCCGTCTCTAAAGAAAACACAAAATAGGGCTTGGGATGTGGCTCAGTGATCAAGTGCCCCTGAATTCAATCCCTGATTGGGGGGAAAAAATATCCTTATATAATTATCCAACACCTCTAGTACATCTCTGGTTCTGACTCTTGTTAAGTCACTTTGGACTCATATTTTTATTGTGTGTCCTGATTTTTTTTGTTAAAAGGGCGACAGGATGATCTGGGTAAAAGGAACTGTGTATGGTGATGCAAGGAAGGTCTGGGGAAAGGGGTGCATTCTGAAGTCCTGTGATCAGATTTCGTCTCTCAGTGGTTTGTGCCTCTGGCCTGGGACCCGGGTCTCCCAGGTTCCTCCCCTCAGTGGGTGGGAGGGGCTGGAGTTTCTGTTCCCCTCTCGGAGGCAGTAGGCTCTGCCACAGGCAGTGTGGACTCTGGTAATAGTCTGTCCTGTGAGGAGGCCTTCTTGGAATGGAATGCTCTGGGTCATCTTGGTAATTTAATTGAAATGGTAATTTGCCTCTCTCCTTGCTGGAGGCATGAGGAAATTTTTTTTTTCCAATATTCATTGTGTGAGCCTAGAGGGAAAAGTCACAGAGGAATGAAAGCCCCCTCGATGGGTCCCCTGGAAGATTGATCTCAGCCTGGTCCACACTAAGCCTCCCAGAGCTCAGCAGTTTCAGCCTAGGGGTCTCCTACCCTGATTCTGATCCTGCTACCAGAAGCTGAGAGTTGACTGTGGCTTAACCATTGGTCCTTGGGTGTAATATCTAAAATTAGGGTAATTACCCAGGTGCAGAAGGAGAAGCACAGCAAGGCAGAGATAGTATTTACAGCAGGCTTCTTGCCAGGTAAGGGAAAGGCGAGAGAAAGTGAGGTACGCCCCAGAGAGAGGATTGGGCAGATTGGCTAGGCACTGAAATGTGCAGAAATGACCAAGCTTTTGTCTCTGTAGGATGGGGGTGGGGACTTGCAGTGGCAGGTAGCCATGCTTCTTTGGGCCTGGTGCTTCGTGTGGCTTCTGCTCGTCTTGGTGACGTTATCCACCTGCACTGGGTGGAAACTGAGGGCCTGCACCTGCATGCTTGGGTCATTTCTCCCTTTCTGGTCTAGTGTCCCCAGCAGAGTTCATATGACAGTTAACAGACCCTCCAAGCCACTGTGAGTACTTGCCTGACCTTGGAAACACACCGTATGCCGACAGAGCTATAGGAGACAGCGCTGGCCGCCTCCTGGAATGTGGTGGAAGATGGCACCTCCAGATGAGTTACCAGTCCAGGGCCCTGTAGAGCTGCTCCCGTCTCTGATTCTTTCCTTCTCCCAGTGTTGCTCATCTCTAGCTGACCACCTATACTAACAGCTCCTGGCGAGATGTCTCTTGATGGATTTCTGCTCCAAAAAGTCATGATTCTCTGGATCTACCTGTCTCTCTCTCCACGATTGCCCTGTGACCTCACCACTTTGATGGATCTAAGAAGAGTTGTTGATTTTTTCATTTGCTTAAATTTTCACCTCTTTCTAAAGGTGGCATAAAGATTTTTAAGTTTTTTATGAGCCAGTCTGGAAATCTTTATACTTTAATGTTTCATGATGGCTTTATTTAACACTCAGCTTTCAAATATCCTTAAAATTTATCAATCATTTCTTATGCACCAGTTTGGGGGTGGGGGTAGAGAAAAGGCTCCCCCACACACCTTACATGGCACACTTACACGTCTATTATTGCTTGGTACGTTCTTGTTAAATCAAGAAATGAGTACCTGAGCTGGTTTGTCTGTCTTGCCCACTTCCCCTGAGTTTCCAACTCACCAGGAAAGTGGTTGACACACATCAGTGTATCCCATCTGGGAAACCAGCCCATGTCATCAGAGAAGATAAACATAAAAGCCACAGAGGGAAGCATCATCGTGAACAGCAAGCCTAATGGTGAAAAAAAGTGACAGAGATCTTTTCAAACAAAATATAGAATCCAGACATTATAAAGCCAAAGACTGGCCAGTTGGTCTAAGGGAAGAACTTGATAAATTTGACTACAAAAAAAAAAAAAAAAAAAAGGAAAAGAATGAGTTCCTTTAATAATTGCTTACAACTCAATGTTTTAAAATATAACTTAGCCAAGCAATGGTGGTACATACCTATAATCCTAGCTACTTGGGAGGAAGAATAGAAGATTACATGTTCAAGATCATCCTGGGCGATTTAGTAAGACTTTGCCTCAAAATAAAATTGAAAAGTTCGGATAAGTAGCTCAGTGCTTGTTTTGCGTGTGTGAGGCCCTGGTTTCCGTCTCCGGTACCACGGAGTTCGGGGTGGGGACAGGTATGACTTGACGGAGTACTACATGGAGGGATATTCATGGTGCCTCCAGCAAGAAAACAGGGGTCAAAGTTCATGCTTCTTTTCCATTTTAAAATTCTGTTTTTTAAATAAATGTTTTCTAAAGAATAACCTTAGTGTTGCACACTATATATATAAACATAGTCTTCCCATTTATTTTAATTTTTTAATTGATGCAAAGGTCACCTATTATAAAATCAGCTATTTTAAAGTGGATAATTGAGGGCATTCATGATGTTGTGCAACAATCCCATCTGTCCAGTTCCAAACATTCCCACCACCACCCCAAAGAAAAGCCCTCTACCCATGGAGCAGTTGCTTCCGATTCAAGGTCCACCCAGCTCTGCGCAATCACCAATCTGTGTTCCGTCTCTGGGGACTTACCTCTTCTGAATATTTCATGCAAATAAAACCATACAATATGTGGCTTTTGTGTGTGACTTCTCTCAGTGAGCAAGTTTTTGAGATTCATCAACTCACTATCCTTAATGCCTTTTCAAGTTCGGACACAAATTCCTAATTTTTAAAAATTTCCTGCTTTATTTATGATCTTTCTTTCCTCCTCACTCAGTGGTAATGGTTTGAATCAACCCTCATCTGAAATGGGTCTGAAAGTTTTGCCTTAGAAAGGTTTTTCTTTTAATTCCCTCATTGTATTAAAAAAAAAAAAAGTAATTGTAAACATCTAGAATAGGTGGTGATCTGAGTAAGATGATGGTAAAACCTGTCATGAGTAACCTACCCAGAGACAAGTGTGAGTTATTACCATAGTGAAATACAGCCTGGGGCCCCCAGGTGCATTTCCAGGAGGGCCGTTCAGCTAGAGGCAGGCAGTCAGACAGGATGACCCGGGCAAAGGCACCTGCACTGATGTGACTCCGCCTGAATACGGCTCTTCTACTTTCCCAGCTGAAGTTTATACCTACACACCTAAATCCATCCCAGAAATTGTTCTCACCATTTGCCACTTGCATTCTCAGAGGGAAGGAGTTTTAAAAGCCACAGAACGTATGCCCCAAAGATTAGAGAATTGAGCCGCAGTACCAGTGTTCAATTGAAGAAACATGGGAAGGAAGAAATGAAAGCAGAAAAAAACGGGAAGGAAACGAGGAAACTTACTGGTGTTTCATGAGGAGACACAATTGCTCCCGCAGCGCCTTGCCCAAGAAAGTGCCGACCGCACAATGAAAGGCTGAAGCGAGAGTAGTGTGGGACCAGTCAGTGGCAAATGTTTTGCTTGCGAGAAATTGCTCGAAACGAGAATGGTCCCTGAACTCCTTGGTATCGTTTAATATGTTTACCCATAACTGCTTCTCAGCCGCTGGCCCACGGGGTCCCCTTCGGTGCAGCAGTGCTGGATGCCAAGTGACTGACTCGTTGTCAGGGCCCAGTTCAGGAGAGGGGGCCACACTGGGGGCACCCACACATCGCACATCCACTGTGCATGCAGTCTAAAGCTACGTGGATGGACGGCTCTGAGTCTAGCTCATTACCCCGGGAATCATTTGATTTTTTTGAATGTGTCCCCTCTGCTGGTGGGGCTCCTGGTGCTGGTGGAGCCCGCGTGGTTCTCCTCCATTACATGCATGACTCCTCAGAGATGCATTCTGCTGGGGAGGTCTCTCAATATGTCAAGCTCTTTTCATTTAAGCTGAGACATTTCAGATGTTAGACCATTGCAGCTGAATATTTTTCTTTCCTTGCCTTCATGTAAAATGGCCCTAGTGTAAAGAAAAAGCTCCGTTTGTTTGCAGGGCAAATGCACTCCTTGTTCTGGGAATCTGTCAGGGTGCTTTGCCTTTAGTTAATGACAACATAGCAGGCCCGCTTGGCTTACTGTAACGTTAATTCATCATGTGACTTGAAAATAAGTATCATGCAAGTGTGAGAACACAGCCCAGAAAAAAGCCATAAAAATAAGGTATCAGCTAAGACATATTTCACTTTTTTGGGAAAAAGTAGCAGGCCCCTGGATACATTTTATTAAGTTATAGATCCAAACTAAGAACACAGTGAAAAATCAGGTGGGAAACTTGACTTATAACAGTTTGCTTTCTTAATTTCCATGAATATAAATTTAAAATTTAAGATTATTGCAAAGAGTCTTTTATCATACTCAGAGATTGTATGCTAATCCTGCCGGTTCATTATGGGCACATAGAATATGCATTAGCAGGAGTTGAGTTCCCCAAAGAGATAGACATGGTATATTCAGTTTAACGTAAAACTCATTTCAGAAAACTTTATTCTGGTCACAGGCCTAACTTTTCTTACACCATAATGACTAAAATCACTTGGCCCTCAAACCAAAATGTTCAGAAGCCAGAAGTTGTGGGGTGTTTCCATGGCACTGTGGAAAGAGCCCCAGAAGGAAGCAGTGTACCTGGGATTGGGACCAGCTCCCTGTAACTACCTGGATGTACCATGCCTGTTTCATTATCTGGGAGAAAAGCATTTGAAGAAGGGCAGCATTTCTTAACACAGGAGGCCATCAGATCACCTTGGGATTTTTATTTTTTCAAAATATACCTGTCCACACCTCCCTTCCTTTGTTCACCCCGATTTTGACTTGATGGATTTGGAGTGATTCATTTTCATTTAAATTCATCTTGGGGAGATGGTATCTGTCACTGTTATAGTTTAGATGTGAGGTGCCCCCCAAAAGCTCATGTGTGAGACAAGGCAAGACCGTTTACAGGAGAAATGATTGGGTTATAAGAACCTTAAATCAATCAGTGAATTAATTACCAGATGCAATTAATTGAATGGTAATTGAAGGCAGGTAGGAGGTGTCTGGAGGAGATGGGGCATTCGGTGCGTAGCTTTGGGATATATATATATATATATATATATAT